>NC_040248.1:15520839-16784589 GCF_001444195.1 Xiphophorus couchianus | reverse complement strand
AATAATTTGAAAACCTCCTCAATCCCACCACCATGCCTTCCATTGAGGAAGTGGAGGCTGGGGACTCTAGGTCGGGCTCTCCAATCTCTGGGGATGAGGTCACCAAAGAGGTTACAGAGCTCCTCGGTGGCAAAGCTCCAGGGGTGGTAAAATTCGCCTGGAGTTCCTTAAAGCTCTGGGTGTAGGATTGTGTTGGGTGACGCGACTCTGCAATATTGCATGGTCTGGGGGGGGACAGTTCCCCTGGACTGGCAGACTGGGGAGGTGGTCCCCATGTTTAAAAAGCTCCAAGGAGTTTAAGTATCTTAGGATATTGTTCACGAAAGAGGGAAAAATTTAGCGGGAGATCAACAGATGGATTGGAGCAGCGTCTGCAGCGAAGCAGAACCAGTTTGTTGTGGTGAAGAGAGAGCTCAGTCAAAAAGTGAAGCTCTTGATTTTCCGGTCGATCTACGTTCCTACACTCATCTATGGTCATAAACTTTGGGTCATGACTGAAAGCATGAGGCCATGGACACAAGCAGCAGAAATGAATTTTCTCCACAGCGTGTCTGGGCTCTCTCTTAGAGATAGGGTGAGAAGCTCAGTCATCTGGGAGGGACTCAGAGTAGAGCCGCTGCTCCTTCACATTGAGAGGAGCCAGTTGAGGTGGCTCGGGCATCTGATTAGGATGCCTCCTGGTTGCCTCTCTGGTGAGATGTTCCGGGCATAACGCACTGGGAGGAGGCCCACAAGACCCAGGACACGATAGAGGGACTATGTTTCTCGGCTGGCCTGGGAACACCTTGGGATTCCCCCGGAGGAGCTGGAACATGTGGCTGTGGAGAGGGAAGTCTGAACCTCCCTACTTAGGCTGCTACCCCCACAACCCAACCCTAGATAAGCGGAAGAAGATGTATGGATGGATGGATGGTGTGCACTACACTGCTGCTCTACTCTTAAGAGTAGATCGTGAGCTAGTGGTTTACATTTCTGTATGTATCCATAGGAGGTAGACCTTGTATTGACTCCTAACAGAGTCAGGAAGTCAAGAAAATGAGTGAAGAATTGGTGTGATATGGTCATGTTTATACATTCTCATTAAGATTCTAGCTGCAAGGTGGAGTCTTAAAAAAATATTGCTTCTGGTATTCAAATCTACAACCAAATGGCAATGCTGCCAGTCCACAAGAGCTCTTTGGTGCTAAAAAATAAATAAAATGTGACTGAGTGGAATCTTCCAAGATACAAATGAAAATCAATCCCCAATCTGGAAAAAAGAAGGGACAAATGGCTGTAACACTATAAATGCTGGTTTCCTGTAAATAAATGAGACGTCTTGCATCTTGCAGGCATTGTTTGTGTGGTTTTTTTCTCTGCAAGGCATCAAATTTGTGATAAGCACTGTAGTGTTGGGACCAGAAGTTATTATCAGGCACTTAGCTGATAATAACTCCAGTCGAGGACAAACCTTTGCTGTTTTTAATATTGCACAACGTATTGAAGTTTCTTCATTAGATTAATGCATTGGAAACTGAAAGCGTCATCATTTTACATACGACCTAATCAACTAAAATAACTACGAGTAACAGTTTGTGAATTCAAGTAAAGTTAACAACCTCAATGAATTCAGCATTAGATTTAAATGAAAGAGAAAACAGTAATATAGAATCTTGGTTGAAGGATCACTTGGCGTATAAACACTAGAATTAGTGATCGTTAAAATGAAGAACACAGGTGATAAGCTGATGTCCTCCAGCTGGAAGGGAGCAGCAGTATAGAGGAAATATTTACCAAACCAACCAAAATACTCAAAATATCAAAAGCAAAACAAATAATGTTTGGAGAGTTATTGAAACTGAATTCTCTTACACTTTACACAACATATTGCTTTTCTATGTGCTATTGACTTCAATACTAACTGTGTCATTATGCTTAGGGCGTTTTTAGGTTTTAGGTTTTGTAACCCCAAACAACTTTGTCGCTGGTAGAGTTGATAATATTGCAGTAAATATGTCATTATTTACATCAGTTTAGATTCTGTTTTGATTCTTTTTTTTTTTTATTCGGTTCATGTATCATATTTGTCTGCTTACAGTTTTTGTGGACAGTGCATATCTGTATCTGATTTGCAATTTGTTTATGTCTGATATTTTATTTTGCTGACGTTTTCCTTGACCACACTATTTTACATTGCATGTGCAGCATTGGTTTTTGAATAATTCTGGTAATGTTTGCAAATTTGTGATTTTACAACATAACTACAGGTAAAATACTGTATATCACAGAGTATTACGAAACAGCTTTCTTACCTTTAAGTTTTAGCTCAACAAAATCATCACAATATGTTGCAGACATCCCCGAGTTGTGAACTCTGAAGTAGAATTTGTCTTCATGACCTACTTCTGCCTCACCAAGTCGACTGCTGCAGTTTTTACTTCTCACATCTCCAATCATTTCCATTCGATGGGTGTTAATTGACCCACTGCTATTAAAAATAATTTCACTTGCTCCCACAATATATACCCCCCTATGTTTCATCCAGATTCCGTAAGTGGGTGCGCTGCTGTTAAATTCTGGCAAAGTATCAAATATACATGGGATTTCCACACAAGATCCAATCAGAGCTTCAATCTCACGGGGTGTAGTGAGGTGGAGGTTTGGTATAGCATCACCGCAATGAGCTAAAGCACCTGTAAAACAAATAAATTATGAAAATAATGTGGAGAAAGATCGTCCTGTTGAGAAAGCTCATGATCCACAAACTCCAGTTCATCTCCATGTTACGTGTGGATCCTTTGAACCATATCGGAATCAAATATTTCAGAACAGAAGTGATTTATGTGACGTCTCCAAATAAAAGGGAGTGAACAAACAAACTCACCTGGAAGAAAGAAGACAATCAGTAAAATGCTGACCATCAGGATGCTGTTAGACAGGTGACAGAGCTTCTTCATCTCTCTGACTGGAACAACCTAATGATGAGATTCATATTTTTAAGGAAGTCTCGTGATAAAATCAGAGCTTACATAATTAAAAGGCAGACATTAAACATTTTGAAAAATATTTCACAATTGTTTCATATCATTAAAATAATTCTGCAACATAATTAAAGTCAGAAAACATACATAATAAATCAAATCAACACAGACTTACCAAAAGAGCTGCAGCTGAATCAGATCCAGTTTAGATAAAAAAACCTGAATGTATATTAGTTGATCAACAGCAGGTCAGACCACCACCTTCTGTGTTTCAAAGTAAATGTGATGGATATGTAACCTTTCTCTGTTCGTCGTAGGTCCATCAGGTTGACTTCACAACACACAATCAAGCTGGCTGTGTTCATCATATAAAGAGTAAAAGTTGGTGGTTAATATCAGACCAGCAGTTTGTGTCATAAAGTCACAGACAGTAAAAACAGACGGGCTGACTGTGATCGTATAGTGGTATTTAAAATAAATTAACATAAAATATCTACATAGCTAACCTTTTCTTTTAAATAAATGTCAATGTGCAATTTTACTAGACGGAGAATACACACGTTTTCTATTTAAAAGCTAACACACAACTGGCAACTGAAATGTTACTTTGTATCAGAAATTGAAGCATACTTAACAAGAGAGAAGGTCAAGCTGGTGGTTAACATCAGTCCAGCCCCTATACATTAAATAAAAATACTATAAATAACCCAAATTGTTCCTAATGTACAGATGACATCAGGTAACAGTTGTAAAGTTAAAGATAGCTAAAATGTGCAATATTACTTATGAAAACAGCAAAAATATATACAAACAATGGTAAAACATTAAACACTGCATATGATTAAATTTGTCTTAAATACATGTTAAAACATAGTATCTGTAATAAAAGCACAGAGCTAATCTTAATACATACCAGAGTTAAAGATGGTAAAAGGGGACTAGCCTACAGTTACTGGTTGCTATGGTAACTACTGGCTGTCAAGAGCAACAAAAGTTATATAGCAATAAATGTCAGGAGAAAATGATTTTATAGAAATAAAATGAATTTGAGGAATATATAAAAGAGTATATAAAGCCTAATTTCACAACTATACATTTGAAATAAAACCTTTTTCTATGAGGTTGAAGAAGAGTCAGTGAGCTGAATACATGTATTCCATTTATTAATACCAAAATACAGCTGGTCCATTTCTCATGCCACCTTTACGAGCTAGCAGGAAAAAAAGGCATCAAGCAAAAGTTTGTAATTCCCTTTGTTAGCTTCTACCTAAGCTACGCCCCAAAGAGGGCGTTACCTAGTGTCTCATTTCCTTTAACTTTAGCTATGAGGGTGTTTCCTAACATGTCATTTTCTTCGACGTAAACACACACACAGACACACACACACATGGTAGGACGTCTGGAAAATCAGAAAGGTAAAATCATAACAGCCTTTTAAATTGAAAAGAAACTTTCCAACATTTCTGTGATCCAGTAGCACTCAAACGGTTTTACAGAGAGTTGAGACCATAAAGCGTCTTAATCCAGTGTAAAGTCAGCTTTACATTGCTGACCAGTTAATAATAATAATAGTAGCTTTTTAAATTAGCTTTCTAAGTTTATTTTATCATATATATATATATATGATAAAATGTATACTCTCTCTCTCTCTCTCTATATATATATATATATATATATATGATAAAATGTATACTCTCTCTCTCTCTCTCTCTCTCTCTATATATATATATATGATAAAATGTATACTCTCTCTCTCTCTCTCTCTCTCTCTATATATATATATATATATATGATAAAATGTATACTCTCTCTCTCTCTCTCTCTCTCTCTCTCTCTCTATATATATATATATATATATATGATAAAATGTATACTCTCTCTCTCTCTCTCTCTATATATATATATATATATATATGATAAAATGTATACTCTCTCTCTCTCTCTCTCTCTCTATATATATATATATATATATATGATAAAATGTATACTCTCTCTCTCTCTCTCTCTCTATATATATATATATATATATATATGATAAAATGTATACTCTCTCTCTCTCTCTCTCTCTCTATATATATATATATATATATATATATGATAAAATGTATACTCTCTCTCTCTCTCTCTCTCTCTCTCTCTATATATATATATATATATGATAAAATGTATACTCTCTCTCTCTCTCTCTCTCTCTCTATATATATATAATATATATATATGATAAAATGTATACTCTCTCTCTCTCTCTCTCTCTCTCTCTCTCTATATATATATATATATATGATAAAATGTATACTCTCTCTCTCTCTCTCTCTCTCTCTCTCTCTCTCTCTATATATATATATATGATAAAATGTTATACTCTCTCTCTCTCTCTCTCTCTCTCTCTCTCTCTATATATATATATATATATGATAAAATGTATACTCTCCTCTCTCTCTCTCTCTCTCTCTCTCTCTCTCTCTCTCTATATATATATATATATATGATAAAATGTATACTCTCTCTCTCTCTCTCTCTCTCTCTCTCTCTATATATATATATATATATGATAAAATGTATACTCTCTCTCTCTCTCTCTCTCTCTCTCTCTATATATATATCTATATATATATGATAAAATGTATACTCTCTCTCTCTCTCTCTCTCTATATATATATATATATATATATATATGATAAAATGTATACTCTCTCTCTCTCTCTCTCTATATATATATATATATATATGATAAAATGTATACTCTCTCTCTCTCTCTCTATATATATATATATATATATATGTGTGTATACTCTATATATATGTATATGTGCATGTGTACTAGGGCTGTAACAATACCCTGAATGATTAGAGTACCTCGATTATTAAAATTCCTCGAGGAAAATGTATTCTCCTGGAAGAGTCGATAATTTATGTTTTGTTATTTAGCGCACCGTGTTCTGGCTGGGGTATTGTTTGTGTTGAGCAGCGCTCTCACTTCCGCCTGAGTTGTTGATGAAAGATAAGTGTTAGCAGCATAATGTCCAGTTTTCATGGGGATTTTATTGATTGATGACAATGTCTGGGGTTTTATCGTTTTTTTTCCAGCGGACCAATAAGCATCCTTAAATTGACTGGCAAGAAACCTAGAATGGGCTCTTTGCACCTACGGCGCTGACATCACATCCGCATGAGCGAAATGCGGCTTTCTTGCTTCTGCTTTGAGTTACCATGACAGCTAGGAAAGACAAAGTTGTATTTCAGAAGCAAGTAAAGCAATAACATGAACATTGTTGTCTTCCAAATATAATGGGCTTTTAAGTTTTCATTGTGGGATTTCCAAGCGATCCTAAATTCAGAAGACGGTGGCTTCTAAATATTCGTCACGACAAGTTAAAGCTAATGCCACACAGCTAAGTTTGCAGGCTGGTTACCTGAGCACACAGCCTGACCAACAAACCAGCTAACATCAGCATGCTATACTTGCATTATTCCTTTAAAGTGCAGAACAGCAGAAAAAGTTTAATAATCTTATTAATCTTATTAGTTTATTATTTAAAGTTATTGAGTAGATCACAAAGCTAGAGTCTTGCCTTCAGACCAGGTGTCACTGGTTAAATAGATTGGTCATGTATTGTCTTCCTTCCTTGTACTGTGAAACAGGACGTCTCTTTATAAAATAATTCAGCCCCATCTGCATAAGTCTTACTATGATACGCTGTCAGTGGAACTGTAGATTGATTGCTTCAAGTAGAGTATGTAATAGGAAATATGTTTGTTTGCATTTCCTCAAGAAAATCTCACCATGACAAAATACAACTTGCTGCAAACTGTGAATAGGGTAAAACCTACAAAAACAATCATGAAATCCACAGTTATCCATTTATGAAGTACACCACCACTTCAGCAGCTTACCATAAATTCCCAGATAACAGGGTACTGTGTTAATTCAAAATCCAAACCATTTTTTGGTGAATTTGAAATATTCTTACAGAACAAGTTACCAAGATTGAAGATGATTCAAACAACTGATGATGAGATCTTTTCAGGTCAACAAAGAGTATTTTTTATGTAAATAGTCAGATTAAAGAAGCACAAACATCCATCTATCCATTTTCTTACACCCTTGTCCCTAGTGGGGTCTGGAGGTGCTGGTGCCTATCTCCAGCGGGGTCACCCTGGGCAGGTCGCCAGTCTGTCGCAGGGCAACACAGAGACAGACAGGACAAACAACCATGCACACACACACACTCACACCTTGGGAGAATTTAGAGAGACCAATTAACCTGACAATCATGTTTTTTTTAACTGTGGGAGGAAGCGGGAGAACCCACACATGCACAGGGAGAACATGCAAACTCCGTGCAGAAAGACCCCGGGCTTTGAATCGAACCCAGGACCTTCTTGCTGCAAGTCAACAGTGCTACCTACCAACTGCGCAACTGTGCAGCCAAGAACAAACATGACCAGGACTATTTTTGGACCCTGCTCTCTGTTGTGTGATCAAAAATGAACAAAGAACCGTGAGAACCGAGGTAAAATTAGCCTGTACAACACTAGAGGGCACCAAACAGCTGCCAGGCTTTCTGTCGGCTTTAGGCTTCAAATGAATATATTTATTAGAATAATGTTACAAGTATTTATATTAATAAATGTCTTAATTTTATGAAATTACTAATTTCATTAATTCAATTATCTTGTTTACATTGTTCATTATATATATATTTACTTGTGTGTGTATATATATATACAAGCCTCTTATTTATATATATACATACAATATATATACAGTATATACTGTATATGCCTACATGATAAATTATAAATTAAGGTCAGGCATGTCAAACAAATATTTTGAAAAAAAAAACTTATGTGATTCATATTTTACAAATTAACTCAAAACGTCTCAATTATTTGTTCATTTTATGTATTACTTGATCGATCCAATTATAACCAAGCTGATTTTAATTAACATTTTGACCACTAAATGGCGGTAAGACATTTTTATTGTTTGCTAGCTACCCAGAAAACTAAAAGCAAAAGAAAACGTCAATAATTTAATGTAAATTCCACCTAGCAACAGTTTCTTTGAATTTCCTTATTGGTCGAGGGAATATCACGTGGTCTTCAGTGACTTTGTTGGGCGGGGTTAGTCTTATCTGCCTCTACTAACATTTTACTTTCGATTCGAGTTGTTGCGCAGTTTGTATCATCGTTTTTATACGAAGAGAAAGCACCTTCTTCTGCCAGAGACTGTCTTAAAACAAAGAATCATGAAGGAGTTGGTTTTCCTGGTCGTTGTTCTCTACGCGTCTTCTGCTGTTGTGGCTAAAACAGGTAATTTAGTTGTGTACCGTGTTTTGTTTTTTGTTTCAGCGGTGTACTGTACAGAAATGGCGCCGTGTTACAAGGAAGAAGACTCGGAAAATGTACAGGTTCAGGCTTAACCATAGATATAAGCCGGATAAAATTACTAATTTATTCGTGCAGTGAGTCAGCTTCAAATAAGACTGACACATCTGTTTTAGAATAGCCGTAAGAAGGTTTCTTAAAATAAAAACAAACATGTCGCTCACTGTCTCTGTGTAAAATCGTCCTTGGTAAATACATATTTTTATTTAGAAAAGTACAAACACGTAGCTGACTTTATGGTTCTACGTAAATAGAGCCAATTTTAAAGGAATGTGTCTTTATTTTCTACATTCTGTACAATTTGGTGTATTTCTGGAAAAATACAACTGCATTTAAAGGATGTTTTTATGAATCAAGACAACTTTACCATATTACATTAATAAACTATTAACATATGTATTCAGTGATAAAAAGAAAAAGCTTTATGTTAAGATTACTTTTTATTATAGTTCATTTACAGGGGTTTTGTCTCTTATTTAACCACGTTTTCTTATGTTCCCATGTATAAACCTAGAGAATAGATGTGATGTAATGGCACATGGGAGTATCTGCCATATGAGTCAAACATTAGCTGTTGTAGTTTTATTGCCAATGTATCAAAGCAATACATTAGCTTTAGTTCAGTTTGTTTTACACGGGCCAATTTTCCACAACTGTTATTTTAAGGCACTTTACAAAGCAAATAGGTCCACATCAGAAATGTCAAATAAAATCAGTCCCATTCAAATTAAATTACATACATTTCAATTTGATTCTAGCTACCTTGCAATCCAGTCAAATTCAGTGTCCAGGTTTCCCCCAGAAAACATATAAGCCCGGCGGTTGGGTTCTAGGACAGTCATTCATCCAGCAGCCCGTCTTGATTTGGATTTAAAAAATCTTTAAAGTTGACAGGAAATTTTAAAATATCATTTGATAATTATGTTTTTGGAAGATTAATACCTGAACACCAACTATAAAGTCTGGAAAAAATGCAAATATTGTAAAAAGACTTAAAAAAAAATAAAGTAAGCAATGCTTAGCCTGGTGGCCCGCCAGGCTTATAATACACTGGGGGAAACCCTGAGTGTGTTATGCAAAATTGCTCACTTTCCTGCAATACCTCTTCCTGATTACACTAAGGTTACTGCTGTGATTAGAACCAGTTCTTATCCATTGTTTATTACTTCGTCATGGGCCTGGAGTTTGTGAAATGGTTTCACTGTATCAAACAACACCTTGATTGAGTCTTAGAGAACTTGTTACTTATGAGAAAAAAGTAGGCACAATTTAAAAAGTATATTATAATCAAGACGCTCTTCATATTTTCAATTTTACCCATGAAGTAAAAATATTATGAGGTTTTTATAGTCACCTTAAGAGACTGAGATTGTGTCTTCTGCATAAGATTGTAAAACATGTCAAAGTCCAAGAGTTTTATGTTCATTATGGACTTTAGCTGGGTACAAAGTGGAGCTTGTTTTGGTTTTAAATGGCTTATTCAAGGTGTGGGTGAGGCCACGCCAACTATTGGCAGATCGAGTTACTAGAAAACAATAATCCTAAGACGACTGTTGGACTGTAATTGTGGTAAATTGTATTCCTGAGCAGGAATGTATGGTTGGGGGTGTAGAGTTTGGTTTTGTTGTCTCCCATCCGTCTGTTCAAAACAACTTCTGTTGGCGTCTTGTCTTTTGAGACTCTCTGGGCTGGGACAGTGTTTGATGTTTCTGCTTCTACGTTCAAATTCAACCTTGTTCCTCATTCCACTCAAACAGGTCCATCCGCTGTTGGTTACATTAGTAAGAGAAACATTCCCAAACAAAGATGTCAGCGGCTTTAATTAGTCACTGCAAAATGGTGATAGACGAGTTTTGAAAGCCAACAAATTTTCTGTCCCTGAAACATGGATTGGGACATTTTTAGGATTAATGTATTTATCTCCCAGCTTCTTTCTTGTTAAGTTAATTGGTTTCTTTGGTGTTCCTTAACTGGCCTTTAGGGATGACTGTGCATTAGTATAGAATATAGAACGTGTCAACCAAAAAAAAGAATTCATGTTGGAATAAAAGAGGAAGAACCGGATATTCATTAAACCTTAGGCAGCTGCGCGGTTGTTCAACTACCTGTAACATTATATTAGAAAGTCACTCACAGCTGCAAAGAAAAAATAAAAAACACCCCCACCTGCAGTTTTCCAAACTACACACCTGCAGTTTTCCAAACTGCAGGTGGAAAACTGCAGTGACTTTTATTCGTCACTGCCATTTTAAGACTTATTAATAAAAAAAAGTGTATAATGTTTTTGAATTATTTCGAAGTCGTTTTTGAAGATGTGTTAATGCCGCGTATGTGTCGTCAGTCTCACCCAAGGTGCAGATCTACAGTCGCAACCCTGGGCTGTACGGGAACAAAAACGTCCTCATCTGCCACGTCAGCGGCTTCCACCCACCGGAGATCAAAATCGATTTGCTGAAGAATGGACAGGAAATAAATGATTTCAAGCAGACTGACCTGGCCTTTGAGGAGAACTGGCACTACCACCTCACCAAGCACGCAAATTTCACTCCAGTGGAAGGAGAGCACTACATGTGCAGAGTGACACATGTGGGAACGACAACACAGCATGAATGGGGTACTGCTTTTAACCTTTTGCACTTTATTGATAAAGTTGTTTGAACCACAGGGACCCGAATGAGAAGGAGGACCTTGTGGAAACTCAGTTGAAAGATATTGTTTCCCACTATACTTTAAGCTACAAGCTAAGATTTATACCGTATACATACATTTTGAAAATGATTGTCTTGAATGTTACTCATAAACTAACATAATGGATTTTTTTTGTCTTATTGCAGAGGCTGATGTGTAAGACGTACACACTGTACCACAGTAAAGGTATGTACCACAGTAAAGTTTCTGTGCATTGATAATCTGATAATCCTGTTTTTCCATGAGTTAGTTTTCGCCAAAAATCATGGAACTTGACATGGTTTTTTTCTCTTCTGTGTAATCCACAGGTGTCTCCTGCTTGTAAAGGATGAAGTTTGAAATTTGCCTATAATGTTGAATTTGTGAATTTTGGCTCTCACAGAAAGTAAACAAGAACACAAATTGGAATTTAAAAATGTTTTTTGAACTTTCTGAACAGAGTAAAGTAAAATAACACCTAAGCTTAAAAGCTTAAAAGCTTAAAAGCTTAGGTGTTATTTTGAACGTTTTGTTTTTCTTATCTGGCCTCGGGTTATTGTCTTGGATCTGGTTTTTGTCAACTTGTCTTACTTTTATGAACTGCAGGTTAGCCTAAATCTAAAAAAACAATCTAAACAATCAAAATAACATTTACATTTACTATATTAATCACATGTGATCTCCTTTCTGATGGTGTGAGGTTAGAACAGGCTAAATCTGCATTTTATCTTAACTTTCATGTTTTATATGTAAAGCTTCAAAGTCGATTAAAAAAAAAATTCTGTTTAATAATAACTTAGAAATGATGTAAAGGTGCCTATTTCACTGGATTTTTGCCTATATGATTTAAACAAAATAAAATATAAGATGTTATATTTTCTCTGCTTTCTTTCATTTTAAAATGGTTAACATGACAATGTCTACAGTCATCATGTGATGACTGGATGCACTCTCCTGTTGCAAGGATTTGATGGGTTGTGGGTCATGGGTTGTTTTTTTTTATTATTTTGGGTTTTTTTTTACTCACTAAATCAGATTAATTGTTGAAAACCCCATTCAGACTAGAATTATAAGTGTATCAACCAGTCTTTGTGGGAAACGGGCCTCTTTCTAACCTGGGAATGTTGGATTCTGGGAAAGAAACTTCCTGAGGACAAAGAAAAATTGTTCACGTTGAGCTGTTGATGAGCTACAGCGCCCCCTAGTGGCAAGAGAGAGACTCCAGCCTTATATTTACAAGTAGTGTGGCCTAAAGATGGCACTATTATCTCTGATGTTGGAAATATAGACAGCCTTGATATTTGTATCTCACTGAGATGCTAGTTCACTCAGGAAGCTGGAGCAGATTTGCCAGTTGTCTTCAAAGGAGATAGAGGTGAGTTGGAGGTATTTAATTGGGCTGTTGAAGTAAGGAAGGGTTCATTTTTAATTTTATATGAACTTATTTCGGTACTTTTTTTATGACAAAGTGTTACGGCCATAATTTAAAACAAATTAGGAGAATACAGTTGTAGTATCACGAGAATAAAGTCGAAATAATACAAGAAAGTCATAGCATTATGACAATAACGTGGTTCGAAAAGAATGCTGAAATAATGCGAGAATAAATAATATGAATAAAGTAATATCATGACTTTATTCATACATGCTACAACAACATTTAATTCCCTTTTGGGATCAGTAGCGTATTTTTGACCTTGAAATCGTGTGGATTTTGAGTAGTTATGGTGAATAGATGTCAAAAATGAACAAGCAGGAGAAGATAAAGAGAACCCATAAGTAGATTTATATCAAATACAAGGTAGTGGCTTCTCACTTGGTTTCACCACTTCAAATGTGACATCGAAAAGTTACAAAGAACTTCCTGGAATCACAACAATTTCTCCATCCGTCGCTGTTTTCACCTTGGCTTACAACAAAGTCAAACCTGAAGTAAATAGCTACTGTATTTAAAACATGTTATCAGCAACTTCTGCAACCGCACAGCTAAATAAGAACAAGAGGAAGCAGGAAGACCGCATCTCGTATCATTAAAAACTGCACTTCTGATGAAGAAGGCGTTTCTGCAGTTTTTGAAAGTTATAATATTTACATTGAGGTTTATTTCTGTACAATAAATCCCAGAAACAGTGATCATGTCAAACATAATACATTTTAACACATTGGATTCAAATGTGTCATTTAAAGAAAATTCAATATCATTGGTCAAAATGTATTAATTATAACAAACCATATAACCCAAATTTAGTTCTTAACCTGGGAACAGCTTATGGTTTAGCAATATTACACATATGAGTATTTTTACATTCGGAGCTATTTTGATCACTTCATGAATCGACTACAGCTTTTCATGCAGAAATTATAGCTATAGTTAGTTAATATCTACGTTTTCGTGTCTCTGTTCTGTCCAACCTTTCACTTGTAACTGTGCCCTCACAAGTTCTCCAGCTGGAGGATAATACAAATGCTGTGTGTTCGGTTTGCACATTAGAAATCTGCACACCAAACATTCAGACAGCTGCAAACTGTCTGAATGGGATTAGAAGATATTAATATAATAAGAGACTGAAAATATGCAGAAATGTTATTTTCTGTGTCATAATTCATGAAGACGTTCAAAAACATGAGTGACATAACCCTCACAGCTCCGAGAGGCCACAGATTCAACGCATTTATTCTCTATTTCTACGTATTTTCAATGCCCTTATTGATACCTATGGGAAAATAAATGTTATTGTGACTCGTACATAAGTCACAATAACTTACTGTGACTTCATTTATTGTTTAATTGACATCTTTCTGCAAATACGTAGATGGTGATGCATGTGAGCGGGAGAAAAAAAAAAAAGAAGCTCAAAACTCCCTGTTGACTAACAGAAACCGTAGTAACACAACTCAAAAGAAAACAACATAAATGCACCCAGGAATGTTTTTGTCGGAATAGGGAAAGATTAGATACACATCAATGGGGTGATTCCCAAAGTGGAGAGCAGAACCAAGAGCATGAACCTACGTAACCTTAAAGAAACATGTACATTGCAATGAGTTGGATTATAACTGAGCTGAAAAGAAAAGAATACAAATTGATAAGATGCAGCTTTTCTGTCTAATATCACAAGTCAGCGTATGAAACATAATTGAGATGGTATTCAGGCACAGGCACGACGTACTGTAAGTTAAGAATATAATATTCAAGTAGGAAACTCATTGCTCTCAGTGCTCATATGCTGCAGGTGTGTGAGGTTGACCAGGTTCCCCTTTTCTCTAGAGCTCTGTGACTATTTGCATACATCTGTGTATATTCTTCTGAAGAAAAAAAAAAATAGCTGAAGCGTGCGAGTTTGAGTTTCCTGTTGAGGAAGTGTAAGCATTGCATTCACGCATTCAGGTGTAATTTTTGTACATGAGGTATTTTTAAAAAAGATTAACTACATAGAAACCTGTAAAATAAAAAAAAAATAAAAATCTAAAATCACTAACGGCTTACTTGAGCATAGAGGCATTCTGGGTCATCAGCCATTTGCCTCAAACGACTTGCTGGCTCACGAACTTTAACCTGAGAGTAGACTGTGTTAAACTCCACTCTGCAGTTGGATGGTTCAGGGCTTCGCTTTAGAAACTGAATCTCTCCATAATGGAGGGTTTGTTCTTTTTCTTCCTCCTCTGTGCTTCTTGCAGACTCGTTACTATTTTCGAACTGTAAAAGTAGAAAGGTTGAAACAGATTTCTGTAATTAAATTCCCAACTTTGGAATCTTTATGTATTCAGTCATGTGACGAATCTGCTGCGCTGTTCAGCGTATTCATACCTGTAGCCGTGGTACGGCTGCATCTGTCATCTTTTTTCTCCTCCAGCAAACGATAGCGCTGCGAAACAAATTATGGAGAATAAATCAGAAGTAAAACCGTATGAATCACATGACTGTCTGCTTTCAGACCTGGTGCAGACATATATGAAAACTGCTAGAAAAATCGCTGAACACACACTCACCAAATACAGACACCAACACCGATGATCGTAATGACTCCAGTGCAAATTTCCAGCCAGTGTTCAAATTGCTGTGACGAAACTTCCATGAAACAAACAACATGTAGAACTTAAGGTCCTTTTTTAAAGATGTACAATGAAATCATTCAGTGTTGTTAGAAATTTACCTTCAAAACTCAGAAAGATCCCAGATGATTTCTCATTCCCCAGATGATTTGTGGCCAAACAGTAATATTCTCCTCCATCAGTAACATTGAAGCTGTAAACCTGTCCTACAGATACATTAGTGGCTCCATCTTTGCTGTTCCTGAACCAGGTGAAGTTGGGTGGAGGTTTGGCTCTGCTGGAGCAGCTCAGCTCCACCCTGCTACCTGCTGACACCAAAGCTGATGGACTGATGGATGCTGAGGTGTTTCTAGGAGCATCTGAGGAAAATGAGACACACATGAACTTTATTGATCAGAAACAGCTGAACCATGACCTGCTGACAGGATCACTTACATGAAACACTGAGAGTCACTTTTGTCTCTGCTGTCTTGTTTCCTCCATTCACAGGATATCTGGCAGAACATCTGATGTTGTATCCATCATGTGTGTCTGACAGAGTGATGTTCTTCTGGATTTTAGTTGTAAAGGTTCCATTTGTGTTTTTCTCTGTTTGTCTGAGAGAGTCTTGTTGGAGATTCCAGGTGAGTTCAGGAGGTGATTGTGGACACGGAGTGAAAGCTGAGCAGGTTACAGTGACAGACTGATGCTCCTTCAGGTCAGAGGGAAGATTAATGCTGGGACTCCAAGGAGAATCTGGGGTTTCAAATGTTAAATAGTAAATGTATTAAAGTCAATAAACATATATTGTCTCAGATTTTTGAAAGCTGGTTTTGTCATTATCGCACGTACACCGCCTTGAACAAGTGTTTTTTCTATCTTGTCACATTACCACTGAAAAGACCATATTCTGGAAACAAAAAATAAACGGATTTTATGCAATGAGTCAAAGTATCAATTGTAAAGTTGAAGGAATGCAAGTAAAGCACAAACTGTCCTGCGGGCTAGTGTGTATTCAGCTGGGATAGAGACGCTGGTCAGGGTTGATGTGGAGATGGACGGAGCTAAACCCGGTTGGAGGCAGCCAGACTCGTGAGACTTGGTGTCCCGCAGGATTACAACACCATCCCCACAGAAAGACTTGTGGCTTTAATTGCAGCAGGTGACGGTTTTACAAACTGTTGACCCAGAGGAACTGAATGCCTGCAACACTTGTCAGATGTTTATTGGTAGAATATTTTTAAAAATTTGTGTTATTTTCCTTCAAAAATTAGGGACTGCTGTATGTTTTTCTAGATTATAACATAAAAACCTGGTACGAAAACATTGACGTTTTGTGGCTGTAACGTGATAAAATGTGGAAGAGTTGTGGATAGGCTACTTTTTTTTTTTGCAAGGCACAAAATAAAAACAACATTTGGAATTAAGTGTTTTGGAAAACAAACAAGCAAGCAAAAAAAAAAAACTGTACACAAAGCGGACGCCACCAGCAAAAATAAAGCATTATAACTGAATGAACCTTTTAAATATTTGATTAATTTAATGAAATTAGTGATCCATTTGAACTTTCTTTCTCATTTTAATGTCATTCATTAAATAACAGAAAACTGCCTTACCTTTTATTTTTATTTCAAGAGCATGACAAATAGCCGAAGCCTTAAATCGGCCGTGTTCAATTCTGAAGTAATATGTGTCTGCATGACTTTGGTCTACGCCTGAAAACAAAGTGGTGCAGTTTTTCTCCTTCAGATTGCCAGTTATGGTCATGGGATAGACGTTTGTCGTGTTACTGCTGTTGAAAATTACATTCTGTGGAAATGTTGAGAAACTTGGGTCACTTTTCATCCAAACTCCGACAGGTTTTCCACTGGAAACGCTGCCGTCACTTTTAGCTGTGAAGTTGCAGGGAATATGTAAACAGGATCCATTCAGAGCCTCCATCGGTGTCGGTGTAGTAATGAACAGGCCCACATCGTGACCACAAGCGCCCACAGAGCCTGCAAAACCAGGGGCCACAATTACTGTTAAATTGGCCAATACATACTGTGTTTGCATTGTAAACAATCACGGCTGCCACGGCTTCTAGCTGTCCTCACAACACATGACCGTAAGTTGCTGGACAACCAGAGAACAACTTAGAGAAGATCTCCGCACCAGGCTCGCTTTTCTTTTTCTTAACTTAAGATCTTCTATAAATGTACTTTTGTAACGGAACTGCAACAGGACAGAAAAATACATTGCTAGCTTACACACATATGCTCAAAAATGATGTATACATAACATTTTAAAAACCAAAGAAAAAACAGCAACACATGCCCAAGTGTCTTCCAAACTACGACTGGGCATTTATTGCCTCATTTATCATGATATGATTTTGTTTTATTGTGGCTATTATAAATTCTAATCAAGGATGGCCCAAAGCTCCCTATGTTGTTGGAATTGGTAGCTTTGCTATTTTTCTCCTCTGTTTGCTCAATAAAAGGTGCATCAACCAATGAATTTGAAAATATGATTAAATACAGTTACTGTGTGCAGCTTAGTGATACAAGTCACACTTTTGTATGCGACTAGTGTCCTAAAGTAGCGCATTACAAATGATTTGGTTTTTTTTCTATGAATGCTGTGCCGTGATTTATAGTTGCTGCTTGGTTATGTTTCTCCAAGTGCAATAAAACATAGATTGTTTGTAATACAGATATCACACTCTGGTCAAATTTCAAACCACAACAATTTTTTACAATTCTTGGCATGAATTTAGTCATACAATTTGGTAACTATGAACTTAACTACCAGCTTCCTGATCTAACTTATTTCCGCTATAAATTAATTTACATTATTTGACCGAATTGCGTCACAGAAGTATTTTCATCTGCATAGATAACACAAACTGTAAACGGTTGAAATGAACGCGCACGCAAAATAACACCTACTTGTAAAAAAGAGGACACTCAGGAACATTTTGCTCATCATGATGTATGACTGTCAATACAAGAAGAGAAAATGTATTAAAGTAAATCATCTTTTTTTTTTTTTTTTTTACAAAAATCCATAGTAACCACCAAAATAAACTTTTCTGTAGGACATAGAAATTGCTCTTACCAAATGGCTGCACTGGAGAAATAAACCTGAATAAAGGACTGAGGAGTTCAGCAGAAGTGATGTCCAACGACTGCATTCAACTGTTCAGATGTTCCTGTGTAAATTTAGACAGACTCACCGTTTCTTCGCCGTTATAAAACAGGAAGTCGTCACGCATCAGCGAGAAAATGTGCTGCGCATCTTTCGGTGAAAACACCTTAACATTTTTTAAGAGATTGGAGTTATTTGTCCTGAACACATTTTATGATGGCCCCTCTTATCGCTTTATTTATTTTAAAGCAGAAGCAGAGAATCACAGGGAAAATAAAAAAGAATCCAACTTTTAATTATTGTACTGTTAAGATTTTCTTTTTTTTTTTTAACCAAACCACTATTTTATTGGCACCCTTAAGAACAATTGTAAAATAAATAGCACTCAAGCTTTTTCGATGTTTGCTTTCTTTTTGAAGTGAATGAGGAATATTTCATCTCTTTATTCGAACATGATGTGATACACAGGGCCATTTCTTTTGTCTACTCTTCAAAATGAAAATGCAAGGGAACATAAAGCCAGCACCAAGTCCAGCAGGGGTCAGGGAAGGGCTACAATAAACATAGGCTCTTTGAAAAATCATCATATTTATTGCAATCTTAACAACATGTAAAAAACAAAAGCATGCATAGCATGCTAATGTTTACTTGAGGAAAAGTAAACATTAGCACTCAAAATGTTGGCACAAATGTAACGCTATAGAATCCTAGGTCTGTATCACACTCCTCGTAAATACAGTTCATTATTAGGACTTTGTTTCCTCATTTTAATCCCCATTTAAAGTCTGTTGTCTTTGTGAGCCTTAATTTTCCACCACCAAATAAAGACAAATGCAACTCTCAAAGTTACAAATGGACCCAGGTTTATTTTGGAGCTACAAAATAAACCTGGACTACAAACACATTATGTATTCATGTTTTCTTGCAAGGTTGTGGTGGTTTGAAAGATCAAGCCTCCTTTTTACGTCATTCACTCTCACACATATAGTAGACTTGTGGTGAAGTTGAAATAGACATTGGTAGCCCTCCTACAGCATAAGGTTGACACCTAATACTTTTTTACATTCATGTTCTTGTCAATAAGCTCTCTGGAAAAAGGGAAGTTTCACAATTTGTGAACGAAGACTGATAGATGATTGAAGAAAACATTTCCCACAGGACATTGACATAAACAGTCCTATTTTCACTTCTTGTCTGCTTAAAATGAGAAACAGAGACACCAGTGACCAACTTCGTTAATTTTAATTTTAATTTGAAGCCACACAACCAACGTAGGTTTGAGGCAGACACGAACTGCATTCAGTTTCAAGTTTCAGGCTCGTGTTTTGAGATAAAATAGCAAGATATCACCAAGCAAACTGAAAACCAGGCTCAAAGCCCACAAAAACAACATTTTCTGGTTTTTTGTGTAATTATTTTAGCTTAAAGTTGCATTCCTTCCCCTGCTTGGTTTACAGCTTTTTTTGGAAATTCTTCATCGATTCATTTGGTTTTTGCGTCTCACATCTAATCCAGATTCATGCCACTAGATTTCAGTTTTCTAATAACTTTCCTAACATTATTTTCCAGTTCCCTTTTTCCGATGCTTTTGGCTCTAATGTAAAGACTAGGCAGAGTCCTCTCCTTGGTCAGAAAACAGCATAAAAGTGTAATTTTCTATTATGTTTTCAATGAAATGCAAAGGAAATCAGGTTTTACCTTTACGTTTGTGACTGTAAGACACATTTTTCTACACTTAAGCAAATGAATTAAAACCTTCTATGGTATTTGTTATATTCACCTACTTCTAATTTGCTTAGTTTTATTCCATAACAGATGTTTAACTACAGGTTTAGAAAAAGAATCAGTGAAAACTAAGCTAAATTCTGTCAGGGACTAAGAAAACTGACCCAAAATCAACTTACTTCACACAAAGAGGATTCTGACAACTCTAAGATCACCATAGTCATGCGCTGAAACAAAATGACAAAATAAAGTTTGTTCTATTTAAACCTTTTAATTATATTTTGCGAGGAAAACAAGAGAAGATGTTATGGAAACTTCCTCAGAACCCAAACCTGCCTCCCGTTTCCTGTATGAATATGGAAATCTGCAGCTAAAACCATATCCATTTTAAAGGCTTTTGAGTTAAAGTTAAATGTATTTAATCCAACGGTTGCTATTTTTTTTGCATCCATTACAAATACAAATCTTTTATCAAAGTAGACATTTGTTTTAAAGTTATTTTATTACAACAACTGCCAGATGTTTCATTTTTTCCTTCTTTCACGCAAATAAATCTAATATTTCAAGCATTAAATAATGACAGTCTTAGCCACTAGGTACCATACCTACTTGCATCTCTTGAGCAATACTTTTTCTTGTTTTTTTTTTTTTTAATTTAAGTGAAAATCTATTTACAGCATAAATCAATTATGACTCATTTGTGACTGGTTCATTCATTAGTACATGATCTGTGAATATGTGGCCATCGCAAGCACGGAGTCACTTTTCTCCCTTCAAAATCAAAGTTGTCCTTTTTAGAGCAAGTATTTCCCCTATAACCTTCTTCGCGCAGGTTTCTCTGAAAGGCGCTCTGGATAAGAGAGCGTCGTTAGAAGTGGAACCGCATAACGCGATCGGAAAATTGACAGAGATCGCATAAAAAGACAGAAGTCCGATAAAGTTGAAGTTGAGGCGCTTGGACATAATGACATTTCATTTTGAGGAAAAAGGAAAGAAGAAAGCGTGGAGATGGAAGCATGTGGTTGCTTTGCTGCAGGAGGGAGTGGTGCGCTTCACAAAAAAAAAAAAGATGGCTTCATGAGAAAGGAACAATTTGTGGAAATATTGAAGCAACATCTCAACACATCAACCAGGAAGTTAAACCTTGGGCATAAATGTGTCGTCTACCTGGACAATAAACCTAAGCGTACGTCTAAATCGGTGCTTTTGAATAGTTTGCTTTCCACAAATGGCACACTACTGTGAATAGTTTGTGGAAGGAAACCCGAAACATACAGTTTAAAATGAAAACAATTGTCTGCGTTTGAACAGTTTAGAGAAAAAGTCAAACATATCTGTGAGACGACGTTTCGCTAGGTGAAATGTGGGTTGACTGGTTTCGTCTTCACCTGAGCGTAGAGGCCGTCCACCGATTCAGTCCTGTTGCCAGTTCTGCGCACTTTCACCTCTGAATACATAACATTCTGCTGATCCGTCTCGTCTCGGGCTGTTTTAAGCGACGGTCTCATCGCAGAGAAGTCGATGTCTCCATAATGGATGTCCTGGTTTTCTTCGGTGCTGGTAGGCTCTTGGAAACCCGAATTCTGGAATAAAAAAAATTTTTAAAAAAAGAGAGAGAGCAAAACGCAGCCGTTGATTCAGCTGAATTCGCTTTTCCATTTTCCCCCTCATCTTAGGCTTTAACAGAGATAGCCTAAGAAGATTAATGCTGGGACTCCAAGGAGAATCTGGGGTTTAAAATCAAATAAACATGTCAAAGTATCCATCATTTAAACAATTTCTGGTGATTTTCACTGTTGAGCACTGAGCGTTTCCTCTCTTTCTCAGTCACTCAGTCTAAATAAATCTCCTAGTACCACTTTTAACCTAATTGCTCAGAATCTTATAAAACTATGACACAGTCATCGGTCTGCAAATAAAATTTAAAATAAACGCGTATTAGACTGATGTATATCTAAAATAAAAATCACAATTGGCATGAAGTTCACATTTTGTTCAACAATTCAAAACTTCTCACCTCTGACTGTTAAGCGAAATCCACTGCAGGAAGCTGTTGCCCGGAACTGCGTATGTTCAATTCTGAAGAAGTACGTGTCTGAATGTTCCCTCGTTAAGCTCCGAAACACAGTTGTGCAGTTTTGCCTCTCCAGGTTTCCCGTAATTTCCAGCGGATACGTTTTGATCGACCCACTGCTGTTGAAAATCACATTTGTTGAGAATTCTTTAAACCTAGAATCTGATTTGATCCACACCCCAAAGTTTTGCCCCGCGAAGCTTGCTCTTTCTTTAGCAGAAAAGTGGCATGGGACTTGTAGACACGATCCACTCAGCGCTTCCATATTTTCTGGCGTTGTGATGAACAGGACTGGATTCTTAATGGACTCACAATCATCCGCAGCGCCTGCATTGTCAGCAAAGTACACACTCGGCTTCAACACAAATATAACTTTTTAGGCATATACTAGCATATTTAGCATTAATTTTTCTTAATGTGTTTTGCAATGATAATTGTTGAAAAGCTTACCCGAGACGAAGTGAAAAGTTAGTAAGGAAGAGATGATTGCCAAACTGAAACACATCCGGAAAGCTGCTGATTTGCAAACACACAGAAACAATTAGAGAAGTGATTTGATTTCACTCTATGCTAAATAGTTTTACTTCTTTACACCAAATGTATTTGGGTTTTCTAGTACAATCATTTCTGTAAAATCTGCGAGATCAGAGCTGGAGCTTTTTTTATGGAAGGTGACGTAAAACTAAAACATCAGCAGATGCAATGAAAAAATGTTTCACATCCAAAAATTACACGTTTAATTAATAAAAAAGTTAATAGAAAAGTTTTTCTTACCGGACCAACACACAAGAAGTCCTTTCTTTACGCAGTGAATTGATTTAAATGTTAGCTGTATTTTAAAGGACTTCATTTCTTGTGGTTGCTGGACAGAAAGGGTAGAGAAGCAAGAGGAAGCTCCTTTAAGGAAAGACCAATTGAAATGGTTGCACAGTTGCAAACCATCACATGACGCCTCTCGGTAAAATGTTATTTTGCGCAACATCCTGCCAGAAAGAAAATCCAGTGTTAAATCATTTGTATCAGGGCACCGACCCGCCCCTCCGGCTTTATTCAGCATCCCACTCGTTAAAGCGACACCCTTAAGTTTGCTTTTTCACATTTGATCATATCACAAATGCAAGCCTTCTTTTTTTTTTAAAACAAGGATTTAACATGAAGATGATGAGAAATTATAATTTTTCAAAAATGTTTTGTGACTTTCATTCATAGTCGATACTTTCCGACTCAATGCTATGAAGACGAAACTACATTTTGCTGTATTTTGAGGTACATCTTTAGAAAGATTGACTGTTGATGGGATACTTAAATTTTTTTGTCTCACCAGTTTCTCTGGATTTAGAATTGGACTTTGACTGGGCCATTCTTTAGCAGACTTTCGGGCTCAGTTGGCTTCCCGTCTGTTTCTGTGTCACTGCTGAAGAAAATCTCCACAGCATGACGGAAACATGACAGAGGAATTCGTTATATCCCAATTCTGGTTTCATCTCACCAGAGCATCTTCTTCCACATGCATCTCTACACACTTTTCCTCTGGCGATGCTTCCCGCGGTTCCGTTGATGTACCAGTAGTGGTCGTTTCAGCAAATGGCTGCTTCTGAGCTCTGGATCTCTGCAGCTCCTCAACAGTTGCCATGGGCTGGTTTGGTTAGTTTGAAGAGTTTCAGGTCATTGAACGACGCTGAATAAGACGGTCAAAGGTTGGGATACTGTTTTACAACAAACAACAGAGGACTTTGCAGAACAGTCGGATTTCTCTAGGAAAATTAAATTGCAGACAAAATGTACAAAGTGACTGACTTCTGAAGGCAACAACTTGCATTATGGTTCTCAAAGCTGGTCATATTTTCAAAGCTTTTGTCTCGTCTCAAATATACTTCTTCTCAGTCTTGTTGCATTCTCCAATTTTCTGGACTATGGAATTTTACTCTCTTCTTAACCTTCTTTGATTTCTCCAGTGCCTTCAACACCATCCAGCCTCTGCTGCTGGGTGAGAAGCTGCGGAGGATGGGTGTCAACGACTCAGTGATCTCCTGGGTGACTGACTACTTGACAGGCAGGCCACAGTTTGTCTCTCTGGGCAGTGTCCTGTCTGATGTGGTGGTCAGTGACATAGGAGCTCCACAGGGAACTGTGCTTTCTCCCTTTCTCTTCACCTTGTACACCACTGATTGCCAGCACAACTCTGAGTCATGTCACCTACAGACGTTTTCTGATGACTCAGCGGTTGTCAGGTGTAAAGGGGATGGAGGGGAGGGGGAGTACAGGACATTGGTGGACGGCTTTGTGGAGTGGTCTGAGCAGAATCACCTGAGGCTCAACATGGTGATTGACTTCAGAAGGAAGAAGATACCTTCATGGCCACTAAAGATCAAAGGAGAAGTGGTGGAGGAGGTGGAGGATTACGAATACCTGGGAGTTGTAATCGGCAACAGACTGGACTGGGCATCTAACACCGACGCTGTGTGCAAGAAGGGGATGAGCAGACTCTATTTTTTAAGGAAGCTGAGATCCTTCAATGTGTGCAGCAAGATGTTGGAGACCTTTTATCACAGTGTTGTTGCCGGCGCCATCTTCTTTGCTGCTGTGTGTTGGGGAAGCAGCATCAGAGCCAGCGACTCTAATAGACTAGACAAAATCATCAGGAAAGCTGGCTGTGTACTGGGACTAAGGCTGGGGTCCCTGGAAACTGTGGTGGAGAGGAGGACACTGAAGAAGGTTCTGTCTATTATGGACAATAAACAGCATCCTCTCCACCACATAGTGGACAGACAGCGGAGCACCTTCTCACATAGGCTGCTCCAGCTCCGCTGTCGTAGGGACAGATACAGGAAATCCTTCCTGCCACATGCCATCTCACTGTACAATAAAAGCTAAATCATTGTTCTGCACTATTCAGTCCGATTTTGCACAACTGCACTGTGGCACACTTGCTGTACATATATTTACATATACATATCTGCATTTTTTGAATCTTTGCAAGGACTGCTCTTAAGTTGCTTTTTATATTAACAGCATTTTATATTTTTACAATATATAGCATTTTATATTTTATTTTATCTACAACTACTACTCAGTGGTAGTTGTTATTGTGTCTTGTCTCTATGCTGTAACTGCGAAGTAATTTCCTTGCTGGGATGAATAAAGTACTTCTATTCTATATGTAACCAATAAAAATATAAAGGGAAGAAACATTTTTCAGTTCAAATAAGTAATATTTCTGTGAGTCCATGTGAACTGAGTCCTCCCTGTCCAGTCATTTCCCTCCACTACTTCTGTAAATGATGCAAAACATATTTGACGATGAACCAGCAATTTTTACTTCCACTTATTTTTAAGTAATCAGTCCATATTTTAAGTGTTAATAAAAATTAATCAAAAGTCAGGCGACAGCTTTCACTACAAAATAAGATTTTTATTTCAAGCATGTTACTAAACCCATTCAGCACCTTAAAATACAGCCAGCTTGGATTGTGGTTGGTCATAAACAAAAAATATTTTAATGAAATAATGATTGAACTAAAGCTCTTTCTGTGCAGCATTTTCCTCATGAAAAAATGAATAGTTCTTATTTAATATGTTGCATACGTAGCAGTAACATCAAGTGATCAGAGTTCAGTCTATTTGCCCTTCCTAAATTTGCCTGGAGTTGCTCCAGTTTTCTGTTTTTTCTTTGCAGATCCTTTGGTCTCCGGTTCCTTAGAAAACAGAAATAAAACAGGAAATACTTAATATTTTTCTAGTTGATTAGTATGTTACCGAGTCTCCAAAAAACAAGATGTAAACATGAGGAACCACAAATAACGTCCATTTAAAAATAACATTTGAAATAACCATTGGGCTAGCGGTCCGCTGAAGTCTGCATACCTTCCTTTTTGAGGAGAGTGAACCAGTGACGGAAAAGAAAGAGTCCAGTCTTCCCTGTGTGCTACCTTGTCTGCTCTTCATCATCTTTTTACAGCCGTTACGGATCCTGTCCTCACTGAAAACACACAAAAAGGACTCAGAACTTAAAATGAATACTGCTGTATGCAGGTAATCAGGGAGAAATAAGACCAATTTAACTGGCTTAAGTGACAAGTGCACAATATCCTTCAACAATGGCTACAAGGAACGTAAAGCAACCGCATTTAAAAGCGGCCAACAGCGGAGACTAGTGGATTAACGATGTAAAAGCAGTTTATCAAGCAAACACCACAATAACCAATCACTCTAGCATCATAGGAGAAATGCGTGCAAAAAAAAAAAAGGTTTAAAAATCCAGAATGATTCTCCATTCAGCTCACCTGAATTGTTTCTCACTGCACATGAATTGGATCAGAGCCTCCTCATCAGGCTCCTTCCACTTCAGGTCCACTGTGGAGGAGTCCACCACCTCTGGCTTCAAAAACAAATTCCTCGCTTCTTTGTACAGCCAGTCCTCTGGGGCCGGATGCTTCTGCAAAAAGGTGAACGAAACGCACACGAAAACAAAAAAAATTACATTCACTGCCTGGTTGGACCACAATTAATTTATTTATTGTCTCGTAAAAAGATGCATTGGGGTGACCCAAAACATGTCATGAAGCCGAAAGATGAGGGAGCTAAAAGTCCAGACATTATTCAAAATACATCAATTTTTTAAATATTTGACTACGTAAATGTTTCCACTGACTCAACTGACATTGTGAATGGTTAGATAAATGTATAATGGGAAATCAAGTAAACATGTTTCTATAAAGTTCTTTCAAACAGCTATTTTTAATAGTAAAATGAAACATGGAGAAATTGTGGAAAACAACTGTTCAGTACTTATAGACTAATCTCCATTCTGAGTTTTACAGGAGTTCAGAAAAGGTATTTTTCATTCAAAATGCATTCATGCATTCAAATAAAATGTACAAAAAAACTAAAATAAGCATGAGGTGTGATTTTTATCATCTGCAAGACATATTTTGTCTCAACTTTTTGTAATCTTTATGCATCCTTGTTGGTGTTTTAAAAAAAAAAAAAAAAATTAAAACAAAACATTTCTCCAAGTCCTGCAACTTAACATGCATCACTTGTAAAAAATGTATAGATGTATCTCACACTCTCTGGTTGTAAGTTTTTGCTTGCTTCCACTTGTTCCACACAACACAAAACGAATCTCAGTAAGAGAAAAAAATTATTTAACTTACACTTGTATCAATGTTTTCCAGGATCTCCTCTATGGAGCCGTGCTGCCGGATCAGGTCGATGGCTCGCTTGGGACCGATTCCCTTGATGGTGCCGCAGTAGTCACACCCCAGCAGAATACAAAGGTCTATGAACTGGAAGAAATAAATACTGATAGTTGAGTCCTGTGCTGCACAGATAATAAGCATTTACTGTTCTGCAGTCAGATGTAGGTAACAGTAACAACCCACCTGCTCACTGGTCAGACCGATGTCCTGCAGGATGCGATTAAAGTGAAATTCCTGGACAGGAAGTTTTCTGCAGCAAAAAAAAGGCATTTAAAAATTAAATATATAAGCACTCAACATAAACAGGAAGCTCGTTTTTGTCTTTATAACATTATTAAGAAAGAACAGAAATAAGTAAAGGTGTGTACTTTGCTTCACTGGCAGTGAGGTGTCTTAGCAGGACATTCGTCCCAAAGGTCAGTCCATCCATATCCTCCGTTGCCGTAGCAAAGACCTTCCCTTCTTTAACCAGAGCAGCACAGCTGGCTTCAGCCTCACACGGAGCCTAAAAAAACAAACAAAAAAAAAATCACGTAGCACATTTATTTACGCATATTTATTTATTTCTCCAGTAGCAATTGGTTTTTAAAAAATATATTCAAGAACTGTAAATCTGCAAATTCACCGTAGAGCCAAGATGCACAAAAAATTCTTTGAATTCTTTTCAATTTTTAAAAGGTCAGCAGTAAAGCAGCTTTTAATGGTACCTCGATATAAGGCACTCCCATCAAGGTCAGTAGCTTCTTGCAATCATCGTTATGCTGCTTGGTGACTTTCACGAGTCGCTTGGAGAACTTGTCAATATTCTCTTGCTCACCTGGTTTGAGGAAATAATAATAATAATTTAAAAAATAAGCATGGGAAAAAAAAAAACATGACTCATATTCAATATTCTTTTAATTTCCACATCAGTGAGGGGAAAAGAAAGGATGCAAAGTTTTGTTACTAAAATAATTTTTTTTTTTTTTTACCCAATTCCTGAGCTTTGGCAAGCATTTTCTCAGCTTCTGCTCTCCTCTCCCCTCTCTTCTCCAGCTAAACAAAGAAAACATTGGTGGAAAAATGAAGACGATATTAACACGAGGTCTAAGCATTGGACTGTCATTTGCCATTTCAACAAAGTTATGCCATGGTTTTAAAAATTCATGGTTTAAACTCAGCCGATGTGACCTCTTATCAACCCGTGCCCGACAGAGTCCATACAAACCTCAGCTGACTTGAGCTGTGGAGGTTTCCCATCAAACACATACACCGGCTTGATCCCGTTCTCCAACATGCGGATTGTGCGGTAGAACATTCCCATCAAGTGGCTAGAAAAAGGGAAAGTCACAAACCTCTTTAGTTCATGCAGTGGGGGTAGGCTACTGCTCTTTAAAAAAAAAAAAACTAGTGTATCCAATGCATACTGCAAATATGGTCAGAAATCAAATCATTTATGCTGAACCTTGTAGTCTCTCCGTCTTCACTCTGCAGAACATTCCCATCCTGTCGGACAGCAATCAGGAACTGGTAGATGCACATGGAGGCATCAATAGCAATTTTCCTGCCTACAAAAAGCAATTGAAACATCAAGATTATTTTATATTTAATGTCACTGTATGGTTAAAAAAAAAAAAGTTTAATAACACGACTGACATAAGCTTCATTCCAACAATGACTAAACGTGTATTTGCGTTTCTTGTGACCTTAGCAATTTAAATGTAGGAAAAGTAATTTGTTAGAATTACCGAAGTAGTTTTTGATGTCCTGTTCTTTGATGGCACCGGGGGCATGATCGGCTATTAGCTTGGCCAGTCCGTGAATTCCCATTGCGAGATGCTATCTGAAAAACAATGTTAACGCTTTTAGAAACGTGCAGCGATAACAGCGGGAAGTGTGCTTACAATTACACATTAACACTCTGCAGCGAGGGGTCCAGATACGTCTTTGTATCACAGAAAACATATAAATATGTAGGACGAGTTAGCACACATTACTGCAGACCACCTTAAAGTCGATGTTTTACTTTGCTAACATTGTGTTGCTAAAGTAGCGTTGGTTAATTAAAGCGCTTCAATATGACCTGTAATAATCATAGTGAAAGTTTACATACTGCTCTGAGGTTGTATTTTGCTGTAAAGGTCAATAGTTGTCATTGTTTACTCAGACTCACCTGTTAGCCTGGTTTACCCACTTGAGCGCCAGAAACTGCGATAGTTTCGCGGGAAATGAATTGGGAGGCATTACTAATCAAAACGTCGAGCGTATCAGCGTCACGGAATCAGGGAGACGTGCGCATCGTTACGCCTGGTGCGATTAAACTGGTCTGAGCTTCAATACGGAAGCCCGACAGGGACACCGGATTGGTCCATTGAGGTTGAAGGAAATCCGGTCCATACAGAAGACAGTGAATACGTTGTGCTATCAGCTCCAAACGCTTTAATCCCACTTTTGGTGTTTTGTCATGTGGGGAACAGAAGTTATAATGATTTAAAGGAAGGACAAACATTACAGCTGTTAAAATAACGATAACATTACAGGTGTGCACTTCGTGTTTCTCCGCCCTCCCCGGAAAACTGAAGCGAGTCATCATTATTTTTATTTCTTTAGGTGACGTGTAGTCGGAGCCCGTTTTCTTCTTCTACTTCTGTCAGTAAAAGTACCGAGTGTCCAGATATAAGCGGAGGGGATCGTTTTGACGCACCTCATCCAGGATGTCCCCGGGGTTCGGCTGCAGCGTTAGGGCTTCACGGTGAGCGTTGTCGGAGCCGAGCGGACCGTCAGGGCCTGGAGTCCGAGGAATCCGGCGACCAGACTGGTTTAGTTGGTTCTGCAGCATCGGGACGGTGAGACTCGCAGATCACAGTTTAGCAACTTGACCAAGACATTTTCAATCATTGTAAATCATGTCTGCTTTAGAACGAAAATCTCCATGTATATTGTTTTTAAAATGTCTAGGTATATAAAGGGGTAAAAAAACAAACTAATCGAGGTTAAGTTTCTTTAAAGGTACTTAGCAGATTTTCTGTGAAGTCGACCAAACCCACTTTAGTTATAGTTTTTCACCGATGGAACACATTATTGTAATTTTTTTTGTTGTTATTTATGTTTCTGTCATTTTCTATTTAATCAACATAAAAACCTAACCTCGCAAAGACATGAATCCAGTCACGCTTTCCTCCAGTGACATCACCTGAGGCATACACTGACCGATTGGTTCTTTTAAGTGCTTCCATTGATATTTTGGGGGGTTTATCTTTATTTGCATGTTTTCCACCTTCAAAGAGATAATTTCCTCTTTGAAAAAGAAACCAAAAAACATGAAGATGCTGTACTTCTTCAAAAACCATGAAGAAGTACAGCATCACTCCCCGCTTTCACAGACAATGATTACAAGGGCAGTCAGATTTATAATTAACCCATCCTAGCTGTTCAATACGCCATGTATGCACCTGGAGTTGCAATCACTGTCATTGTAGTGCTGTAAAAATGGTAGTGTTTGTTTCTGATAGCAGGTTGCTGTATTGGTTGCTAGCCTTATTATTAAAGATGACGCCAGCTAAAAACCGGCATGAGCCAAAATTTGTCAAGAATCCAATCAAAGAGAAAGTTCCAACAGGTAGTAGAAACAGATTCGTACTGTCAGTGTCATCTTTTGCTTTCGCTTCCACCGCCGTATCGATCACAGTTTGGGGGTTGTCACTGTCAAATTGGCTCAAACAAGAAGAAATCTCAGAATCTACATGTAAAGCTGTTAGTAATCCACAGCCAGCCGGTCAGCTTGAAACCTGTACAGCTTGTGTTGCAATCAACCTGAATAAACAGCCGAGACTCGCGTGGAAATGCCATGAAACCCAAGCTAGTTTTGGGATGGTGGAAGACCTCTATGAATAGTTAAAATGCTTAAGGACCAGCTTATGTGTTATTCATAATATAATCCAATATCAGTGTCTTTGTCTGCATTTAGTTTTTACAACATGATCACTAAAGTTGGCCTTGTAGGAGTTTATGCAAACAGAATTATGGAGATGCAAATCATGTGGAAATAGCCCTGAATTTTTTACTTTCACTGCACCTGTCACTTTTATACACAAGTCATCCATGGTTAATGTTGAAATCAGGATTTGCAAAGGAAGCTTTTCCTTTCCCAGTCAAATTTCTAACTTTAGCACCTTTTTTTGTTAAAATTCTTGCATACAAATTTGGAAATTTCCTCTTTTGAGTAAAAAAGGAACCAAGAGATGCCACTCTTGAAGGCTAAAAATGTTATTTTTATGTCATGTTTGCTGGTTGTTGTTGTTTTTTTTATAACATCACAAACAAGCTGGAAAGAGTCCAGGACTTGTGCAGTAGTTTTTAAAAATGTTGGTAGTTGGAAAATTGGGTTTGTACTAAATAGATAATTAATAATAATAATAATAATTTTTTTTTTTTTAAAAACAGAGTTATCTTGTTATGTTTTCAGCCAAAATACCTTCATATGCTCTCAAATTCTTCCAAAGATCTTAAATGGACTGAGACAGCAGTTACTGTCATAAAATTCTGCTTTGCAAATAAGTCCAAAGAGGAAACACTTCACATAGTGGGTTCTGAAGTGATAAAATTATATAGCGGCAATAATTATCCTTCAGTCAGTTTTTCCACAGCCGACCTAACAAGCTAGTTACGCCTGTCTGCTTTTCTTTTGTACTCGTAACTCATAGTAAACGTACACACAGTCTATTGTACAAAGAATGACATTCTAATGCCGATTTAATTCACGCATTTTGAATATAATAGTTCCAAAGCCTTACCTTTACCATAACATGAGGTTTTCCACTTAAAATTCCACTGCCGGTTTATAAAAAGCCCAGAAGACGTGTTTTTTAAGCCTGTATGAAACTGAATCTGCATTCCGCCCAGTGAATCTGATGAGATTGCTTGAAAACCACAACACACACACACGTACACCCCCACACGCGCACACACACACACTTTATTGAGAGCAGCATCTCTCAGTAAAGCAGGCCCTGTGAACTGTTAAAGGTCGTTTCCAAAGTTTCCTGTTTATTGCGTATCGTCTTAACCGATGTTACAACCCCAAATGAGTGACAAGGCTGACGTAACGTTAGGAACGGTGTGCTAGAAGGGAGAGATTTTCAACACATGCAGACAAACTGTTCGTCTCTGCTGCAGGTGTTGCACGCGGTGGAACTGGATAGCTCCCGGGCGGCTACTGGGGGACGATGGCAGTGCTCTGCTTCTTGATCCTGGGCTTGTTCTCAGGCTGGGCAGCGAGCTACAAGAAGGGAGACAATGTGACTCTTTATGTCAACAAAGTGGGCCCTTACCATAATCCTCAGGAGACGTATCACTACTACACTCTGCCTGTTTGCAGACCAGATAAGGTCAGTCCTCGCTGCTGTGACACTGTAGAAACAATAGGTCCCAAGAGAAAATTAAGTCCGTTTTTGACTGCTATATTTATTCATTTGTAAGATGTTACATTTCCATCGTGACGGCATGATTATAAAAAAAGATTTTTATCCCTGTTTATAGCTTGGTTTGCTTTAAACATGGTGTCTGCACATCCTTTAAAGGTTTTTAAAAGTCCTGAGTTCATGTATCTAAAGTTAAGGCCTTAAAATGTCTTGAATTTGTTTTTTTAAAGTAAATTGACCTTAAATGCATTTATCACAAATCTTAAATTTTGTCTTGTCTATTTTATGATTTTTTTTTTCCTTGTGAAACTATTTCATCAGGCAAATGTTTGAGTCCACATTATTTGTGACTCTAGACCAGTGAGGCTACTAGTAACTCACTGCTAGCATACCCTTGCTAACTAGCTTTGCATCTGGCATGGGCACGTTTAGATTTATCACCAGGTGGCTGGATTAAGTTCATGAATACATCGGTCTTAAATTTAATTTGTAATGGTCTGAAAAAAGTCTTAAAAAGCCTTACATTTGAGTTTTTGAAACCCTGATAGAATTGAATAAAATGTACTTTAAGATCTTTCATGTAAGATACTAACTCAAGTTGCTAAAAAAGATATTAAAGATATAATATCTTTATCTTTTATAATATAAAAGATATATGTGTCCTGTTTTCTGAGTAGATATTAAGAAAAGATTGCTTTTGTCCACTTATTGTAGGTTTTCTCAAAAAGTCTAACAGCTCTAAAGTAGGGTCAATAAGAATTTATGCTGACTCAAATAGTTTGTGTTAATAAATTGTATGTTCTGTTTTGAGCTCATTGCTCCCTTTCGCTACCCACGTTGGCTTTTTGCTGGTGTCCATCTCATCATGAAGCCTCTTCTTCTTCTTCAGGTGCACCACAAGTCCCTGAGTCTGGGCGAAGTGCTGGACGGTGACAGAATGGCTGAGTCTTTGTATGTCATCCCCTTCCAAGAAAACGTGGACAAAAAAACTCTCTGCAAGCTCACGCTGTCGGAAAAGCAGGTAATATTTGAAATGACTCATTTTAAATGAAAGGTTTTGCGCTTTTTGCTTATAAAAGCTGCTCTGTTTTATGTGCCTCAGGTGGACGAGCTTCGTGAAGCCATCGAGGAGCTGTATTACTTTGAATTTGTCCTGGATGATATTCCAATCTGGGGCTTTGTGGGATACATCGAAGAGAGCGGCTTCCTGCCTCACAGCCACAAGGTGAAGAGAGAAACCGTAGATTTGTTTTTTAGTGACTGTGCCGTCTGTCTGCCTCCTTAACTTTCATCTCCTCTTGTTCCCCTTTCCTCCGTCAGGTGGGCTTGTGGACTCACCTAGACTTCAACATCGAGTACAACGGCGACTCCGTGATCTTTGCCAATGTCTCAGTGAAGGACGTCAAGCCCTTTCCCTTGGAGGAGGGGGCGGGAGCAGCGGTGGCTGGGGTCGGCGTGGGCGGAGGCAGCATGACGGTCACGCACACCTACAGCGTCCACTGGTACAAGTCCAGCCTGCCTTCCGCCCGCAGAGCCGAGCGCCTTAGAGATTACTCGTTCTTCCCGAAAACACTGGAGATCCACTGGTTGTCCATCATCAACTCGCTGGTGCTGGTGGTGCTGCTGCTGGGCTTCGTCATTATCATCCTGATGCGGGTCCTTAAAAATGACTTTGCCAGGTAAGTTGGCAAAAAACACCTCAGTCATTCACAGTTCTGTTAAAAACCTGGTGCACACGGTTTTGGTTTCACTGTTTCTGGTGAGTTTAGCATTGAGGTTTTGCACGACGTCAAGGAAAAAATGGATTATAGTGAGCATTCATTTTATTTTCTGCTCCGTTTGGTGTTTTTTAGTGCTCTAAAAAGTGATCTGCATGCATAAGAAGTTAATTTCCACAAACAAATGGTGGTGTGCTTTGTTTTCTTTTTTTATTATTATTAGCTGCATATAAAGGGAGACAGAGTACATACATCACAAACAAATGTTAGTGATTGGGGAAAATCTGAAAGGAAGCCATCTTTTTTCCAATATCCAAGAGTCCAGACCCTCTGTATGAAGCTAAGCGTAGAACGAGGAAATGGATTTTACCAGCTTTGTCCTGTCAAGACTAATTTTATTTTAAAAGTCGATCAGCAATCTTCCCGCTGAAATATGTGATTCTTATCAAGGACAAAACACCATTTGAAGTATTAACCATCTTTGAACAGTGTAAAATTTATTTCAGCTGCTTTCTGTGCATCTCTTTCTTCGTCACCATCTTGAATGCAGTTGTGAAGCTCACAGAAGACACACTTGCCTGTTCTGTGTTTAAAAAAAATGCCCTTTTATTTCAGGTACAATGTGGAAGAGGAGGGCGGCTGCGACGATTTGGATCAAGGAGACAACGGCTGGAAAATCATACACACTGATGTTTTCAGATTCCCGCCGTTTAAAAGCCTTTTGTGCGCCGTTCTCGGAGTTGGAGCTCAGTTCTTAACTCTCGCCACAGGTGAGCCTTCAGTCTCACGTAGACATGCGCTATACTGTAGAATAAACAACCAATCGCGGCGACACAAGACTGTTCGAAAGAAAAATACCCCTGTTCAAGTTCGAAAACGAAGCTCCAATCACCGGTTACAACAGTTTGTATAAAGGAAGCATGATACAGAGAAACGAGAACCTTAACAAATGTGTGGCAAAGGTAACACTGATGTAGTAGCTTTTTTGTCTCTCTCTTTTTACTTCAGCCATTATCGTCATGGCATTGCTGGGAATGTTCAACATACACCGGCATGGGGCCATCAACTCGGCCGCCATCGTGCTGTACGCACTCACCAGCTGCGTGTCCGGCTACGTCTCTTGCAGTTTCTACACGCAGATCAACGGGCAGCACTGGGTGTGGAACATCATCCTCACATCATCTCTTTTCTCAGGTGAGGCTCAACGCTTCAGGTTCAAATCATTTTGTTTGAGATTTACTACGTAAGTCTAACTAGCCAAGAGATTTTAAATGTACATGACCAGTTTTATACACATAGCTTATATCAGGCAGGTTTAATAATAATTTTTTTAAAAAAGCATCAAACAATTTTATTAAAAGTAGAAAGTCTTTTTGTGTTGAAGGCTACGTGGTTCTAGTTTTTAGGCTGGTACTGTAAACTTTATTTTTATGGTGAAAGGAATGTGCAAACTCATACCTTTTTTTTTGGCTGGGGAGAATGCTGGAAATGATAGTGATTCCTTTGTTTATGATTTTAACCCTGAGTGTGAGGTCAAACAGGACACACTGAATGTCGTGAGTGGATGCTGAGGTCTCCGGTACAGCACTGAGATATTTAAATGAATGAAACCGATGCCAGTGAAGGCTGTGTTGTACTATGTTGTACAGCGTAAATAGCAGTCTGAATCCATGATGTTTGGGTTGTTTTGATGACTCCAAAATAAATGCAATTTCAATAAATAAAAGAAATTTAAATTAACACTTTTTGGTGATTTTGCGGCTGGTAAATTTGCAGAGCGCAGCAACATGTGAGAGAGGAACGGCATTATGTTACTCTGCGATAAAACTCTTCTGCACTGATACTGGGGACTACATAAGAGAACATGTTAGGAATAAGAAACTGTCACTTTTTAATACTCTGATATAATGTGACACCAGTAACTGACCCACCCTTACACCAATCAGAATAGAGTAAGGCATATCAGATGTAAAGTAAACATTCCCTCTGGCGTGTTCAGCTGACTTTATGAGCCATTATACCTTTTTGTTGCACATGTTTGGGATGAGCAGACTTCAGCTGCTTTGCAGTGAAAGCTGCAGAAGAGTTGATGTTTTTATTCCTTCCTAATTCGACTTTCTTGCAAAGGCTGCAAATGTTAGGGCTGAATAGGTCTAATCCAGTCAGCAGATTTTAAAGTTTGCAGCTTACCATCTAAATGAAGAAGCAGATCTAACAATTATGGCAATCAAGAAAGGAAGATTATGAAGAGTAAAAGTAATTTATCTAATTTGCTTGTAAGTTATTAGCAGTACTAGAATTTGCATCACTTTGTTCAAGTTAATGAAATATGCCGCCAGCATGCTCGGCCTGCGACATTCAATCTCATATTAATGACTTTTTGATTATTGACGACGCTCTGGGGCGCCGTTGCATGAAATGGAAATCAGTAGATGCATTTTATTGACTTGGTCACGCATTCCCGCAGCTCCGCTCTTCTTCACTTGGAGCGTAGTGAACTCGGTCCACTGGTGGAGCGGCTCCACGCAGGCTCTGCCGGCCACCACCGTGCTCCTGCTGCTGGCCGCCTGGGTGCTGGTGGGCTTCCCCCTGAGCGTCATCGGCGGCATCGTGGGGAAGAACCGAGCCGGCAGCTTCCAGGCACCGTGCCGCACCCGCAACATCCCCCGGCAGATCCCGCCGCAGCCCTGGTACAAACACACCATCGTGCACATGGCCATTGGTGGCTTCCTGCCTTTCAGGTGAGCTCTGGGTTTGCGACAAGAGGTGCAGCTTTAGACATTTGGAAGCTTTAGCGCTTTACTTCAGATTGGATTAAAAATTGATTTGTCATAGGTTGCTTAGAATTTGCATTTACAGCGCCTTGCCAAATAATTAGGGTAAAAAAAAAGATGGTTTTCTAGCATCTTTGTATGGATGTAGCTAACAATTATTATACTAATTGATTTTTCTATCAATGATTGTGATGAGTAATTGTTTAATCGGATTAAAAATAGTGCATTGTGCAGATTTTTTTAAGCATTAATGCCTATATCCAATTTTAGAAATACATTAAAATATGCAAATAAACAAATAATTAAATCTCTTTTTTTAAAATAAGAAAAATATTATTTTCTGTCTAAAATCCTTTAGTATACTTTTGATCATCTGTAACAAAAGATGCTATAAAAAATCACTTTATATATATATATATATATATATATATATATATATATATGTATAATATGTAAAAAATTCAAACCCACAAAAAATATTTGTGGGTTTGAAGTCCTGAAGGCAACACATGTGTTTTACCAAAATGTAGGAAGTCTTAAACTTTGAAAGATTGTTTAATAATTTCCTGAAACTGCTCCCCTCAGTGCCATCTCAGTAGAACTCTACTACATCTTCGCCACCGTTTGGGGCAGAGAACACTACACCCTGTACGGCATCCTGCTCTGCGTCTTCGCCATCTTGCTCTCGGTGGGCGCCTGCATCTCCGTCGCCCTGACCTACTTCCTCCTGTCGGGCGAGGACTACAGGTGGTGGTGGCGGAGCGTGCTGAGCACCGGATCCACGGGCCTCTTCATCTTCGTCTACTCCGTCTTCTACTACCGCAACCGCTCCTCCATGAGCGGCCTGGTGCAAAGCTCCGAGTTCTTCGGATACTCGCTTCTGACGGCGCTGGTGTTCACGCTGATGCTGGGCAGCGTGTCGTTCTGGGCCTCTCTGGCGTTCATTCGCTACATCTACCGCAGCCTGAAGATGGATTAAACTCGAGACGGCCCGAAGACAAACCTTCTGAGCAAACATATCGACGGTCTTCGGTGTTTTCTGTGACTCCACGTCTCCTGTTGTGTTAATGGGAGAAGAAATAGGGGCCTTGGACTTCCCATGAAGGGTTAGTAATGAACTCAAATAGTTTTTTCGGCTGAAAAAGGGAAACTTGGTGCATCACTGGGCAGATGAAGGGACATGTTAAGGTGTGGGATTTAGCAAGAAAGCAAGTTATTTCACTTCAAAGGGATGATTGCTCTCAGATAGCATTATGAATACAACATGCGACATCTGACGCAGTACGCTGGACCTTCTGGTACTTATTACATGGTATATTAACAATGGGTTTTGACCAAAATCTTATTTGCTGCATCTGCTGGCTATTAAAAGTTCTAGTACATCAAAAATATAATGTAGAATTAATTATGCAGCAGTGCAAGTGATACTTGCAGTGAATATACCCAAACCCATTAGGGGAAAAAAAAAAGTCTATTCAGATGTTTTGCACCGAGTCTGAAGTTGTTTTTGTCCTGACAGTGGATGGAAGAAACAATGCCTTGTAGATTTAAGGAGTTTTTGCTAATTGTTGGTGAAGGGGAGCAATATTGTAATTGTATTCTATGGTCACCATCAACTTTGGTTCTGATGTAAATACTTTTTTCAATAAAGTGCTTTTTAATACAACGCAAGCAAAGATTTCTGTAGTTTTCCCATACTCGTCTGGTGAATGCGTGGAGGTTGCAGCTTTCTTCCATTTGAACATGTTTCACAGATTGCAACATCTAACTTAAAAAAAAAAAGAAAAAAAAAGTCAAGTACCTGATGTCACATCTCAAATTTTATTCTGCTTTTCCAATACAGGCTTAAATATGCCACAATTAAGCCTTACCAATGTAGCCCAAGTACTGCATGGTAAGGCTGCACAATATCATTGCAATATCAGTCGGTGGAACAATCAGTTCAAAAAGACTACTTCCCTCATTCCCTTGCATTTTACAAGCCAATGTAATATTTAGCTTGTTGTACAGAGTATTTTCCCAAAATGCAGAATGTGATGGAAGCACATAAGAAAATACACATTTTAACAGGAGTCACAATATCACTTTATAATGTGCAGTGATAAGGGGAAAAAAAAAAAAAGATGAAGGAAAAAAAATAAGTCTTCATCATTCCCTTACAACTGCCATAGTTGTAAAAACATTCAATGGAATCACACTTAAAATTAGCCCTGGGCAATATGGCTTGCTTTCATTTTCATAACTTCCTTTGGAAGTTGAAGTGAATTCAAACTCCATATGAATGCAAAGCTGTAAAACCAGATGATGGGCAACGTTTGAGCCAGCATCACTCTGATCTACAAAATCCAAATGGAGTTAAAAAAAAAAAAAAAAATTCAAATCTTTAATCTTCAACAGATAAATGATCAAAATCAATTTGTCTCCAGCACTCACTAAAAGATTTTAAACTGTAGAAAACCGATTGTGAAAACTTAGCCATACATCGACACAAAAATGACAAGACAACACTTGTAAATTGTACCTGCATTTCTTTTTAAAAAAACGCATTTACAAAATTGTGCATGTCAAGTATGTTACTTTGCATCACAGTGAACCTTTTGCTCAAAATGCGTCCAAACTGGACGCATCTGCTGTGACGAAGCATTCAAAACACACATAAAATAGTTGCATATAAAAATAAAACAAAGAGGAAAAAAGAAAAAAATAGTACATTGAAATCAGATACAGAACAATGCAGTCTGCTTAAAATCACATTTCACTACAAAATGAGGTGAGCAACTTTGAAAATCACCATCAACATCTCATTGAATCACTAATGGTTTCCGTAACTACCCACACTAGCTACTGGTTTCCATTATGCATTACAGCTGTGTTTAGGGAGCTGTTTACAGGCTCCCCCTCTTTGCTTTCAAAGCGTGCAGCATGCATGTAGGCGTTTGAGTTGAACGTGTTGGGGCTGTAATCAAAGGGGCCACCCCCTTGTGGTACAGCCCACCTAGCATTATGGGGCTGGTTTGAGACACTGGCCTGGGACGCATTAGTGGACCAAGGTGGATAACCAGCAGATCCAGGTGTGCTGCCCACAGCAGCAAGATAGTAGGCCAGATTTGGTGGGGTCTTCTTGAAAGCTGCCTCCATCGCGTGCTGGTTGTAATGCTCCCTGAACTGGGGCCGGCCATCTCCTTGATACTGCAAAAGAAACAAAAATGTGACAAATTAGTTATTTGACTTTACAACCGGCATGTACCGGTTGGGTGGTATAGTGTTGCATCTCGCCTTTGAGGCCGTGACCATAACTGTGGTTAGGCCTCCATTATGGATGCGTTTTTCTGTGTCCGGATCGCTATTCCTCTGTTATCTCTTAACAGAAAACTCGTACTGGACACCTAACAGAAATAGAGTTCCTAGTACACTCTTTTTGTAAACCATTAAAGTCACTTACAGGTGGGATGTGTGAGGCCATGTTGGACAAGACCGGTCTGTGCGTGGAAGTGTCCTTGTGGATGGTATAGCGCTCTGACACCCAGCTGGTATCCTTCTGATGCCTCCTGAGCTTCATCCTCCGGTTCTGAAACCAGGTCTTCACCTGCAAACCGGGATCACAACCATTTCAAAGTGTGCAAAACGACACCATCCTGTGCCCATCATTCACTGATCATGTCTCACCTGTTTATAGGTCAGTCCAGTCATGTCTGCCAGGTTCTTCATCTCAGCTGGAGTGAGGTAACGCTGAACACTGAAGCGCTGGACGAGAGCATTCATCTGACTCTCTGTAAAGGCTGCCCGGCTCTTCACTTTAGGATTAGCTACAGTAAGGGTGCTGGGCTTCTGTGGGTCAGGAAGGGGGGCAGGGATTGAGTTGTTCCCGTCCCCGTTCCCGAGTGTGGCCATGTTTTGGGAGTCCTCCATGAAAGAGCTGGAAACATCCTCATTGCCATCCAGGTTTCTGATGACGGGCTCCTCATCAACCTCCTTCTCAACCCAGGTAGTGGGGTCCACCTGAGGAAGACTTCCTTCACGGCTGCTGACAGAGCTCCAAGAATCTAAATGAGAAGGAATAGAGTTATTAGTAAAAATAAATGTTAATACACCTCTTAGTTCATAGTTTAGTGCACCAAGAACTAACTTGATGCTGTCCATGTGACTCGCCAAATAAACATCTAGATCAGGGGTCTCAAACTCCAGTCCTCGAGGGCTGCAGTCCTGCAGTTTTTAGATGTGCCACAGGTACAAAACGCTGGAATGACATGGCTTAACTACCTCCTCCTTGTGTAGATCAGTTCTCCAAAGCCTTAATGACCTAATTATTCTGTTCAGGTGGTGCAGCAGAGGCACATCTAAACGTTGCAGGACTGCGGCCCTCGAGGACTGGAGTTTGAGACCCCTGATCTAGATGGTAATCCTTATAACAATTTTAGACTCGCTCAGACTGATTGGCAAGGTTGAATTGAATTTTGAAAAATACAAACATTACACGTAGTTTCCTTTTTAAAAAAACCCCAAAAACTTAAATTATTAAGTCATTCAACTATACATAGAAAATTGCAGACAATTACTTTTTTTTTTTTTTTTATCTAAAATTGTCAATCATTTATTTATTGAATTGTTTAGTCCTGGCACTAAACAGACTCGGTCGCTAGGCGGCGCTACTTTGTGTTCCACACGGCTGGTGGCGCCATATTTGGAGACCTCAAAACCAAGATGGAAACAAACTTCGCCTCCTCTTTAAAGCTCGAGAAAGAAATTCACACGTTTGTTGCAGGAAACGTGAGTATTTGAACTGAATGCTGACTTAAAGACGGACTAAGTAGAAGTAAAAAACATGTTTAAAACTGGCTGTACATTTAAAAGGTACAACTTACCAGGTGAAGTGTGCGCTTCAGAGTCGCTGACCGAGTCGCTCCTGGCTCGCTTCGCCTCACCCCCTCCGTCTCCATAGGCCTCAGCTTGGTGGTCCGCCTGGGTGCCACGGAGGTACACGAGTCCGGCACCCTGATAACTTTCCGTCACGGTCTCGGGGCTGCGCGGCGGGGACTCTTTCCCGTTCATGGTGGCAATCGGCGCGACGGCGGCGCAAAGGTTCTGCGGCGCCTCGCCGTTGTAGTCCGGGACTCCGCTGTCGTCCCAGGCAGGCAGGTTTCCATGATTCTGCTCGGGTACCGTCTGGTACACGAGACTGTAGGCGTAGGTATGATAAGACGGGTTGTAGTTGTAAGTTACCTGCGTCTTCCACTCTGCCATTTTTTTTTTTCCTCTGGGAAAATCGCGGGTCACGACTTAAAACGTTGCGGGTAAAAGAAGGACGCGGCCAACCATCAGAAAAACATCTGAGCCAAAAGGAGTCGTGCGTACGGCGGCGCAGCTGTTCAGTCTGTTTATAAGGTGTGTGGGTGTGGACACGGGTGTGGGCGGGGTGCCCTTCTTTCAACCAATCACATCTGTTTATCCCTCGGCCTCATGCAGGGTTAGCGTTTTTATTTGTTACTGAGTTTATTTGTTTTTAAATTCTCTCTGCATCTTCTCCTTGGACGCCCAAACAGTTAAAAATATTAGTAATATGCTCCCAATAGCCTCGCCTTTTTTAAGCACAAATATTCTAAAGAAATGTACTTTTATTATATCGATTTGTGTATTTTAACTGATTTTAGTCTTATTTTTGTGTGAAAATATTATTTGAGATGCAAATACCACGCCAAATGCCAAACACAGTTCTGTGTTTGGTATTTAGTTGCAACAGTTGCAGTCTTCAAAGCTATATGTTGTGTGTGAGCCCTTATACTTTTTGTCCAGAGCAGCTGATTCTGTGTTAACACAGGACAAATTTCTAAAATTAATGGTATTAATCCGTCTGCCAAACTGACTAGCTAAAACGTTAGTGTTGTGAAATAGCTGCTCTTTGGACTACATACGTTTTAGCATTTTTTTTTTTTTGCACCAAGTGATACATGAGAGACAAACAAACAAACAAATTACTGACTTGTGAATCTTTTTAATTTCTTCGGTCCATACTTCTTTATTTTCTTAGTAGTTTTAGACTCGAATGAGAAAACTAAATCCATTATTCCCAGACTCGGTGGATGCTGTTTGAGTCAGCGTTTTCTTTGTGACTGAGAAAACTGAAATTCACAATGCCTTCCTGTGGTGTTCGTAGCCCATTACCTTTTCACATTTTCTTGCACAGAGTTTAATGTGGTTTGTCAACTTTTTTATATGATGGGCCCGCACAGAAGAAAATAGTGTGTTTTTGTTTCTTTATTTCTTACAAATGAGATTCTGAAAGGTATATTATGCCTTTTTATTCAGCCCAGTAACTCTGATTCTGATTCGACGAGCTAAAGACATGAAACGCTTTTGGAGGCAGCAGAAGACTTGAAACCTGGGCCGTGGCGCATCTTTTTAGCAAGACATAGACCCTAAACATACATTTAAATTGCTGCTTTGTGTTGGTTTATCACCTAAATCCCAATGAAATTTACTCTTAGCTAGAAAGTGACAAAATATGAAAAAGGATGTGAATACTTTTGGAAGGCAAGCGAATTGCCTGCAGATTTTATCCTGAGGCATAAATCCGAGATGGACGCCTAAGATGGATGAAGGGAGGCAGCCACTAAACTGGAGCTACAGTCCTGGACTTGATTATGCTACTTCCTACCTCTTCGTCTCCAAGCCTATTCACAAAGATGATTCAGATTAGGTTGTACATTGCCTTCTAAAGGTTGTTTTTCATCTGCCTCAGTGTCAGTTGACATGGTAATGATTCAGTTAGTGGTGAAATGAGTGAGAAGAGTGAACCTAATGGGGGACATTAGCATTCCTAACTGATCTCTGGCAGGGTAGGCCTTGTTCCTCTGATGTTGTAGGAGCCAACATCATTGTGAGGGTCACGGAGGGTCAGCTGACAGTGGTGGTGGGGGGGTGAGCGGACAGGTGTGGGCAACAACATCATTGGTATGTATGAGTGGATTACAGCCTGGCTGCTGATGGCTGGACAAACAGGTTTTGAGGTGTGGAGGAGGAGTTCCAGGAATTGTTGCACTGAAATTGGTAGATTTTTACAGATGCACAATTGCATTGTTTTGTTGGGAGTTCATTCATTTTGTCTCTGTGCTTCACCAGGTCCGATTACCGGTTACCAGGGCCCCGACCAGAACCCCTAAGTGTAAATTACCTTTAGAAATAATGAGATTTAATGCCGAAAAATGATCAAATGTTACAAGCCGTACATGTCATACAAATGGAACAGATGCAGAGTTACATTCACTGTCCAGCGCTGGGGCCACAGTTAGCAAACCTTAGGGTGACACCAACTGAGGCAAAGATTGTAGCGTGACTTTAGCTCTTTATTCTTCTCTGCAATCTGTACCCTCCCTAAAGGATAATCTACTCAATTTCAGTCTATTCATGTATGACTGCCTTTCAGACACACATAAACATGTTTAAGCTGCAGCTTGTGGAAGTAAAAAGCAGTTAAAAGAGGCTAAAAGAGATAAAAGAGAGAAAAGACAGAACCTACAGCAGTTTTATCTACAGAGCATGCCTACATTTTTTTTGTCTCTTCTTAAAATGATTATGTCGTTTAAGCATCTAGAAAAATCTGAATTGTTGCATATTGTTTAACTTAGTATTGGATTTTATGCCTTTTAACCCAAGAAGAAGAGAGAAGCTAAGTTTTGGGCTTTGAAATAATGATATGATCTGGAGTGAGATGATTGTTGTATCAGAAATATATTAATTTGCAAATAAAAATATAATAAAAATTTTATAATATAACAGAAACCCTCGTCAGTGCATACTAATCATGCCATTTGACATTTATTTTTGCTGTCGGAGGTGGATAGTAACTGTTTACATTTGCCTGAGTCACTTAAAAAAAAAAAAAAAGCGTACTTCTTGGAGTTGTTTTAGTGCGCTGTACTTTTTACTTTCACTTTAGGTAAGATTGCTGTGATTATTACTTGAGAACAATTTCTAGTCACTTTTACCAGCTGCCGCCTTCTATTAGCCCAAAGCAGAATAGTTTGACATTTTTATTTGTGTATTTATTGCATGTCATATAGTAACCGCAGCATTCACCAACATGCTCACATGTTTTCCTAATATCGAGCCGCCGTAGTCTGAGCTAGGAAACCAAGCACAAGCTGTAGTTATTCTAAATAGAAAATTGTACCACAAGCTGTTTAATGTTGTACAGAAAGTAGGTGATTTATCTTCAAATGACTAAAAGAAATGTAGCCACATTTTAGTCCCAACTCATGTATATGTTTGTGCCTGCATTTGTAATTTTGACCCCATTTGGATTAAAGAAAGCCAGAGCTGCACAATGCAATTGTGAAATACTGGGATGATGGTACATGCACTTCCATTCGCCTATGATTTAACCACGTTCCTCTTTTTTTTTTTTTTCTGATTGGATGGACTTCAAAGGAGAGTGAAACTCCATCCAACCAGTCAAATATATTATTGTTATTCATGATGGAATGCGATGCAGTAGAAATATAAAACCGGCCCAAAAGCCACATCCAAGCAGTTCTGAAGACCTTAACATTAGGATGAATTGAACTGCAATTCCAATATTTAGCATTGTAGCATGAGTCAATTTATTTAGATGTTGAAAGTTTATTAACGTGTGACTGGAACCTTATATCCTATAAATTACTTTCAACTAATATTACTTCAAAACAAGCAAACAGCACACCTATTTTGCCAAAGCTGTTTGCTCCTCTGCTTCAGACTATGAACGATGTGTAGAAACATGTTTATGGGACTTTTGACCATTATTTCGAAAATGTAAGTGTATTTTTTTTAAAAGTATATCCCTGCAGTAACACTCTGCAGACAAAGACGTCCTGAAAAACAAACGGGTTTCACTTTGTTTTTCAGGGGGTGTGGGGGTGTGTGTGTGAAATCTAATTGTCCCCCCTCCAAGTGCCAATTAAATCATTTTATTTCCATTCTGTAGTCATCAAGCTGAACATTTAGCTTTTTCTCTGTAGTGAGAACGTTTTTGAAATCGGGTAACATTTCACCAAATGAAGTGATTAGAAGAGGGCAAAACGCTGATCGTTATTCCGCACTCACTCCCCTCAGCGGGAGAAAAAGCCCGCAGAAGCGGATCAGCTGCGCTAAACGCTCCAAAGTCTCTGGGCCATTAAAGCGTCCAGATCAGAGCTGATACTCTGACAGATATTGTTTTTATAATGATCGATAAGAGAGCTCCGCGATGTTCTCTGTGCGTAAAGTTGAAACTGTCTGCGCATCACGTGGTCAGCTGCGCGTCATCACAGATACCAAACCAGCAGATACTCTCTCTGTACTTCAAAAGACGAGGGTGAGGAGATCCGACAGAGTACTTAAGTCAAGTTTTTAATGGTTTCGTTTTTAGACCACCATTAGCGTAAGCAGAGTAACCATATTGTATATTTGTCGTTGGTCATCTGATGTGTGACTAATTGGAGCGTAAATGGTAAATGGACTGAACTTATATAGCGCTTTTTCCAAATTTCTGTATAATTGAAAAAATGTAAATTTTAAAATGTTTACAGTAACAATAAATACTTTTCGAAAGAAAAAAAAGCGCTTTTCCAGTCATTTTGACTCAAAGCGCTTAAAGGTGGAGCATTTGATGCGCAATCATTGTGCAGCGCACTGCGCTTGTTTCTTTCCTTCCTCAACAGTCAGCTGCTACTCCTCTATTTAAACTACAATAAGTAGATGAACACAACTTGATCACTGTTGTGTTTTCTTGTTCCGTACTCATATTTGCAATGAAACACACTTCTTTTCGTTAGATAGCTGTGTTCGCTTAATTGCTAACGTTCAGGTTATAAACTTCCTCACTTCCATTGGTTAGAACAGTGCTGCCTATACACAAGAACTCGCTCTCACTGCCCCCAGTGGACAACAGCAGTAATAACATGCTATATAAACAGAAAGTGACAGGATACAGAACTTGCCACTGTGCCTTTCAAAGTAAATTAGAAAACATGAACACATAACACAAAATAACTCAAAGATAAGTTAAGATGAGAACAAGCACACATTTTCTTTAGGTTTTCTCTGTGTACTGCAAACTCATTAAATGCATTAGAAGCTTGATTAAAAAACAACCGGTCAAATACGGAAAATATTCAGTTAACACAACCTCTCTTTCTTTTCTTTTATATATATATATATATATATGATTTATTTTTATTATTATTATTTTTAATATTAGTCTTCAGTATGTTGCAGTTGTCCTCCTTTCCAATTGTTGGCGCTGTTTCCACTCATTATTCCTAAGAATGTGCATGTCCCTTTAATTCAGCTCACATGGAACTCCTGGCCGGTGCTCTGTCCCGCGTGCTGTCCAAACGTTCCAGAGCGGATCTGACCGAGCCAGAGACTGATACCTGTCATTGCTACTCAGTGACTCCTCACAGTCAGACACACGCGGTTTTTTTCAAGGGGTTTTTCTCTAACAGACTCTCGAGTTAGCATTCCGACCAACAGCAAAAGACTTTGTTTACATGACTGGGGCCACGTCGCGAAAGGACCGCGTACTCTTCAGTCCGTGTTATTGAGCGATATTTACACGTTAACGGTCGCCTAAAGAGCTGGTGGAGATTTCATCGAAACTATCAAGATGATAGAAGAGCTCGAGCAAATCCTGTTACAGCTGACACAGCCCGACAATGCCATTATACAGCAGGTAATAACTGAAGCTAGCTTTTTTTTTTTTTTTTTTTTTTTTTAGCTCGTGTCTAGGGAAAGCCAGATAACTGCTAACAGCGGTTAGAAATAACAGCTCGGGAGTTAGTTAGGTTAGCTAACTTAACGGTTGAAATCAAATGACAGTTTAACGGTCAAGCGGTTTGCTTAGATACGCTCAAGATCACCTGAGCAACCGCGTATTTATGTCTACTGTCTGTAAAGTTGGAGTAATGAACATATGCTGTTGTTCTGTCAACCTAAGCAGTTTTTTGACGACACCCCCAATTCCCCTCCCTTGTTTAGGCCACAGTCCAGCTGAAACAGGCTTTCAAAGACCCAGCTATAATACCAGCCCTTTGTGCTGTCATGAGTGGCTCCCAAAACCCTGAGGTATGTTGAAGCAGTTATAGCATGTGTTGCTATAGAAACGCCATTGTTGAGTAGGTGTTTGAAAAAAAAAAAAGCCTGTGTTCACTTGATGAAACTCCTCTTGTGTCCTATGATATTTGGCAGGTTAAATCATAAGCTTGATGTTTTATTTATTTATTACCACACAATTCAAGACCAAGACAACAGTGTTTGCACATACGGCAAAAAAGTCAAAACATTTCTACATGTCTGCATGGGGGTTGGACATATACATAAACAAGGAGTTTTTTAAGCATATTATTCATAATTTAGATGATTATGGCTTGCAGCGATTATTACTATTGTCATTGTAAATTCAGCAACATCTACGTGTTCTCTGATTTGCTGCTTGCATGCAGATTCGCCAGTCAGCCGCGGTGATGCTGAGGTTAAGAGTGAAGAAACATTGGAATAAGATCAGCCCTAATGACAGAGAGAGGTCTGCTTCTTCTCTTTAATGAAATATTAGAATTGTCCTACTAAAATCAACGTCACCCAGGCCTGGTTGTGACTCTGTTTACCTTTTTCTTCAAGCCTAAAAGCGGTGGTGCTCCAAGCCTTCTCCCTGGAAGCAGAGTAAGCGCTTGATAAATCCAAAGGAATAACACGTTAATGTGTACTGCAGATTAACACCGCGTAATGTTCCATATTGATGCGTTGCAGACACAAGGTGCAGCACTCTCTCTCCCAGCTGTGTGCAATGATGGTCAAACATGAAACCCCAGACCGCTGGCCCGCTCTACTGCAGCTCCTTAACCAGTCCACCAAGAGCGCCAATCCTCACGACAGACGGGTACACCTAACGTTTAACAGCTACAATTCATAATGTTTTTTATGCTATGTTGCTTGCATGTTGCTCTTGGTTTTAGTTGGTCATTTCAGCTGTCTTGTCCCGACAGGTTGGCCTCCTGCTGCTGAATAAAGTTATAGAATCCAATCCTGAACCTTTCAAACCTCACTACTGCCAGCTGCTGCACCTGTTCAGCACCGTGCTGCAGGACTACAGCAACCCCTCAGCACTCTACTACTGCATCCTCACCCTCACCGCCATTACTGCGTACACCGGCACCGAAGAGATGGTGAGCAAGTTTAGCTCACCGTTTGGCCTCTCCTGGCTAAACGGAAGTGGGAGGTGCCAAACATAAGAGTTAAAACATTTTGTGCTTCAATTAGAGGTGGGCAATATGGACTTAGAATATTATCACAATATTTTTAAAATGAAGATAAACTATGTTCTAAAGTACTTCATTTTTAGGCAACTGCATGAGAGAAAATATTAAAATTAACCTTTGGCCAATTTTTTAAAACATCAACTGAATTTTTTTGAGACGACAGTAGTTAAAAATTCTTGTCATGTCAAGATTTTCATGATGAATGATATGATGAATGCCCATACCTAGTTTCAATTATTATTATTTTTATGTTCTTCAGGGTTTTTTTTTTACTGACTTATTTGACAATTTACTTTGTTGTTCTGCAGAAGGAAATGCGTGCCATCATTCCGAGTCTGATTCTTGCTCTGAAACACCTCATCAAGGCAGACGAGGTAACTTCTTTTCAAAGCATTTCCTGTTTTATTCAGATGTTGCTGAGTCAGATTTGCCTGAGGAGACATGCAGTGTTTTAACTTGTAGGTTTTGTGATGCTTGTCTGCTCAGACCCAAGCCATTGAAGCCATGGAGGTGTTAATTGAGCTCATGGAAATTGAAGTGTCCATCATTGTCCCCCACATCGCAGACATTGTCCGCTTCTGCCTGGAGGTGAGATGTAAATTTGATCATTTTTTAACTCCCGTATTATCTCCTGAAGTACTGTAGTTTTAAATGAGCCTGTGTCTCAATGCGAGTTTGTGTTTTAGGTGGGAAGTGACACTACGCTGAGTGACTCTTTGCGAGTGAAAGCGCTCTCCTGCATCACCTTCCTCATCAAGCTGAAAAGTAATGTAGGTAGAAACGCTCACCCCCCCACCGATAGCTTGCAGTTTATCCTCTCTTTGACTAAGTAATAACAAAAAGCAAAAATCTCCGTAAATTCTTTGTTTCTTACAGTCGGTGTTGAAGCTGAAGCTACTAAATCCCATCCTGCAGAGCATTTTCCCCATTCTGACTGCAGCGCCCCCGCCTGGCGAGCAAGACCCAGAGGATGAAGAGGACGACGGTGGCGACCCCAATGACAGCGACAACCCCAAACACGGCGCGGCTCAGGTTGAGATAAGGGATGTCAACATCACTTAGCGCGTCAGAAAAAGCTTTGACTTCATACTTTTTTTTAACTTTTTTTTTTTAGATGATTGACACTATGGCGCTCCATATGCCTCCAGACAAACTGTTTCATCAACTTGTACGTCATTCAGATGTTAATTATCATCAGTTTATCCGCGCCGTATGAGCTTTCTAATGTGTTAACTGCATCCTGTCCTGTTAGGTGCCTCTAACTCAGGCCTGTCTTAGCAGTGAGAACCCTTATCAAAAGAAGGGCGGTCTCATGTGTCTCGCTGTGCTGGCTGAGGGGTGTGCAGACTACATACGCTCCAAGTATGTTAGAAAAGGATAAATGGTCAAAATGCCCAACTGATGTAGATGTGAGTCTGATGAAGTCTGTGTGTGCTTAACAGGATGCTGTCATCAGTGCTGCAGACTGTCTGCCAGAGTCTGTCAGACAGCAATAGGGTGGTGCGCAGCGCCGCCCTTTTTGCTCTCGGACAGTTTTCTGAATATTTACAGGTGGGTGGTTTTAATCACAAATACATGTAAAATATACTTTTACAGAGGTTAAAAACAAAGAAACGCATACCTCCAGAAGAAGCTCCACCATTATTGGCATGTTTGATTGTTCCTGAACCAAATTGCATGCTAGTACGCTAACACACCTCATGTGAATATAACTGACTGTCTTTGTATTTCATTCTGCACCTTTCAGCCTGAAGTGAGTAAGTACTGTGCAGAGTTGATGCCTTTGCTGCTGGGATACCTCACGTCCCTGAACGAAGCCAAGATCGGCCACGTCACAAAGGCGTTTTATGCTCTGGAAAACTTCATGGAGAACCTGGGTAAGAAAGGTTAATTCACAAACTATAAAGCTGATCTCCAATCCAGGCCTTAAATAATCAGCGTTTTTGACAGAACTCAAATTTGATTTTGAAATTTTCCTTTTTAAAGTTTCCTGACGGAATAATTTATTAACTTGAATCTTTATGTACTTTTTTTTTTTTTTCTTTAAACAGGATCTGATATTGAGCCCTACCTCCCCACCCTGATGGAGACCATGTTGTCTGCCCTCAGGAATGCAGAAGACCTGAAAATCAAAGAGCTGGCCGTGTCGGCTATAGGTGCTATAGGTGAGGATTTATTCAGAGTCAAACTTTCTGAAAGCAACCAGAAGGCTCTTACAAAAAAACAGGTCCATGTCTTCTTCTTCATTATCGTCTTTTATGTTCTCAGCTAATGCAGCCAAGGAGTTGCTGGTTCCCTATTTCCCTCCAGTGATCGAAAGCCTGAAAGGTTTTCTCATCGCCACCACAGAGGAGATGAGGCCTCTGCAAAATCAGTCCCTCGGTAAATAAGCCACATTTTTTTTAATTCAGTTCTCAATCCAAAACTGACGACAACAAACTTGTTGTCCAGGTTGTACCAATGACAGTCTCGACTTGTTCCTGTTTTCAGACACTCTATCTGTACTGGCCCGCATGATCGGCAAGGAAGTCTTCAGTCCTCTCGCTGCAGAATGTATTCAGCTCGGACTCAACCTCACCGACACCATCGACGATCCCGACCTGCGACGATGCACGTATGTCATTTTCTTTTTTGTTTTGCCCCTGCTATTAAGCCACACCAAACGCCGCATGCATAAAATAAACCAAATTCACTCTTTGGTTTTGCTTGAACTCCAAAAACCTAAAGTCCGAGGGAACAGTTTTTGTGCTGAAAGTGTTTTTCTAAGAGTTTCCTCCCTCTTTACAATCAGGTATGGTCTGTATTCAGCTGTCTCCACCGTCTCGCCCGAAAGCCTGATCCCCCACCTCACTGCCATAACAACTGTGATGCAACTCGCTCTGAAGTCTAATGAAGGCATCACGGTACAAAGTGTTCACACACACACACATGTCCCTCTGCGGGTATTCTCTGAACTGAAGTCCACTATGAAAACTGATTTCTAGGCCCACCTCGATGAAGACAAGACCTTCGTCCTGCTCGACGACGACGACGACGACGATAACGGCAACAACGCAGGAGGAAAAACCGACGAGGACTTTTTGGAAGACGACTCGGAGGCAGACATCCACGACGTCGCAGGGTGGGTTCTGCCACATAATCACTGCCACATCAGCTGGTCAGAAACGGATCGCTGTCATTCTGCTTTGTCTCATGTGTTGCAGGTTCAGCGTGGAAAACGCCTACATTGATGAGAAGGAGGATGCCTGTGAAGCCCTGGGAGAGATCGCCTTAAGCACAGGGTAACACATGTTCACTTTCTGCTGCTTTGAATATTTGATTTTATTTTTTTCCCAGTACTTGCTTGTGGAATATTCACCTGTTGTTGCTCCGGGCTGTCACCGCAGGGTCGCCTTCCAGCCTTTCCTGGAGTCCAGCTTCCAGCAGGTGTTTGAGATGAGAGATGTAAGTCACTCTGGATGTTCGCTCAGCCTGGTCACAATGTCTTTGACTGGTTCCATTCAGTTCACTAATTTATGGTTCCAGTGCAGCTTATAACCTTTTTAAACTTTAATTCATGGTCAGAAGAAAAAATGTCTCTAACTAATCTATTCTTTAAAGTTGTGTTGATATCTGTAATCCAAACACTAGTTTTCTGTATTATGCAATTTATTTACAGGGTGTCATTACGTCCTTAAAATGTCTTAAATTTAAGTCAAAAGTAGGTTGGCATTTAATATGTTATTTAATCTTGTATGTTCCAAGTGGGTGTTTTTTTCTCGAGGAACTCAAAGTTTGAGTCGCCCTCAAGCATCTTTATTGGGTTCTGTGACTCGATATCGTTGAGGCTACCACTGACCAGCTGCTAATATACCGTTGCTAGCTAGCTTACCCGTGTGTCCGTCATGGGTAAGTGCAAATTTATTGCCAGCTGGCTGGACATAGATTGGTCATTTCTGTGGATATACAGGTCTTGAATCCCATTGATTATGGTCTTTAAAAGTCTTAAATGTTACTTGGTGAAGCCTGCGGAAGTCCTGAAGGTCAATTCAGGTTATTTTATTCATAATTACTCGAACAGTATTACCACATGCTTAAACGAAATGACAAAAAAATCATTTTTTAAATTAAGTTCATTCTTATACTGAAAAAAAAAATTCAACATGAAGAAATGTTTTCCTTAATAGACTATCTGCAATAATTTTTGTGTTGCTCTTTAGGTAATAGCCTTTTTTTGGTTGTATGCTTTGGTTCATTATTCGGTTGGAAGACCCACTAATGACTCAGTTTAAGTCATCATTTACTAATTTGATGTTTATAAATGTTCATAAACGATGTTCCTTTTTCAGTAAAATTAAAGCAGTAGTTTGGGATACAGTTGTGATTTAGCTAAGAACAATCTAAAAATGGGTTTTAGGTTGTCTCGCTAGCTGCAAACGTGGACAGCGTTGTATTACAGCTGTCCCCTTCCTTTGTCTGCTGCCTATTGTTTAGCTTTGTGCATAACTGCAAAACCTTAGTGGCAGAAAGATGATATATAATGAGTGTGTTATTGACCGCCCGCTCACCGTTATTGATTCTACAGTTGCAGCGTCAGAAAACGAACAGCCCAATATTTGCTGCCGCAGGAAACTCCAGCAGTACTTTTTCTAATGTGTGCTTTGTGTTTCCATCGTGGGGATTTGCTCGGAGCAGCACTAATAATGTGTTCTCTCCACAGTTTCCCCACGAGGACGTCCGCCGGGCAGCACTGGGTGCTCTGGGTCAGTTCTGTCAGGCTCAGCACAAAGTCTGGACTGAGAATCGCACTGAGACCAACCACCAGGGTAAAGCAGAATATTATTAAATGAATATTTCATAATTAATAGCCAGCGACGTTAAAAACATTCTCTTCTTCTTTCCCTCCCGACTCTCGGGCTCATCAGCCCTGATGAAGTTGATGGACGTGGTTCTCCCGTGCTTTGTGGAGACGGTGCGGATGGACCGGGAGCGGCCCGTCGTCATGGGCGTCCTGGAAGCCATGAACGCCATGATCAAGTCCTGCAAGGAGGAAGTGTTCAGAAACCCTTCACACCTCAAGGAGATCAGCAACGTCATCCGAGACGTGCTGAAGAAAAAGGTGAGGGGGGGATGGAACAGGAAGCTGGAGTAAGTTTCGATATTAAAGAATTACAAGAGCCAAGTGTTTTCTCTCTTCGTTAGACTGCTTGCCAAGACAGTAGCACCGACGAGGTTGATGATGAAGAACAACAGGTACTTCAACTATCAATGTTCCACTCTGTTTAGATTTAAATAGTTGAATAATACCTCAGTTTTTGTATATAATTTATTTCACATAAAGTGCAAATGTTTGTCCACCAAGGGAGGTGGTATTTATTGCACTCTTTATTGCGTTTTTGTTTCAGGCAGAGTTTGATGCTATGCTGCAGGAGTTTGCAGGAGAAGGGATTCCCCTGGTGACCGCCAGCGTTCCCGCAGAAAAGTTTGCTCCTTACCTTAATGATCTAATGCCTCTCATCATGAGCAAAGCTGTAAGTCTAAGAAAGCTGACACAGATGTGGATTATTAGTTAGGCTGATGCGAACTTAAATCTGTCTTTTTCTAAGTCACACTTCATGTTGTCTTTTGGAATTACTGGTGACAAAGATTTAATATGGGCAAAACGTGGTTTTATTATTGACACCTTATAAACAAAAAGAAGTCCTCCATGAATTATTTGATGGATGGATAAATCCATAAATGGAGAGGCAAATAAATTAATCAGCATTTACGGAATACAGTAAAGGATTAAAATATGGAAATGCAATATAAATATTTTAATGCTTTCTATTTTTTATACATTTCCAGATCTCGAAAAAATACTTAAATTAGGGATCATAGAGGTGCTTGAAATCCTTGAAAATGCTTGCATTTCAATTAATGTTCTCAAGATTTAGAAAGTGTTTTAGTTCTGTTTAAAGTGCTTAAAATTCAAGCTGCTGTTTTATTCTAACATTCGATTAAAAGCCTAAATTTTGAATGCATTATTTACAGTTGAAACCAGATATTTTCTTACACCTGATGAAAAAACAAGGACACATTTATTCTTTTACTGTCTGAAGTTAAATCAGGTCAGATATGTCATATAATAGTGAATTGAAAAGGTCGTTTTTAGTTCTGTAGTTTTTCTTTTTCTTATGATGATGGAAAAGTTCGAAAACTAACCTTGAATACTATTGATAAGTGCTTGAATTTTGTTGTGGAAAAAGTGCACAAACCCTGTTCAATTCCAAACCGTTACTGTTGCTTTGTGAAATATATATATACACGTTTCTTCTTATTTGGATGCTTTTTAAAAATGTTTTTTATTTATTTCCTTTTTTAATTTTCTTAAAAGAAATCGTCCTGCACGGTGGCCGATCGCTCCTTTTCCTTGGGGACGATTGGAGAAATCCTCCACGCTCTGGTGAACGTGTCAGGAGGCCGGGGGGTGGCGGGCCGACTGTCCAATCGCCTGCTTCCCGTTCTGGTCGCCGGAGTGAAGGACAGCGACGCTGAGGTCCGCAACAACAGCGTGTTCGGGCTGGGATGCCTGGCTCAAGCTGCCGGACCGCTCGTCGTGTCGTATCCTTTTAATCTGTCCGTGTTTCCCGTGACTCGTGGGTTCCGCCCTCCGTAACGCTTTGAGTCGATCCTTATCGGAACGCCACGCAGAGACTATCCCATGATGCTGTCTGTGTTTTCAAACATGCTGGGCAAGGAGTCCGACCTCCGAGTGATCGACAACCTGTGTGCTGCCCTCTGCAGGATGATCATGAGCAACGTGGACGCCGTCCCTCTGGAGCAGGTTGGTTCCACTTTAACGAGCCTTGCTTCGCATTCGTGCGGAAAATTAGCCAAATAAAAAAAACTGTCCACAACATGAGTATTTTTAATTACAGGTTGTAACTGCTCTGGCGACACATCTTCCACTTAAAGAAGATCAGGAGGAGAACCAGACGGTGTTTAACTGCCTGACGATGCTCTACAAACACAATCCTGTCCTGGTACGGCAGAAACCCACTTTCTGTTCAACACTCCTGCTCCAGAATGGAAAATAGTTCACACCTGCCTATGTTTTTGTCAAAGCAGGGCATACAGTCACTGTAAAAATCCCTCTTTTTATTTTAAGACCTCTAAAAACAATCTAAAACCACTTAAAAATAATGAAACTACAGAAGTTTTCTCTATTTTAGAAGTTTTCAGCAGTAATGACCTGAAGTCATTTCTTCTAACGTTTACATTCTGCACTGCAAAAAACAAACCTTTCCAAGTTGTTTTGGTCTAGCTTCTAGTGCAAATATTTTTGATTTAAGACAAAACTAATGGACAAGTAACTTTTCAGCAAGCTTGTTTTAAGTCAGTAATTCTGTTATGGTAATGAAATGGTGCTAGTAATAATTTCATGGGCAAAATGTCTTGTTAGAAGTGAAAAAAAATCTGCCTAGTACTTTTTCATCAATATGAAGGAATTATTTATTTAAAACAAGCTCATCTATCTCGCTGAAAGGTTACCTGTTTGTTTTGTCTTATTTCAAGAGTACTAAGACATTCACACTAGAAACTAGACCAAAAATACCCTTCAGTGTATTTTATAGCCCTGAACCAGACACTCGACAACCTTTGTGTCCGTTTCATCTTTTATTATATTTCTTAAATATTATATTTCATGTAAAAACCTAATAAATGCAGCATAAGACAAAGTTTGTGTTTAGAGTCCAAAGGCTCAGAAAGCTCTGTTGCTCTTCTTCTCTTGTTTAGGTGGTGAAGTTAATCAAGCCCATTGTTGCTGCTTCCAGTCACGTCGTTGGCCACAAGGATGTTGATAAAGGTGAACCTCATTCATCTGTGATCTCAGCCGTCGATGACCGTTTGAAAATATGTGGTGCTGCAGTTGGGATTCAGAGCTGCCGTCTGTGCAGAGCTCTTCAGTATTCAGTTCAGCTGCACTAATCTGTCTTCAGTGATTAGCTGTCCACACCGAGTCTTAGCTTGCCTCTCATCTTCTCTCCCAGAAACCCAGAGCACCGTGGTTTCGCTGATGAAAGAATTGGCCCACAAGCATGGTGCAGAGTTCCAAGCAGCGGCGGCCTCCCTCCCCGCAGAGCAGCAAGCCAAACTCGGCGCTGCCGTCACCTCCTCGTAGCCCCAACACGTTCCTCGTCTTCCCTTCAAACAGTAAAACAGTCTGACAGGACAACGAATGTTGCACTGTAGGAGGGGAAGGGGGACGTTTGTCTGTTTGACATAAATATAGCACTTCAGCCACTCTACTGGTTTTACTGCATTCATAAGTTCTTTGTCTAATTTATTTGCATCCCAGTCTCTTGTGTTAAACGTTTCCAAGTTCATTCGGTATTTAGAAGTTCTGTTTAACATTCTCTTTGAGTTCTGGTTTTTGTTGATCTTGTAAAATTATCATTTTCACTCAAACAGCGACAAAGTTTACAGTTTCCCCCAAGTGGTATGAGGTAAGGAGTTTAGATTACTGATTAATTTCCTGATAAGTTCACCAGTTTTTGTTCTGAACTCATTTAAGTGCCTATTTTTTTTTCCATAATCTTATGCAAAGTAGAGACTGTTTAACCTATGAAGTCAATTTCCACTGCCTCATACAGAGGTCTCTTTGTAGTTTTACACCATTAGTGGTCTAATACCACCTCACAAACTAGAATTCACTCAAAAAACTCTTACTGTTTTCTGATTTAGACGGTTATTATTGCTCAGTAAGTTATCCTGTCAGTATATGCTGCACATCTCCCATCTTATGATCACACGTGTTGCAGAAAGTATAAAACAAAATAAAACAATTGCACAAAAGCTACCGTATTGCAACTTTCATATCTGGTTAACGTTGTAGTTACTTGATGTTTAAAATTGAAAATGCATTTGAAAAAACACCACAAAAAAACAAAATTTTCCAACATGTCAACTCTGATTTTGTCAATAAATCTACTCCTTGTTGATTCATGTTTGTTTTTTTTCTTCTTCTTTGTTTTGTGTTTTTGTTATCCTGTCACGCATCAGATGTCTCGTTGATCCTGAGCCTCGTTGATCCCAGGCTGACGGTTTTCCAGGCCTAACGTCATGGTCATCTCCACAGGCTTCAATTTGTTCTCCCCTAGGGCAAAAAGACATTGTTGTGTTATTGCCCTTGTAGATGAGAAACAAAAAAGTAAATTCCCGCCAAAGAATCTCAGAAATTCTAACAAATTCTAAAAAAAAAAAAAAAAAAAAGAGAGAGAGGAAATTTCAGAGTTAGAACATTTGCTGGAAAAACCTTACCTTTTTAAGCTCAGAAAACTTCCAAAAGTCAAAAAAAATCTTGACTTTTGGAATGTGAAAAAAGTTTGGGCTTTTTTCTACAATGTTTATCATATCGTCTTCAATGGCCCTGTAAGCCGTTGTACACCTCTGTACAATCACTTGCAAATGTTCTCAGACTTAGTTATGTTACAACCATATACTTACTAGTGCTTTATGAAAAGGAAAGAAAATAATGCATAGTTTTCAGACTAGGACCACCATTTAGCATATCTGTTTACAGCTGAATTTTTGCCCACTCATTCTTGCTGAGTGGCAGTGAGCAGTTCTTATTTTTCAACTAGAGAAAATGGATATACAGGTGGTGTCCCAAGTCTTCTGTATTCCAGTGATTAGAGGTTTGGTATGATCTTTCTTCACTCCACAAGACTTTAGCACACCAATGTGATCTGTATCAGTCTGAGCTTTCTGCTATTTGAGTGGCTGTGTGAGTTCTGGAGCATGCAGGATTTAATTCCTCCCTCTCTTTGTAAGATGTAAAATCTAAATGTCTACATAGATGGGCTGCGTACAGACCTGGATCTCCCTGCTTCCAGGGCTGAATGTCCATCTCTGTCCGGCAGAAGGAGCGGTCAGTGTGGGCTTCTGTGCTGTACAGAACCTCCTGGAGTTGTTTATCTCCTGGCTTTTTGGCTTTCACTCGCACCTAAAGCAGCATAAAAACACACCATCACAACTTTGCTTTTCTGCTTTTCGCCTAATCTTCATGCCCTTTCCCAGTAACGGATCAAATACCTCCAGGATGGTAGTTTCCTTCTCCTTCAGCTTCCCCGTTTTGTTCTTCACCTGCGTCTTCTTGGTGTCGACCCAGACCACCCTCTCCTTCACGTCTGACCTGGACACGTAAACCAGATGTTTGATAATGCACCCTCTACCTTCAGGTAACACTGAAAAGGACCAAACTCTAGGTATTGTCGACTACAATTTAGATCGGCCCATAAATCTAAATTCTGGACTCACTCTTGGATGCCCAGATCAGCCAGCGTGGTGTCCAGGAAGGGAAAGGCTTGGTGAGAACCATCCGCCTGCAGCTCGATGGGCAACGCCACCGACATGGGGATGTCCTGCTCCACCTCCACGCGCACCATCACACGTTGCGGCTCATGGAGCTTCCTGCCCGTTGGCTCGGCCTCCCCCTCCTCCAAGGAGGCCTGCTTTTTGTCCGCCGCCAGCTTGAATCACTGTTCCACCACCGACAACAACACCACCGCACTCTCTTTGTTGAGGAAGTGTTATCTGCTCCCCCCCCCGTCTCCAGCTGTTCTTTATTCCCGGCCTGTGCCGATGCAGATACTAGCCGGGTGGCGATTCTGAGCTGTGGAGATGTACGCAGACCTGAGCTCTGCCCCTCCAGGCTGATATAAGCAGCCAGTGGGAAATGTGTGCTATGTGTCGCCCAGGTGTCAGGTTTATTAACCTGTCAGAGAGCTGACTGACAGATGGTCGGGAGTTTGTGTTTGCCTTCACACCGATGCAGGCAGGAGAGGAGTCACAGAGGGTCATTCTCAGCTCAACATACAGGAAGCATGGGCCTTTTTGTCTCTTCAGTCACAGTGTAAACGCTCGGAGCCGAAGTGATTCATGTGTTTTGGATGAACATGTAAGGTGACAAGAAGCATTAAAATGCCAACATCGGACCTCAGGTTCATTGTGGATGACAGATTTATGACAGTGTGTAATGAAAAGACGCCAGCCGCCTTATATCGTCGTCTGCTCTTTGAATGTGAGGTTGGTGTATGAGCCTCTCACGGCACCATCACATTCTCCACTATAGGAGGGGGAAAAAAACGAAACGCTGCTGATTTTTGTCCCAGCTATAAGATGGATGCATATTGTTTGGTATTTTAGGTCTATTTTCAAGTGCAAGTATCGGAGTACACTTGAATTAAGGCTAAACTAACTTATGACTTTTCAGCACGATATAAAAGTTTACTTTAAGTCAATTCCTTAATATTGATATAAAAAAGTAGCAGTTCCACTGTTAGATTATTTCACTTACAACTTGGGGAAAATGTCTGGGTGAAATAATCTGCCAGTGGAAATAATACTTTTTTCTAATCAAAATTTAGGAATTATTTACTTTAAAAAGCTCCTATATCTTGTTGAAAGGTTACTTGTAAGTTACTTGTGACTTATTTCAAATGTTTAAACTAGAAATAGACAAAATACTTGGCGATATCTTGTCTTTGCAGTGTGCATAAGACAATAGATGACACATGAATAGTGAATCATAGTCAATTTGATGGATGGATAACTAGATAAGCAATCAAAAAGACAAACTGATAGATAAAAAACAAACGTTTGAAATAATGACTCAAACGGATAGCTGGACAAACAGCTGCGCAAGGATGGATAAATAAACACAATAATAATTAAACAGAAGACCACAATACCTACACGCTGCAAGGAATAGTCTGGTAATAGACATTTTGTTCTATTTCACTTAATTTTTCAATAACCGTCTGTAAAATATTTAAATGAGATTCCACGCCAGGAACCGTGGAGCTCGGCATGTTGGATTTCCATGAGCAACAACAAATAACCCTGACACACCAACACCAGTTTTCCCACCTGCACCTCTGACCGGCCTGCGACCCCCCCGGCCTCCCGCAACCGCCCGGTTGTCCGTAAACACCGCGAAGTGGCGCTCACGTCTTCATTTGTGGCTTTTCCACAAGCCAGTGATCTCGCATAAGATAAAAAAAGCCATGTGCATTTAAGAAAGCCGGATGCATTTCTGCATCGGAACGTGCTGTAAACGTTGGAGGGAGAGCCGTAGCCTGCTGTTAGCAAAACTATTCCAACATTCGTCACTCCAGCGAGATGAGGCAAGAGAGGATTTCTGCTCTCTGACCTCAGCTCAGGCCTCAGTCACACCGAGGTGGCACAAAAATAGTGTTGCTGCCCAGGTCACTCAACATGCAAAAACTTCATTCAGGCGTGATGTCATATTATTTCCACCATTATTGATTATTGTGCTTCTACCCAGTGAGTTTAGATCAGTGTTGTTTGACATCGAAATAATAAAAATACTGAAAAAACCTCCCCATGTTTGCAATTCTATCCCTGTATAAGAATAGTTACTCTTAAAAGAAAACATATCCACTACCAAAAAGGCAACTTTAGGTTTTGTATTTAGTAAAAGTCAATAGAATTTTATTTCATTTTAAATTAGTTGAGCAATTTAAAATCAAAAAGAGCAATCAAAATTGCTCTTTGTAGCATTTAATGGTCTAAAATAGAAAAAAAGCTTGAATAAAACTCAACATGTAAACACTATCAACATGTTTTTAAAAAGAATTATTAAAACATATAAATACATTAAATATTTAAAAGATTAACATTTCCGTAAAATGTTCTTTAATTTTTTTAAAAACTGCAAACTGCTGAAACAAATGATTGCTTATCAATTACATTAAAAAAAATGGAATTTATAGAAGAATTAATTCATTCCGCTATAAACTCATCAGTGAGAACTGAGGTGTGTTCAGATTGGCGTTCCGAGTGCTGCTGGCGCTATGGCGATGCTACTGTAGGGCTCAGTCTGACAGGCCGTCACCTGTCCACCTGACAGCAGCTCTGCACACACAAATGATGACAGATTAACGTCACCCGTCACAGCTTACAGATCAGAAGCATTTCTCAGATGGAAATTCTTTAAATATTTGAGGAAAAGCGGCAGATCTCCTCACCCAGCAGTTTGTTCAGAGTGCGAGCTGCGGTACAGCGGTCAGCCTTTGGGGGCAGCAAAGAGTCAAAGGCGACTTCACCAAATTTCTGCTGGATGGAGGCGATGCAGCTGGAAGTAAATATGGAGATAAAAAGACTGATGAAAGCGCAGTTGGATACTTTAGTTTCAGATTTCCTCTTGAAATGTTACTTTGTTTTTGTGTTGTAGTTTCTCAACTCTGCCTCAAAAAATACGATTTTGTTTTGATTTGGTCTTAAAAGAAAACTTTTTGCACTTTCTTTAGACAAATGCACAGAAACAATGTTAATGTTAGGTACATTACATTACACAAATGTTGTCCAAATTCTGTTTGAAAGGCTTGAACAAAATAACTCAAAGGGAAAAAAAAAAGTATTGATATCAGTATCAATATGGCAATACTATATTTATTTGGTATCGTATCGATACCAAAATATCCAATGTCCCATGGCTGTAGTGGCAACACATACTTAAAAGATTCAGAACTGAAATCAAATTTAAAAAAGCACTATGTTGTGTTGCTCTATCAACTAACATCCAAATAAAATATATTTATATTACTTGAAAATGGTATCAAAACAATATTATCTTCCTGGAGATAATATAAATATTTTAGGGGTCCAGAGCTTTTTTTTTTTTAATTTTTTAACCAAAATATTATTTTTTATTCACAACATTGACTTCTAGACAGATATGCTACATAGCACATATCACCGTTATATTTCAAGGATTTCATAAATATAACTTTGGTCTCAAAACAATAATAATATCGGTTATTGCGATAACGTGCAACATGCTTTATTGGCGAACCTCAGCATGTAGTGTGTGTCGGTCTGAGCCTCGGGCATCTCCATGTTTTCCTCGGCTATCGGCTCCATTGGCGGCTGGATGTCCTCATGTGGAGACCTACAGACACAAACACACACACACACACACACACACACACACTCAATGACATGTTCCCTGTTCATCTAGTTGTCTCAGTTCATCAGCAACCCACCATCTGCTGACAGGAGTCATCACATCACTTCCAAACTTATCTTCGTCTGGCATCTCCAGCATCGCATCTAACACAGCTGTTTACACGCAAAAGTGCATAATGGTGATCTCTTTACTGTGCTGCCAAGTCCTGAATGGGGAACTTGTGTTTGTGAGAGAAGACTCACATGAGCCCTCTGTGGTTTGAAGTCCTGATTGGCTGCTCATCTGCGAGGGAAGAGGGGCACAGGTTTATCAGACAGAACGCTCTGTGATCTCATTCGTCTCGCCAACTGAGCTGAGCACGCGCGAATTAAAAACTCAAAAGTAACCCAGCCGCAGTTCTACGAACTCCAGCAAGGACTTTTGAGAACCAGAACCGGCGTTTGATGGGAGCGTTTTCTCGCTCTCCGTCACTCATGGCGACCGCGCCGAGCTCTCCTCCGCTCCTCTAAAAATACCCGACCGACCTCCTTCACGCGCGAGTGCCTCCGCTTCCTCTCCGTCCGCAGGATCTCCATGTCCTGCTCTGACTCCTCTGCCGCTCTCTGCGTCGCCCCGCTCTCGCTCTGGACGGCGATGGAGGCCCGCTGTTTCCATAGCGACAGGAGGTTGGGGTGGACAAGAGCTGCGGAGGTGGGGAGGGGGTCAGAGGATAATCTGTGTTTTTTACCACAGTGGGCAGATTGGCAGACGACGTCATAGAAAGCAATTTTTACAGGTTTGAGCAGAAGCATTTTAGTTTAGTTTTCTGATTCGTTCTCACATTTAAAAACATTTTTTTTAAATCAACCGGCAAGATTTTAGCTCTGCATGAAGGTTTGCAGAGCCACTTCAACACTAACCTAGTTGTTCAAATGAATCTAGGCCAAATCTAGGGAAGCTACTCACATGCAAATCAATTACTCCACCTGTTACTGCCAGAGGCGTTTGTTCGGCCTTTTTTAAGAGCAGATATTGAGACTCCTAAGTGCAGAAAATGGGCTAAGAGATATTCTGTTCCACTTTCATAAAATAACGATTTCATCTATCAAGGGGCAAAAAAACTAGCCCTGTCCAAAAACAACAACCATCAAGCATTTATTTTAAATTATGTTTGCCGGTAAAAAACTTATTCTGTAACAAGATTTATTGATTTATTTTGAGTGGAGCGAGGGCCGGCTCTTGTTACTGACATCCACAGGGGGCGCTGAAGAGCTGAGCAGGAGAGGCCCTCTTGGTCAGCGCACGGACGTCCAGCAACACCTCCGTCTGACAGAAAGAACAACATGTTACCTAGATGAACGCTGCGGAACATGACTTCTTTTTTTTTTTTTTCTTTGCTTGAGAGTTGGAAGTAAATCGTGACTCCTCAAAGGAATTTAAACAGCAGAAGAAGAAAGAAGAAACGGAATCAATGAGCTCTACTCCATAAGGGTTTCAAAGCAAAGGGAAGAAACAGAAAGCTGCAGTGTAATTAAGTGAAACTCTAGTGAAATCCACACTTAGATAGCAGGAGTCTGATTACAGTGAAGCAGCGACAGAAAATTCAATCAGTGAGTGAACAACCTCTCCTAAGAGAGATTGTTGTTTATACATGCAGCTGCTGGTGTTGGTTCCAACACATACTTCTACAGACTCAGACTTCTAGATTTTCCTATAAAATTACAGGTGTTTGAACGCCAAAAAAAAAAAGTACCTAGTTAGGTTTAATTATCTCTATGTGCCACAAATCATGATACATCACAATGATGGCTCCTGTTTCGGCAGAGTATCAAACTTTACAGCATTTTTCAGGCATCCAGATCAACTTAAATGGTCTCTAATTAAAAATGTACAATACTCAGACCTGTCAAATCTGGATCGAATAATTTTACACCAAATTAAAGTTGCTTATAGTAAAACTGATGCGTTGTGATCAAAAATGAGAGAATGATTGTCTCTTAAGGCTGCAACGATTAATCGGATTCGTCGTGACAAATCGATTATTGAAATAATCGTTAACTAATTCAACAATTGATTCATCGTCAACTTCAGTATACAGACTCAGGAAGACGCCATTTGCTGAAGGAGCAACACACTCAGAGCAATATTAAAGTCAAAACTGCACAAAAATATATGCATTTTTCAGATAAGAAAATAAAAAAAAACCTTTTCTGTAAATATTTTTCTCTGTTGCAATTTAGGTAATAAAATGTTTACTTTCTCACTTAAGAAAGGGATTTAATTATTTGTTTGCTGGCATCTTTTAATGTGTTTGTAATATCGTACAAAAAAGGTTGAAGTGGTTAAGTGGAAAACCTGCAGCATGTGCCAATTCTTTAATCAGATTAATTGTCAGAATAATCAGTTGCCAAAATTGTCGTTAGTTGCAGCTCTAGTCTATTTGTCTGTGGGTTTTGCCGTTTGTTCATAAACTAAAACATTAAACATTGACGAGGCAAATCAGTGGTTATAAACCTTAAAGATGCCCAAAGCTCTTTTTCTTTACCAGAATATCTTTTTAAATTGAGTTAGTGCAGAAAATAAAATATTAATGTATACGCTATGTACCATATTTAGAGTTTCGATCAGTGGATCTTCAATCTGCTGCTGTATTTCTTTGTCAGGGATCTGGACCTCAGGGTCCACAAAGACCAGCTGGCGCCTGCGTCTCCCGCCGAGCGTCCTCAGAGGACGGTCCACCGCCTGGAGTAAACGACATGCGCAGAGAACCAATGGCATTACAGCACAGCAGTACACGTTGACATGTTCTAACATGCTGTCAATTGTTTCGTAAAAAAAAACAACAGCAACAGATTCTGTCCATGTGTCTCTGACCTGGTCACAGAGGCTCTCTGTAGCTCTGTCCCCTACGTTCTCCGGTGGCATCGCTAGGTGCTCAGGGGTCATTTCAGGGGCCACGGCTGCCAGAGGAACCTCCAAAGCCTCCCCGGTCTCCTCGTCCAGCAGCCACATGACGTCCTGCTCTGTCCCGAGCATCGTGTCCTTCAGCCTGGACGCAGGAACGCACGCGCGATCAACAGGAGAGGCCTCGCACTGACAACCTTTACAGTTTGGTTTTAAAAGTTTCCAGGCTCACTGGACGCCAAAGGATGAGACGGCTCCGTCCCCGGTCCTCTCGTTAGTCTCCTCATCTTCTGTTTAAGCACATATTTACAACAAGAACGAGATAAAACATAAAAATTACACACATATATATACAGGTTAGAGTTTAAGATTTACTCCAGAAAGAGCGCTCTGATAGCAACGGGATCTTCTGAGATGTTTAAAGATGCAGACACAAAAACACAGATAAGATCAGGCTTTTGTAGGTGCTGCCACCATGAGGTGGATAACAATACTGCAACCCCCTGCTGTAGAATGAACATTAATGTTACTTAAGAAATGATTCGGACACGATTTGGAAGACATCGTCAGGCTTTTTGCAGACTTTTTAAGACCACTATGAATACATTTTTTTTTTTTAAAGCTATAGTTTTAAAACTATAGTTTCTGGAGTTATCAGTAAGTCTACTATAGTTTTCTACCTATTTAATCTGTTTTTAGAGCAAATTGTATTGCAAATTTATTTCTAGCCAAAGTTGTATGCAGGTAAGGGAAAAGTGTAGTAGCCTTTTTTTCCCCAAACAGCTGAAAGTGAGATGTTAGCTCTATTAACACCTCAATACAGCCAGCAAACCTTTACATAATAAACTACAATTTCAAATTGAGCTAGATTTTTTTTTCCAGCCAGGATAAAGAAGACCAGTTCTGAAAAATTATGTATATATCCATATAAAAATAGTATATTAAATGAATTTACAAGTGGGAAGTGTAACTGTGAGGAAGAACAAAAACACACACACAAGGCCAACCAGCTGCCGTAGTAGAGGGTCAACTCAATTTTCTAGGCAACATGTTGAGTCTCTCTGTTTGGCAACACCTGTTCTAAAAGCAGGTCAAAAAAAAAAGTATTCTGAGTTCAGCCTTTTGTAGACTCCCCTCACATGGATTAAAATCTACTGATTTATTTATTTTAATTAGTGGGACACAAAAGCAGAAACACCAAGAAGTAATATTTAACAGCAGCAGCAGCTTCCACCGAAGCACGTAAAAGCTTTGTGACTAAAAGAGCGATGGGAGACAGAGACACACCTCTCCTGAAGTGATCAGGCTGATCCATCAGCAACTGAATGTCTCTGGCTGTGGCTTCAGGAAGCTCAGCTCCGTTAAAATCCTGCCTCGGAGGAGAACAAAATAAAAATTAAAAAAAAGTGGGGAAATAATGAGAAACATGCAACCAAAGAAAAGCTAGTGGTACGTCGTGTCACGTCGTGTTGCCCGTGGGGCAAAGATAACGCTTTAGGACAGGCAGGCGGGAGCCGGAAGAGCAGAAACATGAACAACATGTCTGTTTGAGTGCAGCCTGATTTAATTAAGTCAGATCTCATCAAGGCAAAATGGACTTCATCGGCCAAGGGTGCTTGAGGAGGAACATTATCTGTCTGTGAGTGACAGAATGAGGAGGCCGTGTGGAGGTGCCTCTGCAGTCTGTTAATCAAAGCACAAGGATCTGCCTGCAATTAAACACTGCAGAGAGGTCGACCGACACACAACAGGGTTTAGTTACAGTTTGCCAACAATTCCACTGTGTGACATGCACATAAAATGAATTGTTATGCCGAGCGCAGCCAGGCTTTAAGGCAGGAGGGGATAGCAAAGCGAACATCTGTGTGTGCGACAAAGACGTTAAAACACGGTTCCTGCAGGCTCTACTGACTCAAATTTAAAACTTTTTTTTTTAAGACCAAGAAGAATGAGATTAAAGACATGTAAAGCAAGAAATCTACAATATATGTTTATTTTGTGAAAAATAAATATAGATATATGCAAAAAAACAGGACTAGCTAGCAAAGAAATATTAGCAACTAATTAGCAGTAGCCTCAACCACTTCAAATCACAGAGCGCAATGAAAACGTCTGCCTGACAGAAAAAAAGACATTTATAGGCCTTAATTTTAGACACACAAATTTAAGACTTTTTAAGGATGAACGGACAGCCTGTAAGTAGAGACGCCGTTCACACACACACACACACACATCCCGGCTCGATAATTCATCGGGACGTGTGCTGTCCCTAAAAATGATGACTGAGGTTGTTCCTGAAGCTGAACCCTGACAGAGAGTTTACCTCAGCAGTGTTGATGACAAACTGCTCCTTCTCTGTTAGTGTGATGGCAGCTGGAGGCAAAATGAAACCTGCTTCAGGAGAAACGGACCAGGGAGAGACAAAGCAAGGCGGTCAGACAGGAAGATATTACCACTTAAAAATATTGTAAGTTGTTTCTTATCGAAAGCATACGGTGCGCGCTACAAATGAAAATCGTCTTTCGTTCCAGGCGCATAATGTCATACTGACAAAAACAATAATAGAAAAGCCCACCATTCAATAAAAAAAATCCACATAATTGTGCCTTTTAATAAATCTAAGCTTTTATTACTTTATGCAAAAACTTTGTCCGTTAAGACAGCACTAAATCTTTCGCAATATTTGTTACAATTGGAACATATAGGCAGGGCTCTTGGACGAATCGTTTGACTTTCTCCCTCTTGAGCCATTCCTGCGCTGATTTCCTCATATTTTAGAACATTATACTGTTGAGCAACTCAATGAAATCCAATTTTTAGTCTACAAGCAGGAGCGACCCGGTTTTTATTTGATATTTCCTGGCATTTCATTGTTTTTGTGATGCCAGGAGCTCAATGTTAAGGCGTTTGTACACCTGGTAGTCCGGTAGACTCGGTTCTATTTGGGACCAAAATTGCAACATTTGCTACATTTTAAGCAAATGCGATTTGCTTTCATGCTGCACTGTGTTAGACCAACAAAAACCTTCAAAAAACCTGTTCCACCCCCTCGCCTGCGGTGGCGCTGCACCAAGAACGACTGAAGGAAGCGACACGAAAACCTCTGACGAAGACATGAGCACAACTTCACTAATTCAACCTTCAGTTCACCAAAAGTGAGTTTGAAGATGGTTTTTATTGTTGTTGTTTTACTTCCCTTATCTTCTTTCCTGATCGTATTTATATACACAAGAGAATCAGGAAGTCATTTTTTTATTTCCATACATCAGGGGAAAGTAAGTGCAAAGGCAATCGTATCTTTATGATTACTGTAGTTTAAATATGTTAACTGTCACTCAGACACTGGTCTCAAATGAAGCTACTTGCATCTTTGTGACTTCCTGTTTCCAATCTATCAATGGCAACAGAGTTATGGGGAATTTTGTTTTTTTGAAATAAGCAAAAGAATAGCTCAATTAAAACTCACCTTTATTGTTTGGTTCGTTGGTGGGGCTGGACACCACAGAGTGCTGCGAAACCAAATCCTCAATCGCAAACTCTGTCTACAAGGACATATAAAAAAAAACACAAAAAACCCCCTATGTGTGACAAATGAAAATCTGTTTTGGAGCTGTGTAGAAAAGCTGTGTGTTTTTGGCCATTTTAAGCATAAATTTAGTGTTAAAAAGGGAGGAAAGGAAAACATTTTTCTGGGTGTTATGAAGAAGCTCACCCTTTAATGACTAATATCTAACAACTCTGGGTTTTAATATTGGAAACTAAAATTGTGGCAATAACTATCCACTCATTCACCATCATTTGCTCTGAACACAACAGTCTGGGTCAAAAACAAATCAGGAAAACAGAACCGGATGTCTGGATTTGCTTAGGATGTTGTCAATTAACTGAAAGTCTGAGAGCAAATTTGAAGATTTGAATCAGGTTTTTTTTTTTTTTTTTTAAATTAAGGACAGCTCGTGTTTTTGAGGCACTGCAGATCATCTATATGTTGTAGAACACCCGAATCCACACCTGTTTATCTGGAACGATTACAGCGAAAGGTCAAAGTTCAAATGTTTCTGCCACATTTACACCTTAGCGTAAATCAAAGAAGTGATTTGCTTTACTATGCGCTTTCTGGGTGTGGTGCAATAAAATGGTGGCCCAGGAGATAAACGCCACTGTGACATGGAATAATAGTGCATAGAAGTGACAAGGAAACATAAATTAAGAATATTCTATTTGCCTTATTTTCATTTATTAACTTTATAAGGACGTTGATCTAACTGCATTTCAGCTTCGTATTTGGACTCTGGCTAGAAACAGCAACTAAAAGGAGGGTTTCTACAGTTCCTTTTCGAGATCCGGTATTCTATCCAGACTCAATAGAACAAAATACCTCCTTGCAAATAAACAAATAATTCATTTCTTTTTTTAAATAAGAAAATAAATATTTTCTTGCCTAAAATGCAACAACATTGCATTATTTTAGTGAGTTTGAACCAGGTGACTTGTGGAGTTTTGGTTAAAACAAATATTTACAGATTTTTTTTTTTTATCCTAAATCAGTTTGGCCTTAGTTACTGCTCTGAATATATTCATTTTTTGAGCCTGTATTAACGATTAACCAATTACTATTAGTTGATGAATATTTCAATAATCAATTAATCTGATTAATCATTTCAGACCTAAAATACACACCAGTGGGTTCTACTTACTAACAAGGCCACTTCTAAAAGCAGCTCACTTTGATTTTATTTAAGTGTTTCAAAGCAAAGATACTTCTTAGATTTTTAAAACCAAGCTTCCTTATCCTCTCACCTCCCAACGATCCTCTTTCTTGTGCTGATCGTTCAGCATCAAGTCCCATTAAAATAGAAAGTTTGAGGTCATGGAGTGAAAAAAAACAACTGCGTTAAAAGTTCAAGGGCGTGAATACTTTAGGAAGGCTCTGTAAATATGCCCACTGTTGCTCCTGACACAACGCTGTCACCTCCGTCCAACCTCCCAATATTTACATACTAAATATTTGACATGAGGAGCAGCTCACTGTGCTGGCAGATGTCCCGTCTTTTTTACTTGCTGCGCTGCAGCCAGAGCCAACACGAGCCACGACAACGGCACAAAGCGCCGGCGGTGTGTGTGCGGTGACCGTACCGGGACTATTTTGTAGGGGCTGGGCAGCTGGTGGGATGCCATCACGCCAAAGAAGGGGTCCAGAGCTCCCTCGGCCTCCTCCATCATGTTGAGGCCGTCGGGAAGATCCAGAGCCATCCTGCCGGAGGACGAGACGGAGAGGAGCCACTTTTAACTACGGCTTCTACGGATCCACGAGACACTAACGCACTTGTGGTGTTAGATTTAAACTGCGGAACATTGGGGAAATAAAAAAACGCGCGTGGCGGACATGAAGGATCTCGTGCCGCCTCAGTTCCGTATCGGGGCTTCTAAAATATTAATGAAGCCCCCCGGCATGAGGAGCTCAGTTCATCCGTCAACACGTCAGTAAAGCAAACATATTCTCATTTCTACAGTCTGCTCTTTACGTCCTCTAAGAGCAGAGTTCCACCAACTAAAATTCAAGATGTTTTAAGACCATTATGAGTGAAATTTAAGACACAGAAATGTACAAAAGAAAATTGGATGTTTTCTACAGTAATAGTGCCAAGCTTTTTATGAACAGAATGAATGTAGCACAGTGCGGGTTGGTAACGGGATTGAGCCACTCGCAAAGACAAATGTCGTCCAGCAAACTGCCGATAAATTTACACTTACCCATGCTAGCTAGCAAGGGTACGTTAGCAGCTAATTAGCGATGAAAATATGGCATGCGACTCCAACGTTTGCTTTACATAAAAGTCCCATAAGAAAAACAAACTATATATAATGTACAAGACAAAGTAGACCAACCAAGACAAAATGTAAGACCTATGATTAACGTATTTGAGGCACTTACATTTTTTAATAAGTAATTTAAGACGATATAAGGCAGGGGTCCCCAAACTTTCTCCTGTGAGGGCCACATAACTTGTCCCTTCTCTGATGGGACAAGCACAATCAAATAACCTTTTCTGGATTCTTCAGAGAACAAAAGTTAGGAAATAACACTATTTATGAAATAAATAATAACCAAATAACACTGGGTTCTCCACATAAAAAAAAGGGTTAGGGTCAATTATATGCATGTATAAAATAGTTACTAACTAATAGTTAATAATAAATAATGTTCATTACTAAGGAACATTTTATTGTAAAAGTCCAACTTATCAAATAAAAATGCACATATATGAAAATACTCTGGTATTGTTCAGGGGGCCGGACCAAATGTGGAGGCGGGCCGCATCTGGCCCGCGGGCCGTAGTTTGGGGACCACTGATATAAGGCCTTAATTTTATATTGATGAATTTTAGACACTTTAAGGTCACGCAGACACCCTGAGTCTCTTCTCACGGCTCACTGTGAGGGTGTTCACCTGTCGGATTCAGCCAGGTCCATCTGGACGTGTCTTTTAGAGCGGAGCCAGCGGTCGATAGTTTGCTGGATCTCCTCTGAAAGAAAAAAAGAAAGAAAAGGAAAAACACAAAGAGAGGTTACGAGTTTCCTCACGTGCACAGCTTGAAACTGTCGTGAAGGGGTGGATTTAGCGGTGAGCATTCAGACCCGGGTTGAAATGCAAAACGATGGTTTTAATGACGATCACAAAGTGTACAGAAGAAAAGCGAACACAAGGAAAGAAAACAAAAATAACTCTGTCAAATAACAACACGGTCAGGGCGGTGCACGGGGATAATCGGGAGAAACGCAAGACAGCTGGGAACATTCATGAGGGAGCCACGACAACAGAGACTCAATAAACACACAAAAACCCAAATCCTCACAGAAAAGGCCGGCAGACGCAACAACTTCCACAATCACAGCGATCCATATTACAGGGCCTTCACGCGCCGACACACGGACGATGCTGGTCTTTCACAGTCTCGATCGAACTGAGAGGGCGGCGTGGGTTGCATATTTCTTGGACGTGGGATCGGTGTCAGTAAATCGAGACCGATCCTTCCGAGACTGATCCAGCTCTCATCAGCACCGTATTGGTTTGCGCATCCCGCTCTATCAGGGTGAGTCAGGAGGTGAGATGTGTGACGGCAGGGCTGTTTTGTGTTTCACACCATAAGAGCATTCCTGTGACTAACAGTAAAAGATGCTTTTGGCAGAAAACGTGAGAAGCGCTGGCGCTCCAAACGTCGGCAAAATGTGCTGGAATACTCCTTTTTTTTATTTTATTTAAATCTCACCGAGCAAGAAGGCGCACTGCTTGTGGTAGATGATGACCACACCGTACTGCAACTGAGACGACAGGTAGAGGGAGAAGCGAGGCCTGGGCTGGTTGGGCTGCAGAGCAGGAACTTGTCCCATCACATAGTCCAAGATGTCGTTGCTGCAAGGGATGAACAAAAAAGTAGTCAGAAATGTTTTGAGACACAAAATATAAATAGTACATCTACCTCCAAAATGGCGGAATACTCTCTTCAATATATTTTACGTCATAGACCAGGGGTGGGCAATCCTGGTCCTCGAGGGCCGGTGTCCTGCAACTCTTGCAAGTCTCCCTGGTCCAACACACTTGAATCCAGCAGCTGAATCACCTCCCAAGTGCAGTCAGGTTCTCCAGAGTCCTGCTAATGACCTCATTATTTGACTCAGGTGTGTTGAAGTAGAGATGCATCTAAAAGTTGCAGGAGTCCGGCCCTCGAGGCCTGGAGTTGCCCACCCCTGTCATAGACCAACACAAAGTATCAGTAAAGGATAACTGGTTTGTAGGTGTTTGGCAGGAGAATGTGTTGACAACAAGTTTCAGTCATGGAAAAGTAGCCACAAGAAACAGAAACATTTTGGAGGAAGGTCAGATGAAACGATCTACAGTACATGCAAAAACGCTATCAGTGAAGAAAAACTAACAACGCACGTCATCCCAAAGACAATATCCTGACTGCGATATCTTGTGGTGCCGGCAGTATGTTGTCCTAATGATTTTCCTTCAGCTGGGGGCGGGGGAAGCTGGTCAGGGCTGACAGGAAGATGGATGGAGCTAAATGTGGAAAACCTCTTAAAGGCTGCAAAAGACTGGAGACTGGCGAAGGTTCACCTCCCGGCAGGACAACGCAACACGTCCACGTCTGCGCAACAGTGGAATTAGTTCAATCCGAGTCAGAAGTTTCATTCGGACCAGAATGGAACCATTCTGAACGAGCCCAAGCTGTTTTGCAAAGAGGAATGGACAAAACGGTCAGTTTGTGGATTCGCTAAGCTAGTGGAGACGCGCCAAAAAAGACATGCCACACTTTTCAGATTATGTTCTGTTCCACAATATTTTTGCTAAAATATACAGTTTTTTTTTTTTTTTGCTTTTAAAATGAGATGTTTTTACGTTACTATTGTTTTTATGTTTCATTACAAAAAAAAAATAATAATATAAAACCAATAGTTAATAGTCTAAAGCTAGAGCAAGAAATAGGGGACACTAATTTCACTCCTACCATGTCCGCTTCACGTTGACCCTGAGGAACTCCCTGCGAGAGACTCGGATACCTCCTGTGGCTACTAGCCTGAATGGTAAAAACAACACAATACAACCTAAATATAATATTGATCTTATAGTATTTTAGATTAATTCTTAGTTAGCTCAGATGCTATATGGATTTCCTTGGTTATCTGCTGTTAGTTCCCTTTTATTTTTCCATCACAAGCTAAGAAGAAGCAGCTCGGCGTTGTTGAACTTACCAAATTGTGGAAAAACATCCAGAATGACGTTGGAGAACATTTGGGTAGTAAAACATGTTGTAAGACGATGACTTTTCAACTAAAAACAACCCCCGAAGTTAGTAAATTTCTCCTCCAGAAGGCAACTTTCAGGAGCGTCGTGTTAATTCGCGCGGAAACTTTCCCGCGTCGAGATCAGTACCGACCAATCAGCTCTCAGGAAAGGAACTCGGTTTGAAAGTAAACAATCGTGGTGCGTTCAGGACCATGCATAGTAAATAAGAATAACAATTATTCTTATTTTATTCTTAAACTCAAACTTTTCCAGGATGACCTGTAAGAATTTTCCTCAATTTGTTTCCTTGTTGTTATATTTAACAAAAGACTAATAGTAATAATAATAAAAATAAGAACAATAATAATAATAATAATGCTCTCAGCAAATATATAAATACATAACCCACTAATTGGTGGCTTTTATTTGAATTCACTCCATTTATAAAGTCCCAATACATAACAAACGTTATAAGACAAACAGGACTAAATATTTTCCAGAAATAGATTTGTATGGTAAATTAAATAAAATCCAATCATTTACAATTCTGTAAAAAAAAACAACAAATTGAGTCAAATATTATATCATGAATTTTGTTTTGATTTGCTCTCAAATTATAATTTTTTTGCACTTTTTTTTTTTAGGAAGAAAATTGTTTTGTTGTTCTATTGTTTCTGTTTATCATGTTAATATATTATTAAAGCATTTTGTAGGCACATTTAACACAAACAATTAAAAGGAAAACCCCGCAAAAACACCTGAAAGTCAGAAGTTTGCTTTGATGTCAGATCTAAATAATAAATAAAAAGTATCGGTATCAGCTTCATTGTTAATAATATTGGCCTTATTTTTTTTTTTTTTTTTTACCTAGTATTAGATTGATGCCAAAATATGTAGCACGCATCACACGCCTCTACTTTAAGTGTTTCACAATATCCTTTATTAACTTTATTCAAAATGGAAATATTGGTTCACAGCTTTTATGGCTGCTATTTTGAAGTTGAAAGGGAAGGGCGGTGTGACGTCACCCCGTATGGGGCAGCGGTGAATGATTGGCCACGCCCCTGTGCGGGAGTGGGCAGCCACTTTGAGCTCTGCTGCTGAAGTCTGATTGAAGCTGCTGAGAAGAAGCGAAACTACAGCAGAGGGAAGCGCACAGTCTGTACTCGGCCTGCTGTGGTTTGTAGTTTTTTTGGGTTGTTGTTGTTGTGACAGAGCTTTCTTGTTAAGATGGCGTATCACAGCCCCTACAGAGCCCCCCCGCAAATCAACGCGCCTCCAGACCAGAGCTTCCTGTGGAATATCTTCCAGAGGTGAGTGCGGGGAGACACGGCTCGGTTCCGCCGCCTGCCTCCCTCTCTCTCTCGCTCCGCTCCGCAGTGAGCTCTCGCTGCTGTCGTAAGAGGCGGGAAGAGGAAGAGAGGCGGACTGGGTGGTGGTTCCGCCAAATTATTTCAGTGACAGTGCGTTTTTTTTTGTTTTGTCTTTTTTTTTTTTCCTCCGGTCGTTTCTGCTGCTTTTTGGTTCATAGTAAAGGTCCTCGGGGAAATTCGTGACCCAGCGGAGGAAATACTACGGCAGTGTGCCTTTTCGTGAGCTGCATAGCCTGTGGCTGTGACTCGTCACTCAGCTGATCACAGCACAGAAGGTTTTAAGTGCCACAACAGTTTAATACCAAACTAACAATCAGCTGGTTTCAACAGAAGGAGTTCTAAAACCAGGGCTTGAAGGACCTCCAGGAGTCCTTGAAGGCATCTCCCCCACTCTCTCCCCCCGGTTCTTACCTGCAACTTTATTCATACTAACACACCTGATAAATACTATTGAAACAAATAAATCATTATTAATTCCAAAAAGGCCAGTGAAAATCCATGCGTTACATGTGGTGTATGAATGAGAACATTAGAGAGAGGCTGCTGACGAGGCTCTTGATGGTCATGAGGCTGAAATGTGTGTCAGCAGCTGTGGCAGTCATAGTAACAGGCAATCAGGGACATGTTGATTTGGTTTGGCCCCTGGTAATAATTGAAGTTATGTAATACTGCAGAGGATTTGCTTTCAACACTACTGAAATGCTGCAGGCATTTTTTTGGGGTGGTTGGGGGTTTGAACCAGCCCTTGCAAATTATTCATGTGGGGAGCAGAACTTCAGAATAATGCAGTGTGAGGTATGCATAGGTTCCTCCTGGACGTTGCTTATCTGCTGCTTCTTGAACCTATAGGTCATTTTTATAGACCTATATAAAAAAAAAGAAGGAAAATAAAGTCTGCAGCGTGAACGTAGTGTTTTCCAGAATAGGATACGTTATTTTCCCCAAACTTATTGAGTAAATAATCCATCCACCCCACAATTTTCTTACGGTTTGTATTTATTCAGGCTTCAGATTCAAATTCCTGACCTCTGCAGAAACATCTGCCAAGTATTCTGGGTAAAACTTTGTATTTACTCTTTAAAAACGTCTACAAATAGATGTAGAACTTTGGAATTCTGAACTTTCATTGAGGACTATTGAATTTTGGTCCAAAACCCTGTTTTTTTAGGTTTGCTGTCATAGAAACATGACTTCTAAAGATGACTTAATTATATATATATATATATATATATATATATATATATATATATATAAAGGCATAATGAGAGTAAATACCAAACACAAACCATGTGACAGTCATACAGTCCCGTCTCCCACATACTCAGCCTCATCTGCAGGTCAATATCTGGCTGAGCTGGAATTCCCTGTCATGTGATCAGAGTCATGGCGTTGAGCCATGAGAGTTTTCTATTGGGTGTCATGACTGGACATGGATTGGGTACCACTATCGAGGTATGTTAAGGATTTAAAAGCCTAAAGTTTTTCCACATTTCTACTCAAACTGTTTAGATGACTTTAAATAAGTCAGCTCTAAATTCATCTGAAAATATTTCTGGTCGGGAATTTCCATTCTGCCTCTCACCCACCTGTTGCTGCGCACTGCTGGGCAGCTGGCTGTAAGACGCAAAAGGCAGGGTTTCGGCCAGTCAGTAGCTGCGTTTCCATTACAAATGTGCGCAAAGCTTTTTCCGTGTTCTGTTGCTGTTGGGAAAACCACAGTTTTTCAACTGCGGTGTTTCCAGTAAAGAAGAAATGCAATCAAAATAACACGTGAATAAGTTTGTCATTGCGATAAGTCATTAGAAATCATGGCGGTGACACGAGATACATTCATATTTCATCCATGGCACTAGAGCTCATCATCAACCATCAGGGGAGACGTCTATTTCTAATAGTAATGGTAACATAGAGTACGTAACATGTTTAATATTATATGTTATAGCAATATCTAGAACTTCTGTTTATGATTTTGAGCTTCATACAAGTCTCTTTAATGCATGTTGCTCCATGAAGTAATACTGTGTGAGTCATATTTCTATTTTTTTCTGCTGTGATGACGGAATGGCAAAAATGTTTCCAAGTCGTCTTTCAGCAACACCGATTTGTTGCTGTGCAGGAATAAGAATGCTGATCATGTACAGTGGCTACTTATTGTCTAAGAACCAGAAGAAAGTGTTCTTGTTAGCCCAGTAGAAGTTGGGAAGTTTGGGATCTTCTTTTCCCCACCAGTGACTTCACCTTTCTCTCTCTTTCTCCCTCTTGCTCTCATTCTTTCTTCGGCGTTTTCGTGTGGAAAGCAGAAAGGGCGTTGCTCCTCAGACATGTTGCATAATAGGAAAAAGTGAAACAGGGGGAAAAATCGGAGCAGTCTTCACTGACTCCGTTTCGTGTGTTTTTGTGTCGTCCCGGTTTGGTTTGTTAGACTCAGGTTTTACGCTTGACAGCAGTGGGGATGGAAACTCCAGATGGTGCCTGTTCTGCGGGGGAAGAGGGAGATTTAATGATGCTTTTCAATTCACTCCTTCCCTGACTTGCGAGGTCACTTTGCCTGAGGCAGAATGAGCTGCCGAGATGGGGAGGTGGAGGGGGGAGAGACACACTGAACGTGACACACAAACACACACACACACGCTTCTTTGAGTAGGTCAGTATTCAGGATGGGCGGCTCCTCTGCTGGCGCCGACCCAACCGATCTTTACCTTTGCTGTGACAAAACTTTCATTTACTCTTGACGTGCAGAGATGTTTTTTTTATTTTTTTATTCTGATTCCACCAAGCTGACGGAGCAGGTTTGTGTTTGTTTTCCTAATTCAAGCGGTCGGAACTGCACACAAACGTATACGTGTAAAAGAAGACCACGTAGGCTTCAGAAATCTTATATACCGCAGCTGGGAGCAGAAACCTCAGCCCAAGCAGTCGGCGGTGGGCCGGTCCTGTGAGAGTGCGCGAGTGTGTGAGTACTGAAGGGTTTTCCCGTCTTCTCCCCCTAGCTGCTCCTCTCTGCTGGTATGTTTGCTGAGGGAGCGCTGCGTCAACAGGTCCAGGTTGCTAAGGAACGACTTAGTCACTGGATGTTTGACTAAACTCGATTAAAAGCGTCAGGCCATGGTGTGTGTCATTATCCGTTCTCATGACTCTGAGTCTCCGTGGAAGAGTCCCGAATCAAAAATATTAAGTAGCGGCTTCTTAAGCCTCTGTGGTGTCTTCTAAGAAAGCAACAATGTTCCTGATGTGATTTTTACCGTTTTTCTGCCTGTGATTTCTGTTCTTCAGCAGTAAGTGTAAAGTATACATCTACTGTATCTCCAATGCCAACAAACTCTGTAAACTTGTGCTTCGAGCTGTGGCTCCTCTATGGCAATACCTGTCTTAAATAATGCTGAAAAACCTGTTGAGTAAGAGTCTCTTTACTTGGAACTTAGAAACATTGGGGGGGCGTAGACATCATATTGCATTCTATCTATAGCTTACAGCATCAGAGCCAGCGACTCTAATAGACTGGACAAAATCATCAGGAAAGCTGGCTCTGTACTGGGACTAAGGCTGGAGTCCCTGGAAACTGTGGTGGAGAGGAGGACACTGAAGAAGGTTCTGTCTATTATGGACAATAAACAGCATCCTCTCCACCACATAGTGGACAGACAGCGGAGCACCTTCTCACATAGGCTGCTCCAGCTCCGCTGTCGTAGGGACAGATACAGGAAATCCTTCCTGCCACATGCCATCTCACTGTACAATAAAAGCTAAATCATTGTTCTGCACTAATCAGTCCAATTTTGCACAACTGCACTGTGGCACACTTGCTATACATATATTTACATATACATATCTGCATTTTTTGAATCTTTGCAAGGACTGCTCTTAAGTTGCTTTTTATATTAACAGCATTTTATATTTTTACAATATATAGCATTTTATATTTTATTTTATCTACAACTACTACTCAGTGGTAGTTGTTATTGTGTCTTGTCTCTATGCTGTAACTGCGAAGTAATTTCCCCGCTGGGATGAATAAAGTACTTCTATTCTATTCTATATGTTTCTGCACCATAACCTTAGGTCTACCAATGTTTGACATCATCACCATATTTATGTGGCAAGGCATATAAAGCTCTAAATGTAAGGGTTTGTTTAGTCTGCCACTAGCTTTTCTCCTGAGCTGCTAAGCTAACCGCATTCTTCCATGTTGCTAAAGTGGTTGTGTTTGTTTCACCTAGTCTTTCTGGTTATTGAACTAATTGACAGCTCCATTATGCCATTCATTGGATAATATACTATGGAAGTAAAGGAGCATGTTTCACTTCAATAATTCAAAGGGACACTGACAAAATGCCAATGTATTTCTTTTAATTTGGTTTTTGCACTTCTTGTGACAGATTAACAAGTTCAGATTTTGAGTCTAAGTGATTTGTTCTTCCATCCATCCATTCAAATAGCTGTAGGTTACATTCCAGATTGCCATCTGACTGAGTTGATCTAAGTGCGCGCAAATTGAGTGTACTTTGAGTATGACTTGACAATCACTCATAAGTCCAGCCCATTTACAACTTTATAAATGTCTACTATAAATCCATACTACAAATTGTATTTATTTTTTTATACAGTGACAAAAATAGACTGAGAACTTGACAAAAAATGTGAAGAAAACCTTAAAAAAACTCACTTTTAATAAAAGTTCATATATGCATTCTTCTGTCTGCATTCACTTTTGATTTTGTTATTACATAGGAAATCATCCTAACTCTGAGATTTTTGAAAGCTGACTCTGCCGATAGACGTCATCCGTCTGCAGCGAAGCAAGTCAGCATTCTTTCCCACTTTGCTTTCTAAGTTTACTGGAAGCCAGTCTCTCCAGTCTCGCCCTGACAAGCTTTCTTGTTTGTCCCGATCACAGAAGTCCATTCACTCCTGCAGGCTTCTGAAACACTGGCACACGCTTAGTGTGATCAGATTTCCACAGGCGGGTGCCGATGTCAGCTGCTATTGTGTCTTCTAGTGTCTGTGGGTGTGAAGAGGGTAAAGTAAATGGGGCTAATCTGTGGATTTTTTTCCCCCCTTTCCTTTCAAGGGTTGACAAAGACCGGAGTGGAGTGATCTCAGACTCTGAGCTTCAGCAGGCCCTGTCCAATGGTACGTATTGATATGCTGCCGATGTGCCACTCCCAGTTTTGTTCCTTAAATCTCTGCCGCTGTTTACATGAAGCGCCTGACGAGCCGTAAGGACAAGAACGGAACGGGAATGGTATTTTTATCCCTGGGTTGGAGGTGTTGATTTATTTTTATCCCTGTATAGAAGACAAGGGGATGAAAGCTTCCAAGTGTTGCTTGAAAGGAAACACTTCAATTGTTCTCAGAGTCCTTGAAATATCAGAAACTCTGGAAATAAAACTTAGAACAAAACAGATTAGGTAGTGGCCACTAAAACCTTTTACAGTGGAATATGAAGTCAGAAGCATGAGTATTTTTTATGATCATTAACAGCAAACCAAATGTGTGTTTCCCAATTTTATGATCTTCCTTAATTCCCAAGCCATTGGCAGTCCAACATATGATTGTTATATCTGCTTGTGTTGATAAAATAGATATTCTCATGACTGATATCCCCATTTTGTTGATTTGGGTTTCCCTTTTCCCCCAACTTTCCTCCATTTTTTTGTACCCTTTACACTAAATATATATTTTTTTTACTTTCCATCCTCTTAACGGTTAAATATTTTTGATCAATAGTGGAGATAAAATCTTTCAAATTTTTTTCTATCGTTTCATGTTTTTTGTCTCGTTGTAATGTGCTGAGTCATCAAAATCAAATGGTTAATCTTAAAATAACTATCAAATAATCCGAGTAAATGCACAAAAGTATAATCAGAGTAAACGCATAACTAGGTGTGCCAGAAATAGCTCTTCAAATCTACACTTGTTTACGTTATATGATGGATTAGTTCGACAAAAAAAAAAAAATCAACAGAGACAGGAAGCTTGTATAGTCTTTAAAATGAACTCAGTATCTTCTCTGTCAAATGTGCGTTGTATTTTAAATATATAACCTTTAAGGCTGCGGTGCTTAAAGGGTAGCGGTGTAACACGTCTCCTGTTTAAAAGAGGATGGAAGAAATCAGTGAGGTGGTCAGAGCAGCTGATGATGGAGGGTCAGTCACTCTTTAGGACTTTAGATTTTAAGTATCACATGGCTCCTCCTTTCTTAGAAGCAAAGTTGAATGACGGACAAATCTTGTTGGCAAATAAACTGACTTTGTTGCGCTTCGTCTGAGACAAGAGGCTTGACCAGTGCGTACTGGAAAACTGCCTGTTTTCATACCACACATCACTGCTTTACACCTCCTCTTGAACTTGGTTTGAATGAGATTGCAGGACGGAAATGCGGCAAACTTTAGGGCATCATTTGTCCAGAAGCGCCTTACTTTGTTACACCAGTACTTTTGTTTCTTAAGAAGTTTATATCTGTATTTTGAAAGATTGTTGAACACGTTCCCTTTGGGGACAAAAAGCTTTAAGAGCCCAACACCCCTTTATTTATTTTTTCTTCAAAGGAGGAAAAAAAAAAAGTCTCGAGTCCAGTGAAAGAGCGTTTTATCAGACTGCGCAGTGGCTCTTGCTCAGCATACTGATTAGTGTTTACATTGTGCGTTTGTGCATGAATGCACAGGCTATTTATCAAGAAGATATTTGTGTTTTCTTTTTGCCAAGGTTCAGGTTGTTTATTTTTCCTCGTCACTGTCTGTGTGCGTGTCAGCGCTGTGAGTACCGAGCGTGCACCTTGCAGAGTGAGCGGCAGGCTTCCCGGCCCAGACTCCTCTGCCAGTTCATTACCTTCATTGTGACATGAAACGGAGCCAACGAAGCCGAACACACGCGGCGCTGTATCCCGTCCCGCAGAGCGCTCGCTTAAGCCACCAACACTGAAAGGGCAGGGCCGTTTGTTGTGGCTCTGTAAAAGCTGTTCAACAGCTTTTAGGTACCAATTAAACTTTGTAGAATTTCTCTTTTTCTAAAATTGCTTTATGTGAAATCAGTCAGTCTGTTCTTCCTGTTCCAATCAGTAGAGATCCTTCCTCTGTTCCTTTCGAGGTCGAATGTGTGTTATGAACCACATTAGCTTAGTAATTCTCCTAAAGTTAGTTTGTTTCTTTGTTTGTATTAACTACACGCCTGCTAATAAGTAGCATCTCTCTGTGCTCTACCTCCTCTCTTCCCTTTCTCAGTCCAGGTTGTGACAGAATGGCCTACATATCGAATCTGCAATTGTCGCATTAAAATATATATGTTATGCAATTTTGTTTTTATTATCTCCCTGCTGACTTGCCTTTGCGCAGCAGAGAGCAGAAATGCAATCAGATTTACTGTCCTCTTTACTTTAACTCTGTAGAAACAGCAGTGTGGTAAAACTGCTGACGGGCAGAGCTGGCCGAGCGGCACAGCTTGAGAAGCTTATTCAGCAGTCTTCACATTTGCGCTCGTACAGTAGCAGCAGTTTGTAAGATCTGATGGGCTTTTGAGTCAGTTTGACAGAAGAATAGGAGAGCCGGATAGAGTTGGACTCTGTCATTTCTTTAGCTGACGACATGAGGCACCAGGGTTGTCGCGGGTGTCCTGCAATCATGACTGTCACAAACCAGAAAGCCACAGCTGTTGACCGTTACTGCCGTAGCGTGACTCGGATTCAGAAGGAACCGACTTGTTGTTAAACATCCAGACACCATGCAGTGCCGCTTGCCCGCTTCCGAGCTTTAGAATCAGTCGAGCGTACAGGTAACAGGGCGGTAGCCAAGAGTTGAACAATTGCGTGTGAGCCCTTAAGCCTTAGTGAAAAAGAGAGCGACGTCGTGCAGTTTGGGGATGTTTTGATGTATTTTTACTGGTCCCAACTTTCCCTCCAGCAACTTACTGTTTAGAGATACAAAGAAAGTCATAAATAAATAAATCTTTGCTATCCAACAAGTAAATAATGTACTGGCACAATGGTGGATGCTGGAATGGAGGCACGGATTGCATTTTGGGAGGAAATTTTCCTTAACTGATCCATCAGATAGAAGCTTAGGAAAAAGGTTCAGATCTGAGTAATTTCAAACTTATAGAGTTGCTATGAAATACATCATTAAAGTTAATAAAGTCAATGGTTTGTATAAAACTCTACATTCCATCACTATAATAGACTGGATTAACATTGTTATTGTGACCAGCTTACCTCTTTGAACAGACAGTGTAGTATCTGTTTTACACATCCACAGCCCTTATAACCCCTTTGATTTTGCTCCTGTTGATGTTTTTCATGTGGAGCAACAGCTAGCTTAAGTGCTCAATTTGCTTTTTTGCTTTTTTAGAGTGTCTTGTTCTGATATTGATATTGGAAATTGGTTCAATATCAGACAAGAAAGCAAGTGTTGGATTATATTGGCCTGCATCAAAAATCTTCAACATAAACATGCTGATGAAAGCAATCTGGTTTTATCTGCATTTCTGTTCAGCAGTGCTTGAATGCAAACCTACTGGTTAATAATAAATGGATGAGTTGTTCTCAAGCTTATTGCTTTTGACTATTGGTCTTTGTTTGAGTAGTGCCACTATTGGCCAATATTGGTATTGGCCAATAGTCAAAGCTACAATATCTTTATCATATTGGAAGTGAACAAATTGTATCTCGGACACTCGTAATCCTTTTGGAGGTTAAGCAGTGACTATTTCATTATTAATGTGCGCTTAAGAAAACTCTGTAAGGAGCACTCTTCATTTAACAGTTACTTAGCAGTATTAATTTTGCTCAGCAGGCTGATTTGTTAAAGGTTTTTGTTTATCTGTCTTTATTTGAAGCCTGACTTGTGTCTTTTTTGCCCCTCAGTCACACGTCTGTGCCGGTCTGACAGGACGTGGTTCCTGCGTGTTCTGAGACTACTTTGTGAGTTCTAATATTGAACATTTAAGATCTGTTTGGGAAAGTGTATATCGATGTGTGGCTGCTTATGCAAAGCGCGCAAGCACAAGCGTCTCAGTGAGCTCCGACGGGGCCGTTATGTGTTTGTGTACACACTGCGGTCGGAGCGCTCTGTTTTTCCACCAGGCTGCCTCTTTCTTCACCTCCTACGTTCCTTCTCCACCTCACTGCTCGCTGTTGGGTTGGCGGGTCAGAGAGCACAGTGTGTGGACGGGACAGAGGGTGGATTGTCCCGGCTTCCCGTTACAGAGAGAGAGAGAGAGAGAGACGCACACTGAAACTGGACTGCCCCCCCGCGCTTCCTCTCTGGACAGCCGCAGTCTATCCAGCATACATCGGTGACCTCACAGCTTGCTCCCGCTGTGAAACGTTTGGGTGCTCGGCTTTGTGAGCTGAAGAATCTGTGTAGCTGGAAAGGTCACAGGCTTGTTCGGGGCTCTGCCTTTGGACATTTTTTGATGGCTCTGTCACTGGAACAAGATTGACGTCCCTCTTTTATCTGTCCCTTAAAATAGAAACAAAATATAATAATGAGGAACGGATCTCAGATTAAGGCATGCATACAGAAGGAATGGGCTGGTTTGAGATAAAATGTCACCTTTTTATGGCAGAAGGAAATGTAAACTTCTTTTGATATCAGCCAATTCGGAACCGCCAGGTCAGGCTTTTTATCGATCCGTAATTGGCGATTTACCAGAAAACTGCAATCGGTTCTTCTTAATTGTTGCCAAATCAAGAAACAAATGAACTGGGCCTGAAACAAACTAATCACGATTGATCGATTATTAAAATAATCGTCAACTAACTTAGTAATCAATTAATCCTTAAATGGAGTATAAAAAGGTCATTTGCTGAAATAACACACTCAGAGCAGTAATTAAGTCAGAGTTCTACAAAAAACACATTTAATCAGAAGAACCAGCAGAGTGAGCGATTACAGGAGTTGTTCTTTCCGGCAGTAAAATGAAATTTCTTTCAATCCCCAAAGCTTGTTGGGTGACCTGAAGAGAAAAAGATAAAAAAGAAAAAGGACTTTGGATGACCTAGAGATTGTGCAAAGAGGAATGAGGAAAGATTCCTCTCTGTGAATGCCACAGACTTGAGAAATGTTGTCAGGGAAGTCGGTGTAGCAGTTTCTAGTTTAGTCAACGCCCCACCGTCAGCAAAGGCAGGTGTTTAAAAAGTGATTTGTTCCTCCTGTTTCCTCTCTTGTTTCATGCGGCCGAACGGACCCGCACGTCGCTGGAAATGAATTTCCGGGCCTTTGAAGCGAACCGCTCTAACTGCAGTGTAAAACTGCTAGCACGGCCTATAAAACAGAGCTAACTTTCCGTTTTAATCAAGATTTACAGACTTCACTGCTCATGAGCGCTGTTGAGGTTTGATGTCTTCCAAACAGGCAGAGAGAAAAAAGGATATTCCTATGGTTAAATAAAACTAGAGTGAAACACAATAAGCCATGATCAGCGTTCCCACAGATGAAAAAAGAAACATCTCGATTCTGGCCCAAGACCCAGTTTGAGCCTCAGTTCTGATCCCAGAACAGCCCCTCTCCTCATCAATAAAACAAAGCAAACGAAGAGAGAAGAAATGACCTGTTTCCTGGAGTACATGAAGCTTTTCTTCAGTCCTTTCATTTATTTCAACCTCGGATCAGATCAAGGTGAATGTTCAGTGCATCTCTGCTTTTTATTTAAATGAGTGGCTCTTATCTCTTGCTGCAGACTTGCTCAGTGCAGAAAGCAGGAGCAGCATTTTCTTTCTTTCCATGCACTTTTAGGGTTTGCGGGTAAAATTTTAAGTTGCACTCTTAGGTCAGCAAAATGAAATGAAGCGCTCCCAGCTACTGTAACAATACCTAATAATAAGTCTTGCTTTCCCTTTTTTTTTTTTTTTGGAGAAGCTTATCTTCTTATCCTTCTACTTCTTTATTTCTGCTATTGAACTGCTGCCCTGCGACAAAGAGACTTGGTGACTCGGCAAACATTTAGACCCCCGTACAAGTTGCAGGGACTTGAGAGTTGACGGTTTTATTTTCTGTGATTGAAGATGGACCTCTAGAGAAAGAAAGAACTGGTTTGGTGTGTGTGGCTTTAAAGTGCCACCCATCTCAGGGTTTTCTCTTAATTTGTTTCTCCTTTAAACACAACTTACGACAAACTATTAGTTGCGGTCATTTGATGAACGCTTCACTTTTCTGCTTCTGTCAGGACTGTATTGGTGTTAGCGGTTCGGTTATTGTTTGATGCACAACTCTTCACTGCTTTACTGAAAAAATACTTGCCAAAGCAAGAGGAGGAAGTGGCAGAGGAAGCTAAAATCAGAGATGTGCAGAGGCGGTTTTTCCTGACTTGCTTCTGCTCTTTTTTTTTTTTTTTTGGTAAAGAGGACGGAAGACTGATTCACATCTATTTTAATTTTTAGATATAAAAAAACCCACTAAGTGCTAGCGGATCATGGAATTAAAGGAGAATTTCCAGTTTCCGTCTCTGCATAAAAGCAACAATTTCAATGCACAAATCTTTTCTTCTTTCTATTTTTCTAACTTAAAAAGAATGACAGAAAATTTACAAAACTATTTGGATTTTCTAGACAACAGCTTTTAACTTATTCTTTTCACACATATTATATTAACTTTAATTCCAAAATTAGGCTTATCTTTATTTATATATATATATATATATACAGTACATATATGTATATATATATATATATATATATATATACATATATATATATAAGCAGAAAGTATTTACTTATCTTGTAAGTAATTACAGATTTGAAAGACATGACTCTTTCAGATTTTATTTAAGTATATTTTCGTCTCCCCCTGCTGGCCAGAATAAGAATGGACTTTTAAAGTACTTCTGTACAGTTTTCCTTTTAATTCCCTCAGGCTGTCTGTCATTAATATACTGTATTGTGATTCAAATATGGACAAATAGATTGTTTATTCAAAAAAAACATGTGAAATTGATAAGGAACGTCATAAATTAGCCCACGCTTTGCACCAGCCAGGCAACCATCCTGATAGTATCTTTTCATAAGACAATGACATGCCTAAAAGAAGAAAGGCTGGAATATGGTGGCAAAGTTGTGATTTGTTTTGAGAGCAGCGATAAGAGGAGTAAATATTTCTGGAGATAATCTTAAATTGCGTCATCTGCTTCAGCTTTTCTGCGTCACATTAACATTCTTCCTTATTTTGTTTTGTTCCTTTCCTATGATTATTAACATGCTGCTTTTCGATTCCCAGGAACATGGACTCCCTTCAACCCGGTGACGGTCCGCTCCATCATCTGTAAGTAACTGCTAACGGCGACACGCCCCGCGTTTTACACAGTGGCCTCTTCTTTTAAAATTTTTTTTCCTGCTGAGACATGTTTGAGTTGTTTTTCTGTCCCCGCCGCGCCACAATGACCAGATTAAGGCATTAAGTCGCGAGGACACAGACAGACTTATCTTTTGTGGCGCTCCAGTGGGAAAACCGCAGCTGACAATAAGATGGAGCTGAAAGCAGCATCTGCAGCAGAACAGGAACGCTGGCTCAGACTCCACTTATCGATTCGTCAGAGTTTGGAGGCTCGGGTTGCAAACTTTTTAGCTCTGCAGTGTAGTCGCAGCCTTGATTCTACTTTGGCACAGATGCAAAAGAAAACGACTTTTTTATTTTTTAATTGAACTTTTTCATCTCTTGATGTGTTGTAGCTTTAAGAGTAAATCGCTATAATTCTCTCTCCTCCCGTTTGTACCGAGCGCAGTAAATCCATTGTTTTATGGTCTTGCAGCGAGAAGCACATCATGCGATAACGCTCCCTTTGTTGGGCCGTAATTGGATTGATCCGCATGAGAGTGAGGAAATGGGAGTAGTGGTGCTTGGAGCTGTTTTATTTCTTTGTAACTTATGTAGCAGGAGTTCTAAAACACACTATTAAACCCTCCTGTTAATCTGTAGAGATGCACCACTGTCTCTCAATTCAAAGTATTCACAGCATTTGAACTTTTTCATATTTTATCACATAACACAACCATTTATGTAATTTTTGGGGGGATTTTCTTTTGTGACAGACCAAAACAAAGAAGCAAATACTCTTTGGCATGGAGAGAATTATTCAGAATGGGTCCTTAACAGTTTACACAAGAAGTCGATGGCATGTTGAGGAGCTTGTACAATTACTTAGATCAGCCGCATCTCAGCAGGGATATATCTAAAATTAGAGGTGCACTGATAAATCAGATGGCCGATCGATAATCGTCGATACTTCCACAAAGTTTTGAAAATAAGCCATTGTTCCCTTTTGCTCTGTTGTGAGAGAGGGCTGACTGAAAGACCCGCCTGGTTACCCCACTGTCGCCAACTTAGCAACTTTGTCACTATATTTAGCAACTTCTCAGACATAAAAAAAAATCAGTGTAGGCCAAAATCAAAATCTGCAAGTCGGCGGCGATGCATGGGACACAGTGAGCTTGTGCAAGTCAGTTACTACTAACATTTTTGCGTGAGTGACCCTCCATTCTCATTATGAATGATGCTTCCTTCCTCTGTTGCAATCGTGCGCTAGTTTGTGTTGTTCTGTCACAAACTTCTTTTAAGGTTTGTAGATTGTAGTGTGGCAAAATATGAAAACCTCAAGCATGAGGAATACCAGAAGTCTGAGCTGTTTCTGCTTCCCTCCTCTCAGCCATGTTTGACAGGGAAAACAAAGGCGGCGTCAACTTCAACGAGTTCGCCGGCGTGTGGAAGTACATCACAGACTGGCAGAACATCTTCAGGACCTACGACAGGGACAACTCGGGCTTCATCGACAGGAACGAGCTCAAGCAGGCACTGACCGGATTCGGTGAGCAGCAAAGTATGCTTTTAGTAGTTCAAATTTGTTGTCCTTGGTGGAGGGCTGCAACTGCTGGGCGCTCTGTCCTGGTGTACAGGCAGCGGCATGCCAGGAGAATGGTACAGAGTTTAACCTCAGTTTACACTTGCCACTTGTCTGGGTTGTTCTTTACTTCCCACCTTTTCTGTTAATCATTCATTTAAGTTAAACATTTATCTTCCTCTTAAGTATTAGAGGCAGATTTAAAAACAGAAAACCCTTTTACTTGTTTTCTGTATGTAGTTTGATTGGCAATATAAGATGTTTGTGTCTTAACCTTTATCAGTCGCTACCAAAACCTGTCGGTCTGCTTTAACGCAGTCCTGTTAAAATGCTCCAGATAATTCACTGTAAATTTTCCCTAGTTCATCTTGTCTGTTTGATGTAACGTTTGATTACCTTACATCTAAAACTTGCCTAAAGTAAAAAAATAAAAATAAAAGATCTTTTTTTTAATGAAATACACTGGATAGCCAGTGGAAATCCAGTGGCTCTCCAACTGTTTGTCTTAACAGTTTTTTTTAAACTGTTAAAAAACAAATGGAGACTGCCTATGAAACATTATTACTGTTGCGTTGCAGGCTATCGTCTATCAGACCAGTTCTACGGCACTCTGATAGAGAAGTTTGACCGGCAGAGGAAGGGACAGGTGGCCTTTGATGACTTCATCCAGTGTTGCATTGTATTACAGGTAACAGATAAACAATTGAAGCAAATGATTGTGATGCTGCCTCATAACAAATATTTTCCTGTTGTATAACTTTTTTTTTTACACATTGTAATCATAGAAGCTAGTAAATTAGAGGCAAGATTAACAAATGTTGTGGTCTGAAAGCTGAAAGCTACTAGAAAAACTGTTTTACACAAGGAACAATTTTAATTTTTACTGTTTTTAAACAGTCACACAACAGTCATTAAATGGTCTGAAATATCCAGCACATAAATTAATAATATGCCTCTCTAGAAGTTTACAGTTCCAGTTTTTGTGGTTTGTGGTGATTTTGTGTGGCATGTGTGAAGATGTTGTTGTAGCCCATCGTTTGAGCTCGCTTATCATGGCTGTTTTGTCGTCTCCGCAGAGGTTGACTGACGTTTTCAGGCGATACGACACAGACCAGGACGGCTGGATCCACGTTTCCTACGAACAGTATCTTTCCATGGTCTTTAATGTCGTATAACGCAGATGAAGGCCGCAGAAGAGCACAACTGGACACAACTGTGCCAAAACTCCCGGCACCCTCTGGATGTCTGCCTGGGTGGACACTACAACATTTAAATGTTTTTTTTTTTTAAAACCTAGTCTAAGCCTGATTTGGAGATGAGAAGCTATAATCTTAAAGTTAGAAAAAAAAAAAAAAAAGTGCTTGAGATATGGTAAGAAAAAAAAAAAGAATCTTGTAGTGTTTTGTTTGGTGACAAAATCCGAACAGGTCCATGCTGGGGACCGTGGGTTTGGGACAATTATGTACACATCTGTCTTATCTGTCTGTTAGTCTGTCTGTTAATGTCGACACATTTTTAATGTCTTAAACTTAAGCGATTGAAGAAAGATGTTTCTGTTGAGTAAAATAATACATTGTAAATATAATTTGCATGCTTTTCAGGGAAATTAAGCCCCATGTTGAAGCATGCTGTCCCTTTCTTTTGACTTGTCCTCTGCCCTCTTTGCTCAAAGCCATGTTTACAAAAACTGTGAAAGCAGGTGACGTTCTGCTTTGAGGTTCACTGACATGCCAGCTTACATGCCATATTTGTATGAACATATTTTTAACAGCAAATATTTAACGCTAGAACATGATTTTTGGTAGAGGGTGAGCATAATTATATCTTTAGTTTGGCTTTTTTTTTCTGTGCATGATGCCTTAAAATGTGTAATTAAAAAAAAACACAAATATTAAAAGAAATCTTTTATTAAAAAAGGCCCTCCAATGTTGAATATGCACTCTTTATTTAAAGGATGAAAATAAAAGTAGAAATACTACTTTTCTACCAATAACTCAATTAGAAGCAGACATTCCACAAAAACATGGTGAATTATGTCAAAGTACAAGTTATGTCTCATCTACTTGCATATTCTTAATGATGGCATATCTTTATTTCCTGTTGGTGGTGTCTTAGTCATACGTGTGATAGAAGTGGAGCAGATTAAAATGGCTGAAAATAAATGAAAATGTTTCCCATTTTCCTGTAAATCTTAAAATTGCGCAGTTTTAAGATTCAGCCATGGGAAACAACAATGTCTTGCAAGGCGATTGTCTCAAAATTCAAACAAGAACCTTGTTTTATTTGGATTTTATCTGACTAGATAAAGTGACCTGCAACATAATGCTGCCACCAGTTCTGTGCTACTTTGTGTTGCTCAAGCACACATCCTGATTCAAAGGAAAAGTTTGATTGTGATGTATATAAATGAATTGAATTAATAACAAGAATCCGAATGAGTTCAAGTTCTATAAATTAAGATTTTCTTTTTTGAAAGAATGTCAAACCTTTAGTTTTGGTCATGGTGAATGATTACTGGAGCAGGTCCTGATGACCAAATAGAAGGGGCGACATCACAATGAATCAAATCAGAAACAGATTTTATAAAATGTGACTAAACCCAGAAACTAGATTTTATCGAGGATAAGCGCGCCCTCTGCTGCATTTGGGCCGGTATGACTGCTGCAATGCACCAAGTAGATGTTTGTCCCCAGAACCTTCAGCATTTTGACTGCGGTTTCTGTCAGGACCCGTAACAGGGTTGCGCCTTCCCAGCATAGCTCAGCTGCTTTTGCGGGTCATTTCGAAATCGTTTGTGAATTTCTGAGTGTTCCTCTAAGAAAGTGTTTGCAATGCCGCTAAAACATTTTCGGGCTCTTGGGCAAGTTTTCGCAGCTATGCGTCAAGGCAGAATATTAAGTCAGTGTGGGAGCATGACTTTGAAAACAACAAAACCCTACAGCGCTTCAACGGGAGGCGAAGTCGAGGGAACAGGTAAGAGTGTGCAGTAGCGTAATGAAAACTGTAGGTGGCAGCAGAGGACACCGTGATGACACTGTAGAAGAAAGCTCTGACACACCTGTAGCTCATTTGACATCAAATGCAGGAAACTAGACGGGGATGGAAACTGCAAAAATAACACAAACTGAACAATATCAGCTACTGTAAGTCCGGAATGACTAACTTCAGATTTTTCTCGTGAAGGTTGTTAAAAGTTTACATTTGTAAAAGTAAATTATAGTAAGTCCATTGTAGAGAACGGTGATGTAGACCATAAATGTCTGATATTTCGTATCGCAAAGGCTTTTTGGTAATAAATCTTGCACTTCAGTCAAGACTGGTGTCACAAACGCAGAACATTCCCATTATAGAAAAGGCTCCTTCATTACACAAGTTATGTTAAGTGGTTCAACTGCCCTGCTCAACAGAACTGAATAATTGTATGTTATGTTGAAACATAAACTCCGAATGTATTGATTCTCTGAACTAGCAGTAGAAAAAATACATGTATTAATGTGTCAAATTTTATGGTTTACTGACAACCTCAATTAGTTTCTTTTTAACACGTGATTGCTAACTATTACTGCAATATTTTGTTCTCTGGTGTACATTAAATGTTATTCATTCCCAGTTTGCAAAGTTTCCAGGAGAAAATGTATGCAGCTTGTATTGTTAAATGAAACATTGAGGATATGAAGATGAGATGATATATTTGAATCGTGCATAATTTTGATTAATTCCTAGAACTCGGGGTATAGATATTATTATTTTTTTTACTCTACAGCTTTGGCATCATTTGAAAGAACATTAATCGAACATAAGTAAAACAGGAAAAAGATGATGGTCCATCTCCAGTGGTTGTTAGGCAAGACACAGACACACAAAAACTCACAAAAAATGGCAATTTTGAGTATCCAAGTAATCTAACAGGCATGTGTTTGGACTGAGCGGAGGCAGGAGTACCCAGAGAGAACTCTTTTGTTCTGCTTGCATGCATGTTCAGGGAGAACATGCATTGTTTCCCCAGTGACTCTTGCTACAAGACAACAATGCCAGCAATTGCGCCACTGTGCCGCCCCATAATAAATATGTTGATCAAGATATTGTTCCCAGAATTATTCTGACCCAACAAGATGGATGTAGCATAGATCCTCGGAATAGAGTAAAATATAACATTTAGCTGTTGGCAACTATTTGAAGCCATCACAAATTTAACATTTTCCAATGTTTTTATATCATTTTGAGATCAATTGCTTTTAATACTACTTGTGTGATTCTTTAGATATACTTCTTTATTTATTTATTCAGAATTTCACATAAAGGCGGGATGCAAAAGTCCCCTCCAGTGTTTCCTTGTGTTTCTGCCACAAAATGTTCCTGAAATAAAACTGCAAACAACGTCCCACAGAGGTAGTTAAGATGCGGTTCACTTCCTTGGAGCTTGCTCAGCTCTGTGTAATTACTGTGTTTGTTTAAGGTGTAGCAGAGTCGAAAGCTCGCCTGAGACAAATTGCCTTTGCTTTTCATCCTCCACTGGGCTTGGTTTAGCAGTCTGTGTCAGCGTCTCTCACGCATCCAGTAGCTTTGTTTCCCTGGCCTCGTCTCCTCTGGAGGCAGCGTCCTGTGGGTGTGGGAAGCAGCTGGAATCCACGGGATGAACCTAAACAATGTCAGGTCAGCTGCCTGGTCCAACCTCGAGCCACGATACGTAGCGCACATAAACACAACTCAGATCAGTGCAGACATTCTCCTCCTAGTGTTGTGATTTTTTTTTTTTTATAATCTGTGCATCTCACACACCGTCTGCCATTAGCTACAGGTCAGACCGTGGTCTCAGAGCGAAGGGGATTCGTGGTTACCGTGGCAATAAACCGCCCAGAGGTGCGTAACGCGGTGAACCAGGAGACAGCGGGGCGTCTGCTGGAGGAGCTGCAGGCCTTCGACAGCGACCCTGACTTGAACGTGGCTGTTCTGCACGGGAAAGGTAGAAAATGCTAGCAAAATCTTGAGTCTCTGCCTCATGTCAATCAGAAAAGGATTCATAGCTTTTTACTTTTCTTTTTGATTTTAAAATTGTGCATTTGTCATCTTTTGCTACCAAATTTATACCAGTCAGAGAAAAAAAAAGTGTAAAGCCTGAGACGTTCAAAAGGTTAAAAAAAAAAATTATATATATATCTCAGATTGGCTGTTCTGAAACTCCTCCTTCTTCCATTTTTTTGCACAGAAAGCATAAAAAAGTGCTATATGAAGATGAGCATGTGGATAAAAAAATGTTTGTTTGTAACCTTTATTTCACCAGGAAGAGAAACTCATTAAGATTAAAAATCTCTTTTACAAGTGTGCTGTGCTATACTATAACAAAAAAGAGAAGATATAAACAAGACAATTTCAACCTTTAAAACATTTTAATGACAGAAATATAAGATGAAGAGATGGTTTATTGGTTCAAATAAAGAGCATTTGCACTTTTGTATAAATATGTGAACTTTTTTCTTTTTTTGCCCCCCGTGTTTCCACTGCATTTATGAGGTTAATAACAAATGAACAAGGTGGCGTTAGTGTGGTGTTTTGGGGAGAGACGCTGCTAAACTTTTTGAATTGGTAGAATTTTTTTTTCCGCATCATAATTCATTCATGAGCTGTTGATGAGTATTTTCTTTTAAGTTTAATAGATTTCAAATCACTGACATCTTCTTCTCACAACTGTGAAGAAAGACTTTAAAATTGTTTCTGTTCTGAAGCACAAATGAAAACAGCCACAACCCATGTGGATTGTCAACAGATTTTGAAACATTATTTTAACATTATCTCGCCATACATTTTTATATTCATGAAATAAGTCAGTTCTATGATACTCACAGAAGGTAAAAAAGGCAAATGACAAAACTAAATGGAGTAAAAATTGTCATGTCAAGGGACCTATGAATGTGTGCTGAAGAAACGTGGCAATGTTTGTTTGTTTATTCATCCTTTGGGACACATCTCTCAGATTACAGATATTTAATATCTGTCCTTGTTGCAAACTTTATCTGTCTTGGGGAAATAAAAGCTCCATTTAAGCATTACTTCTGTAAAATAATCACAAGTTAATGCTCTAGAGTAGAGCTCTTTCCCTTTTTCTCTCTCTTCACTTCAAAAGCAAGCAAACAGGAAGTTTACGCAAGCAAAACCCATTTCAAGTGGGTTTTTTTTTACACTTGCACCTTTCCGTGAACTTTGTACTGAATTTACTCGAGTTGAATCGCTTTTACGGCAATACAACAAAATCACTAAACATCACAGAGCTCTCAAAACTAAAGCATCTTCTGTTTCCATCATCCCTTCATCCTCAAAATACTTGGATGGGAATGCCCGGAAAACCCAGACCGTGAACACAAACACCTGTGAGGTGACCTGCCCTGGCGGACCAGGATCATGTCACAGCTCTAATCATAGCACATGGTGCATAAACTCCTTCCCCCAGTGGAAACATCGTCTTCAGCCGGGGACCAGGCTCTGTGAGGTGTGCCGTGGCCTCAAACTGTATAATTTGTTGCCTCTCCACACGATGGCTGCTGGCGGCTCCAGTCTACGTAGTGGCTCGCTTTAAATGGGCAAAAGTCAGCCTTGCGTTTCAGCAGTCACACCCCACATTTCTGTCAGCGGGCTATCGTCCGCTGCTGCTCCATCACGAGAAGCCGGCCGACCCCTCTGCGGTGATTAGCAGCGCCTCGGTGCCGTAAAGTGACAGGCAGGGAGGTTCCAGTGTGGATGTAATGTTTCTGCAAACATACGGAATCCATTTAGGTCAAATTAACACTGACACAGTCACTCTCTCAGCTCGCTCTCTCTCTTTTTTTTTGTTTTTTCACTTATGATGTTAAGAGTAATTGCTTTCAGCAGGGCTTGAATTTGCTGGGACATTTGTTTTGATGATTTCACGTTCAGATTTCTGGGAGTAGCTTTTTAGCCAGGAAAGCTATGGATGCTGTGTCAGATGTGTTACTTAACATGACTAAAGGGACGTAGCAGATGCTAATTGGTAATTCAGCACTGCCGTCACATTAAATAAATGCAGAAAGTGGCGAATCGTTTAAGATATCATTTTGTTGCACTTGGATCATTTATAGAAACTGTAGTGAATATCAATGAGGGTGAAAGTAATGGCTTCAAAGATCATCACATATTCTTGGTTTAAACCTAATATTAACCCTCTTAAGCCTCATCAATAAAGTGAATTACTTTCTATGTTAACATATTGGCTCTGAGCCACAAATGCCACATCAAGAATTTGATGTCGAAGCAGCTAAATGGACCTATACTGTTTTCCTGTCCTGATGAGTCAAACTGAATTAAACATTAAAGAACTCTACTGTCTTGTTCAATCAGATACTTTTATTTCAGTTCCTGTGTCAAATATTTTGGCAGCTCAATATAGGAGCCCCCATTGTTTTGATAAGTAGGAGATGCTTTTATCTAAAGAAACGTACACTTATGTGGAGCTCTATGTCTTTGTCCAGTTTGACCTCAACCTGTTTGCTGGAGAAGTTGGGGATCAAGATAACAAGATAGCGATGCAGCTCTCTGGACAGGAGTAAAATAATTTTGTACAAGAGCAGCATTATGCTGTAGGATTCAAGATTAATGTAGGGAAAACCCTTCACCACCTGCTCCAGCTGTGGTGTAAACTACCACTCTGTAGCCAGAATTAATGTCACAATATTCAGAGTTTTCATCGTGGTGGAACTTTTTCATATTCACTCACAATTCAGCAACAAAATGTAAAATATTTTATTGGAATTTTATATCACAGACCAGGAGTCGGCAATCTTTTAAATTCCAAAAAGCGTTTTTGAACTCATCGCTATAAAATAAAATTTGTCTAGAGCCACAAAGCAAGAAAAATTTTATTAATATATACCAAATAAAATGTTTTATTTTAAACACGTGATGAACACGTGGAACAAGGCTTCTACAGGTATTTGGTGCAAATTTTGAAGCCATAATATGCACAAGATCCCCCATGGTGAGACATAGTGATGTTAGCAAGTTCTCTTTAGCAGAGACGGGGAAGCTGCTCCGAAGACAGATGAAGGTAAATGCAGATAAGGTGTGAAAGAAAACCTTTTGAGACTGAGACTGGGGTTTACCTTCCAGTTGTACAAAGACCCTAAGCATTCAGTCAGAGCTTACATGTCTTGGTTCAGATCAGATTATATTCATTCATCAAAATGACACTGTCAAAGTCTAGAACTAAATGCAACTAAATGCAATCAGTGGGCTTGAAAAACTATGTCAAATCACTCTCAGTCTAATGTGGCTGAGCTTGAACTTTTTGTCAAAGAAAGTTGACAGACTTCCCTTCAATTCCAACCATCTACAACCTGTTGAGTGAGGAGGGTTAAACACAAATGTGAGCCACACTTGGCAGACCTTATGTGCAGATAAAATAACCATGTCTCTTACTCCTTCCACTTCATGATTGCACACTGCTTTGTGTCGGTCAATTGTGTGATCTCCCCATTCAATATCTCAGCTGTTGTAACATAACAAAATATAAAAAATGTTCAAAGAGGCATAAATGGCACCACAAATTAGACTTTTACGGCACATGTCTCATTTGTTTTTATTATGTGTAAAATGATCATTTTACATGCTTAAAAGACATTAGTCTGCCCTCATAGTGCATCATCTCTTTCACGATAGTGTCGCATTTTCTGGGCTGATGTCTTGTGAATAAAAACACGCAGCTCTTGCTCCTCAAGTTTCTTTAAAAGGTCTGACTGGTGTAGGATGCTCATTTCCAGTGCTGCTCCCATAAACAGGATGACACACAGTTTTTCCTCTAACAACCCAACGCTGACCCACAGCTGTAATCAGAGCTCCCAGTTGATGGGTGTTACTGGCACATGTGTTCATTACGATCATTCTCATTACTGTCACATTACAGAGAGAGGAGGATTTTATGAGTCCCTGCCTTAGACAGTGACATAGTGTTTGTTTGCCTCTTGGGCAATGTTGTAATTACCACATGAATCCAGTGGAAGAGATCTGTGGCTGCACTGCATTACTTGCCCATTAATGAGAGTATGATGCATGTGAGCACATGTACCGTCTGCGCCTATGCATTGAATTTACATCCTTTAGGGAAGGAGGAGTATTTGTGTGTCGGCGAGCCAAAAGAAAGCAAGCTGCAAGCCAAATTGCAGCCTTTTTTCTTTTTTTGTTTTCTTCCTCATCATTTTATTTTCCTCTCTGCCATACTTTGTAATTTTGCGGTCTCTTCCAGGAGGGAATTTCTGCGCTGGTTATGATCTGAAAATGCTGGCCAATCAAAAAGCCCCCCTTAAATTGGAGCAAGATGTCACAAAGGGTCCTGGCCCAATGGTGAGCAGAGCTCGGTTTTTGATTGCATGCGTGTACTAGTGAGGTTTACATCTACATTTCAATGTCATGTAAATCTGTAATCATGTAAATCGTAAAATCTAAAGCCAGAATTTCAGGCTGCTAGTAATTGTTTTTATTTTTAAATGTTTGAGAGAACAGGTAATTAGGAACATTTTTGTTTTAAGTAATGAAGTAGAAGAGAGATGCCTCTAGTACTCCTCTGCTACTGCTGTGTATGTGTTACAGCACCTGCCAACATTTGTACCTTTGTTTTTTGACATTATAGCCACAAACGTCCATTGAATTTATGAGGAGGGCAGTTATGTTATTGAGAACACAAAGTAGAGAATAATTAAGATGTTGAATTAAAATGAATGATAAAAAGAAATGTAGATACATGATTTTCAAATGTAAGTAAAATCTTAAAGGTGTGATGTACATTCATATTTGGCCTGCTAATTATTATATGGAACAACCTTTTCGCAGTTACAGCTACACATCTTTTGGGGCATCGCTCTATGAGCTTTGCACACCTTGAACCTGTGATTTTGACCCATCCTTCCTGGCAAAAATAGCTCAAACAAATTTAGATTGGATGGTCCGAAGAGCAATTTTAAAGTCTTGCCACCAATTCTCAATGGGATTTAAATCTGTACCACAACTTGGCCGTCCGAACACTCAGCTGTCTTGGAGCAAGGACACATCTAAAACATGGAGGACGCCAGACTTCGAGAACTGATGCTGAAAAGCCCTGATCTAAACAATTTCAGTGTTGCTCTGGCTGCATGGTTGGGGCATTGACATAGTTCTCTGTGTCTATGAGCATGAGCATAGGTGGGGGCAATAATATGATAGTCTTTACACTGACTACTCAGAAGAGAGCAACAACAAAAGAAAAACAGAAAAGAAAGAACAAATTGATTTCTCATTATGATATCACTGTTTTGGTTCCATTTGTTTCTAAGAGATACATTTTTCATGAGTGAAAAATTAATGCCACTCACTATTTAGGAAACATGTTTTGTAGTTTTTTTTTCTACTTCTACTCTCTCTTCCCTGTCTTTTTCTTAATCAGTTGCAAGTTTGGCGCCACTGTCTGACCAGAAGTAGCATTGCCCTGGACAGGCTTTCTATTTGGATTGCCAAGCATTTAACTCCATCTTCTCTGTCATTCCCACAGCACAATTCTGCCACCACCCTGTTTCAGTCACACATATACAGGGGCTGAAAACAAATCCGAACCATCAATTTCATATTTTTATTTATTAAAAAAATGACAGCCAAAAATCGTTTTTCTTCTACTTTATATTTATTTTCTCCTTTGTTTCAGTCTCACATAAAAGGTTTGTGGTTCTAACTTGCAAAAGACAAAAAGGGGGCAACGAAAGCCTAAGCAATTCACTGTAGCTTCATGCTCGCTTGCAAACAGTTGGTATGAATTAACAGTATCTAAATATTATACAGTAACATTTTTATGGAGAGTTACACTCACCATAAAAATGCTTGGCCTGCGTATTGCTGAAGGTGGTTGGGATTGAGTGGACCTCCTATGCAGAACATGAGACCATTGTACCTCATACAGGAAAAACAAACGTCTTCATTTGTTCAGCTGTGGTCAAAACTCGAATCCTCTTGTTCCTCATTTGTTTGACAGTCTGAGAAATGAATTAGAAAATGAAGCCTGGAACATTTTACCGAGTAGCGCGTTAAGAGCATAAATCGCTGTGGAGTGGTGATGATACGCACGCCTTGTTTACTCTGTTTACATCTTGCATGATGACTTCAGTCCTTTGGATCGCCATACAGTGTAACAATGTTCTGCGTATGTATGGGTTGACTGATCCAGCCGTTTCCTCCAGGGTCCATCCCGTCTGCAGCTGTCGAAGCCGCTGATAGCGGCCGTGAGCGGCTACGCTGTGGCCGGAGGGTTGGAGCTGGCCCTGCTGGCTGACCTGAGGGTGGTGGAGGAGAGCGCCGTCATGGGGGTCTTCTGCCGCAGATTTGGTATGTTGCTCTCTGCCTTACAGGCCTAATTGAGATTTGATCACTAATTTTGAGCTTTTACAACATCTGCAATAACATCAGGTCTGCTCACTTACTTATGCGGGCTGCTTTTATTGCAGCTTGGTTTTGGCAGAAGCAGTTTTCCCATATACTGCTTTGGCCTGTTAGTAAAGATAACATCCACAGTATTTGAGAAAACTCCAAGAATGATTTATCTGTCAAGCTCAAGGTTGTTCAGTCCAGTTGGAATCTGTTGTGACTCTAAGGGACCTTTTCAAGGTGGAGACATGAACAAATTTGTTTGGACTGTTCTTTAGGATGTGTAAGAGTTTTATTCAAACATATTTATGCTGTAAGGAAAGACTTCAAAATCACCTGCAATTCAATCAGTGTTACCCTTAAAACTCCATTTGAAGCAAATGTAACCAAGAGGTTTTACAAATACTTTACTCTTTTAAGTTGAGTTTTTTGTGATTTATGAGTTCTCTTCCTTGTGGGAATGTATTTTGGACTGGACAGGGTTGGGTAACCTTTTGAAAGTAAAATATGCTAGCTGCCTCTAACAGAGAAGAGAAGAAGAATCATCATTGGGTCTTGAGGGTGAAGCCAATATGCTCAACACCACATTTCTATCCAGAAATACATGATCACCAGTCATCTGACTCCCCAGTGGTTGATCCTACACTCATTTCAACTGGATCATTTCGTTATTAAATATTTGTCAAAGATTTTGAATGTTTGCCTCAGAGTAAACTCTGTGCCTAACCAGAGATGAAGTAAACCGTCCTTCAGGTTTGACCTGGTCAGAGTTGGCCTGTGCTGTTTTACAGCAGCCAGTTCAGTCATCCATCTTAGTTCATTGGAATCTGCCCTGTATATTTAAGAGTGAACAAACTTCCAGAGTTTCCTGTTTCGAAAACAACATTGTTCACCAGCTACAATGTGTTTTTATTTTCTTAAACAGAAGGATAAGGCCAAAGTCATCACAGGGTGGCTTTCCTCTGGAAATGGATATCTCTGCAAACGGCCAAGAAGTTCCAGATTAATTTTTCTTTGATGCTGCTTATTTTAGTCTCAAATGCTGCTGCTGCTGCTACTGCTACACAGTAACTTTCATTGTTGCACATTGTGAAGCGTTTTTGTTCTGGCAAGATCAAGCTAGTTCTTTGGCCCATTTCTGACCAGTTGGATGTACTTTAATGTTATGGCTCTACAATTGTCAGAGAATGGGCAAAGACCGAGTTCCTCTGCCCCTTTTCTTCCAAGACAGCTTTAGCTTTCAGAATCTCACAGTTAATCTGCATTACTGTGTGCTTTTGACAATGCAGCAATAGTTTAAAGGGCAAAAACCTCTATTAATATGACTCTTCTTAGGTAATGACAAAAAACATTTTCTTAGGTGTCACTAAGTATTCCTCCCAAAGTCAAACTAGCAGCTCAGGAATCTTGTATTAACCTTTTCTTTATGGTAGGTATTGGTTTTATTTGAGGAAAAAAATATATAAACAGGCATTTCAGGAGTTGTGTGTTGATAAACTTTGCCAATCTAGGGAAAGTCTCCTAAATTAAACTTTGTGGTCCTTAAAAAAAAAAAATCAACACTGATGTTCACATTTAAATTTTTTTTCTACTTTTAGTAGAAGTTAGCAACTTTCAGTTTGATTCTAGAAATGTTAAAATGTTGTATTTTTTTTTCTCGGCTTATGATACCTGACCCCAAAAAACAACCGTCTGTTTTCTTTGCATCCAAGCATTCATCATCTGTCTCCTAGTACCAGGAAGTCGACTTTGTTTCTATTTTTCAGCGTCGTTACTATGTCTTCTGTTATCACCACAGCCTCCTCGTGTTTGTGCGCAAGGACGGGGCCTCGAAGCGATAACGATGGTGACCGTGACCTTTTGGCTTCATGGCCACAGTCTGCTGGGCAGCCTTGATAAGTAGAGGAGGAAACAACCAACTGCCAGGTTTCCACAGCATAGCCAAGCAGGGCTTACGGGTTATTTATGTCACAATTTCCTTATAAACATTTTCCCTTTTTGGCATTTTTACTGGTAAGGCTTGCCGGCTGACTCAACTATACTTCTAAAGCATCGAGCTTTCTGTTGTAAACACACACAGAGCTGATCCGGATTCCTCCCCCCAAAAAACCCCGTCCTACAATTCAGCGTGTAAAGAGCGGTTTCACTTCCCTTCAGCAACTCTTCTATAGATTTCAGCTATGCTTCTAGAGGGCTTGAAATATAACCAGGGTGTTTATAAATACAGCTTTTTACTATAAATTACAGACAGTACTAGACTTGCAGTATAAACATGAAAAACTTCTCATTTGAAGCCTGTAATTTAACAGGGGAGCATCCTGGCAGAGCTCTGAGTCTTTTGTGTTAAGTATGTTGTCACTTTCCAGTTTAAGAGACACCGTTGGGCTTCTCAATTTTAATACTTATAACAATTTTTCTTTACATTACTTTGTCATTGAAGTTAGTGGAATATACAGAAATGAATATGAACAAAAAATACACTAAAGTGAATTTATTTCCACCATTTCTTGGCTTGAAAAAATCTGATTGCCTCCCGCAGTCAAACAGATTTACAGAGAGCATTTGTTTATTTTCTTCACTTTTATTAAACGTTCATAATAGAAAGTAATTGGAAATAATTGCCAACTTATGCTTCAAACAGCATAGCTGCAGTCATGTTTGCTGAAATGAAGCTCTTATTAGACATGACATCCGATTGTTTCCTAACTTAACCTAGTTGTAGTCTCAATTCAATCAAATATACTGTATATGTATATGCAGTATATTATATCCTTTTTATATAGCTTAAATAGACTCTAATAAATTGATTGACTCTAATTTTTATGCCTCATGTTAGTGACATTTTACCTGTTTGGCATCCTGCCCCTTTTTTATGGTTCTTTGAGTCACTTTTGTCGCTGTCAATTTTTTCTCCCATTCTGATGTGTTTTTATTTATTTTTTTGCACTTCAGTCATAAGAAGTCTGAAATTTGATCTGAATAACTGTCATTAAGGCTTCATTAAAGTGTTGCCAGGTTGGTTTCTCTGCTGATACATGTAATTAAGCACATGCAAAGTCAGGTGATTCAAAAGCACCTTATTCAGGCATTTGTTTTTTGGAAGATGAACAGAGTGTACATCTTAAAATTACTATTCATTTGAGTAATTTTACACATCTGTACTACCTTTTCAGCTACTTACCTGAACAATGGTTGGAGAGAAATGCTGCAAATTTCAGAGTGTATTAGTGCAGGTTTATTCCTCTCTATCTGCAAGCGCTCAGTAAATCCAACATCTTCCATCAGATCAAAACTCTGTCAGACAGGGAGAAAACTGGCTGCGGTTTTTACATATTAAGTTGCACATTTCTCCACCAGTGATTAATTTTGTGGTGTGTCATTGCCTCACACTTTCAAGGCTTATTTGTCAACACGTTTGAGTCGTTTCCTCCAGCTAAGTTAAAACTGCTGTTTTCTTTTATTTGATGCTGCAGTTAAGAACGGTTATTACTTTTTCGCTAAGGAAGCCGTGCATATTCATGAACATTTTCTGCAAAGTTTAACCTTGCACAACTAACGTCTTAACTTTTCAACTCGGACGTTGGTTTTCTTTAGATGTAAATATAGGTAAAGGGACATTAGAAGAATTTAATGAAGCAGAACAAGACAAACGGAGGATTTAGAAGACAAAAAATATTAACTTTGTTTTAAGCCAATTTAAACGACTTAAAAAAAAAAAATCCCTTTACCAACAAAGGCATTGCTGTGCTTGAGTTTATTTAAAGATCCAATGTCTTTTAGCCATTATTTCCTTTTAATGGACAGATTCTGTAACCGATTTTGGGTAGGGCACAGATGGCGGTCGCCTGAGGGAATCCCTGGTGGCTTTGGAGTTGAAAACCCCTCGGAGACGCGCTGTGCTCCTCTGATGTGGGCCAATGGCTACCACAAGGATTTGACAGTTTTCTGGCATGGTATTGGCTGCCGAAACCTGCGGCTTCCTGTCTGGGGCCCCTCGGCTATGCCAGAGAGGAAATGAGAAGGAGGAGAAGGTTGCATCACAGGAATCTGGCATTAGAGTCTACAGCTCTTTGAGTTCTCAGAGACCTGAATGAAAACCCACAGTGCTTACTTAAATCTCCAATGTTATTTTGGCTCCTTAAACCAGAAGAACAAGTACAGCAGGAAAAAAAAAACTGGCATAGGAAAATGTAACTTAAAAGTACTAATATTTCATTCAAGAACCTAAATCCTGGGGGTTGTTCAAGGTTGGTCCAGTGTCACCCCTTTGATTCTTTATTTGTGACTGAAAATGAAACCCTTCCAAAATACACACCACCTAATCTTGTGCATCCTTCAAGTCCCCGCTTCTTTTCCGTTTCCCCTCATCAGCTCTAAGTCCCGTCTCCGTAGCTGTGCAAGACTGATGGAGAGGAAGAAAAGAAGCCAGGGTTTTGAACCAAAGTCAAACCGCAATCCAAGAGCTAACTTGAAATCAGCCAATCCAAACACCTGCTCAGAGAGTCTGAACCTGACCGACATAGTGCACTGATTACATCATCCGACTTCAAACCAGCTCTGTTTAATCTGCAGGATTTTCCCTTCATGAGGAATGAATGAACAGAGCTGTCACGCTGTTGTGTTTTGAAAACAGACAGGATTACAACTGAGTAAACACATGTGAGCATCTCTCTTTCTTTCTTTTTTTAATTCGAAAAATATTCAGATTAAACTAACTGAATTTACATTTGCCTGAAAGCAAAACAAGACTCTTCAAAATAAATTTGAATAAGCCTTGACCTGTAGTGCAGATATTATGTGATAACTGCAATGCCTTCCTGTAAATTCATTTTTACATTACAAGTTTTCACACCACAGTAACTTTTTTTTCTTCTTCATTTCATCAAGTTCAAACTACAAAACTCAATGTATTTTTGCTGGGATTTTATGTCAAACCAACACCAAGTATTGCATAATTATTTTGGGGAAGAAAAATCTTCAGAGGCTTGAGAGAGAACATTGGCCAACAAACATCATCATGAAGACCGATGAACACAGCAGGTTGCTAAGTTTGGGTGAAGTTAAAAACAATGTCCCAAACTTTGAAAGTCTTATTGAGCACTGTTCAGTCCGTCCAAAACAAAGTGTATGCTATCATTGCAAACTTAATTATACACGTCTGTGCGCCAAAGCTGACAGCATGGATAAGGTCAAAAGAATCCATGGGGTCCATAGTAGCTCAGGAGTGACTATAGACATCCACACATCAGGTGAGAAAAACTCTTCCCCTGATTCTGTGGACGAGTGGAAAGAAGAGAGTCATTTTCTAAAAGAAAGGAACAGATCATGCTTACAGTTTGCCTCAACTATGCAAGCAACAATTTGTTTTTTCTTTTCCCACGGTGAAATATGCTGTTGGTCTCATCATGCTGTGATGAGACCAACAGGAGACCTAAGGAGGAATAAACTGGGTAGAGTTGATAGGAATAAGAGTGGAGCAAAATACATGGCAGTCTATGTTAAAACAAATAATGTGTTAGAGGCTGTAAAAGACTGGAGGCATACCTTTCAGCAAGAAATCAACCATTAAAATGCAAGAAATCAACCCTTAAAATACATCTAGGGCTACAATGGAAGATAGTAGCGCCTACTCAAGGTTCAGATATGAGAATCTGTGGTGACGCTTGAAAATGTATGCTAGGAGATGCTTTCTATCCAATCTGATTGAGCTTGCGCGGCTTTGCTAAGAGGAATTAGGAAATGATTTAGTCTCTAGATGTGTAACAGTGGTAGAGTTATACCTCAGAAGAGCTCGAGCTGTAGTTGCAACAAAAGTCATTATTCTGGGGTTCTTAATATAAATGCTTGCCACACTTTTTGATGTAAAAACATTTGAAAACTATGTACTATTTTCCAAAGACGTGTGGCAATTTCTTACTATTGTGATTTGGCCTGTCACAAAACCCCCCATTTTTTTCCCATTGAAGTTTTTGGCTGTAACATGTACATGGCGTTTGAGACATTTGGTGGCCTCATTTTCATCCTCGTCGGTCAAACGTCATGAAATCAAATTAACCCGTCTCCGACTCAACCCAACTGAAATACTTTAATTGATTCCCAGCAAGCAATTCAAAGCTTCAAACTTCCGCTTGAAAGTCCGCTCTTTCGCCTCTGTCCATTTAGTCTGGAGTTATCCGGAAACTGTTAATCCACATCAAACTTAATCGTATTACCCTCATGGGAAGCCATTGTGGTAGGTTTAGCTTTGATGTGGTCAGGGTGCCAGCAGGACCAGGAGCCAGCTAGAGTCCCTGAGTGTGTCATGTTTCACAGCGTTCTTGCTTTATAAGTGTGTGGACTGGCGGATGTTTGGTCCCAGCTAATTTCCAGATAACCTTTTCTGTGAATTTCAGTGTTTTCAGGGAGATATTACCAGTTAGATATTAATGACTCGTGTATTGTGCTGCTTCCTCAGGGCTAACGCATATCAAAGTGTGCAGAAAGCAGATAAAACACAATGATTCTTCTTTCTTCCAGACTTCTCCTTCATTCCCATCAGATAAGCAGTGATGACCCCGTGCTGCAGGAAATGAGCTGCCTCTTACATGTGGTTATATAACAATAGGCTGTGCTGACTCATGTCCAACCTGGCAATAACAAGCCTCTGTTTTGAGAGTAGACTTATCTGCATTTAAGACAAGATGGCTGCAGACTCCTTTTAATTGGTTTGTCCAATACTGGGGAGTAAATGGTGAAACGACGTTTTATTTATCTCGCATTCGGATCACTAATGCACAATGCCTTCTACTAAAACAAAAAGTCTCCACCTCAAATCAAACACAAAGTTTTTAGTCGAAAACTGCATCAAGGAGCAATTCACCAACGTCTCCAGTCTTATTATGTGTGACAAAGCAGAGGTCTGTCAAACAGCACCCGAGAGATTGCACTATCAGAGAGACCGTGGGCGAGGAGGTGCAGGAGACGGCCGCGGAGGATAAGAAGGGAGATCCTTCCGGTTGCTGATAGCAGTGGTGCCAACAGCAGCACCAAAGTCAGACAGACTGAGGTCAACCTGCCTCTTTATCTCTTGGTCTTTAAGTCAGGCTTTGTCCTCCTCTGGCTCGCTCCACCTCCCTGTGTTGTCACGCTGGTTTCTCAAGTCGTATTTCTTTGTTGCTTCATTTTCCACCCTTCTGGGTTTATTTTCTTAATAGAAAACTAAGGCTAGCTTTAATACCCTCTAGTTAGAAACAAGAAATGTAGGCACAGAATTTTGCTTTAAAAACAGGTGATGTAAAGTTTTTTTCTTGACACAGTTTAGGCCTCTTAGTGCCATTTGAGTGTAGTTGCTGACCATGTCTGTTCCTTTATGACCACAGGGTACCAGTGGTTCTTGATGGCTACTTCCAGCAAGATAAATTCACAACTGGTTTCTTAAACATGACAAAAAGCTGACTGTTACCTAAAGACCTCCAAAGTCACCAGATCTTAATTTACTTCCTTTGAGAGGTGATAGTATGGTAGACGGCCATAATGGATGTGGACAAATCTGAGGAATTTGCAGGATGTTGACATACGTGTAATATCCCATTAAAAAAAAAAAAAAAAAAAATGTAATTGGCACAAGAGGCCTTTATTGACAGTTTCTAGATACAAAATAGGCAAAAGAAAGGTGGGGAAGACATGCAGCAAGGTTTGCAAAATCAGGAATTGAACCCAAGACGACCATGTCAAAGACTATAGCATTTGTACACGGGGCGCCTGCTCTAAGGCTACTTCAGGTGTAAATCTAACATTTTGAACACTTGTGGAATATATGCCACAACAAATCTGGGAAGCTCTAACGATGAAACAGATTCCAACCTGGTTTTAGCAAGGAGCTCCTGATAAACAGCCCTGGTAAGGTTTGAAAAAAAAGAGACCTAGATTCTTGCCTGACGATTGAAAGCAAAGAAATTCATCAACAAGGGGGAGATGACTGGGGAGACTTAATATGTCTGCCGTCCAAGTATCAAAAACTCCAGCAGTTGAGAACTGTAAAATTTTGTATTGTTGGACAATAAAATGGAAATCTGACAAGATTGAGATGATTTATGACCTAAGGCCACTGGATTACCATAGGTTTATTAATAACAAGAAGAAGAGAGGAACCCAGTAGGGAGGTAACAGAAGTGTCCTGGACCAAATCCAACTCCATTACACATGCCTTTTTCTTTTTTTTCTTTCTTTCTATTTTTATACTAGGGATCTGTGTAATTTGTATATTTGACTAAAAACAAAATAATTCAGGTAATATTAGTGCTATGTTCCACCTGCTCTAGGTGTTTATCTTCAAAGTCTGTGTAAAACACTTCTCTGATTACAATCATCTGTAAAACTGGATGAAGTCTCGTGTTACCAACAGTGCAGAAACCCTGTGCAGCCTGAGCTTGATCAGAATCCCTTCTCTGCCACATGTATGGCAACAAACAAAGAAAAGCATAAGTACAATCTGATCACTTGTTACCATTTCGCATGCAGAGAAGAAGAAAAAGGAAAATGCAATCTGAAAGGAAGCATGATGATGTGGGGTTAGAACAACATGTTCGACACATGTGCTCCCAATAAGGGGTGGTCAGATGGAATCAGTGACTTGGAGGAATTAGGGAGTTGGGATTGTGGTGTGGAACCGATCGGGAGAAAGTGTGCCAGTTCCAGCTGGTGCTCCTTAGAAATTAGGATAAGTGCCAGAAGCTGACTGTTCCTTGCAGTGTACTCGCTCTTTCCTCCTAGCCGTGAGTTTTTGTGGGACAGGGAAATAATATATAATTAAAAACGTTTCCTGTGAGAATACCAGTGAGGAGTTTGAGCTCATATGACCAGATGTAAAGAAAGTATAGGAGCATAGCCATTTCAGAGCTTTGTTCCCCCTGACATAAGCAACCTGTGTTTCCAGGAGTATTAGATGCCTTTATTGCACTTACACAGCGGCTTACCTTGTAGAGAATAGTTTACCTTATGTTTTTGTTTAGATTTTGAGTAAATTCAGAATGTATTTTTACAGGAACATGTACTTTCACACATGTACAAACTCCTTTTCATTTGACCAAATGTTATTTTCATGTATTAATGATTTAAATTAAGCCGTCCACTGTTTCCAGGCCTTTTAACTTGTTAAAGGGGATTTGATCAGCAGTTTTTAAGGCTTTCTGAAATTATTTCAGTTTTTTTTCCTTCTTTTGGCTGCTTTTTAACTCATTTCAAGTAGGCAGCAGGAGAAGACGTTTCATGTCTAAAAGCCTGTCTACACAAATGAACAGTATTTGAGAGTATTTATTTAAAATAAAGTTTGAAGATAAACATCAGGCTTCTGGCCTTTGAGATTCTGTCCGACATCTTGTAAACATCAGGAGAAGAAGCAGAAAAAAATGTTTAAGTCTTAAGGCCCTGTTTAATTCTCATTCTGTCTTAAATTGACAACTTGGGTTTCATTAATTTCGTAGATCAACCCATTGACAAACACAAACTCATTCAGAAATTTAATAAAAGGCCAGTCCTATGCTTTGGTCAGGTGTTAGATGGGAGGTTAAGTCCAAAATTACATACACTCCTGGCAGATTTCGATTTGAAAAAATGTGCATTCAACAAAAATGTTCCATCCTTTCTGACAGGAAATGAGACTATAAACTGTGCTAAAGGAGAGATACATTTTGAGAAATTGTTTTTAATTTACATTTTATTAAAGAAAAAAAAGCCATATCATTAAATTACATCCTTCTTAATGATCAATTGAAAAGTCTTTATTTGCATGGCAGCGAATGGGGCCCATCTTATAATTCTTGAGGAGCCTTTTCATATTTCCTCTGGTGTTTTGACGATGTATCTTTGAATATAAAAGACCTCCTTGCCGTCATCCTAATATTTAGCTCCCTCCACAGATTCTCTGTCAGATTAAAGCTGGGACTCTTGCTGGGCTACTCTGAAATCTTATTTTTATTTAGACTCAGATGGAGCATACTGGTAACTTTAAAATGTAATTAAAGAGATATCTGAATAATTCTTGGCTCAATTGTAGATCTCAAATAGTACAAATGGGATTTCAAGGTGTTTTGGGAACTCTATACTTCTATTTGTTTAATTTTTTTGTATGCTTAAACCTTAATGGTCTTCTAGGAGTTCCCCTGATTGACGGAGGGACAGTGCGGCTTCCTCGCCTCATTGGTTTATCAAGAGCGCTTGACCTGATCATGACCGGGCGGCCGATCGGGGCTCAAGAGGCTCTAACCTACGGACTGGCCAATCGTGTTGTTCCTGATGGACAAGGTACTTAAAGCAGTTTGAATATGTCGCCTTTCTTGCATGTAGGTTTTTTTTTTCCAGAACTTGAAGAGGAAACATTTTGAACAAGTTTCTTGTTGAAAGCTGGGTATTTATTTGAGCAAATTGAAACGTATTCTTAAGGATCTATTAGGGAGTGAGCTGGAGTCCGAGGATTGATGCGTTGCATTAGTGCCCGAAAGATCCAATGCAGTTTATGGTTCTGTGTGCTCGTTACGACTCAGTCTCTCATTCCCTCATCTCCCCGCTTGGACGTTGCAGGATGATTAGCTAAATTCTTTCAGGAAGTTCTTCTACCCACAGTTTATCCGCAGCCTAATTGGCCCTGTGAAGGATAATCACTTAGCACACATTTAACATCAGAGGGAAAGGAAGAAGTAGCAGCTTCTAAACATACAAAGGAAGCATCAAAGTGTGCCATCAGCAGGGTTAGTGTTTTCCATAGGAGGGTCCTGGATTAGGTCCAGGGCTTTGATGTGGGTCCGGAGGTGTAGTGACGTAAAGCTAGGAAACCTCAGCCGCATTATGAGGAGTCTTTTCCTTTGTAACTCTTCATAAGCGCTCTGCATGCATTTTCCATCACATGCAGCTGCATTTGCTGTTCCGCACACACATACATTGTGTTTGTGTGTCTAAGCTGCCGTGGTAGTTTTTGAGATGCGCCATATGGGTAGATTCTCAGGGCGGCATCAAAAAGGGGTGTTTGGACAAACGCAACGTTTAAAAAATAAAAAATCAAACCTCTCTGACATTTACACCTTTAGCAAACATATTGCTTTTATGTTTGTCCACTCAAATTGGAGTTGAGGCTACCCACTTGCTTAAATCGTACATGATTCTACATGCAGGAATGCTTTGAATTTTGTCCTCCAGAATTTTTATCATTTTCCTGCCTTTCGATTGATCGGACGGTCGCTCATGCAAGAACTGCCGCTGGTAAACTGACTTGCTTTGCGTTGCAATCACAGCGTTGCAGGCAGCCGTGCAGCTAGCAGAGCAGATCAGCTCCTTCCCTCAGCAGTGTCTCCGGACAGACCGCTCCTCAGCCGTGTACAGCTGCTACGACGCCCAGTCCTTCACACAGGTATATTTCGTTTTACACAGTCCTAGTGTGTAAGCACTAGTGTTTACGTGACGGATCGGTTTCTCAGTTTACACCCGATTTTGCTTCAATGACTTCTGGTCCTCTACGTTCACCGTACAAATAAATGCACAGCAGAAAGTTGTTCAAAGTTTTTAACACCTGATGGCGTCTTAGCATCAGAAATTCACCAAAGGGTTTGAGAGCAAAGGGGCCCGATTACACACGTTATTTGCAATGAAATTTGCAAACCATGCTTTACATAAGATGTTGCACAAAATCAACATCAACATCAATGAAACACACAGAATTTTGTAGCTGTTATGGTATTTTGTATCGTATGTAACTTGGTGGCACTATGGCCAAGAACAGAATATTTAGCCTCACTGGGTCTCCTAATTGTTTGGAAGGACAAATGATGACTTTATAAAATATTTAGGCATATTCAATAAAGCTACAAACAGCCGTATGGAAATTTTTATATCAAAGCTAATCCTGTACAAAGGATCAGGTCCAATTATTGCTGCAAAACTTTTTTTAGAAAAACAAGCCTTTGGGATATTATTGCTGAATATTAGTATAGCGATGTTGCATTTTTTTGTGGCTATTTTTATTCTTTTCCTTTATCATAATATCACCACCACTCTTTGCAATCTGCCACTAAGAAAAAATCCATCACGTGTGGGGATCGAGTGAAAGTCATGTGAAATATGTTCCCCACTTGCATAATTTGAGTGTGTGTGTACCTAAAATATGAAATCCTACAAAAATATTGCATCCAATTCGTCCTTTTCGATTGCAATTTTGGACACATTGAAGACGCTGTGATTGCAATTTAATATATTGCAAACCTCCAGTTCTGATCTGAGATATTGGCCTGGGTAGTTTATGTAGATGAGTTGGCATAAGTAGATTTCTCCAAATGTTTGTTCAGCTTAAAGGTTTTAACCCCTGTTCTGAGTAATTTCTATCGGTTTAATTTTTGCTCTTTTGCTCTGTCCAGGCCATGCAGTATGAATTTGATCACGGAGTTCAAGTCATCCAGGCTGAAGCGATTCCTGGGGCAGTCCAGTTTTCTTCAGGAGTTGGAAGAGGAGGGAAATTCCCCTAGCTTTTCACATGTAGGAGGACTTATGAACTGTGACTTCAGGTGATCTCAGTCTATTGTTGCCACAAACTTGTGTTGCAGTCAATTGAATAATTACTGCTTTACAACATACAACAATCAAGAATATAAAACACAATGATGAAGTTTTGCATCAGTGCGGTATGCTTCATATGGGAAATGAAATCTTCATTAATTACATTATTTTCTGTATTAAAATAGTAATTTAAAAATAGCCCTGTACTTGAGCTTTTTGGGTTTTTTTTCATTTATTTAAAACGTATCAAATCATTTCTCAGAAATATTTGTGTGCTTAGCCAACCAGGGCTTTAACAGATTACCACAAAACAAACCCAACACAAACACAAAGGACTTCAGTGGCTTCAAAAGCATCAAACCTGCACCGTCTTGCCACCGATTCCTTGAACTGATGTGAAAACCACTTGATAACACTCTGCTTGCATATCTGTTCAAGCTTGTGTGAATAAATCCGAAGTCCTCTTGTCAGATCTGTGCCAGGTGTAAACATTCCTGTGGCTACGAAGCGGAGGCTTTAGCTTCAGAGACAAATGTGTGCAAATACGTTGTATGTATGCCACTTATGGCTGTTTGAAAGTTTGAACTCTGTTTTTTTTCTTTTTGTTTCTAATAAACAAAGGTTACACAAGAAGGTCTAAACCCCAAAGTGTATAGCAGTGAATGCCTGTGGATGCACGATTGTGTGGGTGATCCACACACACACACACACACGCACGCCCACACACACAAAAAAAACTCATTAGGTTTAGGAGGTGTCCTGTCTAGACGCTGTGATGACAGGACACAGAGCTCCTGTTTAATGTTTCCTCCTCCCTCTGCTTCCAGTTCACCCAGCGCACACACACATCACCTGCTCCACCTCGGGCCATAAACACACACTTGCAAGCATGCCCAACTGATCAGCGTCAAATAAATATAGCAGAACTTAAGTGCTGTTTAAGTTCCTGTCAGTCTGGTCGGCTCGTTTATCTGGATCGCGGTGACAGCGTTTGAGAGCGCTGGGGTCCGGGATCAGCTGCGAACCCCCTTTTTTTTAAACGATCTCGGTAATGTTTGTTTAATATGACACGACAAAAATTAATGGCGCGCGAAGCTTTTAACAAGGATCTGTTGCTTTTTGTTACCCCGAGCTGACTCACACGGTGCGAGGCGGTAGAAATGACCCATTTCCTTCCATCGTTTTATCCAGAAAATAATCACCGCTTTGTTTTCCTGTACAGTCCTGCAGCCAAAAAGGCTTCTTCTAAAAAAAAAAAAAAAGAAAAAAGGAGAGAGAGGGAGAGAAAGAAAACCTAAAATAATTTCCACTGAAAGGACTGATTTTTGTGCAGCTTCAACACAAAATCCATGCTATGAATCAGAACTGTTTTCTTTCAAACAAATGGAAAAATGGCTTCTAAGAGGAGTTAAAAAAAAAGACAAATAAATTACTTTAGTGACAGCAGATTTTTTTGGCTGCTGGAACTTTCTGTTCTGGTTTTATTATACAAGCCATTTGTTTCATACAAACTTTTCAGACTTTTTTTATTTAATTTTTTTACAGCTCATGGCAATATGAGATTCATTGTTTATAACCTGAAAGCCACCCAGCAGAGGGTATTTGTGTCTGCCTGGAATGTGTGGCTTTGATGCTGCTTCTCACTCTTCACATGCAGATAAGATAGGCTCTGGTAGCAGCAGTAGCAGAGACACTGGGACATACGGACACCTTTGAGCCTTATCATCAGGACCATCACAGGCTGAAGGCACCATGGAGACAAAACACAGAGCAGGGGGACAGGAGTGATGGGAGAGAAAGACAGGAAGGGGAAACTACGGTTTTAAGGAGTTCTCTTTTTACCCTCTAGCTTACTTGACTTTTCTCTGCTTTGAATTGAAATCATAATGTTGACTAAGCGATTCATTGAGCGCTCCCCAGGAGCGGATGTCTTCGGAGTCTCGGGGAGATTTGCTTTATCTTCTCAACATAAATTGTTTCTGTTTCCCACCACATTCAGGTGCTCTCACAATGGCTGAGTCAGTAAAACGTTCAGTCCAGCCAGCTCTGAGGGCCCATTTATTAACATGTTGCTGAGCAGTGCATTACTATAATCCATGATTTGTCAAACCAGGACCAAATTTTATTTTTATTTTTTTTTGTGGCTTGCTGTAAATTTTCTTGGGGCTGAAAAGTCAAAAGATGTTCCTCATTCATTATTCCGTCCAGTACCACTGTCCGTGAAACAGACAGTCATCATGATGCCACCACAGCCACGGACTGACTGTTTTCCAGTCGTAGAACATGAGCCGTTCAAATAAATTATTAAAAAACCCTAAATAGGGGCGTGGCGTAGTGGTTAGCGCGACCCATATTCGGAGGCCTTGAGTCCTCGACGCGGCCGTCGCGGGTTCGACTCCCGGACCCGACGATATTTGCCGTATGTCTTCCCCCCTCTCCTTCCCCGTTTCCTGTCAGCCCACTGTCATATAAGGGACACTAGAGCCCACAAAAGACCCCCTGGAGGGGTAAAAAAAACCAAACCCTAAATAATATGGAATTATAAACAGAATATAATAGACATCAGCTGTGTTGTGAGCTTAGATCATGCTGTAATGTCAATCCCTCATTGTTGCTTTGACACAGTCATGCATGTTTCTAGAAATCCTTCATTCTCCCGTAGCAACCGTTCATGGGTTGCCTGCTCCCACAAAGCGCTGCCTATTTGACCAAAGCTCCTCCATGGAGCTGCAGTTTCCAGCTTCCATGTCACTGATTATCTCTGCCCCGCACCTTAACCACTCAGCTCCTTCAGACTAGCAGCAGCAATTAGCAAACAGCTGGTGGAAGGTCACTTATTTGAACTTATCATACAAACTACACTGCTCCAAAATCGATGTAAGCAGCATCAATGGATGGCATCAATGAAGAATCATTTTATGATAAAGTGCTGAAGGTGGAGTGTCCAAAAGGAAAGGAAGTTCTTAAAGAGTCAGAAGCCCATTTCAGTTTTGATATGAAGATATTTCTTTAAATTTGTTCTTGAGATTATATATATTATATATATATGCTATAAAATGGTGCTAAGTGCCCAGAAAATATGTGATGTCCTCCTTTAAGACTAGAATGAAAAATAATTTCACAGTCTAGTCAACAAAACATGCAAATCTTCTGTATTCATTTTCTAATGTTGATCTCTCAGTACTTCCTGAATGTGCTCTAGACTAGCAGTTGACAGATTATTACTATATAACCATCTGAATTTTACTATATTTTGTTAGAATCGCAATCAGATTCCACTGAATGTAAATTACTCATTTATGTCTATCTATGGCCAGGTTTGGCTAATTTCTGTAGCATAACTCCATATAACAGGAAAGAAACTACACCTGTTTGCGTTGTGAATACGTTTTGAGGTTATATTATTTGTGAATTTACACTGATGAACTGAATTGAATTAAACTGAGGGGTCCAATCAGAGCCATCCCGGGAAGGTGATGCGCATGATCCGCTTGCTGTTTCCAAGTCCATCGTCAGGGGTCGTGCCTCCACTGGACATCTCAGCTCAGTGGCTTAAGTCGTGCATCTGTCAGTAAATGCAAGAATAACCCCAGAATCTTAACGCATGTAGGACGCGCTGATTTTAAGCCAAAACCCAGCGGGACATTTTGAAGTTATAAATCTGAATTACATCACATTGCTTTAAAAACAACAAAAACAAACAAACAAAAAAATAAAAACAACGTAATATGTATACACAAAGTGAAAATATCTCTCATTACTAAAATTATACGTCACCAATCGGAGTTATTTGAACAGAGCGATGAGCGAAATGTGGAAATATGATGTTAAACTTAGTTTAAAGAGCTCCACCTCTGAGGGCACACGGAGTGGGCGGTTTCTGACACACACACTCACACACGCTCGGCAGGAATTCACACGCACAGAGATATTATGGACTGCAACCTGCTGATTCTTTCCACACTCTGACACTCAACCTGTAGGAGTTGGAGCGCCGCTGAGACCCTTTTTCTTCCTTTCTTTGTCATCAACTCCGGGAGTGAATGTGTCCGCTTCGGTAGAATGGCTTCAACCAGAGGCGCAGTTCTGTTTGTGGAAGCGTGTCCACTGACCGAAGAGTAGCGGAGCGCTCAGAATAAACTCTCACATGGTGCACTTTATCCCGGAGCAGCAAAGTGCGCTGCGGGGAGCAGAAATGAAAGCGGGAGCGGTGCTATTATGCGTATTTTCCTTTATTGCGCATTTCAAATGGCTTGACACGGGACTTCTGCTGTGCTTTTGATCAATCGTGTCGACTGATAGCGGCGTTCTCGGGTGGACTTTGGCTACCATTACGCGCGATTTCCGTTCGGAGAGGCAACCGAAACTCCAAGCCAGGCTCAACCGGGGGACTCTGGAGAGCACAGCGGGGACAACACCATGACCAGCCGCCTGCTTGCCTTGGTCGGAGTGTGGTGGAGCGCTTACTACTGCACGTACGCGGCGGCGGGGAGTCACTACTCACTGGAGGGCATCGGCGAGGGGCAGCCGGGCTTCGTCCACCGGAGGCTGCGGACGCACGAAAAGAGGGAGATGCAGAAGGAAATCCTGTCCGTCCTGGGGCTGCCGCACAGACCGCGGCCGCATCTGTCCCACGGAAAGTACAACTCCGCTCCGCTTTTCATGCTGGACTTGTACAAAACTTTATCGAGTGAGGAGAAAAGCCAAGTGGAAGGCGCGCTGGAGAGACACCAGTCCGTTCCGGCCACCCAGAGCCCCCCTCTGGCAACGCATCAAGAAACAGCCTTCCTGAACGACGCGGATATGGTGATGAGCTTCGTTAACTTAGGTGAGTGCAGTGAAAATATCTTGTGTTTGTGCTTGGATGCGCCTTTTTTTGTTGTTGTTGTTCGGGAATCTAAGAGAAAACTGAGAGGCATAAAATGTAATTAAAGAGTGAAATACTAGGACACAAATCCAAAGGTGGCCACCTGTTACTTTAAGAATCACATCTGTTTCCTCGTCCACCTGTAGACCTGCTCCCCGGTTTGGCTCTCCATCACGGCGCGCAGCTGACGCGCCATTACGCACGTATAGAATGAATTCGGTTATTATAGGGGCGTAATTGATAATTGCACTTTCTGAACTCAGCTGAGTGTAAAAACTAATCGTCACATACGTTTTGTTACTTCAGGTATCGGCTCACTTTATGTCTAAATGTCCAGCCTGCGGCTTCACAATTTACTGCACAATTTCAAGGGACATGTTTGATCATTTGGGATCCTTTATTGCTGCGGTCCATTTATAAAGCTGTAAAACGGTTATTGTTGATTCTCATCCAGTCTGTAGTGTGATTGTATTCTCATATCCTTCTTTATAAATATTTTCCCCAGCTGAGGTCTGCTTTCTCCCTCTCTCTCTCTCTTGCTGTCCAACTCCCTCCCTACTTGTTCTCTTCTCAACTAATTTTCCATGATGTTTTGGTGCCTCTTGCGGTTTCTTCCTCTTTGTGACTGTCCATGTTCGAGATGTAACAATGTTCTACTACATTAAGATCTACAAAAAGAATAAAACTATTAGACAGCGAGCGTTTACAGAGGCTACACCAATATGCATCTACAAGTTGTGTATCTTCAATTATTTTTGGAAATTCAGCTCAAATTGGGGAGCTCATATGGAATTATTACACATATAGTGTTGGCTGATATATTTCAAGCGTTTCTTTCTATTAATCTGGTCAATTATTGGTTCCAGAACTGGACAAATCAGATTTGAATTGATCAGAAAACACAAACTAGACCAATTTTAAAAAAAGGAGTTTCAATACAGAAATCTGAGCATATGGAAAAATATGTTCATAAACTTCACTGTATACTCAATATTTGGGCTCCTATTGCATGAATCAATGTATAATGAATGTGATCAGCCTGTGAGTCGGCTGATGTGTTGGGTAAGCCCAGATTGCTTTGTAAGTGGTCTTCAACTACAGGTTTTCTGTTGGGTTTATGTCAGACCAATTTGCTGACCAAACAAAGACAGAGATACCATAGTCCTTAAACACAGTAATGACACATTTGGCTGTGTGGCCAGGTGTTAAGTCCTACAACAAAGTTGGATCAGCATCTACATGAAGACGAGGGAAGCATGAATTTTGTGGACCAAGATGACATGGCTCCCGAGACTGTCACTGACTGTAAAAATGATTAGTATATTCAGGGTTTTATCTGGTATAGCAGAAATACATTTCTAATTATATGCATGAAAATCGATTTCCAGAAGCATCTTGTCCCAATTTGCTTCATCAAATGAGCTTATTTTGAAAAGAAAAAGAGAGGATTTCTATAATTACTAAACAAAGCGTATATTTTGCTACGATTCACCTTTACATCATTAAAGTTTTTATATAATTTATCAACCTATTGTCTCATCAAATTTACTTAATAAAGCACATCTAGATTCCTAATTCGTGATGTCTGACATGTCCTCGGTTATATCGTGTGATTTGATGATCACCAGTGACCAAAATGATTATTTGATTTTGGTTATTTACTACCAAACCATTGTGTTGGCTCACTTAACCAAGCCAAGGGTCTTCACTGGGTCTGCTTTTTTTTTTTTTTTACCCCTGATGTCTCACTTTACCTGAATTTACTCCACAGTGTAGTAGTTTATAATGAACTCTCCCACTGTGCACACACCACAAAGGGAGCGAGTAACTCATTCATTTCCTATGCGGTGGGACAAATGAGCTTCGTATTGTTTCTGGGTAATATATTGCTGCGTCCTCGCTCCGGATAAATTTGCCCTCCTCCGTTCACTTATGGGACTGAAATTCTGTGGTCAGTCTCGCTGTGCAATCTGCTCCGTGATGTGTGTTTTAAAGCGGGAGAAATAAACCCAGGACCCTCAGCAAAACCATCAACCGCCACCACTGGTATTTGTATATAAAGGCTTATTCCTGATCTTGACCTCCAGTGCTAAAAAGCTGCGGGTTTTCTGTGCGTAAATTGCGTCGCATTGTTTGTGTTTCCCCTCCGAGCGGATTGGTCTTTAATTAGCCCCCAGCATGATAAACAGGGACACTTTAATCATAACGAGTTTGGAACATGAAAGCTCAAAGCCCTTCCTTCCATTAGCAGCTCCAGTGTTTACTGGGAGACTCTAAACAGAGCTCTGGAAGATAAACAGAGGTCCTGCCAGAGTCACAGGCCAGTGGAAGAGGAGGTCTGAAACCAGATTGATTAGCATTCTTCTTGGGAACAGAAGGTATTGTCATGTTTTGGCCATCAGCGCAGCGGGAACGTCTCACCACTCCAGAATTATGTTTTGGAGTTTGTTTTTTTCCTCCCCCCCTCCTGCCTCTTCATGGGACCAGACTTTCTAAAAATGTTTTCCTCCTCACCTGTATAAACCATAAATAGCCTCTCTATTCTTCCTGTGATGTGAAGAATTAGGCTGAAGTGGCCGACATCCAAAATACTTCTCCACTTATTGGTCCTCTGGGTGTTGGTGTTGCAATACGCCGTGATGAAAACCAGATATCCACGAAGATGGAAGCCGTCGTTTTTGGTCTCAAATATCGAACCCCCTCTGTGGGCTTCTGTAGGGGGGCAGAGGGGGGGTTGCAGGGTGGGAGTCTGGTGTGATGGTGGCAGTGTGGTGTTTGTGTGTCTGTGGTTTTGTTCTTCCTCTGCTGTGCAGGTTTTGGTTTATACTCCTGTGCCGCTGCACATCTGGCTCCCCTACTTTGATTAATCACGTCCTGTGCATCTTTTGACAATTCCCTCAGATTTCTGCAGTGACCTGGGGGATTAGGTTGCCATCTCCTCCAGCCGTACACAAAGTCCTGACCGCCCTGGAGGAGGGACGGCTTCCTCTCCGAATGTGATTGTAATTAATGTCGGACAGGCCAAGGCCTTCCATCTGCTTTGCAAATAAAGCTGCGCACGACTACTGTGTGTCATTGCCATCCCGATTAGATTTTAATGTGTCTTTTTGGTCGAACGGAGCCATTACTGTGGGGCGACGTAGAGAGAGGGAGCTGTTGAAGGAGGAGGCCTGAAACACTTCTGGGTGGTCCCTGTTATTGTCCAAAAATCTGGATATCATGTGTGGCCAGAGTGAAACTACAAATTAGAATTAAGATAAATGAAAGGAAGAAAAGTGAAGGGGCCAAACAATCTGTCTGAGCTGGTTTGAATAATGTGGAGCGAGATTAAGAGACACACGCAAGAGGAGCTGCTTATCTGGCAAATGCTGTTTAGAGAAGGACACTGTAACAAGCTAATCAGCCTGGGCCAAGCATAAAACATGGGAGTTGGTGCGCTTGCATTGATTTTTAAGGAGTTAATGTCTTACCTTCACTAGATAAGTTTCTTGGTGTCTTCATTTAATACAAATCCTGATTAGTGAGTCGTCTGGACGGACCAAGGTCAAAGTGGAGGTCTGCCATCTTGAAAATACTTAGTTGTCAAAAGGGAAATAAGTAAAACAGCGTTTAAGCAAACACTGTTTTATGAATGTTTAAGCTGTCATTACGTTTAAAGTAAATGGTTATTTACACAGGAAACGGAAGTTGGAGGCAGTGTGGCACCAATTGTCTAAAAACTGAAAGAAGTACTATGAAAAGCAAAAATATTACAGTTATAGAAAATGCAAAACGTATGGATTTTTGCACCACCTTATGGATATTCTGTTACTTTTCGCTCGGTTCTCAGTATGTTTCACTGGGGAAGATCAATGGTGGTGCACCACCTCTGATCACAGTTTCCTGTAGAAAATCATTAGCTGCTTTGTGAAAACCCCCCCGCCCCCAAAAAACACAGAGAGCAAATGTAAAAATGGTTTGTTTTCATAAAACTGTGATTACTTAAACTGCTATAACATCTGCCATTTCAGTTGCTTAAAGATGGCAGAAATCTTCTTTGGTCCTGATCCTTCACGACCAACAATTATTGATTTATATTAAATATAGATGCAAAGACATTAGTCTACTTCAGGTTACATATGAACTGCTCATCCACCTTATTCCAGGTGGTTTTTCTGTAAGACTAACTGTGGGCACAACTTCTGGAAAGATAGCAGTAGCTACAGTAAAGCTGTCTGTTTTGACTGCTAATTGTATGTGGTACGCCGCATTTTGAACTAACTGGTTTGTGATTAACACAAATTTCTTTTTCTTTCTCTGTTTAATGAACATGTCTGAACACGACTGCTTGTCTCTTGCTCATTTAGTCAGGCAAAATTTAGCTTTCGACTCCAACAAGTGTATTCAACATGCGCCCGAAGTGAAATGAGATTATTCCTGCAATCAGGGGTTCAGTTTCCTGTGGTTCCCAAAAGATGATAAATCTAAGAACCCAGCATGCTGGGTAACTCCATAAATTAATTACGTTCTGTTTTCTGTTTATTGCCACTTACGGTGGAGAGCTTGATGTTCCCATGAGATCTGATCCATATTTTCTTTCATAGACCGTTTGCTTAAACATGAGAATGCAGATCTGAAAGGTGCACACATAAATAATGCAAAGCATTTTGGGTAATAGGAATAAGATTGATACCTTTTTAACACAATCTCACCAGTAGAACCTAACAATCCCTTTAAACCCTCAAGTTCCCTGTCAGCGTTGGCATCTCCTGCTCATGCAGAGCTACACAGGCTGACGTTTTAGGTGACCTACGTCAAATGAAGCGGTGGCTATGATTTAGTTTTAGCTTGAACTGATGTGTATCCCCGTCAAGTGAGGTTGTAACAAAGACAGACAGCTCAGTTTCGGAAGATATTCTCTTGGGGCACCGATAGATTTTCGGGCCCCTGCTTTACATGCCGTCTTAAATGCGCTTTCTGCACACCATATGCCTCTTTAGCCCTCTCGGGGTGATTCATGTGGACCTGCTGTTCAGTCATCCGCTCGCCTTTGTCATCACTTTTTAAGAATCGCCCATGAAAAAACAAGGAAGAAGAGGAGGGGGGGGAAAGCTGAATAAGTTATGGAAAACTTAGAATTGGGGCAGTAGAAACACATTTTCCAGCTCTGTTTTCATCCTCATTCCTTGAATAGCACCTACATCACTTGTTTGCCTTGTGGACGTCCTGCTTTCCACTGAGGTCTGAGTGACACTGGACTGCATGAGTCATGCAGCTCTAAACATGTCCGAACACACACCGGCGTCCTTAAGGAGGGAGGGGGAAGAGGACTGGTCACTCCTAACTATTGCTTGAAATTGCTTTCACTTGCTTGTTGTGGATTTTTTCTTTTTTTGGCACAGCCTGACAACACGTGATGCTACTCTTGCTTTAGAGAAAGGAAGGGGGAAAGGCACTGTAATATTCACAGTTTCTCACTTTTTGCTGAAAGAAAAAAAATCTGTCAACATCAATCTTATATTTTTTATGAGGCCACTGGTCTATCTAGCTTCATCATAAAATAACATAAAATTGTCTACAAACAGTAAATGCACAAGACGATGTGTGAAAAGTTAGGGTATGTTGGTTAAAGGTGACTGCTCTCAATGAAGGGGGATGCAGCCTAACAGCTTTTCAAAGGGACAGTCATATGATGGTCGGTACGGAGAATGTTGTAGGTTGCTTTGAGGAGTGAAATTTGGGGTTTAGCTGTTACCTTGTCATTTCTTTAAGTCAAAGATTCTGAGAAATTGCTGGTTTAATAGGTCACAGAAGAAACTATAAATGTTCCCGTGTTGTCCGTCTGAAGACGCAGTCTGCTGGACTGAGCTTCCTCTGCTTGGTGTCTAGACTTCCTCTTACAGTTAGTAGGAGGAAGTCCACCATCCAAAGTAAAGTCGCTGCTTATTTGCCTCAAAGGGAATCGGTTGAAGTGGTTTGGGCATCTGATCTGAACTTTTCCTGGGGCGTTTTCTGTAGATGTTTTGTTGGTGTTGTCCTGCTGGGAGAAAACCCTGGAGAAGACCCCGAACTCACTTGAAGGACTATAGATCCATTCTGGACCTAATGGACCCGTTACTTGATCTCGGAGAATAGGAGGACAGTGTATTAATCTTTGGATGGCGTTTACTTCATCATAACACCCCCTTAGCTGGTAGCAAAGCATTGCAAATCCAGTGCTTTGCAAAAATAGAATTACTTTATTCATCCCAGCAGGGAAATTATTTCGCAGTTACAGCAGCACAGAGACAAGACACACAACAACCACCACTGAGTAGCAATTGTAGACAAAATAAAAATAAAATAAAATATAACATGCTGTCAATATAAAAAGAAACTTAGAGCAGTCCTTGCAAAGATTCAAAAAATGCAGATACAGTATGTATATGTAAATATATGTACAGCAAGTGTACAGCAAAAATATCCATCCCTCTTAAACTTTTCCACACTTCATCTAGTTAAACTACAATTTCCAGTGTATTTTATTAGGATTTTATGCAAGGGACCAACACAAAGTAAGTAAAGGATGCAAGGCTTTCTGTTCTTTTTGTAAATGTCTTGTGTTCGGTCCTCTGTTTGTATAACCCAACCCTTTTTAAACTTCTCCACAACTTCACTGCAGCACTTCCTTGGTCTTCATGTTGCTCTTTGTTTTTAATGTTCTCTAACAAACCTCTGAGGCCTTCACCAAACAACTTTGTACCGAGTTGAACTCAATCTACTAGTTAGGGAACTCTGAAAGATCCACTTGACTTTCTATATGTAGAGGTATCAGAGTAAAGTATACAAATGTACACCACATGTTTTTTTTTTCTTTTTGCACTTCCTTATTATCTAAATGTCCTTTAAACTCATACGAGTTTTCTTTATAACTTGGTCTAAAATGGATTTACAATATCTAGACCTGTTGGACTTTTCTAGTAACTCTCCATTTCAAGTTAAGTCTGGATTTGAAAAGAAGCAAAGAATATTGCAAGCAAAACTCTGTATCAAGATGTTTTTTTGCCTCTCTGTTCAAGTGGTTCAAAGTTCCTCCACTAGGCCTCCTGCTTGCTGTCAGACTTTGTGTTTTCTCGTTGTCTAGGAAGGGACTTTTCATGGCTTTCGTCCGCAGCAAAACTTCAGAAACGACTTTGTGCTTTTGTGCTCTTGTCTGTCATCGCTTCCAGCTCCATTTTCTCTTTTCTCTGTCTCATTTCAGCCTCTGCACACCTCATTGCGTGGCTATAGCTGAGCTGTCACTAGTCCTCTGGCCTAAGTCAACAACCGCTTTCTTCCCACCTTACCTCCCAAACTTTAAAGGCAAACAACTCAAAAAAGCTTAAGAGAGATTAGCCACGTCCCAGCAGCGCTCGCAGCTTATTCAGAAATGAAGTGCCCTTATTAGATGGCTGCTTTTTGCTTGTCTTGTGATGCCTGGCTGCGTTTCTCAGCGTCTAAGCCCAGGTAAGCCACTTCCTTTTGCAGCGAAAGCCCCAGCATGATCAAATAATTAACTGGCTTTGACCAAAGAGTCGATTGTTTGAAACAGAATGTAGCTTTGGAAAATTTTCTCCAAATCGTTTTGAAACACTTCCTGCAAGGCCTCGGAGAGCAGAGCAGAGGACCACCCATCATTTCAGCGAGAATGCTCGAAGCAGGAGGAATTCAGGATATTTTACAGCAGAGTGAAGGATCTTAACGGACACGTAAACTTGGCACTTTAAGCTCCTCTGCAAGAAAAAGTCAAATTAACAAACTGTGGACCTCTGTTTGTTTTTAACCGTTTACGGCGTAAAATATTTCACCGGTGCTTCAAATTCACTTGAACTTGCTGAGATATTGAAGAATGGCCCAAGATATACAAATAATTCGGCTTATTGAGTTTCAGGGTTTTGGAGCTCTTCCCCGCCCCATACCTCATGTTTGGATTGTACCGTTTGTCAGACTCTGGCAAAAACATACAAGCTGCCTCCAGAAACAAACAGGACTGATGTAGGAAACTTCTCTGGTTAACCAGATTATGTCTTTTCCAGTCGGCCTGCGTGTTTCTCTGACAGGATGCAGTGTAACAGAACGGCTCTGTCGTCCAACCACTTTCTGTTGCGTTTTGATTACAGGATCTCCCAAGCTGTAGAAATCATAAATAAGATTCTATCTTGACTTTAAAGTCAGTTACTTCTGTCATACCCCCTCCCCACCCTGCTGGTTGTGCACATCCCTCTTCCACCCCCCGTTCCCTCGCATCCCGATCATATCGCTCCCTCTCACGCCATAAATCTCCAACTTGACAAGATGGCAGCAGAGATTGGGGCTAAGTACAGAGATTACATGACTCGCGACGCTCTTCTCCCTCCGCCGACTCTTCTCCACCCATCAGTTCCCACGCCTTAGCCGGGTACAGTTCCAGTTCGGGGCGATAGTGGCGCACAGGATGGAGGAGTGCGACCAGATAAGGAGGCGAAATGCAGCGCACTCCCTGCTGGCAACACTCCACTACACCGGGCTGATAACCCTGCAGGGATATCTGATTAAGAGCTGCTGCTCCCATTTATCACCTCTGACTGCAGGCACACAGGAATTTGCTCTTTTTTTTCAGCTTTAGGCTTTCAGGTTCACTTGCTGCGTCAGTAGTTTTGTTTTTCTGCATTTCTCTTTCAGTGCATCTGAATGTTGCTCGTACGCCTTGAACATTTTCACGTTCTTTCTTACTCTGGCAAACATGAGTGTATTTTAGCAGGACTTTATCATATAGATCAGCACATCACTGTGAAATGGATGGAACATCATGCATTAGTTAAAATCTGAAAAGTGTGGCTTGCGTTTACACTCAAGTACATTTTATTCTCATATACTTGACTTTTTTTTCTCATTTTATGACTTTGTCGTATTATGACTTTATTCTCATATTATTGCAGCTCTATTCTCAATATCATGGCTTTTTTAAAAAACACTATTCACATAATATGAGTTTATTCTCGTATTTTACAACTTTACTCACATAATGAGTTTATTCTCTTATAATTATGACCTTTTTCTGGTATTTTATTACTTTGTTTTCATATTAGGACTTTATTCTCATAATGTAATGGCTTTTTTCTTGGATTTTGACTTTATTCGCATAATAATGAGTTCGTGCTCATAATTACAACTTTTTTCCTTATATTTTACAATTTTATTCTCATAACATTGTGACTTTTTGTCATACAACTTTAGTCTCATGCCATTAGGTCCTTTTTCTGATATTATTGTGAATTTATTCTTGTAATATTGTAGGTTTATTCTGTGATTATTATAACTTTGTTCTCGTAATTAATATTTTCCCCCCAATACTTTGTCATAAGGGCTACATTAAAATCCCTCACCCTGTATTAATCTTACATTTAAAATTATGCGCTCCTATCAGACAAAAACCAAATGGAGTACACTGGGGTTTGTGTTTGTGTCTTGACAAAATTGTGACAAAGTTGTGCAAGGCTCAGTAAGGTTCCTCCAAACAGGCAGAAGCAATGAGAAAGAATGTGTGCGCCTCAACTCCAGCCCGGCTATCTCCTCCTAAAAGGGGTTTTAAACTGTCAGTCTTTGTGTCGTGTTTACCGTCTTCAAGGAGCCCACACAGAAGACATCATTAGGCAGGAATTAGTGTTTGTACTTGAGTTGTCTTTGTTTGCATCTCTTATGTTTGCATTTCGGAGACAGAAAACGAGGCAAGACACCAAAGATGGGGGGGAAAAAATAAAAATGTTGCTCTTTGTTTCGTGCGTACATGTTCTCCTAGAAAGCCAGCTTACTTTTTCTTTTGGTCAAGGTAGTTTGTGCTTTCCTTTCTCACAATGATTCGATGATTAATTAACAGATTTATGTGTGACGTTTTGGGCCAAATCTGTTAAAACAGTCAACAGGCCCGTTATTATGCAAAGTGCATCTTTCACATATTAAGCAAACAAACATGAGTTCGGCTAAGACGGGGCATTCGGCGTGTTGACGTTGCGTGTTTTGTGTAAACAAAAGAACAAAAATTTCTGTTTCCGCTACAAGAAAACTGTTGTTGACATCCCGAGTGACGTATGTGGGAGTGTTTGCAGAGCCGGTGGGTTTTGGGTCTTTCATGATCAAGACACAAAAACACGAAAAGTACAAGACCGGCCGGCACATGTGGCTCACCTGAGCATGAGTCCAGCACGCTTCCATTTCCTACTTCCTGTTCTTTGCCTGTGTTTCTCTTGGTTCAGAGCATTTGCTTCCTGCTTTGACTCCACATTGTGTTTTTTACTTTGGAGATTGGGATGAGTTTTTTTTTTCTTTTTAAATAATTCAAAACAAAAATTGCATGTATTTCGTTACTATGTTGCCGAGCTGGGACCAAGTTAGCAAAGTACTCGCTGTGATTCTCTCGTTTCATTCTGTTCCCATTTTGCCCTCCTTTTACCCCTCTCGCCCCTCTTCTATCACAAATCTCAGCTGTGATTGTGTGATACATGAGGTGTTGTTTTCTAGCCGGCCCCGCTGGTATGCGTGTGGAATTTCAGAGTGGACAGAGGTTGTGAACTGGCGACCCGCTGAACTCCATCCAGTGTGCGTCCTCGTGTGCCCAGCAAACTCCATCCATTATCGTAACAACCCTGTGCGTCTCGTGGCCGACAGGAATGGCGCGAATGCCCCCCCGCGGCCCTCCCCCGTTGGATATTCTCGCCGTCGCATTCTTTTGTGAAGCCACCGGGAAGCCCGCGAGGATTTATCTCAGATCAATGAAAAGGGAAAGGGAGACGGAGGAGAAGAAAATGAAAGGAAAACAGATGGACTCTAGGAATGCTCTGAGGGTGACAAACTTGACGGCCGATTTGATTTAAAGCCTCTGGCGACCTTGAATGGGCATGAGCTTTATTTTGTGGCTGTTTGTGTGTTTGTTCTCAGGGTTGCATAAACGCATTTGTGTGTACTTGCGTGTCATCGTGTTTGCAGATGTGCAGAAACATTAGTCCAAGATGAATAATCGCGGAATCAGTTCAAATGAATCACTCCTGGCTCCTTTATTTTGTATATTCACGTTCAGCCCCGTTATGTAACGTTGCAACCAATGCGAAGAGGTGCGTTACTGTGAACTGGAAGAAAATGGATTCATAGATTTATTTTTGTTGTGACATCCCTATATATGACTTCAGTCCTCCTGACCCCATGCTTTTTAGATTGTTGCAATCACAGCTGCTGGTTTTTTCCCCCCCGTTTTTTTCTCAGATTGTTTAATCAGATCCAATGAAGAGTGTATGTGAACAGCAGTGTTCAGGTTTTCTACAGATTCTCAATGAAATTTAGATCTGAATGAACGCCTGAATGTCTAGCGTCATTTTCCCTAGACAATGACCCTTCACCACAGATCTCCATCAGTGGCGAAGATGAAACTTCACCACAGTTTTAAGTGTTTTTTTACAACCTCCAACCTCAAAGCGCTGTCAGTAAGTCTGTCACAGTGAGCACTAATTCATTTAACTGCATGATAAATTACAACCAGCACGGTAATTCCCATTTCGACAACAATCATCAAAGAGACGCTCCCTTTTAATGTCACTGAAAAGCCGCCATTTTGAGAAACGCTGCACGCATTTGAGAAAACGTTTGCCTGTTTTCCTCGTCTAAGCCGAATCACAATTTTTTGAAATGCCATGTTAGTTTATGTAGACTTCATAAACCATTTTAATTACTGTTGTTTTAGTTTGTTTTTATTTTGGATATTGAAAAGTGTTTTCCGGTCCTAGTTTTAAGTGTTCTTTAGAAGTTAAAGCTTTTTTTTGTGTGTGTCTGAGTTGGGTGTACTTGGATTATATTAACTGAAAATGGCCTCAAAATGGTAATATCGTTTATCGCAATAATTTCTGGGACAATGTATTGTCCAGCAAAATTTGTTAAAATTATGACAGGCCTGGATGTCATAATGCCTGTCACTTTAGATGAATGTTTTTTAGTTTTGCATCATCATGAGATGTTCAAATCTCAGCATGTTGTTGGATAATCTAGCTCTGCTTTAAACTAAAGAACACATGAAGTAGTACTGAAACACAAGGTTGACTCTCTTTACTAATTAGGGGACTTCTGACAGAAGTTGATTTTATTTGAAGGCATCTGATTTAATGGGGCTGAATACAAAAGCATGCCACACTTTACAGAATTTTATTTGTAAAACATCTTAAAAACCAGGCGCCCGCTTCGTTCAGCTTCGAAATTCTAAATACTAAATACTTTTCGAAGGTTCAACATGATAGTATGTGAATATTGTGCTACTTTTTATCTTGATTGTCTTCTCCCTTTTTTGTATTAATCTGACGCATCCCGTCTGAATCAGTGCTGCACCTTGTGGTGATCATTAATTTTCAGTTTGCTTTTTCAAATCATGGCTTTATCATCTTTTCCTGCAAAGCTGACAAATCATCTGTTAAAAAAAAAATAGCTCAGTCTTCACACCAAGGGATCTGGAGGAGGTTCTCTTCGTGTTTGATTTGTTGGTGTTAAATCGGGACTGCCAGAAGTGCAGATCCCAAGACAAAGAAGCATGCTGCGGGCTTTTCTAGATGCTTATTGACATGTTTTCAAATTCTTAAAGGTTTATAGCATCAACATAAACAGCTGAGCTTGCACATTGCAGCAGCAGAGGATGCTTTTGGAAGTAGTGGATGGTGTTGCATGAGCAAATTTAAGCCAAGTAGCTTAATATTTACCAGAAAATACACATGTAAGCACTGTTGAGGACAGCTCAACAGACTAACCTGTAATTCTTAGCACTAAATCTATTTAATGTGTCTTTTTATGTACTTAAAAAAAAAAAAAAACAGATTCCAAGAACGTAAGCTGTGCTTCCTTACACAGTAGCGATGGAAACCTAAAGTAGAAAAACAAGAGTTATTTTACAGCATGTCAGGGTGGAGTTTTCCCACATGGAGAGGATCAAGGGTTGGGGAATGAATGTGGCCACTTACTCAGTCAAGTCCTCACCAGAAGACAAATACAAGCATGGCTCGTAGTGGTTGTGTATGTTTGTGCCGATTAAGTTGAAGAGGTTTGTTGGACGACGCTGTTCCCTCAAGGAGTCTTCATCAGACTCGGAGACAGGCGAGCCCTTCGGCCTCGCACGATGCTTCCAAGCTGGCCGCCTCGTTCAAGAGGACGTGCCTGAAACAACAAGTGAGGGGTCCACACACACACACAAAAAAAGACACCATACGAGTGCAAATGCTCCTGACCCTCCGGAGCAAGTAGCCGCCCTTCACTGCAATGCCGCCTCTGACAAATTTATGATCCATAAGCTGACCCGCAGCCTGCCTGATACCGACAGGAAAACAGTCAGATGGACAGAGGAAGGTTAACAAAAAGAAGGGCGTAATGGATGAGGACAAGTAATGTATCTGTAAATACCTTGTAAAAGTATTCACAGCCTTTAAACTTTTGCATTTTGTCACTCTGCAACTGGAACCTTCAATACATTTTAGTTTTTTTCCTTTTTAGTTGAAAGCAACTGCTTCAAGTATTTACCCAATTGGAAATGCAGTCCTGTTCGGTAACGGTCCTACTAGGCCTCATCATGATAGATTTTGCTGGATGATAAATTGTTCCAGTAATTATTACAATAAACTATAGTATTGTTGTTTTGAGACCATTTTCTCATAATATACTAGCAAATATTACTAGTGGTTGTGTACGAATCCAGCTTTTTGTGGCTAACACTTCACATAGCGCCTCAACGCAGCATTTACATGCTTAAACACTGTGGTAACAGAATCATCCTGTGGCGACGTTTATCTTCTGCAGCCCTAAATATCAGCTGTAGCGTCAGTGGAATGGTTATGACCAAAGTAGAACCTTGCATTTTAATGGCCCAGTCAAAGTCGAGACCAAATCTGTGTGGCAGGAATTGACGTTTAAAGATGATTCCATCCAGTTTGACTGAGCTTTAGTAAAGAAGAAGAAGAGAAATGAAATCAGTCTTTGGACATGGGGAGTTGGGAAAGACATCCCAGCCCCAAAACATTTGCAGCTGTAAAAAGGTGGATCTACATAATACCGCTCACTCATCGGTGCTGAGTACTGACGTTCTAAAAACCACAAAGAATTTCTTTTCACTTTTCTAGTTGCTCACTCCTTTGTGTTAGCCTAGCACATGAAGTCACACATGAAAGATCGTGGTTATGGCATGACAAAATGTGAAAGTTGAAGGGGCGTGAATGCATTGTCAAGGCCTTGCATGAGTGCAACCGGCCCTTCATTACTGCAGTTGGTTTGTTTTACTCCTACCTCATTGCGCATTACGTGTGCTTGGGTCTGACTCCGAGCCGAGGCAAGTCATTGATGTCTCTGAGTCCACTCCCAGTGCCACGAGCCTGTTTGGATAAAAGGATCTTATCGCTGAGGATGTGCAGGGGAAACTCTGCCCAGTCCTTCCTACCGTACGGACGCTCTCCACACCTCCGAGCAATCCGTCTCCTAGAGACCTTATCAGGCTGCGTTCAAAGGTCAAATATGTATCTCATCCCAGGAGGAAGTCTCTCGTTTCTGTTTCGTGCAGCGCCGTAGCCAACATGCTGAGCGGTGCAGATCCGCGATGAGGTACGGTGTTATGAAACAAATGTAGGACACCCTGTTAAATATTCAGCCCATTTTAATGTAAATGTCGAAATGTACAATCACTTTCTTGTTCATGTCTGGAAAAGAAGGTGTTTCAAACTTGCAGATAAACATTTACATTTAAGTTTACTCGTCAAACAATGGATGAACAAAAATGTTTTCTATAAAAACAGTAAGAACATCGTACCTCGTGTGGTTGAAATAACTTGGAGACACTATTTAAACAACTGCTCCTCTGTAGTTGTTGTCTTGCAATTAGAAATTTGTGTTCAATTCCAGGCGCCTCTTAACCCCAAGTTACCACTACGAATCTTTGGGGATCTTGGGGTGCATGTTTGTGACTGTGGCTCTAGTGTTAAAGTTCTTGAGTTGTCTGAGTCTGAGGAAACTCTGTCCCACTCCTCACTTTCACCACACAGGACCTCAGTGAGATCTGGGTCCGTCAGAAACACAGAAAGCTGCTGTGAACTAAGATTTATTTATGTTTTTTTTTTTTTAGTTCAGTATTCAAGTCTCTCAGCGTTAACCTGGTGAGATGTCACGCCTTCCACCTGATGTTTCCAGTGTCAACTTCTATTGTTGCCTAAATCAGTTCATTGTTATCCCCAAAAGAACAAAAAACAATAACAGGACAGGATTTATGAAACATGTTTCTCTAAAACAACACGCATAACAAAGTAATTACACATCATCTCTTGTTGTAAAAGAAACATTTTATTTTTCTCTCTTTTCTGATCAAATCTAGATACGGTAGTTGAAATTTACATGCAGAATGCTTCACAAAAGTTTTTGAACTCTTTGTTCCACATTAAGTTGCTTAAACAAACATCTTTGTATACTATATGGGTTTCATGTGATAAAGCAATACCAAGTATTTTGCGTAACTGGGGAACGGATGCCACGGATATTAGCACCCCGAATCAGAGCTGTGTTGCCTCCGCTTTTGCTTGAATTCGAGCTGCAGATGTTTCGGACAATGTCTCTACCAGCCCTGCCTCTTTCTTTGTTCTTCTGTTGGATTTAAGTCGGGACCATTCTAACAAATGAATAATATCCTTTGATCAAACTACTTTCATTGTGGCTCTGGCTGAATGTTCAGGGTTTTTGTCGTGCTGGAAGGTTAACCTACGTCCAGGTTTCGGGTTTCTTGCGGTTTCTGCCAGGTTTTTATTGTCATCAGTTTCCCCATCAACCCAGATCAGCTTCCCTTTCCCTGTTGAACAAAAGCAACCCCACAGCATGATTACACCACTGCCGTCCTTCACTGTGGACACGGTACTTTAGGCAGTAGGAGCTTTTCCAGTATGCATTTTTGGTGGCTATTTTGCTCGTCTGACGCCTTTAAAATAACAGCTGCATGGATGCTGTGACTAAATCTTACCATTTGCCTTCAGGTAAATTCTGAAGGCAAATGGTTGCGCTGGATTTTATTTAGGGCTGTCAGAGTGAATGGGGTGGTCGTATTTGCAATGCTTTGTGTTCGTCTTGCATAAAATCCCAATAAAATACGTCGGAGCGTGGTGCCGAAAAGATCAAGGCGTATGAATGCTTTGCAAGGCGTTGGAGCTGACGGTTTCTGGGACCGCTCCCACGACGACTCCCCATTACGCCGCAGCCATATACGTCCGTTTAAGAAGGCCATCCAGATGTGCATTGTTTGCTTTCTGGGAATATCTCACGGTATGGTGAATTCCGCATGTTTCTACACTTTCATCTCAGACACTGCAGACAGAAGTATTATTAGAAACTTTGATTATTTTTCTCCTGGATTTCCTCGAGGCCCACCTGCTTTTTGGATATCCAGGTATCTGGTTACCGTCGCTGTTTTTGGAGCCGAGCCCACGTGTAAAACAAGCAGCCGGCCTTACATGTAAGTGGGGGGGAGTGGGCGGCGGATGAGTGGGGAGTGCGGAGCCAGCACGCCGTGATTTATCAGTGGATCATATGCTCAGCCTCTAAGCCGCCGAAATGCGTTGTGGTCAATGCAGACTTTCCAGAGGGAATCACACTTCGGTCCGTCTGTCTTTAAGACAGAGAGGGTGGAGGGGAAAGAAATGCAGAGGTGAAGATTGGGGGGGGGATGTACCATGAGAGCGTGTAGGAATAGTTTTGTGGGGAGGAAGAGGCAAAGACGGCATTACTGAACCAACCGGCCCTCTACCTCGCGGCTCTGGAATGTAACGGCACTTTTAGTTTGACTTCTTCTTTGGAAACAGCTGTGTTTCCCTTTTCAAAAGATATTTTTTCCTTATTTATCCGATCCCTCAGGAGAAATTCATCTCTCAGCCCTGACACTGGCTTCCTCCTTTAAATCTAGGACCAAACCAGCCTCTCTCTAATTCTCTCTCTCTCTATCTCTCTCTCTCACACACACACAAACACACCTGCTGGCGATAACCAGCCAGTAACGGCTAAAGCAGGCCTCTGCAGAGCCTGTCCCTCAGACGCTCATTGTCGGCACGCATGGACAACCAGGGCACAAACGGCTCGCCCATCAATCAACATGAAAATAGGAAGTATGTACGCCACAGTTTACGAGATGACTAGAACACAAACTTATCTCTGTGTGAGTCTTCCATAAGTCAAGTCAATAAAAGCGTCTGGAAAAATTCAAACCCAGGGTTGGTACCTGAAAAAAACCCCAACAGTGCCTCTCTGTTCATTGTGAAAGATGGCCTGAGGGAGTCCTGTGATCGTAATCCCGCTGAAGGACTTTAGGTAGTCATAATCGAGTGTTAGCAATGGAGATCCACTTGTTGCGATGGAACAAAACGAGCGATCAGGCCGCCTGTTGGCATAATCGCCAAATTTCCAAGGAACATTGGTTCGACTGCATTTGGAGACTTCATTTTGTCCACAAACATCTCAAAGACTCTTTACCCATGAAACACTCGGACAGATTTGTAGCTCGATCGTATTTTACAGGAGACAGTCGTGAAAGTACACAAAGCACCTGTCATCGATGTAACTTGTCTGTCCAGCTCCAAGTGGTACGTCTTTTCAAGTGTACAAGGCTCCCACATTGTCTGGGGAAAAAAAAAATCTAGGAAAAGCTATGGAAATTTAATTAAGAAATTCCAGGTTTGGATATGCATGGGAAGGAAAACAGGATTTGAAAAAAATATATATATATTTTTGAGATTTTATTCTCATTGGCTGTTTGTACCAGAGCCCCTGGCCCTCTCTCTGTCCTTCTGTCCATCCATTTGTTACTAGTACAGTGGTTGGTTCAGTTTATTGTTTTGGTCAGACACAAACAAGAAAGTTTGGTTTTCTGCAAATCTGCTGCTGTAGCTGAAAAAAATGACGGCTACACAAACATGCAGAAATATTCAGCTTACGTTAAGAGAGGATTATAACGAGTAGAAATTCATTTGTGTTTTAGCTTAACTTCGACCACTCCACCTATTGATTCTTCCCTTCCATCACTGAGCGACATATGGCTCTTCTATCATCGCGATCAGATCTTCTGTGCGCGGCCAGGGCTCTGAGTTGGGCTGCACTGCAGGACCATCATCATCCTGACCAGAAGTTGTTACTACAGCTGCTCTGCAGTATTACACAATTACATTTTTATTAACGTCCCATAAAGTTTGAGTGGGAAATCGACGATGTTTGTTTTCCAGCTCATTTCTGTCCTGATTTCATGGAATTTCCTCATAAATGTGAGAAAGATGTTGCATCGTCTTTTGTCGACAGCTCGTTGGCTCGGAGCGGTGTCCGGTAAAACGAGCTATTGTTTTTACAGGGGCTTCGGGGAGAAGAGAATCGCAACTGGCCATTAATATTGATGAGTGTTTGTCTGTGACCATTTAGACCTAATGTTCAAACGGACGCAGATGCTCTGGTGAGATTGTAGACATGCGTGTAAATTTTACATGTGGCTGCATAAATTCCCATGGTTTCTTCTGCGGTTCGCACACAGATTTCTCTCGTCAGTCTCCTGAAACTCCTCAACCCCAACTTCAGCCGTGTGTTGCAGCAAAGTTTTAAAGGTGTAATTTTAATATGCGGTTTTCCAAATCCACATTTCCTATCCAATGGGTTTATAGGGTTTCGCTTTACGCCTGAGTCAGAGACCCACATGTCATCAGCTGCTGTTCAATTTTCCTGACTTTCCTTCTTTCTAGTTTGCTGTAGTGCGACAATGTGATAATTTTATTTTATTAATGATATAAACAAATGTCACGAGGGACTTTGGACTCAATTGTATCTGAATGTAGAGAATTTAGCGCTACCTTTGCTTTTCCTTCTTTTTACCAAGATATACATATGAACAAATATTTTTAAAGTGACCCCAATTTAGATAGTTTTCTACATGATGTTGTCTTGATTCACATTGTGGTCCCGTGTAGTCCTGTGAGACAACACTGTTGTAACCGATTTCATATGTAAATGGTAGTGACTGTTTCTTTGCATGAAACGCGTAGTAAAATTTTAATAGGTGTTCTCCCATTTTACAGTAGATCAAAGTTGACCAACTAAATCCTGTCAGGAAATCAAAATTCTCCTTTTTTCAAATCAAATCAAATTTTATTTGTTTAGCACATTTCAGCAACCAGGCATTTCAAAGTGCTTTACATCATAAAAACGCAAAAGTACAAAGTCATAGAGCCCACAGTCAACAATTGAAACATTACATTTTGTCAAGTGCCATCGTTAAGCATCAGATTGTTGATTCATGTTTCATTGATTATGTTTCTAGATTTAAAGGTACTCAGTGTTTCAGGTGTTTTGAAGTTTTCATTTTATCATTACTTTCCACATTGTAGATGTTTAAAGTGACTGAGTGAATTAAATCATATGTCATATTAGCATATTTATACCAGCTAGTGAGCCTTGTCAGTTTTCTTTAACTCATTCTTGGTTTCATTGCCTACAACTTGTCTGAAGCTTTAAAATTCAACTACAATTTTTCCCAAAATAAGCAACGTATCAAAAGATCTAAACCCTTATTTATATCATTCCGTCAACAGTCATAAATTATTCCCGTTGACCTTTTTTTTGTTTTCTTCATGATAAGAATATTAAATTTACTAATATATTCAATGTGTGTAGGCGCTTCTGGAACGCACTGCTCTGATGGTGACCACTCAAGGGCTGCAAACATTTACAGATAAATGTTTGGACCAGAGTCTCTGCTGTAATCTGATCATCACTCTTGCGAACAGCGGATTAGTCAGAAAAACAGACTTTCTAATACTCCTTAAATGCCCGCAGCGTCTGAGTTTGGGGGTCCATGTCTTAATCCTGAGTAATGGTGGCTGGAGAGATGGAATCAAATCTCCTATTGACACACAGGTATGACACATCCAGCTAACTGGAGGCCATCTGGAAAGTCAACAGAGAGCTGGGTCTGAGACTGCTAGCATGCGGCTGTTGATGGAAAATACTGATACTCCGCAGTCCAACAGCCATACCTTGGATATCTATCTGTTAGCAAAGTCCCAGCAATGGAGCAATTACAGCGAATTATCCTCCTCCCCTCAAGCTTAGACACACACGTGCGCGCGCAAACGCACGCACCCACACACATTACGCTGCAGCTGAAGATCTCGAAATGACAAAAGATAGATGTGTATCCAAACCTCATTTTATCATCCAGCGTGGAATGCAGCACAGTGGTGATGGAGTGGGAGAGTGGGAACAAAAATCAAACACTCTGAGCCTGCAGATGTATGTGTGTTTGTCTGTGTTATTGGCCTGACTTTATGTGCTGCGGTTTTTGGGGTAGGCCGTTAAAAAAAACCCTGGTTTTTCAGGGATTATATGGAAGACGATGACTGTAGAAAAATGTGATTATATGGTTCAAATGGGGCCATTGTTTGTGGGGATGCCTGTCCAGTGAGATCATTATATACAGTAACCTGTGGGAGGTAATGGATGAGGAGCAGGCTGGATATCCAAGACCGTCAATGGATTTCTGTGTCTGTGTACAGCCTGAATTCATCAGATCTCGCAGAGCCTTTTATTAGCTTGTGCTGCGATTTGGAAACGGTTCGCGGCCTAAACCAGTTGCTGTGCGTCTTGTTCCAAATCTGTATGCGCAGATTAATCTACTGAAGCAAATGACACAGCATTAGCACACCGTGAGTCTGGTTTCACTTCCTGCTCCATCAAGTCTCACTGCCAGCAATAAGAACATCCTGAAAAGCATGAGCGGTGCGTCGTCTTTATTTGCTAACTTTCAAAGAAGTAGCTTCAGTTTTGAAAGATCTTCATATGTTAATTAAAACCCAACTTGTCATTGTGCAAAAATTAAAAGTAGGCTCTGATGATTAATATCAAATTTAACGCCACATCACCACTTCCAGTGCTCTTGCCTCTGACAACAGAGCTAAAGGATGTCTGTTTGCCACAAATGAGAGTGTTACTACGTGATCATAGTTAGGGTTAATGGTGATACACAGGGTGTTGAAAATGCTATTTGGAGACTGCATAAGTATCTAACTGACCATTTTGCTTTTCAATTAGAACTATTCTCAACAAGACGGCAGAAGGAGAAACACAAATGACTGAGTCTGTCAGTCGGTACCTGCCTCGAAACATTGATATCTTGCGGTTATTTGTGTTATTTTCATTTATTTATCAGGCAATTCTGCATATTTCTACAAAAATATTTGCTTCTGACCTTCCACCTATGATTTGTAAATACCAAGTTTTTAATAAATATATAAAAAATGGATAGCAAATCGTTGCACATTGTTACTCCAGCTATGCGCTCCACTGAGCATCAACCACTTACTAGTCTTCTGATAGGAGCTCCTTAAACCTGGTGGTAAACACCAACGTGCTAAGGTCACTCTACAGATTTCCTCTGGACACGCGGCATAGCGCTGCTGGCTGCCATTTCCCAGTTTGCTAATGGGGCCTGACAGTCTGTAATGGGCTGGACTCGCTGCCTCATATCCTCGCCATGGACGGATGCTGCTGCTGTCTGGCCCTCAATCCTCAGACCGCTTGCACATTTGTGGTGGGAATGCAAGTGTAAGAACCTGCTACTTGTTTCACTTTATTTCTTTTGCTTGCAACTGGTAACTTTGGTTCGTTTTCGCCGGTCAGACTGTGCCCATGTGTGTTTAGGCGCCTTTCTTGCATGCGTGAGCTGCATTTTGTGTGCTTGCATGGTATGGACATGCACTCGGGGGGGGGGAGCCCTGCCAGTGGCCCTTGCAAGGTCCCGTGGTGTGCAGCATGTCTGCTTTGATCCGGGGTCAGGGGAGAAGATCAGAGCACAGGATGGATCTCCAAAGGTGCGCACACATGTATACAAAGTTGCTCCCAGCAGACCTCCGACCCCATCGTCCTTCCCTCGACCCTGGGAGCCGCTTTGCTGGCTGACTGAGTACAAAGAGCTCCTCGTCACAATGTACAGACGGCTCCTTGAGTCAGCCGAGCGTGGTGCCAACTCTGCAGCAGAGTGGATATATTGAAAAGAGATCAAGAGTTGCCTCAAGCTGCATCCGTGCCAAAGGTTAAAGAGTTTAAGACATGAAATATGGTTTTGGCCTCCTCAGAAAGACTGATGTTTACACCACAACGATTACCAGTTCATGGGATGTTTTTCTTTTTATTGAAAATAGCGGGGATTGCCGAAGAGTTGTGAACGTGTCGACTTTCAAAAGTTTCCAGAGCAACTCAGGCTGATGGGCCAAACCATTAATTAGATGAGACTTTGGAGGAATAACCAAGGGACGGAGGACATGGACATATCTGACCTCTCCTCGGAAACCATGAAGTCGGAGAGAAAAACCAGACAGATTATGGGCTGTAATTACATAAACACAGATGGATTCTTCTCATGCCTTGGACATCCATCGCATATTTTATTGGGTTAGCCATCTGCAAAGCCTTTAGCCGCGCTGACAGGTTCTTGGTGTGCAAAAATGTAATTAAAGGGTGTTTTTCAAAACTTAACTTTTTTTGAAAATTCTCATTTGAATCTTTCATCTGGTTTCAGTTCTGCCTCTACTTTACTTTGTAATAGAAAACAGCAAAATGCTGATCTTAATAGAAAGCAAAGAGCTCTGTTGGATTATTTATACCTTCTGTACCTTGGAAAAGGTTTCATACCTCTTGGCCCTTCCCCTATTTGTCTTGATACTATGACAAACTTCAATGTATTTGTAGAGAATAGATGAATAGTGCATATTGTCTTTCTAAAGCTTACACGTGATGTGCTGGTTGGTTAAAAAAAATTATGTTTAAGAAAAGAAGAAGAAAAATGATCTGTCTTATTGTTAACGTATATTTTTAACTCCATTTGTTCACCATCAGTCCTGTAGGGGGATTCAGCAAACATGAGTAGTAAAAACTACAATGGGAGGATTTCAATCACTTAATTGGAGTGGCCCAGTCAAAGTCCAGCCCTAAATCCAATTAAGAATCTGTGGCAAGACTTGACGCTTGATCTTCACAGAAGCTCGCCAACAAAACTGTTGTCAAAAATGTTACTTTCTAGATATCAAATGCTTGTAGAAGATTTTAGTTGGAATGTTTTCATTCCTCAGAGGGAACGAAAGCAAATGCAGGTCAAACTTTTCAAATTGTTTGTAAGACAGTAAAGCAGACATGCATCCTTTTCCTTTCACCATTATGCTCTACCTTGTGTAGGTGAATTATATGAAATCACATTAAAATACATTGAAGTTTGTGGCTGCATCCTAAAGTAAAAGCACTTAACTGGTTTGAATTCCCGCTCTCCAAATTGGAACTTTATTTGTTTCCCAGTATTCATTCTGGGGAGTCAGGGATTTGGTGTAAAACCATACTTTTGCTTCCTATGTTTCACTAAACCAGATGTAAGAATCTTTTCTTGTGTTGGATGAAGACAACGAGACACAATACAGCCCTGGTTTTCCATACATGCATTATGGGATAAGCTTTCCTTTAAAATGAAAGCTTATATTCCGAGGCAGTGAAACCCAATGACCAGCTGGGGCCACTGACTAGCATTAGGCAACTCCAGGTATGAAAGGACTTTTAAATATTCTACCATTAGTCTGTAAAAAATGACTTGTGGCACAAAGCTGTCTCTTCTTATTTGTATTTAGAGTGGTACCGAAGCTGACATGACTTGACCATTGCATGTCTGCTAGTGTGTGAGGTTGAAAATACACAGAAGTCATTTAAACTGACAGATGTAATAAAAGAGCTCAGCAACCTTAGATAACAAGCAGCTACTTTAATCTATTATAATAGAGAAAAACCTAGATATTATAGTCTATGGCTTCGAGGTTAAAGCCATAGACTTTAACCTCATAATTATTTTTATGTAAGTATGTAACTTATATAAAAATAAGTTTTTACATTTTTATATATAACGTTGCACTGTTTCTCCACAAATTAGCACAGCTGTAGCAAACCAGCAATTTTGCACTTTTACGCGCTGGGTGGGGGAAGGGTGTGAGCAGTGTGATTGACAGCTCTAAGACCCGCCCCCCGGCTCTGATTGGTTGTTTATGACCGAGAGCGGTGTATTTCTGCAGATGGCAGTAGGAACACAAGCCAGAGGAGCTTAATTTTTGTCACCAATTATCTCTCTCATATTACACTGTCAGGACATACTTGCACATTTAACAACAACGAAAAACCTTTTTATAAAGGTTATATACTGCAGCTTTAATAGAGAACTGTAGAAAGATGTCAAAATCACTTAGAAAATCATTCTACAATCTACTCACATGATGTTTCTATTAGGCAAAACTTCATTTTTCATTTTTCCTCTCACCAAATAAATGTGTTGAAATTAAAAGGCTGACATTTTTCACATTTTCAGTGGCAGAATGCCCCAGGAAGCCACTGCCGAAGCTGTTATTATTAAACATCTTCACCAGGAGTCCCACTGGATGCGGCTGGCACTGTACTGTTTAAAAAGGATCTTTGTGCATCCAAGTCAAACATTGTGGGCCTGCAGGTTTTTTCCTGTCATTTGGAGAAAGTCCGTGTGGAATCACGAGAAGCGTCTGTGACGGAGAGACTATTGTTTGAGTTCTAATTATGCGATTCAGGAAATCCCATTATGTACGTTTTTAACTTTGGGTCACAGTTAGCCTAAGTTGGCAAAAACAAATTACAGAGCAAGTTTTATCGTATTTAATCACGTTGTATTGTAGTGTATCACAACACACTACAATACAATGTTCAGCTATCCTTCAGAGGAATTGGCTGAGCACCATTAGACATGAACTGGCCACTAACCACAGAGAGGTCTGCCCAGTGTGTTTCTCCAGATTTGTTTTTTTCTGCTTCTACCTTATTTTCCAGATTGTTATTTTTGATTGGGCCTATTTGATATTTTCCATTTTCAATTTCTGCATGTCAGCCAGTAGATATTTTTTCCGCTTTCCATCACTGCAGTAGATTTTTCATTGAATGACTTTTATTATATTTTTTATAAGATGCGGCTTTCATTCACTCATGAGGGGATTTTATTTTCTTCCGTCTTCTCCATCCAAACTGCTTCTCACTTTACAGACGGCGACTTAGGCTAAAGTTTAACTTGCCTAATTTCCTCTTAGTAACTTATTTTTGTGATGCACCAATCACAATTTTTGCAACGATTTCCGATCTCGGCATTTTAAACCTTGGACATTGTTAATTTTAACCAATTCTACTTTCTCCTCAGGAAAGAAATGCATTTAGGATGATTATCTTTTGCCGTCCTGTTTTATTCATTCCTTAAATTGTGACATTGTATGTGAGAAAGGAGTTCGTGCAAAACAGGAGGCTAATATGTCAAATTGATTTCAAAATGAACATTTTTAGCTGCGTTTTGTATTTCATATCAGTGATTATCATAGCTGGACCAGCCGCTTCATCAGCGGTCACTACTTGAATGAAGGTCTTATCTGAACTCTACAAAACACTGTCAACAAGCACAAAAGGACAAACCAGAGTAAATTTTTTGTTTGCTCCTGAGGTCTTGTGCTCTTTCTCATCCAGAACGAGTTCCAGAAATGTCTCGATAGGACCTACTGGTGCATTCGGGAAAACAGTAAGAAGAATCAGATTTTTGGGTTTAGGCCAAATTCCAGTCACCAGCTGATATTTTGTTGCTTGCTTTTTTTCACATCTGAACTTTGTGGGCTTTTTGGTTAAATAAAAGTTAAATAAATGAATCATTCACCGCTGATTTGAATTAAAATGGCATTTAAGGATAAACAGTATTTTTTCTCCTCAGTGGGATGGAAAGAAATCTGTGCATTATGTCTTATAATGACCTTTTAAACCACTAATATTCTCAAATAATAAATCAAAATTTAGGTTGTTAAAAGGAGCCATATGGAAACATAAGAGAGCAAAGTTTATTCAGACTCACCCTTACTCTCTCTCTGTGTGTGTGTGTGGGGGGGGGATTAGCCATGATACCTACAGCAGCAGCAGACAGCAGAGCCAGATGTTGCGCAGGTGGAAACGAGAGAACAGCTACTGTCAAAATGTCCAGGGGAATCTGCAAATCCTCCAACTCACTCTCTTCCTGTCAGCAGCTATCTCCTGCGCTCCTCTTTTCTACTGCAGCCCGGGCCGACTCTTTCCTCTCCTTCCTCCCAGTTTGTCCCTTCCAGTCTCCCCGTCTGTCCCATGACTCAGGCTGCGGCACTCTCATTCCCCAGAACTCTGTGCATTTTGTCCCTTTTTCTGTCGTTCTTATCAGGCAGCCGTCGTCTTGGTCCGCTTTCCTTTCCTTACTCACTTTTCCTTTTGGTTTGTTTTTCCTCCCCGTATGTTGCGGTGCTTCTCGCAGCCGATGATATCACCCACCGTGCCGGGGTGAATCATAAAATTCCCCTGATGCTGTCTGGTTTCATGGTTGGTCTGACTGCCACTTTGTGCCTTCGCAATGTTGAAAATGAAAGGCAAAAATATTTAAATGAGTTACTGAACTCTGTAATTCGTGTGTTTTTACAAACGGGGACGATTTCTCTGTTTGTGACGCGTTCTGTTTATTCCGGCCAACTCCTGCCTGGATCATCCTAAAAACCTACATCCCTTCTCCCTTTTGTGTGTTTCTGTCTCAAAGCTCACGTCACGGTGGATTAGCGCAGAGGTTACGCTCCCCGCGCTCGCCGTGTGAAGACTTCCTTTTGATTTTAAATGCGAACCCTCAGTGGATTTTAATCGAAATTCAAGCTGAGAAGGCGGAGAAGCAGCTGGAATGCTACTTATCCAGGAAGGCTGCGGCTCCCAGGCTGCTTCACACAGGGCTGCAGTGATAAAAACCCACCATAATGTGAGATGGGAGACTCGGCCTGTGCCTGTATTCCATAGTTTTAATTGTGTGGCCGCCGAGAACGACTCCCCTTTCTGAAATTTACAAAAATGATTGACTGATTGATGAGCGGGACCGCTGAGTTGTTTAGTGACCTCGAGGCGCTTGGAGGCTTCGTTTGGGTTTGGTGGAAAATAATCGTTAAAGGAACGCGCCCTGTGAATTTCATTAAAGCCTAATGACATCTGCGGACGCATTTTTCATCCAGGGGTAAAGTGTTTTCCCCCCTTTTGAGATTGGCTCTCAAAACTGTTTCTCTGCAACTACCAGAAAGTTTGTTGAATTGTTCAGGAAATTGGAAGCAACTCTCAGAGCATCTTCATTAGAGGCTCAAAAAGACTCAGTTTGGCTTCTGCTTGTCGTCGTGTGGGAAATCTGTTTCATTTATTTGTTACTGAAGTCCAAACATTTGCTTTTCCCTTATTGGTTCTTAATCGTTCAACGTGTTGCAGTGTGGTATCCAGTCTCCCTCTTGCTTGTCGTTTTTTTTCCACACACTTTCTACAGAGGACTTTCCCAAATACAGTTGAAACTTGATATTGATGTACACTGTACTGGATGAATAATAATGATAATAATTAATAATAAAACAGCAACGTAAACATTTATCTGTCACTTTCTACAAACTCAAATGTCTTCTGACGGTAAAATTACAATTCCTTTAAATAATTTGGGGAGTCCTAAAGTGTGATGTCATTGCCTGTGTTTTAAGACAACATCTCAAACACACTGGTTCCTTGTGTGACATCATGGGGAAAAATACCTAAAGAAATCTGTTAAGTAATGAGAGAAACAACTACAGACAGAGTTTATGTTAATGACAGATGTAGAGAATTGTTTTTATATTTCATTTGCTTTTAATTAGTCTTTCTGCTTAATGGGGCAGTATTATGTGAAATTGACTTTTTTGAGCTTTACATCATGTTATAATATGGTGCTGTCATGATTCTTTCATGCATGTTTAAGAAATCCTTTAATTTCCCAGCTATTGAGCTCATTATAGGAGTTATGTCTCAGTGCAACGCTGATAAAAACGTAGCTAAAGGGCTAACAGAGGAGCCATGTTGTGATGACTTCCTGAAGGTGGAGGTTCAGAAAAAGGAGTTTTTAAAGAGACAGAGGCCCAATTTGAAGACGTTAAAATACAAAGTGGAATTTCTTCTGAGTCATATCTTATAAATGATATGTGCCTTTCTTGTAGTTTGTTAAATCCGGGTTTAAAAGATGTGTTAACTTACTAAGAGTGAAGGGATCCAATCTCATCTCAACTGTCTGTTTTTTTTTTTGTGGTTTTTTTTGCAACTAGTTTCTTGCAAGTAATATTTGCAATCATAAAAAATTGTGCTTGAAGAGAGGTTGTCTCCTTCTTTCAGCCAGCTGACTAGCAGTGGTGGCACCACAGCACTTTTTCTTTGAGAGCTCATTAAATCAGCTCTTGCCAATAAGCTGCTAATATTTAAAATTCTTATTTATTTTTTACATTTACGTCAGGGGTTTTCTTTATTTTCCCAGTTAACAGTTATCACATATGCTTGAATGGCAAGAAAAAAAAAACAACTCTTCTCACAACCCCATATAGCTTATCAAAAGTTTTCTAGCTAGAAAGTCACTAGAATGTTAAATGGCGCGGTATAAAATTTCAGTGTGTTTGTGTTGAAGCCCGGAGGTGCACAGTGAGTCTTGTAAAGTCATTTTGCGTAGCATGACCTCTGATTGAGGCCTCCGCACACAGGCTTAGTAGATCGATCTACCCGTCAACACAAGAGGCGAGCTGTTATCACACACAGTCGCTGCTGTATGTGCGTGTGTGTGTGTGTGTGTGTGTGTGTGTGGGCAGCTTTTGGAGGAAGATGATGAAACGATCACTGTCACATCTGATAGAAGTCTCAGTGACGCTGATGCGAATAACATCTCATTCTCAACTGGTGGTTTCCTGCGTCGCAGAGAGACAGAGAGGCAGCCGTAAACCGAGATGCTTCGGTGATGAAAATTTGTTTTGACCGAGTTTTTTTTTTAGCAACGCAGAGATGCATTATGCATGAGCGTTTCGACTGACACGTCTCCGGCGCCTCGCTCGAGTTCACGAGAGCTGGAAGTGCCTGAGGAGAGGCGGGGAGCGTTGACCTTCCTGGGTGTGGGTCCAAGGCGGGGCTGGCACTTCTGTGAAAGCCTGACTGGTTCCAGTGTTCTCACATTTGCACAGTTTTATCTTGTGTGACACGCTCTGTTCCCAGAACGTGTCACTGGTTCACACAGGGTGGGTCTCCACATCATAAAGTGACCAGAAACCTTTAAAGCGTTTGGCTAAAGCGGTAATTAAACTGAGGTTTCAGCTGTAAACCTATCCAAAGCGTGATGTGCTGTAAAACTGTTATCGGGTCAGATGTCTGTCCATGTCCATGGTGGCCTGCAACTGTTCGCTGCTTGCATATCAGAACATTTTCATATTTAATAACATTATAACCACAAGTAGTAACATTTTGTGCGATTAGCCAACACATAAATCATTATGGAAGGCACGGATTGGCCCACAATCCTCGAGTTTGACATTTGACGTAGCGTATGACTGGAAAATTAATTTTAAAATATTTCACAAATAAAAATTTGAAACGTGTTTCAATTTCATGTATTTTTGGGATAATTACTCCCCACAACCCAAGCCAAACTTTTGTGCACTTAGTAATTTTTGCCCACTTAATTTTTAAATATTGCCACATATTCTCTGTTTGTTTTAAATCTTCACTCTGATTGATTCATTCTAAGACATGAAATGCACTAATCTAAACTCTAGTCTATTCTTCTTCTTCTTATTATTCTATTAACCCTTTGAGGTGTGAAGATGCAAAGGGTGTTTGTAAAAATATATGACTACTCTTAGTATTCCACTGAAGTTTTGGCTGTATGTTTGGACCGTAACTGAGATACAGCTACCTGCATGTTTGATTATTAACTGGGTTTGTTTAGGGATATCAAAGTGACTGCACGTCACATTTTTAAGATCTTTATTAATAAAAATCTGTCGTCAAAATCAGGCATCCCTATGTGCTGCTTTGGATATGTGTACACATAAAATCCCGATTAAAAATATGTAAACACTCACGCTTTGCGAAAATGTGAAAAAGCTCAGTCGCCGTGAATACTTTTGCGAGGCACTTTAGTGTTGCCTAAGTACTGCTTGCAGCTGTGGTAGTTTGCTCAGTCTGGCCAACAGAATCTGCCACAGAAACCTCCATTGAAGAAATGAACTTCGGCATATCTAATTAGGATGCTTTACGGCTCCTGGTAAACAGATGATGTTGGTTTCACGCAGGACCAAGCAAGCAGTTTCCCACTGTTTTTAGTCTCTCGGTCGCACAAAACCAAGCCCGCCAGGCTTCGGGAGTGGTGTAATTTCTTCGCGCGGCCTCGCAGAGAAAGGCGCCTGAAGCGTGTCGCGCAAAAAGCAGCAACCCCGGGTGAGATCCGGAAACGGCTCGGAACCAGTTTTATTGGGTGAAAAGCTGAGTTGGTGGAACGGTTCTCAGCGAGTCTGCAGTTAAAGTCGGTCGTGGTGAGACCGCAGATTACTGAATGTCTCTGCGCTGATTGGAAGCTGGATTAGAGATGATGACAGCGTGTTGGTGTTTCTGGCGGGATGGGACGTATGAGAAACTCTTTAGTCAAAAGCCTGCTGGTGTGGGTTTTAGGTTCTGAGGGAATAACTTTATGAAAGTCTTACCTTTTTCCAGCTCCTCCTGTAAACAAGAAATGTGTGCAGCAGGCCCCGGTTTTTACTTGGATTTCTTCCTTCCTGTGTAAACCTTCCAGTCTCTCAAGTGGGATTAAGGCATCCAACTGTGAAAAGAACCTACTCCTCTTGGCGCACGATATCATTATAGCCTATGTTGCTCTTAGAAGCACAGCAGGGAGAGTTTTTGTCCTCTACACATTGTCAGTAGTGTGTCGCAAGATGTTTCCGAGTTCGCCGGTGCTGAGAAAAAACATCACTTCGAACTGATAACAGGGATTTATTTTTGGGCGGTGAAAGCCTCAAAACCTATTAGAGTTCATGTATAAATCACATGTTTTACATGCATGAAAGACTTCCGTGGTCGACCTCAGAACAGCGTCTGCGAAAAGGATATCCGCTCATCAGTCTCTGCTGTATATTTAAACGGAAATCCCTGTTTGTAAATATATACTTTGGTCTTTATTTGTAGAGTCATATGTCTGGGCTGTGAGTACAGCTACAGAACAAAACAAACCAAAACAACAACAAAAAAAAGTGATGATGAATATTGGTTGCATGCTGCAGTTTTGTTGACTTTCCCCCCCCCTGTATTTCTGTGTTTCCCGATCCCGCAGTGGAGTTTGACCGGGAGCTCTCTCCGCAGCGGCGTCACCACAAGGAGTTTAAGTTCAACCTGTCGCAGATCCCAGAGGGCGAGGCCATCACGGCAGCCGAGTTTCGCCTTTACAAGGAGTGCGTGAGCCAAGCGTTTCGCAACGACACCTTCATGCTCAAAGTCTACCAGGTCGTTAAGGAGCACCCTGACAGGTACTAGCACACATGAGAGGCCTTTTACTCTTGGCTCTTTCAAAAAAAATGGTCATATCTCCCTATGTCAAGGTTGCTGAAACTTCCAGAATTTCATGGTTAAACCAGTTGCTGCCCTACATGAAATAAAGGCATGTTTCTACAAACTCTCAGTGATTGCAGAAGTCGTAGCATCCCTTGAGCTTTTTCACACCACCGCATAGTTTTTACATTAAGGCCAAAAGGTGCTTGCTGCGTCTCCTACATGGTGTGTATAAAACATCAAATAAGATTTATGTTTTTGTTTCAGCTATAGCTTCCTTTTTATTCCATAAAGGCCAGATTTGTGGAGTGCTAATAGCTGTACTGTCAACAGGCCATAACACCTGAGCTCCTCCACAGTTATAATGGGCCGTTTGGCTGCTTCTCTGGTTCTCTTGTTGTCCGATCCGAGAGTGTAGATAGACTTCCACATGTTGGTGGGTTCGCAGATTTACGTTTTTGGATGATGGATTTAACAGAGCTGTGTGAGATGTTTGAAGCTTTCCTTGAACTTCTCAACTTGATCATCCCTCACTCATCTGCCGTGTTCCTTGGTCTTCATGATGCTGCTGTTCACTAATGTCCTCCAACAATCCTCTGACATCTTCATAGAACGACAGCTGAGACTGTGAACCCATAGATGCAAAGTTTTCCAGAAGGGATGCAGTTTTCCACTGAAACTAATTTTTTGCTGTGAAACTCCTGCTGCTTAGAAACCAGCGTTCTGCTTTCCTTTTTGGTGTCCATCGCTTCATCCCATGCTTATAATGCAAAGCTGAACAAGCCCCTACCCCCCTTTTGGCAGAAATAACTTCAGCTTTAAAAGAGTCCCATCTTCTAGATAACCACAGCTGATATACCTCAAACATTTACCTTACCTCTGCAGGGCAGATAAACAACGCCTCTGAATGGGTTTGGTGTTTCAGGAAGTCTGCTCCCTGACAAACAACGTAAAGAGAGTTTCTGATATACTTCAACTTATTCTCAGTCGCTTCGCTTTAGCAGGCTCTTGAGGAATGGAGAATTGATGTAGTAAGACACCTTGAGCTGGGTGGCTTTAGCGCTCAATATCTCCTTAATGTGTTCAATCCGTAAGGCTCATACATCTGCATTTTAAGGAGAATTAAAGCTTACCACTCGTTGTTGTTAAAACATGGCAGTTGAACAGACAACTACTTAAATTTCACATTCTTAAATTAATTTTTTCTCTTAAGATGTTGTTGAGTTACCAAGTTGGGGCTTAAGTGAAATAAAAGTAAAAGATCTTTAGCTTTAAGGTCCTTTCCCCCCCCTCTCCTAATTTTCCACGTTAAACTGAAACTTTGCAATCGCCAAATCTGCAGGAAGCCTATTAACTTTTCCCGTGGCCCTGACTCCCGTTTTGGCTCTGAGCTGTAATGATAGAGTGTTTAATTAGCTTGACGCCCTTTGTTCTTTTCATTCGATTGGCTTCTTGAGCAGCAGGCCAGGAATGCGAGAGATTACAATGCCAAAAATGTGGCAGAGCTGACATGAGAAAAGGCAGGCTACTCCCAACTGCTGACCGCTAATCAGCATTTTTTTTTTTTTACCAATCATAGGGCACTTAACTTATATTTATCTTTGAAAATAATTATATAACTTTTTAAAAATGAAATTAATGCTGAAAAATGTACTTCTATTCCAAGAAACGCTACTCACATTTTGGTTTATTACTTTTACAAATCTGCCTTTTTTGTAAAGGACCAGGAAATTCTTCTACTTCGCATATAAAGATAAGCAAAGCAACCAACAAGATCTATTTAAAGAAGCAGTTTCAAACTAGGGGTGGACATTTATCGTATTGTTTATAATTTCTCATGATGACTATCTCATCATGAAATGAATTCCGATTTATCGTTCTGATCAATTCCAATTAAATGGTGCTTAAAATCCTCCAAAACTGTCTGTATTTTTGGGATTGTTAGATTTACTATTTTCTCTACAATGAAAATAGCAATAAATATGATTGAATGCAGTAGTCACTGTGTGCAGTTTAGTGATACAGATCATCCTCCTTTATTAGTAGAGCATAGCAAATGCAAATGGTTTTCAAGATCAGCATTTGTGTTTGTGTGCCATGTCGTCACAGCCACACAGTTACCTAAAAATTAAGCAATAAACAGTTCTTATTGTCGCTGTCGTTATCACAATACGACCACAAAATATTCCGATAAGTTCATGTCACTCACCCCAAATCCTAAAAGGAAAAAACAAACAAACAACAAAACCTCAGTTAATTATAGGTTCCAGTTTGTGTAAGAAGTCAGTGATAAAAAGTTTCACTGGATCTCAGGTGGAGATCTTTTTTCGTCACATGATCGCCGTGTGAAGCGTCGGCGTCCTGGCCCAGCTGGAGCGACTTGCGTGCAGGGGGTTTCGTGCGGAGGCTGTCAGAAACGCTCTCATTACAGACCAATAAAGCGGGGCCGCAGAGACATGACTGCAGGGGCATTCTGCGAACACCTGGATGATTGCAGAGCTTTGATGTCGTCTCTGGGAGGACGGTCCCACGGGCTCTCCGCTGTGTTATTACCATCTCTAATGGGACGGTGGGAGGACGGGGCCCTCTTATCATCCACTCTCTGCCTTTTCCTTGCGCCTCCTCAGTTCTCGCTTCTCATTAACGAGTCACACTTCTCTCCCGCGTTCGACACATTCCGCTTGACTCCTTCGCACAGAAAAATGTTGTAGGTGATTTTAGCGTGCATGACTCACAGAAAGTGGCAGAGAGAATCTGACCTCACTGATGTCCAATATTTAGGTTCTTTTCCATGAGAAAAAATTTCATTCAAAACCTCAAATTTGAATTGATGGAGCTAAACATTAAATTTGAAGTCAGTTTGTACATGATGTCTTGAGATAAAAATCCTTTTTAAAGGGAGATTTGACCTTAAAAACATACAGAAACTTATAAAAACAATAATAAACTGAACAAGACAGTTTAACTCCAACTCAACTCGACTGCACCTGTGTATGTGCGACGCCTGTTTTTTAGAAGTTCTGGCTGTTTTGTTTGCCTTAGAGAGGCGGATCTGTTCCTGCTGGAGTCCCGGCGGCTTTGGGCATCCGAGGAAGGATGGCTGGAGTTTGACATCACGGCGACCAGCAACCTGTGGGTGATGAGTCCAGTGCATAACCTGGGCCTGCAGGTCAGCGTGGAGACCAGTAGCGGTGAGAAACTCAGCCTGGTTTCAAATCGATGTTTTGTTCTAGATCGGTTTATAGATTTCAGTGTATATTCATCAGTTTAAATAACTCACTTCCTTTTGACAACACGGAACAAAAAACGGATCATAAAACAGTCAGAACGAGCCAAACCGGGCTGTGATGCTTATCTAAGAGTTGCCTGTTTCCCCAAGCAGGGCAGACCATCAGCTGTAAAGACGCGGGACTCGTAGGACGAGATGGCGCGCTGGAGAAGCAGCCTTTCATGGTGGCGTTCTTTAAGGTCAGCGAGGTCCACATCCGCTCCGCCCGCTCCGCCGGCGGGAAACGGCGGCACCAGAATCGCAACCGCTCCACACAACCGCAAGAGGCATCCAGAGGGTCGGGCCAAACAGGTCAGTGTGCTGAAACCTTAACCGACCTCAGAGTGGCCGGTGAATACGTTACCTCCATAGATGCATGAATTATGTCCAGCCTGCACACGGTTTGTCTGGTTAAGGTATTTCCTTTAGAAGTACTTGATAAATTGGACCCAACCTGCACAGGATCTCTTTGTAATCAGCCACTATTAGACGGAAACTGTAGCTCAGGGATGATGTGCGGGATTTATTTTCCCTGCAGCTTCCCCATAAGGATAGAAGGAGATTGAATATTCAGCCTCCTTCGTGATTTATGAAGGTGATTTCTGTTGCTGGGAGGGTTTGGACTCAGAATTAAGTGTCAGAAAAGTTGCATGTTTATGACAACTGTTTGCGCTTGACGGGAAGGGAAGCATTTTTGGTTTTCAGAGTGCAGGGTGTCTTGTAAAACAGACGTTTAACATCCACGTTAAACGGCCGTTCTACTGGCCTTTTAGGTGGTAGAAAAACACAAAGTTGCACATAGTCATGGTGGGTACGACGCCCGTTTTTTTCCAAAATTTAAAAAAAAAATAAAAACATAAATAAAAACCAGAAAAACGTGGCCCTGTTCAGTCTGATACCTTTAAATACAGCCCGGAGCAACCAAATGCTAGTCTAGCTGGAAACCCAAGGAAGAAATCAAATCCAATCCAGTCAAGCAACATTATTTATTCTGCGAGCCAAAGGGCAGTTTGGCTCGCAGCTCTCTGGTCAACATAACAAAAGAAAATACAAACAATAATGGCATGCAGCCATTTCAGCATCAGGACAAATACTAAAATCACATGAAATTCAGTAGAGACAAAAAAAAAAAAAGATTCTCGAAATTCCTACAAGAGTTTGTGGTTGTGATGTGACAAAAATGCAAAAAAAAAAAAAAAATCTCCATGCATCCTCTTGCAGGGCACTTTGACCTCGGTCTATTATAAAGGGAGTATTCATTTTGAACAGAGCTGCTAAATATTCAGTGGTCTGTCTTGACAGGTGACCTCATCTTTAAACTCCACTGCAGTTCGCTCCTCAAGCAGCTTACCGGATGATGTAATGAGGAAGGATAATCCTCATCTGATTAGCTTTGCGAGCGTTTCAAATTAAATCAAACCGTAACCCGCCCACCTTTCACCTGCTGAGCAATTGTGGCCCAACTCGATGGCGCTTAAAGCTAAGCTGCTACTGCGAGGGCTTATTGCGTGAGTGGCGCTGGCGCTTGATGGGAATATCGGTTTGATCGTGAGTCATAACGCGACTCACAAACCACGGCGACGCAAACTGGATCGGAGCAGCAGGACACGGGGAACTGTCGCTCTGGCAGAATATCCCATTAGCTCCACTAAGCAAATATGTAATTTCCCACTGGAGACATGTTATTTTGTTTTTATTTGATGCAAAAAATAGATGCTCATTTCTTAAACTAGTCAGAAAACGAAATCACAGACTAGTTCAAGACATAACTTAGATGTGTAATAGTGACCATTCTCTTTGGGGACTAGAACGTGGTCAGAAAAATCATGCTAATTTTTTAAAAATTTTTCATTTCTGATGAGATTTCTTAAAACCTTCGGTGAAATCATGTCTGACGGAAATCAACAATTGTACTTTAAATAGATGGCAAGCAGATTTCTACACATACAGTGCTATCATATATAGTACCTTACAAAATGTTCACACACTTTCAGTTTAAAAGCTCTTTGCATTTTAGTCTGTTTCCTTTGATAGACCATCTGTGGTGGATTCACAGCAAACAGGTCATGGATAAAGTCATGAGCTGCAGTATATAACTTTTATAAAAAATATATCGTTTTTGCATAATTGTTAAAACTGTCACTATGTTATGACAAAATAATATGAGGGAGATAAACTTTTGAAAAACAAAAAAAAAGGTATCTCTGCCCTCTCCCGGCGCTAACTACAGAAATGCATCATTCGGTCAGAAGCAACCAATGAGAGCCAGGAGGAGGGTCTTAGCGCTGTCAATCATGCACTGGTCACAACCTCCACCTGCTATACGCTACAGCTTATTTTTGATTTCAGAGCCTGCCATGAATGCTCAGGCTAGTTGGCATGGCAACAGATGATGGCAGATAAACAGTTTTCCTGAAAAGTTAAGTTGTTTCTCCGCCATTAGCACATTTAGCAGCATGTACATGACTATGATTGACTGCGCTAAGACACTGGTTCTGATTGGTTGTTCTTGACAAGTGCAATATTAGCACTGAGGAGAGGTGAAAGAGCTTGATCTTTTCACAGGTTGTCTGTCTCATAACATACTTTCACAACATTGTGACAGTTTGAACAAATATGTAAAAAACAAAAAAGGTAACGTAAAAACTGCCCAATGTGGCTTTAAATCAGGGTTAGGTTATAACCCATGAGGGGAGCCATGAGAAAACTTTTGTTTCAAAGACAGACTAAAATAAGTACACCTGTTTGAGCTCCTAACTACAGTTTGATCAGCAAAGCACAATTGTGCTTCTCATAGGAGCTGAAGCTGTTTGACGTCATCCACTGAGCTGAGAATTGAAGCTAATGATGAGACCATAAACGGTTAAGTGTCCATACCCAAAAAGCTGAATCGCTTTTTTGCCGCCTGGTGCCAAAACCCAGCTCTGACCAGGGCGCTGCAAATAGAACCTTCTGGCCGGCTACCTGGGAAGCAATTTACCCCCGCTTCGCCGGCTCTGTTTAATGACTCTAACATCTGCACGGTAAACAGATGTATTTGTGGGACAGGTTGGCTTTGTGCTTCACTGTTGCTCTCTGCGAATAGTTTGTTTGGCGCCGTCTTCTGTTTGTCCAGAGCATCTTCGGTGGCTTCCTCCAAAGACCGAACTAATGCAGAAAACAACCAGGTGGAAGCTTGAACTTGCAGGTTTTTCACTGAGCAGGAACGGCGGAGTCTTAAGATGGCACCGCTTTGAACTCGTGGTTTGTTGCGCAACTTCATGTCCTCCTCTGCCAGGCTGTCACCTTCGCTTTCATGTCAGAGTGACTTCAAGAAAAACTCATTTCAGGTTTCGTAAGCAAACAGAAACCCACAGTCTGCTTTTGCTTCCCTGTTTTTGCATCAGGAGGATGAGGAATATCTGAGAAAAGCAAATCTGTTCAAAGAAATTCTCCAATGACGACAATCGGTTAAATGCACTTTACATAACCCAAAACATCAAGAGCTCGCTGCACTCGCCACTCGGCACGACTGGGAGTGTAAATATTTAGATCCTGCACAGGAAGTTGGGAGCGCACCCCCCCACCCTCTCTCCGTCGCCTCCCCTGTGACAGCCATGCGTCCAAGGCTAGAAGAGGAGTTCTGGGATCGGACGGGATAGGAGGATCCATGAGGAATTCTGGCTGGCATATGGTTTCAATATCGCATCACTCACTCCTGAGATGAGGAGAAGTTTGAATTGGACGGGGGAAACAGCTGAATGTTTGGCACGGCGCTGCAGCGCGTCAGTTCAGGACACAGTAAAAGGGAATATTTCACCTAGAATTCAGTCCATTTCCAAGGTCAGGAGGAAGCATTTTGTTTGTTTTTAACTGCTAGCGTCCACACAAGCGTCCGTTCAGATGCCTTTGAAAACTTCAGCATGCCGTGTTTTCTAAAAACAACATCCTCTTCTACCTAAAGCGCAAATTCTTGACCCGTGTGATTAAAATATCTGAGTTTTATTCTGCATCTCGTTTTACTTAATTACCCTCTTGCACAATCCAGTTTTATTGCTCCATATGGTTGTGGAGTGGAAGGAAAATGGTACACAGTACTCGCATCTTTTTTACTAAATTCCAAACTGTGCATTTCCCCCCCCCTCTACGTTGATGCCACTAAATGAAATCCACTGCAACCAAAGCCGGCTAAAGATTGTAATCCCGCTTGTGAACTCCGGTCAGAGGAGATTTAAATATAACTTTCAGACTCGCATGCAAAAACACAAAGTGTGGCAGAAAAACAAACACTACACACCATCTTGTTTATCACCATCCCTAGCATAAAACATGGTGGACGTCGCATCATGCTGTGGAAATGCTTTTCTTCAGCAGGAACAAACAGCAGGTTGATGGTAACATAAGGAGCTACTAAAACCAGTCAAGCTGGGTTATCCTTTGTGATTGTTGGGCATCTTAACTCACAGGAGTTATTTTAATATCTTGCTTGTGTAGAGTGAAACTTGTAGGTCCGTTTAGGTAAAAAAAGACAGCAAAAGACTTCAAAGATGATGTTGAGGTTTGCCTGCTATGTGGTCCCTGAACTTAAAGAGAAACCTAGAGTGAAACTTATTCATGTGTTAGAAGTCCTAAACAAAATGCAATCGAGAATTTGTTGTAAGACTTGAACATTGATGTTTACAGATGTTCTACCTACAGTTTGACTGAACTTCAGCTGTTTTGCAGAATTGGCAAAAAAAATAAGAAAAGAAAAAAAAAGTTGCTTCCAGGTGTGAAGAACTGGTATAAATATGACCCAAAAGATTTGCATTAGTGATTGCAGAAATAGGTGTTTCCTGGTTGTGGACTCAGAGGGACTGAACAGAACTGCTTGTCACACTTCTTAGATTTTTTCTTTCTTAACTTACTTCTTAATTTGACCTTTGTTTTATTAGAAAATCTAAAACTTCACTCAGTCCCTTCAGACTACCAAAACAGGCTGTTCATCAGAAAGTTTGATTACCTAAACTGAAATGCTTCTGAGGTTTTTGACCTCTCTTTTCCCATGTTCATAGTTTCAATGTGTTGGACGTAAAACAACACGTGAGATCAAATATCTTCCAGATGACTGAAGAGGGTTGAATTAGCCAAATAAATTTCTGCAACATTAGTTTTGAAATATTGCCGTGATCAAAAGTGTAATAAATCATTTTTTTTTTTTGCTCCATTTTCGCCTGAAAACACACACCATACGTGATTATTTGGACAAATTTGCATGTTTATTCTCTTTTTGAAAACATCCTCCTGAATTATTATTATTATTGGACCAAAAGCTCTCGTGTACCGCGCCAGGAGAACAATACCAACACCTTTAAAGCTAATTTGGCAGTTAGTGGGTGCAGAGGGCCGGGGAGGTAATGGGAGTCGGGTTGGGCCCTTGGCTCCTAGCTGCGGGGGAGGTTAACAACCATCCGGGGAAGGAATACCGCGTCCCGGCACAGCCCTGGCAGCCTGTAATTAGGTGTAGCTAGTCATTAGCTGCGCAGCTAAAAGACTGACCAAGCTAACAGTATCGCTTAAAGAATTATAATAACACGGCGCTCAGCCAGCTGTGTTTTTTCATCTGTCACTCCTCTCCTCTCCCTCCTCCGCCTTTCCCCACTCCGTCCCCACCCGAGCTCTTTTTGTTTACCGTTAGAGTAATTAGACATGGCGGAGCTCCATCGCAGGGTTTAATAACCTCTGTGATGAAAGACAGGAAGAAAGATAAACGTCAGTAAAAAGGTTGAAGGGATTGGGAGAGAGAGGGGTGGGGGGAAAGGAACATCAGAGACAGCAGTGACTGTCCTGCTTGTCTGCAGGAAGTCATGTGAGCTGAACAGAACTTTGGGCTTTCTTGAACTGGGCATTTCTCTGACCCAGTTTCTAAAGTGCGGTGTCCTTCTCTGGCTGAACTAACCTTTTATGTCACTAAAGCTAACACTGCGGCTACACCGTCTGAAACGTCACCCCGTGAATCTTCTATTTTCGGGAACAGCTTGCGATAAATATAATTTACAGCTTTTTTCCGCCCCGAAGGCGGCACGGCGAAAGCGTATGGGTGGTTATGAATGGCAGGCCTTGTGGAGGCAGGTTAATATCGGTTTACAGTTTTATCAAGAGTCCCGCTTTGAGGAAGCTTTCTGTGTTTCCTCTGCTATTCAACACGCAGGGTGGGAACTAACAGCCGCTGCCCCTTCTCAAAGGATTCAATGAAAATTGGGTTTTTAGTACGGAGTTCTGGAGTCATGTTGGTCTAGCAGGATGTTTGAGTTAAACACAGGTAGGCAAGCTGCTCCAATATGCCAGTTTGTATTCACTTTGCCATTTTGTTAAAGGAAATCCTTCTTTTTTTTTTTTAACAGGAAGTTCAAATATTTAGCCTGACTCCAAATCAGGAAGAACAAGAAACTATGGTTTATGTTTAGTCTTTTAAAAAGCCTATTAGTAATATTTGCAAATGCTTGGCTTGGCACTGGGCGTCCATTATGATTATTTACAGGTCTGCCAGTTCAGTTCAGTTTATTTAGATGCTGAAAATTGAACCATCTCTCAAATGTAACTTTAGGAAACTTGATGAACATAAGGCCTGCGTTAGTGTATTTCATTAACTGTGACAGCAGATTTACAGTTCATGGAGGTAACGTAAACACAACACACAACACTTGCAAGTTTAAACTGCAACATTGTATTTGTAGAATATATCATGTATCACAAGAAATAAATATAGTGGATTTCCTTTATTATCTCCAAACTTGTTGATGAAAAAGAAACAGCAAACAGAACAACATGACAGATTTGCTTCTGCACCACAAAGTTGTTGCGATGTCAAACAAATGTATTAATTTAAAAAAACTCTAATGAACATCTAGTTGCCCAAATTATTCACATGCATCATGAAAAATGAATGTAAATGCATCTAATTTTACGCAAACGTTTCCTCTGACTGGAAATCTGGTCAATAATTTGAAAAAGGGTTTCAACGTCCAGTTTTTAAGTGAAATATAAATAAAAACAGATACATATGCTCTTCCTCCCCAACACTGATACTCCTTTTACATCATTTTCGTTTTAGAGATGCCTGTTGCATTTTTGTTATCACAAACTTCTTGGTTGATCGGAAATTATTTTAAATCTAAATTGGTCAGTAATTTGAATAATTTTGTAACAAAATAAGAGCTTTGGACTTAGCAAATCCGGAATTCTAATGTATAATGTATTTTTTGAACAGAAAATCTTTTACACGATTTCTTTAATCAATGTAATATATATGTGTGATTTACTGTTGGGTACGACTGATGTGTAGAAGATGAAAATAAAATGATATCTTAATATCTAATGAACTGTATTGGAACTAATCTTTTTTTTTTGTAAGCGTGTAGTGAATTCATGAATGACCAATGTTGATATAATATAGCATAAAATAGGTAGTCCATCCTTTCATCTTCTTCTGTGCCGTCTCTCCTCTGTCGAGGAAAGGAAAAAGAAATGAATGGAGGCCTCATGGGAGCCAGAGCTCAGCAGTAGCTGTGTGGCATTAAATTTTTACAAGCAGGAAGGGGCGATGTGGTTTATGGGCACCACAAATCTGGGCTTTTACCCTCAATGAAAGCCCACAGTAAATATCAGCTTTATTCCTCTTAAAGAGCCCCACAGACTGTAAATACTGAGGACTTTGAAGGCCAGGAGGTGCAAGGAAAAATCTGTGAATCTGTAAGAAAAAAAAAAAAATAGTAGGCTGCTTACTCTGAAGTACAACCACCTCTGGTGTTGTTTGTAAAATTGTAAACTCTCTTTTTAGGATCAAAGAAATATAAGTTAAAGATTGTCATTATATGCTGCTATTTATTTTTTTTTTTGCATAAAAACAAATGTTTTTCTTTGGAGTTTGTACCGATTCACCGATAAGAGGGACACATTTCCATTTTGCGTAAAGCCTGTCACGTCAGTTTGGTTTTCTGTAATACACAGAGACTAAACATCGATTTAGGTCATTACACAATATTTCCAAACCTTGTCATGTAAGTCGCTGCTGCGGCAGCCTCGTGTTTCTTCTTATTAAGTAGCGTCTGCTGTTGGAGCCTGATGAGTGTGCAGGCAGCCGAACAGCTTCATCCACCCTCCACCCTTGGCTGTGATTTGACCCGAAGCTGAATGTCATGCATCATAAAGCAGACCTGGATGAAGGAGTAGTAGGGGGTCTGTGTGAAAGTGTGTGTATGACATGGCTATGTGCACTTTGAGGTAGTGAATATTTTTACAAGATTTTAATCCACCACATATTGTGTGTTGCATGCAGAAGCCAGGAGATGTGCACAGATATTTAATTGTTAATGCCCTCATGGATGATGCTACATTATACTGTAATTTATAATTGCAAATGTATTAACTTTAACGTTTTGCTACATTAGTCTCACCTAACCAGATTACTCTTTTCACATTATGACCGTGTTACCTTCACTTATGGTTAGACCTGTAACAAATTTTGCTGGATGATAAATTGTTCTTGAAATTATTGCTGTTTTGAGACCATTTTCGAGTATAATAATAATAATAATAATAATTAATAATTAATAATTTACCCTGTGAATCAATAAACTTAAATTTTGTAAAAAAGAAAAAGAAAGACACTCAACAATGGAACTAGAAGATACTATACTTTAAATATCTAAAATAATTAAATGACCAAAAACATTAATTAAAACAAAGATAAAAATCACACACAACCAAAACCTTACATGAATTGTGTGTTATAAAGTCTCAAAGTCAAAATTGCCCTTCAAAAAATGTTAATCATCAGGATAGATGATTTACTTTTGGTGGTCAGGTTTGTGAAGATATTTCAATATTTCAGCAAACTTGTCACTTTTATGTCAAAGTCAGATTTCTTGATTTGATTAGATTTCATGTCTACAGATTTTCCTAACTAACCTGTGGATGGATCTCTGCAGCTCCCCCAGAGTCACCAAGGTTTTTTTCCTTGCTTTTTTTCTCCATTGATGTTTTAATGTGCCTACTGTATTCACTGATATTCATGATTATGTTTGCTCTCTACATTTCTCTACTGAACCCTGAAGGCTGGATTTATTCTGAGAATAAATTACGCACAAGTGAATTTACTAATTAGGTGACTTCTGACGGGAGTTTTACTTGATTTTATTTAGGGATATTAGAGTAAAGGAGGCTAAATACGAATGCACGCCAACCTATCCAGATTTTTACTCATGTCGCTCTCGATCCACAATAACGCGGTAGTTTGTAATCTATAGACGTTGTGATTGCAACGTGAAAAGAAAACTGGGCAGACGTTTAGAAGAGATGAATACTTTTTCAAGGTCCTGAATCTGTAAATCAACTTTTCCCATAATATCTCAGAACTGAGTGGGGGTATGTCGCTATCGCCATGTGTTATTTCATTCTCTATAAATGCCACCTCAAGTTCTAATCAGGTCAGCCAAGTTTCTCAGCCAGTCGGTCTTGTCCCTTCAGCTGAGTTTTTCCTCTGTCCTTGGATGTTTCCTGTATATAAACAGGCTACGCACCAGAACTGTTCCTAACAATGCAAAGCCAGAGTGGACTTTTCGCTTGAATATTTATAGGAAAAACAGTCATATTTCAGATCCAGGACCAGCCTGTGGCTTGGTGTGTGGACGCTTTCCTGCAGTAAAGCTGTTAAATCCATGTACTCTCTGCTGCTGACGATGCTGAAAGGTCACCCGGTCCGCAGGGAGGCAGGACCAACACTTGACCCTAGGTTTTATTGCCGATAAACATTTAGCCACGCATGCAGGAACATGACTGACAGCACGGACCCATACAGCTACAGTAAACTCCCTATTTCCACTTCAGCCCACAGCCAGTGAACGGCCCTTCCTATTGGAAAGGAAGGAACCATAAACTAGGGAAACACCTGACTGTATCCGACGCTTACAGTCGGCCCTTTGACCCCACCGCAGCACTCTCTGCCTCACGCTGTCTCACCTTCGGCTTCCTGCCTCTGATAGAGTGGACTCAGCCACAGAAACGACACCCAGAGTTTGCTGAAGGATGTTTTCACACTTGATAGTCCGGTTGACTCGGTTCGATTGCGGATAAAAATGACAACTTTTGTTACACTTTGGTTTGCTTTCACACTGCACTGTTTCAAATAATCCAAACCCGTCAACAAAAACCTGTTCCTCCCCTCGCCTGTGGTGGCGCTGCACCAAGAGCCACTGAAGGAAACAAGGCAAACACCTTTGAAGAAGAAAACACTGAGTTCAACAAAGCTTAAACTAAAATGGAGTAGCGTCAGATTTTAGTCGTGTGTAGGATTTTATTTATTTTTTTGTCTTTGGTAAAAAGTTGAAAGTGAGACAGACACTTGTTTATTTTGGTTGCATTTACCCAGAATGCCCTGCGCTATCGTCCGCTCCCTGCCTTTGGAGCGGCCTCTAGACCACTTAGCATTCGCCAGAGTTCACTTCAACCGAACCAGAATATTCTTTTTGGTTTGCATCAGAATTTGCGCATTTATGGCTCCCTTAATAAACTGGACTTTCTAGCTAGAGTTTGATTAAAGCGAACTAAACATGGCTGATATGAATGCACTGAAAAAAAAAAAATGGAAAGGAAGGAAAAATCTCATCTGGATGACACCATACGAACGACATGTAGGGTCTTTATTCTTACAGTCTCAGATGAACAGTCATAAATCCAACTTCATAAGGCGAGCTAAAACTCTTAGGTCTGGGCAGAACTGTGAGAAGTGACATCTAACTGATGATGAAATCTGAACGCAACCGGCTCTGGTGAATTTAAATTACAAATCTTCAGTGAGTAGCTGAGTAGCCTTGTCCATTGACATCAAACACATAAACTTTGGTTCATTTATACGTGTGTGTGTGTGTGTGTGTGGGGGGGGTGTGTGTTACTGTTTGTTTTCCAAATGCCACTGCTCATGAATGATGGACACTGAGACGTAAAGAACCAAAATCAATGACCCTTCCATAACTGAAGCGTGTTTGTTTACACTGTCTGCCTGTGCGTGCGAACTTGTGTGTGTGTGTGTGTGTGTGTGTGTGTGTGTGTGTGTGTGTGTGTGTGTGTGTGTGTGTGTGTGTGTGTGTGTGTGTGTCTCCTTGCAACTCCAGCTGACCAAACAAGGCTGACAAGTTGGTGAGCTGAGTGGATGGGTGGCTGTGACTGAGTGACAAATCTCAGACTGGCCTCTGACTCATGCCTCCTCTGACAGACGCACTCAGGGGAAAACTTTGGAGGATAAAAATAAAAAAAGCCACCTCCTTACATGGAGAGCTTTTATATTTTGCTCTAATAAAAAAAAATAAAAAAAATTAATCAAACTTTTTATGCACACAGTTCTTTTATCGCACAAAATGGCCAAATTACAGAGTACTCTTGGATTCAAGAGTCGTCAAATCTAACAAGAATGATAATAAAATGTGTTATTGAAACATTTAATCAGCTGTAATCAATATATAATCATGTAACTGATAGCAACAGAAGTATATATACTGTATATATATATATATATATATATATATAATAAAAAAACAAAAGAAACAGTTTCAATAAGGTTGCACTGCTGCATATTTAGTAGCAAGAAGGACTTGGGTTGGAATCCTGGCCTATGGACTTTCTGCATGGAAGCTGCATGTTCTCTCTGTGCATGCATGGCTTCTCTCTGGGTACTCCAATTTTCTCAGACGGCTCAGAAACATGACTGTTGAGTTAATTGGTTTCCTTAAACAGGTGAGCTTCTGTATTGCCCTATGATGGATTATTGACCTGTCTACGGTCTAGCTTGCAGCTCAAACAGTGACTGCTTTCGAACAGTCTCCATTTGACGAAGTCAAGTGGGTATAGGCTATGGATGCTTGAGCAGCTGCACAATTTTACTAATAATAACACAATTATCATTCTATTACTAAAATACGAACTGAACTTGGACAGAAATGTTTTTGGTTTTCTGCTCCATCTTCTTGGAACCAGTTGCAGAAATACATGAATCTAAAAGGACTTTTTGTCTCTAAATGATTTTAAGGCTCTTCTTACTGATTTTTGAAAAGGAAATTTGTAAATGTTTTAACTGAGGAATCTTTTAATTAACGTTTTTGCAATGTTGTTAATTTTTATAAATTTTTTTTGTGTGTGAATTTTCTGTATCCTCTGTGTGCCGCTGCTAGTCTTGTCCAGGATTGCCTTGCAAAGGAGATTTTTAATCTCAATGAGATTTTCTAAAATAAAGGTTAAATAAAAATAACAAGTAACTAAGCAGCTAAATAACCAGTTGTAATTAATGTAATATAATAAGCCAAACCCTTTTGGATGAAATTGAAGTTAAAATAATAAACTGCAACATCTCCATCCTGGATGCGAATCAGAAGCCTAACCATCATCACAGAAGGCCTCTTTTTGTTTTTGGTTGTTTTTTTGCTCCCTGTCCTCCCTTTAGAGCTTCACGATGAAATCATAAACCTAGCAATCAAATCAACAGGAAAGAAGACAGAAAAGCCGGAGAGGCAGCCCTTGAAACCTTCTTCGGAAAGTCTGTGTCACTATCTTGACTTCAGCGCGGCTCCCGCTGCCAGCAATGACCTCTTCAACTCCAAAAACCAAGAAACAAAACAAAAAAAAAACCTGTACCTGCCCTGCGCGACGCCTGCAGAATGGAACAGAGATGATTAACGACAAACTGCATGGCAGGAGAATCCATAAACACAGTTGTCACCATCTCGCCACTTGCGCGTTTTGCCAAACATTGGCTGACACCGGAAAATTCAATTAGGCACGCGTTCAAGTGCCTCATCCAGGGGACGAATGTGAAGCACGTACGGCGCACAAACGCACGTAATGAGCGCTGGTGCCTGAGCTCTGGTTCACGCCCACACAGGCTCCTCCACCCAGAGCATTACACGAGTCCAGTTGTGTTTTTCTTCTGCTCTCAGGCCGAGAGTGTGATGTTTGTTTTCACTCCACTTAATTGTGTTTTACGTCATCATTCACCGAGGGAGGAGTCTTTTCTGTTTTGCTGTCTCCATGCGCTAATATGTTGAGAAAAACGGATAATAAACTCATGATATGTGTTTAACTGTGGTTGAGTTTGATCTTAAGGATGTTTCCTAGTGATTTCTGTTCTTCTGTTCCAGATTACAACAGCAGCAATCAGAAGACGGCGTGCAAAAGACACGAGCTGTATGTTAGCTTCAGAGAGCTGGGCTGGCAGGTACCTTTACTTTTTAAGCACTTTTGATGAAGTCTTGCTGTTGAGTTCATTTGTTTTTAATGAGTCTTTACAGGCTGTTAATTCAGCTCAACGACAAATTGCTTTATTGGGAAGAATGAATTATATTTTGCATCTTTTTTAAAACACAGCAAGTAAATCTTAGAAAAATCTGATGTATCACTAAACATTTTTTACAGTTTTTCTGTAATAATGAAAACGTCATAGACAAAAAGCTCTTTTGGCTATTATAATGATGAAATTGGATAACCAGGTAGTATCTTATTTTATTTATTTTTATTTTGTTTTGTTAGAAGTATAAAATAAGTTCTTGACAATTATTTCTTTACTTATATACAGCATATATCAGTTTATTTTTGTCAGGGAGTGAAATAGCAATGTCTAGAGTTAGAGTTCCATAAACCACCACTGAATTATGTGTGTTGAATATGAAGCAACATATAATAATACTTGTACAACGTTTTGTCAAAATGTTATTTTCCATGAATTTATGTAAGCTGGTGTCTGAACCAGTTAATTTTAGAAGGAAACTACGTTTCCACATTGGGCCATGCTCCTTTCCTCGGGTTATCATTGTGTCATGTGTGACAAAATAGCAAAAAGAAGAAGATATATTTAATATACCCATTATACTGGAAGCTAATAAGCCAAAACTTTGTGAATTGTCCTTTTTTCTGAAGCTGTGTGGTCACATTGTTCAATAAACATGGTCCAGTTAATTAATTTCATTCCTTCCAAAAAGCTAAAACGAAAATGCTTTCGGATTTTTCAATAAATTCATTCATTTCAAGACGATAAACATACAATTGAATGAATCCAGTGCAACTGAATGTGAGAAAATGTGGAACACTGAGAAAGCTTCTGATAAGTCTTGACTTATTAGACTTCATACAACTACCACAGACAAGGCATCTCAAGTCACAAAGGCAGAAATAAGTTGCTGCTGCTGGTGTGGGAGGCGCTTTCGTCTGCTCCCGTTAAACACTGCAGGCCACTCTCACAAGGTGATAAGAAACCGCTGCTAACAAGGCAGATTAAACTAGCAGGAGAGGCAGATATACACAGCCGAGTGGGAGCAGACCCAAATGTCAGCCCCCAGGTGTGTGTGTGTGTGTGTGTGTGGGAGTTCAGAGAGAAACCGTGGAAGAAAAGGCCAGAGATCCACTCATCTTTTTCAAACATGCCGATAGCTGTTGACACACCACTGACATCTAGAGGAATAACGCAAGCAATTACTCACCTGAATGTGCACTCGCACATTACATCAACAACGTAACATATACTTGGTTAATCTCAGTCTTGTTTTAGAACAACAACAACAAAAAGACTCACGTTGCCATGAGACAGAAGGGAAAAGAGAGATGCAAGAAGAGAAACGACGTGGTGGAAAGCTAAAAACATGAAAACAAGTCGGAATGAGGTTAAAACATGCTGATAACTCATCAGGCGGATACAGTGAAGCGCAGACAGGAAGGAAGAAAGGGGAGAAATATTGCTTCCTTGAGTAATATGGTAGATGTCCTCAGAGACGTTGTAAACTTTTAGAAGACTGCAGAAACTGTTGCTTTTGCATTTTTAAGGCCTCCCACCAATCAAATAGCTTTAAAACAAACTTTAAGGGTTCTTTGTTAAATTGCTGCTCAGAGCTAGTAGAGACAGATGTGCCACATGCAAATTAAGTTCATATGTGTCTCTTCAGGACTGGATCATCGCCCCCGAAGGCTACGCCGCCAACTACTGTGATGGAGAATGTTCCTTCCCCCTGAATGGACACATGAATGCCACCAACCACGCCATCGTGCAAACGCTGGTAGGACTGCCTCACTCTGCTTGATGCATATGTACATTTGTGTATTTCAGATTAAATCCATGCTTTGTTGCCATGTTGTCAGTAAAACTGAAACCAAGTGACTGATACATTTAAATCTGGTCTCAGATTTGCAATTGGATTTAGGTCTGGACTTTGACTGGGCCATTCTAACACACAAAATCGAAAGCGTTCCACATGTTTAGGGTCATTGTCACAAGTTAACAAATAGTTTTGGTTTTTTTGTTTAAGATTCTACAAACTTTGAGTGTTTTTAAAAAAATAAAAAATGTATGTGCTTTCTTAAGAAAAAACACTCCCGCAGCATGATGCTTCCACCTCCATGTTTCAACTTCATAGAGAAGCAGCATCTGTGCCGGAGTTAAATAACGCACTGAATTCAAATGCATGTCACTATTTCCAGATTTTAGTTCTGAAAACATTTTGAAAATGACGTGTCACTTTAGAGTCACACACCCCAGTACTTTGTGTTGTAAGGTGGGGATATTTAAAACACTGAAAGGGTGGGAAGCTATGTGAAAGCATCTAAAATGGGCAAAGAGAAAAATTTTATATACTCAAAACATGCCACAGGCTTTCAGTCTAATGTAGGTCTAGCCTTTGACTGTTCCCTTCTAAAACCATCCTTTTTGTCACCGATGTTGACTTTCTGGTATGATATGTCTTGCAACGCAACCCGTGTGTATTAAAGCTTACGGTCTTTCACATCTTTTAGTAAATTAAATCATCAATCATTTGCCAACTGGCTTTGTCTGATTTTAAAATTAACTTGACACCCAGAAGTCTCTCTTTGTCGCAGAACAGTATCATATGAATTTGCTAAGGCTCCTCGCGAAAACATGTGAGTTTAAGGATCTGCTCCAATACAAACAGTGTTGTCACATTTCCCATATCTCCAGGTGCACCTGATGAACCCGGAGAATGTGCCGAAGCCGTGCTGCGCCCCCACCAAGCTCCACGCCATCTCCGTCCTCTTCTTTGACGACAACTCCAACGTCATCCTGAAGAAGTACAAGAACATGGTGGTACGCGCCTGTGGCTGCCACTGACACCAGTGAGGACTGGTTGTGCGCCGACGGACATGGCTGAACTCAGCTGGACTCCAGTTGTTTGTTTTTTTTTCGAGCCTGGAAGGTATCAGCATTTAGTTCAATAATCACAAACCGAAACTATTAACATGTCGACGACAAGGACAGAGATCGACACCAGACTGAGATTTACAGCGTCGTTGTTAGCGTCACACTCCAGACTTCACCTTTACGGACTTTGTGTGTCTAAGAAGAGTGTTTGGTATGTATATTGTGTGTTTATTGAATCGTAAGAAGGCCTGACGCGTCAATCCTCACTGAGAGGCCCTAACCGATCTGTTGATGGACTAGTCAGACTGCTGCTTTCATTCCCCATCTCCTCTCCGATGGAAAACACAGCGGATCAGATCTGAGGAGGCGTACGAAAGATCAGTTTCCCCGCGACCGACCCGAACACCTGCTCAGCCGACTCAAAACCCGCATCATCGAGACGAGAATAAACGAGGCCAGTTGCAACTTTACAGCAAATGCTAACTGATGCATCTGTCAGTACATTCGTATTTATCCTTTTTTTTTTTTTTTTTCCTACTGTATTTTCCTCGCAAGCCATATTTACTTTTCCCAAAATATAATTTGGACTCAACCGAAGAGACCGCATTCTGTTTTAGCAGCACACTCCTCCAAATAATGCGCTCTGTGTCAATATTTGCCAGGCTCCGGCTGACATGCAGTTCTCTGGGGCCGGTTTAACCCGATCCATGTTGTGGCCAAACTCGTGTTTTTCTACAAAAAGGACAGAAATTCAGCCCCTTCGCCCCCCGACATGCCACAAATGGCCATTTCTGTTTAGCTGCACTCGCAAAGCTCACAAACACGTCTAACCCCTTTACAAGAGATTGTGGAAAAACATTTGCAGAGACTAAAACGGTCCGTATGACGAGTTCTTTTTTCTTCTGTAACCCTGAGAGCGACATTATGCTCAGATTTAGCTGCAGCGTCTTCCCATCTGAGCGCGTTACTGTGAGCCTTAAATAACGTGGAATATTTAAAAGAACATATCTGAACGAGAGAGAAAAAAAACTTGTATCCGTACCAATCAAAATACCTTTTGTGCCTAACCTATCTTAAATATTATATACCTCTGGAAAGCTGCTGTTTACATTTGTGATCCTGTTAAGACTGTTTTTTTTCCCTGTAAATACGTGTACATTTTCAGCTTATTTATTGCACCTTTTATTGAAAAAGAAAATACCACATTAAAGCGAGAAATACAAACATGTTTTTGGCAAAATTTATTATGAAATCTTATGTTACAACTTTCCACTTTTTTTTTTCTTTTCGTACAAAACTTGTGGATAGGGAACAAATGCGGCCCATTGAAAAACCTCTTTAGACCTCGTGTTGCTTATAAAGAAAGAAAAAAAAACCCTGATAAAACTGTTGCTTTTGCCCGTTTGTGAACCTGGGTTGGACAATAAAAGCCGTCTTGCATCACAGGACATTTTTCACATAGCCGGTCGAGAGCATAAACGTTGGACAATCCATGAAAAATGTTTCAAATTCTCTAAAACTAGAGAATTAAGTAAAAAAAATTCAGTAAATTTACTGAAAAAAATTTAGTTGGTGCAAGTTCAGCTTTACTTTTCAACGAGGCTAGTCAGGTTCTTATGTTATTGTCATTTAATAAACTATTCATATTTATACCAGGGACATTCAATGATGATTCAATCAAAATAATCAGTGATAAAGAAATGAATGCAGATGGTCCTGATCTGCGATTCACTTAGCTTGAGAAAAACATAAACAAACTGCATTTGGATGTTTTTTTTAAAGAGGTGAACTAAAATACAGTTGCATAATTAATGACTTGAAGCTTCAAAAGCTAAAAAAAAAGTTAAAAGATGTCACATATACATTTCACATGAAACGAAGGTGATTGATCATTTTTAGAGCTTTTTGTATTTAGTGAAGTGTAAACAATCTGGTCCACGGCTCAGGTTACCGCGTCAACAACAATCTTGTGTGAGTGACATTATTCTGGTCCACTTATTTTCCCTGAGAGTTACATCAGATAGGCTATCAGCAGATATACATGATGTACCTTTAAAATAACCCTCAACCTCACAGAGACATCACAACCTTTACAACTTAAGAGTCACAGCGTCATAACAGTAGAGGTTTATAATTTAAGTAGGAGGGGAAGGGAACCCACAGGAGTCAGAAAACAAAAAGAAAAACAAACAAGATTTTTAATGAACGTTTTGGTACAGTTGTCGGTGTTTCTGGTGATTATTGGACCAGTGCTTGCAGAGGTTCACAAACATAAGATTTCAGCTCGAGAGATTTATAAAAAAATACATTTCCAACACATCTATTCTGTCTGTAAATACAAAATAAAAAAACCCAGAGACCCAGACGATGACATCAGTCTGTCGCTGGCTTAACTCCTTCCTGAAGGAAATCCGACTTGGCAGTGGCAGGACAGAGACTCTTGTCCAGCTGGCCAGATAACAGGAGACTCCAGGTAGAGAGCTGTTGCTTCCTACAGCTCGTCTCTCGCCTGCCTCATCACGAAGCTGTGCAGGCTCTCCAGGTCCCGCCCCCCGTGATGCTCGTCACCCTGCGCCCCAGCTCTGAAGATGATCAACGTTGGGTAACCCCGCACCTGAGAAAAAGACGTACAAAAACAAAAAACAGGATTACATCAGGTTTGATTAGCCTTAGCAACAGCCAGTTTGAGTGAAGCTTAAGCTGCAGAGTTGCTCTATACAAGTCTGGGCTGTGTGGGGCAGGATCAGGCAGGTGTAAAAGACAAAAACGTTTTCTTCAGTGAACTTCTAAAGCACACTCGGACTTGAGAAGACAGAGTTAAACCTACAGAATACTTGTTGCACAGCGTGCGCTCGACGGTGCAGTCCACTTTGGCGATCTTGACATCAGTGAGGCCAGGAAACTCCTTCTTGGAAAGGTCGTCCCAAGTTGGAGCGAGATTCTTGCAGTGACTACACCTGCACAGCAGGAAGACGAGAGTTGTGCCATTTTAATCAAGAACTGATGTGCTTTGGGAACTTAAAATCCCTTTGTAAAAAACTATTTAGCATTATATTTATTTGTCATTTTAAAACTATGCAAGAAAAGACAGTCCCTTTTTTATATATAAATTATTCATCAGTTTCCTTATTTATTAGGGATTTTATGAGAACAGCAAAGTAGCACATACAAAAAATATCTGAAGTGTTTTGTGTGTATTCACCTCTGACACCCCTACGTTAAACCCAACCTGGTAAATAAAAGTTGACCTGATTAAATAAATGAATTCATTTTAAAGCAGAAGTGGAACAAGGTCATTAGATGGGACCAAAACTGAACTTTGCAGCCTCCGTGCACAGCAGCAATAAACATATCTAGAGACTTCAGAATCTGATTAAGATGCAATTAGAAATTGATTATATTGTCATATAGTGGTACTATTTAAAATATCCACACGGCCATTTGTTCCTACAGAGGTGATCTTACCATGGAGCGTAGAATTTGACGAAGGTGAAGCCCTTCGCTACCGTTTCGTCAAAGTTGCTCTCGGTGAGGATCAACACGTCGGACTGCAAACACAGAACGGCATACTTACACTTTATGGGTCTAAAGAAAATTAATCATGATCACTGGCAGTTGTAACCAAGACTTTTATGCTAGCAAACATCTTATGCTTTTGTTAAGTTTCTAACATTATTAGTAGATAGTAGTATGAAAAAAACCCAAACAAACCTGATGAAGAATCTTTACTGGTCTACTGTTGACTAAAGAACTACTTTCTTACTGTACCGGCTGCCAAACTTGAGGCTCATAACGTTAGCTTACAATTCCTTTAATAGTCAACGGGATCACGCGTTGTGATATCAATTTATTTTTAACAATAACGTGCTGTAAAATGCCACTGTGTCATTTGAAACGACGTTTGTAAAAGCGCCTCGAGGCGATTGTTGTGAACTGGCGCCTTCTGTATGAGCAAAATGAACTGCGCTGCTGTTTTGATACCATGAAATTTCTTTGCGAGGTCACACCCAAAGAAATTCAGAACAGAACACAAAAGTATTCGTTCCTATATGTGCTATGCACGCCTGCTGTCCACACCCACCTTTACCTCCTCGTCTGCTGGCTCATCAGTGGGAATCTCGTTTGATTTCTGCTCCTCGGCTGGTTCCTCCTTCTGCTCTACAGAGAGCGCAGCCTTCAGCTGGTTGTCTGCAAACTCTTTGAACGAGTCCAGGTCTCTCTTCCCTTTGTATTGTTCTATCTTAATAAAACAAATAAGAGCAGGAGAATTATCACACGGACACACACACCAGACTGGGTCATCTGCCAACCCTGCAACCTGCTTCCAAACCTTTTGTCCATTGTGGAAGAACAGCAGTGTTGGGTATCCTCTGACACCGTTCTCAGAGCACACCTCGTAGTGCTGTGTGCAGTCCACCTGGGTCACAGGCAAATTACCAGCATTAAAACAGGAGTGACATCACACCAAACACTGGCACCTGCATTGTTTCTGACCCTCCTATGCAAAACGAGCAACACCTCATGTGATTAACAACCTGTTCTGTCACACAAATCAACTGACTGTGCAAAGGGACTTTGGTCTAAGGAGAGGAGAAAGCGCACAACTAGGTCCCTGCAACATCGGTAGAAGTTGAACATTTAAAGCAAAGCATTAAGCTTGTAAAGTGTGGAGATCTTCTAAGACTGTTTTCAACAGTGATGACACACTCAGCCCACCTTTCCTATCTTTACGTCGTCCGAGTGTTCAAAGCTGGAAGCCAGCTGCTCCCAGGTCGGCGCCATGGCTTTGCAGTGGCCGCACCAGGGTGCAAAGAACTTAATAAAGTGAGCGCCTGGAAATGAAACACAGAAGCCATTACAAGAAATTAATATAACTTTTAAAAAAAGAAGTTGCCTTGATTCAAGATTTATACTTTTAGTAACGTAAACTCATTTCTTTATGCACACAGCATTACCTGCTATAAAAAGCATACCCAGCCTGCAGGGCTTATGCAACCAGGTATGCTACTTTATAGCTCAAATTATTGCTTTGCTGTTGCCAGGATGCAGAGCTACAAGCAATAACCAGATGGTAAAAGGCGCCCGTGTCATATCCAAACAGGAAATCATTTGTTTTTATTTTTAATGACGATTCTTGAGCTTCAGTGGAGCTTAGGAACCGTCCTCTCATTGACAGTTTATTATTGCCCAGTCCAAAAGCATGAGGTGACTTTACATGAAGTTTTTTTTGTTGTTGTAATTGTTAGTTTATCCTGATATTCAAAGCAAAGCAATAAGCCATTTTAAGTTACTTAATGACAGATGCAGAATCACATCTTAGTGTGGATGAAAACTGAAAAAGCATTCAAATATGGAACAAGAGTGAAACTTTTACAGCCGGATACAGCTGCAACTGCAATAAAAAAAAATGTAATTACCCAGTAACTAGTGAGACTGATGAAGCCTCACATTTACCTTTGGATATGTGTTCCTTAAAGTTAGCTGCAGTGAGCTCATACATGCCCTGTTTGGGCTCTGGGGCTTTAGGGGATTCCTGCTCACTTACTGGTTCCTGGAGAACAGAAGTGGATAGAAACCTTTAATTCACAAAACGTCGCTTTGAGGCTGATTACTGAGTGAAGGAAACTCACTGAAGGCTCCTCCTGGAGCGTCTTCAGCATCCACGTCTCCAAAGACTGCAGATCTCTTGGTCCCTGGTACTTCACTGCTTCTTGGTCTGGCTTAAACAACTTTAGTCTGCACATGAACACACAAAATAATGCTTGAAATAGCACACAATTCAAATGAATAAAGTTGGTTATTAAACCGAATAGTCAATAATTATTTAGAGTCGGTTGTGTTCCTGCTGTGTTCGCAGGTGTCAGCAGCAAGGTTAGGGTTGAGACGAAGATTTCTGGCAGAATATTTCACTACATTTGGGTCAATGTGTCACCAGTTTCAATGATTAACGGAAAGCAAGTTTATTTCTAAGTTGTAAAGAGGTGTGTTAACATAAGTGGTGCAGTGAATTGACCATTTCACAGTCTGATCTTATGAGTCACATTTTTAGCCATGAATTGGAAAATTAGCTAGATTCACTTCTGATATGAATGAATGCTGAAATACATTATAGTTTTGAAATCATTTGCATACTGTTCAGTTTTTTTTTCTTCTTTTTTCAAGCAGACAAACTGTCCTGTCTATGCATCTCTCTGTGGCGTTCTCTTACTTACGTGGGGTATCCTCTGACGCCGTGCTCGCTGGAACAGAACTTGGTGTCCTGGACGCAGTCCACTTTCACCACATATACAGGAGGATCATCCATGCCGTTGTATTTGTCTGCCAGTTCATTCCATGCCGGCTGCAGTCTCTGGCAATGGCCGCACCTGGACATAAAGTGATAAAAATGGGTTATTGGACACGTTTGCATTCTCTTAAAAAAATTCCAGGTTTTTACGTTGCTAAAATGTTTACAGCCCACGTGAATAGTTGAGAAACTTATTCTGGTTTTGCTGGAAAGGTGTGAAACTCGATGGAAAACTTTGGATAGAGCTGAGTCAAAAATCGGTCTCGGCCGATGTTCACGTCCTCCTTGGAGACGCTAAATGGCAGCAGACGTTTTTCAGTGAAGGATTTAAAGTATTTGACAGAGTTCCACCAAAATACCAGAGTAAAATCTGTGATTTTCACTTCATGAGATTCAATTTAACAATGTCTAGAAAACAAGGACAAGAGGAACTTTTAAAACTTGTTTGCTATATATTGGTGTTATTTTCCAGGAAGGCCAAGGAACATGTCATTTCATTTTGTACTTTCCCTTTTATTACAGAGGAGTTAGACAACATGAAAAGTATTATTATTTTTTTCTTACTATACTCTGGTACATAATGTTATTTGCTAAAACAATTTATTTGAATTTTATTATTAATGGCAAGAAAAAACAATTAGCCAATTATTGATTTTTTTGGTGCAAATTTTAAACCTATGTGATCAGACTACATTTGTTGTCTTTTCTTAACCAGACTTAAAAAGATAGTTGTTTTTTTTAAATTGGTTTAACATCTTACAGTTCATGTCTGGATGGTTGTGAAACAGGAAGGATTCCAGATACAAATACAGTATGGACCACGCAAATGTTGTTTTTTGTTTGTTTGTTTTACATCAGAAAATAATCCTAATAGATTTCAGAATAGTCTCTTCCCCCACCAAAAAGGAATACTGTGAAGGTCAATGCTGCCAAGTTACATACCACAATATTCCTTACTATTCAACTGAAAGTCTCAACAAGCTTTTGAGAAATCACACCATTGACCATAATAGAAAAAAGGTACATTGTGAGATGTTTGGTGGTCCCTGGATGGGGCAACTCTCAATTATAGCAATTAAAAATATTCCCTTGAATGTTTTAGATTTGCTCCCGTTCGATTTAAATTGAAATCTGTCTAACATTGTGCCATTACATTCTTAATTTGATGACAATTTCAGGATTTAATTCATTTGAATCAGTTGCGTTTATGCAGAATTTTATGTCCCGATGAGATAACTAGTAAAACAGTGTTTTATAGCAGAAACATCTCCAGCTTACAAAACGTTGAGCTCATCTCCTTTTTGTCCCCTTTGCACGACCAAGGGCCTCTGTAGGACCGCGGACCCCCAGTTTTGAAGCCACTCACATAACAGTGAATCAGTGCGCGCCACGTAAGCAAAGCTACCTCCTTATAACTTTGAAAACTTCACCTACGTGGTGCAAAAACAACGACGACAACTGTAGCTTAGTACTTTTTACCTGAAAATGCTTAACATTATTTCATCTGCCTGACGTATGTGTGACGTTATGCTATAGAGGGCTAACTGTAAATGTTTAAATCTGATAAGCCGCTATGCTAATCTAGCCTAGCATCTAAGCTAACCGAATCAACTGTGTTTAGCGGGTGGGCTAGGTAGCTTAGTAGCTAGCCAGCCAGTTTACCGGTAAACTGTTACCACAACAACACGGGAGGTTTTCTTGCACTTACACGAGTTGGCAAAGAGAGAGAGATGCCATAACCGACTAATCTGTCAAACGTCGTTCAAAAAGACTCATTTTCTGCACTTACCATGGGGCGTAAAACATGACAAAGTGGGGTGCAGTCGGCACCGCCTCGGTGAACATCTCTACAGTGTATGTGTGCTTGGCATGCTCCTCTTCTTCTGCATCAGCGTCGCAAAACACAACTGCAAATAGTAACGTAAGAAACAGTAAACACGAAGTAAATGCTGTGCAAGTCAGTGCAGAGGCCATGGTGAATCTCGGCTGGAGAACGGCGTCCCTGCTGGTACAAAAGGAGCGACTTTCGCCAAAACACGCCCCTTTACAGACTCTCTCTAAAGGGGCAGTATTATGTAAAATCAACTTTTCATCATGTCATTAACTCATCAGAAACATACCTGGAGTGTTGCCTTGACTCTTTTATGCATGTTTGAAAAATCCTTTAATCTCCAGCCATTCAGGGTTACAAAACGCTTGGTCTCGCCAAGTGATGTATTTTCCACTCAGCTCTTCCTCAGAGCTGCAGTCTCTAAGCCGAGCTTCTGCCTCACAGAGCACTGCTCTCCTACGACTCCACTACTGAGCTCCTTCAGACTAGCGACAGCAGCTCTTAGCAAACAAGAGGTGGAACTGCATCTACTGAGCTCATCATATGAGCTACTTCTCAGTGCAACTAAAGCTTAATGCAGAAATACGTTGTTGTGATGACGTGCTGAAAGCGGAGGAAAGAGCAGGATCTTCTTATAAAGACCCAGTTTCAAGGCATTAAATTGCAAAGTCACATTTTTTGAAGTCATATTTGATATATGCAGCATTTTTTATAACAACTGAAAGTAATATAGTTACTTGCTTGTGCTATAAAATGACACTATGTGTCTGGAAAATACATAATACTGTCCCTTTAAATGCAACATTTACACTAAACTCGTTCAATTAGAAGCAGCATTAACTACTTCAATGATTTGAGCTACATAGCTTGCCTTTTGCATGAGACCGTAATGGCCATCCTTCACCAATAAAGTGCATTAATAAGACTTGACCATCCATGACTCTGTCACCAGTCCCCCCCACAATTCAGAAAGATTCGGTGTCAGTGTTGTCACAACTTGTGCTAAGCTCAGGAAATTATGATTTTTGTTGGAATTGTTGTGTTATAAAGCTAAAAGCTGAATAATCCAAGATATACAGTACTATTCTTTGTGGAGACTCTGGGTTCACCTTCAGTTCTAAGAAGTTCTTGCATGGGAACAAAATATTTCTTGTATGGACGGCACCTTGCAGAAGTCGTTAGCCACCTCTCCTTTCTCATGTTAATCTTCCAGGGCCAGACTATGCTTAAAAATGTGCTCAGGATTTCGAAAGTCTAACAAAATCCTTTTTTTAAACATGAGGGGTTTTTTTTCTCTTGCTTTTACTTAGAGACTATATTCAGGACCAATAAATTTGTTTATAATTTAAGATGCATTTAGAAGTTTCCCCCCCTAAAGTAGTGTGTGGAAATGTCAAAAGTGGTTACTTGCAAATAGTCCTATAAATTCTTGCCGACTGCACATTGGCAGGCTCCTGAACTTTCCTTCTCACCTTAATCTTTCAAAAACAAATTGTCAACACTTAACGCAAGTGATGTAACTGGTGTGACTCTATTAGGGCAACAATAAACAGACGGTATATTGTGAAAATAAACAAGGTTAGGTTTCTGTTTTACCTGTTCAAACGTGGCTGCCCCAGCTCAGGAGGAACATCACTGCCGCTTAGAATGACAGATGGGCCGTTAGCTTTCTGCAGCAGCCGTCACATGCATGAGTCAGAGTTGCCTCCTCATCACTGCTACAAATGATGCTTTAAAATTACGGTGCGACTCATGGCAGCTGGAGCCTGGCGGAGTGGCGACAGTGCTTATAAATCATGCACCTTTTCCCAGAGGGAAGTGTGTTTGTGTGTGTCTGAGCAAAGTACCTGCTGGCCTTGTTGGACTGACAGCTCCTTGGAAAGTCCACACCTCTTTTAATGTAGTCATGATTTCATGAAACCTAAAGGGAGGAGGGAGATGGTGTGGGTGAGGGGAGCTGCAGTCTTCAAACTAAAAGTTTTTTTTTTATTTTTTATGGCATTTTCTCATTCATTAACTTCTTGTCTCTTGAACCAACAAGTGAAGTCTGGCGAGCTCTGACTTTATGTCCAGGCATAAATCCTTTATTTAAACTAATTTTTGGTTTGCTTATCTAAACAAAAAAAGACTAAGCACAAAGCAGCTGCCATTTAAAAGAATTTACATCCCTTTAATATATATATATATATATATATATATATATATATATATATATATACAAAAGCATGCGCAAAATCACATGTTTTCATTTATTACATGCACAAATTCACAAGAACATACATATTTATACTAATCAACCTCAGACGTGCTGATGTTGGCTTATTTCCACACATAAAAATCAGCTCCACATGTTGACTCTCCTCTCTCACACATGTTCCAAGCTGCAGGAGTGTGAGATGTAGCTTCACAAGCTTGAAATACCTCAGAATGCCACAGTGCAGCAAGGTGCGCGGTGTAGGAAGTCATGGGTGTTTATCTGGATTTTAATATTATTAATAATGAAGTCCTCGTGTTGGTAGCAATTCGTCTTGCATTTCTATATATGCACGAGACTGGCACTTGGCTAAAATATTCATTCAGATGAGCAGAAAATATTATAAATAGCAGCTGTTATGATGTTAATTCCACTGGCTTACATAAAAGTTTTTGCTGCCTTACAATAGCAGCTTCAGTTCACACATGATCTGAAAGGCATGCGTTGTCACAAAATCGTTATGTTGTTTCATTTTTGGCATGGTCATTTCCTACATCCAGGTAGAGCTGTGAAGTAATTTATCAGTCTGACATGCCTGAAATTAGTGTTGTCTTTCTCTAGCAATTTTTTACTTTCGTAGAAAATTGTGCCACAGTAATTACTTTGAATCATAAATGTAAAACACAGTTTCAAATATTGGACAAGAAAGAATGTCCAGGGAGGCTCCTGAACTGTCCACATTTGAGGAACTCTTTACTGAATCAAATTACCTCCACTGCAGAGCTTGCTCAAAATCTGCAGCTGGGACATTTGGGTAACAGTCTTTAGACAAGACGGGCAACAAAGTGGACATTTTGTCCAAAAAGATATATATTAAGAAGAGAATCAGATCAGAAAAAAATGATAGGAGATACTAGGACGGTTAACACAAGACTGCTGCAAAGTTGTTTAAGTTGATTCATTCTAATTTTGAATGAAGGTAATGACTGACGTTTTGGACAATTGGCCATGAAGCGCCTTAAATCTCAACTTGTGCTGAATAAAACAAAGCAGAGGTTTACGTCCAGTATAACAGAACAAGGATGAACACTGTGTAAATTGACTGTCTTAAATTTAAGACATTTGCAAATTTTTACCTGAAAAAGAAATTTGCTATGGTATGTTCTTCAGCATACCACTGAGACATTGAAATGATTGCGTCACTGAAAACAGTCTAGCCAGCACCTCAACAGCCTTGTTTGCATTTGCAAATTTTCTGCACCTATTACGTTGGAAGGATGGAAATGTCCCGTGGACCTCTCTTTTCTTGTCCAACACAGTCCAATCAGAGAACGTGTGTCAAAAAAAGACGGCTGCTGCAGAAAGCTAACGGCCCATCCGGGGCTGCAGTCTACATTAGAAACCAACTTTTGCACTGCAATCTTTTAAAAGAGACATTCCCATAATTCAGCTATGCCTAAGTGAATGCTGGCAGTGGCTTTATTTTAACAGACCAGGCCCTAAATGCTGACACTCCATCTAACTTTGGTGAAAAAGCACGGTGTAATCCATTAAATGTCAAATTTCTTCAAAATGTTTCAACACCTGCTTGTGTCATTAAGTGAAAATACAAACTGAGAGCCGCCTGGAATTTTTTTTTTTTCAAACGACTTGGAAAAGTGTTTTTGACTGTTTTGACTGCTTGCATATTATATTCCTGCCCTGATTTAGTCCTCTGCTCTGACACAAAGGTGCTGGTCCGATGGGAACTCCCACCCACTTAAAGTTTATTTGGGCTCTCTTATATAAAAAATATTGCCTTGCCCCCCGTTTGAGACAGACCATTCCTTACATTCCAGTCTCAGACTGCTCAGTAAAACACACATATCACACACGCCGTCAATTGGAGGTTGAAATCATATGAGATTATACCCTCCTATCTTTTTACATGATAAATAACCCAAGTCCCCCAAAGTGGCTCTATTGTTCCCACTGCAAGCCCACATTCACACCCCACTATTTAGTCTCATCATGTCTTATGGCTGTGGTTAGTACAGCCAAAGTGTCACTGACATATTTTACATTTGACCTGCTACAGAGGAGGTCACATAGTTGCGGGTGTCTACTGGTTACCCGTTGTTGGTATCAAGGCACCATGCCAGGCCAACCAGAGCTTGGTGTAAAGGGAAAAGGAAAGACGAATGGACTCCAGGGAACCGAGGCCATTATGTTTGTTTTCTTCATGGCCTGAAGTTCTCAGCTGAAGGTGCAGGAGCCGACAGGCGGTAAACGGGGCGAAAGCGAGAACCGAAAGAGAGCAACTGGCTGAGGAGAAGGATAATTTGGTTTTAAGTATCTGAGGCGATGGAGTGTTCACTACGGAAATGTCCTGAGTGGTTCATTTTGAAAGATTATGTTGATGCCATTTTCTGGTTGGTGCGGTGCCAAAAAATAAACAATCCTTCAACCTATTGTCACTATGAAATGCATCCCTGCCAGTCTGTTGAACAACCTTTAATGTCTGTGCCCATGTCAGTTTTCGGTGGGTGTCCATGTCCGCGCAGGTTTTGTTTTTCCATCTTTGAACGGTGGATTGAAAAATACCCTGAGAGCTCTCCAACGCTTGGGAAATTGTTTTATAACCTGGTTTAAACATCTCCACGTCTTGCAACACCACCCAGCATGTGTCTTTGTGCCGTAATACTGTTTTCCCGCATTTTTGAACATCACACTGTCCAAAGTCAGCAGTGTTTCCAGTAGCAACACAAGAATCATAGCCGTATCATAACCAGGACTCAGGATGTGACCAGCAGAGGTGAACCGATCTCTTTTCCAGACAGCTGAAACCCATTGCAACAAGCACCTGTTCTACACACACACACACACACACACACACACACACCCATACGCCCACACGCCCGCACACACAAAGGGAAAGGGCTTTTCCACAGGACTGAATCACTCCAATAAAAAATAAAACATAAAAGCATGGAAATAAGAGAAAACCTTGTGTCCTCATCTGGGTGGCTACGAAACGGATGGTGGGTGTAGGAAAGTGACAAGTGGATAAAGCATAACAGAGAAAATGCAAAGTGAAATAAAGTTACTGTATATCTAAGGGAAATTGGGAAAAAAAAGAGGTGGGAAAGCAGCTAGACCAGAAAAAAAATGCAGAGAAGAATGTGAGACATTTAAGAGGGTGCTCACGATTACCACAAGACCTCTCCTTTCTCCCCCCACTCGGGTGTTGAGGTTCTACCACTACGCCTTTAAAGAACAACATGGAAGATTTCCAAAAAGTTGACATTCTTTAAGAGTTAGTTGCCATTTAATCAGCAACTGACCACGTTGCTTTCGGTCCTGTTTGCGTCTTGCTCTTTGCATTTGTCCAGATTGCAGTTTGAGCTTTCGCTCCTTCCTGTCTGTGCCGTGAAAGAACCGACACGGCGTCGCACTTTGATGCATATTCATAGCAGCCACTCGAGGACAGACACTGTAGGTGGGGACAGAAGCTGCCTCTGCCTGCGCTTCGCAGACACTTGTAGGTTTAGAGCTTTCTTTGTCAGAGACCTGCTTCCTGCTGGGAAAACCATCAGGGGGAACCTACCAAAATGTGAAAGAGGCTTTGATGAGGAAGAAAAACAGAAGAAAAAGGCTGGAAGAACAGAAATTGGCTGCACTTTCATGGGTATATTTGTATTTGAAAAACAAAAAAACATAAAACAAAAACAAAACAAAACAAAAAAAACCTTCAAAATTAATTATGTAAACTTCTTCTCCTCACATAATCTGATGTTACAAATTCATTCTTCGCATTTATTTGCAGAACAGGCAAAGATAAAACTGTAAAATAAGTGACTTAATTAATGTTTTCACCATAATTGAACACAGACATTTCTAAAGATAGCCAACCTTTAATTTATGCAGGTCAGTTTAGCGGGGAAATCCATGCTTTACTCAATCAGAGCATTAGAGCATTATAGATAACCAATCAATTGATTGACCAACCGACTGACTGACCGAGCGATCGATCGATCAACAAGGCAGTTCAAAGTGCTCTAATCATTAAAACACCAAAATAACGAGTCATAACAACGTCATACAGTCACCAATTGAGAAACCAAAAACAAACATCACATTTTTGTCGAGTGCCATCATGAAGATCGTCAATACAAGCAATTCTACTCTGGTGGGATTTTAGCTTTGATTTAAAGGAGCTCAGTGTTTCGGCTGTTTTACAGTTTTCTGGAAGTTTGTTCCAGATTTGCACAAAAGCTGAATGCTGCCTCTCCATGTTTGGTTCTGGTTATGGGGATGCAGAGCAGAATCAGAACCAGCAGACCCGAGTGATCGTACTTAGCAGTGTGAATTAGGTACCTTTTCAAATAGTGATCCATTGTTTCACACTAGAGCCACTTGGATTTCTCTGCGTGCCAAAGAGCCTAATCTTAATCTAATCCTTACCAAAGCATAAAAGTTAAAAAGGTTCCCAGAAGCTTCTAGTTTCCTTTTGTGATGGTGGGACAGAGAAAGATGTTGCTAGGTTGCAGTTCATTAATCTACTCTTTCAAAGCAAATAATGTGACAAGGTCCTACTTGTATCCATATCAGATCCTTATGGTGTGAGAGAGTTTCTGAAGCAGAAAACAGGCCTTCCTTATTGGAATGAATGCGATGCTGCTGTTTTGTTCCAGAAAAAGAAAATGCTGGGACTTCTCTTGCAACCACGATGCATCCAAATATTTCTGACAGCCCACAAATCAGGCAGCTGCCATGTAGGCCTGAAGCTACAGCACTCTGAAGTGAAACTCAAGCAGACAGTATTTCACATGAGGCGAGCCATAAATGTCATCAATAACCAGCGAGGCTACATTTTGCTGAGTAAAAGTCATGCATAAGAATTGACGTTTTATTCGTTTTGGATTAGGAGCAACACACGTTAAGGGTGCGTGCTGTCGTTGCAGAGAGGTTTGTTTTGATTTAGTCATTTTTAAAAATTTCTTTTAAAAAATAGAAAATGCAAATAAAAAAATAAAGTCATTACAGATGCTGTCACCTAGTCGCCGCGCTCCTGCTGGCTCTCATGGAAAATCTTAAAAAGGGGCCCGGCCTTGTTGAGCTCAGGCTGACATTACCAGCGTGTTGTGGCCAAGTCACAAAACAGATGTTTACTGTTTTTGTGAGCCGTATTTTTCTCTCCGCCTCGACACTGACCCCGGGCCCAGGCGGTTCGGTTTAAGAGAGCGCTGGCGTTTGAGGGGACAGACGGGGTCACGGTGCAGAAAACCAGGCGATAATGTTTTACTGTAAACGTGGGACCGACTGAAAGCATGTTTTCTGACGTGGGAGAGTTTATGACTCTGACAGGTGCTTGGGTTCATCCACGATTCAGGCGGCTGGTGTGATAAAGCGATCAGATGGATCACACGTTGGAAAATTGGGGCTGTGTGCGATCTCGTCCTGAATGTGTCACCCTGCGGGAGCAGTGAACGGGGTTGTGAGAGGGGTTTTTTTGTGTGTGTGTGTGTGTGTGTGTTTTGCTGTGTAGGCTGCAGCTTCGGAGAGTCTGCAGAGACAGTTACGGAGACGGTAAAGGTCTCTCCACAGAAGCCATTAAGCTGTGCGTCTGTTAGAATGATGTGTTTTCCTTGGCTGCGCGGCAGCAGCAAGTGCTGGGAGGACCAGCTTGGAGCCTCTGCTGCTGACCTGCTTTGATGTGCAGCCCAGGAACCAGCCTCTTTTTGTGTCTTTCTCTTCCATTTCTTTTTTGTTGTCATCCTTTTTCCACAACTTTGTTCCTCCCTCTTACTTCCTTTCCCCCCCCTCTCTATATTTTACATGCTGCTAAAAGGTTTAATTTTTTTCCACTGTTTGTTCAGTTTGATTTTTACCTTTCGTAACATTACCGAGTTCCACTTTTACTCTTTATTTTTTTTCAGAAAAGGTTTTCTACTTTAGCCTTCTGCTCCTTTTCTATATCTCTCCTAGCAGCTAACTGCAGCTGCTAAACATCCAGAGCCATTCAGGGTGCATAGCAGCTTTTAAATTATTGCATTAAAAAGATTTCTGAAAGAGAAGTGCCAGGAAGAGTCCAACAGAGACAAGTTTCCATTTCTTCTAGACATGGTTTGTCTGGGGCCTTAAGCAGAGTAGAATTTAGGGGCCCCTCATCAGCACAACCAACAGCGTTTCAGTACAGATTTGGTGGAATCTTTACACCTTGTCAAATAAATCTAAATTTAAATGTTAAAAAAAAGTTAATTATTTTTATTTTTTAGCTTAATAGTATTCTCATTGTCAATAAACAAACGTAAAGATTCTTGCTCTCATAGAAATCTAAAAAGTTGAAGTCCAAGCATTTATGGAGGGTCCCTAAGCTGCCGCTTAGTTTGCCTATGGCTTGGGCTGGCTCTGCTCTTAAGTCAGTTTGCAGCATAAACAAGTTGCTGCAAACTTATGCAGCAGTTTTCTTCCAGAAGGAAACTGCTGCTCAGCTGACAGAGAAACGAGACTGCGAACCGAAAACCTGTACTCAACTTAGCTAATGTGTGAGCATGATTATTTACATACAGCACCCTCATTACATGTTGTCTCTGCGTATAATGTGTAAAAAAAAGAAAAGTGCACCAGCATATTCTCACACTAAAACATTTCTAGAAAGATGAAGCTACCTCGAGTACATTCATTCTGTTTTGAAAATTTCCTTTGTAAAGAAATGGGACGCTGGAAAAAGCTTTTTTAATTTATATTCTATACAGATTGTTCTTTAAAAAAAAAAAATCACATTGAAAAGCAAATTTCAATATCAGACAAAAATACCTGGAGTAAATAAAAAAAAAAAAAAGTTTTCTAAAAAAAGAGAGAAAGGGAGAAAACTATTTTAAGTAAAAAAAAACAACAACCAACAAACAAAACAAAACAACAACAACAAAAAAAGAACAGCAATAACATTCATTGCTCAACATGGGCATCTTACTGACCAGTGTTAATCTTAGTGCCCTCCCTTCCCCTGCATCCTTCCCCCTCAGCCTCAAGGTAAAGCCATCACGCCTGAAACGATGGAGCAGCGAAGGCACAGGCCCACTTGGGTTCAGAGACACAGGGGAGGTAAAGCATGAAAAGAAAAAGCCAAGCGCTGTCCACAGCCTGCGAGGAGCGTTTGCCTTTTATTTAAGATCCCACTCCCAGACATTCCTTTGCCAAGAAGCGGGGCCTCCCTGGAGAAAGCCAGGATGAGTGGCTGAACTCGCATTCAGATGGGGGGTTCAGAGACTTGAGATACACAAAATCTCATACAGTCTCTGCAGAAATGAAAAAGCAAAAAAAAAAAAAAAAAAAACTGTCACACACACACAGTGATGCCCACACCTTGTTCATCCACCTCCTTTGCCTTTCATTGTTCTGTCAGTCAGGATGGTTTTCTTAGCTGCAGTCCACAGCAGGGAGTTTCTGTTTCACGGATGGTCACAGACTTGTAAAAGAACAACTGATTGATTTATTGGGCTGGAGGGGGCAGAGGTAGATGGGGTATTAGGAGCTCCTTGGAGATTTCAATGTGAAATTCCAGTTCAACAACAACTCAAAATGGCACAAAAAGGGCACTGATGCTTAGCTTTGAGATGTAGCCTGTACGTTTTCTTCCGATTTAAGTTAAAAATCAGACTAAATTTGAAGATCTAGAATTTTACTCTCATGCTTACAGTCCGTTCAGACATCTGTGTTATTTGAGCTGCATTGTATTTGTTTGGACTCGACCAGTTTACGTAGATCCTCGTATGAAATCACCCCCCTGCAAACTTCCTTATGGATCTTGCTGAAAGGTTTGCATTAGAACAACATTCAAAAGCACATGTCAGGAGATGGATCTTCTCGTCACCCAAATGGATTTAAGGTGACAGTACTGTGAGGCCAATTTGTAAAGAATTTTGGCTGCAAACATCACATCCAAATCTGGAGACCACATGTTGTGCCGGCTCACAAAGAACTGTAGCTGAATTTATAGACCATCCTTACTTTTATAGCTTCATTTCATAGAACATTTACAGTACTAAAAAAAAATAAAAAATTGGCATTTAAAATCATCTGTGGGTGCAGCTAAACTTTAAACATATCGCTCACTTAATGATACAGACAAAAGGTATGCTTTGAAAAGTGCCTGTGTTTTTTTTCTTTGCAGAACTTCTACTGTAAAATATCTGTTGGTTCAATCAGCGAATATAGGTGGACACCCACTGCATCAAGGCTTTGAATCATTCTTTATACTGTATCATTCTCCTTCCTGCTCCATGATTTCTCTCCTCGAAGCGATCCCCAGGCAATGAGTTATAAATATCGAATCTAAAAAAGCTCAGGCGGAATGGTTTTCCACAAAAACTGGATCTACTGTAAGTCATGCGATGTGCTTCACACTGTGCAGAAGTTTAAAAGACAGAAGATGTAAATCAAGACATGGTAGGGGTGGGAGGAAGTTATTTTTAAGTCATCAAGAGGATTAATAGATGAGATTCTTCTTCTCGGTTTGTTTAGCATAAAAAACTTGGTTTAATAAATGACTTTGAGACATTTACATCAGTCCGCTGATCGGGTTACTCTTTCACATATGCGAAGGACAATGTGAAAAATAAAGAATTTCAAGGAAAAGAGCTGTGTCTTACATCAAGCGAAAAAAAAAAAAAGGCAGATCGCCATTTTGTAAATTACACAAACTGCCAGAATGATGAAACAGCGAACATCTGCATGCTTGTATTATGATGCTTGGACTGATGACAAATAATAGGTTCAAAAGAAAAACGCTTTTGCATATTAAATGCTTTTCCTCATTATTCATTCATTCTTGAAGTTGCTGTTAGCTTTTGAAAAGCTGCAGCAAAGTGCTAGTTAGCATTTCAAATTATACACAGATTGTCTGGGACATTTTGAGGGAAATGTGAAAGAAGTTTTGGTTGTCAATGATGAAACCTGTAATTTCTACTTTTATTTTAATAATTTTTTGTCATTTATTTATATATAAAAACATTCTCTTCCATGTCCACAAGTTGTCAAGCAAACAGGGAGGTTTTAGTTACTTTAAAAGTTAATTGTGTTCATTTAACAGTTTCACTTTTTCAAAAAAAAACTTATTCCACCCAAAGCAGGATTTTGACCTTTCCAGTGGTTTACTAAGTGGACTTAAAGGAAAAAAGGAGGAGGATACATATATTTGTTTATGAAAAATCCATGATGGAAAACTAACAGTTTATTAATCATTAATAATTTCCCTGACAGGAGGAAAAGCAGGGCATATGGAGAGGACCCAAGGTTCTTGTGCAGTACATGTCTTCCAAAAAGGCGCTTCTCCAGGCAGCAGAAAATTCTGGGACAGGAGTCATGGCGACGCACAAACCAGCCAATCAGAAGAGGAATCCAGCAAAAACCATTGCAATGACTTGATAATTGAAGAAAAATTACCACCTGATGTGAACTTGTTTTACAGCATTTGAAAGACAGTGCTTATGCAGGTGTTTAGCATCATATATATAAGCAAGAAGGTACAAAAACTGAATCCGAATTAGCTTACAATCTAAATAAGCTAACAGATAAATGTGGGACAATTTCATCTAAATTATAAAATGCAGTCAGATAAAGTGAGCAGAAGAGCAGAGTCCTTGTAGGTGAAAGATCACAATAAACATAAACTAAAGATTTGTTCATCCTATGCTATTATTTTTGCATAGTTCCTCTCCCATCAACCATGTTTTTTTTTTTTTTTTTTTACATTTGGCTGGTGTGTATGCACTTATATAGCGACAAAGAAAACATAAACTCATAATCACAACTAGCTACAGGCTGAAAAAACGTTTCAGATGGCTCTAAAGAAGTAGGTGTTGAACAAACTTATACATCCGGGATGATTTGTGTTACTAATAACAAAAGCCTGTTACAACACAATACAGCTGTGCGCCATTTTAAAAAACGTAATCTCTTGAGATAACAGCTGCCTTTAATTGCAACATTTTAGTTTTTTTGGTCAAGCGGAGATACAATCCCCCCCAAAAAATACCTGGCTGATAATGAAAACAAGGAAACATCAACGGTACAGAGGAGGTATGTGGCTGGCATTGAAGCCAGACATTCCTCAGAGCTCCAGGAATCCAGACGACAACAAGCTCTGCTGCTGCTGGTAGCCACCGGCCGATGACAACCTGCGCTCCACATCGTCTCTGGCCATTGTTTAGTCTGTGATTGACCGATGAAGGTGTTTGTTGTTGCTGGACTCTTATCTGTGTTTCTTGGACGGCATTACGTTGACGAAGCGGCCTGTTGAAACGAAGCAGGCGCATAACATCGTGTGCTGTTCGGCCGTTTCAACGTTTTAGGCTTAAAAGATGTCAATGAAAAGAGTTATAAGATAAGATAAGTTGCTTTTATGTTGCACATTTTGTTTTGTCAGAAATAAATTCAGTGCTCACTAATAAGGAAAGGCTGGCATTCATAGCGAGAGGTGGGATATTTAATATCCAACACTTTTCGTTCAGTCGATTGCTTTTAAATGCCACCCAGTGCTCATTTTTCTAAAGCCGCCACAGTCAGAAAGTCTTCAGCATCCATTGCACACTACCCCCTAGAAAAATATCAATTTCATACCACAGATCTGAGAGCTCTCTCTATGGGTGACTGTTAACTATTGCCAAAGAATTCATATTACCACAAGCATAGCTATCCGCCCAGGACCCATCACCGACTCCCTGGGGTGTTGTTATGTTGGGCTATTAACTTGAAAGTGCAGCCTTTTTTTTTTTTTTTTACTGGCATTTTTGTTTTGTGGCCCTTAGTAATTTAGTAACAGGGGCCCATCTAGCTGCACAAAAGAGAAACAAGTGAGCATGCAGAGGCTGAAAATTCTCATAAGCCGACAGAAGAAAGAGAGGAAAGCGCCTCCTTTCTTTTTATTGCTCCAAGAAAAAAAACTTTTTTCCTGATCGTCGTTGGAATGAAACTGAAAGGAATCCTTCAAGGATAAAAAAAAAAAAAAATAGACGGTTTGTGCCAAACTGTTGTCAGTCTCAGCTGAAGTCATCTGCATTATATTTCTTTCTTAGTGGAAGTTCAAACTCCACTGTTGTTTTCTCAGAGGTTTCAGAGAGTTCAGGTTTAGAGAGCGTCGAGTGCTTGCATTTTAATCTACGCACTCGCAACATGAGAAAGATTTAACAGTGGAAACAGAACAAAGGACCTTTTAATTCAGATCTGAATGGCTGGACTTCAAAAGTCAGCAAATCGCTTCAAGACGTTCATATTGTCAGAGCAATATTTGAAAAGTTTGGAATAACTGAGGCTATGTTGAATAAAGTCTAGACAACAACACAAATTTTCCTTGTCACATCACAGACTGAGCTTTATGGGAAGGAAGTTAGAAAATATCAATCAATCAATCAATTAATCAATCAATCAATCAGTCAGACTCTTCATACACAATGAGTGCAATGTTGGTCTTTAAATCAGATAAAAGAAAAGCACAATAGAAATGAAGCAAGCAATGGAAAAAAACATAAAATCTTATGAACTAAAGAAGAGATAAACGTTGGACTTAAAGCAGACAAAAACGTCCAAATGGCAGAATGTATGGAAATGTTTCCAAGCTATTGTTTTGCCTAAATATTTGTATCTGGCGAAAGTAAATATCCAGTGTTCTGAAACTGCTTTTTTTTTGAAGGTACATTGCAAACTGGGACCAGTGAGAACATTCAGAGTTTTTTTTACCCCGCTATTATAAAAAACAAGAATTTGCAGTAGTGTCGCTTAAGAAAAGTATCAATATTCCCACATTCCTTTGCTTTGAGTGTCCATGTAATCAGATATGACTGGTTTGTAGGGAAATACTTTCTACACGGCATCAGCATGGAGGGACAGGAAAGCTCTCAGTATCTGACCGCTTTAACCATTGCCCCTTTTATCTGTGTTCCTCGCCTTGCTGAGCTCCAGCTGGGTGCCGCTGTTTCCTTCAGCATTTTCATTGGCACAGTCCACGGCCAGAGAGCACTGCACCGCCTGCAAAACAGGAAGAGCAGGCCGCTTTCAGACAGAAAACAAGCCGACGCGGTTTCCAGAAACACCAGGCAGCGAGCGGAAGGAAAATGATAATGCTACAATTCATCTGGTGCCCGTTTGGTGCCTGAACGTGACTGAGTTTCATCTTATACGTCGTCGTGAGAGAAAGTCTCTCCGCTGGCTGGAAGCTTCCTCTTAATGTTGATCATACTTCTCGCTCTCCATATGTGAACTGCCTCTTGTAAGGTTACAAGATTGTGGTTCCTGATGCTGTTGCTCACCTTTTAAATGGCCAGTAATCCTTTGATCGGCAGCTAATATTTTAGTGCCTGTTTCAGTTACTCCAAGCAAAAAAAAAAAAAACAACCAACAAACAAACAAATAATGAAGTAATTATAATGTATAAACTAAGCAAATAAAATCTCACAACCAAAGTTATTTATTGTGAGGAAGTAAATGAGAAGAGTGAGGAACATCTTTATGGCTGTGACTAAAAGAAGTTGGGTGTGAGCAGCAAACAGAGCGAAACGCTGCAGAGACTTGGTTTGATCAGGAAATGAAGCAAATGCTAAGAGATCTTACAAAAGAAACTCGGACAGACATTTGGTTTCTCGTTTACTTACATTTTCGATTTATCAAGAGAGTTACCTTTGCATTATTTAATCAGTTACACGTACAGCAACTTTTCCTAATATCAAACTCACATATTTGAAGTCAGCCCAGCTATTTGGACACATGTATCAAAAACTGTCTTTCTTACTTTTCTTACTTTGCTTTTTTTTTAGTAGATGTGTGAGTGGAAATCTAAACCTCCTTCTTTAAAAAAACAATCTGCACACACACGAGATTGTGCACTGTAAAAATGATTGTGTTGAAGTGCAAAGGGAAGTAATACCCGGTTCTACTCTTTACTGTCATGCACTTTGTTCTCTGGCAAGCAAGGAAGGATTAAGATTTAGACTTGTACATCCTCATGTTTCAAATAAAGAGACTGACAAAAAGCCTTCCTCTTTTTATTGTTCTTTCTTCACTTTATAAGTAAAAAAAAAAAATAAAAAAATAAAAAATAGAACGCAAACTGTAAAGCTGTGCTCTATGTCAATGGAGAAATAATTTTGTGAAATCATTTCAACAAAACCATCTAAAAAAAAAAGGGACGACAACAAACATATAAAATGAGTCATATAAGTTGACATGAGGTCACATATTACCTGTCGTTGAGATAAACTAGGTTCATGTTTTTAAGTTCCTCTTGGCCCATTTCCTTTCTGGTATCTTCAATAAAGGCGTCCAGTGTTGGAAAAAAAAGCACAAACTTGATCCGACATGTCGGCTCCTCACAACAACATGAGGAATCGCTGCTGTTTATTATATATGAAAGCGTCAAAAGAAACTGGGAGCTCAGTTGTTGCTGAGATGGAGACAGGAAACATGATGGACCTGCGTGAATTATTTTACTGTTGCAGAAGAACAAAAAAGGCACCGAAGCATCCTTATATGTGTAGCTATGAGTTCGATTTTAATTTCAACAACCCAAACATTACATTTTTACTTGACCATATTGTCGCCCGTGTGCCTTTTACCGAACTCCAGCGGAGCGTTGATATGAGTTTCCTTCAACAGTGGTTTTCTCATCGCCACTCTGTCATACAGCTTTGACGTGTGAAGAGCCTTTAACTGGTTCTGGGTAATAGGTATCAGCCTTTCTCACCAGCCTCCTTCTCCTTGTGAGGATGTAATTAGCCTGATCTAAGCAGATTTACACATTAACCACTTTGTTTCCATTTCTTGATGATTGAGTTCACTGAAATCCACTGCCAAAGAGAATTTTTTTTGTCTCCATCCCCTGACTTATACTTTTCAGTATTCGTTTTCTCTGATTTCCTTGAAGTGTTCTTTACGGTTTTCGTGCTGTAATGGTAACCGGGAATACTGATCAACCAGTGAATGGACTTTCCAGACACATGTGTCTAAAGTAAAAATAACGTAGTTTTTTAATTTCTTCTTTACAGCCAAATATGATCTTTGTCTTTGTTTAAAGTTCCTGGACACCAGTGAGATATGTAACTCCAATGTTTCATGAAGAAAAGTTATTGTTGGTATTCTGCAGCTGCTAATGAAGATACTATTTGCCACAACTATCAGGAAGCTCTATTTTTTTTATCATCAATTTGTCAGCAATCTTTATACACTAGACATTAGAACATGTCCAGTGTAACATTGGAATCCCAAACTTAATATCCAAATCAATTAACTAATGTAAAAATATTAATATTCAGGAAAAAAGATTTTGAAGCAGGATAATAAATACAACAAAATTGGATGTTTGAAAGAAAATATGGATTTAGCTTTAGATAACTGTAAAAAACAAACATTTCATAGCGAACAGAAGCTAAGAATTTTTTGCATAAAATCCTGTCTTAATATTCAAACTGTTATAAACACTCAACGGGCTTCGGTGAGGTAAAATAAATATTTAATCAAACACACCCTGAGAATCTAATTGTGTACCTGACATCCTTTTTTTACAGAAGAGGAAGAAAAGCAGTTGCTGGTTTTCACACAGAGAAGCTGCTCTTTTGATTTTCTGTTCGCCAGGAAATATTTGCATATTTCTTCATTTGAAGCCAATTTGCTGAATTGGTTTAGCTCAATATTGATTGGGTAAGAACATCTTTATAACGTATGCAGTTTTTGTGACTTTTACAGAAACCCCCCCCCAAAACTTTTGTTTGTAATATTAACTGAACATAGTACGATTAATTTAACTTGACTTTGTTTTCAACAGGTTCTTCTGAAATCTTCTCCAGTTTGAGAGATGAAGGTCAATCAGAGTCTGATGGCGGCACTGACTGAGAACATGCTAATCGTCAACATGCTACTGAGTCTCTTCTTTCTTCCAGGTGAGATGTTTGCTCTGTTCCTTTCAAGTTGAGATGTAAAAAAAATATTTCTAGTCTGACATATTTTATCTTGATATTGTTTAAAGGCTCAACTTGTAACATGGTACAAGTGAACTGGAGATGTTTGGATTATGAATTTTCTCTAAAGGCAGATTTTGCTCCACATTATGTTCATTTTTATTCTGCTTCACAGGTGCTTTGACTGTTTACTGTGGTGTTTATAATCCTGCCCTCAGGATCACTACACCAAATAACATGCAAGCTCTGATTGGATCTTGTTTGCAAATCCCATGTACCTATAACACAGAGAATCCTACATATGACAGAGGCAAAACTATCTATGGTGTTTGGATGAAAGGTGGTGTAATTCTTTTGTCCAGTCCAAGCTTTGTTATTTTCAACAGCAGTGGGTCAATTAACACCTATTCACTGAATATTACTGGAAACCTGAAAGAGAAAAACTGCACCACTCTGTTTCCCAATTTAACAACAAGTCATACAGACATTTACTTCTTCAGAGTTGAGAACGTTGTCTACAGGGCATCAGCTTGTGCTGATCCTCTTCAAATAACAGTTAAAGGTAAGAACATTTGTTTTGTCAATATACTAAATCAAAATCAAATCAAATCAAATCAAATTTTATTTGTATAGCACATTTCAGCAGCAAGGCATTTCAAAGTGCTTTCCATCATATCAAACACAGAAACACAATGCAACATAGAAGCAACAATCAAAACACAGCATTAAGTCAAGTTCCATCAATAAATTTGTAATTAATTACATTTCAAATACAATTCTAAACAGGTGGGTTTTTAGTCGAGACTTAAAAGAAGTCAGTGTTTCAGCTGTTTTACAGTTTTCTGGAAGTTTGTTCCTAATTTGTGGTGCAGAGAAGCTGAATGCTGCTTCTCCTTGTTTGGTTCTGGTTCTGGGGATGCAGAGCAGAACCAGAACCGGAAGACCTGAGAGGTCTGGAAGTTTGATACAACAACAGCAGATCTTTAATGTATTGTGGTGCTAAGGTGTTCAGTGATTTGTAAACTAACAACAGTATTTTAAAGTCTATTGTTTGAGCTACAGGGAGCCAGTGGAGGGACTTTAAAACTGGTGTTTTGTGCTCTATCTTCCTGGTTTTACTATTGTGATTCTATGGTGATCTGTTTTATATATTAGGGACAGCTTGCTGGTTTCCCTGTGAATTTGTAAAGCTAGAAAGTTCAAGTTTCTTTCCAAAGACTTAGAAAAAAAAACATTTTCTGTGGTTACTACTCAAACAATATAACCGGAATAGACAACTGAATGAAATTGGATTTACTATGGTGACGGGATGTTTTCCTTCTGTCTTGGAAGAATTTTTCTTAATTGTGGAACAATACATTTCTCTACATCAATTGTCCACTCTACTGTACAGTAAATTTGCAGCAAATAGTGCTTTCATGGTGCTTGGTGTCGATGTTGGACTTAAAGTCGTGAAAGTTGTGTCCTTGTCAGAGACACTTCATCCTCCTTGCCTGCTGCTGATGTTGTCCAGGACAGCTGTGGCTACATCAGTGTGTGAATGAAACTTCAGATTCCTTTGGTCTAGATAAAGTGCTACAGAAGTAAACGCTATTTACCATTTAAACTGTTAGCAATTTATTTAAGAAATACCAATGTGTCTAAATATCTGTTTTGTTTCTAAATTGTTGCTCTAATGTTTACATAAAGATTCTCCTTGGAGTCCCAGCATTAATCTTCCCTCTGACCTGAAGGAGCATCAGTCTGTCACTGTAACCTGCTCAGCTTTCACTCCCTGTCCACAATCACCTCCTGAACTCACCTGGAATCTCCAACAAGACTCTCTCAGACAAACAGAGAAAAACACAGATGGAACCTTTACAACTAAAATCCAGGAGACCATCACTCTGTCAGACACACATGATGGATACAACATCAGATGTTCTGCCAGATATCCTGTGATTGGAGGAAACAAGACAGCAGAGACAAAAGTGACTCTCAGTGTTTCATGTAAGTGATCCTGTCAGCAGGTCATGGTTCAGCTGTTTCTGATCAATAAAGTTTATGTGTGTCTCATTTTCCTCAGATGCTCCTAGAAACACCTCAGCATCCATCAGTCCATCAGGTTTGGTGTCAGCAGGTAGCTGGGTGGAGCTGAGCTGCTCCAGCAGAGCCAAACCTCCACCCAGCTTCACCTGGTTCAGGAACAACAAAGATGGAGCCACTAATGTGTCTGTGGGGCAGGTTTACAAATTCAACTCTACTGAGGAAGAAAAGTTTTACTGTGTGGCTACAAATGATCTGGGTCAACAAAAATCATCTGTGATTCTTGTTGATATTAAAGGTAATACATGAACTTACACGTATCTTGTCATGTTCTTTTAGGATTTTAGTTTGTCTTGCATCATGTTTCAAAATTCACATTTAGTCAATTTTATAAAGAATTACTGTTAGTTCAAATTTTAGCTTATAAAGAAAGTAAAATAAATAACACATCAAATTTTAAATATCTGCAGTACAAAATAATTATGAGGATTCACTTCATTGTCTTTCTTGTTGCAGATGATCAATCATCTGAATTCCAGATCCTTAATATATTGAAGATCCTGGGGATTGTATTGCTCTGCACTAGCATCATCATCTTTGAGTGGTGAGATGCTTTTCTATGAGTTGATACTTTGCAGCTGCTGTTAGATGTTGGTGTTTAAATATGTTTTGTTCTTTCAGGTGGTTCAGATTCTCCAAGAAACCAAAGAAGGTAAACTAACTGAGTTGTTTGCATTGTAACACAAACAATGTGTTGAAATTTGTTAGAAAAGATTGTTCAGGTGACAATATTTTATTTTATGTTTCAGGATTTTAGAAATGGTTAATGTGAAAATCCAGTGTCCTTATCATAAATGATAAATATTCTGCATAGATATATAATAATTAAACTTCTAAAATTAGAGGCTACAGTGAGTTACATTCTCTCAAATACATCCATACACTGATGTACAGGATCATTAGGTAACTTAGGGTTCAATTTTACCCAAAGACACTTCAACCATGATGAAAGGAAGCTGGAATTGAACTCACAACCAAATTTCAGACGATTACCACAAAACTACAATTTACCATCTCATTAAAGGACAAATGTTGTATTTTGTATGTTTAGCTTTGAATCCAGTGAGACTGAAAGCAAAGAGACCAGCCTCTATTTCCTCTGAAACAGTTTGAGCTCAAGTACATTTACTGTAAAATACATTTTGTTCTTTTTGTCCACAGGAACCAGAAGAACCAACCTATGTCAACAATGTGATGGTGACTAAAGAATCATGAGCCACAAAAAGACCAAGAAGATGTCAAGGCCTCTGTCAGAGAGAAGATTTATTATTTCTATCCAATTGTTCAAGTTTGTGTCTCAAGAAGCTTTTTTCTATCTGCAAAGACCAATAGGTGGAGGTCTGGATACACTGTGGACGCGTCACCAGTCCATCACATCTCCATTCGTTGTGCTTTAGAAATTACTTATTATTTCTTGACACTTATTTTTGCACTTAAGTTTGGTACTAATGGAGTATGCTAATGCTTTGTTGGATTGCTGTGTCAAAAAAGAGGTATCTTTCTATTTCAGGTGTAAAACATGCAATGTAAAATAAGATAATTGTAATAACAATACGTATACTGTATATACTTCTGTAAAACAAGTATGAACTGGTTTGGTGTCAGAAGCATTTGTTATTATTTCAGGCCATATTACTCCAAATTGAGCAGATGAAACTAAAATAACCTCACAGTTTTAATATTGTTTATTTTCATATTTTCATATCTTTTATTGTTATTAGTCACAAATGACACCACACATAAGTTACACAGATTTGAAGTCAGCTCAGCTACGTGAACACACGTATCAAAAACTCTTTCTTATCTTGCTTTTTTTAAAATCATATTTGAGTGGAGATCTAAACCTACTTCTTAAAAAAAAACCAATATGTCCACGCAGAATTGTGCACAGTATCGATAAGTGCAAAGAAAAGCAATGGAAAGGTACTGTATACTCTTTATTGTTCTCTGCCAAGCGTGGAAGGCTTCAGATGTAGATATATATCTGCCTTTTTCAAATAAAGACCCTGGTAAAAAAAATAAAATAAAAAATCCACCTTCTTTTTCTTGTTCTTTTATTCTCATTACGAGTGACAGAACACAAACTGCAGTGCTTCTCTAAAATGTGTTTTTCGCTGAAGTTCATCTTATGGATTTATTTACATGAATCTCACTTTAATAATTTGGTTTACTGATGACAACTTACGTTTTTTTCTGTCCAATTAACTTAAAAGTTTCAAACCTAACTAACTTAAATGAACTTAATTAACTTGAAAGGAACTTCTAATTTTGATTTTATTTGAAACAACTGAGTTCCCAACATTACCCAACATCCTTTTTTAGAAGAGGAACACAAAACACAGCTGCTTGATTTCACACGGCATCGGCACAGAGGAGTCTACATACTTACACATTCCCATATATTGATTGGGTAAGAACATCTTTACTTTACTGTGACTCTTATAAATATATATTTATGAAATCATGTTTGCGTGCTATGCCTCAGTTTGGTGTAAATAATTTTACTTGACTTTATGGCATGTTTTTATTCGAGATCAACCAGTCGACTTCTACTTCTACTGTAGGTAAGATAAGATCTTCTTTATTTTATACTTTACAAATGGCAGTATTAATTCATTGCCAAACATGATGCAAACTTTACCTAAAATAGACTTTATTTGAAAAAAAAAGGAAAAAAGACATGTAATTTTTTTTTCTGAAATCTTCTCCAGTTTGACAGATGAAGGTCAATCAGAGTCTGATGGCGGCTCTGACTGAGAACATGCTGATCATCAACATGTTGCTGAGTGTCTTCTTTCTTCCAGGTGAGATGTTTGTACTCTTCTATTTGGAGCAAACACATGAATAATTTGTAGTCAGAAATGTTTGATTCTGATTTTGTTTAAAGGCTTCACATGTAACATGATAAAACTGAACTGGAGTTTTTTGGATTATGAACTTTCTCTACACTTGTCTTGCTTCAGATTATGTTCATTTTTATTCTGGTTTACAGGTGCTTTGGCTGATTACTGTTCTGATTTAATACCAGCCCTCAGGATCACTACACCAAATAACATGGAAGCTCTGACTGGATCTTGTTTGCAAATCCCATGTACCTATGACACAGAGCATAGTAACCACAACAGCAGCAGAAGTATCTATGGAGTTTGGATGAAAGGTGGAATAGATTTAGGGTCCGTTAGAAGCAATCTTGTTTTCAACAGCAGTGGGTCAATTAACACCTATTCACTGAGTATTACTGGAAATCTGAAAGAGAAAAACTGCACCACTCTGTTTCCCAATCTAACAACAAGTCACACAGACAAATATTTATTCAGACTTGAAAACTATCCATTCAGAGCAACAGCTTGTGCCGATCCTCTTCAAATAACAGTTAAAGGTAAGAATTTTTGTTTTTGTTTTATTGTAGCATAACATTAATATAATTGCTGCTCTGATGAATATTGAAAATACCCAGTCTTCCTCAGTATTTTATTTTAATGTTACAATATGCTTTTTCAGCTTAGTGTTGTTTGAAGGTTCACTTTCATTTCTTTTGAAAGACTCTTCTGTATAACTGCTACACAAAGAATTTAATTATGTTTGGTACAAGCAACATTAATTAGTAATGGTGGATAAAAAATATCTAAAAAATATACTTTGTATTCAGTTTTACTCATGATAAATGCTAGTGGACCCATTTAAAGAACTTTTGGTTGAAGTTGAGGAAGATAGTGGTTGGATATTTGTTTTTATTTTAACAACTGTTTAGTCATTTTCTGAAGACTGGAAGTTTTAGTTCAATAAAATATCTATCTGATGCGAAACTCCTAGATTCTCCTTGGAGTCCCAGCATTAATCTTCCCTCTGACCTGAAGGAGAATCAGTCTGTCACTGTAACCTGCTCAGCTTTCACTCCGTGTCCACAATCACCTCCTGAACTCACCTGGAATCTCCAACAAGACTCTCTCAGACAAACAGAGAAAAACACAGATGGAACCTTTACAACTAAAATCCAGGAGACCATCACTCTGTCAGACACACATGATGGATACAACATCAGATGTTCTGCCAAATATCCTGTGATTGGAGGAAACAAAACAGCAGAGACTAATGTGACTCTCAGTGTTTCATGTAAGTGATCCTGTCAGCAGGTCATGGTTCAGCTGTTTCTGATCAATAAAGTTCATATTTGTCTCATTTTCCTCAGATGCTCCTAAAGACACCTCAGCATCCATCAGTCCATCAGGTTTGGTGTCAGCAGGTAGCTGGGTGGAGCTGAGCTGCTCCAGCAGAGCCAAACCTCCTATCAGGAGCTTCACCTGGTTCAGGAACTACAAACGTGGAGCCACTAAAGTGTCTGTTGGCCAAGTTTACAGCTTCAATGTTTCTGAGCGAGGAGAGTTTCACTGTGTGGCTACAAATGATCTGGGTCAACAAAAATCATCTGTGATCCTTGTTGCTATTAAAGGTAATACATTAACTTGAACTCATCTGGTCATGTTTTTTTTTTCTTTTAGGATGATTCTATTTGTTTTGTTTTCCAGATTTAACATTGAGTTATCTTAACTAATTAGTTCAAAAATTGGTTTACAAATCACATTTTAAATATCAAAACATTCAATATGATGTTTTTTACAGTAACAAATAATTATGAGGATTTACTGAATATACTTTTTTGTTGCAGATGATCAAACATCTGAATTCCAGATCCTTAATATATTGAAGATCCTGGGGATTGTATTGCTCTGCACTAGCATCATCATCTTTGAGTGGTGAGATGCTTTTCTATGAGTTGATACTTTGCAGCTGCTGTTAGATGTTGGTGTTTTAATATTTTTTGTTCTTTCAGGTGGTTCAGATTCTCCAACAAACCAAAGAAGGTAAACAGAGTTCATTCTTTGCATCGTAACACAAAAAAAAAATACAAAAACTGTTCAGCACCATCTAAAATATATATATGTCAGGTTTTATTAAAAACACTTTTATTTTATGTCAGAAATTTTTAGAAATTATTAAGGTCAAAATTCTTAATGAACAGCTGATGAAGTTCATTACCATAAATCAGTGGTGCCCAAAGTCTTTCCTCTAGGGCCTCCATCCTGCATGTTTTAGTTCTCTCCCTGGTTTAACATACCTGGATGAAATAATGGCTCATTAGAAGAACTAAGAAGAACATTAACTTGCTGTTAGTACCACAAGGGAGAGAACTAAAACATGCAGGATGCTGGCCCTCGAGGACTGACTTTGGGCACTACTGCCATAAATAGATATAATACTTAAACGTCTAAAATTAGAGGCTACAGTGAGTTACATTCCCTCAAATACATCCATACACTGATGTACAGGATCATTAGGGTAACTTAGGGTTCAATTTTACCCAAAGTCACTTCGACATATGATGAAAGGAAGCTGGAATCAAACTCACAACCAAATTTCAGACGATTACCACAGAGCTACAATTTACCATCTCATTAAAGGAGAAATACAGTACCTTGTGCTTTTAGTTGGGAATCCAGTGAGACTGAAAATAAAGAGACCAAACTATATTTCCTCTGAAACAGTTTGAGCTCAAATAAATTTACTGCAGGGAAGCAAAACACAAGTTTGTTTTTTTCTGGCCACAGGAAACAGAAGAACCAACCTATGTCAACAATGTGATGGTGACTACAGCGTCATGAGCCGCAAGGAGACCAGGAAGATGCCAAGGCCTCTGTCAGAGACAGGATTTATTATTTCTATCCAATTGTTCAAGTTTGTGTCTCAAGAAGCTTTTTACCAATTTAGTTTCTCTATCCAGTAATTAATGTTTGTGTTTCAATAAGCTGATTCCTATCTGCAAAGGCCAGTTGCTGAAACGCTGGATACGCCCCGAACGTTTCACCAGTCCATCATATCACCATTTATTGTGGTTTAGTAATCCCTTACTATTATTATTATTATTTCTTGATATTTTTTTCAGCAATCATGTGTAATACTAATGGAGTAAATACGAGTTCTTTTGTGGATCACTGAGTTATAAGAGATCTAAAAACGTCACAAAATAAAGAGGTTGTTTGAGTGAAGCAGAACTCCTGCTGGATGTAACATTTCTTTGTGTGAATAGAAGTGGATTGTTTTTGAAAGTTATCTTTTTGATTATTACTGCTACATATTGCCATTTTTAACAGATCTTTAACAATTGCACTGGATGTTTTGGCTGTCAGCAAAAGGCGTAAAATGTGATATATTCCATAATGTGAGGTTGAAAAGCTGTACTCTTTGTCTAAGGTTTTTAATTCTCATATTTCCCTGAACGGGAATTTCAGTGTAGGATGTTGTACAAAGGATAGTTGCAGTTACAGCAACAGCTAACAGGTGTGGACACAGGATGATTTCTTCATCATGGTTTCATAAAGTTGTTGATGTGATACATGTAGAATAAGGTTTAGTACTCTTGCGTAACAGGAAGATTTCAAATAGTGAAACACAGGTTTCAGTATTTAATGTGCGTAGTTCTGAACTCTTCTGGGGTTTTTGTCTTGGTGTTTTGGTCTTGCTTTATATGTCCATCCATTCTCTTTTTACATTTTCGGTGTTTTTTCTACGTGTTTTCTTTTCTTCTTCTTTTTTTTTTTCAATTTGCCGCTAAGATGTAATTCATTAGCTTTATCACTTTCTGTAAAGATTCTTTGAAACAGTAAATAAAAATGATTCTGAGAAGAGGAGTCATTGGTGCTTAATTTTCTGGAGAAGCTGGTAAGAGCCAGAGTCCTGATTGATTTAATTGATGTTAATTATTCAAAAGGAGCCAGCGCAAATGAACAAACGTACAATGTCGTCAAAATGAGGTATGAGGGAAGAATCTGACAGTGAACAAACAAAACAAAACAGCTTATACACTGAGGCAGAGGTGGAAAATAACAAGGAACTAATCAGAGGTGATGAGGAACATCTGTGGCAGAAAACAATAGGGAAACAAAAGGAGAGACACCAATCAAGTTACGTTGACTTGCATAGAACATTTCAGAAGCAAGACAGTTCAAAGCCTTTGAAATCATAAAAACATCATAGTGGAGTTAAGTGTGAAACAAGCAATGAATATTACATTTTATTGAACGCCAGAATTATAATCATCAAGCAAATAAACATCAAATATGCTGATCAGGGTCCCTGCTCCTGCTGATAATTAACACGACGAGGCACTCAAAGAAACTCCACAACAAGAGGAAAAGAATCCTGAAAAGAACAAAGCAACAAACTAAAACACCAAATGCAAAGGAATAACAATAATGCCCAGAGAGAAATGAGGTGAATTATGGCAAGATGTGATGACACAAAGAAACTCTGAAAAAAAAAAAGACAAAAAAATCAACAACTACTACCTGAAACGAAAACACATTGGATCATCACGGTCATGACCATATTAGTCCTTCTCAGCTGCAGGACCATCGTTATTTTTATTGGTAATGGTTATTTTTCATTCGTTTTTCAGCAGCAAATAAATACTGCCCGTTGATTGCCAAATCATTAAAATCGTATTTTTTCAGGATTGGTCATTGTATGATGGTGCTAGATAATAAAGAAAAACAACTGAAAGAAAATGTCAATTATGTTTTAAGTAACTGTAAAAAAAAAAATAGACATTTTTCTTAATAAACACTAAATAACTAAACTTTGAAAACTAAAAGAAATCTACTCTTTTTCATCTACAAATTAAAACTGTTATTCAACACATAGTGGATGTCAGTGAGGTAGTTTATGGACATAATCAATCAACCACACCATAAAAACAAATTCTGTACCCAACATCCTCTTTTACATAAGAGGAAGAATGAGCACAGATACAGGCTTTCATACATCGGCTAGAGCAGGTTGCTTCTTAGATCTTTTCTCACCGGTGGAAATTTACGCTTTTCTTGATTTGGAGCAACTTTTATTCTACTGCTAATTGACTGGGTAAGGGCATTTTATAAAGTTCTCATATTTTTCAACTTTTAAATCAGAAAACTAACTTCTTGCCATTAAAATAGTAGAATTTAGTGTCCTTATTTTTACTCTATTTTGGAGACATGTAACTTATATATAAAGATATAAATGTGTATGTGGTTGAATGTGATTGTCTTCTAACACAGTAGGAAGTGTATGTTCATGTCTACTTTCTAGTACATGAGATCTGTTTTAATTCCCTGCCAAAGACGATGCAAGCTTTATTTAAAAAAGACTTTGATGAGAAAATTGAAATGTTGCTGATTCTGAAACCTTGACAGATGAAGGCCTATCAGAGTCTGACTGAGAACATGCTGACAGTCAACATGTTACTGAGTGTCTTCTTTCTTCCAGGTGAGATGTTTGTTCACGTCCTTTCATTGGTAGAGGCCAGATAAATCACTTCAAGTCTAAAATATTTGATCATGATGTTGTCTATAGTCTCCACATGACAGATGCTGCAGCTGAACTGGAGTTTATGGATCATAAATTTTCTCTGCAGGCAGACTTTGCTCTTTATATTCACTATTGGTTTGGTTTACAGGTGCTTTGACTGTTTACTGTGGTGTTTATAATCCTGCCCTCAGGATCACTACACCAAATAACATGGAAGCTCTGACTGGATCTTGTTTGCAAATCCCATGTACCTATAACACAGAGAATCCTACATATGACAACAGTAAAACTATCTATGGAATTTGGATGAAAGGTGGTGTAAATTTTGGGCCGAATCCAAGCCTTGTTGTTTTCAACAGCAGTGGGTCAATTAACACATTTTCACTGAATATTACTGGAAACCTGAAAGAGAAAAACTGCACCACTCTGTTTCCCAATTTAACAACAAGTCATACAGACATTTACTTCTTCAGAGTTGAGAACGGGCCATTCATAGCAACAGCTTGTGCTGATCCTCTTCAAATAACAGTTAAAGGTAAAAACATTTTCTTCATGGAATGATATTATACAATGTTGTTGTGGTTAAATGGTTAAGCTTGAGTACTAGAAGCATATTTACACAATATGCTTCTACAGCCTTTGCAAGAAGAGTTAACAAGTTTTATCATTAGTTGAGAATCATTAGTTAACTATTTATTAGTTAGTGGCATTTGAATGTTTACATTAAGATCTTCCTGGAAATATATTAAGATATGGTCCAAATATTTATTATTTTGTTAATGTAAGACCAGAAAGTATCAGTTAACTTTAAGAAATGTTGTCTAAGTGTGTTGCAGATAGAGATGTCATAGTTCTTTTGCTTGGAACAATTGAACTGTTTTGGAGCACATTCAACAACTCTTTATTTAGTACAATGAATGTGCACTCAATTTTTACAATGTGTGCCTAATTTAAACCCCAGATTCTCCTCAGCGTCCCAGCATTGATGTTCCCTCTGACCTGAAGGAGCATCAGTCTGTCACTGTAACCTGCTCAGCTTTCACTCCGTGTCCACAATCACCTCCTGAACTCACCTGGAATCTCCAACAAGACTCTCTCAGACAAACAGAGAAAAACACAGATGGAACCTTTACAACTAAAATCCAGAAGAACATCACTCTGTCAGACACACATGATGGATACAACATCAGATGTTCTGCCAGATATTCTGTGATTGGAGGAAACAAGACAGCAGAGACAAAAGTGACCCTCAGTGTTTCATGTAAGTGATCCTGTCAGCAGGTCATGGTTCAGCTGTTTCTGATCAATAAAGTTCATATGTGTCTCATTTTCCTCAGATGCTCCTAGAAACACCTCAGCATCCATCCGTCCATCAGGTTTGGTGTCAGCAGGTAGCTGGGTGGAGCTGAGCTGCTCCAGCAGAGCCAAACCCGTCAGCTTCACCTGGTTCTGGAATGGCATAAAAGTTTCTGAAAAACAAAATTACAGCTTCAGTGTCACTAAGGAAGGAGAGTTTTATTGTGTGGCCAAAAATGACTTAGGAAATGAAACATCATCAAGGATCTGTGTCAGTATTAAAGGTAAATGTTGTTACTTCTCGCTTCAAATCAATTCTGATTCTAGAAACGTAGATCAATAACATCAGAAGCAGTTACATGTGAGCACATAGTGATCAGAATCTGCTTGACCCCATATTTGGGATTTTATTATCTATTATCTATAATTTGCTCTTTTTTCAAGGTGTAATGGTTTTCCAACTTACACCTGCAATGATTTGAAAATCAAGCATTAAGAGCACAGATTCAAATTTAATGCAGTTTTTCTCTGATCCACCAATAAATCAAATTAGTTTTAGATGGTTTTGCCATTGGGCTGCACAGTGGCGCGGTTGGTAGCACTGTTGCCTTGCAGCAAGAAGGTCCTGGGTTCGATTCCCGGCCGGGGTCTTTCTGCATGGAGTTTGCATGTTCTCCCTGTGCATGCGTGGGTTCTCTCCGGGTACTCCGGCTTCCTCCCACAGTCCAAAAACATGACTGTTAGGTTAATTGGTATATCTAAATTCTCCCTAGGGGTGTGTGAATGGTTGTTTGTCCTGTATGTCTTTGTGTTGCCCTGCGACAGACTGGCGACCTGTCCAGGGTGTACCCCGCCTCCCGCCTGGAACGTAGCTGGAGATGGGCACCAGCAACCCTCCCGACCCCATTAGGGACAAGGGTGAACAGAAAATGGATGGATGGATGGATGGTTTTGCCATTACAATTGATATTTGACCAGTGTTGTTATCAAAAATGGTAGATTTTAATCTAGAAGAGACCAATCTGTAAGCACAATGCCAGTCTTCTTTATCCATTTTTAAATTATATTGTGATGTATGTTAAAGGTCAAAGTTTGTCATGCACTCAGCTGTGGTAAAGCCTTATTAAACAGACTTTAAGTGTCAACTCCAATGACATAAATGAGGATGTTTGAGGACCTATCCTGCAACCGTCAAAGCGTAAGCCTGTCAAAAACATGGTGTTATTGTTCACAGTGAAGCAAGTTTCAAATCAAAATAGAAAAATAAAATTGTACATGCAGCCAAGAATATGTCAAATAACTTCTGAAGAAATTATTTATTTTGTGAGGAGACAAAGATTAATCAGTTAAGACACAATGAGGCTTTAAGAGCAAATTAGAGAGCATGGAAGAGGTGGCTCTAAGGCTACATTGAAAGTAGCGTATTTCACAAAATTGCAAAATAAAAACACTGAGGATATGGACTTGTGTTTTACTGAATGTTCCAAATGTTTTTCGCACATTTGTAAAGGAAATGCAGCTACTTGTGTTGAAAACTTTAAAAACTATACTTGATGTTTGTCTAAACTCCAAACTGGTACTTCCTCAAACTAATAATATGTTTCATATCTTATGTCCCAGATTCTCCTTGGAGTCCCAGCATTAATCTTCCCTCTGACCTGAAGGAGCATCAGTCTGTCACTGTAACCTGCTCAGCTTTCACTCCCTGTCCACAATCACCTCCTGAACTCACCTGGAATCTCCAACAAGACTCTCTCAGACAAACAGAGAAAAACACAAATGGAACCTTTACAACTAAAATCCAGGAGAACATCACTCTGTCAGAAACACATGATGGATACAACATCAGATGTTCTGCCAGATATCCTGTGATTGGAGGAAACAAGACAGAAGTGAAAGCCGTAATGCTTAATGTTTCATGTAAGTGATCCTGTCAGCAGGTCATGGTTCAGCTGTTACTGATCAATAAAGTTCATATTTGTCTCATTTTCCTCAGATGCTCCTAGAAACACCTCAGCATCCATCAGTCCATCAGGTTTGGTGTCAACAGGTAGTTGGGTGGAGCTGAGCTGCTCCAGCAGAGCCAAACCTCCACCCAGCTTCACCTGGTTCAGGAACAGTGAACATGGAGCCATGAATGTATCTATGGAGCAGGTTTACAGCTTCAATGTTTCTATGGGAGGAGAGTATCACTGTGTGGCTACAAATGATCTGGGTCAACAAAAATCATCTGTGATCCTTGTCAGTTTTAATGGTAAATGTTTTAGCTCCAGTGAATCTTGCCTAAATGTTTAAAACTACCCTTCTAACATTAGCTATTTAATTTTTTTGTCTGTTTTATTTGCTTGTCGAAAAGCCAACAGACATTTTGATACAATGGGAATCGCAGTGGGAGTGTCAGTGACCGTCTTCCTTATTGTTTGCCTCGGTGTGTCTTTTTGGTAAGTATCACAATTAAAATGTTACACAATGAAGATAACATTTTGTTCAAAACAGTAAGAGTGTGTTTAAAAAGCATGTAAAGGTTTTAGTTTTAACAGTATGCCTTTCTTTACATGCCTTTGCATTTTGAATAGTGCACTTCCTGTTGCAAATTAAATACAAATAAAACCAGCAAAAATCTTAGTTCTTCCCTTCAGTGAAATGAGTCAAAGGGAATGTTTGGCTTGTAAAAAAAAGGCTGCAGCTTCTTGTGGTTATATGTAGAGTGAAGTGAAATAATTAGGTTTTTAGTCATATTATGATACCACAGAAAAAGTTTTCAACTGTTTTCTTTTTATTGTCTGTAGCAGCTTAAGGAAAATTTGCAGATTCTTTGTCTTTTTGGCTGTTTTGTGATTCAGTGGAGTGATAGCTTTATATTTCCTTACATATCTTTGTGTTTCTGCACAGTCTATCATTTTTTGCCTTAGTTTTTCTATGTTTGCCACTCTCCAGTCAAACCTTTGTTCAAAAACACTATTCTCCTGTACTGAGAAAAATGCACAAATGTTTTAGTTTTCTGTAATTCTGGAATTAACACTGACTATTAAATGTTTTCTGATGGTAGCAGTGCAAATAGTAAACAGCATTTGCCATATAGACATATGATTTTGACAGTAAACTGTTTAATATGGCTACTGATGTTGGACGGCTTTTACTTGTTGTGGTGTTGTTTATGCTGAACGTTTGATCCAGGCAACATCAGACTTTAGATAAGTATTGATATTAATAAAAATGTAAAGAACGACCCAGAATGTTAAACAAATAGGAGAAAAGACAATGTATACATAAATTAGTAATAAATAGGAAGAATGAAACACATCTAACAGCTGTGAAACACTGCAGCCTAATGGACTAACAGCACAATAACAGCGTCTATGATTTCACCTTCTAGCTTCAGCAATGTCTGCATTTGTTGCCAGAAAATGTTTTTACTTCACAGGTTTTACTGAACTGATGAGAACCTCTTCACTGTCAATGGAATGGATTTTTGTAATAAATTACATTTTATGCATCATGTTTTTGAGCAAACATTAGAAGATAATGTCAAGAAAATGTCAATTTCAAGAGATAATTCAATCAAAATTAAAGCACAGTCTTTTAAAAGGAAATAATGACAATTTGTGGAAAGTACTTAGCTACAGAGGACTTGTCTCATTTTCTGTGTTGCCATGGTTATTGTGTTGGTCGTGTAGACAAAGTATTTCTTATATTACAAATGTATAACCAAACTGGTGTCAAACACCATGAGGAAAAAGTATTTTTTGTTCCACTTAAAACCCTTAATATCCACTTTGATTATACCTGAAACGTTATTCCTGAAAATTACCTCTTGTTTGTCTTTCAGTTATTGTTTAACTTGACCAGGATGTGATTAAACTCATGTTTATCTTCTAATGTTTGCTTCACATAAAGTCTTGACTGTCTTGGGTCTTTGCATTATCACCTGAAGCACAGTAGAAATCTTCTGCAATCTAATGTCTTCCAGGTGCTTTAAGTCCAAACATTCAAATCTACAAAAGAGTCAGGTGAGGAAATGTTCATCGTCCGCGTGCAGCACTGCAGTGTGCTGTCATGTTTGTGGCCACATCAGCATGAATAACTAACGCATGCCTCATTATTTTCCACAGAGTCAAACAGGCATTGAGGCTGATGCTCCGATGTCAGAAGTCAACCAAATAGAAGGGGAAGTTAATTATGGGGAAATTAACTTCATCAAAAAGACACCCGAGGCTTCCTCTTCGCCAGTGCAGAGCAGTGACCAGCAGGAGGAGACGGTGTATGCTCAGATCAAAGTGTCAACGGCGGAAAACTCCTCGACACAGATCGCTGAGAGTCCAGAGAGTCTCTACGCTCAAGTGAAGAAAAAATAATGTTTCCTTGTTAAATATGAAACACTGAGTTTTATTTTCTTTTACACAAATCAATTAGTTCATGTCAGACCTTAAGGGAATCTGCTTCTCTCAATCTGTGGATCCTTTTTGTCACTTTTAATTAAATGCTTTTCAATGATTCAAGATGAATGGATGGATGGATGAATGGATGAATGAATGAATTATGTGATGCATTCCACCCGATCAAAGCTAATGCTTACATACTGTATTCCATAGTTTGAATACATTTTATTATATGTTTATCAATTAATGCAACATAAATACAAATGAACAAGTTATATAGGCAGGAAATACTCATTATATGTAGTTGTAAAAATAAACACCCACACATGCACAAATACCTCACACTTTATTAGGGAATATGTCTGAAAAGGAGTATGGAGAAGCAGAATTTGTTTAATCACCGTCCTTCACATGCAGTGGTTGTTGACATAAATAATCTTCTTGTTTCCGCTGAGTCAAAAATGCTTCAAAGTCAAAATTTAAATGATATACACATAACCATATGCCCACTCTATCAGTCAAAGACTTCTGAATATTATGAGCTAATGACTTTAGCTTCATACATCATCTGCGATGTTTGAAATTCTATCTAATCGGGCAGTGCGCAAAGACAGGAAATGATAAATAAACTATTAGTTTGGTCATAAAAACCAACCCTGTGAACCATTCTGATGACTATTTTTTGATATAAGGGTAATGGTCAAAGCGTTGCCCCAAACTTCAACACAGTAACTTAAATATGGCAAAATTAAGAGCATATGAGCATGTAATTCAGAAAATGTCTAGATTTAACATATTTTCTGAGGTTTCCAGCAGATATTTGAATTAAATGTATTAATATTAGTAATTATTATTATTATTATTATTATTATTATTATTATTATTATTATTATTATTATTATTATTATTATTAATAATAAATGTGTTAATATTAAAACCCTCTTTCAGTTTACATAACTCTGAATGGATTTCTGCAAAGAAATGTTGTGAATTTTGTTCAAAAAATAAATGCATCGCCTGCAAACAGAACTGAATTAAGACTTTTTGAAGCCTCACAAAAATGAAATACTGTCCAGAATATCAACAGTGTTAGTCCCAATACTGACCTCTGCAGGCCACCATAAACAATGTCCAAGCGTGATGACAAGTCACCCGCTTCATTTGTACAAATTGTTGCCTTTTGTTGAGACAGCTCTTCATCCAGTGTAGAACTTCTCCTCTTATACTAAAGCGCTCCAAGTTCTTGAATAGTATTTCATGATAAATTGTATCAAAAACTGTTTTGAAATGAATAAATGTCTTTTTGTCTAACAAGCTGCTGATTTCTTCTAATCTTATTGCTGTGAATCTTTGTGACTTAAATCCATATCGACTCTCAGAGAGAGTTGATGTTTACCGATAAATCTATCCAGTCTTCCAATAAGTAAGTTGTGTCCTTTGTCAGCTGATCACTAATATCATTAATTAGTTATCCACATATTGCCCTGCTTGCAAAAAGATTTTGACATGCTTATTGCATTCTATTTTTGTTTCGTTTACATGAAAACAGCAAAGTCTTTGCACAGGAGTGAGTAAAACCTTTAATTACTTCTGTACCAAATGGATCAGATTAAACCCATTTGGTTGGCTTCACCAGATGGCTGTAACCTAAATGAAAGGCGACAAAGAGCTGAGATGCATCATAGACAGGTCACCATAGGAACAGAAACAAGCATCTACACACACACTCACCCGCACACACACTCTTAGGGAGAATTCAGTGTTGCTGGTTATTCTGCAATAGCTGTTGGACCTTCTTGCTGTGAGCAGCAAAATCAGACGTCGAGTTTTGGTAACTCTAACTAGCTTGTCTGTGATCTTCACAGCAGGACCAGATGTTCTCTTTTATAGTTTTCTGATAATGTAGATCAAAATTGTGCTCGTTTGCTTCAATTGTGGTGTGATTGGTTCTCCCTGTGGGCTGAAAATTAAGGATCCTTCACTTTTTATGACCGGAAACCAAACAAATCTCATTTGCTGTAGAAGTCGAAGTCGAGTCGAAATATTCAAGCTGTTTTCAAGACACGTTGAGGAATGAACTGTAAAAAAGGGAATGGAGCTCCCACTTAAATAACTGAGTTAGCTTGTTACAATTAATCCAATTAAGTTTGTCAGGCTTCATTTATTTGTGTTTGTTTAACATGACAACTTAATGAACTTAATATTTTCATTTGGATGCCACTTAATTTGATTATTTGTGACAACAAATCTCAGATGTTTGTTTTTAAGTTGGAGCATGTGTTTTCTTTTTTCAGTGTATCAATGTGCATTTCCAGTTGCTAATACATGCTCTGACAATCAAATTAAAATCAAACCAACATCCTCTTTTGAAGAAGAAAGCATAAATACAGCCGTTGTCTTTGACACAACGTTATATTTTTAAAAATAGAGAAGTTCGTCCCTGGATCCACAGCTCATCAGATGAAACACATTATTTGACTGAAAGGTAAATCCTTGAACATTTTTGGCTTCTGATTCAGATGAGAGAATGTTTGTGTTTATCTATTTATGACTTTGAGTCCCAAAACCACACGGCTTCTTACTTTGGAAACATTTTAAAATTTCTTCAAACTGTGGTTTTCTATTTGAATTTAATCTTGTCCTTGGTTTGTCTGAAATAAAACCTGTGTTTTATTCAGCAGTGACATTGATTTAAAACACAAATAGTGAACTGTAATTCTCTGATCTTTTTGTAAAGTCTAAGAGACTGGCAGCTCTGCTGACAAGCAACATGTTGATATATAAACATGCAGAAAATAAGCTTAATTTTGAAGATTGATACGTCTACAAAATGCAGACCTGAGTTTCTGCATGCTTGGTTGGAGTGTTTTCAAAGAAATTCCTAGTTTTGTTTAATTTTGTTAAGATATGCTGACAGAGTAAAAACATAAAAAAAAATTAAAGAAATAAAAATAAAACAAATAATACATATATTGGTACATGTCATGTAAAGTAAAACATAATCCTGGCTTTTAACTTCAAAATGGAATTTTTTTTTCAAGTCGTTTTGGGCCTAAATGTGTTTGTGTTGGATATACAATCACAATCACATCTTGTTAATATTGACTATCTTCATATTTTCATTTATTTTATTATCATTGGTTACAAATGACATCACACATAAGTTACACAGATCTAAAATCAGCTTCAAATCTGTCAAAAACTGTGTTTCTTCCTTTTCTTACCCTGTAGATTGGTGAGTGGAAATATAAATCTATTTTTTCAAAAATGTGTCTGCCCACAACACATGAGATTGTGCGCAGTAGAAATCGTTATGTAGAGATGCGAAGGGAAGCAATGCAAATTTCTATTCATTATTTTTATGCACTTTGTTCTCTGCCACGCCATGAATAGTTCAGAGGGAGGCGTACATCCTCCTGTTTCAAATAAAGGCATTGAAAAAAAGCCTTCTTCTTCCTTTTCTTGTTCTTCTTTTTGTCTCTTTGCAATTGAAAAGAGGGCTGACAGAAAACAAACTGCCATGCTTCTTCTTTTCCGTGCTCCATGTTAATTCACACAATTTATTTTTGCGTGAAAATAAATTGTCATCCAAAAATTGCATCCCCTTTTAGAACAGGAACAAAGAGATTGTGCTTGATTTCACACAACATATGCTTTTAAACAAACAGGTCTGCATGATTTTCTTATCGCCAGATGGTTTTAACACATTCCTTGATTTGGAGAAATTTTATTTTATTGCCTTAATTCTACATTGATTGGGTAAGAAGTGAACATCTTTATGAATTATACAGTTATTCACATTTGTTTGTTATTTCTCTGTTAGCTCAACTTGTCTGCAAATGCACTATTACAGAGTAATTATATTTTTCTCAGTTTGGTGTAAATCATTTTTCTTCACTTCATTGTGTGTTTCTTATTTGAGTTCAATCAGTTGATTCCTACTTCTAACACAGTAACACTTAGTAGTAACACTAACACTTCTAACCTGTCATTCTTCTGTATTTCCTAGTTTATATTAGGTCAGTTTTAATTCATTGTCAAAGACGATACAAACTTTATTCAAAAGAGACTTTATTTGAAAAAACTGAAATGTAATTTCTTTTTCTGACATCTTCTCCAGTTTGACAGATGAAGGTCAATCAGAGTCTGATGGCGGCTCTGACTGAGAACATGCTGATCGTCAACATGTTGCTGAGTGTCTTCTTTCTTCCAGGTGAGATGTTTGTACTCTTCTATTTGGAGCAAACACATGAATAATTTGTAGTCAGAAATGTTTGATCCTGATTTTGTTTAAAGGCTTCACATGTAACATGATAAAACTGAACTGGAGTTTTTTGGATTATGAACTTTCTCTACACTTGTCTTGCTTCAGATTATGTTCATTTTTATTCTGGTTTACAGGTGCTTTGGCTGATTACTGTGGTCCTAATATACCAGCCCTCAGGATCACTACACCAAATAACACGGAAGCTCTGACTGGATCTTGTTTGCAAATCCCATGTACCTATGAGACATATCATCCTACATATAACAGCAGTAAAACTATCTATGGAATTTGGATGAAAGGTGGTGTAAATTTTGGCACAGATAGAGATAAAGTTATTTTCAACAGCAGTGGGTTAATTAACAACTATTCACTGAGTATTACTGGAAACCTGAAAGAGAAAAACTGCACCACTCTGTTTCCCAATCTAACAACAAGTCATACAGACATTTACTTCTTCAGAGTTGAGAACGGTGACTACGTGGCATCAGCTTGTGCTGATCCTCTTCAAATAACAGTTAAAGGTAAGAGCATTTTTTTGTCAATATACTATTGTGATTCTATGGTGATCTGTTTTATATATTAGGGACAGCTTGCTGGTTTCCCTGTGAATTTGTAAAGCTAGAAAGTTCAAGTTTCTTTCCAAAGACTTAGAAAAAAAAACATTTTCTGTGGTTACTACTCAAACAATATAACCGGAATAGACAACTGAATGAAATTGGATTTACTATGGTGACAGGATGTTTTCCTTCTGTCTTGGAAGAATTTTTCTTAATTGTGGAACAATACATTTCTCTAGTTCAATTGTTCACTCTACTGTACAGTAAATTTGCAGCAAATAGTGCTTTCATGGTGCTTGGTGTCGATGTTGGACTTAAAGTCGTGAAAGTTGTGTCCTTGTCAGAGACACTTCATCCTCCTTGCCTGCTGCTGATGTTGTCCAGGACAGCTGTGGCTACATCAGTGTGTGAATGAAACTTCAGATTCCTTTGGTCTAGATAAAGTGCTACAGAAGTAAACGCTATTTACCATTTAAACTGTTAGCAATTTATTTAAGAAATACCAATGTGTCTAAATATCTGTTTTGTTTCTAAGTTGTTGCTCTAATGTTTACATAAAGATTCTCCTTGGAGTCCCAGCATTGATGTTCCCTCTGACCTGAAGGAGCATCAGTCTGTCACTGTAACCTGCTCAGCTTTCACTCCCTGTCCACAATCACCTCCTGAACTCACCTGGAATCTCCAACAAGACTCTCTCAGACAAACAGAGAAAAACACAGATGGAACCTTTACAACTAAAATCCAGAAGAACATCACTCTGTCAGACACACATGATGGATACAACATCAGATGTTCTGCCAGACATCCTGTGATTGGAGGAAACAAAACAGCAGAGACAGAAGAGACTCTCAGTGTTTCATGTAAGTGATCCTGTCAGCAGGTCATGGTTCAGCTGTTTCTGATCAATAAAGTTCATGTGTGTCTCATTTTCCTCAGATGCTCCTAGAAACACCTCAGCATCCATCAGTCCATCAGGTTTGGTGTCAGCAGGTAGCTGGGTGGAGCTGAGCTGCTCCAGCAGAGCCAAACCTCCACCCAGCTTCACCTGGTTCAGGAACAACAAAGATGGAGTCACTAATGTGTCCATGGGGCCCGTTTACGGCTTGAATGTTACTGAGGAAGGAGAGTTTTACTGTGTGGCCAAAAATGACTTAGGAAATGAAACATCATCAAGGATCTGTGTCAGTATTAAAGGTAAATGTTGTTACTTCTCGCTTCAAATCAATTCTGATTCTAGAAACGTAGATCAATAACATCAGAAGCAGTTACATGTGAGCACATAGTGATCAGAATCTGCTTGACCCCATATTTGGGATTTGATTATCTATTATCTATAATTTGCTCTTTTTTCAAGGTGTAATGGTTTTCCAACTTACACCTGCAATGATTTGAAAATCAAGCATTAAGAGCACAGATTCAAATTTAATGCAGTTTTTCTCTGATCCACCAACAAATCAAATTAGTTTTAGATGGTTTTGCCATTACAATTGATATTTGACCAGTGTTGTTATCAAAAATGGTAGATTTTAATCTAGAAGAAACCAATCTACAAGCACAATGCCAGTCTTCTTTATCCATTTTTAAATTATATTGTGATGTATGTTAAAGGTCAAAGTTTGTCATGCACTCAGCTGTGGTAAAGCCTTATTAAACAGACTGAAAGTATTAACTCCAATGACATAAATGAGGATGTTTGAGGACCTATCCTGCAACCGTCAAAGCGTAAGCCTGTCAAAAACATGGTGTTATTGTTCACAGTGAAGCAAGTTTCAAATCAAAATAGATTAATGCAGTATTGACAAAAGAAAATAACATTTCCTAAACTATATAACTTGTACATGCAGCCAAGAATATGTCAAATAACTTCTGAACAAATGATTTATGGTGTGAAGAGACAAAGATTGACCTGTTAAGACACAATGAGGCTTTAAGAGCAAATTAGAGAGCATGGAAGAGGTGGCTTTATGGCTACATTCATATTTCACAAAATTGCAAAATAAAAACACTGAGATTATGGACTTGTGTTGTTTTGACATAAACTGAATGTTGAAATGTTTTTGCACATTTGTAATGGAAACGCAGCTACTTGTGCTAAAAACCTGGATTTTAGAAACAATGTGGTGTTTCATCAGGATGATAATATTGAACTGATATGAAAAATGTTTTTTCAAAGGTTAACACAGTCTAACATTAATGACATAAAACATTAAACTTTTAACACTTGATGTTTGTCTAAACTCATAACTGGTACTTCTTCACACTAATATGTTTCATATCTTATGTCCTAGATTCTCCTTGGAGTCCCAGCATTAATCTTCCCTCTGACCTGAGGGAGCATCAGTCTGTCACTGTAACCTGCTCAGCTTTCACTCCCTGTCCACAATCACCTCCTGAACTCACCTGGAATCTCCAACAAGACTCTCTCAGACAAACAGAGAAAAACACAGATGGAACCTTTACAACTAAAATCCAGAAGAACATCACTCTGTCAGACACACATGATGGATACAACATCAGATGTTCTGCCAGATATCCTGTGATTGGAGGAAACAAGACAGCAGAGACAAAAGTGACTCTCAGTGTTTCATGTAAGTGATCCTGTCAGCAGGTCATGGTTCAGCTGTTTCTGATCAATAAAGTTTATGTGTGTCTCATTTTCCTTCAGATGCTCCTAGAAACACCTCAGCATCCATCAGTCCATCAGGTTTGGTGTCAGCAGGTAGCAGGGTGGAGCTGAGCTGCTCCAGCAGAGCCAAACCTCCACCCAGCTTCACCTGGTTCAGGATCAGCGAACATGGAGCCACTAATGTGTCTGTGGGGCAGGTTTACAAATTCAACTCTACTGAGGAAGAAAAGTTTTACTGTGTGGCTACAAATGATCTGGGTCAACAAAAATCATCTGTGATTCTTGTTGATATTAAAGGTAATACATTAACTTCCATGCATTTTGTCATGTTCTATAAAGAATTACTGTTAGTTCAAATTTTAGCTTATAAAGAAAATAAAAAAATAAAACATCAAATTTTAAATATCTGCAGTAAAAAATAATTATGAGGATTCACTTCATTGTCTTTCTTTTTGCAGATGATCAATCATCTGAATTCCAGATCCTTAATATATTGAAGATCCTGGGGATTGTATTGCTCTGCTCTAGCATCATCATCTTTGAGTGGTGAGATGCTTTTCTATGAGTTGATACTTTGCAGCTGCTGTTAGATGTTGGTGTTTTAATATTTTTTGTTCTTTCAGGTGGTTCAGATTCTCCAAGAAACCAAAGAAGGTAAACTAACTGAGTTGTTTGCATTGTAACACAAACAATGTGTTGCAATTTGTTAGAAAAGATTGTTCAGGCGACAATATTTTATTTTAAAGGATTTTAGAAATGGTTAATGTGAAAATCCAGTGTCCTTATCATAAATGATAAATATTCTGCATATATATATAATAATTAAACTTCTAAAATTAGAGGCTACAGTGAGTTACATTCTCTCAAATACATCCATACACTGATGTACAGGATCATTAGGTAACTCAGGGTTCAATTTTACCCAAAGACACTTCAACCATGATGAAAGGAAGCTGGAATTGAACTCACAACCAAATTTCAGACGATTACCACAAAACTACAATTTACCATCTCATTAAAGGACAAATGTTGTATTTTGTACTTTTAGTTGGGAATCCAGTGAGACTGAAAGTCTCCAGTTTGCATTTTGTGTGTTGATCTTCCTTTTACCCTTCGATTCTTTATCTTTGTTAGTTGATTTTCTTCATTAAAATATCCACAATATGCTCCGTCTACCCAATGCTGCGATTGTGTCCACTGCCACACACATCATGATATTGAGTTTATGTCAAATGATTTCATAAACGTTTGAAACTGCGGTATGTAAATTTAATTACATATTTTCTTTTTCAACTGTCACTATGTTGTGACAGTTTGGTGTGAGACATGCTATAATGATTCCCCCACTCAGCTCCTTCAGGATAGCCAGCAGCAATTTGCAAACACTTGCTTGAACTGTGCATCTGCTGAGCTCATTAAGTGCAACACTGCTAAGAGGTTAATAGAGGAGCAACGTTGTGATGACTTCCTGAATGCTGAGTGAGCAAAAGTTTCTTAAAGAGACATAGGCCCAATTTCAAGTAGGAAGTCAAATTTCTATTAAGTCACATTTAATATTTGTGTAATACATGCTTTTTTAAAAAAAAAAAAAAATTGTGAATCCAGTGAGACTAAAACTAGAGGACTAGTTTTAATTTCCTACAAACAATTTGAGCTCAAGTAAGTTGACTTTAAAAAAAAAGAGTTTTTGCTTTATGTCTACAGAAAACAGAGGAGCTAATATATGTCAACAATATGGTGATGACTAAAGCTACATGAGCAGTAAGGAGACCAGGAAGATGTCAAGGAGAGGAGAGAGATGATTTTTTTTTATCCATCTATTTTTCTATCCAATTGTTCAAATTGTTAAGAGGCTTTTTCCTATCTGCAAGACCCAGTTGCTGAAAGGCTGGATAGACCCTGAAAGGATCTCCAGTCCATCACATCACCAAGGCCTCTTGACAGTGGGAGGATTTCTTATTTCTATCCATCCATCTAGTGTTTTTGTCCAGTTGTTAAAGTTTGTGTCTCAAGAGGCTGTTTCCTATCTGAAAAAGGCCAGATGATGAAAGGCTGGAAACACTGTTCATCACATCTCCAGTCGTTGTGTTTAGACATGATTTATTATTTCTTGATACTTGTTTCTGCATTTAGATGTGATGATACCTATGGAGTAAATAGTAATGCATTTGTGGACCACTGAGCGATTAAAACAGCTGTAAAAATGCTAAAAAATAAAGAGGTGGTGGGAGTGAAGCAGAACTTCTGCTGAATGTAAAAGTTTTGTCTCTAAACAGGTGAAGTGGATTTATTTTTCATAGCTGGCTTTCTCTTTATTACTGCTTCATACAGGCATGTGTGGTTTTAATTTTTTACTGATTTAAAAAAAAATGATACTGAATATTTCTGCTGACATGAAATGTGAAGCATAAATGTCACCAGTCTTGTATTTTTTCTGTTTCAGATGTTTAAATGAGTAAATGTAATATCACGGAAATTTTAATCAGCTGTTGTTTGCTGCTATCAGTGCATGAAATCATTCTCAAGCAGGCAGAACAAATATAGCGACATATATACATTTATGTAAGCACAAACTATTTTCCTTGACTCTGTAAATTGTAACATTGAATTTGAATAAAGAAGAGTGAATATAACTTGACATTGGTCATGATTTTGTAACACTCAACCAAAGTCCAATGAATCTTTGGGTGTATATTGAATTACAGTGACTTTCATCAAATGAATTTCATGTATTTTCTTTTACTCAGCACTTGATTTAAGCAAGTTGGAGATCTTTTGAGGTAAAAAAAAGTTTTAAAAATGTACTTTTTGTCTACACTGTAAAGAAAAACGTCTCTAATTTCCTGTAAAATACCAGCAGCTGTGGTTGAAGGAATTTTACCGTATTTATCGGGTAAAACTCCAGCAACCACAGCTGCTAATATTTTACCATAAATTAGATATGTCTTTTTTTATTAATTTTTTCACAGTGTAGTTAGATCAGACACCATTCGCTGGTGGACATGTCGTCTTCCTGTCTTCCTTCTTGCAGGAATCAATAAAGTGATGGCTGAGTGAAAATCACTGATTGCTGTGTGGTAGCTGAAAGTGACACATTGTTTTTCTTTTCTGTCTTTTAAGTTACAAATAGACAATGAGCATGGTATTTCCTTCCTAATCCTGACCTTAGTGGACTTTAACGAGCCACTAGGGGTCAGCATTATCAACTACGAAGGGAGAGTTACACTTAGATTAAATCCATTTACAATTTATGGCATAACTTCATAAGGGATTTAGATTTTATTTTAATCCAGGGCATAAGTAGAAGTAGAATTGAATAAAAGTGCATGCCACATCTTTGGCATTTGTTCAACAAATTGATAATGGAAAAATTTCCTTTCACTGCGTTTTACTCTATTGCGCATCAAAGCAATAGATGAACAATAGAGAACAACAACAAGTGGTTGTTATGTGACATAAAATGAAAAACTTAAAGGGGTTTCATTACTTTTGCAAATTACACTAATCAGAAAATAGGTCTGATTACCATGCTTGGTTATTCTACTGTTTTAAAAATTACTTCTGTTTCTCTAGTGGAATTGTTTGTTTTTCTTTTGGTGACAGAAAATATATTTCACTTCAATTGGAATGGAAAACTTTTTAAACCTATTCATGACATTCTCACCAAATCTTTCAAAAGGGGCTTGCAAACCTTTTATAAACCCCAGCGCACTCACTTTAAAGGAGAATTCAGTGTTGCTGGTAATCCTACAATAGATGCTGGAGGAATCTTATAGCTGTGAGCTGAGTTGGAGCTAACCACCACCTGACTGCAGCAAAACCAGAAATCCAGTGTTGCTAACCCCACTTAGCTTAAATGTGATGTAGTTGAAGCTCCTTTCTCCTCTGAAGTCTCCTGATGATGTATCTGTACATCCTGTTTGTTTTCTTCATCAGCTTTTGAGTCATTAGTTCTCCTTGTGGGTTAAAAATGAAGCAAATTTAATAAACTATGTATGCTCAGCAAATCTGATCAAACTTGTTATGTACATCCATTCCTGAGCAGACTAACAAAATCCTCCACCTATTCCATGTTTAAATATCCAAACTGTTGTTCAACACAGTTGGAGGTAAGTCAGTAAGTTAAAATGTGTGTGCGTGTGTGTGTGTTTACAGGTGCTCATACATATTCTGACAACCAAATTAAAAACCAGCCAACATCCTTCTTTCTTTTAAAAGAAGAAGTTAGTATAAATATAGCTGTGAGCTTCAAAACTGCTGGTTTGTAGAAAAAAAGAAGTGATTTCCTTTTCTGCCGCTCATCAGTTGAAATTCACACTTTACGCCATTTACAGGTAATTTATCAAACTATTTTAGCTTCAGATTCTTCAGATGAAATTTCTTTAGTAGTTTTTTATTCCAATTTTGTTTTACCATGAAAAATAAATTACGATGCCTATGTTTAAAGTACCTGTCCTATATTTAATGGGCAATTTAAGTATTTTTTTGCATTTTATACTGAAATTGTGAACATCTGAAGATTCATGTGGTTTTGATTATTTTTTCAACACAGCAAATTGGAATTTAAGTTTCTGATTTTGCTGCTTTATTTAGAAGTGACTTTGGTTTATAACAAAAATATTAACCCATAATTCTCTGGTATTTTAATTCATTTCTAAGAGAGCTGACAGAGGACTGTGAGAGTGTGATGGCGGCTCTGTCTGTGAACCTGCTGGCAGTACTGAGTGCCGTCTCTCTTCCAGGTGAGCCGTTTGTTTAATTCTTTTCACCTGGAGACATCACATGAAATGTTTCATCCTGACATTGTTTTAAGCTCCACAAATTAAATGCTGTGGCTGAACTGGAGTTTCTAGCTCATGAAATGTGTCTGCAGTCAATCTTTTCTTCATGTTATCTGTTTTTACAGGTGACTTCACTGATTGTCCCAATCCAATCCTTATTGCTAACACACATGGGCAGATTGAAGCTCTGAATGGATCTTGTTTGCAAATCCCATGTAGCTACAATTCAACACATTATACAACAGGAGACACATCTATGGAGTTTGGTTGAAAAATATCTCAAATTTCAATGCCGAACCAAGCGCTGTTATTTTCAACAGCAATAGGTCAGTTAACAAATATTCACTGAATATGACTGGAAACCTGAGTGAGGAAAGTTACACCACTCTGTTTCCTGATTTAGAGACTAGTTATACTGACAGTTACTTCCTCCGCATCGAGAACGGGAAATTTAAGGCAACAAATGTTTGTCATCCTCTTCAGATAAAAGTTAGAGGTAAGATAATGGTTTTGTTTTTTTATACTATTGTAAGTGCAATGTTGTTAAAAATCAATCATATTTCTGATATTTAGAAAAGATTTTTTCACTCAAACAAGTTTTTTCCCTGATGGGAAATGAGATTTACAGATCTCAAATTCTAATAAAATATTGAAAATAGGAAAGACAATGACACATTATTAAAGGATCATCTGTTTTCACAAGAATGAGTTTACATAAAAGAAAAACCACTTACATGAAAATTATTATTAATTTCCTTCCAAAGAAAATTAAATTGGTATTCAAAACTTTTTCATAATAACTGATTTTTAAAATTATTTTATTTGATTTATTTTTAGTGACGAACTCAAAGGGTTACTATACCCTTATAGTAAGTTTATATTGTCATATATGTTTAGATCAAAAATTGACTGTAACATTTTAGCATGAAGCTTTTTCAGTCACAACACAATTTGTTACTTCAAAAACATTCTGATGTTGATCTTGATCCATAATCAAATTATTGCATATATAACCAATAGGAATATAAAGATATAACAAATGAACAGAGAAATGCAACATCTATGAAATTATACATTTTTCTTGGTATTTTTTGTTGTTTTCAGGACACAAAAATGGTTCAATGAAAAACTTTTAGTCAATTATTGTAAAAAAACAAACAAAAAAAACCCAACACAAAATAGGAACCAAAGAGAACATATTTCCTGTTTGAACCTATTGAGAACTGTTGTGGTTTCTTTCTGCATATTTTACATACATTTCTTTTTATTCTGTTGGTTTAATGTGAAATCCTAGATTCTCCTCAGAGTCAAAATATTATTATCCTCCCTGGTTTGAAGGAGCATCAGTCTGTCACTGTAACCTGCTCAGCTTTCACTCCCTGTCCACAATCACCTCCTGAACTCACCTGGAATCTCCAACAAGACTCTCTCAGACAAACAGAGAAAAACACAGATGGAACCTTTACAACTAAAATCCAGGAGAACATCACTCTGTCAGACACACATGATGGATACAACATCAGCTGTTCTGCTCAGTGGAGCTCACATGAAACCCGCCATAGAGTCAGACGTGCTGGAGTATGATTTATCTAAACAAAACTCCCCTTATTTGACATCGACACCAAGACCAGGTCTTACATTATCCCAACAAGCATTGAAAGGGAATGCCGGTAGCCAATTATATTATAAATTATTTAATAATAATAATAATACAAATTATATTATTTTTAAACATATTATTGAATGTTTGTGTATGTTTGCCTTGGTCAAATGTGACGTGTAATATTTCTCCTGAGTTTGGCATTTGAGTTCTTCTCAACTCTTCTTATTCAACAAGTTTATTAGAATTGTTATTTACATTTCTCTCTCTCTACTAGATTTGTTTATTTTTTGGTAACAGAATATTCATCACCTTAAATGTGACAAAGGTTTTAAACCTTTTTATCGCCTTCTTTACACATTTTTGAATGGGGTGAGCAAACATTTTATATCTGATAAAACAGAATGAATCATAAGAAACTCATTCATTATTTTCTGTACCAATTTCCTGCTGTTTGCTCTGCCAGAGCTCTGGAACCTTTGCAAGAGATGCCAACAAGGTGGGGCACTTTGCAGTAATTTACTGTGAGTAAAAGTGATTACCTTGATAAAAGTAAAAGACGAATAAAATAAAAGTTAAAAGATCCTTGTAAACATTTTACTTTAAATAAAAGTTACTTAGCTCATTTCTATGAGCAGAAGAAAGTTCTGCTTGTGGTTTTCACAAAGCAAATGAGAACATGTTGGTCTCAAACGGTTTAAATTAAAGGAGCAACTTTATAAATAATAATGTAACACAAAATAAGACATTTTAGCAATGTGACATCATGAATATTTGGGAAGTATTCTAATATGGCCATGGTGTTTCTGTGAAGCTTCTCTGTGGTTTTTCTTGTTCTCTGAAACTGGCAGATATTCATCCCATTGTTTGTCTAATAAATGCACTGTTCCTGCTGCCGAAAATTTTAATTGGTTGATTTAAAAATGAATAGGTTAACATCCTCTTTCACGACAATAGGAAGGATAAAAAGTGCAGCAGTAAACTCTGACGTGACATTGACTTCCAAACACAGAAGTTGCTTGTTGGATGTTTTGTTCACTGAGTTAAATTCCTACGAAACCAGATGAACATTTTTCTAGTTTTATCTGCACATTATTCAGGTAAGAACATTTTTAAAATGGAAAATGCTTTTGACAATATGTCTTTTCCTAAACCAGTCTTTTTCTTTGCTATAAAAACTACCACTGTTTTCATGTTTAAAATTGTTGCTTTAAATTATACATTGAATTTGTTATCAAAAAGCTATGCTGCAGTTGTTCTTGAGCTCTGTGTCATGTAGTGTAAGTCTGAAGATGGACCAAAATGAAGACAGGAGCTTGGACATGCTCTTTTACTGATTAAAAAAGGAGACCTGCTTTTCTCCTCGGGAAATCCTGGGAAAGTGACACCACATATACTTGTAAAATAAAAAGCTCCTCTTCAAACTGGCTTCTAGATTTTAAAAACAAAAACAAAAAGAATCACTAGTGTTATTTTTCTGGTTACCTGCCAATAATAAATCACATATTTGACTAATATTATACAATAAAAATAAACTCTAACCCTATTACTCTATAATCTCATTGTTATTCTGAATTAAGGAAGTTTCATAATCATTTACTAATTTCAGAATTTCCACATTTTGGCAACAACTTCCCCAGATATTCTTTAGTGAAGATGTGTCTGTAATCATTATTTAACTTTTTTCAATCGCATTAGTTATAACTAACTGTTGTACCTTTCCTTACTTTTTTATGTTTTGTGTTTTAATTCACAATTATTATGATTATTATGATTATGATTACGATTATTATTATTATTATTAATATGATTATTAAGCATGTTCATTGTTAAGGTCATCACAACTCATGTTATTCCTGTGTTTTTCTGACTGTATCGGCTTATATGCAGGCTACACTATTATATGAAGGCCCATAGTGTAGCCTTCACACATGCACACCCCCACATATCACACACATGAATGCACAAACTCTTCTCGCTACATGCAATATATCTCTTCAATGAACATTTCAATTCCTTTTTCCTGGGATTCAGCCAATTAATCTGACCTCTTAATCTTAATCAATCTGACCTCTTAACCGGGTTTCATCTCTCTCATCCTCCAGCAGCAATGAATCCCCTCATAATCTCTGATTCTCCCTCCTTCTCTGGTGCTGAATCTGCTCCAGTGGTTGAAGTTTGTGTGGTTCATATCAGTCAGGTTGACAAATTTTTCTCTCTACTTTAACGCTCTTTAGTCTTTGCTCTCACAACTTTTCACAGTTTTTCTGGACCTGCTCCACCACGTATCCCCTCCGATCTGCTGAAATTACAAAATTTATATCCTCGAAGGAGAATAGAGGGATGGATCAAGGAGGAGAGATTTCATTGGATTAACAAAATGTCCTTTAAGAAAATGTACCACTGCACTCTTGTGATTGATGAAAATAATTTTTAACATAATCGCCAAACCGGACATTGCTCAGGACGCCGGACGCCCGCTCCACTCCTAAGTAAACAGGCTGGAGCACAAAGAGGAAATATAGATGAATAAATTAACTAACATATATTCATTAAAATGGCAACATATAAGTAAGCAAACTTACAAAGTGATGAATACAAACCCAAGTGAGACTAAAGGTTCAAACACATACAGATCATGACCTGCTAAACAAATTGCTAAATTAATTTTTACATGAAATTTGTTTAAAACACTGGATTGCAGTAGTTGTTCTCATCTTTTTACAGTCTGATGGCGGCTCTGTCTGAGAACGTGTTGACAGTCAGCATGTTACTGAGTGTCGTCTTTCTTCCAGGTGAGATGTTTGTTCTCTTCCTTTCATTTGGAGACATCACATGAGTCATTACTCTGAAATATTTCATCTTGATATTGTTTAGAGGCTCAACATGTAACAGTTTCCTCCTTAACACAAGGAGCTTATAGTGGACTTCAGGAAGAAGTTTGACATCATGTAGCCACTTACCAGAAATAGAGACTTTGTGGATGTGATGAAAACCTGAAAGAGTTTTTACTTTGTACTTCTTAGAAGAAACAACATCACTAAGAAACTGCTGCTGTCCTTTTATCTTTGCATTATCTTAACTTACTGTCTTTGTACAAGGTTTTCCAGCTGCACACTAACACAATAAAAAAAGCTCCACAGGTGCCTTAAGGTCACCCAGCAGATAATCCACTATCCTCTGCCTGCAAACTAGAACTGTATAATTCTCACTGATTCAGGAACATCATGAAAATTCTCCAATGACATGAACTTCTGCCTTTGGGCAGACGTTTCAGATCTGTAAAGACTAAAACCAAATAGACTGAGAAACAGTTTTTACCCATCAGCCATCTCCATGCTGAATGCTGTTAAGTGGTCAACTTGACATGGTCTATTTTTTTTAATGTCTGTTTTTGGTATAAAGTAATGTTTTTATCAAGGGAGAAGAGCAATATAAGTTATTATTTGTCATTTTTTTAACTGAGACATTGTTTTTATCTGGATAATTGCATTCACATTTTATTGTACATTTTTTCATTGTTACAGTGACAATAAAAAGAATATTCTATTCTAAGTATATCTATACATCTATATCTATAAAAATGTATTCTATTCTATTCTATCAAAAAATTTATTTGCAGGAAGATTTTGCTCCACATGTTCATTATTTTTCTGTTATTATAGGTGCTTTGGCTCGTTGTACCAATCCAGTCCTTATTGCTAACACACCTGGGCAGATGGAAGCTCTGAGTGGATCTTGTTTGCAAATCCCATGTAGCTTCAATTCAACACATTCCGATTTTGGCAAAACTAATGTTTATTATGGAATTTGGTTGAAAAATATTACGACTTTGAATCAAAATCCAAGTTGTATTATTTTCAACAGCAGTGGGTCAGTTAACATATATTCACTGAAAATGATTGGAAATCTGAATGATAAAAACTGCACCACTCTGTTTCCTGATTTAAATACGAGTTATACAGACACATACTACCTCCACATTGAGAACGGGGCATTTAGGGCAACAGATGTTTGTTATCCTCTTCATATAAAAGTAAATGGTAAGAAACTTTTTGCTTGTTTATACTATATCTGGCTGAACAACTATAAAACAGTATTATCAAACATGTTTATAATATTACTTGTACTTTCACTCTAAAAGAGAATTGTGTGTTAAAATTGCAGAACTTTAAAAATTTTCATTACGGTACATTATTTTCTTTAGGACGTTGTAATAGTACACAAATAGTGAATTTATGATTTTATATACTCAATAATCGACTGATGGACAATCATTGCCCAAGTGTTTTCAGACAGAACAAGAAATATTGTCCATGACTTAAAAAAAATTCTAACGTTTGTCTTTGATACATGACCTAGGGATTATTGAGGATTTAAAACCATTAAAACAAGTGAAAAAAAATAGATGACAAAAACTTGAACATGGAAATGAGACGTCCATTCCTAACCTGTTTTTTTAATGTGAAATCGCAGATTCTCCTTGGAGTCCCAGCATTAATCTTCCCTCTGACCTGAAGGAGAATCAGTCTGTCACTGTAACCTGCTCAGCTTTCACTCCGTGTCCACAATCACCTCCTGAACTCACCTGGAATCTCCAACAAGACTCTCTCAGACAAACAGAGAAAAACACAGAGGGAATCTTTACAACTAAAATCCAGGAGAACATCACTCTGTCAGACACACATGATGGATACAACATCAGATGTTCTGCCAGATATCCTGTGATTGGAGGAAACAAGACAGCAGAGACAAAAGTGACTCTCAGTGTTTCATGTAAGTGATCCTGTCAGCAGGTCATGGTTCAGCTGTTTCTGATCAATAAAGTTCATGTGTGTCTCATTTTCCTCAGATGCTCCTAGAAACACCTCAACATCCATCCGTCCATCAGGTTTGGTGTCAGCAGGTAGCAGGGTGGAGCTGAGCTGCTCCAGCAGAGCCAAACCTCCACCCAGCTTCACCTGGTTCAGGAACAGCAAAGATGGAGCCATGAATGTATCTGTGGGGCCCGTTTACGGCTTGAATGTTACTGAAAGAGGAGAGTATTACTGTGTGGCTACAAATGATCTGGGTCAACAAAAATCATCTGTGATTCTTGTTGATATTAAAGGTAATACATTAACTTACATGCATCTTGTCATGTCCTTTTAGGATTATAGTTTGTCTTGCATCATGTTTCAAAATTCATATTTTGTCACTTTTATAAAGAATTACTGTTAGTTCAGATTCTGGCTTATAAAGAAAAAAAAAAAATAAAACATCCCATTTGAGATATTTGCAGTCAGAGGTGTGACCAAGTCACTGTGTTGCAAGTCTCAAGTAAGTCTCAAGTCTTTTTCCTCAAGTCCAAGTCAAGTCTCAAGTAAAGACAGGCAAAAGTCGAGTCAAGTCTCAAGTCAGGAACCTTTAATTTCAAGTCATTTTGAGTCGTTTTTATTTTATTTTTTTTTTATAATTTGCAATTATACATAAAATTCAAATAATAGACCATTTGTTCGTTTTAAAATATGTATTTATCTCAAATGATAGAACATGTGTAGCTGAACACAAAGTATAAAAAACATTTTTAAATTGGACCACTTTATTGCCCAGTTCTGTTAAACTTGATATTCAATAAAAAAAGAGGAAAATGCTGACATTTCCACAGCACAATACAAAGAACCATAACAGCAGTTTTTTCCTCTTTTCTCTAACCTGTCAAAACAATATATTGTCAATATAATTTCCCAACGTAGATGTCTTCAAATACACCAACCATCCTTAGATGATACTAGACCCGGCTCATCATCATGATGGGACAGAGAGACTCTGTTCCCTGTGTTCAGGTCCAGAATCTGCTTTCTGTTCCGGAGCCCCGCTCACTATCCACCGGCTTCCTGAGCTAACACGGTGCACATTATTTGTGGAGGCATTTGAAGGACCGGATTTATGGTAAATAATCACCAATTTAACCCGGAGTACACATGCTAACACGAAGTTAGCTAAAGTCAGCTATCTTACAGCAAAAGAAAAGCGCCACCTACCGATCTTTGTGAAGCTTCAAATGCCGGACAAAGTTGGACGTCGTGGCATCTCCATCCGATATTCTCTTCTTGCATGTTTTACAAGTTGCAGTTCGTTTTTTAGTCGAAAGTTCATAACCTACGTAGCCAAAAGAAATTACTCGCGGAAGCATATTCGAGCGGTTATTTCGTATTTCGTTCCCTGAGCTCTGCAGCTTTGCCGCGTTTTTTTAAACGTCCAAATCCTGTTAATTTGATTGGTTGTGCTGCAGCTACGTACACATACATACATAAGGAGAGAGGAAAACCATAATGACGGTCTGCGCATATTGATACGGAATGAGTGACATTAATTAATGACGCCACTTTATAAATAATGTGTTTTAAATTTTAAGACTTTGAGTAAAAAATATCAAGTCTTTTCAAGTAAACAGCTTCAAGTCGAGTCAAGTCCCAAGTCAATGGCATGAAAGTCAAAGTCAAGTCCGAGTCTTTGAGCATTTTTTCAAGTCAAGTCTCAAGTCGTGATTTTAACGACTCGAGTCTGACTCGAGTCCAAGTCATGTGACTCGAGTCCCCACCTCTGTTTGCAGTACAAAATAATTATGAGGATTCACTTCATTGTCTTTCTTTTTGCAGATGATCAAACATCTGAATTCCAGATCCTTAATATATTGAAGATCCTGGGGATTGTATTGCTCTGCACTAGCATCATCATCTTTGAGTGGTGAGATACTTTTCTATGAGTTGATACTTTGCAGCTGCTGTTAGATGTTGGTGTTTTAATATTTTTTGTTCTTTCAGGTGGTTCAGATTCTCCAAGAAACCAAAGAAGGTAAACTAACTGAGTTGTTTGCATTGTAACACAAACAATGTGTTGCAATTTGTTAGAAACGATTGTTCAGGTGACAATATTTTATTTTATGTTTCAGGATTTTAGAAATGGTTACTGTGAAAATCCAGTGTCCTTATCATAAATGATAAATATTCTGCATATATATATAATTCTTAAACTTCTAAAATTAGAGGCTACACTGAGTTACATTCTCTCAAATACATCCATACACTGATGTACAGGATCATTAGGTAACTTAGGGTTCAATTTTACCATGATGAAAGGAAGCTGGAATTGAACTCACAACCAAATTTCAGACGATTACCACAAAGCTACAATTTACCATCTCATTAAAGGACAAATGTTGTATTTTGTACGTTTAGTTGGGAATCCAGTGAGACTGAAAGCAAAGAGACCAGCCTCTATTTCCTCTGAAACAGTTTGAGCTCAAGTACATTTACTGTAAAATACATTTTGTTTTTTCTCTACACAGGAACCAGAAGAACCAACCTATGTCAACAATGTGATGGTTACTAAAGCATCATGAGCCACAAAAAGACCAAGAAGATGTCAAGGCCTCTGTCAGAGAGAAGATTTATTATTTCTATCCAATTGTTCAAGTTTGTGTCTGAAGAAGCTTTTTTCTATCTGCAAAGACCAATAGGTGGAGGTCTGGATACACTGTGGACGAGTCACCAGTCCATCACATCCCCATTCGTTGTGCTTTAGAAATTACTTATTATTTCTTGACACTTTGTTTCAATATAATATTGACTAAATAGTAATGCTTTGGTAGAACACTGTAGTATATACAGAATACATACAGTATATATACTGTATATACATATACAGTATATTTATATACTGTATATGTGTGTGTACGTGGAAGGTTGAATAGCTTTTCTTAGTTTTTCACCTCAGTTTTTAAGACAAAACTACTCATCATATTTTCCTGAATGAGAAACTCAGAGTAGGATGTCGTATGTTGTATATATTGCAGTTTCAGAAAGAGTTAACAAGTGTGTACACAGGATGATTTCTAAATCATTCTTTCATAAAGGTGTTCATGTAATGTGCAGAATGGAGTTTAGTACTCTTATATAGCAGATCCATGACAGGTTTCAGTATTTGTTGTGCGTAGTTCTGAACTATTCTTGTTTATGTTTTTGGTGTTTTGATTTTTGAACTTATGCAGAATATGTTAATTCCTTCTCTTTTTGCATTTTCTTATCTTTACCACATGTTTTGTAAATTATTTTTACCCCAATTTGCCACTATGGGCTGCACAGTGGTGCAGTTGGTAGGACTGTCGCCTTGCAGAAGGTGCTGGGTTCGATTCCCAGCCTGGAGTCTTTCAGCATGGAGATTGCATGTCGGTTCTCTCTGGATACTCTGGCTTCCTCCCACAGTCCAAAACATCACTGTTAGGTTAATTGGTCTGTCTAAATTCTCCTTAGTGGTCTGTCTCTGTATGGAAATTTAGCTGAATAGCCAGATTATAGATTTCTATGAACGACTGGAGAAGCTCCACAATCACCTTCTTTCTTATTGCTTTATCAATGCCCTCAAAGACAAATGTCCTTTTATTATTATCAAGTGTATTAAAAATATATATTATTTCTCTTTCTCTCACTGTTGTGAGAAACTTTGTACACAGATTTCTAATTATTAAGGTTTCAATATATTCTTCAGCTGCTGTAAGATCCAAGACCTTTTTTTTGCCGTGATTATCTCAAACTTGGAAGTAATTTATCAAAACATTTGAGCTACATCCTTTATGTTATTATGTTTATATTATGACATCATCATTTGTAAAATACTGAGGAAATCTAGTAAATCTGTAGTTGGTTGAAATAAATGTTTAATATATTCCCCAAGCCCTTGAAACTATTGTTATTTCTATCCAACAGTTTGCTAAAAGTCTCTTGTTCAGCTATTCATAGAAAGCAGTTGATTTGTTCTTTCATTTATTGTATTTAATTTCAGTCCTTATTGACCTGTGCTTTTTGAAATCCCTGTATGTTGTTTTATTTCATTTACCATCATTTTACTGAGCTTCTGTGTATTCCTTATGAGTAAAGTTTTTTATTGGATATTCAAAGAATCATAATTTTCACCTTAATGTGAGCCATAAATGTCATCTTCCTTCAATATTTACTCCCAGTTTTGTGGAGATAATTAGTTCCTGACTTATCTAAGCAAAAATAAGAATGTTATTATCATTATTTTTCAAGCAAACTACGTTTGGTGGTACACCATTGGAAGGGAACTGGACATTGTTTGTATTAATGTATTAGCAAAAACTGATAAAAAGGTGGAGAAATGCTATTGAAACATCTTTTTTCACCAAGTTGCAAATTGTATCTAAATGATCATCTAGATAATTCAATTAATCTTTGAATTACCTAAACAAAATAATATTTCCCTTTTTCATTTAGAAGTTGTCACAAGCAACAAAAAATGGGTATATCATTCATAATATCATTAATTAATAATCCAATTATTTTATATCAACGGCATATCTATTGATGTTGCGCTGCTCCATGGTATTTCCTGGACAAGTCAAATGTCTGTCCTAAGAACAGAGACAAGCAGCTACACACACTCACTCTTAAAGGTATATTCAGTGTTGCTGGTTATCCTCCAGAGGTGTTGGAGGAATCACATCTGTGCCTTGAAGCCGTGAGGTCAGTTGGAGCCAGCTATCAGCTGACTGCAGCAAAATAAATCCAGACTTGCTGAACCCTAGTTAGATTATCCGTGATCCTCGGCTCAGCTGCAGCTGTTCTCTTTTCTACTCATCAACTCTTTCAGATAGGGAAGAGTCAAATCGTTGCTTCATTAGTTTTATTATTAGTTCTCCCTTTGGGCTAAAAATCAAACTAACTCAACGGTCAATGATCAGCAAATCCAGTGAGACTTGTCTGTGTCAACCTATGAGCTTTAAAATCTCCACCTATTTCATGTCCAAACATGGAATAGGTGGAGGCAAAATGTTTGCACTTGTTAATTTTTACTCTGACAATGAAATTAGCAATGAGCCAACTTCCTCTTTTTAAAAAAGGAGAATGAATAAATATACATGTTGTTGTTGATTTGACATTGTTTCCAAAACGGAGAAGTTAGTCCCTGGCTCTGCAGCTCATCAGCTGAAATTCTCACTTTATTTGATTTAAAGATAAATATTTGAACTGTTTTATCTTCTGATTCAGATGAGAACACGTCTGTGTTCAATCATTGCTGATTTTTACAAGGAAACTGTATGGTTTCTTACTTTTAAAATATGTTTTAATGTTTATTTATTTAAGCCATTTTTTTCTTTTGTATTTTGGCCTTCAAGTATTGTCAATGTAATGTTAACATTTGAACCAGCTCCATTTTAAGAATGTAGTTTTGTTGTAAAGCTTTCAGAGCTTTATTCAGATGTGAATTTGATTTAAAACACTAATATTAAACCATAACTCTCAGATCTTTCAGTCCAGTGTAAGAGAGCTGATGGAGAACTGTGAGAGCAGTTTGTTTACTTCTTTTCAATTAAATAATGTTCAGTCTGAAATACTTGATCGTGATATTGTTTGAAAATTCCACATATAATATTTTACAGCTGAACTGGAGCTTCTATATCATGAAGTTTAACTGTAGTCAATTTTTTTCCTCCAGGTTATTTCAGACTCTTTTTTCAAATGTTTTTACTGTTTTATACATCATGTTTTGCACAGATTAATGAGCTTTATTATTCCTTTATTATAACAATGGATTTCTTCTTGGTACTCATCCATAAAGGACATGTCTGAGAAGTAAACACCTAATAATCGTCCCTTAACCAAATTTTCCCACCTGAGATCCAAACCTTATCTTGGTGGGTTTGAAGTTGTGCTATTCATCGCTAAACTCAATGTTCAGGTAGAGAATAACATCATCATCATAATAAACTGATTTTGTTTTACACATAGGATTAAATCACAATGTATGTAAATAGTTTTAATCTGCCTATGTAATTGAAGAGCCTTATAATGATATTATCATTTCTGAATGGGAATTTTATGTAATTGTCCTACAGTTTCTTGAGATGACGCTTTGCTGTGAAATTATGCATAAAAATAATCCATATTGAAATAAATCAGAAAGTTAATGTATAGATATAATTCTCCTCTTCTGTGTTGTACACCATGGCAGATAATGTGTTTGAAAGGCTAACATCCTCTTTCACAAAAGAGGATGCACTTTTGTGCATAAACAAAGGATAAACAGCACTTGTCAGCTTTGACTTAAAATCGACTTTCAAACACAAAAGTTGCTCTTGAGATGTTTTGAAATTCCCACAGAGCCAGAATTAGATTTTTCTTGCTGTTTCATCTGCACAATATTTAGGTAAGAACAGTGTCGATACATGTGTGTGACAACACATTTTTCCAGTCTTTGTCTTTCCTATAAAAACTGCAATTGTTTCTATTTGAGAACTAGTTGTTTTTAATACATTACTTATTATTTAAAAGCACAATCTATTTTTCAGCTCTGTGTCATGTAGTGCAACTCCTACCTAAAGGAGCCCAGAATGACCATTAGCTGCATGTTTAGTGATAAATAAGAAAACTTACAAAGATTTTGGCAGGGTAAGAATACAGCAGCGACAACAGAGAAAACTGATGAGAGCATCAGTGGAGAGCAATGATTATAAATAGGCCTAAATACTCTGAGACTGACAGAGAGACGGAAGATGACAGACAACAAATAAAAGTCTAAGAGAGCAAGCCACATGCAAAGTTGACAAATTTAATGGACTTTTAATACAAGTTTTAATACAATTTTGCACTAAACGTGTCATTATTTACCGAATGACACTTCATGCCAACAGCCGTAAACATTCATGAAAACGCCTTCATGTTCATGACAGGAGTTATGTCATGTTTATCACAGTGTAATGTCAGTTTTATGCACGCCCCGTCGAATAAAGTGTTACCAAGTTTTCATACAAAGACATTACTAACTGCTACTTTTCGTCATATGGTTATCTGGAAACAAAAGACTAAATAAATATCGTCGTTCAAACTGGATTCCCAGCAGAGCATTCGCATTCTGAAGAGAAAGGTCAGCATTTTTCCCTTCGCAGCAGTGTTATTAAAATTTTAAACAGCATTGTCACTTCTCCAAACATGGTGATGAGGGCTGTATCAATGTGCCTTGACATGATTATTTTCATACAGGCTTTTAAGTAGAATGTCAGTGAGCTGAAATCAAACCTGTTTCTTTCAGTAAAGGTGGAACCATGTGCAGTTTGAAAGAGCTTGAATTTCAGTGCAAAGGGAAGTAATGGAAATTTTGACTCTTGACAGTCACACATGAGCTTTGTTCTCGACACTGCCTGACATTTTGGCCTGCATGTGTTAGCCAGACACTAAAGTTGGTGAAGTACCACAGACAGCTAACTCCTATACTGGAAATGGAAATAGAAGAAAATACATTTTTTGTGTATCAAGAATTGCTGAAAGACTTTGTTGGAGTAAATGATATCCAGCCGTACCAGTATAACCCTAAACCGACAGACAGACGTTCAGGATTCAGTGAAAACTCTTCAGATTTGGACTCTGATGATCAAGACCGCCATCGCCAACAAGACGACACACATAACAAATAAAAGTTGGGAACGTAGAAAGATGAGCTTGAGAAAAGCTCCTCATTTCAATACAACAGCAGAAAAAAATGACAAGTGGTTGGATTTGTTTATATTTTGTCCTGGTCAGATATTGATATATTTAACAATTCAAAAATAATGGCTGTTGTTTTTCTGCAGCTGTTGATGAAGCTACTACATGCCACAAACACATTAAAACTAATCATCTATAAACAAATCAGTAAGCTCTATTTCTTTATCATGAGTACTTTAGGAGTCTTTATATGATTCATTTTATAATATGATACAAGTTTAATTATCAGTACTAACTGTTTTATTTCAAGACTAGACAGTGAATTAAACTTAATTTGGATGTTTGGAAGAAAATGTCGATTTTGCTTTTGGTTAGATGAACCCCAAATTTAACTAACCCTTACAAAAATACAACAGATTATCCTTATATTGCAAAATGCCCTGTGTGTTCCTTATCTTCATAAACAAACTATTATTCAACACACAGTGGATACAAGTGTCATGTTACAAGGAAGTAATCAGTCAAACAGACTCTGAAAAGCTAATTCTATACCAAACTTCCTCTTTTGCAAACGAGGAAGAAAAAATACGGCTCCTTGATTTCATACAATATGAACTTTTAAACAGAGAAGTTATTCTTTTGGATCTTCTGCTCACCTGCTGAAATTTATATTCTCATTAATTTGAAGCAATTTTGTTACAGGTATTGATTCATTGGGTAAGAACATTTTATGAACTACATTTCTTTTGCAGCTTTTAAAGTAATAAATTACTTTTTTGCTGTTAAAAAAGCTGTTGAGATTAGTGTAATGAATTATACTTGACTCTGCTTGCATGTTTTTCATTTAGTTTAACCACTTCTGAGAAAAAGCCATTGATTTCCATCCTTTCTAACAGAGTATGGTCTGTATATTCTTGTTTATAATATGTCAGTTTTAATTTGCTGCCAAATTATTTATCCAAAAGAAACTTTGATTTAAAACCTGAAAAATATTTTTCTGAGATCTTCTCCACTTTGACAGACGAAGGACGACTATCAGTCCGATGGCGACTCTGTCTGAGAACATGCTGACAGTCAACATGTTACTGAGTCTCTTCTTTCTTCCAGGTGAGATGTTGGTTCACTTACTTTCATTTGGAGAATGTAAGACATCACATGAAACATTTTTATTGTCTAAAATATTTCATCTTGATCTTGTTTAAAGTCTCCACATGTAACATAATGCAGCTAATCTGGAGTTTGTGGATCATGAAGTTTTCCTGTTGGCAGATTTTGCTCTACATTGTTTTCATTATCATTCTGCTTTACAGGGACTTTGGCTGACGACTGTGGAGGCAATAAACTTGCCCTCAGGATCATTACACCAAATAAGATGGAAGCTCTGTCTGGATCTTGTTTGCAAATCCCATGTACCTATAACACAGAGGATTCTACATATGACAACAGTAAAACTATCCATGGAATTTGGATGAAAGGTGGTGTAAATTTTGGCACAGATAGAAGTAAAGTTATTTTCGACAGCAGTGGGTCAATTAACACCTTTTCACTGAATATTACTGGAAACCTGAAAGAGAAAAACTGCACCACTCTGTTTCCTAATCTAACAACAAGTCATACAGACAAATACTTCTTCAGAGTTGAGAACGGTGACTACGTGGCATCAGCTTGTGCTGATCCTCTTCAAATAACAGTCAGAGGTAAGAACATTTTTGTTTTAATGTAGTGTAACATAGAATTGCTGCTATGTTAATGATGATAAATATTTAAAATTTTGTTATTGTGCAACAAGAGCACTTGACTTTCCTCAAGTTTTTCCAAGTCTTTCAAACTGTTAGCACATGATTTAGTGTTGTTTGAAAGTTTACTTTAATTCTTTCCTACAAAATACAACATATAAATGTATTTGGGACAACTGTCTCTCAAAATGTATAATATTTTTGGGCTTTCTTCCACAAACCTATGACTGGTAAAATGACACATTTGAATTAATTGGAGGAACACCTTTTGATGAATTTCAAGGTCACACCTTTAACACACTGCTTTCTTGTTTGACACAATAGGAAAGTCAAAAGAAATCAGCTAAGATATCAGTAAGGAAATTGTGCAGTTGCACAAGTCGGGTTCCTTCTTGTGAACAATCTACCTATGACTGCATGTGCCAAATTAATTTGTTCCAACAATTATATGCAAATGTGGGAATGTCCAATGATCATAGTGCTCATGAAGGAGACGGTTCTGTGTTACAGAGATGAATGAATGACTTTTGGGCCGCAATGTGTAGATTGACCCCAGAACAAAAGCCAAAGCTCCTGGTGTAGATTCTGCTAAAGAATGTTAAATATGATTATCCACAGAAAAACATGTCTTGTTCCAACATGGGCTGAAAGACCACTCAGTGAGGACGAAACCTTTACTTCAAAAGAAGCATTAAAAGCCAGATTGCAGTTTGCAGATAAACACATTTTTGGAGGCATGTCCTTTGGTCTGATGAAACTAAAGTGGAACTGATTGGCCATAATAACAATCATTACATTTGGAGGAGAATTGGGGATGCTTGCATCATCCTAACTGTCTATGGGATCATGATGTGGGACTGCTTGCTGCAGGAGGAACTGGAACCCATCATAAAACTGATGGCATCATGAGGAAAGAACACTATTAGCAAATATTGAAGCAACATCTGAAGACTTCAGCCCTGGTCTGAAAAGACCTGTGAGTGAGGCTGCCTACAAACTTGACTCAGTTTCACCAGTTCTGTCAGGAGGAATGGACACCAGCAGCAAACTATTAGGAAAAGGTTGTGTCAGAAATCCCAAAAAGGTTTGATCCAAGTCATATATTTTAAAAGACAGTTTCTCTGATAGTGACCAAATTTATGTAAACTTGTGAATCTGAGGAAAGTTTGAAAAAAAAAAAAAATGTTCTTGCTGATTTTTCTTTCATTCAGCAAATAGAAATAATTTTGGTAATTATAGCTAATCTAAAACAACAACAAAAAAAGGTTTCGCCGGATTTAGTTTCATAGAGTCAGAAACAAAAGTGCATGTGTCTCTTTATTGTGTTTGTGAAAATATCTGGTGTCAACTGTGTATATGTTTGCATATGTACACACGTGTGTGTGGTAAAATAATCATTTATTTTCTTTTTGTCTTCCAATTTGTTAATGCAAGGGTGATAAATGTCAATGGATCACTCGTCCATTTGAGGACAATTGTATTTGCGTATTTCTTTTTCTAGGATTAATGAAACTTATTGAAAAATATTTTGATAACCTTTTGGTAGTTTTGGGCACTAAATGTCTGCTTTGTTTATGAAAATGTGCGTCTGATGTGAAATTATAGATTCTCCTTGGAGTCCCAGCATTAATCTTCCCTCTGACCTGAAGGAGAATCAGTCTGTCACTGTAACCTGCTCAGCTTTCACTCCCTGTCCACAATCACCTCCTGAACTCACCTGGAATCTCCAACAAGACTCTCTCAGACAAACAGAGAAAAACACAGATGGAACCTTTACAACTAAAATCCAGAAGAACATCACTCTGTCAGACACACATGATGGATACAACATCAGCTGTTCTGCCAGATATCCTGTGATTGGAGGAAACAAGACAGAAGTGAAAGCCGTAATGCTTAATGTTCCATGTAAGTGATCCTGTCAGCAGGTCATGGTTCAGCTGTTTCTGATCAATAAAGTTCATGTGTCTCATTTTCCTTCAGATGCTCCTAGAAACACCTCAGCATCCATCAGTCCATCAGGTTTGGTGTCAGCAGGTAGCTGGGTGGAGCTGAGCTGCTCCAGCAGAGCCAAACCTCCACCCAGCTTCACCTGGTTCAGGAACAACAAACATGGAGCCACTAATGTGTCTGTGGGGCCCGTTTATGGCTTGAATGTTACTGAAAGAGGAGAGTTTTACTGTGTGGCTACAAATGATCTGGGTAATCAGACATCCTTTATGAACATTAACATTGAAGGTATTTCTTGACTCCATTACAAAACATTTGAACATATTCTCTCACCATGATCCTTTTCAGTTTGTCTTTGATTTTCATGTTGTACTGTTTTTCTTAGGTCCTTCAACAAAAGCAGATTTTCCCATTGTGCCAATGGCAGTGGGAGTATCTGTGGCCATCATTGTGGGTTTATGTCTGGTTTTAACTGTTTGGTGAGTATCATAATTAATAAAATCATGATGCACTTTGTGGATGTAATTACCTTAAAAAGTTAGTTAATATCAAACTCCTCAAAATCGCTCTGATTTCCACACGTACATTTTGAACAATAAAATTTACATTCATAAAACACAAAGTATTTTTTGATTCCTTCTGCAGCCAGTCGGGAAAATTTGTATTTTAAAGAATAAAATAAAACCGATTGTACAAATAACATAATTACAAAATAAAGAAGTGAGGCAGAAGAAAGCGTTTTCAAATCAAATTTTGTTCAACAAAAAAACTAAGAAAACAATAGTTACATTGTGCAATGCATATTATACACTCAACAAAAATATAAACGCAACACTTTTGTTTTTGCTCCCATTTTTCATGAGATGGACTCAAAGATCTAAAATTCATTCCAGATAAACAATATTACCATTTCTTTCAAATGTTGTCCACAAATCTGTCTAAAAGTTTCATAGTGAGCACTTCTGCTTTGCTGAGATAATCCATCCCACCTCATAGGTGTGCCACATCAAGATGCTGATCTGACATGATTAGTGCACAGGTGTACCTTATACTGCCCACAATAAAAGGCCACTCTGAAATGCACAGTTTCTTTGCTTTATTGGGGGTCTGGGGACTCTGAACCAGTCAGTAGCTGGTGTGACCACCATTTGCACCATGCAGTGCAACACATCTTCTTCGCATAGAGTTTATCAGATTGTCAATTGTGGCCTCCACTCCTCTTCAATGGCTGTGCGAAGTTGCTGGATATTAGTGGGAACTGGTACACGCTTTTGTATACGCCGGTCAAGCACATCCCAAACATGCTCAATGGGTGACATGTCCGGTGAGTATGATGGCCATGCAAGAACTGGGACATTTTCAGCTTCCAAGAATTGTGTACAGATCCTTGCAACATGGGGCCGTGCATTATCTTGCTGAAACATGAGGTGACGTTCATGGATGTATGGCACAACAATGGGCCACAGGATCTCATCACAGTATCCCTGTGCATTCAAAATGCCATCAATAAAATGCACATGTGTTCTTCGTCCATAACAGATGCCTGCCCATACCATAACCCCACCACCACCATGGGCCACTCGATCCATAACATTGGGATAAGCAAAGCGCTCACCCACACGACGCCACACACGCTGTCTGCCATCTGCCCTGAACAATGTAAACCGAGATTCATCCGTGAAGAGAACACCTCTCCAACGTGCCAGACGCCATCGAATGTGAACATTTGCCACTCAAGTCTGTTACGGCAACGATCTGGAGTCAGGTTAAGACCCCGATGAGGACGACTAGCATGCAGTTGAACTTCCTTGAGATGGTTTCTGACAGTTTGTGCAGAAATTCTTTGGTTATGCAAACCAATTGTTTCAGCAGCTGTCTGAGTGACTGGTCTCAGACGATCTTGGAGGTGAACCTGCAGGATGTGGAGGTCCTGGGCTGGTATGGTTACACGTGGTCTGCGGTTGTGAGGGCGGTTGGATGTACTGCCATATTCTCTGAAACACCTTTGGAGACGGCTTATGGTGGAGAAATGAACAGTCATTGCACGAGCAACAGATCTGGTTGGCATTCCTGCTGCCAGCATGCCAAATGCACGCTCCCTCAATGCTTGCGACATCTATGGCATTTTGCTGTGAGACAAAACTGCGCATTTCAGAGTGGCCTTTTATTGTGGGCAGTATAAGGTACACCTGTGCACTAATCATGTCAGATCAGCATCTTGATGTGGCACACCTATGAGGTGGGATGGATTATCTCAGCAAAGCAGAAGTGCTCAGTATGAAACTTTTAGACAGATTTGTGGACAACATTTGAAAGAAATGGTAATATTGTTTATCTGGAATGAATTTTAGATCTTTGAGTCCATCTCATGAAAAATGGGAGCAAAAACAAAAGTGTTGCGTTTATATTTTTGTTGAGTGTACATTTAAGTTCCCATCTTCCAGGGTCTAACATTTGCTGCACGTTTCTTCAGCCTAGATGATTTTTTTGTTTTGTTTTGTTTTCAACGTTAAAAAACACAACTTCTATGAAAACAACTTTACTTTATTGAGTCTCCTGCTTCAATGTTTCCATGGTGATTTTGTTGGTTAATTATACAGCAAGATGTGTTTGATCAAACTGGTGTCACTCACACACCATGATGAAAAATTAATGTTTTTTGAACAGTCAAACCCTTCATATGTACACCTGAAACTTTGTCTAGAAAAATGCTTCTTGTTTTGTTTTTCAGTTTTTGTAGTTTTCTGTATTTAAATCTGATTACATTGATGATCATCTTTTAATGCGGTCGCCTCAAATACAGCAGAAATGTTCTGACAGATCTCTAATGTCTTCCAGTTGTTTTAAGTACAAACAATCTTCTCCTCAACAGACTCAGGTGAGGAAATGATCATCTTCTCTATGCAGATCCTCAGTAATATTTCATGTTTGTGACTTCATATGCATTTCCCAGCAGGACAGCTATCTATTTTATATTACTACCCTTACCAGACATTTAAATTCCTGATCAGTTAATGTTTTGCATAAAAGTCTCAATAATAATAATACATCTCAGCAGGGCTACACATACTGTATATATATTTTTATTTTTCTATCCCACAGAGTCAAACAGGCGTTGAATCTGATGTTCAGATATCAGATGTCAAAGAAACAAAAGGAGAAGTTTATTATGGAGAAGTGAACATCATAAAGAAGTCACCTGAAGCTTCCTCTTTGCCAGTGCCGGACGGCGAACAGACGTCGGTGTACGCTGAGGTCAAAGTGCCAACGGCAGAGAAATCCACAACACAGACCGCTGAGAGTCCAGAGAATCTCTACGCTCAAGTGAAGAAGAATTAATGTTCGTTTGTACGATAAAATCAGGATTTATTTGTGCAACAAGTAAGATCTTGTCAGACATGGTAGACATGTTTTTCTGAACGTACTCATCCTTAGTTTAATTGTTCTGTCGCTTTTGATTTCATACTTTGTAAAGATTTCAATTATTTTGTACTTGTTTTAACAGTGAGATCTGCAGATGGATCTCCTTGTCATAAAATGATTTCTGAAAAGAAAAAAAAGTGTTAAATGCTGAAAATAATTTATTTTCCTTCTCATTTAAACCTTCGTAGAAACTGAAGGTTAATTTAAGATTGTGTGTGTGTTTATGTTTTATGGCTTGCTAGAGTGTCAACCATAACATTTTCAGTTTATCCCCTGCTGGTCACAGAAAAAATTATTGAAATAAAAATGTGACCAAACTAATTCAAGTAAATTTGTAAAAGTAATTATTTTCACAGGAGCTACTCTGGTGTGGCACTTCTTACAGAAATATAAGTGATATAAAAGTTAATGACTCTTTTTGTCTGGTTAGAACAGAAAATAGGCTGGGCAACCATGCCGTGGTAGCTACGTCATACTTCCTGTAGGCCATAAGGAGTGAATGCAGACAGTGTTTGGGTGGAATAGAGTTAGAACTAGTTACATTATGACGGGTTTCTTGCTCAGACATTTGCATAGTGTTTACATACTGTAGGTTTTGTAGCACTGGAGCCTTTATGTAATATGTAGTGTGTCTGACCTGTGACAGTCAGAGATAGCCTCTCTGGCAGCCTGGCCTAAAAGTGGAGCTCACACTAAACCCCCCATAGAGTCAGACGTGCTGGAGTATGATTTATCTAAACAAAACTCCCCTAATTTGCCATCGAAACCAAGACAAGGTCTTACATTATTCAAACAAGCTTTGAAAAGGAATGCCGGTAGCCATTTTGCAAACTTTAATTTTAAATATATTATTGAATGTTTTGTGTATGTTTGCCTTGGTCAAATGTGACGTGTAATATTTCTCCTGAGTTTGGCATTTGAGTTCTTCTCAACTCTTCTTATTCAATAAGTTTATTAGAATTGTTATTTACATTTCTCTCTCTACTAGATTTGTTTATTTTTTGGTAACAGAATATGCATCACCTTAAATGTGACAAAGGTTTTAAACCTATTTATCGCCTTCTTTACACATTTTTGAATGGGGTGAGCAAACATTTTATATCTGATAAAACAGAATGAATCATAAGAAACTCATTCATTATTTTCTGTACCAATTTCCTGCTGTTTGCTCTGCCAGAGCTCTGGAACCTTTGCAAGAGATGCCAACAAGGTGGGGCACTTTGCAGTAATTTACTGTGAGTAAAAGTGATTACCTTGATAAAAGTAAAAGACGAATAAAATAAAAGTTAAAAGATCCTTGTAAACATTTTACTTTAAATAAAAGTTACTTAGCTCATTTCTATGAGCAGAAGAAAGTTCTGCTTGTGGTTTTCACAAAGCAAATGAGAACATGTTGGTCTCAAACGGTTTAAATTAAAGGAGCAACTTTATAAATAATAATGTAACACAAAATAAGACATTTTAGCAATGTGACATCATGAATATTTGGGAAGTATTCTAATATGGGCATGGTGTTTCTGTGAAGCTTCTCTGTGGTTTTTCTTGTTCTCTGAAACTGGCAGATATTCATCCCATTGTTTGTCTAATAAATGCACTGTTCCTGCTGCCGAAAATTTTAATTGGTTGATTTAAAAATGAATAGGTTAACATCCTCTTTCACGACAATAGGAAGGATAAAAAGTGCAGCAGTAAACTCTGAAGTGACATTGACTTCCAAACACAGAAGTTGCTTGTTGGATGTTTTGCTCACTGAGTGAAATTCCTACAAAACCAGATGAACATTTTTCTAGTTTTATCTGCACATTATTCAGGTAAGAACATTTTTTAAGTGAAAAATGCTTTTGACAATATGTCTTTTCCTAAACCAGTCTTTTTCTTTGCTATAAAAACTGCCATTGTTTTTATTTTTTAAATTGTTGCTTTAAATTATACATTGAATTTGTTATCAAAAAGCTATGCTGCAGTTGTTCTTGAGCTCTGTGTCATGTAGTGTAAGTCTGAAGATGGACCAAAGTGAAGACAGGAGCTTGGACATGCTCTTTTACTGATTAAAAAAGGAGACCTGCTTTTCTCCTTGGGAAATCCTGGGAAAGTGAAAAAGAAATTTAAACAAAAATTAGACAAATAACAGGGAAACCAGTTTATTCTCATATATGAGAATTGAGGAGAATAAATTAGCTCAAGCACTGCTCAAGCTCAAGCAATGAATGTGATCTCTATTCGGTTCTCTTGTCCTTCTCCATTCGTTCCTCAGACTGACACAGAAACAGCCGAGGGACAAAAGCAGGCAGAGGAGGATAAACCGAAAGTTTAAAACACAGGGAAACTAAAGCTAATAGTTACTAATCTAAGAGAACCAGGACTGAACTGTCACAAAAAAAACTTCTCTGGCAATTTTGGTTTTGGCAGCTCAATATAATTATATGATATGTGAAGGTACATGACATACCAGAGGATATCATGAATGTTGTGATTTGTTTCAAAAGGTAAAATAAAGCAGAGCAGCCGACTTGGAGGAGAGTAGCCATGTTAAAAAATATTAGATTCTCTCACCACTCCTTAAATCTTTGGAGACCAACCTGAAGTGAAAGGGAATGTCAGAGAAACTCTGATGGAGAGTTCTTTTCAATGTTTTACGAAATATATTGTTCATGCAAAACATATTTTTGCCCATAATGACACCATATATACTTGTAAAATAAAGAGCTCCTCATCAAACTGGCTTCTAAAGTTTAAAAACAGAAACAAAAAGAATCACTAGTGTTATTTTTCTGGTTACCTGCCAATAATGAATCACATATTTGACTAAAATTATACAATAAAAATAAACTCTAACCCTATTACTCTATAATCTCATTGTTATTCTGAATTAAAAAAGTTTCATAATCATTAACTAATTCCAGAATTTCCACATTTTGGCAACAACTTCCCCAGATATTCTTTAGTGAAGATGTGTCTGTAATCATTATTTAACATTTTTCAATCGCATTAGTTACAACTAACTGTTGTACTTTTTCTTACTCTTCTATGTTTTGTATTTCAATTCACAATTATTATTATTATTATTATTATTATTATTATTATTATTATTATTTAAAAAGCATGCTCATTGTTAAAGTCATCACAACTCATGTTATTCCTGTGTTTTTCTGACTGTGTGTCAGCTTATATGTAGGCTACACTATGATGTGACCCCATAGTGTAGCCTTCACACAACACACACACACATATCACACACGGAGGTGCACACGCAAATGCACGAATGCACAAACTCTTCTCGATACAAGAAATATATCTTTTCTATGAACATTTCAGTACCGTTTTACTGGGATTCATTAATTAATCAGACCTCTTAATCAGTCCAATCCTCGAAGGAGAATATAGTGATGGATCAAGGAGGAGAGATTTCATTGGATGAACAAAATGTCCTTCAAGAAAATGTACCAGTGGACTGTTGTGATTGATAAAAATTATTTTTAACATAATTGGCAAACAGGACATTGCTCAGGACGCCGGACGCCCGCTCCACTCCTAAAGTAAACAGGCTGGAGCTCAAAGAGGAAATATAGATGAATAAATTAACTAACATATATTCATTAAAATGGCAACATATAAGTAAGCAAACTTACAAAGTGATGAATACAAACCCAAGTGAGACTAAAAGTCCAAACACACACAGATCATGACCTGCTAAACAAATTGCTAAATTAATTTTTACATGAAATTTGTTTAAAACACTGGATTGCAGTAGTTGTTCTCATCTTTTTACAGTCTGATGGCGGCTCTGTCTGAGAACGTGTTGACAGTCAGCATGTTACTGAGTGTCGTCTTTTGTCCAGGTGAGATGTTTGTTCTCTTCCTTTCATTTGGAGACATCACATGAGTCATTACTCTGAAATATTTCATCTTGATATTGTTTAGAGGCTCAACATGTAACAGTTTCCTCCTTAACACAAGGAGCTTATAGTGGACTTCAGGAAGAAGTTTGACATCATGTAGCCACTTACCAGAAATAGAGACTTTGTGGATGTGATGAAAACCTGAAAGAGTTTTTACTTTGTACTTCTTAGAAGAAACAACATCACTAAGAAACTGCTGCTGTCCTTTTATCTTTGCATTATCTTAACTTACTGTCTTTGTACAAAGTTTTCCAGCTGCACACTAACACAATAAAAAAAGCTCCACAGGTGCCTTAAGGTCACCCAGCAGATAATCCACTATCCTCTGCCTGCAAACTAAAACTGTATAATTCTTGCTGATTCAGGAACATCATGAAAATTCTCCAATGACATGAACTTCTGCCTTTGGGCAGACGTTTCAGATCTGTAAAGACTAAAACCAAATAGACTGAGAAACAGTTTTTAACCCATCAGCCATCTCCATGCTGAATGCTGTTAAGTGGTCAACTTGACATGGTCTATTTTTTTAATGTCTGTTTTTGTTTTATCTGGATAATTGCATTAAAAATTTTGATTGTGTGATTTTTCATTGTTACAGTGACAATAGAAAGTCTGATCTTTTCTAAGAAATTTATCTGCAGGAAGATTTTGCTCCACATCATGTTCATTATTTTTCTGTTATTACAGGTGCTTTGGCTGATTGTACCAATCCAGTCCTTATTGCTAACACACCTGGGCAGATGGAAGCTCTGAGTGGATCTTGTTTGCAAGTTCCATGTAGCTTCAATTCAACAGATCCAACATTTGGCAAAACTAATATTTATTATGGAATTTGGTTGAAAAATATTACTTCTTTGAATCAAAATCCAAGCTGTCTTATTTTCAACAGCAGTGGGTCAGATAACAAATATTCACTGACAATGATTGGAAATGTGAGTGAGAAAAACTGCACCACTCTGTTTACTGATTTAAATACGAGTTATACTGACACATACTACCTCCGCATTGAGAACGGGGCATTTAGGGCAACAGATGTTTGTCCTCTTCATATAAAAGTAAATGGTAAGAAACTTTTTGCTACTTTATACTATGTTCCTGATGTACAATGTTAAGAATTATTCATATCCAAGACATATTTAGATTGATTTCCTTCAATCGACAAGTTTTTTTTATTGGTCCCCAATGAAATAAGCAACTCTCAAAAGATAATAAAACAATGTCAAAGAATGATAAATTTTAAAACTTCTGCTTTTGTTTACATTCCAAAAATGAACAGAATGAATGTGTTTAATATCCATTTCCTTCAAAGAAAAATTTAGTTTGGATTTACATCATGGAAGTAAAAAAAAAATACAATTGTAATTTTTGACCACCTTCTTTCACATTTCTATCTGTATCTTAGCAATTTATTTGAATTATTTTCAGTGATAACAGATGATATTAAAGTCAGGACTCTGGCTGAACAGCTATAAAACAATGTAATAAAATGTTGATAATATTACTTGTACTTTCACTATAAAACTGAATTGTGTGTTAAAATGCAGAACTTAAAAACATTTGATTAATTAATTTCTTTAGGACTTTGTAATTGTAAACCAAAAGTGAATTTATGATTTTATATACTCAAAAATTGACTGATGGACAATCATTGCCCATGTTTTTTCAGACATAACAAGAAATATTGGCCATGATTTTAAACGAATTTTAACTTTTGTCTTTGATACATGACCTAGGGATTATTGAGGATTTAAAACAATTAAAACAAGTGAAAAAAAATAGACGAAAAAAACTTGAACATTCAAAAGAGACGTCCATTTCTAATCTGTTTTTTTTAATGTGAAATCGCAGATTCTCCTTGGAGTCCCAGCATTAATCTTCCCTCTGACCTGAAGGAGCATCAGTCTGTCACTGTAACCTGCTCAGCTTCAACTCCGTGTCCACAATCACCTCCTGAACTCACCTGGAATCTCCAACAAGACTCTCTCAGACAAACAGAGAAAAACACAGATGGAACCTTTACAACTAAAATCCAGGAGAACATCACTCTGTCAGACACACATGATGGATACAACATCAGCTGTTCTGCCAGATATCCTGTGATTGGAGGAATCAAGACAGCAGAGACAGAAGAGACTCTCAGTGTTTCATGTAAGTGATCCTGTCAGCAGGTCATGGTTCAGCTGTTTCTGATCAATAAAGTTCATATGTGTCTCATTTTCCTTCAGATGCTCCTAGAAACACCTCAGCATCCATCAGTCCATCAGGTTTGGTGTCAACAGGTAGCAGGGTGGAGCTGAGCTGCTCCAGCAGAGCCAAACCTCCACCCAGCTTCACCTGGTTCAAGAACAACAAACATGGAGCCACTAATGTGTCTGTGGGGCCCGTTTATGGCTTGAATGTTACTGAAAGAGGAGAGTTTTACTGTGTGGCTACAAATGATCTGGGTAATCAGACATCCTTTATGAACATTAACATTGAAGGTATTTCTTGACTCCATTACAAAACATTTGAACATATTCTCTCACCATGATCCTTTTCAGTTTGTCTTTGATTTTCATGTTGTACTGTTTTTCTTAGGTCCTTCAACAAAAGCAGATTTTCCCATTGTGCCAATGGCAGTGGGAGTATCTGTGGCCATCATTGTGGGTTTATGTCTGGTTTTAACTGTTTGGTGAGTATCATAATTAATAAAATCATGATGCACTTTGTGGATGTAGTTACCTTAAAAAGTTAGTTAATATCAAACTCCTCAAAATCGCTCTGATTTCCACACGTACATTTTGAACAATAAAATTTACATTCATAAAACACAAAGTATTTTTTGATTCCTTCTGCGGCCAGTCGGGAAAATGTGTATTTTAAAGAATAAAATAAAACCAATTGTACAAATAACATAATTACAAAATAAAGAAGTGAGGCAGAAGAAAGCGTTTTCAAATCAAATTTTGTTCAACAAAAACACGTAGAAAAGCAATAGTTATTTTATGTAATGCACATTATACATTTATGTTCCCGTCTTCCAGTATCTAACATTTGCTGTACGTTTCTTCAGCCTAGATGATTTTCTTTTTTTCAACGTTAAAAAACTCACAACGGCTAAGAAAACAACTTTACTTTATTGAGACTCCTGTTTCAATGTTTCCATGGTGATTTTGTTGGTTAATTATACAGCAATATGTGTTTGATCAAACTGGTGTCACTCACACACCATGATGAAAAATTAATGTTTTTTGAACAGTCAAACCCTTCGTATGTACACCTGAAACTTTGTCTAGAAAAATGCATCTTGTTTTGTTTTACAGTTTTTGTAGTTTTCTGTATTTAAATCTGATTACATTGATGATCATCTTTTAATGCGGTCGCCTCAAATACAGCAGAAATGTTCTGACAGATCTCTAATGTCTTCCAGTTGTTTTAAGTACAAACAATCTTCTCCTCAACAGACTCAGGTGAGGAAATGATCATCTTCTCTATGCAGATCCTCAGTAATATTTCATGTTTGTGACTTCATATGCATTTCCCAGCAGGACAGCTATCTATTTTATATTACTACCCTTACCAGACATTTAAATTCCTGATCAGTTAATGTTTTGCATAAAAGTCTCAATAATAATAATACATCTCAGCAGGGCTACACATACTGTATATATATATTTATTTTTCTATCCCACAGAGTCAAACAGGCGTTGAATCTGATGTTCAGATATCAGATGTCAAAGAAACAAAAGGAGAAGTTTATTATGGAGAAGTGAACATCATAAAGAAGTCACCTGAAGCTTCCTCTTTGCCAGTGCCGGACGGCGAACAGACGTCGGTGTACGCTGAGGTCAAAGTGCCAACGGCAGAGAAATCCACAACACAGACCGCTGAGAGTCCAGAGAATCTCTACGCTCAAGTGAAGAAGAATTAATGTTCGTTTGTACGATAAAATCAGGATTTATTTGTGCAACAAGTAAGATCTTGTCAGACATGGTAGACATGTTTTTCTGAACGTACTCATCCTTAGTTTAATTGTTCTGTCGCTTTTGATTTCATACTTTGTAAAGATTTCAATTATTTTGTACTTGTTTTAACAGTGGGATCTGCAGATGGATCTCCTTGTCATAAAATGATTTCTGAAAAGAAAAAAAAGTGTTAAATGCTGAAAATAATTTATTTTCCTTCTCATTTAAACCTTCGTAGAAACTGAAGGTTAATTTAAGATTGTGTGTGTGTTTATGTTTTATGGCTTGCTAGAGTGTCAACCATAACATTTTCAGTTTATCCCCTGCTGGTCACAGAAAAACGTGTTGAAATAAAAATGTTACTTTCCTAATTCATGTAATTTTGTAAAAGTATTCATTTTCACAGAAGCTACTGTGGTGTGGCACCTCTTACAGAAATATAACTGATATAAAAGTTAATGACTCTTTGTTTGTAGTTAAACCAGATCCTGGATGCTGGTGGCCATGTCTGCTTCCTGTCCTCATTTTGTAAGAATCAGTGAAGTGCAGGTTGAGTGAAAATCACAATCTTGGCTTGGTTTGTAAGTGTGACACTTTTTTACTTTTGTTAATTTTTCTCTAGATTAAAATGGGGAAAAAGCATGTTATTACTTTCCTAATTCCAATCTTAGTGTACTGTAACCAGCCACTAGGGGTCAGCATTATCACCTGCAACGTGAGATTTACATTGAGATTAAACTTCTACCCCTATTGTTCCAGCATTCACTCTCGTATTTAAACGCTGCTTTCTCCCCTAACATCATGTGTAAATTTGTACTCCATTGTTCCCTGGTTCTGTAAGCTGTTTTTGGACTTTAATTGAAACATTATTTCATCATATACACCAAGACTCCTATTTGCAGTTTGGTCCACATTCTGTCAACACATCGTGACTCTCTCACTTCAAACTAGACCGTTCTGCTCTGTGACAACCTGATAAAATACATAAAAGTTTGTGGTTGTTATGTGAAATAATGTGAAAAACTTATTATTATTATTATTATTATTATTATTATATAGCGTTATTACTTTTGGAAGGCACTATAATCAGAAAATAGGCTGGGCAACCATGCCGTAGTAGCAACGTCATACTTCCTGTAGGCCATAGGAATTGAATGCAGACAGTGTTTGGGTAGCATAGCGTTAGATCTAGTTACAGTAGAGTTAGAACTAGTTACATGATGACGGGTTTCTTGCTCAGACATTTGCATAGTGTTTACATAGGTTTTGTAGCAGTGGAGCCTTTATGTAATATGTAGTGTGTCTGACCTGTGACAGTCAGAGATAGCCTCTCTGGCAGCCTTGCCTAAAAGTGGAGCTCACATGAAACCTGCCATAGAGTCAGACGTGCTGAAGTATGATTTATCTAAAGGAACCTCCCCTAATTTGCCATTGAAACCAAGACCAGGTCTTAGATTCTTCCAACAAGCTTTGAAAAGGAATGCTGGTAGCCATATTGCAGACTTTATTTTTATATATATTATTGAATGTTTTTGTATGTTTGCTTTGGTCAAATGTGACGTGTAATATTTCTCCTGAGTTTGGCATTTGAGTTCTTCTCAACTCTTCTTATTCAACAAGTTTATTAGAATTGTTATTTACATTTCTCTCTCTACTAGATTTGTTTATTTTTTGGTAACAGAATATGCATCACCTTAAATGTGACAAAGGTTTTAAACCTATTTATCGCCTTCTTTACACATTTTTGAATGGGGTGAGCAAACATTTTATATCTGATAAAACAGAATGAATCATAAGAAACTCATTCATTATTTTCTGTACCAATTTCCTGCTGTTTGCTCTGCCAGAGCTCTGGAACCTTTGCAAGAGATGCCAACAAGGTGGGGCACTTTGCAGTAATTTACTGTGAGTAAAAGTGATTACCTTGATAAAAGTAAAAGACGAATAAAATAAAAGTTAAAAGATCCTTGTAAACATTTTACTTTAAATAAAAGTTACTTAGCTCATTTCTATGAGCAGAAGAAAGTTCTGCTTGTGGTTTTCACAAAGCAAATGAGAACATGTTGGTCTCAAACTGTTTAAATTAAAGGAGCAACTTTATAAATAATAATGTAACACAAAATAAGACATTTTAGCAATGTGACATCATGAATATTTGGGAAGTATTCTAATATGGCCATGGTGTTTCTGTGAAGCTTCTCTGTGGTTTTTCTTGTTCTCTGAAACTGGCAGATATTCATCCCATTGTTTGTCTAATAAATGCACTGTTCCTGCTGCCAAAAATTTAAATTTGGTGGTTTAAAAATGAATAGGTTAACATCCTCTTTAACAACAATAGGAAGGATAAAAAGTGCAGCAGTAAACTCTGACGTGACATTGACTTCCAAACACAGAAGTTGCTTGTTGGATGTTTTGTTCACTGAGTGAAATTCCTACAAAACCAGATGAACATTTTTCTAGTTTTATCTGCACATTATTCAGGTAAGAACATTTTTAAAATGAAAAATGCTTTTGACAATATGTCTTTTCCTAAACCAGTCTTTTTCTTTGCTATAAAAACTACCACTGTTTTCATGTTTAAAATTGTTGCTTTAAATTATACATTGAATTTGTTATCAAAAAGCTATGCTGCAGTTGTTCTTGAGCTCTGTGTCATGTAGTGTAAGTCTGAAGATGGACCAAAATGAAGACAGGAGCTTGGACATGCTCTTTTACTGATTAAAAAAGGAGACCTGCTTTTCTCCTTGGGAAATCCTGGGAAAGTGAAAAAGAATTTAAAACAAAAATTAGACAAATAACAGGGAAACCAGTTTATTCTCATATATGAGAATTGAGGAGAATAAATTAGCTCAAGCACTGCTCAAGCTCAAGCAATGAATGTGATCTCTATTCGGTTCTCTTGTCCTTCTCCATTCGTTCCTCAGACTGACACAGAAACAGCCGAGGGACAAAAGCAGGCAGAGGAGGATAAACCGAAAGTTTAAAACACAGGGAAACTAAAGCTAATAGTTACTAATCTAAGAGAACCAGGACTGAACTGTCACAAAAAAAACTTCTCTGGCAATTTTGGTTTTGGCAGCTCAATATAATTATATGATATGTGAAGGTACATGACATACCAGAGAATATCATGAATGTTGTGATTTGTTTCAAAAGGTAAAATAAAGCAGAGCAGCCGACTTGGAGGAGAGTAGCCATGTTAAAAAATATTAGATACCTTAGAGTTAATGTATGACAAGTTCGTTATCTTTTTATGTAGATTGTTATGGTTACTATTTCTTTGTTAGAGGCTGGTCCAAGCTCTGTGTAATGTTTGGGTTTTTGCTTGGAACTTTTTTGTTGGTTTGTCTGCACAAATCACAATTTGAGGGAGGCAAGTTACAGCTTAACTTTGTATCTTATTTGTGTCTTTCTAAAAGACACCATAAAGTAACATACTGATATACTCTGAAGATGAGCATTAAAGCTTGCACATGGAATGTAAAAGGTTCTAATAATGCAATAAAAAGGAAGCTATCCTAAATAGTTTAAAGAAGGACAGGACTCAAGTAGCGTTTCTACAAGAAACTCTTCTCACGGATGAGGAACATAAAAAATGTTTAAGGGAATGGGTTGGTCAAGTTCATTTCTCATCATATTCAAAAAATAAAAGGGGAGTCATAATCTTAATACATAAAAATCTCCCTTTCACAGCTTTAGACACATTTAAAGACACAGAAGGTAGAGTCATCTTGATTAAGGGTGCTCTATATGGAGAGAGTTTTTTGCTTGGTAGTGTACATGGCCCAAATATGAATGACGAGGATTTCTTTGCAGTCCTTCTCAAACAAATTGCTGAGATGGATTGACCAATCATACTTATCGGCGGTGACTTTAATTGCTCTTTATGCCCTCTCATGGACAGGTGTCCCCCTCAAAACACCCAGTCTAGAAACTCTAGGGCAGTAAAAAATATTCTAGAGGAACTGGATTTAATAGACGTATGGAGGCCTTTCAACCCCTTTACAAAAAGCTACACTTTTCACTCGTTGCCACATTCAACGATGACACACATCGATTATTTGTTTATGTCAAATCATTTGGTCCACTTTGTGGAAGAAACAGAGATAGGAACTACTTCCTTCTCTGACCATGCTCCTATTAGGCTGGCGATGCAACTGCTCACACCGCTGGATCGCACAGCTTCATGGAGATTAAATAGATTACTGCTGCTAAAGGAAGACTTTACAAAATTGCTAGAAGAGCAGACAGACTTCTTTTTAGAACTCAATGACAATAATAATACTGACCCCAGATTGGTATGGGATGCTTATAAGGCTTATATGCGGGGTATAATAACATCGTATTCCAGTCGTAAGAGGAAAGAACAATTAGCAGAACAAAATAAAATTGAAAACAAAATTAAAAAACTGGAAGAGGAATATTTTGTATCCAAATCAAGTAAAATTCTAGGGGAACTCAAAACAGCCCAGGCCTCACTATCACTGCCTGGCCAAAAAAAAAGTCGCCACCTGGATTTAACTAAGCAAATAGGTACAAGCCTCCTATTGGATAAGTACTGTATAGGTGATTATCTTTCAGCTGGCAACAAGTTATTTAACCCCAGCTGATGCAATGAGTAACTCCTCATTTCTTAAACAACCATGGCAAAAGACACATCCTGTGGTCGTGGAAAAGACGTTAGTCTGTTTAAGAAGGGTCAAATCATTGGCATGCATCAAGCAGAGAAAACATCTAAGGAGATTGCAGAAACTACTAGAATTGGGTTAAGAACTGTCCAACGCATCATTAAAAACTGGAAGGATGGTGGGGAACCATCGTCTTCCAGGAAGAAATGTGATCGGAAAAAATCCTGAATGATCGTGATCGTCGATTACTTAAACATTTAGTCAAATCAAATCGAAGAAAAACAACAGCAGAACTCAGGAGTATGTTTAATTGTGAACGCAAAAGCATTTCCACACGCACAATGTGAAGGGAACTCAAGGGGTTGGGATTGAACAGCTGTGCAGCCGTAAGAAAACCTCTAATCAGTAAGGCTAACCAGAAAAAAAGGCTTCAGTTTGCTAGAGAGCATAAAGATTGGACTCTGGAGGAATGGAAGAGGGTCATGTGGTCTGATGAGTCCAGATTTACCCTGTTCCAGAGTGATGGGCGCATCAGGGTAAGAAGAGAGGCAGGTGAAGTGATGCACCCATCATGCCTAGTGCCTACTGTACATATGGCTTGGGTTATACGAAAGAGAATGAGATGGAATTTTATGAGAGTTGAACATTTGGTGAGCAATATCTTTATTTGGATAACAGTTGTGCGTCACACTGTAGCATAGTTCTTTTCCTTGGGTTAGTTAGGTGCCTTATTGCATGCAATGTAGAAATGTATGCCCAGCTGTTATTTGAGAAGTTAGGGTTTTCAGGGTATTTTTTTTTTAGTTCTTACTCATTAACTTACCCTACATTTTAATTTGTCACCTTTTTTTTGCTTTCATGTATATTGCAATGTGTTTACACTGTTACAACTATATTGTTTTATTCCCCGTGGGGGCAGTGCTATGATCTTGGGTTGCTGCAGTTGGTCAGGTCTAGGTTCAGCAACATTGTGTGCCCAAAGAATGAGGTCAGCTGACTACCTGAATATACTGAATGACCAGGTTATTCCATCAATGGATTTTGTCTTCCCAAATGGAACGGGCATATTCCAAGATGACAATGCCAGGATTCATCGGGCTCACATTGTGAAAGAGTGGTTCAGGGAGCAGGAGACAAATTTTTCACACATGGATTGGCCACCACAGAGTCCAGACCTTAACCCCATTGAGAATCTTTGGGATGTGCTGGAGAAGGCTTTGCGCAGTGGTCAGACTCTCCCATCATCAATACAAGATCTTGGTGAAAGATTAATGCAACACTGGATGGAAATAAATCTTGTGACACTGCAGAAGCTTATTGAAACAATGACACAGCGAATGCAGGCTGTAATCAAAGCTAAAGGCGGTCCAACAAAATATTAGAGAGTGCGACCATTTTTTGGTGGCGACTTTGTTTTTGGCCAGGCAGCGTATAATAACAAAGAAAGCTGAAAAGGATATATTATTTGCAAAAGTTTTTCAAATATGGTAACAATCTAAACAAATATCTGACAAGATTAGTAAAGAAATCCCCTGGCACAAACTTTATATCCTCAATTCAGGATGAAAACGGTCGTTGTCATATGGATAATAGACGTATAAATGAATGCTTCAAACTGTTTTATGAAAAATTGTACTGTTCCGAAGTAAAAAAAGGTGCACTAGAAATATACCACAATTGGCACCAGAACAGGGAAACTTATTAGAAGGACCTATAACAACTCTAGAAATTGAAAAGGCCATCTCTTCACTACAATCTGGTAAATGTCCAGGTGCTCTTGGATATCCTGTTGAATTTTTTAAAACCTCAAGAGGCAAAATTAGCTAATTATTACAACGATTCTTTAATACATCTCTTGAAAAATCTAAACTACCTGATACCATGTATATGGCAAATATTATTGTAATCCCCAAAAAAGATAAAGACCCTGACCAATGTTCGTCATATCGCCCAATTAGCCTGCTTGGTGTAGGCATGAAGATTTTATCCAAGATTTTGGCCACTAGATTGGAGAAGGTAGTCTCCAACATAGTCAATATAGAACAAGCTGGCTTTATAACGGAGCGTCTGTCATCAAATAATGCTAGACGACTTATTAATATTATGCAACACCTTAACCAGACACAAATACCAGGCATCACTGTTTAAATGGATGCTGAAAAGGCCTTCGACCGTGTTGAACTGGAGTGTATGTTTGAAGTGCTAAGAAGATTTGGACTTGGAGAAAATTTTATAAATTGGGTAAAACTTCTTTATAAAAAACCCACATCAACCGTCTTGACAAATGGCCTCTTATCTGCACCCTTTGGACTGGGTAGGGGTCGGCGCAGGAAGCCCTCTCTCTCCGCTACTTTTCTCCTTGGTTATATAGCCACTTGCAGTTGCAATTAGAAAAAAAAATATATTAAAGGTATATTAATAGGAAAAAAAAAGCATATAAAATATTATTATACGCTGATGATATAGACCCTGTGAAATCTATCCCGGCTCTAATTGACTGTGTCAACAAATTTGGTAAGATATCTGGGTACAGGGTAAATTATGGAAAATCTGAAATAATGCCTTTAAATGCCTGTGACCAGGGAGAACCAGCTTTCATCAAGCCATTTTGATGGGCTTGATGAAACAGGATTAAAATATCTAGGGATATGCATTACACCTAGAACTAGCCAGCTGTACTCTGAAAACATCAATCCTATGATTATTCATATTAAGGATAAGTTGGTGAGATGGAAGAAACTCCCCATAACTTTTTTTGGGAGAGTTAACCTTATTAAGACGATAATTCTCCCTAAGTTAATTTATCCAGTGTCTATGCTGTTTTTGTTTAGTGACTCTATAGATTTAGCTGGAATCAATAAAGCAATATTAGAATTTATTTGGGCAGGCAGGAAACCTAAAATTAAAATTGAGGTCTTACAACTTTCCAGAACTTTGGGTGGATGGGGCCTGCCCAAGGTCGAGAACTATGTACTGTCTTTACATGCAAGAATTATGTCACTGTGGGCTACCCACAAACACGCTAATTCATGGCTTGAGATCGAAAGAAGTGTTTGTAAACCTTGTCACCCTATAAATATGTTAAATAAACAAAACCGAGAACTCCCACTCATTGTCAAAGATTATTTTCTAATTACTAATACTATTAAGGCATGGGGCATTCTGAGGAAAATGTTTGGTCAGAATAAAAATTTTCCATCTCTGACAACATTGGTAGACAACCCGGATTTGACAGTAGAGGGTCCTGGACCTGATCTTAGGTCTTGGCAAGATGCTGGCATTACCAGGATACATGATCTATGGAATAATGGAAAAGTCAAGACATTTGAGGATTTAAGAACACATTATGACATTGTCTCCAGGGACTTTTATAAATATCTTCAGCTAAGGCATAACGTTAAGGCAAAAATGGACTCACTTGAGCTCCCAGAGGATTATTACTTACTTGAAAAAACTATTCTTGATTGTCATAAACGTGGGAGATTTGTGTCAGGATTCTATGATGAGCCCTAATTAAAAGATAATATGGAGAATTTAAGATCAACCTGGAATATAACTCTGAAAAGCACAATTGATTCAGAAGCATGGGAAGACATTTTGACTCTGCCTTCTAGAATCTCAGTATGTAACCATTATGAAGAAATGCAATATAATAGTTTACATAATATATATAGCAAGTACACACCAGGAAGTTCTCCAAACTGTCCCACATGTAAAGTAATTACAGTGACTAGAATTCACTGTTTATGGGAGTGTAAAATTATAGAGGCATTCTGGCGAGCAGTATGTCGAGAAATTAGCTCCACTATTGGACAAACACTTCTGCCTAGTCCAGTCCTGTGTCTCCTTGGGTTCATGCCCAGTTATCTGGATACTCACAAAGAGACTGTGCAATTCCTATTGATGTTGGCCAGAAAATCAATAATGCTTAAATGGGTTTGTTGTGATGCCCCTTCGATCCAGCTATGGAAAAATTTACTCTCTGAAGTTATTGTATTAGAAAGATTAAGATACTGTCTGAATGGTAAATTCTCCGCTTTAAAAAAGAGATGGGAACGTATTCTTGAATACTTCTAAATTTCAAAATTAAAAGTCCAGTAATGGGAATCCAAATGATGTATATGTTCACGTTTATGTATAAATTGGTTACTTTTCTCAAATGATTGCTGTAATTTATGTACATGCCTCCAGTCTTGTTTTCTGTATCAGTGCTGTATAAGTTTTGTCCTTTTGTTGTTTTTTTTTTCATTTCTTTTGTATAAATGTTCAAAATACCTAATAAACAAAATATATACAGTATATTAAAAAAAATTAGATTCTCTCACCGTCCCTTAAATCTTTGGAGACCTACCTGAAGCGAAAGCGAATGTCAGAGAAACTCTGATGGAGAGTTATTTACACTGTTTTATGAAATATATTGTTTGTGCAAAACATATTTATGCCCATAATGACACCATATATACTTGTAAAATAAAGAGCTCCTCATCAAACTGGCTTCTAAAGTTTAAAAACAGAAACAAAAAGAATCACTAGTGTTATTTTTCTGGTTACCTGCCAATAATGAATCACATATTTGACTAATATTATACAATAAAAATAAACTCTAACCCTATTACTCTATAATTTCATTGTTATTCTGAATTAAAGAAGTTTCATAATCATTTAATAATTTCAGAATTTCCACATTTTGGCAACAACTTCCCCAGATATTCTTTAGTGAAGATGTGTCTGTAATCATTATTTAACTTTTTTCAATCGCATTAGTTATAACTGTTGATTTTTTCTTACTTTTTTATGTTTTGTGTTTCAATTATTATTATTATTATTATTATTATTATTATTATTATTATTATTATTATTATTAATAATAATAATAATTATTAATTATTATTATTATTATTATTATTGTTATTATTATTGTTATTATTATTTAAAAAGCATGTTCATTGTTAAAGTCATCACAACTCATGTTATTCCTGTGTTTTTCTGACTGTGTGTCAGCTTATATGTAGGCTACACTATGATGTGACCCCATAGTGTAGCCTTCACACAACACACACACACATATCACACACGGAGGTGCACACGCAAATGCACGAATGCACAAACTCTTCTCGATACAAGAAATATATCTTTTCTATGAACATTTCAGTACCGTTTTACTGGGATTCATTAATTAATCTGACCTCTTCATCAGTCTGTCCCCGGGAATGAAAATTATTTTTAACATAATCGCCAAACCGGACATAGCTCAGGACGCCGGACGCCCGCTCCACTCCTAAAGTAAACAGGCTGGAGCACAAAGAGGAAATATAGATGAATAAATTAACTAACATACAGTACAGACCAACAGTTTGGACACACCTTTTAGTTCAATGAGTTTCCTTTATTTTCATGACTATTGACATTGTAGATTCACACTGAAGGCATCAAAACTATGAATAACACATGTGGAAATATGCACTAAACAAAAAAGTGTAAAACAACTGAAAATACCCCTTATATTCTAGTTTCTTCAAAGTAGCAACCTTTTGCTGTGATTACTGCTTTGCACACACTCTGCATTTTCTTGATGAGCTTCAAGAGGTCGTCACCTGAAATGGTTTTCACTTCATAGGTCAACCTGCCCTGTCAGGTTAATAAGTGGGATTTATTGCCTTATAAATAGTCATGAAAATAAAGAAAACCCATTGAATTAGAAGGTGTGTCCAAACTTTTGGTCTGTACTGTATATTCATTAAAATGGCAACATATAAGTAAGCAAACTTACAAAGTGATGAATACAAACCCAAGTGAGACTAAAAGTCCAAACACATACAGATCATGACCTGCTAAACAAATTGCTAAATTAATTTTTACATGAAATTTGTTTAAAACACTGGATTGCAGTAGTTGTTCTCATCTTTTTACAGTCTGATGGCGGCTCTGTCTGAGAACGTGTTGACAGTCAGCATGTTACTGAGTGTCGTCTTTTGTCCAGGTGAGATGTTTGTTCTCTTCCTTTCATTTGGAGACATCACATGAGTCATTACTCTGAAATATTTCATCTTGATATTGTTTAGAGGCTCAACATGTAACAGTTTCCTCCTTAACACAAGGAGCTTATAGTGGACTTCAGGAAGAAGTTTGACATCATGTAGCCACTTACCAGAAATAGAGACTTTGTGGATGTGATGAAAACCTGAAAGAGTTTTTACTTTGTACTTCTTAGAAGAAACAATATCACTAAGAAACTGCTGCTGTCCTTTTATCTTTGCATTATCTTAACTTACTGTCTTTGTACAAGGTTTTCCAGCTGCACACTAACACAATAAGAAAAGCTCCACAGGTGCCTTAAGGTCTCCCAGCAGATAATCCACTATCCTCTGCCTGCAAACTAAAACTGTATAATTCTTGCTGATTCAGGAACATCATGAAAATTCTCCAATGACATGAACTTCTGCCTTTGGGCAGACGTTTCAGATCTGTAAAGACTAAAACCAAATAGACTGAGAAACAGTTTTTAACCCATCAGCCATCTCCATGCTGAATGCTGTTAAGTGGTCAACTTGACATGGTCTATTTTTTTTAAATGTCTGTTTTTGTTTTTATCTGGATAATTGCATTAAAAATTTTGATTGTGTGATTTTTCATTGTTACAGTGACAATAGAAAGTCTGATCTTTTCTAAGAAATTTATCTGCAGGAAGATTTTGCTCCACATCATGTTCATTATTTTTCTGTTATTACAGGTGCTTTGGCTGATTGTACCAATCCAGTCCTTATTGCTAACACACCTGGGCAGATGGAAGCTCTGAGTGGATCTTGTTTGCAAGTTCCATGTAGCTTCAATTCAACACATTCCGATTATGGCAAAACTAATATTTATTATGGAATTTGGTTGAAAAATATTACTTCTTTGAATCAAAATCCAAGCTGTCTTATTTTCAACAGCAGTGGGTCAGATAACAAATATTCACTGACAATGATTGGAAATGTGAGTGAGAAAAACTGCACCACTCTGTTTACTGATTTAAATACGAGTTATACTGACACATACTACCTCCGCATTGAGAACGGGGCATTTAGGGCAACAGATGTTTGTCCTCTTCATATAAAAGTAAATGGTAAGAAACTTTTTGCTACTTTATACTATGTTCCTGATGTACAATGTTAAGAATTATTCATATCCAAGACATATTTAGATTGATTTCCTTCAATCGACAAGTTTTTTTTATTGGTCCCCAATGAAATAAGCAACTCTCAAAAGATAATAAAACAATGTCAAAGGATGATAAATTTTAAAACTTCTGCTTTTGTTTACATTCCAAAAATGAACAGAATGAATGTGTTTAATATCCATTTCCTTCAAAGAAAAATTTAGTTTGGATTTACATTATGGAAATAAAAAAAAAATACAATTGTAATTTTTGACCACCTTCTTTCACATTTCTATCTGTATCTTAGCAATTTATTTGAATTATTTTCAATGATAACAGATGATATTAAAGTCAGGACTCTGGCTGAACAGCTATAAAACAATGTAATAAAATGTTGATAATATTACTTGTACTTTCACTGTAAAACAGAATTGTGTGTTAAAATGCAGAACTTTAAAAAATTAGATTACATTAATTTCTTCAGGACTTTGTAATTGTAAACCAAAAGTGAATTTATGATTTTGTATACTCAAAAATTGACTGATGGACAATCATTGCCCATGTTTTTTCAGACATAACAAGAAATATTGTCCATGACTTTAACAGAATTCTAACTTTTGTCCTTGATACATGACCTAGGGATTATTGAGGATTTAAAACAATTAAAACAAGTGAAGAAAAATGGATGAATAAAACTTGAAAATGGAAATGAGACGTCCATTCCTAACCTGTTTTTTTAATGTGAAATCGCAGATTCTCCTTGGAGTCCCAGCATTAATCTTCCCTCTGACCTGAAGGAGCATCAGTCTGTCACTGTAACCTGCTCAGCTTTCACTCCGTGTCCACAATCACCTCCTGAACTCACCTGGAATCTCCAACAAGACTCTCTCAGACAAACAGAGAAAAACACAGATGGAACCTTTACAACTAAAATCCAGAAGAACATCACTCTGTCAGACACACATGATGGATACAACATCAGATGTTCTGCCAGATATCCTGTGATTGGAGGAAACAAGACAGCAGAGACAAAAGTGACTCTCAGTGTTTCATGTAAGTGATCCTGTCAGCAGGTCATGGTTCAGCTGTTTCTGATCAATAAAGTTCATGTGTGTCTCATTTTCCTCAGATGCTCCTAGAAACACCTCAGCATCCATCAGTCCATCAGGTTTGGTGTCAGCAGGTAGCAGGGTGGAGCTGAACTGCTCCAGCAGAGCCAAACCTCCACCCAGCTTCACCTGGTTCAGGAACAGCAAACAAGGAGCCATTAATGTGTCTGTGGGGCCCGTTTACAGCTTCAATGTTACTGAGGGAGGAGAGTATTACTGTTTGGCTATAAATAATCTGGGTAATGAAACGTCATCCAGGCTCTGTGTTGGAATCAAAGGTAATAATTTTCTGCTTCAGGTTTCAGTTTAATTTCAGATGTTTTTTTCCTCATAAAATGTGAGGTGCTTATTGGAAAGAGACAGATTAATATTACCAGAGTTTCTTTTGACCAACAAGCAGCTCTATAACATATAGGTCTGCTTGTACCAATATATCACTTTGTATATTTCTGTAAAATGTGTTTTAATTTAATATTCCAGATTCTCCTTGGAGTCCCAGCATTAATCTTCCCTCTGACCTGAAGGAGCATCAGTCTGTCACTGTAACCTGCTCAGCTTTCACTCCCTGTCCACAATCACTTCCTGAACTCACCTGGAATCTCCAACAAGACTCTCTCAGACAAACAGAGAAAAACACAGATGAAACCTTTACAACTAAAATCCAGGAGAACATCACTCTGTCAGACACACATGATGGATACAACATCAGATGTTCTGCCAGATATCCTGTGATTTTAGGAAACAAGACAGAAGTGAAAGCCGTAATGCTTAATGTTTCATGTAAGTGATCCTGTCAGCAGGTCATGGTTCAGCTGTTTCTGATCAATAAAGTTCATGTGTGTCTCATTTTCCTCAGATGCTCCTAGAAACACCTCAGCATCCATCAGTCCATCAGGTTTGGTGTCAACAGGTAGCTGGGTGGAGCTGAGCTGCTCCAGCAGAGCCAAACCTCCACCCAACTTCACCTGGTTCAGGAACAGTGAACATGGAACCACTAACATATCTATGGAGCAGGTTTACAGCTTCAATGTTCCTGAGGGAGGAGAGTATCACTGTGTGGCTACAAATCATCTGGGTAAAGAAAGGTCATCAGTTATACTAGTTACAATGAAAGGTAATTATTAAACTTAAAAGTCTACTTTGAGAAATAGCTGCCTTTAATTATTTGTAATATATGTATTTGTTTTCTTTCTGTAAGGTGAAAAACTTTTGGTCCCCGTCACCGTGGGGATTATTGTGGTCATCTGCTTTCTTGTTTTTCTGGTTGTGTCTGTTTGGTGAGTTTCACCTATTAACATTTTCAGATGAAATAAAGGTCCAAGCCTAAGTAGAACGCTACACTGTAAACATTACTTTTGTACAGCTTCAAATATATATTATTAGATAGGTAAGAGATTGGTTCAAAAAGTATTACATCAAATGTGAGTTATACAAAATGGTTTGAAGGAGGATGTGTTTTGTTCATTTCACATTCATTATTTTCGAACAGCCGAAAATATTACATTTGGAAACCTTTTAGTCAATAAATTAATATATACATTAGTGAGCTCAAAATGGCAGACTTAAGTTTTACAGATGACATTATAGAGATTTATTCAGATTGTTTACAGAATTTATTCACTCTTGGTGGCAGATTGTTGGAGTAGCCCCTTTTTTTTTAGACTTCTGTACATCATTTCATTTGCTCGAGAAATTGCAAGTTTGGATAATCATCTTCTCTGGTTTAGGATTTTTACCCTTCCTTTTTAAATTTTACCCAGTTGCTATGATGCATACCTATGGCAACAAGATATTGTTTTCACAAATGGGAGCAATTATTAGCATCTCAACAAGTCAAATTATACCTGAAATATAGACTCAATTCCCACAGTTGTAAATGCAGGTTTCGTGGACGTAGAGCAGAACCAAAAAGCAGAGAGAGAAGGAGATAGTTTGAGCCAGATATTTCATCAATAATGGGAAAAGGTTCTATCTCAATATAGAGACTCCTAAGTCTCTGTCTGATCATGCAGCCAGACAGAGATTTAAAAAGAAAACAACATGTGGGTACAGTGTAGCTTACCTTACCGCTACCAGTGTGTGAATATGTGAACAATTGAAGGTACTATGAATCTGCAACTGCATAGATCTTACTTGATCCTAATGTAGTAGTTGCTGACTACCACATTACCTAAAACATGGTTGGTCAAGTCTAGTCTTCAAGATCTACCATCCTCCCACCGAATCTAAATTTCTTGACCATATGCAACCTATATCTGACTTTTTCCCGACGGCATGAATAGCTCCCTTCCAATCTTTCCAGCCCCATTAAAACCAGATTTGTGCCACTACTGTATGTGGTACCAGATGTGGAAACATATAGCGTATAATGTAACATGTAGTTTTGAAAGAAACTGCTGTCAGAACGGTCATGCTACATTCATCCAAATTTTACATCATTGCTGTGAACCGTGCATTATTATTCTGCAGCAGATGTAATAATTCCAGACATTAACAGATAACTGGAAATTATAATTATGAAATTATGAAATAAGTCTGTGTCACTGAAGCACATCACATGACAACTCCACCGCTCTCCTGGCTCCGACTACACATCCAAACTTCTCAACAGAAATTGCAGTCAATGTTCTGCAAAAGACCATTGATAGATCGCTTCATAGACAGCTGCATCCATTATTACTTCTCTAAACACTCTTCCGTGCAAGCGGGTCATTTTGGGAACTTAAACCATCCACACAGAAGTCTGACTGCATCATTCAGTGAGTTGTATGAAGCACTATAAAAGAAATGGATTTCAGCAAAAAATAAAAAAATAAAAAAATAAATAGTGGAATTAAGCATCAAGACCTGCTATATTAAGGTAGCTTAAAATTTGCAGGATGGTAGCTCTTGAGGTCCGGACTTGGGCATCATAGACCTAAAACAAGACTAAAGTTTTCTGGAGCCTCCTTTAGGTGAACACAATAAAACACAGAGAATGGGGATTAATAGGAAGCTTGACCTTCAAGTGGCCAATGTTTTGGTTCCACTCACACCTTGTACCACTTCCTAAGCCACTGTGGATTATTCCTTTGCCACTGATATTGTCACTGCTTATGTAGCAATCGTTAAGACATACTGCTGCAATGCATCCTGGGAGCCTGTCTGGGATAAACAAGGTTGGAGTTGACACCATAGGCCCAATTGGTCCTCACACTGGGCGGTTACAATATTGTAAGTACGGGGAATGTGCATTGACGCTCTCCTCATTGTTTTATGAAAATGACATTGTAGACTCCAAATTGTGACTGATCTGCCATGGAATCTGCCCCATGGTGAAGATAGTAATTGTTCTCATGATGCCCTAGTATTGGCCACACCCAACATCTTATTTGGCCAAATAAACATAGAAACACTATGTCTTGGAAAAAAAAAAATCTTTGATAGCTCAACACTGTAGTCTAAAACAAAAACATCACAGAAACAGGCTCATGAGTCTGCGCTAGTAGCCATTCCCCTTTCGTCTACAAATAAGTAACGGCTGTAAATTTGTTAGCTTTAGAAGACCATGAAAATGTATCATTCTTTGTAGGAAGAATGACAACAACAAAACAGCTAGCATCCTTTTTGGCAATTTCATTATATTCAGGCTGATTAGTGAGACAGCGTATGCTCCGACATGAAACTGTACTACAAATTAAACTCGTTAACAAAGCAATGTGAAAGAAACATTGTGCCTACTTTTGGTTCTTTTTCATTTTCTTAGTGTACGTTCTAATCAGGTTTTCTCTAAAACAAAAGCTTGAAAACGCAACAGTATTTCAAGCTAACCAGGTATAAATGGGATTGAATTACGGTAATTATCTTTTTCAAATGTTTTTTGCATATTAGTCTTGACTCTCTCTCTGTTTGTGTTATCACCTGAAACACAGCACCATTATTCTGACAGCTCTCTAATGTCTTGCAGGTATTTTATGTCCAAACATTCAGCGCCACAAAAGCTTCAGGTGGGGAAATGTTCATCCTTTGTGCGCAGCGCTGCTGTGAGATTCTGTTTACATATTTGTTGCCTTCTGAAATTTTCTTTTTCTGCAGAGTCAAATGGACATAGATCTTGGTGTTCAGAATCCAGCATTTGAGCAAGAGGAAGAACTGCATTATGGGGAAATCAAAGTAATCAAGAAGGCACCCATAGTTTCACTTATTCCAGTTCAGGACAATGAGCAGCAGGAGACGATATACGCACAGGTCAAAGTGTCAACGCCAGAAAACCCTTCAACACAGCCTGATGACAGCCCAGAGAATAACTACGCTGAAGTGAAGAAAAAATAATGCTTGTCGTGAGATAAGAAATTTTTTCTTTTGTTTTGTGTCATGAATCTATTCACTTTAGACAAAAAGAGGATTTTTTGTCTAAAGTTTTTATATATATATATATATATATATATATATATATATATATATATATATATATATTGAAAATGTTTAGCAAACTCAGCTTCCCTAAATATTTTTTTTTCCAGATGAATTGTAAAGCACTAATTTATGTGACTAATTTATGTGGCTGATTTGTAACCTTTCAATTGGATAAACTTCAAGATCTGAATTGCTTTGGTTGACTTTTCAAGTTAGCCATTTATACTCACATTCTTACTTTGAAAGGGGTTAAACTGTTTATGCAGCAATCCAGTTTCCTTTCCTCATATTCTATCTCTTTTGTTCCTCCAATAACTTTATTTAAAATAAGAAAAGTACAGGACCAAATAAAGTGGACAACAGAAACCAAGATATAAATATAAATACATTATAGAAATGTAAATTAATGTCAAAAGTATTGGTGTTCGAGGGCTGTAGTCTTTCAAGGGCTTTAGCATTTAAACTTGATTTTAAGGACACTAGAGTCCTACATTTATTGAAAATAAGAACATCTGAAGTGAGTTTTTTTTGCAGATGTTTGGAGGCATGAATATGATATTTACCATAAATACTAAAAAAAGTTAACAATTAAAATGTTTGTATCACTAAGGTCACATTTTTCTATTCCAAATAAAACAGCCGTATTTGTGACTGTCCGGTTAGGTCAGGCTTTTATTAAAAGTAAAGAACTCTTGATCCTTGGATCACTGAACTCAATGTTCAAGATACTGCTGACACGGTTGTGTCAGCAGTTTGCAGCTAATCTGCTTTTGACTATGTTTCTTTTATAGCCAGGATTAAAACAAAATATATGTAAATAGTTTGTTCTGCTTATGTGGTTGAAATGTACGGGATATATTTGATCATATATTTCTGGATATGAATTTGATGTGTTTGTCATAATGTTTCTTGAGATGATATTTGTTGTAAATTTGTGCTTCATAAATCAAAAGTAAATACAACTAAATGAAGATCTTCACCTTTGGCTTCTCATGGTGTAGTAATCTGATTACTTTTATATAAGCTCAACTAAAGTACCAAAAGTGTCATTTGATAATTCTTCAGAGCCGGGTGAAATAAATGCAAATTAAAAATGATGTTTGTCATTCAAAATGAACAGCACCAAAACTTCTAGTTTTTTTAACCCCCACACCTTCTTCAGTTTCCCAGATTATTTCATATATTGCTTTTGACTTTGTTAAATGTTAGATGTAAAACCCCAGATTCTCCTTGGAGTCCCAGCATTAATCTTCCCTCTGACCTGAGGGAGCATCAGTCTGTCACTGTAACCTGCTCAGCTTTCACTCCGTGTCCACAATCACCTCCTGAACTCACCTGGAATCTCCAACAAGACTCTCTCACACAAACAGAGAAAAACACAGATGAAACCTTTACAACTAAAATCCAGGAGAACATCACTCTGTCAGACACACATGATGGATACAACATCAGCTGTTCTGCCAGATATCCTGTGATTGGAGGAAACAAGACAGCAGAGACAAAAGTGACTCTCAGTGTTTCATGTAAGTGATCCTGTCAGCAGGACATGGTTCAGCTGTTTCTGATCAATAAATTTTATGTGTGTCTCATTTTCCTCAGATGCTCCTAGAAACACCTCAGCATCCATCAGTCCATCAGGTTTGGTATCAACATTATGTTTCTTTGAAGCTACTCTGTGGTTTTCCTCGTACTCTGAACCTGGCTGTCATAATATTTATCCTATGCTTTGCCTAATAAATGCACTGTTCCTGGGTTTAAATATTAACAGGCTATCCTCCTCTTTTACAACAAGAGGAAGGATAAATATTGCACCAGTAAACTCTGACGTGACATTGACTTTGAAACACAGAAGTTGCTTGTTGGATGTTTTGCTCACTGAGTGAAATTCTTACAAAACCAGATTCACATTTTTTTCATTTTATCTGCACATTATTCGGGTAAGAACGCTGTAAAAATGAAAGTGCTTTTGACAATGTGTTTTTCCTAAACCAGTATTTTTTCTTGCTATAAAAACTGCCATTGTTTTTATTTGAAAATAGTTGCTTTTAGTTATACATTCAATTTGTTATCAAAAAGCTATATTGCAGTTGTTTATGTAGTTAAAGTTTGAAGATGGACCAAAATGTATGAGGGGTCGTTCAGGACAAGAACTGTGTTTTCTCTCACACACACTACTACGGATTCTCACACAAACACAAGACTAAAATTGCACTTACACACTGTTAAAATATCACACACAGCGAAAGAGTACCTATGACCGCCGATGTTGTGGCTACATGTGCTACCTCATCAGCAATTTTCGAAAGGTAGCATCGACAGATAGACATGGCTGTCTAGATCCGCTGCTGTAGGAAAATCTGATGAGGAAGCACAGATAGTCAGAACATCCGTCATCAGAGGAGTTCTTTTGTTTAAGGCACAGGTCACACTGCTTGTTAAATTCGGTGATGAGAAAATTCTATTAAAAATTGCGGCTACTTGTCCTAATCTGTCCTTTGTCAAATTACAAATATTGTACATGTACGTGTATCTCATTCATATACATGTATTGTCATTCATTAAGGCTAATTAGTTCACACACACACACACACGCACACCCCCACCTTCCTGACCTCTCAATCAGTCTAGTATGTCTGTATGTTTAGTTTAAACAGTATATGTGCATGTGATATTTTAATAGTGTATATCTGCGATCTTAGTCTTGTGTGTGTGAGAGAAAACATAGTTTTTGTCCTAAACGGCCCCTCATAAAGACGCAGAAAGGAGCTTGAAATGACCTTTAAGCGCATGTTTAATGATAACTAAGGAAACCTACAAAGATCTTAGGAAGGTGAAAAGATAAAAGTAACAATCGCACAAATCATACAAAAAACTGACAAAGAAACCAGTGCAACCAGTTTATTGCCAGTGACTGGCTTAAGCACTCCGATTACCTCTTCTGGTCTTCCTGATTTTCTCCACTCCTTTCTCAGATTAAAACAGAAACAGCTGAGGGACAAGCGCAGGCAGAGGAGCATAACCCTAACAGATAAACAGGGAAACTAAAGCCACAGGGGAAATACATTATAATAATAAATACTTATCTAACAGAACCCAAGCTGGAGCACAAAGGGGACAGACAGATGAATAAATCAACTAAGATAGACTAAAATGGCAAGATCTAAGTAAATGCACAACAAAGAGGAAATCAAAATAGAAACCCTTGAGAAACTAAAAGTCCAAACACCTACACACCATGACATAAACAACAATTTCCTAAATAGGTTTTATTCAAATATAACATATTGAAAACGCTGAAATGCAGCAGGTGTTTTCATCTTTTTCCAGTCTGATTTCAGCTATCTGTCAGAGAACATGCTGAGAGTCAACTTGATACTGAGTGTCGTCTTTCTTCCAGGTGAGATGTTTGTTCACTTCCTTTAATTTGGACACATCGCATGAAACATTACTAGTCTGCTTGAAGGCTTCACATGTAAAGTGCTGCAACTCAACTGGGGCTTCTAGATGATGAAATTTATCTACAGTCAAATATTTTTATTATTGCTTTTCTTACAGGTGTTTTGGCAAAATGCCCAAATCCAGTCCTTATTGCTAACACACCTGGGCAGATTGAAGCACTGTATGGATCTTGTTTGCAAATCCCATGTAGCTACAGTACAACGGATCAAAACTATAACATCAATAACCCGATCTGTGGAATTTGGCTGAAGAAAGAGTCGAACTCTAATGCCAAGCCTCCTATTTTCAACAGCTGTGGGTCAGTTAACAAATATTCACTGAATATGACTGGAAACCTGACAGAGAAAAACTGCACCACTCTGTTTCCTGATTTAATAACTAGTTATACTGGCATATACTTCTTCCGAATTGAAAATGTGAAATTTAAGGCAACAGATGTTTGTTACCCTCTTCATATAACAGTCAAAGGTAAGACACATTTTGCCTGTTTAAACTATGATACTTATGTACAATGTTATTCTGAATTATTTACACCCCTGAAGTATTTAGGTTATTTTCATTCAATCGAGATGTTTTTTACTGATGGGAAATGAGACGCTTGTCTCTCAAAAGATGATAAAAACAAGACTTCTCTGTTTTTCTTGACGTTTCAAAAATTAACATCTTGCACAACTTTAGTATTCGGTTACTTGAAAGAAAAAAAATCTTTATTGGCCTTGCATTATATTACAATTACTTTTATGATTTTTGACCAGCTTTTTTCACATTTCATTGGGATATCGGCAATTTATTCCAAATATCTTTATTGATGAGCTCTCTCAACAGATTCTCATTGACATTAAAGCCAAGACTCTTCCTGAACCTCCATAAAACATTAAAGTTGTCTCCAATTATCTAAGCTCAACTGTATGCTGCACTTGTAGCACTTTCAATATTTAGAATGTATCATTAAGACCTCTTACTTATAAACTAAGGGTGAATATATATTTTCACAGACCAAAAATCGACTGATGACTGTTTTGTTTTCAGACAGAAGAAAACATGTTAATCATGACTTTTAAAAACATTCTAGCATTTGTCCTTGGCATAATTGTGGATTTAGAAAAGTAAAACAAATAAACAAATACATGTCAAATTGAACAAGAAAATTAATCATCCTTGGAAAACCATCACCTGCTGTGATGAGAATGAGGCCTTACTTTGAGATATTCTCTCTTGTCTTCAAGACTACAAATGCTTCAATAAGAACCACTTAAAAAGAATGAGGAAAAACATTACAAAATATTATGTACATATTTCCTGTTTGTGACAGGTCGACTATGTTGAAAACCTGTTGAGGGTTAGAGTTATTCAGTGGACTTACTTCACAGATTTCACTTTTTAACCTGCTAGTTTCATTTAAACCCCAGATTCTCCTTGGAGTCCCAGCATTAATCTTCCCTCTGACCTGAAGGAGCATCAGTCTGTCACTGTAACCTGCTCAGCTTCAACTCCGTGTCCACAATCACCTCCTGAACTCACCTGGAATCTCCAACAAGACTCTCTCAGACAAACAGAGAAAAACACAGATCGAACCTTTACAACTAAAATCCAGGAGAACATCACTCTGTCAGACACACATGATGGATACAACATCAGCTGTTCTGCCAGATATCCTGTGATTGGAGGAAACAAAACAGCAGAGACAAAAGTGACTCTCAATGTTTCATGTAAGTGATCCTGTCAGCAGGTCATGGTTCAGCTGTTTCTGATCAATAAAGTTCATGTGTGTCTCATTTTCCTCAGATGCTCCTAGAAACACCTCAGCATCCATCAGTCCATCAGGTTTGGTGTCAGTAGGTAGCAGGGTGGAGCTGAGCTGCTCCAGCAGAGCCAAACCTCCACCCAGCTTCGCCTGGTTCTGGAATGGCAAACATGGAGGCATGAATGTGTCTGTGGGGCCCGTTTACAGCTTCAATGTTACTGAGGGAGGAGAGTATCACTGTGTGGCTACAAATGATCTGGGTAATGAAACGTCATCCAGGGTCTGTGTTGGAATCAACGGTAACTGTTTTTTGCTTCATGTTTCAGATTCATTTCAGATGTTTTTTTTTTCTAATGAAATATGAGATGCTTAATGGAAAGAGACAGATTCATATTGCCAGAGTTTTTTTTTTTTTTTTTTTACCTACAAGCAGCTCTATAACATATAGGTTTGCTTGCACCAAAATCTTTCTTTGATTATTTTTGCAAAATGTGTTTTAATGTAAAACCCCAGATTCTCCTTGGAGTCCCAGCATTAATCTTCCCTCTGACCTGAAGGAGCATCAGTCTGTCACTGTAACCTGCTCAGCTTTCACTCCCTGTCCACAATCACCTCCTGAACTCACCTGGAATCTCCAACAAGACTCTCTCAGACAAGCAGAGAAAAACACAGATGGAACCTTTACAACTAAAATCCAGGAGACCATCACTCTGTCAGACACACATGATGGATACAACATCAGCTGTTCTGCCAAATATCCTGTGATTGGAGGAAACAAGACAGCAGAGACAGAAGTGACTCTCAGTGTTTCATGTAAGTGATCCTGTCAGCAGGTCATGGTTCAGCTGTTTCTTATCAATAAATTTTATGTGTGTCTCATTTTCCTCAGATGCTCCTAGAAACACCTCAGCATCCATCAGTCCATCAGGTTTGGTGTCAGCAGGTAGCAGGGTGGAGCTGAGCTGCTCCAGCAGAGCCAAACCTCCACCCAGCTTCACCTGGTTCAGGAATGGCAAAACATTCTTTGAAGGACAATCCAGCATCACAGTCACTGAGGGAGGAAAATATTTCTGTGTGGCTATAAATGATCTGGGTAACAAAACATCATCACTTATCCTTGTTATTGTGAGAGGTAATCATCAAACTTGAAAGTCTACTTTGAGCGATAGCTGCCTGTAATTATTTGTAATAGATTTATGTGTTTTTTTTTCCTGCAAGTTGAAACACTTTGGGTGCCCATGACTGTGGTGATTATCGTGGTCATCTGCTTTCTTGTTTTTCTGGTTGTGTCTATTTGGTGAGTATCACATTTAAAAATCTTGAGATGAGATAAAGGTCTGAACCTAATAAGTAGAATGCTCCAGTGTAAACAGTACTCTTATGCAGTTTAGAATATCTGGTTTCAGACCAGTTAAGAAACTAGTTTAAAGAGTATTACATCAAATGTGAGTCATAGAAAAAGCTTTCAAGGAGGATGTGTTTTGTTCTATAATGTTTTACATTCATTATTTTCTAACAGCAGGAAATGTTAAAGTTGGGAACCTGTTAGTTATTAAATTAATACATACAATTATAGACATTTATTCAGTTTGTTTCTAGAATTTAATCTTTAATCTGGTGGCTTGTTGGAATAGCCCTGATTTAATTTTTTTGTAAACTTCTGTTCATCATTTCATGTTTTGGTTCCACTCACACCTTGCACCACTCTCCAAGTCACTGTGGATTTTTCCTTTACCACTGGTATTTTCACAGTTTATGTAGCAATCCCTAAGACATACTGCTGCAATGCATCCTGGGAGCCTGTTTGGGTTGAACATGGTGCAACTCCTTTATTCCTTTTGCTAAGAAACAAGCTAGTAGAACTGACACCAATTGGTCCTCACACTGGGCCGTTGCAATACTGCAAGCACTGGGAATGTCCATTGACTCTCTCTTCATTGTTTCATGAAAATGACATTGCTTGAAGTTCCAACAAAATTTCAGACTAACCAGATATAAATTGGATTGAATTATGTTAATTAACTTTTACCATTGTGTTTTGCATATTAGTCTTGACTCTCTCTCTGTTTGTGTTATCACCTGAAACACAGCACCATTATTCTGACAGCTCTCTAATGTCTTGCAGGTATTTTAAGACCAAACATTCAGTGCCACAAAAGACTCAGGTGAGGGAATGTTCATCCTTTGTGGAGAGCACTAAAGTGAGATTTTGTATGTTACATACCGGTACTAATTTTTTTTTCTGCAGAGTCGAGTGAGTGTAGACGTTGGTGTTCAGCATTCAGCGTTTGAGAAAGAGGAAGAACTGCATTATGGGGAAGTCAGAATCATCAAGAAGACTCCTAAAGCGGCAGTAATTCCAGTGTATGACAATGAACATCAAGAGACTGTGTACGCACGGGTCAAAGTGTAAAATGAGCAGTTGCTTAAAATCAGCTTATGTTGTACATGCATGATGTTTTTCTTGAAAAATTTTCTGAGGATCTGGAATCAAAACGTATTTAACTGATTATTTGGGGACATACATGTACATGCCGAAATAGATTGTGTGAGATAAGCAAAAAGAAAACAAATTGCAAATTTTATTTTTTGCATTTAGAAATTATATCAAATAATTGACACATGCATGAACCTATCAAACCAAAAGCCCAAATGTTGAGCACAGGTTGATATTGTCACAGAAAATAGCTACACGGATGACTGCCTTTCATCTTCTCCCTTTGTCCTCTTTGGGAAGTTAACACTTCCACCCTCAGATTGAACCTCCCAGAGGCAAAGCTTGGAAACGAAATGATACTGCAGTTTTCATGTTTTAGTTTTTCTACAATTCAGTGGCTCTTTTGTAGTTATTGCCTTTTAAAAAGCTATCAGATATGGACTGCAAGAAGCTCACCATCTATTGTTGACAACATGTCGCAACAAATAAGTAAAACTGTACTTCCCTCAAACATGTAATTTTCTCTAAAACATCCCATAAAACTTGCTTGACATCGTATAGAGATACAAAAGCTTTTTTTCAAATTTTTGCTAAAGCCTGTATTCTCGCTGGTGTTGTTTGCACATTCTTGTATCACTCTATTGCAGTGCTCCTGTACCTACTTCTTTTGTTCAGTTCTGTCTGAATAAATCAAATCAGCTCCAGTTCCTTCTGAATATATCGTCCTTCCCCCCTTTCATTGTAAGTTTGTTACCTAACGTCTGGCAAAACAGTTTCTACTATATTTGTTGGATTGTCAACTAGACTATAGGATCACCGCTGCTCCAGCTGTTACTCAGGGTAAGAGCCATCTCTCTTTTTAAGGCGGATTTCATGTCCTGCTTCGGATTGTTTGACTATCCAAATCGGTCAAACCGATTTGACTATATAAATTTGGTGAATTTACACAGTCAAGCAGACTTATATAAATTCTGTCGAAACGTGTGACCTGTCTAGAAACAAAGGAGGTCTGTCAGAGTCTGATGGTGTCTGAGAACATGCTGACAGTCAACATGTTACTGAGTGTCTTCTTTCTTCCAGGTGAGATGTTTATTTTTCTTGTCTGAAATCTTTGTTCTTTACATTTGAAGGCTCCGCATGTAACATGATGCAGCTGAACTAGATTGTATCAATCATGAACCTTCGCTTGAAGGCGATTTGCTCCACATCATTTTCATCATTTGTCTGTTTTCACAGGTGCTTTGGCTGGTTGTCCCAGTTCTTTCCTCTTTGTTAACATGCCTCGTCAGATGGAAGCACTGAGTGGATCTTATCTGCAAATCCCATGTAGCTTCAATGTAACTCATCCTGACTATAACACTACTAATTCGATCCTTGGAATTTGGTTTAAAAATACCACAGTTACCACCTCCAACCCAAACCCTCTTATTTTCAAAAGCGATGGGTCAGTCAACAAGTATTCACTGAACATGATTGGAAACATGAATGAGGAAAACTGTACCACTGTGTTTCCTGATTTAAAGACTACTTATACTGACACTTACTACCTCCGCATTGAGAAGGGGAAATTCAAAGCAAACGCTGTCTGTGAACCTCTTCATATAACAGTAGGAGGTAAGAAAGGTTTTGTTTAGTGTACTTTGATACTGATATACAATGTTATTCAGAATTATTCACACCCTGATAGAAATTACTTTTCTTTAATCAAGAAGTCTGATTCCAGTGGGAAAGGAAATTACATCTCTCAAAAGAAATATATGTAAAAAGTACATTAGTACATTTTACACAGTAAAAAGTAAAATGACACATACATTTTATGTTAATATGGCACTTTCAATTGCTATAGAAATGCTGTATTGATTAAAAAGATAACTTAAAACTATCTTCAGAATTTGAGGACTTGGCCCTCTATCTCTACATCATAACATAATATGGAGCTAAACCAGGTCAATTTTGCATAATTTAAGAGATTACTTAAATCTTATAATTACCAGGGTACAAATCAATCTGAGTAAAACAGTGTTACAATGGTATGATTGAATTTTAAGGGTCACTCATTCAAATAGAATGCTTGAACGTTTTTAAAATGTGAACAAAAACTTTGGTTTCTATTTTCATTTGCATATGTCTAAATCAAAAACTGACTCATACAGCATCTTAGTACAACCCCTTTCAGGCATGAAGATACTGTACATTGTTCTTGATTAAAAGAACATTCTAACTTTTGTATCTGATACATCATCTAGGAATTATTGTGCAATCAGCATGAATAGGGAAATAATCAAAATAAGACATCTTTCTCAGAATTATCACTTATGTTGGCGATAAAATATTTTTTCAGATATTTTTTCTGGTCTTCAGGAACAAAAACGTAACACTGAAAACGGCAAAAGACCCCATACATGTTCCTTATGTTTAGAACAAGTAAAATATATTTGAAAATGATTGACAACTGTTGAGACTTTGTTGAATATTTTTGTATGTTTCACTGTATTTACTGTCTGATAAATGTGAAACCGCAGATTCTCCTCAGAGTCCCAGCATTAATCTTCCCTCTGACCTGAAGGAGCATCAGTCTGTCACTATAACCTGCTCAGCTTTCACTCCGTGTCCACAATCACCTCCTGAACTCACCTGGAATCTCCAACAAGACTCTCTCAGACAAACAGAGAAAAACACAGATCGAACCTTTACAACTAAAATCCAGGAGACCATCACTCTGTCAGACACACATGATGGATACAACATCAGATGTTCTGCCAGATATCCTGTGAATGGAGGAATCAAGACAGCAAAGACAGAAGTGACTCTCAGTGTTTCATGTAAGTGATCCTGTCAGCAGGTCATGGTTCAGCTGTTTCTGATCAATAAAGTTCATGTGTGTCTCATTTTCCTCAGATGCTCCTAGAAACACCTCAGCATCCATCAGTCCATCAGGTTTGGTGTCAGCAGGTAGCTGGGTGGAGCTGAGCTGCTCCAGCAGAGCCAAACCTCCACCCAGCTTCACCTGGTTCTGGAACAGCAAACATGCAGCCGTGAATGTGTCTGTTGGCCAGGTTCACAGCTTCAATGTTACTGAGGGAGGAGAGTATTACTGTTTGGCTACAAATAATCTGGGCAATGATTCATCATCAAGGATCTGTATTAGTACTAAAGGTAAAGGTTAGTATCTTTAGGTCTTTTCTTATTCTTTTAAAACACAAATATACTGTATGTAAGGACACTGGGTGGGGACCCGGAAATTCAACCACACACAGGAGTTGCAAAGGAAAAAAAGATCAAAAAAATTTTCAGATACTGGTTGCAGCTCAGGATGTGGTCATCCAACACAGCACTGAGAAGAGAGGAGAGAAGGCTGGTGATGCACCGATAGAGGGGTAACTTAGAAATGTTCAGCTTAACTGACCTGTAGTGCAATGGACGGGTGGAGCAGAGAACCCAGGAAGAGACTAAGACGATAATCAGGCAGAGGTCATACACAGGAGAGCGGAGAGAGCAAACTTAGCTTGAGGGGCAGGCAATAGTCGATGGTCGTGAGGCAAAGCTTGGGTCAGGGTCCAGAAATCCAGAACAGTTGGGATCCATGAAGGGCTTGGCAGGGGTGGTCAATCGGTGGACAGAAAAGGGTCGAAGAAACACTGAAGGCTTTTAAGGAAACCCTGGATCTCTACTGGCTCGTGGCTATCGATAAACTGGCAAGGAGGCAGAGGCTGAGAGGAGTTTAAGTAGGGCAGGCAGGGACCAGGTGGAACAGGTAAGCAATCAGCAGGCGTGGCAGGTGAACTGAATGAGTGTTAACGCACAGCATGGACAGGACAGAACAGGAATCATGACAAATATAATTTTATGACCATGTAAGAAACTCTGTTGAAACAAACATACAACAATTCATTCAGAGTTTGTTGTATTTTAGATTAATATACTTAGAGCTGATCTGAAGCTCATATATGTGATGTGCCATGAGAAAACCTGGAACATATCGCAGGTGCAAAAATGGAGAAAAAGAAAATAAACACTGAAAAATTCTGAGAATCATCAGTTTTCTTGATTATTTCATGTATTGTTTTGACTTTGTTAAATGTTTGTCTGATGTGAAACTGCAGATTCTCCTTGGAGTCCCAGCATTAATCTTCCATCTGATCTGAAGGAGCATCAGTTTGTCACTGTAACCTGCTCAGCTTTTGCTCCCTGTCCACACTCACCTCCTAAACTCACCTGGAATCTCCAACAAGACTCTCTCAGACAAACAGAGAAAAACACGGATGGAACCTTTACAACTAAAATCCAGAAGAACATCACTCTGTCAGACACACATGATGGATACAACATCAGATGTTCTGCCACATATCCTGTGATTGGAGGAATCAAGACAGCAGAGACAAAAGTGACTCTCAGTGTTTCCTGTAAGTGATCCTGTCAGCAGGTCATGGTTCAGCTGTTTCTGATCAATAAAGTTCATGTGTGTCTCATTTTCCTCAGATGCTCCTACAGACACCTCAGCATCCATCAGTCCATCAGGTTTGGTGTCAGCAGGTAGCTGGGTGGAGCTGAGCTGCTCCAGCAGAGCCAAACCTCCACCCAGCCTCACCTGGTTTAAGAACATTTCAGAAGGAGCCATTAAGTTATCTGTGGGCCAGGTTCATAGCTTCAGTGCCATACAAGGAGGTGAATATTATTGTATAGCCATAAATGATCTGGGAAATCAAACATCTCCAGTGATCCATGTTACTGTCACTGGTAAGTTGGTAACTACATGTATATTGTATCTTCTGTTCTCCAACATATAGATAATCTCTCTAAACTCAGAACGTTTTGTATGTTTCATTAAGGTTTGCCGTTTAACCCTCTTTACTGGGGAATCATTCCAGTAGGATGTATAGTGTTCATCTGTCTCTTTGCTGGCTTTTGGTGAGTATCAGAAATTAAATTTGTGAGAATCTAAACCCAGGTAATCCTGTCCAAGTATGTTTCTTCTCACTGCAGTGGGATTTTGTCCCTACTGGGAAATATGAAGGCTGAAAGAAGATCTTTTCCTTTTGCTTCATGAAGGGTGCTTGAACCTAATTGCAAACCAAATCTAATTTTTGAGATCATTACACGTCCTCTCCAGTAATTAGATAATTTACACTTAAACATAATTTTAAACTTTTGTAGGTAAGAATTAACAGCATAAAAAAATACTTTGGTAAGAAACTAAGAAGACACTTTCAAACTGGACATCTTGTTTTGTTTTTCGAGTAAGTTTGTTGTTCATTTTGCTTTGCTGCTGTTCTGAATAGTGCATGTGTACAGGGATCAAGATTGCAAAATTCACAGAGTTCTGCCTTTTAAGGACAGAGTAAATTTTTTTTGTGCCATGAGATGCTTATTGTTGACTTATTATTTGGAATTACAGATTAACCAACAGTGAATCCAACCCCGAATTTTATTAGGGCTGGTTGAGTGTCTCCAATATATTGGATAATTATTATCTGAATAATTGAGAGAATAAGCCATGACATCGGTTTCAGCTTACAGTCATGGTACACATGTACAGCATATGTAGTGTGTGTCTTCAATCATGCAGTCGAATTATTATTATTATTTTGCTTATCCAAAAAATGTAGGGTAGGCAAGCTTATCTGGAGATCCATTTGTATATTGTACTGTTGTATCAAAGCCATAGTAAAATGACTTGTAAACTTATTTTCTATGTCATTGAAATAAAAGTCAGTTACGCAATGACATGAATAGGGCATTGAGGCAAGAGGAAGATGTTTCAGTAACAGAGTTCTTGTTACTGAAATGTTGGCACTTAACCTACAGCATGAATAACTTTGGATCTTTGCTGGCAGTCCCTTCTCAAAATACTGTGTTGCTCGTGATTTGTATTTACATTTTATGGTTGAGTTAGTGTTACTGAAACAGATTTACCTGTCTATGCGATACTGCATGATTCTGGTAGACAAAGTCCTTGACTTAATATCTGAATCTTAAAATTTTTATTTTATGCCCATGCTTTGTAATATTCTTTCATTCGCTTTAACATCCTGTAAAGCAATTTTGATTGTCTTGAGTATGTAGGATGCCATATAAATAATCTTTCCTTGCCTTATTATTTATGTCTGCCAGGTACTTTATCTCCAAATACCGAGCTCCCAAACTGACTCAGGTGAGCAAATATTACAGTTGTATCTACAGAACTGCAATCAGTTTTTACTTGTACATTTTTCTTTCACATCATCTGCATAAACATTGTTTGTTCTTCAGAGTCAAAACAGCGATGTCCAAATGTCAGCCTCTAAACCAGAGGAACAATTGCATTATGGAGAAATAGCATTTTGCAGAAAGACGCCTGAAACGTCCTCCGAATTGGTGCAGCACAACGAACAGACTGTGTACGCGGAGGTAAAATTGTCGCAGCAAGGAATCAGCTCAAAGCAGACTCCTGAGAACCCCGAGGATCTTAGCTGTGAAGAAAAGAAAGAATAATTTCTGTTGTGTGATGGCAAACATCTAAGTTTTGTCTGTGTAAGGGGAAAGGTCATGATAAAGATGGAGAGTCTGCACCTCAAGACCTTGTCACCCTCCAATGCGCATGCTTCTGTCACTTATTAGGGATGAATGAAATTGATTGAAAGGTTTTCTATGAGATTTTGTAATATTTATTGGAATAACAACAAGAGTGATGAGAAAACAGATTTAATTTCAATCTCCTTTGGTAAAAGACTATGGCTGTGAGTGAATTTCCCCTCAAAGCTACGATCCATTTATCCATTTAAGCTGGAGTCGGATTTAGCCTCGCGCTCGAGGTAACAGCGTTCCAATTAATATAGTCAAAGAAATAAGCATTTTAACATGACGTCCAAGAAGAAATGGTTCACCGTACCTCTCACAAACACTGCTTAAAGAATTACTATGCATACAAAAGCACAACTTTTAATTTGTTCAGTTTATAGTTACTGGTGCTACATGTAACAATGTAGCACTCTTCCATCACAGATACTTCTGTTGATGCCTGGAGCGGCCATGTTGATTTGTGAATTTACCGTCACCAGTTGCAACTATCAGAGGTGATACCTCTGTCCCAGTGTGAAGTCCGACTTCAGGGGGTCATTTTTCCAACTGAGGAGTCAGAAACTTTGAGTACCAACTACAAATGGAGCGCAAGAAGTTCCTTAACTTTGAAATTTGAGTAAAAAACCTTTACTCAAATCTAGTAACCATTAGAAAACCATGTAGAAAAGGTTTGATTAAACAAAAAATCCTGTGGTTTTCTAGAAACACTAGAAAACCAGTTTTTTTTTTTTACTGGTGGTTGTAAATAGTCATGGAAAATTTCAGAACCAAGTTATTGCTGTTATGTCCTAATACGTAAAACATGCAGACTATTAGAGTTTGTACTTTCTTTTTGTTTTCTTACTTTCTTTCTTTTTTTACTTAGACCGTAACTATATAGCACAATGTTTTATGTTGAATGATAGATTGCAGGTTAGTTGGTGTTTCTGGTAATGTCTGGACTTCCCATTTCTGTAGTGACTAGTGATTATTCACAATTTGTGGTCAAATTGTGCTACTGTACAAGACAATGCATTAGTTCTCTGCATTATGAACAAGCTATTATGTGGACAATGTTGCTAATTTTTTTTGTTCAAAAAAGGAAGGGTTGCCTTCCCTTTTCCAAGGTTCAGTGAATGGCACACGATTTTATAACTCAGTAAACGCACAAATAAGGAAGTAAAGTTTTTTTTTCTTTTTCTGAAGCTCAGAAAATGATTGTTTTCTATACGTTCACCTGTTGCCAGTAAAATAATTAGCACATTTTCCGGAATTTAAACTTATATTACTCAGTTTGTGCTTTTCTCCTATTTTTCCCTTCATCAAGAAGTAACGGCGCTCGTAAAATAACATGCTTTAGCATTTGTTGGGTAAGTGTGCCAATGTGTGTTTTTTAATCAAAGCTGGTGGGAAAATACAACTTCTGTAAACTTCTGTAAAAAAAAAAAAATCTTGCCTTATAAATAATCTGGGACAATTATTCTTCAATTATTCTTTTTAACTTTCCCTTGACTTATGTAACATGTTAAATGCTTATTAGATAAAATGAACCCATTATTACATTTTTTTCTCTGTTTTCAATATCATTCCAATTTTTTTGTCTGAGTTATCAATTTTCTTTTTATGTCAACAGACTCATGTCACTATTATATAATGACTCATGTCTCATTTAGAAGGCTGTTTTATGTTCAAATAGAACTGCGGTTCTCTGAACATATGCCATTAAGGCATAAAATTATGACCACTGACAAGACTAATCTCTTGAACATGGCATCTAACAGTGGGTGAAATATATTAGTTAAACATTTGTTCTTAAAATTGACGTCTTAGAAGAAAGGACAACAGAAAAGCATAAAACTCTCAGCAGGCTTGACATATAATGCATTGTGATGGTTTGACATGTGGATCAGATTATCTTCAAAACTGGATTTTTTTTTTTGGTGTTTCTGGCCAGTATGTATCAAAATCTGTCCAAAGAAAGAATAGAGATAAACTGGGGACACAGAAATGGGCAACTAAGACTAGTGGAGAACAAATGCTGTTCTTTTGGCCTGTTCCTACAAATAATCTCCTGTAGCTGTAGTTCAGGAGTTCATCATGCGTGATAACAGAGATAGTTTTGGTCTTGTTTACTTCGCCTATTGGTTTCTGCTTATTTGCATGAAAAACAACCACATGAAGCCGCCATTGTTACTTAGTAAGTTTTTCATAGATCAACAGAGGCAACAGTGTGCAGTGTAAGGGTGTGCACTTACACATAGTTCCCCAGGAACACGGTTCACACTGGATGAAGCGCTCATGTCTTTAGCTAATAGAGACTTGAAACGGTGGTCTGAAGGAGTTGAGTTTGATTTAGATCTTTTTTGTTTAAGCATCCGGAAAGGAAGACATACAGACATGCCAAGCTGCAGTTTGTGGAGATTTGTGTGCACAAGTCTTAATTTTTGGATATGCTTATGAATCTCAGCTTGCTTAAAGTTAGACTATTATAACATCCAGCATCCTCTCAATAAGAAAATAAAAATTATGGAGTGCTGAGATGAGGGGAGGAAATCTATACCACCCTCAACATTTATTAGTACTCCCAGTAAAGACGTTATATAAAGTCTTAAAGGGACAGGAGTATTATGTATTTCCCAGGCACACAGTGCCATTTTATTGCATAATCAAGTAACTATGTTGTTACAAAAAAGATGTACATATCAAAAATGACGAAAAACAAATTTGTGTATCGCAGGCATTTCTGACACCATTAAATTGGCCTTTGTCTCTTTAAGAGTCTCCTACTGTTTCCAATAATCCATCTTTAGCACATCATTACAGCAATCCTTCTCCAAGTGTTGGGTCACCTCCAAATACTTCCCACGGGAGATTCAAGGATTCCTCAAACACGCATGAAAATGTCAAAGCCACACTCCAGTGTGTTTTTGATGAAAGGAATAACATTATAACTTGAAGTAAATCACCAACAAAGTACATTTTGCATAATTGTGTTTTTTGAGTGAAAGCTGAGCAGGTTATAGTGACAGACTGATGCTCCTTCAGGTCACCAACAGAGATATTAATGCTGGGTTTCCAAGGAGAATCAAGGAGAATACATGAAACCAGCAGGTTAAAAAGTGAAATGTGTAAAATATGTCCACTGAATAACTCTAACCCTAGTACTCAACAGGTTTTCAACATAGTCGACATGTCACAAACAGGAAATATGTACATAATATTTTTCTTATTGAAGCATTTGTAGTCTTGAAGACAAGAGAGAACATCTCAAAATAAGGCCTCATTCTCATCACAGCAGGTGATTGTTCTCAGACAGACTGTGATAGTCCTTCATCTTCTCTCAGACCTAAAACAAGATGGAAACAAGTCAGTCAAACAAAACTAAGAAGTTTAGGTTACATTCTTGTGTGGAAAAGTTAAAATGTAATTTTAAATAAAGAAGGTAAACTTTATTATACCAGAATGTAAGAGAATTTGGACTTTGACAATGATTTAAATCATTAAATCAAAACCTTTTCAAATGCAAAAATATTTGAGCACAGAGTGCTAATATATTTTGAAAGCAGTAAAATTAAAATTAATAATAATTTCAGTAACATTTTCTTACCTTAAATTAAAATTCTTCAGTTAAATCTAGTAAATCTTGAATTTCACTCAATCAGCAGCAGATCAAATAACCATCCACTCTGTTCAAAAGCTCCAGTCGTATAAAACCAACCAGCTGCATTTATTCTTCCTCCTTTTTTGAAAGAGGATGTCAGAACGTCTTCTGCTTGTGTGGCTCATTTATTGTTCAAGACGTTTACAGTTCTTCCTTAAACTGTCTGCTCAAAGGTAGCCAGAGTGTTCATGCAATTTGCAGAGCTAGTTTCTAAGATTAAATAATTATATTTAGCTTAGCTTATCTTTGCACCTGAAAAATATATGTGCAAAAATAAAGCAGACAGTCAGACGTATCAGTATTTTGGTAAAGTCATCTGTTGGGAACCTTATAATAACTTGCGTCTTGTCTTAGTTTACATGGCGATGACAAGTTTCAGGTTAATTTCGTTTTCTCCATCTTTTGAGAAACATTGCCAAACTAAGATCAATTGTCTCCCAATTTGAGGTGGAAATAATTTCATTTTGGTCGGGTTGGTTCAGTACACTATGCACATCTCAGGAGAGCCAACAAAGGCTGCAAGTTGTTCAGATGCTGATGCTGGGATTCTGACTACACAGTTTAACTTTTCACATGTGGCTCCATTCTCTATGCATCTACACTGGCTTCTGTTTGTCATTATTGGTTAAAGTATTTCTGGCTCTAGGGTTTTTCCATTAGTTTGTTGTGAAGCACATTCTGATTTTTATACATTGAAAGGTGCTATACAACCAAAGCTTTACTTCACTAAATAAAACAACAGTTTCTACAGGTTGCAAGTGTCCAGGCTGTTGGTTACAGAGACGATAACCATGGAAACGAAATGCTATACCTCCTCATTTAACAAGATTTAGAAATGAAATGAGGATCTTGCCGACCGAACCAAATAAACCAACTTCCTCATTTTATTTCAAATGCTCCTCTTTTTCTCGGAACGTTATACTCAGTTCACATGAAACCAATATATGCTATGCTAATTGTAAGTTATCAGATGTAGAAATGTGTAGCTTTGCATTAGCTTACACTTCCATCATTTGAACAACACGTAAGTCTATGAGCTATGAAGACACTTATTTTGATTTTCTGCAAATTAACTGGACTTCCACTAAGTCAGAGCCTCAACAGTATGAAGAAAAGGCATTCTGCATGACAAACTGTAGAAATGTGAAATACAGTCACAGACATCAAAGTGACATTAAGACTGAAATACTAGAGGCTGCTGATGACACTAAAAGAAACCTGAATGATACAAATAGAACCACGTACATTTTCTTTTGTTAATGAAAGTTTTATTTGTACATGACAAAAATGTGAAGGCAGAAGGAGTCATAACTCTGCACCAGCAGCATTGCTGCTCAAACAGGAAAGTTAAAGACAGAGTTTAAATTAATACACATTAAACGCATATCTTAATGACATATTTTTTATTTGTGATCCATATTATGTACTATTCATATAAGGACAAAATAATTGTTAGGAATCAATAATACTTAAAGAAAAGTTACATTATTATTATTATTATTATTATTATTATTATTATTATTATTATTATTATTATTATTATTATTATTATTATTGCTGGTCTTTAGGGTCAGAATGCTTTTCCAGTCAATAATAATTGATCATATTAATTAAAAACTGTTTGAATTGTCTGTGTCAAGAAAATCCGAGCTCATCCCACTTCCCCATGCTGGAGATTTTAGTTTAACAGTAATAATAAATAAAGTTATCTTTAGGTTTCCTGGAAAAAGAGGAAGTTTCCAGCCTGCAGATTTATAAAAATAGCTGAGACTATTTCTTAGTTTAAAGCATGAAAGTTTTAAAGAATGAAATCTAAACATTATTAGTAATTGGATAAGATTCAAAGTAAAATACTTATATTAATATTGGTTTAATTGTAATAATACTTACACTTACATTTGTGAGAACACTTACAAGAAAAACAAGTAACTGTAACTTTAGTAGTAAATAATTAGAATCATGTATTATTCTTGGTTTCTTTTCAGAAAAACATCTGTAATAACTCACATTAAGATTATAATAAATATAATTAATAAGTTATAGTTATAAAATTATAAATGAATGCTAAATCAGAGAAGCTAAAGAAAATAAATGTGATATAAATGTGATTTTGACATTAAACTTGAAATGGTGTAAAAAGGTGTAACTGCAATTAAACATCACTGATATGTTGGAGGTAGAGAGTAGGTGAAAGGTTGTGCAGGCAAGGGACACAGGAGGTTGAGCAACCCTGAGACATTGGCACAGACATCAGGAAATGTCTGTAAGACAGTGATGGATATGAGATCATCTGTCTAAGCAGACAGCAGGCGCACCAGGGGGGTGGATGAACCCTATATAAGGTGGGTGCAAAAGAGGAACCTTTTGTTGGATCCTCCGGGCAGCTTCGAGCCAAGATCGAGATGGACAAAGAACTCTGCAGCTGAAGAAGAGCCGGGGCCACGGAGCCGGAGACTGTCCTGCACATGGAGACCAACCCGTCTGGCCCACAATCTGTGGCTTCGAATCGCACTTCTCTCATCGGCTGGGTTCTGACCCCAAAGACAAAGATGAAGACAAAGACAAGGAAGAAGAACTGGTGCCTTTTTTCCTGCCAGCACCAAGTCCTGTGTGACCTCAGCATCCATGCGGAGAAGAAGCTCATCGGACCTGCGGAGATCCTGGCCTTCGCCGATCAACATCTTCCTCCTGCTGCCACACCTTCTTCATCATCAAGCCAGGTCTGGGGTTCGAAACGCCAAACTCCGTCCGTCTCTCTCAAAGGTTCCCTTTTTTAGTACTCAGTATCAGCAGTAGGGAAAGATAGACTAGATGATTGATTTTACTTATTTGATTATTTCTGCTACTGAATTAAGCTGTACTGACCCTTGCAAAAATGCCTTACTAATAAAATATTTAGCATAAAGAAAACCTAAAAGATGTTGTGGACATTCAGTTAATGAGTCACCTTAAAGTTCTTTGATGGTTGTAAAATAGCTGTGATGTTTGATTCTGGAGAGGAAGAAGTGGAAAATGTTTTTAGGTTGCTGGTAGCCCATATTTAAAACCTCATCCTTGGGACTCGACCGAGTCACTAAAACCTACCTGGTTCAATAACAAATGCAAGTTGCAAAATAGAGAACGAGCGACCGTTAACAGGTGTGCTCTGTGAAACTAGTTGGCTGTAGGCTGCTCAGTCTGGCTAATTCACAGGGGGAAGAAGGGTGGGACACCTGGATGTAGGCCGTCAGATAACCAGGCGAATCGTTTCTCGAAACCAGCTTAAACAGAGTTTACTTCAGTTCTGGACAGGGTAAATCCCAGCAGATTTAGGAAACTCAACGTACCCGTTAGACGGAGAGCTGGTAGCACATCTCCCCTCTCAGAAGAGGAAGTACGAGAGTGAGAGAGTAGAGACAGAAAGGAGGGGGGGGGGGTGTTGCGCAACAACATCTGAAACTGGATTAAAGTGGTTCAGATGTTAGCTGGTAAACAAATACTAATTTGTGTCATTTTGTAATTTTTAACAAAATTAAGTGTTGCTGTTTCTCAAGGGTAAATTTTCAGACCATTTCATTCAGAATCAAAATGATCTTCTGGCCTGTAAATCATGTAGATGTAATCCAGCTGTTGCAGCTCTGGATTACAGAGTGCTGCAACATCTCCCATAATGTTATGCTATATTTTTAGATTTAAAGAAAGCCTTCAACTCACACTATGTTCACTAACTTGAACTTTTCCACACGTTCTCTAAATTGGTATGACTTGTGTTATATATATAGTAGGTGGAGGAAAATCTCCCTGCCAAAATGTTCTACTGTTGTTCTTCAAGCTTTGTTTCTCCTTACAACATCATTTGCTCTATTCATTAATACACAACAACATTTATTTTGAGCTGTTTGTACCCATGTGTGTGTAAACATGACATTACCATTTCCTACGTGTTTCTTTAATGCAATTCTTTTTAAAGATTAGATTTTTTATTATTATTGTTTTAATGATATTGATATTTTCTATAAAACACTTGGGTTTGTTTTCAGTCTGAATGCTGCTAGTTAAATAATGTTGCCTTGACTGGGTCCAAAATCAACCATCCTACCTTGTTTGCAGTGTCTCTGTTATATAAGATTCTTTTATTTAAAACAAAAATTAAAAAATGATCTTTGTTTTCAATAAAGTTAACTATCTTAAAGGTAATAACCTTTTGATCTTTATCACTTAAATTCTATGTGGTTTTGTTGCTGCTCACTAGTGGAAACATTTGTAGCAATTATACATCTGCACTGCTTTCTTAGACCAATAATTAAACAGGTTAACAAGTTTCTCTAATAAGTTATTTGTTGTGAGTTTGTGTCTGTGTGTGACTGCATGTTATGCGTCTCTTTGGTTCTGGTTCTGTCATAAACTGGTGACCTGACCAGTATGGATCTGTCTAGATGGCTAGTTCAGTGTTGTGTTCAGGATTGTTTTCAATGTTATTCTCTGAACATTTAACAATTGGTATCATTTAATAATCAGAAATAAGAAATTCTATTTCTGCAAAATTGACTTCAGATTGGGAAAAAAAAGAAACATCACATTTGTCATATGTGATGAAGTATTCTTGATTATGATAAACACTTTCCCTTTATTTGTTGTTGTCTTTATATCAGCATCATCATCTTTAACATGAATTATTTTATGGTTGGTTTATGAGTGACTGCTAATCGAGACTAAAAATATAATTCTTGTTTTTTTCCCAGGAGTTTACATATTCCCACCTCAGGTTCTGTAAACTTTCTCATCTAAATTTCTCTCCAGGTGTCATTGACTTCATTTTATATCTAACTTCACATTTGCATTAAAAAGATGTGTGACTGTTACAACTGTTTCTTTAAAACCTCAGTTGTATGTGTCAAATTTGAACAATGAAATGTGAATTCAAAGATCTTTGCTTTTTATTCGCATTTCTTCTCTTTTCAAGCAGAAAAAGCTAAATTTACAGTATTGCAAACATTTTTTTCTGAATAACATTTAGTTGCTTGGATGATTTAGCTAAACAAAACATTACAAATTACTATAAATAATAACACTTGCAAAGACAGAAAACAGGATGAGGAAATATAAAAATCCTCCTTCTCAGAATGAATTTAGCATCTTTGCCTTGTGACTCATAATTCCTGAACCTCCATTACTCTGTTAGCAACATTTGCTTCTTCTTTGTCCTGTAGAGATCAAGCATAAAAGAAAAATATTATTGCTCTTCATGAAATGTACTACATATTTTTAATGGGTTTGTAAAGTATTTTAATTCTTGATTTTTAGGAGACATGTTTAAAACCTGCTTCAAGGTTGGCATTTTCTAAAAGTACTTGTAGTTTGACAAACAAGCCTCATCACAACACATGCTCTAATTCTAGGTTACCTACAATATTGTGCAACAGGCCTGACTGTCCACAACACAACCAGAAATTTCAGCAGAAAATAAAAACATTCATTTACATGTAAATCTGCCAAGAGTCTGAATATTTTAAGGCTTAACGTCACGTTGAGATTCGTCAGTTTACCTTTTTCAGTCTCTTGGAGAATCTAAACCAGCTGAAAATGAAAGAGACAAGATTAATATTAGTGAATAATAAATACAACAGGTGAGCAACCTCAAAGAATGAACTCATAAAAAACTGTCTCTCACCACTCAAAGATGATGATGGCGCCACAGAGCATTACTGATCCCAGGATCTTTATTATAGTGTAGACACCAAGTCCAGAACCTTGATGAAAACAGATGTTCAGCATGAAATATTGAATTAAACGAAGAATAAATGTTCCATCCATCCATCCATCCATCCATCCATCCATCCATCCATCCATCCATCCATCCATCCATCCATCCATCCATCCAACCATCCATCTTCTTCTGCTTATCCGGGGTCGGGTCACGGGGTAGCAGCTTCAGAAGGGAGGCCCAGACTTCCCTCTCCCCAGCCACTTCTTCTAGCTCCTCCGGGGGAATCCCGAGGCGTTCCCAGGCCAGCCGAGAGACATAGTCCCTCCAGCGTGTCCTGGGTCTTCCCCGGGGCCTCCTCCCGGTGGGACGTGCCCGGAACACCTCACCAGGGAGGCGTCCAGGAGGCATCCTGACCAGATGCCCAAGCCACCTCAACTGGCTCCTCTCGATGTGAAGGAGCAGCGGCTCTACTCTGAGTCCCTCCCAGATGACTGAGCTTCTCACCCTATCTCTAAGAGAGAGCCCAGCCACCCTACGGAGAAAACCCATTTCGGCCGCTTGTATCTGCGATCTCGTTCTTTCGGTCATGACCCAAAGTTCATGACCATAGATGAGGGTGGGAACGTAGATCGACCAGTAAATCGAGAGCTTTGCTTTTTGGCTCAGCTCTCTCTTCACCACGACGGACCGGTAAAGCGCCAGCTTGACGGCAGACGCTGCGCCAATCCGCCTGTCGATCTCCCGCTCCCTTCTTCCCCCATTCATGAACAAGATCCCGAGATACTTGAACTCCTCCACTTGGGGCAGGACACCCCCCCCCCCCCGACCCAGAGAAGGCACTCTACCCTTGTCTGGCTCAAGACCATGGCCTCGGATTTGGAGGCACTGATCCTCATCCCGGCCGCTTCACACTCGGCTGCGAACCGCTCCAGCGAGAGCTGCAGATCATGACCTGATGAGGCCAGAAGGACCACATTGTCTGCAAGGAGCAGAGATGAGATCCTAAGGCCACCAAATCGGATCCCCTCAACACCTTGGCTGCGCCTAGAAATTCTGTCCATGGAAGTGATGAACAGAATCGGTGACAAAGGGCAGCCCTGGCGGAGTCCAACTCTCACCAGAAACGAGCCCGACTTACTGCCGGCAATGCGGACCAGACTCTGACTCCGGTCATACAGGGACCTGACAGCTCGTATCAAAGGGCCCGGTACCCCTTGGTTACAGAAGATTAAATGTTGTCAGAGTTTATTTAATACTTTAAGTGTATTTGAATACATTTCAGTGAACAGGTTAGCTACAGTTTCTATATCTTCCCAATTGATCATTTGGACTCTGTAAATCTGTCTCACTGATAGATAAGAGGCTCAATGTTTGCTGTTCATGAATGAAGAAAAATAAAGTAAAATTTTGCTGTTGAGTAAATCAGTTTGCACCAGGTAATATGAAGAAATAACAATTATTTGACTCCGTTTTAAAGCAATGGTCAAACACTTTTAATACCAGTTATGAATTACCTTTACTGGTAACTACAATCACAGATGATCTGGTTTGACCCAGATCATTTGTAGCCACACAGGAATATTCTCCTCCTTCAGTAACATTGAAGCTGTAAACCAGCCCCACAGACACATTAATGGCTCCATGTTCACACTTCCTGAACCAGGTGAAGCTGGGTGGAGGTTTGGCTCTGCTGGAGCAGCTGAGCTCCACCCAGCTACCTGCTGACACCAAACCTGATGGACTGATGGATGCTGAGGTGTTTCTAGGAGCATCTGAGGAAAATGAGACACACATGAACTTTATTGATCAGAAACAGCTGAACCATGACCTGCTGACAGGATCACTTACATGAAACATTGAGGGTCACTTTTGTCTCTGCTGTCTTGTTTCCTCCAATCACAGGATATCTGGCAGAACATCTGATGTTGTATCCATCATGTGTGTCTGACAGAGTGATGTTCTTCTGGATTTTAGTTGTAAAGGTTCCATCTGTGTTTTTCTCTGTTTGTCTGAAAGAGTCTTGTTGGAGATTCCAGGTGAGTTCAGGAGGTGATTGTGGACACGGAGTGAAAGCTGAGCAGGTTACAGTGACAGACTGATGCTCCTTCAGATTTGTTAGATCAATAGTAATGTTTGGTTTCCAGGCAGAATCGGAAATTCCACATTAGAGACATAGTTATTTTTTAGGTTCACAATTAAATAAATATTTTATGCATTTAAGCAGAAGTGAACATAATCTGGTACTAAACAAAAAATTATTATTTTATTCCTTTTACATTCATTTATATTTCAACTAATTCAAGATGTGATTAAAATGCTGACTTTGGGATTTGATTAATATTCCACAAAGGTAAAGCATTAACTCAAGATTGACTATGGGTTACTAATCTAAAGCATTATTTTATGTTCATGCCTTCCTAAAACAATCAATGATAAATAGTGTGATGGTTTCTCAGAAGGGCTAAAAATCCTTTTCATCTTGATTTTCCACTACTACTAAAACTGAGCCAATAAACATTGCAGCTAGAAAAAAGTGCATCTCTGACTTAATTAAATGATGAGTTTTGCTTTGTCTTGGGTTTTGTTTTGTTTTGTTTTATTTTTGTCTTTATCTTTAGATGATTTCATTTAACACAAAAAAACAGCATCAGCTGAAGATTATTGTATTCATATATTCACAGAGTCTCTTGCTTATTTATTTTATGTCTGCATAATGGAGTGGTTGTGTTGAAAAATGAGTCTTATCTAGGAATAATAATACTGACAATAAAGAACATCTTTTCCAACAGCATTTTATTCCTGTGTAAGAATGAGTTAAAGCTCAGCAGATGTACCTTTTTTTTTCTAAGAAACAAACAATTAAAAAAATGGTTCCCAGTGTTTGAGCATTAAAGAAAATAATAAAATCCTTAAAACTTTATTTTTTAATAGCTTTGCATTCTACTGCAGACAGCAGATGACCAGAAAATATACATGTGAAAAGCCAAATGCTTATAATGGGATTTCTGTTATTTGAAATTAATGGAGTGATGAAGATAAAATTCTTACCTTTAACTTTTATTTGAATGGGATCACAATAAGCTGTTCCCTTAAATTTCCCGTTCTCGATTCTGAAATAGTATTTATCTTGATGGCTGGTGTTTAAATAAGAAAATAGAGTTGTGCAGTCATTTTTCTTGAGGATTCCAGTTATGTTCATTGGATAGGCATTGACTGATTTGCTGCTGTCAAAAACTACATTCTTTAAATTGCTATGATCATTTTTATACCAAATTCCAACGATTTCAATACTATTGTTAAAACTAGCCTCCCCTTTGATTGCTTCAAATGTACAGGGGATATGCAAACAGGATCCGCTTAGTGTTTCCATCTCCTTTAAGGCATTAATGCGAAGGTGTGTTGTGGCCACAACACCTGTAAAAGCAGAACAACCAAAAAAATGATGTGGATAAAAATCTGAGAAAGAAAAAACTTTCTACAAACTTCAGTTTAGCTGCTGGAAGTTACATGTGGAGCCTTTAAACATTATCAGGATCAAATATTTCAGACTATTAAACGATTCATGTGATGTCTCCTAACAAGAGGAAGAAAGCAAAAATCTCACCTGGAAGAAAGAAAACACCCAGTAACATGTTGACTGTCAGCACGTTCTCACACAGAGCCGCCATCAGAGCCTGACGGTCCTTCTTCACCTGTTTGTGCTTTTAAGGTATATATTAAGCACAGGACCCTGTTAAGAATAAAATGTTACTTTTAGAAGTCATGAAGCTAAGCCGACGATTCCAATAAAATTATTCAACATACAACTACATCAATTCATAAGCAATAAGAAAATAAAAATGTATCATGTAAATGTAATATACTTACCAAATTAATCCAAATTTAAAGCAAAATCAAAATTTAAACCTGTCAACGTGACCCTGTCAGTTCTTCAGCAGGAGGTCTAGACGCTTTTAATAAGGAAGCATTATTTTTAAGCTTCACGCGTACTGGTCCTTCCTCCTTCTTTAAAAGAGGATGCTCGATGATGAAGGCCTCCTCTGTTTGCAATACTGAAGAACACGTTCAACCCATAAACATACAGTATGAACATATGTTTATGACATATTTTATGTTCACACAGTTATTGTGTTGGGGATACTTATTGATTCACAGCAGTGCATTTCACATAAAATCTGCATAATTCATAATGCAATACTGATCACTGGGTGTTAAAAATATTCCACCCACTAGGTGTCACAATGTGGAGAGAATGTGGAGAACCATTTGTCAAATTGTATTTGCATGCATGTCTTCAGTCACCTTTCTTCATCATATTATCTGTAGATCAGTGAAAGAACAGGAACATGACCTTCCTCTGACACACAGCTGTTTGTCATGTGTCAGTGTGACAAATGCACCTAAGTACTTAAAATGTACTTAGGTTGAAGGTTATTTATTTCTAAAATTGCTGGATAGAGATTTTGCATGTTCCTTTAATCAAAGATTCAATTATTTCAAGCTTTTTCACACTTCTTCTCCAGGACATGCTGTAGCATGCAATGTGGAGGACGCTGTAAATACAACAGTAATCAAAACCACCAAACTGTAACTCTGAGTTCATGACCGTCAATGAACACTTCCAAATAATCAAGGGAGCAGGATGAGTCTCATAATTGCTTGGTTTATTTCATTCCTGCTTGGAAATCAATGAGGTAGGCAGAGACATGATGCATGCAAATACACCCCAACACACAAAAGCATGTCTGTGCCACCTGTCACAAAAATTAAAATAAAATAAATACTGTACAAACCGCAGTGATTGGCTCTGGAACCATCCTAACCCACATTTGCATCCAAAACAGGTAGACAGACACGCAAAAGAGTGCTTGCATGAGATTGGAAAGCAAGGCAAAGTCACTGCTGACGAGAATGAAAAGGAAAGTGTCACTTTCAGTGCATCATACAGCAGTAAATGCAAATTTTCAGATGTGTCCAAACTTTTGGTCTGTGCTGTATTTCAAATCTATCGCCTTAACCTCTCGACCTCAATAAACCACGTATTTGCAGGGTTGAGACGCCAGGTGAAATTTCAGGAACCATTTTACAATTTGCTCTCTCTCTAAAAAATGATCTCTTACATATTCTATGAACTCTTCACATACTCGCACTGATCATTGTTGGCAGGATTTGAACCTGCACTGTGAGACACCAATGGATTTCTAGTTCATCCGTTTTTCAGTGACTGATATAAGGATAGATTTCAGGAGCCTTTTTACTACATTCACGTCCCTAATTACTCCACTCATGTCTGATAAATTCATCCTAATTTATCTGTTTGCTCACGCCTGTAGGATTTCCATGTTTAGCTTTAGAGTTCGTTTTGGTTTGCTGACTTGAAAAATGTTTTAAATCCTCTCATCTGGCTCCCTTACGATCAGTTTTCACGAGAAATAAATAGACCTCACATCCTCTCCAGTTCTACAAAGTTGGCACCAAATAGTCAAAACTCATGGCAAATTAAAAAAAAAGCTGAACTTACTAAAATAATCCACTTTATTACCGAAAGTCACATTGACACATCACAAGCAGCTGTGTGTCAGAGGAAGGTCATGTTCCTGTTTTTCACAGATCTACAGATAATATAATGAAGGAAGGTCACTGAAGACGTGCAAATACAATTTGACAAATGATTTCAAAGCAGAACAACTTGGATGGAAATCTTTTAAATTAATTTGAATAATTATCTGAGCTTGATGCTAACTAGAATCAATTGGGATGTGTGTCTGATTGACTTGAAATGACTTTTGGACATTTGTCCTGAACGGTCATTATGTAAATAAACGGAATTGAATTAAGCTGAATTAACATTGTAACTAGTGATTAAAATTAAAGTGATTCTCTCCACATTGTGACACCTAGTGAGTGGAATATTTTTAACACAAGGTGAGCAGTATTGCATTATTAACTATGCAGATTTTATGTGAAATGCACTGCTGTGAATCAATAAGCATCCCCAACACAATAACTGTGTGAACATAAAATATGTCATAAACATATGCTCATACAGTATGTTTATGGGTTGAACGTGTTCTTCAGTATTGCAAACAGAGGAGGCCTTCATCATCGAGCATCCTCTTTTAAAGAAGGAGGAAGGACCAGTACGTGTGAAGCTTTAAAATAATGCTTCCTTATTAAAAGCGTCTACCTCCTGCTGAAGAACTGACAGGGTCACGTTGACAGGTTTAAATTTTGATTTTGCTTTAAATTTGGATTAATTTGGTAAGTATATTACATTTACATGACACATTTTTATTTTCTTATCACTTATGAATTGATGTAGTTGTACCTTGAATAATTTTATTGGAATCGTTGGCTTAGCTTCATGACTTCTAAAAGTAACATTTTATTCTTATATACATACTGTATCTGCATTTTTTGAATCTTTGCAAGGACTGCTCTAAGTTGCTTTTATATTAACAGCATGTTATATTTTATTTTATTTTTTATTTTGTCTACAACTGCTACCCAGTGGTGGTTGTTGTTGTGTCTTGTCTCTATGCTGCTGTAACTGCGAAGTAATTTCCCTGCTGGGATGAATAAAGTAATTCTATTCTATTCTATTAACAGGGTCCTGTGCTTAATATATACCTTAAAAGCACAAACAGGTGAAGAAGGACCGTCAGGCTCTGATGGCGGCTCTGTGTGAGAACGTGCTGACAGTCAACATGTTACTGGGTGTTTTCTTTCTTCCAGGTGAGATTTTTGCTTTCTTCCTCTTGTTAGGAGACATCACATGAATCGTTTAATAGTCTGAAATATTTGATCCTGATAATGTTTAAAGGCTCCACATGTAACTTCCAGCAGCTAAACTGAAGTTTGTAGAAAGTTTTTTCTTTCTCAGATTTTTATCCACATCATTTTTTTGGTTGTTCTGCTTTTACAGGTGTTGTGGCCACAACACACCTTCGCATTAATGCCTTAAAGGAGATGGAAACACTAAGCGGATCCTGTTTGCATATCCCCTGTACATTTGAAGCAATCAAAGGGGAGGCTAGTTTTAACAATAGTATTGAAATCGTTGGAATTTGGTATAAAAATGATCATAGCAATTTAAAGAATGTAGTTTTTGACAGCAGCAAATCAGTCAATGCCTATCCAATGAACATAACTGGAATCCTCAAGAAAAATGACTGCACAACTCTATTTTCTTATTTAAACACCAGCCATCAAGATAAATACTATTTCAGAATCGAGAACGGGAAATTTAAGGGAACAGCTTATTGTGATCCCATTCAAATAAAAGTTAAAGGTAAGAATTTTATCTTCATCACTCCATTAATTTCAAATAACAGAAATCCCTTTCTAAGCATTTGGCATTTCACATGTACATTTTCTGATCATCTGCTGTCTGCAGTAGAATGCAAAGCTATTAAAAAATAAAGTTTTAAGGATTTTATTATTTTGTTTAATGCTCAAACACTGGGAACCTTTTTTATTGTTTGTTTCTGAGAAAAAAAAGGTACATCTGCTGAGCTTTAACTCATTCTTACACAAGATTAAAATGCTGTTGGAAAAAATGTTAGACGAAAAACACTTTCAACTTCATCTTTATTGTCAGTATTATTATTCCTAGAAAAAAAATCATTTTTCAACACAACCACTCCATTATACAGACATAAAATAAATAAGTAAGAGACTCTGTGAATATATGAATACAATAATCTTCAGCTGATGCTGTTTTTTTGTGTTAAATGAAATCATCTAAAGATAAAGACAAAAATAAAACAAAACAAAACAAAACCCAAGACAAAGCAAAACTCATCATTTAATTAAGTCAGAGATGCACTTTTTTCTAGCTGCAATGTTTATTGGCTCAGTTTTAGTAGTAGTGGAAAATCAAGATGAAAAGGATTTTTAGCCCTTCTGAGAAACCATCACACTATTTATCATTGATTGTTTTAGGAAGGCATGAACATAAAATAATGCTTTAGATTAGTAACCCATAGTCAATCTTGAGTTAATGCTTTACCTTTGTGGAATATTAATCAAATCCCAAAGTCAGCATTTTAATCACACCTTGAATTAGTTGAAATATAAATGAATGTAAAAGGAAAAAAAAAATTTTGTTTAGTACCAGAGTATGTTCACTTCTGCTTAAATGCATAAAATATTTATTTCATTGTGAACCTAAAAAATAATAATGTCTCTAATGTGGAATTTCAGATTCTGCCTGGAAACCAAACATTACTATTGATCTAACAAATCTGAAGGAGCATCAGTCTGTCACTGTAACCTGCTCAGCTTCAACTCCGTGTCCACAATCACCTCCTGAACTCACCTGGAATCTCCAACAAGACTCTCTCAGACAAACAGGGAAAAACACAGATGGAACCTTTACAACTAAAATCCAGAAGAACATCACTCTGTCAGACACACATGATGGATACAACATCAGATGTTCTGCCAGATATCCTGTGAAAGGAGAACACAACACAGCAGAGACAGAAGTGACTCTCAGTGTTTCCTGTAAGTGATCCTGTCAGCAGGTCATGGTTCAGCTGTTTCTGATCAATAAAGTTCATGTGTGTCTCATTTTCCTCAGATGCTCCTAGAAACACCTCAGCATCCATCAGTCCATCAGGTTTGGTATCAGCAGGTACCTGGGTGGAGCTGAGCTGCTCCAGCAGAGCCAAACCTCCGATCAGGAGCTTCACCTGGTTCAGGATCAGCGCACATGGAGCCATGAATGTGTCTGTGGGGCCGGTTTACAGCTTCAACGCCACGGAGGGAGGAGATTATTACTGTGAGGCTACAAATGATCTGGGAAATCAGAAATCATCAGTGAGGTTTCTTAGGATTAAAGGTAGTTATTTTTAAAACCACTGAACATGTCGAACAATCTCAACATCTGATGTCTAAATGTTGGTGTAAATGTCCCTATTTTGTTTTATTTAGGTATATTGAATGGACATCTTTTCTGGCTGATAATTGCACTTGCTCTTGGGCTGTTGTTGCTCATCTTCCTGGTTATTTATGTGAGGTAAGTATCAGCAATGAGAGAATCAATTATCTCAGTGAAGTAAACCAAATATGTTCTTAGTTTAGAATATGGATATGGATATGTCAACAACAATCCAATTTGTCCACATGTACAAAACGTCCAATTACATACCTCCAAAAATTTGATTAGAGGAATGACAATGAGTATCATCTGGACAGAAAAAGACAAGCGTGAGCGAAAAGCAACAGAAAGCCAAGAAGTCGGCTACATTTCTGTCAGTATGTTGAAAACATTCCTGCTTCTATGTGCAAATCAATGTTTATGGCAGGTATAATTTTCCTGGGAAAACAGTAGATTATGCATTAGCTGCTTTGGCCTCTTCAAACACTCGCCGCACAACATTCCACAGTTGAAGAAAAAGCACGTTGAAGCTTGTTTAAAATTTGCTGCATGGGATTTGGACAAGCCAGTGAAAAACAGGAGGAACAGTCCTACCTACTACTAGTAGAAGTAGTAGTATTAATAAACATATTTAGGAGTCATCACACACACAATGTTTGGATGAAGAATGGCAAAAACTGACTAAGTCTACACACTCACTGTGACTGCATACTCCTTTGCAATTGATGATACTTAGTGTTTTACATTAGTGTTGTCTAACCCTAACCCTTCTGAAGGAAATGTAATTCTATAATAATCACTATTATTATTACAGTACATCACACAAAAAGCATCTTGAGGTTTGCAGATGTATCGTGATGTGTGATGTCTGAAATTGTAGAGTGTTGCCTGTAATTTATTTAAATAAAGACATATTTCTTTGCACTAAACAGCCTAGTTATTAATGGAGAAATGTGCTTTTCTTATGAGCGTTCTTGTAAACATCTGACGAAAGCAAAAATGTGGATCACATGCAAGACAATAATTCTAAACACACAGCAAAACAATTAAAATAAAATAAAAACTCTTAATTGATCCTAAGAACCTTCAAGATAAAAAAAAAAAAAGAAGTGAGCCAAAGAACTGAGCAATGTATGCTACTAGTTTCTCTATACAGGAAACATTTTGAAGTAGATCTCACAAAGAAATGCTTCATGACAAATTATTGATTATAATAGAAACATTTAAAGTGAGGAAAATAAAGACATTGTCCATTCCCACTATAGTTTTGAAATAGATTTACCTTTCAATGACTAAATGCAACAATGACTTTAAAGACTTATTCTGACAACTCTCCAATGTCTTCCAGATGTTTCAAGTCCAAACAGCCAACTCATCAACAGACTCAGGTGGGTAAATGTTCAGCACTGCAACATATCTTCAGGAGTAGAGTCTGTGCCAGAATCGGTTTAAGCATGAACTGTTTTTAAGAGTTATTTTCCCACAGACTCCAGCTGGTGAGGAGGCTGCGGTACAAACACTTTCTACTGCAGCAGCTGAAGAACTGCAGTATGGAGAAGTAACTTTCTTCAAGGGGAAACCTGAAGCTTCCTCTACCTCAGTGGAGTACGGCAAACAGGAAGAGACACTTTATGCACATGTCAAAGTGTCCAAGTCAAGAAAATGCTCAACACACACCACTGACAGTCCAGATGATATCTATGCTCAAGTGAAGAAAAAGTAACTTTTCATTTAAAATAAAGTTAGCTAAAGACCTCACTTAAAGCTACTTTGCATCTCTTAGGAACAATGCATTTTTTTTTTCTCCAAAGAGTTTTTGCGGCACTAGTGGCTCGTATTTTTTTGACAGTAGGCAGACAGGAAGGAGGGTGAGGAAAAGACATGCGGCAAAGGTCACCGGGACTGGGAATTGAACCCGCGACATCCACGTCGAGGACTAAGGCCTCCAAACGTGGGGCGTGCTAACCCGCTGCACCACCACAGCACGCACCAGGAACAATGCATATTTATCATGTGCTATATTATGATATTTTTTGTGCTGCTGTTTTGTTGTTTTTATTTTATTTCGGGTTGTGTGACTTTTACACCTTGCATGGGATTGTGGCACGAAGTAATCATGTTTGTTACTTCAACAAAGTATTTAAAGCCTAGCCTTCTTAATTATTATTAAAAGAATACGTTAAACACACAAAGTGGGGAATTTTATTTTCACTTAATCATTTCACTGCACCATATTTAAGATAGTTAATAGTTAGATGGCGATGTGATGCTCCACTTCTTCTTTCAACCGTCAGACAAACTGTTGCAATAGCTCTATGTTAAACTATGTTCCCCTTTTTCAATTTGTTGAACACATTGCGACCACACACAGCAACTTGGTCTCCTTGGTCTGGGCGTTTGCGTTTTCAACACCTTTTTTTAAAAGGAACTTGGGTTTTTTTGGGGCCGGAACACAGAACAGTTTTCTATCTTGAACTTCTTCCACAGGACACGTCTGAGAGGCCTTCTCGTCAGAGCTGAGGAAGCTGGGGAGGCGTATGTTATTCACATAAAGCTAAACAAGATCATACGTGTGCAACATGAGCATTTTTACTCTAAGAGTAAATTCTTACTTGAGTGAGTTTATTTTTTATTTACAACCATTTTATCACTCAAAATCTCCTCACAAATCTAAATTCTCAAATACATAGAAAAACAAAGTTAAACACTGCGAGGCTAAATGAAACATTGTCACCGGAACAAATAGCTACACGCATCATGTTGGAGAATTGCTGACTGGGTCAAAAGACGTGGCTGAGGAAAAGATGTTTGTCAGTTCAAGCAGATGAAAGCCATTGACATGCGTCAAGTAGAGAAACCATATAATGAGAATGAGTAAACTACTATATTAGGCTTAAGAAGTATTGCTGAAAGAAAAACAAAATTCAAAAGAAGACATTTTGAAAAAAACAAAACAAAACAGCAACAAAAAACCCCGTAAGATATGGTGATCTGTGATCACCTAAAAGTTTAGTAAAAGCAAATTGAGGAAAAAACAAAAGTAGATCTCACGGTGAAAGGAAGAATAATAAAAGTAACGCTCCAGATTATATTTAAACACATCATAGTGACTCGCCAACATGTCATAAACTGTCTGCGGAGGTAGATGCAGATTTAGAGAAATCGGGCGAGATAAAAGGTGACTACAACAGCTGCCAACTGGACCTCAACCTGGTGAGGGCTACAGGAGGAGGAAATGAGATTTGTTGTGGCAGTGTCGCAAATAATGCATTGCATCAGATCATAACAGTTAACATGACTCAAGGTTGGCTTTCGAATTTAATGCAGAAGTCACTGCGACATGTAGAAGCTTTGAATTGTTTAGTGAACTACAGCCTCAGGGAGGCAGCAGCATTCAAAACCTGAAAACTGCATGATGGTCCAGGAACGTAAAGGGACATCTGCTTCTTCTTCTTCTAGGATTTTTTTGCCATCCGGGATTTTTATTATAATTATTATTAGTAGTAGTAGTAGTACTAGTAGTAGAAGTAGTAGTATTAATAAACATATTTAAAACTTGAGAGACATTTTCATGGCAGAAATTATGTCCGTATTCTTCTTAAACATTTTTATTAATCTTTCTATCCTCATTATTAATGGATTGCATATAACTTCAGTGGCAAATACCACCACATATTATCCATGCATGTGTAACCTTGTTGCCTCCACCTACCATATTTGTTTAAATTTTGTATTGTGCAAAAATAAGAATAAGGCGATGTTACGATGACATCAGTGAGGATGATCTCATTCTACCACATTAAGATATCCCCTTCTCTGTTCTTTGAAAAATAAGCAGACCTGACAATAACACCATGGTATATAGTATGTGTTCAGAGAAGCAGAGGATCTTTTAAAGACGAAGCCAGATTAACAACAGTGTTTAAAATAGCTACATGCACGGAGTGTAGCACTTTTCACACTCCTTTCAAAAAACTTTGAATAAGCCCGTCCTGTTCGGGACGGGTCTATTCAAAGTTTCAGACGCTTCGGGAGCGCTGCAGCATTCAATGAGAGAACCCAACATGTCACGCAGAGGGAACCTGACCAAGCATCCATATATGAAGAGAAGGCACTGATTACCATTGTTAAGACCAAGTGTTTTATAAATGCTGCAGCTTTTGATTATGGAAAATTAAACGGAAGTGAATAATTCACACTAGTACGACTCGAGAGCAAGTGATCTCACAGTTTGGTACAGCGGATGCAGACGTTCACTCTGCCATTGTTTTCTCACACAAACATTTCCATCCAGCCTGGTTTTTGGCCAGACCAGGCCTGAATTTTAGCTAGGGCTACACATCTAAACTCTGCTGTAGGTTACCAATCTGTACATATTACTGCTACTACAGCCACTAATGGTAGTAATAATAATATTAACATTGCCTTTTTAAAATAAAAATCTCTCACTTAAAAAGAAAGGCACTGAAAAGCTATTCTTGTCCACAGAAGACTTAAACATTTCGACGCCAAGATGCCGTCTCAGCAAGACATTTTGAAAAATCTCTCTAAAAGTCCACATCATCTTTCACACGGTCAGACTTTGTACAAACCTCTCAAGCAAAACTGTCTGAATTCCCTCAGTATTTTCTATGCAGCAATAAAAATCATATTCTCATCCGCAGCTGATAGATGGAAATGAGCAAAATCGACACCTGTTTTCGCCTGGAGTACAATATAAGTGATCGATAATTGTGAATGTTTTGTTGAAAACATTCATTCCAAAAGCATCTTCTGCTCATTGAACATCTGAATATTTGATTGAAACTTACTCTACTGTTCAACAGTAGTCAAGTAAGTCTGTATTATTAAACACCCCTAATAAGGTAACACTGTGGTAACAGCAAGATGTTAAAAAGGTAGCTTCCTCTTTCTTGAGGGATGTGAAGGGCAGACAAATTAAAGCAAGTCGACTTGTTTTGCCAACACACATTCAGAGGTCGGCTATTGGATCTGATTCTAATCAGCTCAAACGAGAGCTAGGGAAACTGAACTATTTCCATTTTAACTGCAGATCTTTGGTAAGTTGGTGCTATGGTTTCCACACAGATATTTTAAACTGAGATTTTTTAAAAATCTCAGTTTAATCCCAAGTCTTTTGGGAATATTTAAAAATTAATTAAGTAAATCTGGACAAGTAGGAAGGTAGGCTGAAGGTTTTACTGAAGGTTTTAAAATGCCTTAGGATTTGTTTTTTTGTTTTTTTTATTGAAGGACGACTGTGAGACGAATGGCAGCTCTTCCTGGGAACGTGCTGACCGTCAGCATGTTACTGAGTGTCTTCTTTCTTCCAGGTACGATGTTTGTTTCCTTCCTCCCATTTAGAGACATCGCATGAATCACATCTCCACGTGTTAACCTGCTGCAGCTCAACTGGAGTTTAGGGATAATGAAGTTTCTGCTGACAGATGACTTTCGTTGACATTATGTCCATCATTTGTTTGTTTTTTTTTGTTTTTTTTCCAGGTGCTTTGCCTCATTACTGTGATAAAAATCCAGCGGGCTTGAATATCACTGCACCAAACAACATTGAAGCTCTGAGTGGATCTTGTTTGGTGATCCCATGTAGTTTTACTACAAATAATTCAAATTTTAATAGGACCATTAGTATCTATGGAGTTTGGATGAAACATACTTTAGACTTTGAGTCTAATAAAAATAATGTTATTTTCAACAGCAGTGAGTCAGTAAACAATTATTCATTGGAATTAAGTGGAAACCTTGCAGATAAAAACTGCACCACTCTGTTTACTGAAATAAACTCAAGTTATACAGACAAATACTTCTTCAGGATTGAGAACGGACAATTCAAAGCAACAGCCTGCGCTCATCCTCTCAATATAAAAGTTGGAGGTAAGATAACTTTCTTTTAAATATTTTACTCTATTTTCTGAATCCTAATTGTGGTGATTTAGCATTATCAGTCAGATATGGCAATTCATCATGACATCATAAATTTAAAGAAGTTAAGCATGAGATGAAGAGGATTCATTATTTTTAAACATCCATTTATTGCTTCAGCAGAGTTGCGTAGTGGCTTCATTTCCTGATCTGCTCAGGAAAGTTGCTGAAGCAAACAGTCAAAAAGCTGACATGAGCTAATATGACAGGTATGAAATAACTTTAAGATCAAGTTCCAGGTCTCATATTGTCTGCTAATCTAGTAAAGTATAATATCATAAAGTAATTAAGTTACATTAAAAGTAACTTTTTTAGTTACTTTCAGCAGCTGCTAACAACAACGCTCCGCCTCCTGTGAAAATTACATTGAGCTTTGTCAATACTTAATTGTAAGCTATTTTTATAATGGTAACATCAACAATGTGTCTCCACTTATAAGGTTGAACTGAAGAGGAGATTGTTTAATGGTTACAACAGTGCAAAAAAAAAAAAAAAAAAAACGTGAGTAATTTGTGTGGTCCACTGTTGTCTGGAAAACTCTAAGAAGGATTTTAAAGCCCCCATATTTCCCCCCAGCCTCCAGGTTGTGCGTTCCGGTCCTGCGTTTGGTGTTAAAGCGCAGCGCACAGCGCTCCTCCTGCAGCTCCGCAACTAAGATGGCTGCACAGATTTGTGACACTTATCTTAATTTTAATAATTATAATGGCGTTAAGTTGCCATTGTAATTATTGGCAACTACGGACACGTTTATTCGTGGCTGTTTTCACGTTTATTGCGCTGTTCAAGTTAGTCTCGATGTTTGCAGTTTTCTGAAGCGCAACGCGAAGCTCGACGTCATTCAGAGGTCATATATTTACTTGACATTAACAAAGACACAGCGGGGCGGATCATCCGGGAAATGATGGACAGGGAGAGCCTGACTAAAACTACCTTAATGACGGACAAATTCTGGGATTTATTATGAGTCTCTGCTTATTTCCAAGTCCAAATGAGTAACTTCACGTCCAAAAACGAGACCAAAATGGCGCAAACCGCCACTTATTAAATTTGCAAGCGACTTAAAAAAAAAAAAAAAACCTAAAAAAAAAGAAACCCACAGCCGCTTATAATAATCGGACTTCACGACAGAAACTCAAAATAGTTCCAGTGTTTCCACCAACAAAATGCGCAGCTCCCTCCATTGTTTACATTTCTGTCGCATAGAGACGTCGGTCACTCGACAAGACGCGTAAAGGAAATACGATTAAATAACAAAAGAAGATAGTAACGCAAAGTGATTTCGATACGTAACTGTAGTCTGACTACTGGATTTGAAATAGCAACGCGTTAGATTACTCGTTACTGAAAAAAGTGGTCCGACTGACATCACTGGTTATAGTCCATAAATGATACGGCAAGTGATAAAAAGTCACGTTTAACATCATACATCAGTGCAAATATTGTAAAAAATTAATTACAAACACTTCATAATGGGCACCACAACATCTGCAATTTTGATTGCAAAAAAAAAAAAAAAACACTGTCAGGATCTGTGTTTTTCCTTGTTTATTTAGAGTTTTCTGTGTCCTTAAGTCTCTTCGTTGTCCTGTCCTCCCCTTGATTGTTCCCAGGTGTGTCTCGTTTCTGTGATTACCCTCCCGTGTATTTATCTCCACCTGTGTTCCTTGTTCCTCGTCGTCGTCAATGTCTAGTCTATTCGTCGTCAGTGTGTCCATGTGCCTGCTGCTCGTTGTTGCTGGACTTATTCATCATTAAAATCATTTATTCATCTTACCTGGGTCTGCTGCGTCTGCCTCACCACCAACACCGCACCGCATTTCATGACATACACACACTAAAACAATCCCAAAATCCTGGAGGAACAGATATTTCTTAATATTTTAACAGTTTAATTGGTTTTATCAATACATTCTAGAACAACAGGCCCTTTAAGAGCTTTGGGATTTTTATATGACTTCGACACCCCTGGTCTAGAGTATTTGCAAAGAACCTGTGTGTACAATTTGACCACAGCTCATACAAAAGCAACATTAGATTAGAAAGATTATGAAGCAGTTAACAAAGAAATATGTGTAAATATACTTAATGTTTAATACTATATTTACAATAGTATTAAACAGCAGTAAATATACTTTACTGATGTTCTTTTGTTTTGTTTGCTTTTGTTTGCATATAACTTTGTTTATTCTTTAATTACACTATGTTCAATAAGATCAAAGTACTACTATCACTATCTAGGCTTTTCTTTGTGGTGTTATGTATTTGTAACTAATTTATATAGGAATAAGAGCTCTTGGGAGCCTCCTTGTGGGCTGATAAATCTATGCAGCAGATCATATTTGCATCCACTTACTGTCGAACTCTTCTCATCAGTTCTTTTTTCTTTTTCTTTTTTTTTCATCATTGCATGTTTTGTTTTTCCCAGATTCTCCTTGGAGTCCCAGCATTGATGTTCCCTCTGACCTGAGGGAGCATCAGTCTGTCACTGTAACCTGCTCAGCTTCAACTCCCTGTCCACAATCACCTCCTGAACTCACCTGGAATCTCCAACAAGACTCTCTCAGACAAACAGAGAAAAACACAGATGGAACCTTTACAACTAAAATCCAGGAGACCATCACTCTGTCAGACACACATGATGGATACAACATCAGATGTTCTGCCAGATATCCTGTGATTGGAGGAATCAAGACAGCAGAGACTAATGTGACTCTCAGTGTTTCATGTAAGTGATCCTGTCAGCAGGTCATGGTTCAGCTGTTTCTGATCAGTAAAGTTCATGTGTGTCTCATTTTCCTTCAGATGCTCCTAGAAACACCTCAGCATCCATCAGTCCATCAGGTTTGGTGTCAGCAGGTAGCAGGGTGGAGCTGAGCTGCTCCAGCAGAGCCAAACCTCCACCCAGCTTCACCTGGTTCAGGAACAGCGAACATGGAGCCATTAATGTGTCAGTGGGGCAGGTTTACAGACTTCAGAAGACCAACATGTCAAATATAGAAAGTCATTTTTGTGTGGCTGCAAATAGTCTTGGTAGGCAGACATCATGGAGTCACTTGAGAAATAAAGGTAACATCTGTGTTTCATTTATAATTATTTCTGCTTGTCCATATCACTGTAACCTTTATAAAAAAATTTATTTTTATAATTTTAAAGTTTTATATTTCACAGTACAGCTTTCTTTGTCCTATACTTCTTTACTTTATTTTGTTCTTTATTTACTTCTTTATTGTGTTTCTTTCCAAGAAACAGGGATGCGGACAGTCCTTGGCTCAGTTATTTTGCTGTTCATTTTCGCTGCGCTCATCTGCTTGGTTCCCTCAGTTTTGTGAGTATAAACAAGCGGCTTCCTCAGGTGTAGGTGTAGGTGCCCAGCCTGTGGTGCCCTGGGCATAGTTCTCCACCACATTTACATGTACAGTAGTTCAGATGCAAGGACATGTGTCAGTAAAACAACAAAAAAAAAAGTCAAGCTGTCAAAATAAATAAATAACATCAGGATTATTCTGATACCACTCCAATATTTTTCCAGTTTCTTCAAGTCCAAACATCAAACTCCCCAACAGCCTCAGGTCAGGGATTCAACCTGTACGTTAAATTTGACACCATCAGCACAAAGTGAAATATTAATGTACTTTTTTCCCCCCATAGGCTGAACCAGATGAGGACGTTACAGTTCAAATGCTTCCTGATAAAACTGAAGACCAAACTTATGAGGACATGAACGGTTTCCAGAGACAACCAGAAGTTTTCCATGAATCTAAGAAGGACAGAGGACTGGAGGAGGCAGTTTACTCCCGGGTCCAAAAGTTCAGGGCAAGAAACTGCTCAGTGCAGAGGGCTGACAGTTTGGCGGATACTTACATTGAAATGAAGCACCAATAACTGCTGTTGTGCGATCACAGAAATATAGTTTTTGTTTTGACATTATGTCAGATCATGATGATTCTCTTTCCCTGTTGTACTTGGTTTCATCACAGTTTTATCATTTTATTGTAATAGAGCAGTTGCATTTTGGCTTTTTGGTGGCTTTCTTCTGGGTGACAAACTTTGATAGACTTCACATCATGTCTGCCATAACTCTTATGTTTTTGTTTTGTTTTGTTTTGGTTTTTTTTTTAAAGAAATTGACTTTTAATCTATTAGATAATTTATATTTCTGATACCACAAGAACACAAAAACTCCACTGATATTCTGGTGAAAATTACATTTTTTTTCTGCCTTTAATGTTCAAAAGCCAAAAGAACTGATCTCCTGAGTTGCATGGTGGTTGGATTTTCCTATCATGTCAATTCTTACAATAGTAGCATAAAATTGCTTGAACAGATGAATGCGGCACCTTCTAGGATCTGTAAAATCTTCCCAAGGATGAACCAGACTTGTGCAGCTGCTCAACTCTCTTCCTGATGTCTTGAGCTGATTTCTTTTGACTTTCCCATCATGTCAAAACAAGAAACCCAAATGTTTCAGGCAATTATGTAAAAAAGCATATACATATATTTTTAGACATTTTTAATCAAAGTTGCATACTGCTAACCATTGTGTCTTGATGCCTCTCTTTTTTTTCCAAGTTACTAATTTTTAAACATATTCCACAAGTTCACTCTAAAACAAGCAAATAGGGTTGTTAAATAAAAATAAAATTTCGGCAGTTTTTATGTGCTTGAGCTATTTCTTTATTCTGTGATCCAATTGAAGACATTCTGAATCTGTGTGTCTGGTTATCCTAACTGAGAATGTCAAATATAAACGCTGAATGATGGAGGATCGCTGCTGTTCTGTGAGATGTTCTGTGTACAACAACGGTTGCCGACGTATCCAGAGGACGTCACGCCGACCTTGATTTGAAGTATGTTTGAAACTTTGCTTGTTTTTTGACAAAAGGCTCCTGGGATGTACAATGCGCTAATCACTTACCAGTGCGCTGCTAAACACAAAACATATTTTACAAATATAATTCAGTTGCGTGACAAGACTTTCAAAGCTGTTCTGCATATTTCACATGTATGTATTCAGTTGGGGGTTTTTTATCAGACAGTTGCAAAATCTGTTTGGTCATGTCCACCCAGACAAGATGATCTCTTGACACAATAAAGAATGTTAAATGCAGCGTATGTCATGATCTGTGTTTTTCCTTGTTTATTTAGAGTTTTCTGTGTCGTTAAGTCTCTTCGTTGTCCTGTCCTCCCCTTGATTGTTCCCAGGTGTGTCTCGTCTCTGTGATTACCCTCCCGTGTATTTAACTCCACCTGTGTTCCTTGTTCCTCGTCGGGTCCTCGTCAATGTCTAGCCTTGTTGTCGTCAATGTTAGCTTCTGTGTCGTCAGTGTTTCCATGTGCCTGCTGCTCGTTGTTTGGATTAAGTTTTCTCATTAAATCTTCATATTCATCATACCTGGGTCCGCTGCATCTGCCTCACCACCCTTCACCACACCGCTTCCTGACAGTAGGACCCGACCACACTGAACGGTGAGGCACGCTACTTTTCGTTATGGACCCAGAAGGATTATGGAGAGCGATCGAGGACTATTTGGCAGTGTTGGCAAGTCCGTATTCAGCCCGACGGCGGCTGAATACGTCCACACGCCTGGTCCTCCTGCTGGATCAGTGGATCCCGCGGCTTCCGCATCTGGGACTGGCGGAATTACAACAAGAGGCAGAGTGGCAATTCCAGACAGCAGCGGCCGTGCTGAAAGGTAACCCTCTGCCTCCCAGTCTGCACAGTCTCTCCGCCAGCCCAGACCCGGGACCAGCAACTCCAGCCGGCGCACCCGAGGCCGAATCAGCCGGCGTTCCAGCCGGCGCACCCGAGGCCGAATCAGCCGGCGTTCCAGCCGGCGCACCCGAGGCCGTATCAGCCGGCGTTCCAGCCGGCGCACCCGAGGCCGAATCAGCCGGCGTTCCAGCCGGCGCACCCGAGGCCGAATCAGCCGGCGTTCCAGCCGGCGCACCCGAGGCCGAATCAGCCGGCGTTCCAGCCGGCGCACCCGAGGCCGAATCAGCCGGCGTTCCAGCCGGCGCACCCGAGGCCGAATCAGCCGGCGTTCCAGCCGGCGCACCCGAGGCCGAATCAGCCGGCGTTCCAGCCGGCGCACCCGAGGCCGAATCAGCCGGCGTTCCATCCGGCGCACCCGAGACCGAGACTCCCAGTGTTCCTACCGAGACTCCCAGCGTTTCTTCCGAGACCCCGACTTCCGAGACCCCCAGCGTTCCTTCCGAGACCCCCAGCGTTCCTTCCGAGACCCCGACCTCCAGCGTTCCACCCGAGACCCCGACCTCCTGCGCTCCCTCCGAGACCCCGACCTCCTGCGCTCCCTCCGAGACCCCGACCCTCTGCGTTCCTTCAGAGACCCAGACAGTCTGCGTTCCTTCAGAGACCCAGACCGTCTGCGTTCCTTCAGAGACCCAGACCCTCTGCGTTCCTTCAGAGACCCAGACCCTCTGCGTTCCTTCAGAGACCCAGACCCTCTGCGTTCCTTCAGAGACCCAGACCCCCTACGATCCTCCTGAGACCCCGACCTTCTGCGTTCCCTCCGAGACCCCGACCTTCTGTGTTCCCACTGAGACCCCCTGTGCTCCACCAGAGACCCTGCCTCGGGGGGCTCGTCGTCGCCGTCTGTGGGCGGCCCCCGGGACTCCCCGTTGCCACCTCCGGCGCCGCGGGCGACGGCCGCTAGACCGCCTCTGTGGTTCCCGCCTCCAGCGCCGCGGGCGACCGCCGGACCGCCTCTGTGGTTCCCGCCTCCAGCGCCGCGGGCGACCGCCGGACCGCCTCCGTGGTTCCCGCCGCCGCGGACGACCGCCGGACCGCCTCCGTGGTTCCCGCCGCCGCGGACGACCGCCGGACCACCTCCGTGGTTCCCGCCGCCGCGGACGACCGCCGGACCACCTCAGTGGTTCCCGCCTCCTTTGCCTCCGCCCACCCTGTGGGTAGTTTTTTTTTGTTGTTTATGGACTCTTGGCCCTTCTTGTTTTTCCGCCCACGATGGTGGGTTGTTTTTTGTTAGTTTGGACTCTGGCCCGCCGTCCGGCACCCCTCCACCCACCCTTGTTGGGTTTTTTGGTTTTTTTTTCCTTGGGCGTCTGGTAGCCGCCCTTGAGGGGGGGGTACTGTCATGATCTGTGTTTTTCCTTGTTTATTTAGAGTTTTCTGTGTCGTTAAGTCTCTTCGTTGTCCTGTCCTCCCCTTGATTGCTCCCAGGTGTGTCTCGTCTCTGTGATTACCCTCCCGTGTATTTAACTCCACCTGTGTTCCTTGTTCCTCGTCGGGTCCTCGTCAATGTCTAGCCTTGTTGTCGTCAATGTTAGCTTCTGTGTCGTCAGTGTTTCCATGTGCCTGCTGCTCGTTGTTTGGATTAAGTTTTCTCATTAAATCTTCATATTCATCATACCTGGGTCCGCTGCATCTGCCTCACCACCCTTCACCACACCGCTTCCTGACAGCGTACACACGCAAGAATCCTTTGGACAGAAGACGGTTGTTCATCTGCTGACTGACTTCATAAACACCTGATTTAAAACAAAATTTTACTTTGCATTTAGATTTAATTGGTAAGAAAATGTTTACTGTGTTGAACTTTTTGGAGATAAAATCATGTTTTTGCTTAGTGGACTTTATGGAGGTTCTCTCAAAATGCAACAGTGCATTTTTTTAAGTGTTACATAAAGATTGTTTTAAAGAAACCTAATTATTCTTTTAAGAACGTTTCTAAGTGACTTGTTTTCATCATGTTTTCATTCCGTCTGCAGGGTGATGAAGGATATCTAGAGTATCACGGCAGCGCTGTCTGGAAATATGTCGACACTCAAAATGTTACTGAGTCTCGTCTTTCTTCCAAGTGAGCTGTTTGTTCTCTTTCTTTCATTTGGTTTGCAGGAAGATTATGCTGCATATTATGTTCACCATTATTTTACCTTTACAGGTATTTTGGCTGTTTGTGAGAGACCAGGTGTCTCACTTACTTTACCAACCCCAATCGAGGCATTGAGTGGATCTTGTTTTCAAGTCCCATGTCGCTTTATAGAACACAATGGATTTAATTCCACAGGAGCACGTGAAGGAGTGTGGATTAAACATGGCAAGGATATTTACACAACCGCACATGGAATTAACAAATATCCAATAGAAATTACCGGAGACTTGGACAAATTCAACTGCTCCACCCTGCTTTCTGACGTAAATACAAATCTTGCGGGGAAGTACTTCTTAAGGCTTGACAACAAACAAAGCACGGTAACAGCTTGTGCTCATCCACTCTGGGTAACTGTGAGAGGTGAGTGTCTTATCTGTCATAAAGTATTTAGTCAACCCTGAAATTAGGTACTGCTTTGCATAGTTCTCTTATTCAAGGTTCCTGGTCATGATTGTGCCAGAAAAAAAACCCCCAACACTTTTGTAACCTTTACTTTGACAGGCATGTTGGGCAAGGCAGTATAATTTACGCAATTCATACACAAGACAATCCAAAGTGCTTTTTAAAAAATGTATGGATAACATGTAAATATGAAGCATAAACATAAAAGCCTGGCATAAAAGAATTCATAACACAGACTTTAATTAATAGATTTTTAGACTACTTTCACACTGCAACCTGAAAAGACCCAAAAACGACTTGCCCTTATGTGACATTCATCCGCCCTGAACATTATTGATACTCGACAAACATCATTATTCTGCATCCTGATATGCCAAGCAGGAAGAAGAGCAACCGTGGCGGACGACAATGCATATTAAGTTGCGCTGACTCTGGTTGGACAACGATCACAACACACTCTCCCACATACATGTTTACTTCCATGAACACTGAGCATGCTCGCTATATCTGACACTATTGTATGCTTAGATACACATGCAGGATGCTTTCAGATTTTTTGCAGTTCACATTAGGAGACCACGTACAAGTTGCATATCTTTGGAAATGTCAACGGCCAGGCAAAACATCGGAATTGAGCATTAAAGCATGCAGTGTGAATGAAGTGTGAAGGCTTAATTTTCGTCTTAGTTTTAGTCTTAGGATTGTTTGTGAATATGGGCTTGTTGGAGAACGTCATCACTAGTTTAGCTAGCTTTCAATTCTAGATATTTTGTACCAGGGAGCCAGTCTATGTGTAACGGATCATAGGCCAGCACTCTCTGCGATTTGCTTGTTAATATGTTTTAAGATTTACAGCAGTATCAGGTCACGACAAAGTAGAGTGACATTAGCATATATGATAGGACATGTAGGGCTACTTTATAATATATGTTAGGTTCTGGGTCAGGTTGCAGAGCAGACACGAAAAAGGTATGATACTTTAAAATGGGAAGGTTTAATGCATTTTTTGTTCTAAAGTTATTTTTGTGCACCTGATATTTTCAGGCCAAAATTAGTGCAGTGTAATTAACACTGATTCAAATGCTACATTGCACAAAGTCTATGCACAATGTTTGATATTAATTATTAATTATTTCACAGTTTTCTGTTGTTAAAAATGTACATAAATGTGGAATTACAGATTCTCCTTGGAGTCCCAGCATTGATGTTCCCTCTGACCTGAAGGAGCATCAGTCTGTCACTGTAACCTGCTCAGCTTTCACTCCCTGTCCACACTCACCTCCTGAACTCACCTGGAATCTCCAACAAGACTCTCTCAGACAAACAGAGAAAAACACAGATGAAATCTTTATAACTAAAATCCAGGAGAACATCACTCTGTCAGACACACATGATGGATACAACATCAGATGTTCTGCCAGATATCCTGTGATTGGAGGAAACAAAACAGCAGAGACAAAAGTGACCCTCAGTGTTTCATGTAAGTGATCCTGTCAGCAGGTCATGGTTCAGCTGTTTCTGATCAATAAAGTTCATATTTGTCTCATTTTCCTCAGATGCTCCTAGAAACACCTCAGCATCTATCAGTCCATCAGGTTTGGTGTCAGCAGGTAGCAGGGTGGAGCTGAGCTGCTTCAGCAGAGCCAAACCTCCACCCAACTTCACCTGGTTCAGGAAGTGTGAACATGGAACCACTAATGTATCTGTGGGGCCAATTTACAGCTTTGTTGTTACCAAGGGAGGAGAGTATTATTGTGTGGCTACAAATGGTCTGGGAAATCAGAGATCATCAGATATCTATTTAAGGATTAAAGGTAATTTAATGGCTATTTTTAGTCCTTCTTTATTAGTTTTTTTTAAATGATTTTTATTTTTAGATTATTATACCTGTTACTGCTAAATAAAACATAAAGTAATTCAAAGAATTTGTTGGAAATTTAACAAACAGTTCTGTTCAAACCACTGTAGTTACTATAAACACAAAACATACAGTATGTTTTACTTTCTCCTGTGTCTGATGTGAAATCCCAGAAACCTCTGGAAGTCCCAGCATTAATCTTCCCTCTGATCTGAAGGAGCATCAGTCTGTCACTGTAACCTGCTCAGCTTTCACTCCCTGTCCACACTCACCTCCTAAACTCACCTGGAATCTCCAACAAGACTCTCTCAGACAAACAGAGAAAAACACAGATGGAACCTTTACAACTAAAATCCAGGAGACCATCACTCTGTCAGACACACATGATGGATACAACATCAGATGTTCTTCCAGATATCCTGTGATTGGAGGAATCAAGACAGCAGAGACAAAAGTGACTCTCAGTGTTTCATGTAAGTGATCCTGTCAGCAGGTCATGGTTCAGCTGTTTCTGATCAATAAAGTTCATATTTGTCTCATTTTCCTCAGATGCTCCTAGAAACACCTCAGCATCCATCAGTCCATCAGCTTTGGTGTCAGCAGGTAGCTGGGTGGAGCTGAGCTGCTTCAGCAGAGCCAAACCTCCACCCAGCTTCACCTGGTTCTGGAAGAGCAAACATGGAGAAGTTGACGTATCTGTGGGGCCAGTTTACAACCTCAGCGTTACTGAGAAAGGAGAATATTACTGTGTGGCTTCAAATAATCTGGGGAGTCAGACATCATCAGTGATTCTTCTTAATATTGAAGGTAATTACTAACTGGTATTCAGAAATTTAAGGTTAAAGACGTGTGACATTGTACAATAATTTCAACAGAGTTCATGCAGCCAATTCTTCATGTTAGCTGGCTGGAGTTTCAACCCAGCCGAGCCTTCCTTCTTGCATCATGATACAAATATATGACTTTATGGCTGCAAATAGTCTTAGTTATGAAATGTCTTCATAACTAAATTGAATTAAAAATCAAACGTAAACAAAAACTGATAATTTGATCTGGGTTTGTATTCTGAAAGACTAAAAGCAGCTGCCAGCAATGAAGTGTCTTAGACTTTCTGAAACTGTAAAGTTCATCTTATAATTTTACTTCAGTAAGATAAAAGTAATTCATTGCTAAAACTACAAGCTGACTACATTTCTAGAAAGCTGATGTCATCACCACAACTTCTTCTGTTTGCTGATTGGCCAGGATGAAATTCTGTCCGATGAATCCAGTTTTGTGAGCAGGGAAAATGGCAGGAATATCGACAGAGACGAGAGATATTCTTTATAAAATGGGCACAGCACTGCCAACAGCAGGCACTTCATTTTGATACAGCAAAGAAGAATAATTAATTTAATTTTGCATTGTCTCATCGTCATTACGCACTCTTCTTGATTTTGTTTTGTGTATCAATCAATCAAATTCAAAACGAGACCTTATTGATTTTGTTCAGAAGGAGCTACGTGTGAAAGCTACCAGACCATATTATGATTCTTAAAACAATGCAGTTTGTTGGTGTTACGGTCAGTGGCCTTGCATGTTTTTTCTTTTTTCTTTTTCTTTGTGTTTTCCTTTTCTGTATAGTTGCAGCTTCCTGCCTGTTGACTCCACTCTGAGAGACAGGGCTGCACTCAGCCGTCCTCCTTACTAAATCATATGCCAACCGCCATTAAGGAAAAAGTCGAAGAACCAATCACAAGAGATAGTGTCGCACCTAGCAACAGGGTCAAGACAGGGATTTCTCCTTGCTCAGACTCGCTCTCAGCAGATTACCGAATTACACTTAGGCTGCGACTCCTTGGCAGGAATCTTATGCGCTGATAGGAGCTCTGATGATCTTTGAGAATATGGGGCCTGATCTTCTTGTCAACAAATATTTTTGTCATTTCTCACTGCCCAAGATGTTTATTCTTAAAAATATATAAATACGTTGAAAATGTATGTCACGGATAGTTGTAGTTCAGGCTCTTAAACCATGCAAAGTCCTGATAACATTTCAACTTTGCTCTGTTGAACATTATTCTTTGATCAAGAGTCTAAAGTTTCCATCTACTCCACAATGACGATTGTGGGATTGGTGATGCTCTGTGGTGCCGTCATCATCTTTGAGTGGTGAGAGACAATTTTCTATGAGATTTTTTTTTTTGCTGTGCACCTGTTTTATATTTAGTAACACTAACATCCTTTTATTTTTTATTTTAGCTGGCTTAGATTCTCCAAGAAACCAACGGAGGTGAGAAAATTGACCTGATAAATAAAGTTAATCCTGAAATTATTCATGCTTCTTGCACCTGCGTGTCTGGGTTGCTCCCGGTGTGATATGTAGGTATTAACTGCAGTATAAAAAACTGCGTAGCAACAACGCTGTTTGTTTCTTTGTTGTTTCCTGTCTACAGGACACAAACGAAGCAGAGTGATGGAGGCACAGGCATCATGAAAATAAAGATGTAAACTTCACTCTGCAGTGGAGAATTTCTTCTTCCCTACCCTATCACGTACCTCCATTACTTGCAATGCTTTCTTTCAAAGATTCAGCCATGCAGGCAAATATTTGAATCATTTTTTTTGTTCAAAGTAAGGAAATTTAAATATCTGCCACGTTTTGAGTGTTGCTTTCACTGCATAAAAATCAATGCAAAAATAAACAGCAAATAGAAGAGCCAACAACTGGTTATGTCATCCAGAACATGTTACTGTGAAATATCATCTCCGTCTGTGTCGTCCAGTAACAGTCTTCAGTCAGAGGTTTCTTATTTCTTATCAAGTTACTTGTGTATTGCGAGTTTGTGTAACATTTAATTGTGCTTTTGTTAAGATAAGGTGTTTCTGAATTGAATTGTTGACTTCCTCTACTGAGGCTTCAAATAAATGTCTTCACCACATGTACAGCAACAGCTTCCCCCCCCTTCAGACTTTGTTTTCAAAGCACTGCTCATTGCAGCTGGTCTCAGCAGGTGAATTTAGTCAAACCAAGAAGATTGAAAACGTGGTTTGTCATTTCTAACGAGAAACTGCGTTGGCGTCTTCCAGTCCGGCTGACATCTAAGTTGTTCTTAGCTGACGTCTAAGAACAGACGGCACCACTGACAGCCTTAAAACAAAGTTAATAGAGTCTATCAAGTCCACAAAGTCTTGGATCAGGAGATTCTCGGGATCAAACGCAATTAAAATCTGATCAGATCGTGATCCAGAATCACCAGCTCTTTGTTTCTTCTGTGATCCAGCGGAGTGTCTATGTTTAGATATAAAAGTAGAATACAGTAGAGTATTTGATATAACCAGAGGAAGCCACTCCAACATCTCATTTACATTTCTGTTTTTGCTTTTGCTTTTGTTTCTTCTTTATTTTAATTCGTAACTAGTTACTGAGAAGTAAATGAAAGGAACCATATAGTTGCGTGGGGCGAAAGTGTCAAACTTGTTGATAAAATATAATTCAGTTCCGTGACAGAGGCTTCCCAGGTGAATGTTCAGTCGCTCTTCTCAGACAGTAGCAAACATTGTTTGGCAGGACAAATGGACAATACAAGCTGACATCCTCTTTTACACAAGAATGAAGGCTTACTGCTGCAGCTTGCCTCCACACGTCAGAAGCTTTTAAACAAAACGCTGACTGAGTGAAGATTTATTCGGTAAGAAAGTCTTTCTAAGTTTAACCTTTTGTCACTTTTCACTCTGAAGGACATTTAAATGTTAAAAAAATGCATTTGTTTAGTACTTTATGAAAGTTCTCTCAAAGTATAACAATACATTAAGTGTTATAAAATCAAGACTTTTGATTCATGTTTCCAGTCTGAAGAATGATGAGACTGATTGCAGCTTTGTCTGAGAATATAGTGACAGCCAGCATGTTACTGAGTGTCATCTTTCTTCCAGGTGAGCTGTTTGTTTGGTTTTTTTTTCATTTACTTTGATTAGTGGTTAGTAAAGTTTCTCTCCGGGAAGATTATTCTCCATGTTATGTTCACCATTAGTTTGTTTTTGCAGGTGTCTTGGCAGTTTGTGGTAATGTAAACCCAAGTTTCTCGATTGCCACACCAAACCAGAATGAGGCACTCAATGGATCTTGTCTGCATGTCCCATGTAGCTTTAAAGCACAACGTGAATTTAATATACAAGGAAATGCTCGTGGAGTGTGGATTAAAAGTGACAAGAATATCTACGAGACCGCAGACGGAGTTAACAAATACCCACTAGAAATTACTGGAGACTTGAATCAATACAACTGCACCACCCTGTTTTCTGATGTAAACACAAATGTTCAGGGCTTGTACTTCTTAAGACTTTACAACGGTAACCTCAAGGCAACAGCGTGTGCTGATCCTCTTTCGGTAAACGTCAGAGGTAAGAGTGTTATTTTGAATATCTCATGAAGTTCTTAGTCGACACTGAACAAGGTACTGCTTTGCCTTCAAGGCATTTTAGTTGTAAAGGTTATGTTGTAAAAGGCTTTGAATGGAAAATTTGAATTCCATCTGTGTCCTGTGTATAAATGACAAAGTCATCTGTGTACAAATTAAAGGGAGATCAATTAGAAAAAATTACACCAATTTGATTAGCATAAGAAGGGGTTCTTAGTGCTTGTTTTTTATATTGATAAAAGGAAAAATGATTCAAAATGTTTTGTTTGTCATATCTTGTATATCTTACTTCCAAGTTACTTCTGCTTCCAGTAATTTCAGACCAAATTCAATGACATTTTCACAAATTCAAATGCAAAGCTTTAAATTAATTGCTTGAATATGTATATATTGTTTGAAATAATGAACTATTTTAATGTGTTTGTTGTTGAAAATCTACATCAATGTGAATTTATAGATTATCCTTGGAGTCCCAGCGTCAATATCTCTGCTGGTGACCTGAAGGAGCATCAGTCTGTCACTGTAACCTGCTCAGCTTTCACTCCGTGTCCACAATCACCTCCTGAACTCACCTGGAATCTCCAACAAGACTCTCTCAGACAAACAGAGAAAAACACAGATGGAACCTTTACAACTAAAATCCAGGAGACCATCACTCTGTCAGACACACATGATGGATACAACATCAGCTGTTCTGCCAAATATCCTGTGATTGGAGGAAACAAGACAGCAGAGACAAAAGTGACTCTCAGTGTTTCATGTAAGTGATCCTGTCAGCAGGTCATGGTTCAGCTGTTTCTGACCAATAAAGTTCATATTTGTCTCATTTTCCTCAGATGCTCCTAGAAACACCTCAGCATCCATCAGTCCATCAGGTTTGGTGTCAGCAGGTAGCTGGGTGGAGCTGAGCTGCTCCAGCAGAGCCAAACCTCCACCCAGCTTCACCTGGTTCAGGAACAGCAAAGATGGAGCCACTAACGTATCTGTAGGACAGGTTTACAGCTTCAATGCCTCTGAGGAAGGAGAGTTTCACTGCGTGGCTTCAAATGACCTTGGTCAAACCAATTCATCTGTGATCCTCCTTTTGATTAAAGATGGTTTGATAAATGGTATTCAAAACTATACGTCATGTGCTTTTGCTTTTTTTTTTTTTTTTTTTGCTGAGTCCATATGATTGAATCTTTCATGTTAATTTCATTTCATTAAGTTATATAGTATATAAACTAGCTATATTTTTAACTACAATGGTTAGTTATTCAACACATGCTTTTCAAGTAACAATTGTTTTTTCTTCTGGGGACAGGGAATTTAAAGTTTTTAAGTCCACTTCTTGCTTTGATCGTTTTCCCTGTGCTCATCTCCCTTCTGATCTGTGTTTGGTGAGTACCATAAAATGAATGTTTTTCTTAGATGCATGTGATGGTTGAGGTGATCTGCTAGGTAAAATAATACAAATATGTACATCACATTTTTCAGCTGAGACAACGTTCGGAGCAATACAGCTCTGCAAAGATTTGATTAGGTTGATGCTTGATCAGATTTTTTTAGGTATTGCAACTGAACATAGTTCTTGAGTCGTTTTATAATATGTAATTGTCATGGTTTGTTGAAGGACCCAAGCACAGAGAGCCAATAAGTTTGAAGTTTTCAAAGAGAAAAAAACCCTCAACATAAATAGATTTAACATAAAACAGCACAGGAACATGTCAGCATCCAGCAATTGGTGACAGAAAATGAGGAGCTTAAATATCAGGGAAACTGATTACTGGAAAAGAAGAGGGACTGATTGGAAACAGGGTGCAGCTGTGAGTGGAGGCCAGGCAGGCAGGCTGAGGGAGAGGCAGAAGGCATGAGAGGAGCAGGAAAGGTAATAAAAAAAATTAAAAAATCAGGATCTTGGTTTGTAGTGTTTTTTTGTCGAAATAGTTATTCTTTCTCTAGTAGCAGAAAGAGAAAGACTGCAGGGAGAAGACTATTCTTTTGTAAAGAATAGTACAAAAGAATAATTAACCAAAGAAGTCACGTTTCTAAGAAGTCCATCTTTTAAAGCCCATTTGAGACCAGCCTGGACTCTAAATCTCTGTCTTTGTGTTGTTCACTGAAGCACAGCAGAAATATTCTGACCGCTCTGTAACGTCTTGCAGGTGCTTTAAGTCCAAACGTTCAACTCCACAAAAGACTCAGGTTGGGAAAAATTCAACACTCCACTGAGTTTTCATTTGAAGGTTTGTGACAGAATCAAAATGAACAATACTTTTTTCCCCCACAGAGTCAAACTGGTGAAGAGGTTCATGCTGAAAAAGGAGCCAATAAACCAGAAGAAGAACTCCAATATGTGGATATAAACTTCTTTAAGAGGACACCCGAAGCTCCTTCTGACTCAGTGCAGGAAAGCGGACAGCTGGAGACGGTGTACGCACAGGTCAAAGCGCCGGACGCAGGAAACAGAAAATACTCTGTAGATTGATGAGATACACACTTTGGAAAGTGTGTGTCATGTTACAACTGGCCATGGTATCGACAATCAAACATGGGGGTGGTAGTGTGAGGATTCGCAGCTGCTATCTTTTTTTTAAGGATTTTTTTTTAGCTGTAGTGGCCTTTGTTTTTGAGAGAGGGAGAAAACATTCAACTACATTCTATCATATCTTATACTTAACCAAAAGTCATGTGTGGTTTGCCCTACAAGCAGAGTGCAGCGTCGTGACAGAAAGAGCATGATAATCCCTCTGATACGCATTCGGTAAACGTTTCTCAATTTTTGAAAGCGGAAATTCGACATAATCCTCCATTGTTGTGACTCGGACTTATTTCCACATTGTACATCAAAGAGATCAGCATTTCCGTGGTAACAGAATGATGCGTGCAGCTAACTGGAACTAGCCAGAGCTTTGCTCATGACAGGCTGCTGCCAAATCCTGTGTGCAGCGTGGGAGGAGATTATTCCCTCCAATTGTTTTTTTTAACAAAAGGTACTTCCTCATGTGAAACTGCCGCTGGTATAGATCCTGTCTAAGATCTTAGATAGAGGATAAATGTTGTAAGTAGGTTATGAAATTTAAGAGAAAAAGAGGGGAGACATAGCTGTTGTTTTTATTAAAGAACTTCATTGAAGTCAGTTAATTCAGATTTATTTATTTGTTACTTATTTTGCAGGTTTCACCATTTCAGCATTGTAAATCTTACAGTAAATCCTATTGGCTAGACTTACAGACTGTTTCACCACTGTGTCGTTATAATTTTTTCAGGTGTTCAAATCTCAGAAGGAATTTTGTTGTTTCCTCACTCAATAAACCACTGATTAAAATTGAAAATTATCCAAGTTAAGTTTCTTATTTTTATTAAAATAGAAACACATTTCCCCCACACTCCAAAATTCTTAGTTTGTTCATGTTACTCAGAGGCCTGGAGCTCTGCAGAAGAACAAGTGGGCCATAAAAAGTATCTGTATCTTTATTATATAAGAAATATTGGAGAAGGCCCCATCCCCTCAAACAAACCTAATAGAAACAAAGAAGGTTTTTACTTGTTGTGTGTCTGCCTCCATCTGCTGGATTCTCCCCTTCATGTCATAAGTTTATCAGTTGATTGCTCTTTGCTCATTACACAGTGGCTGATACTGGTTTGTTCTGCAAAATGATTTGTGTAAAAGGTTCTTCTTAAATTTTAGCAGTACATTTTTATGTATTAATGCTAACAATCATTTGAGATTTCTATTTCTGTAATGTAAATACATGTTCTCCAAAAACTGTTAGAGTTCTATGTTCTCATAATTATAATTTTTTGTTTCACCCATTATTTATGTTGAAACAAAGTTCTAGGACATGGCTGTGTGTTTCTGTATTTTTTAAAGTTATTCTCTGTCACTTTCTCTGGTATTTGGATTACAAAAAATGTTAATGAAATACTCAGGAATTTTGATTGTTGCCCCTTTTTGTTTCTTCTCAAGAAAAGAGTTTAAACAAATTAAAATTATGACTTGACATAATGTTCTTTACCTGTACCTTTAAATCTACTCTGAATTATCATCTCTTATCAATTTTTCTCCAGATTATTTTGTTGGTGACGTTTCACTGCAAACAATTAAATTTAGCTCTTTCTTCATGAACTGTCAGAGTGAATATGAGTTCACTTAGATGGCAGGTATTCAGTCAAGCCTGAAACCTGGAAAGTTTTAAGACTTATAGGAGTTTAAAGTGGTACAAGCCTGTTTCGTAAAAGCTTGACGGTTTAGATATTATTTGCATGCTCCTGTAAGTTTGTCACTTGTCTGTCTGAGAGAAGTGGTCAGATGTAAAGTCATGTTGCAGACAAAACGTTGTGAAAATTTGTGAAAAAGAAGCCAAAAAGGGAAGTTGGTTGTCTGGTTTTGTTAGATCCTCTTTGTGACGACCACCCTTCAGTTTTCTTGTTTGAAGTCTCTTCATCACGTTGACCACAATTTTAGGTTCTTCAAAAAGCATTTTTTAAAAAATCATCTCTATTTTTATTATTGAATAATAAACCTGATGTTTGTACATCGTCATGACACTTTTGTTTAACTTCGTCTTTGCAGGATTGAGTCATGGTGATGAAATAGGAAAATAGCAACTTCCTTTTTTGCACAGCGCAATAGGAGAACACTGAGAACTTAGCATAAAGATGTAAGTCTAAGTTCAACATGGCCACACAATGTCATGCATAGTTAGATATTATCTGCAATTTGCACAAAGTCTTATTTAAGTCATTCTATGCATGGAAATCATCCAACAATTGGTAGCAAACAAGGATTCTGTATAACAGGTGCATTTCTTACAAAGTAAAATTTGCTCTAGCTTTAATTCTGTACTAAGTATTTGCTCAGTGTCTATACTTTTTGACAAAAACACTGCACAAGTCATCAGCTTATCATCTCACAGGATGTGCTATTCTCTTAAAAGTTTCAGGCATCCTTTGAGCAGACGGTAGATAGACAAAAAGGTGGAAAAAATAACATTTTGTGTGATTATCTTGATAAAAGAAAGCAACAATTGAGAGTTAGAATAGAAGTTGCCCTGACATCCTCTTTCACAGGAAGGATGACCACAATAGTCGCTTTTAAATAGAGAAGCTTGTTTGAGCTCCTGCTGTCTGACTATTATTTACCTGAGTCACCACAAGATTTTATATTGGAAGTCAAATAATTTGGTAAGAAAATTAAACTTTATTTAACTTTTTCAGCTTAAAATCTGTTCTGCATAGTCTGCTAAAATGATCTATATACTCTTATTTTCAAGCAAAGTTACATGTTACTGAGTGTCTTCTTTCTTCCAGGTGAGATGTTTGTTTGTTTTTTTCCTTTATAAGGAGACATCACACAAATTATTTTAGTCTAAAACGTTTGGTGCTGATACTGCTTAAATGATCCATAAGTAACATGATGCAGCTGAACTGCAGTTTGCTGGTCATGAACTTTCTCTGCTGACAGATTTTGCTCCACTTTATGTTCATCTATAGTTTGTTTTTACAGGTGTCTTTGCTGAACGTTGTGGCGGTTTTCCACCTTCCCTTCTCGTTACAACACCGAAGTCCACTCAGTGCTACAGTGGACTTGCAACGTAGCTTCACAGTTAAAGATGCAGAAAACCATTTTAACAGTGGAGAACAAACCTCTGCAGCATGGACTCCAAGTACTAGGAATATTTTTGTCCTCAGTCATGAAGTTAATAACCATTAAATGACTGGAAACATAAAACAGAAAAAACTGCACCACTGTGATTTCTGATATAATGACAACAACAAGCAGCTGAATACTTCCTCAGAATGGAGACGGGTGAATACAAGGGAACAGGTTGTTCTACACTTAAAGGTAAGACTTTTACTCTACTGAGCTAGCAAAGTTATAGAAATAAATTGGTTCCGGATTTGATTTAATTAACCTTCACTTTATTTGTTTATGTTTATTTTATATTTATGTAAATTCTATAATCCAGGATAGTTTGTGGTACAGTCTTGTTAGGTTCTGGAGGGGAAGACACGTTTAGTTTTTCTTCATAAAAACGAAATCTTCTGAAGTATAACCTCAAAATATTTCATTATTTTATACTTTAGATGAAAACCAATTATTTCTTTGGTGCATGTGAACATTTCATAGCAAATTTGAAGTCGGTTTTCACCCACACATTTTTCATTGACTCTGCAGTACATATTAATGCATGAATAAATGCTTAACCACATTAGAAAAGATGCCTTAAATAAAAGCAGAAAAGTCCTCAGAATCCAAACATTACAGCTTATTTTTTCCCTAATGGCGACAGCTTGATTGGGCTACAACAAAAACAAAACAAATTTTGGTCTCAACTAAAGTTTTTCCATCCAAGAGGTTGGTGGCACATCTTGTCTTTAAATAAACTCTGATAAACTCTGACATTAATCTTGTCTCTTTCATTTTCAGCTGGTTTAGATTTTCCAAGAGACTGAAAAAGGTAAACTGACGAATCTCAACGTGACATTAAGCCTTAAAATATTCAGACTCTTGGCAGATTTACATGTAAAAGGATCTTTTTACTTTCTGCTGAAATTTCTGGTTGTTGTGTGGACAGTCACACCTGTTGCACAATATTGTAGGTAACCTAGAATTAGAGCATGTGTTGTGATGAGGCTTGTTTGTCAAACTACAAGTACTTTTAGAAAATGCCAACCTTGAAGCAGGTTTTAAACATGTCTCCTAAAAATCAAGAATTAAAATACTTTACAAACCCATTAAAAATATGTAGTACATTTCATGAAGAGCAATAATATTTTTCTTTTATGCTTGATCTCTACAGGACAAAGAAGAAGCAAATGTTGCTAACAGAGTAATGGAGGTTCAGGAATTATGAGTCACAAGGCAAAGATGCTAAATTCATTCTGAGAAGGAGGATTTTTATATTTCCTCATCCTGTTTTCTGTCTTTGCAAGTGTTATTATTTATAGTAATTTGTAATGTTTTATTTAGCCAAATCATCCAAGCAACTAAATGTTATTCAGAAAAAAATGTTTGCAATACTGTAAATTTAGCTTTTTCTGCTTGAAAAGAGAAGAAATGCGAATAAAAAGCAAAGATCTTTGAATTCACATTTCATTGTTCAAATTTGACACATACAACTGAGGTTTTAAAGAAACAGTTGTAACAGTCACACATCTTTTTAATGCAAATGTGAAGTTAGATATAAAATGAAGTCAATGACACCTGGAGAGAAATTTAGATGAGAAAGTTTACAGAACCTGAGGTGGGAATATGTAAACTCCTGGGAAAAAAACAAGAATTATATTTTTAGTCTCGATTAGCAGTCACTCATAAACCATAAACTAATTCTTGTTAAAGATGGTGATGGGGCGCTGTGGTGGCGTAGGGGCAAAGCACGACCCATTTATTGAGGCTTTAGTCCTCGTCACGGTGGTCGCAGGTTTGATTCACGGCCTGGAGACATTTGCCGCATGTCTTCCCTCTCTCTCATTAGCCTGTTTCCTGTCAAAATACTGTGAAATAAAGGCAACTAGAACCAACAAAACCTTAAGAAAAAAGATGATGATGATGATGATGCTGATATAAAGACAACAACAAATAAAGGGAAAGTTTTGAACATAGTCAAAATACTTCATCACATATGACGGATGTGATGGTTATTTTTTTTCCCCTATCTGAAGTCATGTTATGCAGAAATAGAACATCGTGTTTCTGAATCAACACAACACAAATTATTCAATTGCAAAACAATGAGATTATTAAATGATACTAGTAGTTATATGTTCAGAGAATAACATAATAATGTTAACAAATTACTTCCTATAATGCAGTCTTAATGTCACTTTGATGTCTGTGACTGTATTTCACATTTCTACAGTTTGTCATGCAGAATGCCTTCTCTTCATACTGTTGAGGCTCTGACTTAGTGGAAGTCCAGTTAATTTGCAGAAAATCAAAATAAGTGTCTTCATAGCTCATAGACTTGCGTGTTGTTCAAATGATGGAAGTGTAAGCTAATGCAGAGCTACACATTTCTACATCTGATAACTTACAATTAGCTTAGCATATATTGGTTTCATGTGAACTGAGGCTGTTAAGTAAAACGTTCCGAGAAAAAGAGGAGCATTTGAAATTAAATGAGGAAGTTGGTTAATTTTGTTCTGCCAGCAAGATCCTCATTTCATTTCTAAATCTTGTTAAATGAGGAGGTATAGCATTTCGTTTCCATGGTTATTGTCTCTGTAACCAACAGCCTGGACACTTGCAACCTGTAGAAACTGTTGTTTTATTCAATGAAGTAAAACTTTGGTTGTATAGCACCTTTCAATGTATAAAAATCAGAATGTGCTTCACAACAAACTAATGGAAAAACCCTAGAGCCAGAAATACTTTAAACAATAATGACAAACAGAAGCCAGTGTAGATGCATAGAGAATGGAGCCACATGTGAAAAGTTAAACTGTGTAGTCAGAATCCCAGCATCAGCATCTGAACAACTTGCAGCCTTTGTTGGCTCTCCTGAGATGTGCATAGTGTACTGAACCAACCCGACCAAAATGAAATTATTTCCAGCTCAAACTGGGAGACAATTGATCTTAGTTTGGCAATGTTTCTCAAAAGATGGAGAAACTAAATAAAGCAGAAACTTGACATCTCCATGTAAACTAAGACAAGGTGCAAGTTATTATAAGGTTCCCAACAGATGACTTTACCAAAATGCTGATACGTCTGACAGTCTGCTTTATTTTTGCACATATATTTTTCAGGTGCAAAGATAAGCTAAGCTATATATAATTATTTAATCTTAGAAACTAGCTCTGCAAATTGCATGAACACTCTGGCTACCTTTGAGCAGACAGTTTAAGGAAGAACTGTAAACATCTTGAACAATAAATGAGCCACACAAGCAGAAGACGTTCTGACATCCTCTTTCAAAAAAGGAGGAAGAATAAATGCAGCTGGTTGGTTTTATACGACTGGAGCTTTTGAACAGAGTGGATGGTTATTTGATCTGCTGCTGATTGAGTGAAATTCAAGATTTACTAGATTTAACTGAAGAATTTTAATTTAAGGTAAGAAAATGTTACTGAAATTATTATTAATTTTAATTTTACTGCTTTCAAAATATATTAGCACTCTGTGCTCAAATATTTTTGCATTTGAAAAGGTTTTGATTTAATGATTTAAATCATTGTCAAAGTCCAAATTCTCTTACATTCTGGTATAATAAAGTTTACCTTCTTTATTTAAAATTACATTTTAACTTTTCCACACAAGAATGTAACCTAAACTTCTTAGTTTTGTTTGACTGACTTGTTTCCATCTTGTTTTAGGTCTGAGAGAAGATGAAGGACTATCACAGTCTGTCTGAGAACATGTTGACAGTCAACATGTTACTGAGTGTCTTCTTTCTTTCAGGTGAGCTCTTTCTTCACCTCCTTGTAATTAGGGGCATTACTTGTTTAATTTTTAGTCAAAATATTTGATCCTGATATTGTTTAAATGCTCATTGTGTAATTTGGTGCAGCTGAACTGCAGTTTGTTGATCATGAACTTTCTCTGCTGACAGATTTTGCTCCACTTTATGTTCATCTATAGTTTGTTTTTACAGGTGGCTTTGCTGATCATTGTCAAAGTCGTACACCTTCCTTTTTAATTACAACACCAAAGTCCATCGTAGCACTGAGTGGATCTTGTTTGCAAGTCCCATGTAGCTTCACAGTTAAAGAGGCAGAAAATGATTTTAACAGTGGAAAACAAACCTCTGCAGCATGGATTCCAAGTACTAAGAGTATTTTTGACATCAGTCAGGGATTTAATAACCATCAAATAAATATTACTGGAAACATAAAACAGAAAAACTGCACCACTGTGTTTTCTGATATAAATACAACACAAGAAACGGAATATTTCCTCAGAATCGAGACAGATAAATACAGAGGATCAGGTTGTTCTACTCCTCTAAAGATTACAGTTCAAGGTAAGACTTTTACTCTACACACCTTACAAAGTTACACAAATAAATTGATTCCAACTTTGATTTAATTTACCTTCACTTTACCTGTTTATGTTTATATTTTATGTTAATTTTACGTTCTATAATTCAGTATAGTTTATGGTGCAATATTAATTCTGAAGACACGTTCAGCTTTTGTTTGTAAAGACAAAATTTAAAGTATGACCTTGAAGTATTTTGTTTTAATATATCCCTTATATGAAATCCAATAGTTATTTTGGTGCTTCTGATCATTTCAGACCAAATTCACAGTCGGGTTTCACACATCCATTTTGAATTTACTCCGCAGTAAATATTAATGTATAAATAAATGCTTAATCAGATTGGAAAAGATGCCTTAAATAAAAGAAGCTTGTTCAGTTTGTTTTTAGTAAAACAAAAACAAACCAAATTTTGTTTTCAAATAGATTTTCCATCCAATAGTTTTGTGTTACAGTTTCTTAAACTTTAAAAAAAACTTTTAAAAACAGTTTGATTCTGATTAAGGAAATGTGAGTGAGCTGATTTCTCTCAGGAACATTTTGGGCAGGTGGTCACAGGTCAAGCAAGGGTCACTGCAGGCTGGCAAAGGACAATGATATAACATTCATCCATCCATCCATTTTCTGTACACCCTTGTCCCTTAGAGGGGTCAGGAGTGGTGCTGGTGCCTATCTCCAGCTAACGTTCCAAGCAAAAGGCGGGGTCACCCTGGACAGGTCGCCCAGTCGTAGTCACAGAAACAGACAGGACTAACAACCATGCTGACACCTAGGGAGAATTTAGAGAGACCAATTACCCTTAGAGTCATGTTAGGAGGATTGTGGGAGGAAGCCAGAGTTCCCAGAGAGACAACATGCATGTACAGTGAGAACATGCAAAAACTCCATGCAGAAAGACCCCGGGAAGGGAAGCGAACCCAAGAACGTCTTGCTGCAAGGCAACACCTCTACCAACTACGCCACTGTGCAGCCCTTCATCTAAAATTCAGATCCTACTTATATACTTTAGAATGATGTCAAACATGATAAACATAGTGAGTTAGTCCATAGTTATTTCCTTCCCCTAAGTACATTCATTTCTGACACAAAGCATGGTATGACATAAATTGTTGGAGTCCTAAATATGTACTCAGTCCATGCTCTTTATTATCAAGATACAAAGTTTGACATATTAAATACTTGTGTGCAATGTTTTGTCTTAAGACATATATAGAAATTGATCACCAGTCAGTTGTTTAGTAACTCATGAGTTTTAGGAAACATACAAAAAAAAATTATTAAAAAAATAACATGGAGGCTGTAAACTGTACAGTAATAGGGTGATTCCTGGGCAATTATCTAAAAAAAATTAATTAATAAATGTTTTACTTAGTAAGTTGTTAGCAACATTTTAACACATAATGATGGGACACAAGAAAGCACAAAATGACATGACATTTCTCTGCTTAGAAAAATAAATCTTTCATCACATGCTCATTACTTCATTCAATAATTGTTGTTTTGCAGTTTTAATCTATAAAGTATTCAACATAATATTTATTGTGTTATGCTAATTTATTTATGTTTTAATGTGAAATTATAGATTCTCCTGAGAAACCCAGAATTGAACCTGATCTGACAAATCTGAAGGAGCATCAGTCTGTCACTGTAACCTGCTCAGCTTTCACTCCGTGTCCACAATCACCTCCTGAACTCACCTGGAATCTCCAACAAGACTCTCTCAGACAAACAGAGAAAAACACAGATGAAACCTTTACAACTAAAATCCAGGAGAACATCACTCTGTCAGACACACATGATGGATACAACATCAGATGTTCTGCCAGATATCCTGTGAATGGAGGAATCAAGACAGCAAAGACTAAAGTGACTCTCAGTGTTTCATGTAAGTGATCCTGTCAGCAGGTCATGGTTCAGCTGTTTCTGATCAATAAAGTTCATATGTGTCTCATTTTCCTCAGATGCTCCTAGAAACACCTCAGCATCCATCAGTCCATCAGGTTTGGTGTCAGCAGGTAGCTGGGTGGAGCTGAGCTGCTCCAGCAGAGCCAAACCTCCACCCAGCTTCACCTGGTTCTGGAACAACAAAGATGGAGCCACTAATGTGTCTGTGGGGCCAGTTTATAGCTTCAATGCCACCGAGGGAGAAGAGTATTACTGTGTGGCCACAAATGATCTGGGTCAAACCAGATCACCCTTGATCCTAGTTACCAATAAAGGTAATTCAAAGCTGGTATTAAAATATATTCAATAGAAACCATTTATTACATTTCTCCAAAATTCTCTGCAACAAAACTCTATATAACTTGCACTTCCTCTTTTATAATCCCAATTTCTTTCCTTGGACTCATCTAGTTTTTTCTTTTATTGCAGCATTTCCATTATGGATTGCACTTCTTGCATCAATCATTGCCATTTTGCTCATCTGCCTGGTGATCTGTGTTTGGTGAGTCTCATCAATTGATGTGTTTTAGATGAATTCATGATGAACATGTTTAAGTTCAGTCAGTGTTAGTATTTAGTTACTACCTGTTTCACGCAGAATATATATTTGATAAAATTTGAGGATTTTGTCATTGTGTATTATCACTGAACATGGAGCTTGAGTTGGACACCAGGGATATGAATTAAATGTGAATTAGAACTTGTCATATTTAATGATGTAAAAGCACCACATTTTTGTTTGTTAATTGTTTCCCTTTTTGTGTACAGCCATTCTCTCTCTCTTGTTCTCTGTAAAAGAAACAACAGTTGTCCAGACTTTTCTTTCTTTTGGTGATTTCATATATCCATTAATCCTCTAATATTTGCCTCAAATCAGTTTGTGTCTTTTCATCGTCTCCTGAAATATATCAGAATCATGCTCACAGATCTCTAATGTCTTCCAGGTGTAAGTTCAAACATCCAACTCCACAACAGACTCAGGTGAGTAAATATTCACCTTTTATGTGCAGCTCTGTAGTGAGTTGCATGTGTTATGTTTGTGGTTGCATCTGTGGGAAACATGTATGTCATTTTTCCACAGACTCAAACAGAGACGGAGGTTCAAATGTCAGACAGAAAGCCAGATGAAGAAATCCACTATGGTGAAGTGAGCTTCCTCCCGAGGAGACCTGAAGCCTCCGCCGTCTCAGTGCAGGACAGTGGACAGCAGGAGTCGGTGTACGCTTCGGTCAAAGGGTCTGCTGATCGTTCAGAGGATCTCTACGCTCAAGTGAAGAAAAACTAACTCATGTTGTTGGATCAAAACATACATGTGTACATATGCATGCATGTCTGTATATATACTGCTCAAAAAAATAAATGGAACACTTAAACAACACAATATAACTCCAAGTAAATCAAACTTCTGTGAAATCAAACTGTCCACTTAGAAAGCAACACTGATTGACAATCAATTTCACCTGCTGTTGTGCAAATGGAACTTTGTACAGAACAAAGTATTCAATGAGAATATTTCTTTCATTCAGATCTAGGATGTGTTATTTGAGTGTTCCCTTTATTTTTTTGAGCAGTATATATATATATATATATATATATATATATACATATATATATATATATATATATATATATATATATATATATGGAAAATACCACAGCTTCGCTGGACTTCGCCTTGTAGGCTTGTCTGAACCGTGATTGGCTGGTCTGCCTGTCAATCATGGTCGACAACAACCTATCAGAGCCTTAATGGGTGGGAATGTTCTAGAATGTGGCAGAACATGTGTTTTTATATAGTTTGCAGTAGTTCAGTAGTTGTAGCAACTGTATTATCAGAAAGGAGTTCTAAGTTTGATATTTTCTGATTATTTTGTTTTGCTGCATCAAGAATTGTAAGTTGAATGATAATAAAGGGACGCCACATCTTTGATCGGATGCCTGCAGTTTTTTTCAGATACACCAAGCCCTTCAGTTCAATTGTGGTCCTTCGAGCCGGAGTTGGGAAATGCTGCAGGACATGGCGACAAGCACTCCAGTTAGAGAAGAAGAACCCAAGATGCAGCCCGTGGTAAGAGGGTATTTGCTGAAATAAGGAGAAGATTCTGGATTCTACGGGGCAGGGAGGCTGTTCGGCGCTATCAGCGACATTGTGTTGGCTGCAAACGATGGAGAGGAAGACCTGTTGCTCCCCAAATGGCTGATTTGCCACCATCCAGACTCAGACTATTCAAACCACCTTTCTACTCTACTGGAGTAGACTGCTTTGGACCTTACATTATCAAAGTTGGCAGAAGACATGAGAAGCGGTGGGGCATCATATTCAAATGTATGACCACAAGGGCTGTGCATGTAGATCTGCTGTCCAGCCTTGATGCCGACTCGTTCTTGTTGGCACTGAGACGTCTGATAGCACGGAGAGGAAAGCCCTATGAAGTACTTTGTGATCAAGGCACAAATTTTAAAGCTGGAGAACGTAAACTGACCGAGGCATTCAGGAGCCTTCAGCCACAAATCCAGGAACAACTGGCTGGTCAACAAATAGACTTCAGATTCAACCCTCCAGGAGCACCGCACTTCGGTGGGTGTTGGGAAAGGGAAATTAAATCCCTGAAATCGGCCCTCACGACAACCTTGGGTGCCCAAATTGTGACAGAGGAGGTGCTGCGCACACTTTTGGTGGAAGTTGAAGGAATACTTAATTCCAAACCACTTGGTTATGTTTCAGCAGATGTAGCTGACCCAGATCCTATCACTCCTAACATCTTGTTGATGGGGCGGCTAGACCCATCTCTTCCTCAAGTTAAATACCCAGAAGTAGAGATTGCTGGTCGGAGGAGATGGAGATATAGTCAAGTGTTAGCTGACCACTTTTGGAAACATTTCCTAAAGTTTTATCTGCCAGGACTCCAGGCTCGGAATAAGTGGCAAGAGCACTCTGAAGACCTGCAAGTTGGAACCGTTGTGATGATAGCAGACCCACAGTTACCACGAGCTCTTTGGCCTGTTGGAGTGATAAAAACGGTTTTCCCTGGAGCAGACGGAAGAATCCGCACAGCTGAAGTGCAGGTCAAAGAGCGCAACTATATTCGCCCTGTAGTACGTCTAGTAAAACTTCCAGAAATTCCAGAATGAAGGGCTGATCTTCAGTTAATATTTTCCAAGCTGCAAATTATCACAGACAATTTGGGGGCGGCTGTGGAAAATACCACAGCTTCGCTGGACTTCGCCTTGTAGGCTTGTCTGAACCGTGATTGGCTGGTCTGCCTGTCAATCATGGTCGACAACAACCTATCAGAGCCTTAATGGGTGGGAATGTTCTAGAATGTGGCAGAACATGTGTTTTTATATAGTTTGCAGTAGTTCAGTAGTTGTAGCAACTGTATTATCAGAAAGGAGTTCTAAGTTTGATATTTTCTGATTATTTTGTTTTGCTGCATCAAGAATTGTAAGTTGAATGATAATAAAGGGACGCCACATCTTTGATCGGATGCCTGCAGTTTTTTTCAGATACACCAAGCCCTTCAGTTCAATATATATATATATATATTTTTTTTTGATAAAATGTCTCAGTTTAAAAGACAAACATCTTCATGCTCCATTTCACTTGTTTTTTTGTCCCTCGTAAAATGATCATGCTCCTATTTTAGGCCTTTTGTTGTTTCATAACCTGCTAAGTTCTTTGCATTTCTCACCATGTTAGATAATAGTGGAAGAAGTTTTCATGTTCCATTCTTTAACACAAAAACTACAAGACTAAAAACCTTTTAATGAACATTTTAACAAAGGGATAACTCTTGTTTTACAACGTCTCTCTGAAACTTGAGCTTTTTCTCAGTGAATTTTTAAATAATATTCAGTTTTTCTAAACCCAGATGAAGAAATCCACAAAACTGCTTGTTATGTGATGTATGATGATTTTTTTCAAGTCTGTAATCTTTTTACAGTCTGTTTTAGGTTCTCTTTAATCCTGACCACAGAAATTAAATGTGTGAGCAGGTTTTGTTTTCAAGAATGACTGCTTATATTTTCTTGATATTTTGATTCCCATGTTTAATTTTTTTTTAGCTTTTGACTTTATCTGATTTTAATAAAACAATTTATTTCTAATTCTATGTATTTCTTTTATTAGCGTCATATTGAAACTGTATCATATCAAGTCAAATGCATTATGCTGCAAATGGTGACAGTATAGATGTGTCTTAACACCAAACACAGCAACACAAAATGTATTTTTTCACATTGAGAATACAATACATTTTACAATTCAATAAAAAAAGCATTTTATTGAGGACTGTTCTCTCACACAGAAGGTCCAACTAAATTCAGCATCAGGGGGAAAATATCTATAAATAGTTTAGCTCTACATAGACTTTTAACTGAAATCATGTAACATTATTTATGTGCTCAGAAGGGTCTACATTTAGGCTTCCTGTTAACCTGAGCTCAACCTATCATCAGAAGTCTTACAGAGAGTGATGTATTTCACATATTGCTGAAATGCCATATATATACCAGTTCAAATATAATATATGCTCATTAACACCAGCTCTTGTCTTTCTGGCAGCTTTAAGTACAACAAGTTTGCTGTACTGTTTGCTATTTCTTTAACAAAGTGTTGATACAATAGAAAAGCGATCAGAGAGAAAGTTGTGCCAAGTCCTTCTTCTTTTCACTAAAGCGAGTGCTGATTTCTCCAACAGCCTTAGCATGCTCCTCATCCACCTCTTCCTTTAGTCTCTGCTGCTCCTTCAGAAACTCCGCCCAGTCCTCTTTCAATTTCTCCATGTTCGCCTGCAGCTGGGAGCTCTGGAAGATTACGATGATAAAACTTTGGTAAATACTTCAAAAAAATTGTGTGTTGATTTTAAAACAGAACTGACCAATAAGATCAGACCGTCTCAATCCATTGCAAAGTTGTGATCATCGTTCGTCTTTACCTGTTGGGTCTCTAGCTCCCTCTGCTGGACTCTCTCTGCCATGTGATTAGCAGCCTCCACTGGGGAGAGAGAATGAGATCAACTCATTTTTGCAAAACATTCACTGTGATTAGAACAAGTTATAAATGATAATGTGGAAGTCGCTTACAGCGCGTACTGATGTCAGATAGTTTCTGGCTCATTTCCTGTAAGTTAGCGGGCACCATTTGCTCATTTGTCTCCTGCACCGTTTTATTCAGGTTCTCCAAAAGTCGAGTCTCCCTCAGGCCTCGCTTCTCCTAAAGAGGCACCGAGAAAAATACAAACCAATATCCATATGTTTAATTTTACTGTGTATGAGCCAACTGATTTGTGTGAAAAGCACAGCGGTGTTAACATTTGTGACCACTAATAAGCATTTGAAAGGCTGCATCAATGTTATGGTTAAATTACCTCAAACTCTCTGACAAAGTAGCGAACTTCTGCACTGATCACAGGCCTGTGGTCCAACAGTCTGGACTGGATGTCACCAACATCTGCAGAATCAACAAGTAAATACAGTTTATATATATATATATATATATATATATATATATATATATATATATATATTTTTTTTTTTTTTTAAAAAAGAAAACAGCAAAATTACACGTATTTCAATGTGTGGGATCCTGAAAACGCATCACAGAAAGAAAGAGTTGGCTTTAGCAAATCTATCTGCTTTTTTAGCCCAACTAATAAAGTATGATCTTTATTAGTTGGTGCGGTCTTGAAAAGGAAATGACATAAACATAAATTGAAGGACTATAACTCACCTTTAGCAATCTTCTCCATCATTAGAAAGCCTCCTGAATATTGCTTTGGAAATGAAACCCTGATATTTGTCTGTGTAGAGCAGCTGCTAGCTAAACAAACTGCTAATGTAGCAGCCTCTAAACTGGATATTGTGCTGATTTAAGGATTTCAGTCAGAGTGAGGAAGACAGAAACTCAGTACAGACTACATGTAACTAAAGGAAGCCCTTTGTGTATCATAAATAGCTACAGGAACATATTACTAGCTAATATCAGTCAGGTGAAAGGAAGTCAGCTGACTCAAATTGTAAACACTTCTACTACTTCCGGGTGACGGACCGAAAAAAGTTGTTGCATCCGGGTTCAGTCGCTCCCCCATTCGTGGTTAATTGTTTTACATGTGTCTGAATATGACAAATCAAATTCTTATTAAAAAATATGTTAAGTCTTCAACGCAGTTAAATTTTAATTGTTTTTTTTTATGTGTAAATTTGTGCAAGTAATGTTGTGTGTCAGTTCTGCATGTCTGACGCTAGATGTCAGTGTTGCTCCGAAGTTGAAAGCAACAATCAGACTTTATGAACTTCTAAAGCGTCAGTCCTTTGACCAATAGATTATCTCATTACTTGATCTTTTCCTTTACATGTTTGAGTCCAGTCTTGATTTAAGAGATATCTTTGACTATAAACTATGTGGTGATTTGTTCAATGGCTATACAAGTCTGATAATGTATAGGCAAACTAAAACAAATAAAAGGTGGATTTTTACACCTTTGCTTTGAGCTCCTGTCCATATTTGGTCCTTTTTCAGCTTGGCCTATAATCACCCACAATATGGCCCTATCCAATTGAATAAATTGTAAGTATAAATATTTCAATATAAGTGATAAATATAACAAAAATAATTTTAAAAACTATACATAGCAACATTAACGAATAATAACATTACAATTAACCAAAATCTGTGTGAATTTTGTTAGAATTATTATTGGTTTTAACATCTTCTAACTTTATTTATTTTTCTACACAGTTTTTTTTTTTTTTCCTCCCCAATACAAAATACATTATTGTAAAAGGTACACCCTGGGATGTTTTTTTCTACTTTTGGTTTATATTACACACATTTTTAAATCAACAAATATCGTTGTCAACAATGACAACTCAAGTAAAAACAAAATACAGTATTGAAATTGTAATTTCCCTTAAGTGATAAAGCTTTCCAAATTGACCAGTATAACAATATAACTGTGTGTATCTTAAATACAGTGCAACTGTCTGTTAAAACCTTAAGAACCAACACAGACAAGTGATTTTAATGTTTGTGTGCTTTCTTTATGACAGTAGATGTCAGTGTTGCTCTTTAGTTGAGCGCGGTGTCGCTTTTAAAAACTCATACTGTCACATTACTTCCCTGCTGAAATGCAGTATAATAACAGTGTATCTTAAACAGTTTTAGTGATTATTTTTTATGACCTTTACATTTCCATCATACTGTTTGTAAACTTTAAAGTCCGTTTTATGAGAATGGCTAATAGAGTGAGACAGCGCTGACACTCCGTCTCTCTTGTCGCTGCTCCCTGCAGGTCAGCTGGCTGAAAGAAAAGCGGAGCAACCTTACTTCTCTTACAAGACAAATTTAGCTGTTAGGAAATATTTCTGGCTGATAACCACAGACAGTCATGGCGCATAATTTAAAGGAGAGCCATCTATCACTCTTGTTAAGGTAGTGCTGTTTTAATACAACATTTACATAAACTATTGTTACTTCAAACAGCTGCATCATCGGGTACATTTTTGTTTTTTCAGTTTTCTGTATATATGCCCCTTCATTACTGGACTTTTTTTTAACAACCTTCAGCAAACTGGATTACCTTTATACCTCCACACTTGCAAAGTTTTCACACAACATTTAAAATGACATTATAGTTTAGATTAAATTATGACAAAGCGTTTTGGAAAGATTTAGACATTTTCACTCTTATTTTTAATTTAAAACAAAAATAGTGTTCACCACTAGTTCTGCATTATTCTTAATTGTATTGTGCTCAATGTTTTGTTGCAGTCAATAACCTCTCAAGCATGAAATTTGTACAAGTTTTCAGATCTGTTTGTGCATTTTTGCTTTGCTGTTATTTGCAGTGGGACTATCCCATAGACAAGTGGTACATCACTTTGATAAAGCTAAAACACATAGATGATCATTCATTGCTCATTGCTAAAAGACTATCATAAGTCTGCTAGTGATCAATTTGTAGTCCAGGAACATTTGTGACTATACAACGGCTCAGTTTGGGAAAATGTCTTCATCTTCCCCCCCCACAAGATGGCACTAAACCCATCAGTCACTCTGAATCCGTTGGTGTTCAAAAAAGTCTGTGCGGTTTATCTTGGTTTAGCAAGCACTTGCTGCACTCCGTGGCATGCAAATATTTTGGAATAAATGTATTTATAAGCAGATCATTCTTGGCGAGAACAAACTCACTCAGTCAGACTGAGAAGAGGCATAGTTGGGGGCAAAACGTTACATATTAGTTGTCAAAAGTTTGCTTGTAAGCCCCATATTCATTTGAACTGTCATGCTCAGTTAGGAGAAAATCATTAAGATTCCACTTAAGTCCCCCCTCTTTACTGTCCACATTTGTTTAGTTAAACACTTATTACATGCACCATTAGTTTTGATTCTGGCCTATTAAAGAGATTAAGTGATTGATCAGTAGCCGAGGGATAAAAGCGAGTACTGCGCTGCAGCCCGGGGTCTGCGTGAAAAGCACGAGAGGATCTCTGACAAGAAAACATGTCAGAACCAGCAAAGGCCTCCCTGGCGGGAATGTGCATCATTCTCTTGTTTTGTTTATTCATGATCCTGAAGGGCAAAATTAAAAACATTCAGATAAGATGCGAAACTGTTAGCGGGGCTTGTTGAACACACCATTGATTATCGTATTCATATTAAGGTCCAACATACAGTTTGCAACTCAACAAATTGGGAAAACTCTAAAACTGTAAATCACTCCCATATATTACTTCATATCTATATTATGGTAGTAGCACAAAATGCTTATATCCCTTGGAAGTTTAGATGTATAAATGTTATCCAATCTGGAAGTTCTGTTTTTGACTGGAAATGAGATGTGACATTGCTAAAAAGAAAAACAAAAAGAAAACAACATCAACTCTGAGAAACTAAGTTTTGCAAATTATTTTGCATCTTATTAAAATCACATGTTGAAAATCACTTAAACCCTTCTCAAAATTCAGTAGAAAAGTCTTTGAGGCGTAGTTTTACTGCACTGTCCTTTTTACTTGAGTATTGTTATTTTGAAGAAACTCCATTTTCATCTGAGAACAATTTCTGGCTGCCCTATCCACTTCTAGTTACCTTATTGAATGAGAAACCTTTTTACACCAGCTTTGGCGCTTTCATGGTATTTTCTCTACTATCTGCTGAGCCTGTTGTGCCATTTGGATCTCAAGTGAATGGGCAGCAAACACTAGATACCTGAGTACTTTGCTGCTCTTTGGTAATATTTGTTTCAAACTTTTACTTTGTAGAAAACCCAGATTTAAAAACATGTTTTTCTTCTGCTCAAATTGGTTATTGCATACTGACCTTCACATCTTATAATTTGTATGATAGTCAATACCTTTCGCAGAATATATATATTTTTTACTCTAACTTGAGTAGTTTCTTGGACAACTACTTTTTGCTTCTACATGCATGGAAATATGCTGCAGTAGTGCTACTCTCATTTGAGTCCAGTTTTTGCTTCCTCTCTTCACCTCTGTTTACCTTTGCAGATGAGCTCCAAGTCTTCACGCCAGGAAAGTCTGTTTTCTTCCCAAAACCTTAATCTTTAGCTTCCTCCACAGATTCGCAGCCTGTCCTCTTGAAATGCTGCAGGGCAACTTTAAATGTATAACTGTATGACTATTTTTCAATGCTTATCCAGTCCTGCACCTGACTTTATATGCAATTTATTAATCAAAATGGTAATTCCATACCTATACAGATGCAAATTTACTCCCAAGTCACCTACATATCAGAGCCCTATTTATATTCACACATTTTAATACAAATGAACAGATAAAATAACTTATTTTATCAAAACTCATTCATATACATATTAATTATGCACTTCTTTTTTTAAACTTGAAAAAAACAACTTTTTTTCTTTGCTTAATTTCTTTGTCTGGACTATTCTGATATGCACATACATTTAAAAATTTCTGTTTTAAATTACATTTCCCTGTCAGGTCACACCTATGTATTCTTGAATAAATTTTGAATATTACTTGGAAGTATTTTATTTTAATTTTTTTTTATTTTGCTTTGAATATCCCATGAACAATTTTCAATAGGGCCACCAAATTCAGACGTCTAATAAGTTGCAATTTCAAACATATTAAATGGGACATCCATCAGCTGAAACAAAGCATTCTAACAGCATGATGCTGCCAACACCGTGTTTCCTGATGGGCGTATTGTCCTCAGCTTGACATGAAGTGTGAGTTTTAATCCCCACAGCACTTTGCTTACTGGCCAAAAAGTACATTTTTGCTTAATCTTTTACATTCAAATCCATTTTAGCATCCATAAAACCTTCTGTTGATGTTGGATGTGGTACATTTAAAATGTTTGAAAAATGCAGAGTTGGGATTATTGCAGCTTTACAGAAGTGGGAACGCCTCGCCAACATCATCATAACACACATATTTGTCCCTCTCCATAATTATGTGCGAGCACTCTGATGTTGTGACTGTAATTTTGTATGCAGAAGCTCGTTGCACGGCAGCGGATCGTGTTTCGCCGAGCTTCGGTCTCACAAGTCTATTAAGTGAATTCTGTTTTCTTATTTGACACCCCTGCACACTCCACTGAGGCATTCTGGGACACTCTCCCAGAAATCAGCGTTCTGAAAGTTATAGCCTTGTAAAGACCTGAAATAAATGCCAGGCTTTATTTTAGTAATGCAGTGTTTTTTTTCTCTTTTTTTTCCAGTCGCTGCTCTCAGTTTAGTTCAGCTCATAGTTTAGGCTTTTCATAACAAGATAATCCCTCTGCTCTGCTGCAGTAGATGTTCTGTAGGATCAGATCAGATTAAGCTTAATTCAACATTTCTAATAAAACAGGCAATAATGCAATACAAATATTAAGACTTCATAATTTACTCCTCTAATGTGCTTTTGTTTCCTCAAGTGCCCGTGCACTTGAGGAAACAATAATAAACTTTAATAAACATTGAAGCCTTTGAGGGCTGAGGGTAGCACTGTTGCCTTGCAGCAAGAAGGTCCTGGGTTCGATTCCCGGCCGGGGTCTTTCTGCATGGAGTTTGCATGTTCTCCCTGTGCATGCGTGGGTTCTCTCCGGGTACTCCGGCTTCCTCCCACAGTCCAAAAACATGACTGTTAGGTTAATTGGTCTATCTAAAATTCTCCCTAGGTGTGAGTGTGTGTGTGCATGGTTGTTTGTCCTGTATGTCTTTGTGTTGCCCTGCGACAGACTGGCGACCTGCCCAGGGTGAACCCCGCCTCTCGCCCGGAACGTAGCTGGAGATAGGCACCAGCAACCCTCCCGACCCCATTAGGGACGAGGGTGAACAGAAAATGGATGGATGGATGGATGGATGGATGAAGCCTTTGATATGTGAACAGAAAACTTTGGGGGTTATTTTTAATTGCTCTTCCTTAATTTCAATTGTTTAACACAGAAATGTGTAGTTGTTTTTTCTGCTCTTTTCTCTGAACTCTCTCTCTCTCTCTTTGTGAATTCACATTCATGTATCCATACGGCGCATTGTAGGACCAGAACTAGCCGTGTTTGGCCCCTCGTGAGTACACACTCGGCGGCGGCGTCCGCGTGATCTCCTGCAGCACTCCCACCAACGGCGCTTGAGCGGTGCAGCGGGACATCTCTGAGTGTGGTTTACCATCGTGCCCACTGGCCCCGCGAGCTCGCCCCGGTGACGCTGCTGCCTCCTCGGCCCCCGACCACACTGGCCCCTGTAAGAACGGTGCTCGTTTTACCCACCGGGTATAATTATTCTGCATTTAGCTCCTCTCCGTCCTCTTTTCCTCTCATGTTTGCTCTCTCCGTCTCCCTCGCGCTCGCTTTCTCAGCTCGGCTCTTGACACCGAGGTCCAGAAAGTGGGCCGTAGGGCCCTCTGCTTTGTGTTCACAACACGCTGAGCGACACTGACTGTACAGCGGCTCTGAACAGGTGGGAGAGGCAGTGATGAGGGGAGGAAACTCAGCCGGCAGGCTGGAGGGGAGATGGGGCAGGAGGAGATGACCTGCTGCCCAGCAGCCCGCCTACCTGCATTTGCCCTTCTCTCTCTTTCTCTCTTTCCCTGTCCAGCTTCTCATTTCATTCAGCATTTCAGCCTGGATGTGAAGATGGTCACTCTTCTGGGTGCTACCCCTCTCATGTAACCCTGCCTGAAGGACGAACGGTGCTGAGGACTCTCCATAGCAAGGAAGAGGATGAGGAAGGGCATAAGAAGAAACTATATACATATAAAAAAGAAAAGCAAAGAGTAGAGGGCATTAAGACTATTCTTGTTTGGAGTAGTGATACTGAGTGGGTTCCAACACTGTAAAAACACAATATCCTACCTACTATATTTGGTCTAGTTTCACGTGCAAGCTTGAAATAAGAAAAAAAAAACTATCTCACGTTTATTTTTTCAGCACTATGTAGGAGCTTGTTTAAAGTAAATAATTCCGTAATATTGCTTAAGAAGTACTAATTCCACTGGCATATTATATTAGGGGAGACCGGGTATGGTTGTAACACTTTTTGCTCCAGCACCTTTAACTCGCAGAATTTTTGAGCTAGAGTTTTCAAACTTTTATACAAAATACCCACATTTGTTTACTACAAATGGCACCAATTCAAACCTCTGCAAGAATATCACAGACCGCATGAGTTCATGTCAAATACATGGTGTTCCTTTGTTACAACCTACCCCGCTACCGAGGTAGGTTGTAACACCTGCTGGGGTAAGTTGTAACAATTAGACAAAAGAAGCAAAAACAGAGGCCACACCATGTGATATGCTTCAAAAAGAGGTTTACTGAATTAAAAGAACACTGTCTCTCTCTCTCTCTCTCTCTGTGACTGACCATAACTCAAATATACTCTGTTTGTGTGTGTGTGCATGTGTGTAAATTATTCTACTAGAACAAACTTCCTTAACATGTATAATGTATGCTTAATGAACACTGAACAAACATGTAGGTCTAACAAAAACCAATGTCAATGTGTGTGTGTGTTTGTGTCTATGTGTGTGTATCCTTAATCAGAGTCACAGTGGTGATAAATGAATGATGGTAGCCCAGGAGTGCAGGCTTGGTGGGCCCAGAGACTGCATAGGGCACATTTTACCCACACTTCCTGTGGCTTTGAGTTGCCAAATGGCTCCATACAGACAACACAAAAATATTCATCATCTTGAGGTCTCAGAATCCTCAGCATTGGCTTTTAACATTTTCTTGGAAGGCTTTCTCTCCTTCCTCTTTTGCTTGCCTTTATTCTTTGCAAAGAAACTCTTCCTTACATTTTTGCTTCCTCTTCTCTGTTCTTCTTCCATCAGTGCTTGTTTCACTGGTGTGTCAGTGAGTATTTCAGATTTCCTTTTCTTCATGATCCTGCCAGTTGTTTTCCTTCGCCCTGCTTTTGGAAATGGCCGCATAGCCAAAGGATTGAATGCCTGACCAGGAGACACCCCCGAGGTGCTTGGCTCATCTGGAGCACAGGACATGGTCACATCATTAACTGCAGAGGAGCCAGAAGTAGTAGTCTCCAGGTGAGTTGGAGGAGAGGAGGCCATCCCCAGGTGAGTTGGTGGAGACTGTGGCTGGAAAGCTCCAGATGTCAGTGATGTACCTGGGTCAGGACGGTCAGTGACTTCTGAGGGTGCATAGTCACACTCCTCAAAAATGTCAGGATTGAAGGGCCAAATACCTGTAGATTGGAAACCGGCTTGAATGTTTTTCGGTGTTGCAGCTGCAGGCAGAGCAGTCTTCACAATACTTGGAATATCATATATCGTCATCGTCTTGGCAGGAAATAGTCAGCCAACACTTCCTCCTGCACCTCAGAGAAGACTTTGTTGCTGCTCCAATAACCTACACTAGGAAGATCACTGGACCCCTGTTCTCTCAGCTTCTGCAGTGAATTGCAGTATCTGCTCAGTGTTACATGGCAGATCCCATGCGCCTTCGCAACTGATCTGACTGACTTGCTCTTCTTTGTGACCTCATCAGATGCCTTTTTTAAAACATCTGCAGGCACACCTCTATCAGTCTTTTGTATCCACTGCGTAGACCTTCTGTAAAATTATTAAAATCAAAATGTTCTTAGTTGTATGTAAGGGGATGGTTGTAACACTTTTTAAAGATGTGTTACAAACCACCCCAACCCTGTCAGCCATGTTTAGCTAGCTGTAGTAGCATAGCGGTTTGAAATTAGCACAGGAATGTGCATCACATTTTGCCTGAGAAATTACACTTTCATCTAATGTAAGTCATATGGTTTTATCTGCAACAGTATAAGTACTAAGCAAAATATAGTCATGGTCAAAAAATTTACTTTCTTACCTCAAAATCAGTTTTTTCTCCTTAGTATCTGCATGTGCCTGTTTCCAGCCTTGACAATCACAATATGGAATTGGGGAGGAAGCGGGTAAACACTGAAATGATCATGTGACTCCTATCTTATCCCTGATTGGTGGAACTGGTGGTGTTACAACTCTCCCTATGTTATAACCATACCCGGTCTCCCCTATATCAAGACATTTTCCCCTATTATTAGGAAAAATATCTGTCAGTAGAACAATATTAAGGAGTTATTGAATTAAAACATGCTCCTATGTCTTGCTGAAAAGTTACTTGTAAGTTACTTAAGTCTTTTTTCAAGAGTAGCCTACTAAGATATTTGCTATCTAGACCAAAAATATTTGGTAAGATTTTGTGCTTTTTGCAGCAAAGTCTTGCAATTTTAGATCATTATTGAAGTCAGATGACCTACGATCCTGAAAATGGATGCAACTGCAATTCTGCACTTTTCAGTGAATAAATAATGTCCGCTTTGCTGAAAGACTGAATGAACCTCGTGGTATCTCACAGCTACTGTCCTTCCTCCTTCCATCTGGAGACGAGCTCCCATGTTTCCAGGGAGATCTGGCAAACTGCGTCCCTACGGGGCGAGGCCAGCGCGTCGGCTGCGATTAGTATTTGCAGTGGGCTCCTGCTGCCATTTTTAGCCTCGCTCTAGAGCTTAATGGCAATTAAATCGCCCTGTCTCCGAAGAAGGACCGTCTCTCCGTTCTGCTCTTTCCTGGGAGAACAACTGCCTCGTTTTTTAGGTGGCGCTTGTGTGAGGCAACAGGCTGGAGGAGGGTCGTCGGACCTGTTGAAGCAGAACTCCACGCAAAACGGCCACAATCAAAGCGGCAGATGCAGTACGACAGCCGCACCGGACGTGGACGTCTCGATTTTTTGTTGCCGTTGGAAAAAAAAAAAACAAACAAAAAAACACGTCTCCAAGCTGGGGCTTTTCTAACACACACCCATGGGCTGGAATGACACACAAACATGCGCACTGACGCACAGCTACCTGTCTAGAAGTGAAGCTCGAGAGTGAGAGGTTAAGGAGGAGAATCGACCGAGTGCCACATGATGGTTGTTGAAGTTTTACTCCACTTTGAGCGTACATATGTGTGTGTGTGTGTGTGGGGGGGGGGGGGAGCGAGCAGAGGAGGAGAAAGGAAAGAAGTGTAGGGGGAAAAAAGGGGCTCAGCCCTGGGGGGTCACACTCGCATGCACACCCCCACACACACCCAAAGACACGCGCGCGCACACACAAGCTTCCCGAGCTGCTGTGGCATGTTTGGAGCGGTGCCTCGTCAGATTAGGGCCATGCTGGCTGTGTTTGATGGCCAACCTGGACAGACAAGGCCTGCCAGGCACAAACTGCTCAGGCACATGATGTCAGGGCGGACACGCATGCACACACACACACACACACGCATGCACGCACGCAAAAATTATCCCGCGCCAGACCAAAGAGACAGATGACACCCAGCATGAAGCTAAAGCCAAATCTGTAAGCATCCGCTGCGATCCAGCTGGCTAGCCCTAGGGTACCTGTCTCTGCGAAGTGGAATCAGCGTCACCCCCGTGAGCTGTCAAATTAGCTCACAGGGCTGGAAATGCTGAAGAGATTTGGCCCCTCGTCGTGGAAGAGCAAAAAAAAGAGGGGGGCGGGGGAGGGGAAGGGGAAGGTGCGTTTAAAACATGTTGTTAATTCGTCCTCGTGTTCGGGAAAAAATAGTTAAAAGTTCCACAAAAAAATAAAAAACCCAGAAAGAAAAGGTGACGCTGACACCGAGACGCAGGGAACACACCAGTCACAGTAATGACCACACTCTCCCATGGTGTTCCAACAACAAACAAGCAAGCACACGCACATGCATGAATGTATATACGTATATATATAGGTGCATGCACACCTGGTTTGAGACAAATTCACACACCCCCACATGCCCCGATCTTGAATTTACACACACTCGTGCAGCTTCATATACAAGGCGCCAGGGGCGAGATTTCAATTACTGCCAGTGCTAAACAGTCACCTGGGAGAGATGTACTATGTTGGAGGGGAACAGCATTTCCACCAAGACTTTTTATCTTCCTCACCCCAGCCGTCGCTTCTTGTCCCAGTTGTTAAGACAGCTGTGGACGTCAGCCACCCGATCAAAGGTGACGCCAAGAGAAAACTGTAAATGTTTCCTCGGTGAAAACTTAACGTCATGGGAGGTTATTAAGATAAACTTGTTCGAGAAGTGAGACTTGAAACAACTGTTGAATGTTTTAGGAAAATAAGGGCACCTTGTTGACAGGCTGGGAGGATTAGACTCCCGATTTTCTAAGGCAAAACGAGACGAGACGTCTGTATCAGTTTGGCCTTTTGGGTACAAACCAAATGGCATAAATGCGACAAATAAGTAAACAACTTTAAGAAAAGGAAAGGTTTTCACACATCTTAAGTCTTTTCTCGTTTTGTTATGCTGCGACCACAAAATTCGGTTGAGACGGCTCAATACAAAGCAACAAGTCATTGTAGGACTACCCTGTATTTCGCTGAAGAAAAGCATTCCCATAAAACAATGCTGCATCCTTGGTGAAGACCTCTGTGCTGTCCCACCTGGTAATCCAGTTTCCCTCTGCAATCTCCCTTAACTAACCTTAGGTATGAGTGAGTGCAAGGCTGTTTGTTATTATGCTAGCATTGGATGGAGTGGCAATCTGTTCAGTGGTTAGCTTTTCACCCAGTAACCAATGGAAATAGTTACTGAACCCTACTAAGGAATGAACAGGCATGGATGGATGGACAGACTGACGGATGGATGGATGGATGGATGATCCACCTTCCACACACTTCTTCTGCCTCCTACATAGAACTTTCTTTAGCAAAGTTTTTTATGCAGTTAGATTATAACCTGACCTAACTCAGCTTTAAATTTCTCCTTAAATTCAGACCTGATCATCATGGTCTTCATGATGCTGTTTGGTCACTAATGTTCTTTGATAAAAAAAACCTCTGAGACGTTCTTCACATAACAGCTGCATTTATACTGAGATTGTATTGCTCACAAGTGGACTCTATCTACTAGAACGGCGATTGAAAGCCATCAATTGCTTTCAATTGTAATGGATTTTACTTTAGGGCATCAGATTAAAAGGGTTTTAATTTATATGTATGCCACAATTTTCAGGTTTTAATCCATCCATCCATCCCTCCATCCATTTTCTATACGCCCTTGTCCCTATTGGGGTTGGGTTCAGATTTTAAATAATTTTTAAAATGAAACATATTCCATATCATTTATTCTTTTATGACAAAAAAATCCTAATAAAATACAGGAAAGTTTATTGTTATAAAGTGACAGAACATGCAAATTTTCAAGAGTCTGAACGTTTTAGCTGCTTCATGGTTGGAATCTTTTTCTGCAATGCTGACATGTTAACAGCCGCAGCGGTTTATCTGTGTAAGAGGTTACAAGGACAACAGCAGAGAGGTATGGAGAGCCACAAGCAGCAAAGTCTCCTGGTGAGACACGTTGGTGAGTCTGTTCTGCCTTAAGACAGCACAGTGTGTGTTTTAGGGTGTTAGATGGAAGCTGACAGGAGTTTAGTGCTGATGACCACCAACAGTGAGAAATGGAAACCCCCCACCCCCAACCTGCAGGCAGAAGTTGTCACTCTCCAGTGTCGGCGTGTGGCTGTGAGCATGGTCTGGTCTGGTCTGGTCTGTCAGAACTTCATTAAGCTTGCAAAGTTTTTCAAATGGAACAAGTTGTAGTTTTAAAGTTGGTTTTTGATCAATAAATACATTTGAAAAACATCAAATTTACCTCAGCAGATCCATCAAACTGTTCCACAAACTGCGTGATGATTAAAATACTTTACGGACACAAAAGGTGTGCATGAATTTATGGCACCAATTTAGAAATATTTGTAAGGAATATTTATATTTGCGCTAATGTGTGATGTTAAATGTGACTTTTTATTACTTTCCGTATCAATTACGGACTACAACGTGACATCAGTTAAGGCTGCAGTCACTTAAACTCAATGATTTTGACCAACTTTGAGAAAATATGCAGTAAAATCAGAAATAAAAATGTGGAGATTTGTTGATTTTGTGTGAATTTTCCAGATTTGTGAAAAACTGAAAGAACTTATTGATTTAATAGGGAGACTAAAGGGCCACATAAAAAGCTACGGCGGGCCAGATTTGGGCCCCCGGGCCTTGAGTTTGTTTCTGAATCGTCTGGATTGTCTGAAGGCACCTTCGTCTCCTATCTCTTCTTCTCTCCTCTCTGTGCCGATGTTTGTCCCTGGAGGTGCTCTCTTAATGTCTTTGAAGCATGTCCACAAATTACGCTAGCAACCTAAATCCAATGAAGAACTTGTGGCAAGACCTGAAAACTGTTGTTCACATCCCATCCAATTTGACTAACTTTGAGGTATTTCGCAAAGAAAAAGGTGCCAACACTTCCCTCTCTAAATGCGTAGAGCTGGGAGAGACATGCCTCAAATCATCTGCTCCTGTAACCACAAGAAAGGTAGCTATACCAAGCATGGATTCAATGTTTCTATGTCATATGGTACTTTGTGTATTTTCCCAAATAAAATTGCATATAAGTCACTGGACCTAAACAAAGGCGACAAAGGTTTAAGGCTTATAAATCCCTCTTACACAAAGATTTATAGAAATCCTTTTATTGATGACAAACAATAACAGGTTGATAGGAGGGAGAGGAGCTGCTGCTCCGGTCATCTTTGAACAAGATAAAAGATATGGATTAAGACTCTAACACAGCTCTGAATCGCCTTCGTCTCCGATCTCTTCTTCTCTCCTCTCTGTGCCGATGTTTGTCGCTGGAGGTGCTCTCTTAATGTCTTTGACTAAACTTCAGCCAGTCTTGACAGCGCCGTCGCCCACAGGAACAAAGTTGAGAGGGATACCAATATGATTGTAATGGAGGGTTTGCGGGCAGGGTCTTTCACACTGTCACTTAAAAAAAGCACAAAAGCCAACTGGCGGGGGTGCGTGGCACTTCTGGCTACGGCGATGAAAAAAGAAAAGACCAAAAAAAAAAAAAAAAAATGACGCACATCTGCTTTATAGAGACGCTGCGGACGGAGGGGACATTTTCATTTCTGTGTTGTGTGTGTGTTACACTTGCCAGCTGAAGCGCCGAAGACGGTGGTGTCAGTCTGGCAGGAGAGGGGAAGTTTTTCTAAAGAATAGCCTTGTGGAAAGGTGACATTATCATATTTGTGTGTCACACTGAATAAAGCGATGGTTTAAAGCATTTGAAGGGGCTCTTTCTTCTTTGACGTGCCTTTATTTGCAAAAAACAAATGTCAGGCACACAAGGGTTTCGCTCAGACGAAGCTGATCTAATTTCTATTACAGAGATCATAGCGGGCAGAGAAAGTTTTGCACATTTTCTGGTGTTTGGCGAGACTCGGTCCGTATCATTAGTGATGCAGATCCGAGTGTGAAACATCATTAAGACAAAGAGCGCTCAGCGTAACCAATGCGCCAATGCTTGGCCAAAATGAGCTTATTTTTTTTGTTGATTGTGCGATTAACTGTAATTTTGTGGTTGCGTGCACATCAATAAGTGTGTTTGTGAGGATCTTGATGTGTGCGGGCGTGGGCGTGTGTGTGTTTGTGGTGAGGCATCATCACATGCTCCTGTCCCTTAGGTTAGTGGATGAATGAAAGCTGTAAAGAGGAGTATGACAGCTGTGAAAGTCACAAGGGGAGTCCACCAGTGCTGTAAAGAAGGCAAAGTTTCCCTCCCTCTGGGTATGACCTGAGAGTGTTTGTGTGTATCTCTGTGTATCTGTGTTTGTGGGAATGCATATGTCTCTGTTAGACCACACAATAGCCATGGTGTTTGTGTTTAACAGAGAAAAAAACAAAACAAAACTCAAATTGGATATATATATATTTATTTATACGATTCCGTTCTTTTCCGTCTCTGTTTGGGAGCGTGTGGCCCGTCCCGAAGCTAAACGCAGCACACAGGGGCCTATTGTTGAGACTATCGGCACTCTATCATCGCCTCACATCCCCGTTTTCCTCAACGGCATCTTTCATTGCGGGGGCTCTCGCTCCTACCTTTGCCACCCTCCCCTCCGCCCTGGGGCGTACACCGTGTGTACGTGTGTGAGACATTGAGTTTGTATCCTCAGGATCTCACTTCAAAGACTGGTGGTTTCCGATGGGTCAAAGTTTGTGAAATGCTCAGGCGCATTTAAGATGGATAGATAGAGCAATGTGTGTGTGTGTGTGTGTGTGTGTGTGCGGGCGTGTGTGTGTGTGTGTGTTTTAACCTCAGCAGCACTGGAGGATCAGGAGATACAGAGATGACTTTGTGCTTTCCTGCCCAAATGTCGATTTCATGCCACCCTCGTTTTGTGGGGTTCTTTTCAAAGAAGCCAGTGATCAGCTGTGTGTCATGTGCTGTTAAATTTAGCCAAGACTAGGAGTGGGTTTTTTTTGGGATTTTTTTTATGGAGATCAAATGTTATTAACACCGCACTAAAGACACGGGGGCACAAACACACAAATCAGCAGCTGTCCCTCCGGGTCACCTTTAAACAGGACTTTTGTTCAGGAGAGCGCATTCTTACTATGACATTTGAACCTGATCAAAGTTCATCAATTCAGCTGATAAGTTCTATTTTTTTTTTTCGCAGCTGCAATCTTCTGCAGAGGTTCAACTGATGTCAAATGAGCTGATTTTAGGCCCCCTCTGGCCCTTCACTTTTTTCACAAGAAGGCCCACTGGGTATTGTGCTGCACAACCAGCCTGTAATTCATTTCATGGGATGCTGCCAGAGAATATAAAAGCATCCTTTAGCAGCGCGCTCAGCAAATTGGTAAATAGTTTGCCTTTAACCTTTTAGTGATCTGTTTGTCTTCTGCTTATCCATGCCTGTCAAGGCTGAATGCTCACATCCGAATGTTGAAAGCTGTTAATCTAGCCTCCAGAGTTTTGACATGCATTCGGGATGAATGAGGCCTATCAAAACCTGAATGGACGTTTCACAGCTCTAAATTCATCCTTGAAACAAGACAGAATTAGCTTTTGCTTCTTTCTAAGTTGACTGTGATCTTGGCATTGCTTCACATTGCTTAAAAGTGGAGATGCTGGGCTGCAAAGTGATGAAATTGTCGCAGCAAAGTCTAAGTTTGAATGTCCTCCCCTTGCACATATTTCCAGCATCCTCTCACAGTCAGAAAAACATGCATGTTAGTCTTATGGTTTATTCTAAACTGACCTAAGGTGTGAGAATAACATTTTGTCTCACATAGCACAGGTAGAGCACTGACCCCAACCTTCTAGGCTCCACTGACCAAACTTTATGTGGGTCTTACACTCTTATAACAAATGTGTTGTATTTTAACACATTTTCTGTGTTGACATCCTGTATTGTTTTCTACACTTTGTGCGTTGCTCTTATTAAACAACTGGACACACAGGATATGTGTTACACCATCAACCAATCGCGTCACTTCTTGGACGTCTAGAATTCTGGAATATTCCTCATAGAAAAAGTCAATTGAAGCAATCCCCATAGCAGGACGTCGATAAGTAAAAAGGAAATAAAACGGTAAAATAATGTTGATAGGTTTATTTTGTCCTAACCTGCAAAGAATCAGCCAGAGACAGAGATTAGGTTTCTTTTAATTTCTTTTCTGCAGAATAGGAGAATTGAGAACAGACGCGACGAATCGCTGTCAAACACTGTCTGGACTCAATTCTGCCAGATCTTTCTTTGCATTTCTCTTTATTGTATAGAAAAAGGAGGTTGGGCTTCTTCACACAGTCACACAGAGAATTGACCAACCGTCTTTACATTCTGGAACCTCCTGTGGACATGCCCTTACAAGGGCATGTGACTGACCACAACTCATCAGTTACATATGGAACTAATAACACATGAATGTTTAACGTTTTTAGCTTCCAAGCAAACATCCTAAACAAAGTTAATAATATACTACAAAAGAAAGAGAAGTTAAGTAAATATAAAAAGAAGAAGAATATGAGAGTAATAATATGAAAAGAATAATATGAAAACATAACTTGTAAAATAAACTCATGAGTAAATAAACAGGAGGATAATTTATCTAACAAATGTTTTATTCAATAAACTGTTAACAAATCCTAAGTGGGATTCCTTAATGAGGATATTGATTTGTGCTGTTTAGTTACTAAATCAGTCTGTTGTGACTCATATTGCTTTGACATCGGTCAGTGACGGTTAGCTTATCTCACAACAACATTCTTTAGCTAGAAATGTATTTAAAGACTTGCTTGTTATTTTCAAGCTACTAAGTTTATTGGCGTTTTATTCCACTGAGGAGGAAGCTAGTGCACTTGCCAGCTATACCCACTAAAAAGGCTTTAGGTTAGCCATAGCACAGAAATTACATTTAGCTTACTTGTGTAGCAATACACCGTTGCTCTGTCGTCCTTGTCGACATGAATGCTTTTCTTGCTGCTTCCTTTCCCTTTGTGTCCTATTGCTTCTCAAATGCACCAGGTTTCGTTGCTAGTGACTTGCCCTGCCCCACCTGTTGCTTCAGCTGCCTATCTGGTGGCTAAACCAAAGCTACTACGCTTTTTCCTTGCTTACAAGGAAGACAAGTTCAGCTTGTTGGAAATATATCCAGTCAACATAATGGACAATCAAAGCAATGCCCCTCATCACTCCCACTCCTTTAAAGTTGGCAACGTATGAGTGGTAAGATGGTTAACTGGTGATTATAAGCTCTTTCCAAGCACATAGCATGACAAATTAACTTGCTAATATCAGCTTGTTGCACTTGGGCACAATAATTCATAATATTAAGGAAACTGGAAAGTGTAATCTATTTTTAAGATGATACGATGAGCAGTTAAGTTTTAATGATAACATTATAATAACTGTGACACAGTGATGTGTATTAATACAACCATACAAGCACTGCCTGCTGCTACAGGCTTCCAGACCAACCATGACCCAAAGCAAAACCGAGCGGATGCCGAAAATGAGTGACTGAGGCCATTTCTCAAAAATAAATAAATAAATAATAATAATAGAGTCTGTATTCTCACTTCACCCCTGGCCTGATCCAGCAACTCTGGTGGAACATTTGTGTTTAACCAACACATTCGACATTTGATTACATTCCTCACAAGTCACCATTTTTCTTCTCTCCCTTCCCTTTTCCTCTGGATGATTTTTCTTACATTTCAGGAAATACAAATGTAACATGTGGGTTAAAGATGTTTCCAGTGTTAATGGAAATACCAATGTTGTGAAGTCCAGCTGAAAATGCAAGTGGTTTCAAGGCAGCTCAGTTGACATTTGCCTTCTCCTCGCCTTTCTTGCATCTTCCAGGTTATAAGCCGCACTAATTTTTCTCGAGTGTCATACATGCGGTACGTGTGTATATGATTGCCTATAAGTCAACTATATAAGCATGCATCGGCGAAAGGCACCTTGTTAACATGCACAAACAAAATAAGTTGTAACATATGTATATGTTTGGTCCATGAATGTCATGAAAAGATACAGTTTGATGGCTGTTCTCCCATTCAGATAATGTGTAAAACTACTGTATGTAGTCATGACTACAGCCCAAACCATGTGGTTCTGCACTTTTTGTGAAAATAATGGTCACTTGCAGTTTCTGTGGAGTTGTATGAGATGGATGAGGGATGTCTTACAATTTGCCAATAATTTCAGTCTGAAATTGTATTGAATTAATTGTTGTACATGTAAAGCAAAATAACACAGACTTACACCAGTATTACACGAGTGTGTGTCCCACCAATGATGTCTATGACACTATAATCTCTTTTATCAGTTATACTGAAAATGACAGATATTTTGTCTGTCTGAGGTTCTATTCTTATAGATTCACTATTTGTTTATAGAAATAAATCTTGTGGCGTTTTCATTTGGAGAGCTTTGCTTAAGTGCTACACTAACATTAGCTTGTTTACTCTCTGTTTTGATGCGATTTGCCGCTATCCGACTCTCAACGTATTTTATCCTGGTTTACCGTGTGAGAATGAAACTCATGGAAAAAGTCACGTTTGCTTCTTAAACTTAGCACTTTGCTTTGAACACTGTAAAGTGTAATAGATAGTGTTTTTAGTTGTTCTTTGTGGAACCGTTCCAAGATGATGGCGATGTCTGAGTCATATGATATGAGCAAAAGGTACAAAGAAGATCGCATGATACAGAGATAATAAGCAGAAGCTATTTCTCTTGAAGTTCTAATCTGTTCTTGGTTCACACAGCTCACTGGGGAGGCTGCTGAAAAAAATCACAGAAAAAAAAAAGTTTATATCTAGGCCCTTTGGCAATATCTCAGATCATATCAGGACATAAGAACAACATGAGACTCAGTATTTTATTCATTTAGAAATCTGAGACGCATATAAAGGTCTGATTATTGACATCATTTTGCCCTGACAATAACAAATTTTGCTGGAATGGCTAACTTAAGGCATTTGGCAATTAAAGTTTTTTTGCTTAATGAATGATATACAAAGGGCACCCCTGTCCCCTCCCTCCCAAAAGCTGCACATTGATTTTATATGTACTATATTTAACATAAAGAACATAACTTTCATGGAGAAGCGGATGTTTTATTATTCTTTTAATGTCCATGTGAAAATAAAACCACTTCAAGGTGGAAGCTTGAGGAACGCTGCAACCTAAAACAGAAACAACATCTTAAAAGTCAGTCAGTTACCATAAAGCTGCACTGCAAACTGAACAACAGATGCTTTTCCTTGAACTTATTTTTTTTGACTATTTTTTTTTTTTTTTTTTACCAAATTTTCAAAGGAAAATGAATGTCAATAAGTCTTATTGAATGAGCGGTTGGTTTATTTGGTTAATTTCAGGAAATGTGTCACCTAGAAGAGTCTACTAGGGTAAAAGGGGTTACTCTTAAAGCTGCCAATCTATTTCTTTTCACAAATTATTATTTTTTTAATTTTCCTCTCATTGTATGACAATATTTTGTTGGATTTTTTGTTGTTGTTGTTTGTTTGCTTTTGGCACCCAGGAAAGGGAGGGGAGAAAGAGGGTATGCTGGAGAGTCAAAGAATTGGCAGAAAGTTGATTTCTTTTTCCATCTTCAGTTGGAAGGAGATCTTTTCGAACATGACAAACATCACCAGAAAGACGGCAATGAAGCTTGACTTCAAAATCAGGGAACGAGAGAAAAAATTTGACAAAAGAAGCAACGTTTCAATGTGGCTAAAATCTGAGTCAATGGTGCAAAAAATTCTGTACTGTGTTTAAACGCAACCTGAAAAATTTCAGGAAAAAAAATAAAAGGATTAAAAAATTCTAATTCACATCCAGTCAGGTAAGACGGAGGCTGCGTTTCAGCATGCACTGCAATTAGTAAAAACCTGAGGTGTAAAGATAAGAAGGAGGTCAGGCAATTACTGATGCTTAGATCGATTGGTAAAGTGGAAACTGAGGAGTCTAAAAGAAATAACTTTTGCATCTTGAATTAATCCCTGCTCCGAGAGAAATCGGCAATTCCGGAGGGAGAGAGGTTTACATTTAGATTACTGGAACTGCAGCGCGGCCCTAAATCATCCGCAGATGGTCTTATCCTCTCTGTTTGGAATCAAACCTTTTGTTTTTATGGTGGGAGCACGGCGCCAGGTCATTTCTCCCTGTACCGCATCCATGTGCTCATTATAAATAACTAGCTGGTTTGCACGCAGGAATAATAAACAGAAGGTGGTGGGAGGGTCATTAAGGGTAACCACTCATATTCAAAGTTAATGATATGAAACCTTGTTTATGTCCTATGAAATGTTTTTAATCATTGAGGAAATGAGATGCGTTACGAGGAGAGAGGACTTCGCATTAATTCCAGGTCTAAATTTGTCACCTCAAATTAAAACCAAGCTGTTACGATAAAGAAAGATGGCGACGTATGCAGATGAGCAGAAGAAATATGCAAATTGGGAATGCTGGTGCTGGTATTTTTCCCATGGAGGTCAAATTACAGGAAAAGGCCGAGGGCACCGAGCTTCTTCCCTCCATCCCCCTCACCCCACCACGCTGCCATCCTCTACGTTGATTTCAAATGCCATCCTCCCTGTGTTGTGCTCTCCATTTTTCCCCACATCTTTTCCAAAGCACAACTCCCCTGTCACTGGGTTTCAGCTGCAATTACTTTTAGTATCACTTCTCAGTGAGAAGTCAACTTCCCTGGAGCCTTCCTATCAGAACCTATTACAGCAGGGGTGCTGGCTAAAGTTAAGTGGCGTGACCTGTGGGGCGGATGGAGCGGGCAGGGGGGATGTAAATGTAGGGCTAATTTGCCGAACATTTGAATAGCAGGATGAGGATTGGGGTTTTTTGGGGGGGGGGATTAAGGGGTTGCGGAGGGGGCGCAGACGAGGGTTACAATGTTGCGATAGTGGACGAGAGAGGACGTTGAAGAAGCCTCGGTTCGCGTAGGCAGTGCAAACGACTGCGAATGTTCCCCCACTACGGCTACAGGCCGGTTTTTGCTGAACTCAGGCAGCTGAGCAGGTTTGTCCCGTTCCTCGCTTTTTCACCCTTCGTTCACCTCCCACCCCTCTGGGCAGAATCCGTAACCCCATGAACAACTTCATGACCACACACAGGCTGGCAGAATAAAAAAAGAAGAAGAAGAAGAAGAAGAAGAAGAAGAAGCTGCAGCTGAGGTATGGCTGCAGAAGAAAGCGAAGGAGCGACTCAGGCGGCTAATTCAAGAAGAATCATCTGTGTGTGAGAGAAAGAGAAAGACAGAGAGAGTTCTTAGGTGCAGCCTTGTGCAATCTCTTTGCCCCGGGTCACACATATGTAGTTTTGCACCTACGTGCCGAGTCAGCCACCCATCTATCTGATTGATGAGATGAGCGGTTGCATCTCTAAAAGCTCAGTACACCTGGGATCCTTATGCAACTCCAAAAGCTTTTTTTTTTTTCAGGATAAAGATAAACATTAGAAGGAAATAAAAACAATATTATTCCTCTTTTACATGCATGAACACACCAAAACTTTCCTTTAAACTCTTGAAGAGAAGACAAGCAATCAAACTCATGTCTGATTCTATAATTTTATTTTTTTTTTAAATTGCGATGATCCATCAGATCCATCAATTAAAAACACAGTTTATTAATCACAAAGGGACTTATAAGGAGCATTTATTTTCTGGCATTGTGTTCCAGTGTAGGAGGGAAGCAGATGTGTTCTCACAACCACAGATCAGTCTGGTTTTGTCCAATGTTTTCTGAATTTCACAACTCTTTGCCAAGACCAGCGCAGGTCATGCATGCAGACTAATAAATCACCTTGGATGCTAGAAGTCTAAGGAGCAATAAAGACTCCCCTTCCCCTGAACTCAGTGTTAAAAAACTTTGTCTTGTAAATACATAAATATTCACAATTCTCCTGAGACCCGCCTTATTTAAGGTCTATTTAAATGTATAGACTCTGTGCTTCCGAAGAACACATGTTCAGGTCAGGTTAATTTACTCCATTGGAAATGGAGAAACGCTTTTTTGTTTTCCACTGACATTCCCAGAATCTGGTGACTTCTTTAAGGAATTCATGTCTGGAGAAGGAGACAAAAAGGCAACATTGTGATTTGTGGTCTGGAAATGTCAGAAAAATAAGCTTTTTGATTTTGGACTTAAAACCAGTCTTCCTCAAAACACCTTGAAGGACACCTTACTAAGCTTTCTCCAGGTCCACAAAGTGGCTTGGACAACCAAACAGACACAATCCTCCTCAGTAATTCCTTGAGAGAAAAGATTTGGTCTTCTAGTCCACTGCTCTACAACTAAGAAAAATGACTGAAATGTTATACCGACGCTATAAATTACATCCTGGTAAAATGCAAACATGGCTCATTTTGAGGTCTATCCTCTAGCATTATCTAATCGTTGAATCTGCCTTAATTTTTTCCCAAGCTGTTTGGTCAGGTTTGGATTATAAACTTTGTTTCTTACATAGGAAAGTGTAGGTTGTACTTATGAGACATGTGGATGCCATCCCAGTGTCCAACACCGGCATCACCCTAATTAAATGTTACAACGTCCATCACGTTTCACTATATATTACCCATCACACTCTTCATCACATGCCTCAACCAGAGATGTTTCTAAGCCGTGATAAGAACAGAGATGGTATAGATATCCCTAAAGCCCCAGAAGAGAATGCTAATGTTCACTGTACATGTTCGTCCTAAGGCCTTTGGAAACGTTCCAGTTTTCAGAGCTCAAATGTTTTGTTCATATATTAGACCTCGCATTAAAACAAGACTCTCGCCTACAAACTATCCAGATTAATGTTAATATCAACCAGCGATGTTTGACACAAACATTAAATTGCTAAAAATGAACTCTAATTAAGCACATAACAAAAGAAATTAGAACGTCATCTCTGCTCTGCAGAAATCACTACAATCTATACAAACATGCAAAGCACATATGTCCACCCATGCCACTTTAAAGGCACTTTTGTCCTTTGTGACCATAAAAATGAGCTTAGCAAAAAACAGCACGTTGTGAAGAACACATGTACTCCCACCCCGCTTCCTGTCCCTTTTGTGCCCTTCGCTGTACCATCCTTGCTCAAGCACTCATATAATTGCAGTAGACAATCAGATGCCATCTTTATGGGCGCATGGTACAACTGTCACAACGTGTAAGAGCGCGATAAAGCGTGGTCGATAAGTCCTGTCAAAAGAGCTTATGACATGTTAACGCTCCCCTCACCACCAAGCGGTGTTGATTGTTCCACTGAATCAGTCAGCGAGAGACGGCGGGGCCCTGTTCCTAGCAGATGTCGTGGCTGATGCTTCTCCCCCGGCCTTACGTTGTTAATAAGAGTTAGGAGGGATGGTGGCGGCCAAGTGTTTGTCGCGGCGTAGGTGGAGTGGGGGTGGTGCATCTTGTATTGTTAGTAAACTTATCTTGACAAAGGTGTTGCGAGATGATGAAGAGGTGAAGGCTAAATGACACCAGGAAGAATCCTAATGTGTTTATCACGGTGTCAACGGCACACTGGGCTGCCCAGCTCTCCTTTAAAATGGATTTTTAGTCAACTGAATGTTTGTTGTTCTTGCAATCCCATGTCAAAGAATTGCCACGAGACATAATAACTCAAAACACCTTTAAGACCATATGCCTTATCCAGCTTTTATTGCTATATGCAAACATTTCCAAAAGTGGGGCTAAATATTTGGAGAATTTCACAAAGTTGTTTTTTGTTGTTTTTTTTACAATTCTAGTAAGCAACACTTCAGCACACCTCTTGCTTATGTCATTTAGCGGTGACATCTTTAGAAGTAAATGAAAGACGTGAAATGAAAAAAACTTCATGGTTCTTCATGCAGAAAAGAGCCATGACACACACCCTTAAAGGTAAGGTCTTGGTGACTGCTGTGTGCTGATGCATGTGTGACTGTCTAAGTACAGTGTCGGCTGACAGAAATCAATGTCTGTGAACCTGGTGACAACAGATTCCTCTCCCCTTGCTTTAAGCTTGATTCTAACCCAGTTCACTTTAAGCCTTTAGATTTAAACTGAATGTTTGTGTCCCGATGATTTCACTGCGCCAAGTTTTACTGTTAAAAAAAGGGGAACGAAATAACAGGCTCACTTCCTAATTTCCTCTCTGATTTTTAGATCTTTTTCCTTTACATGACAGAAGATTTTCCAGCCTAAGTGTTTTAACGGAGTCGGTATTTTCTTTAAAAGGATCACCAATTTCTTGGTGCTTTAAGAGTGGCTCTAAATAAAAACATAGTCTCACTGGGGAAACGTTCGGTCAAACTTTCACTATTAGTGTGCAAACATATGAATGAGAGGGTGAAGTACAGTATGTTTAAGTGTTGAGTTATGAACGTGAATTAATTCAGTTTTAACATTGTCAGATGAATTTGTAGCTAGCTCTTGATAAGGGCGAACTGGCACAACACTGTCAGTTCCTTTTTCTTATAAATGGAAATGGAAGTGGCTTAGAGGGGAAAAGGGAATTATTACCTTCTTCTCTTCTCATTCCTATTTTCCTCAGACTTGGCATTTGGCAACTTTTTTTGCTGTTGTTGCTTTAACATCTGGTGACAGCTGCCGGGTACAGGAAGGCCAGTTTAGGACTGAGTCCGTTCCTTACCTGTCAGCTGGCAAATGACAGCTAGAACTGATGATGTGTGGCAACAGGAGGAGTTTCCTGTTTAAATATTTTGTTGACAGGAGGAGATATAAACCAGTGACAACCTGAGCAATTTAAGATTGTCCACTGATAACATAAATGTGCCACTGAGAAACTGGAATTCATCGCATATGGCGTAGTCTATGTCTTTATTCACTAATTCAAGGCAAAAGTTTAGTCTTGGTTCTAAAACAAACTTTTTATTTTTACTATCTTTTAGCCACATCATTGTTTGTTTCTGCTTAGGTTAGGTAATTAAAAGTAACATACTGAAACATGCTAACTAGTATCAAACACCAACAAGTGTGTGCAAAAGCCCAAACATTAAAGCTATCTCTCACTAATTTCTGCCTATCCTGCTTTTCAACAATCTCCCAGAAACTTTTTCTTTATACTTTGGATAATCTCAAAGTTGCTGTTTTACTATCTTATGCCCAGCATTCTTTGTCTGTCAAGCGATTCGATCTCACTGTGCTTCATGTTTTCAGCCATCTGATAAGATGCCTGTCTAAAATTCTCTTTTGTCAAAAAATAAAAATAATGCAAATTAATATACATTTTTGCCCCAGTCCAACTCTTATATCTTTCTTGCAACAGTTCCATTGTTAAACATAAAGTTATAAAGTATTCTGATGACCACTACAGCGTATTGATCTCTTGCAATCCACTCACAATTCAACAAGCTAAACTGCCCTTTATTTTGCTGTTGGCTTGGCTAACTTAGTGCCGTAGTGGTCAGGACTTAAAGGAGTTGACCCACGGTTTCTGCAGACGGCCCCTGCAGAGCGTTTCCCCCCTTTTGCCTTTAGACAGTGGTGCGAAGGTCGCCTTTCATTCACGCTTCTGTACTGATTTCCTGCTGTGGCCTCATGACTTTGTCTGGCTTTGACTTCAGTCAGGCTCCATCAGTGAGGAACCCGACAGTGAGAATATACCACAAAGGCATTCTGGGACTGTGCCAACGGGGTGAGCAAGAAGAGGCAAGAGGAAATGTGTAAAAGTTTGAAGCTGACTGCACAAGAGAATCGAAGGGTCAACTCCAAATTATGAAATCAGAATTGACAGAAACTATTAACCATAGCAAATGTTTGGAGGGAGATTTTATCCAATAGATAAACACCAAGTAGCATTGAGCTAAGATGTGGAAGAAAAAATAATAAATGTTTGGGTCTTGTTTATCTTTTTTTTTATTTTTAGGAAATTTAAAATCTGTTGCATGTATTTGTCTTTAGTCTTCCTTTTTTTTTTTTTTTTTACCATTATACACCTAGATATCAAATATTACCAAAGACATAGCATCGTTACGACCAAAGAAGACACAAGATAGGTCAAAAATAATGTCGAGGAGAGTAATGCATAAGTGGAATACAAAATAATGGCCAATTGTAAAGAGGAAAGACAAAGAATGCTTGTTTTTCAGAGGATATCATGAAACCATGCATTACAGTTGTGTGTCTCTGTTGCCACCAAAGATTGTTGGATACGCACCTACTTCCTGCAAGGATCTACACATATAGACAATGGATGGATGATGAACTGATCCTAATACAAATAGATACCTTGCTTAAGTTGTACTCAGAAACAAAGCAAAACCGTATTCTTCAACTAGAAATTATACACTTATCATATAAAAAACGCTCGAGTTTAGGAAAAAAAAAAGGTCAAAGGGTGTGAATACTTTTGCAAAGCACTTTACAGTTTTTTATTTCATCACTGAGTTTCAATCGTTTGCACTATACTTGGTTCCACCCTGTTCTAAAGGATTGATTTTAAACATTGTGGGTGTCCATAACATTAACCCTGCATGGTGTGAAGCTATCGCTTTGCCACACACAGAACTTAAAGCGGCTTGTCCGGATTTAACTCCTGTGGGAAAAACTTAATTCACACCTCTGTGGTGAGCAGTGCTGTCTGCTGGTGTGCTCGCTGGAAAGATGAATTTCAGAAGAATGTTAACATAACCGGGAGGACAAGGCCTTCTTTAATGGTTCGACCGCAGAATAAATGGCCCCAACTAGTCACAAGGCTCGCTCAAATGACTTTGAGCTGTTTTTATCCTTCGTATCTACTTTGTAACACTTTGCAACAAACGCAAGGCGAGGGATCCAACACAACTTCAATGAACAATGGCTCTGTCTTCTGGCTGGTTTATGCAAAACATTTTTTGTTTTAAAAAGAATACCACAAGTACACACGGAGTAGTTGGCATAGGAGTCAGAGGTCAGGGGCTCTGCATGTATCTGATTTATTGGCACAGGATGAAAAATATGCTGACATCAGACAAAAAGAAAAAAAAAAAAAGACTCGCTTTGAGCAATAATTTTAATATGCAGAGCATGTAAGCAGGAAAGAAACAAAAACTGTTTAAACAGCAACCAGGAAAGCTAAAAAAAAAAAAAAACACTCCAACAGATTTGAATATTTAAAAGGTCACACAGACTAATCAGTAGAAGGTATTTATAAGTTATTACCCAAAATGTACCTCTCATCTTCTCTGCATTTCCATTTCTCATTACCTCCATGATGTAAACACACCAGCTCTCCTAGCACTGGCGGGATCGGGCCTGTTAATGGTGCTAATAGCAAGCATCCAGCCAGCAGCAGTCGGGCTTTAGGAGGCGCAGATCATTGTTCACTTGTCACGAAAAAGATCCCTCGGCCTCTGGGTGCTCTTTTGCTGTGTGGCCTCCGTCCTTTCGTCACACACTCCGCTTGCTCACTCGCTCGCTGCCTCTCTTCGTCCTTCTCTCTCCAGTAGCCCCCTGTGGGAGCGTGAGGGTGAAATGACACACAGTGGCTGACTGTCGCCCAGGGGCCCTCGGGTTCTGGCCTTGGCTGGCTGGATCTGTGTGGCAGCTGGTGAGCCCGCTGCCCTCTCCGTGGCCCGCAGCATCAACAGTGGTGGTAGTGGGACTGATTGGGGCCTCTCTCTGATCGCCGACTCTAGGGCTGACGTTTAACTGCTCGCTGCTGCCCACACAACTGGTGGCGAGGAAGTGGAATGGAGAGCGGAGATTGGAAAAAACACGACACATGCAAAGAAACTACGACGAGGGGCTGGGGGAAAAGAAATGTGCTGAGAGGTTTAATGAGGTAAAATCTGAAAAGTTAAGAGTATGGGCTGTGGTGTTTATAGGGTTACAACATTAATCCAGCAACCACATCAAGCAAGAGCTTGGGACGTAATGCGCTGCCAGTCAAGTCCGTTCACCTCCGATAACAGCGGTAGAAGACTCCAGGCTCAGATTAAACAAAAACAACATTCACCAACAGAAAAGCTACAGTAGCAGCACTGCATTGCATACAGTTTTCCCTTTAAAAACAAACAATGCCATAAAAATACCTGAACTCTGCGATTAAGTCATTTCACTGCTCTGTGGAAAAATTAGGAGGGTTAAGACGCCTGAATCTTTATAAATAGTGCTTGCAAGACTGAGACATTGATTACTTATTAACAACAGACATTGCTTTAGAACTCAACTATTTTTCTTATCCTCAACTGAAAAAAAAAAATCAGCGGGGACATATTGTTGACACAGAACTTGAATAAGAGAACATTGATATGGCGATGTGGCAAGACCCTTAATTTGATCCATGTTGTACTTTAGGAGATCAGTTGTCCAGATCTGATCAGAAGATTAGTACCGAGTAAGGCTGGGGGGAGGAGGATGATGATGATGTCAGTGCTCAGTGGTGTCTGCTGGTGTATAGTCTGTTCCTGAGCACAACTACTGGGGGGAGGTGGTGTCGGACCCCTGGGTGGTGCTGGATGTGGTCGAACCACCGCGCCACGTTCACGTACTGCTCCTTCTCCTGGACGGCCAAGTCCAGCTGGGAGGGAGGGGGGATAACGAGAGAGAGAGAGAGAGAGAGAGAGAGAGAGAGAGAGAGAGAGAGAGAGAGAGGTGTGTTTTGAAAGCAGCATGACATCATGAGGCTAGTAAATACATTTTATAATATTCACAGATGCTGTAGATTGTTCATTTACATTTTAAACCTAGATATTTTCAAAGTTATACATAATTAAGGTTGTTTTAATGATTTTTAATTCAATACACTTTATTTTTGATACATTATATTGTATTGTATATTATATATTATACTGATAATTTTATTTATTTTATCTTTATGAGCCCAGAAGATGCCAGAGTGTCAAACTAATTTTAATATAGTCTAAAAAAAGTTCTTAATTTTTCAAGTTTCTATGGAAAAAGCAAAACTGAGAAAACATAATAAAACAAAATATGATGAAAAAAATAACTACAACAGGTTCCACATGTTGGGTCAGAGTAATAATTTCATCATGAAGCAGAACTATATTTAAAGGCACAAAATGATGTTTACACTTCAGCATTGCTGCATTTCTGCTCATGGTAAATTATATTTAAAAAAAAAGCAAAACACAGTAAAAATATCGAATTTTCAAGGAAAATTTTTAAAATTGACCAGAATCAGATAGCAAATAATAAAAGTTAATAAAACAGATCAGCTTCAATCAGATGAAAAAAATTTAATTTCTACACAGGTGTCAAACTTTTATCTCAGAAAGATGAAACTTTGATTTGTGTTCGATGCTGCAACACAAATCTAATTAGGCCTACGTTTGTTTTTCATTATGCTATTAAGTGAAATAGGCAAATCCCACACATATACAAACATTCGGCCTGGAAGCCACGTAGCATCAGTCAGGTTTAATGTTTGTGCAAAGTTGTTTTTCTTGAATTGAACATCGGCACTGGCCGAGGTCAGGGGTTGAGCCAGCTGACCCGCTGTCCCCGAGGTTAAAAACCACACTGACAGCGAATCAAAGTGACGCTCATCTGCCTGGTGGCGGGGGCCAAGCTTCCATCTCCGCCACAACCGCTGACATCTCTCAACATGTGATCCCTCCCTCCCCGAGTCGTGTTCTGCCGCTCCCGTTTCTGAACTCGCTTTTCTTTCATCCTGGAAGGCAGAACAAACTTACTTGTCCCTGGTCTGAGGCTAAAGCCATCACTTTATGCCACATCACTTAATCTGTTTGAAGGGAGCTGAAAATGTGTTTAGAATCCGGGTGTTCATTGCCAGCTTGTCCCCGATGCCCTTTGGCCATATGACTGGTCTAATTGTGTGTTATATACGATGACAAATTGATAATTAGAGCTGTGGTTTGAGAAAAGTGAGAGACGAGATTAATTTAATATAGAAGGGAGAAGGAATGGATGCCTCGCTTCTCCCTGTATGGCTATAAGAACTCCAAGACATAATCAATCAAACTTACTCATGAATATACAATTCAGCATCGCATTATAGAAACTAAAGCGGCCTAAAGTTGGCTGTGAAGTTCTGTGTTGTCACGAAACAAAACATTTAGAATACATCAAAATCTTTATTAGCATTATATTAACAGAGTAAGCAAGAATATTAAAGAAATAAAGCAAAACATGCAAAAATATTTCTACACATGGAACTTTTTTACATTTTATCCCGTTATTATGACACAAACTTCGATACATGTTATTTGAATTGTATCTGACAGACACAATTCAAATAAAAAGTGCAAAATATATTGTTCTATATTTACGGTAACATGCTGTAATAGTAACTAAAAGCTAAAAAAAAGAAAAAAAAAGAAGAGAACTTACTATGATTGAGTGTATTCCATAGTACATAAGAACATCAGCTAAAGTTAACTGGTTCCCTGCCAGGTAGACTTTGTCTTGCATGTAGAGGTTGAGGTCCTGAAAGAGGAAATTTCCAAACAATGCAACATATGCAAATTAAGTCTCAAAATATGATAATTTATGCATTATGGTAAATATTTCTGTGTAAACACACTTGTCTTCACATGACAGATGAAAACATTCCATGAATCACTAATGAAGCTCCCCCCGTATTTGACTTTTAAGTCTTATCTTACTCCAAAATTCTGTTCCGGATATCATTATCAGCCTAATATTGTCTGCGACAGTTTCTTTTGTACATGGCTGTCGTCATATTCTGTATTAAATTGAGCTCCTTTAAACATGTAAATGTGCCGAAGCAGCAGGTTCATATCTTTTATATATCTGAGGGTGCATGAGGTACATAGGAGTGCAGCTGTTGCATCTGCATGTCTGCGATGTGAATAGAAATCATTTGTAACCTGAGGGCCCCCGTCGTCTCTCGTCATGGCTGGAGACTTAGCGCAGATGCCCAACAAAACGAGCTGTTTGTTTGCTCCACGACAAAACGACCGCGAATCCAGTGAAGCCTTTTCAAACTCTGGTGGCCTTGTTGTGCGTTTCTCAGCCGTCGCCTGTGTATGCAAAGTCGCACGTGGAAGTGCTGGTCCCAGGGGACGAGGGAGGGGGGAGGAGGGACCTCTTTAGCGCTTGTACATTACACAAAGGGAAGACTTTCCACACACACTTACAGAAGCATCTTGGGGGCAAATGGAGTTATTGTGCGGGAAGAGTGGGTGATGCCAAACAAGGCATGAAGACTGCAGACTTCCTCCCCTTCAAGAATCAGATCCTTGCTTTTCTTTGCCTACAGCCATGGAGCTAAAGCCCAGTCGTGCATCTGAGGAGGGGAGGCTCTCCTAGTAACCCCCACCGACACACGGAGCTCCAAGCTCAGTTCTCTTCTACCTTAACTGGGCATTTAACCTAACTGGATCAAAAGCTGCGTTTCAATAATCAGTTCTAATGCACAAGTGTACAACTTTTAAGTCTAATCGATGAGAATTTCATCATTCATAACTTCAATGCTACAATATTTCAAAAGGTTATCCTCTTTCATTAAGCACAGATATTTAATATTATACTTCACAAACACTGCCAAATACCTAACGATGCTGTTAATGCATTATACTTAATATTTTTGGATCAATCTTTTTCTTTCGTACCTTACTACATATATAAAGGTCAAACATCTGTTACCTTAATACTGCAAAAACAAAATGGACAGAGTTGCTTTCTTTGTTTCTTTCTTTTTTAAAAAAATTGATTTTGGGACATTTTACATCGATTTTGGATCATACTAAGTAAGAATCCATTTTTTGGCATGCCCAAAAGGTGCGAACAAACTTGCTCATGTTAGTAAATACCATGTTGATGCTTTTGGTGACATAAAAACAGGAGCTTGCATATTCTGTTACCTGAATACTGCTGGAGTTCGTGGATCATAAAAGAAATGACAGTCATCTGCAGCAGCAAATTACCAAGTAAACCTAAATGGTTTAAGGTGGGGTTCCCAGATTAATTATTACGTAGCTACCTTCAAACACAGTGCACTACTCAAAAGGTTTAGCAGATGTTAGATGTTTACTTAAAAAGCTAGTCGAGCCTCTGAAAGTATGAATTTCTTATTTACATCCCCGGGAGTGGGAGTTTAAGAGATCCTGCTGTTGTCACTTTTGCATCTCTGAATAATTTAATGGGAGATGACTGAAGCGCTTGAAAGAAGGGAGTTAAGGATGCAGCTGAAGCAGCAGGACAGGACAGGGGGGCCACCGGCACCAGCGCCGAGCCGCTCAGGGCGACTTCCTCCTGTAAGTGGCGCCATTAAAATATTTAAAGGCCTGTCCAGATAACATGCTGCAACACAGCATGACTCCTCAGCCATGCCACAACAGTGTGTCACGCTTCGAAGAGAGCACGCACGCAAACACACACACACGCAGAGACTTCACACTGACAGGACGGCGCCAAGAGGCGCCCAGCGTCCAGCGCAAGAGTGGCTGACGATCCGTTTCATGCTGACTGGCGTCAGGCACATTAAAGCGCTTTTCTCTGTCGTGCGGGGTCGTGTCACTGAAGGGGCCATATATCAGCCTTTATTCCTGTCGCTTGTCCCTTAACGAGACAAACAAACAGATACAGGCGTATTGATCGAGCAGAGGAAAGGTTCAATATTTGTTGACGAGGAGCTGTTGAGAAACGAAACGACACTATTTTTATTGGAAGAAATAAATTAACGTATTCAGAATTAGCAGCTTTATGATCTGTGAAAAATATATTTGGACCTTAAAGAGGGAAGATATCAAAGTTTTTCTTTATGACTTTTTACCTTCAGGATGCTCTTGGTGTCCTCTATGTGGCTGTCAAGTTTGGTCACCCTGTACTCCAGCCACTGCTGCACCACCGCCCTGCCTTCTGCACCGTCACCCAGCAGCTCTGGGCGCTTGGCCTCTTTTACCAGGTGACAGGCAATGGTCACCAGTCCCACCAGTGGGGGGGCGTTATTATTCTGTAACACAGGCACCTGAAGGGGGAGGTGCGAAAAGGGGAGGGGCAGCAAGATGTCAACAACTGGGTTTCAGCAAAACTGGGTACCTGCAGAAGCCTCATGTCAAAATGATAGACTTTTTCAAACATCTTTTTTTCCGTACTCTCACTCCTGTTTATTTAGTCTGTGTTAAAATTGTATATACAGAATCTCATTATGGATTTATGACAGAAACTGCAGTAGGGATCATCAAGCTTAAATATGGACTGGACAAAAACCAGATTGTAAGGAAGAGAATGGGTGATGCAACACTTGTGGAAGAGGCAATAAAGACTGAAGATACAAATATTTTCTATAATGTGTATTTTTCACTCCTGTGTCTATCACCAGCAGTGGGAGTTAACACCCACTTTAAATGGCTCCGAGTCCACACTCAGTACACAGCCGACTCCACCCCTCTTATGCAGAGCATGCTGCTCCTTTCATAGAGACTCTATGTTGAAATCGGAAAATCAGGTTTATATGCCGAAATAACATTATTCTTCCGAATTAAATGTAATAATATAAGCCAATGGTATGAGAACAAAAGCTAGCAACAAAAGCTACCCCCCATTTAATACACATGTTTAGCTTGTTAGCATTTCTTTGATAGACAACGTGCACTCGCCCGCAGCTGTTTGAAAGCACCCATTCAATTCGCCTCCATAATAGGGTGGGAAAACAAATAACCGACATATTACCTTTTTATCTCCCTGTGTGCTATACTTGTTCGGCTTTTTAAGGCCCAAGTATTTTTCCAGAGACGCTAACTCCCGCAACGCCATGTTTCTGAGTGTGGAGAAGCAGCGGAGAAGAGCGACCGACGTGATTGGATGAAAAGCTTAACTCCCGCCTCCACAAGGTTTGACTGACAGGAAATGTAACCAATCAAAACGCTCAAGATGCTTTCGCGTCTCTTTCATTTTAATGCGTCAGTGAATATGACAAATAAACTCACCAATCTTCAATTTTTGTATATAAAAAATGTATTTTTATTGTTTTTTTTTAATGTAAGGGAAGAATAAAAAGGGAGTGACTTACCAGATGAATTAATTACCAGATAAATATTATTTTAAAGTGCATATATTTTATATAAATCCTGACGATTACTAAGATTCATTATTATTTTATCCGTATTTCAAATAGGATCATACTAACTAACTTGGGGTTTATTAAATACGCAAAAATATTTAGTTTATTTGTGTAGCAAATATGTGAAACAAATACAAACAGTCCATTAGCAGTCTGTACTGGACTCAACACCTTTATGCCTTGTTATAGCATTGTTGTAAAAATTCTCTGCTGATGATGTGCACAAACTGACAGTGGGGGGTCTGAAGTTTCGTTTCTCAATGCTGCTGCTCAGTTTATCTTTTCTGTAAGCCGGTCTGGTTCTGCTCTGAATCCTTTGGCATTATGTACTCCACATCATTTTGGATCTATTCTATGCATTTGTTATTCCCCTATAATGAAATGTCACATGTCAGTCAAGATGCAGTTTACTAACTATGGACCATCCAGGTGGATGTATGAGTAGGGATCTATACATTTTAATGTGAAGTGATGCAAAGTGATGGTTGAGCTCAGGTTTTTATGCCACACTTTTAACTCTCAACAGATCTAATAAATAAAAAAAGTACTTTAGATCATTTAATCAGCCTGAGAAAACATCCATCCTATTCTACTTGAACATATTGCTCTCTAGAATAGGTGAGTAGGTGTGGAAAAGTATCCACAAGTAGGCAAGTCCCTGAACACACCACTTCCACTTTAAACCATGAGCATCATGCTTCGGGGATGTTTTTCTTCAGACAGTTCTAAAGGAAAAGCTGTTAGAGACTAGAAAAGGTTTGAAATTGAAGCACATCATGTACTTCCAGGAGAACGACACAAAACACACAAACAAGACTGCACTGAAATTGTTAAGATCGAAACACATAAGTGTGTTAGAATGACCCAGTCAAGTCCAAGTAACGTAAGAACTTGTGCCAAGAGTAGAAAATGTATGTTGACTGAAACACTTCTTCCGATCTGATAGAGCTATTTTACAACAAAAAGTAGGACAATTCTCAGACATATTCAAAAACAGTTGAAAGTGCACCAAATGGGGATTCCTCAAAATATTGACTCAGAAGGTTGAATATAAATGCACATAATACTTTGGAGATTTTTATTTGAAACATACAATACATAGTGTTGAAAAGTATCATTTCACCTTAATTGACCATTATATCTTACTTTATATATTTGACTTTAAATGTGCTGTTGTGTCACAGAGATAAAGCACAGCCCATGTATGGAGGCCTTAGTCCTCGATGTGACCGTCACACGTTCGAATCCCTGCCTGATAATCATGGAGGCATGTCTTCCCCTTCTCTTATTGCCTAATTTCCTGTCTGACCTCTGTCAAATCAAGGCCACTAAAGCCAGTAAAACCTTAAAAAACAGCAAAGATATGTCCCAAAAATACATAGCAGATTGTGGTTGTAACATAACAAAATATGAAAAACAACATTGAATTCACAAATTAATCAGTTACGAGTTTACTCATCTTTAATTTTACTATAGTGTTAAATTAAGTGTTTAACTTTGTCACTCTAAACTGGCTTGATATTGCTTTTGCTTTGTGTGAAATGAAATGGGAATTTTTTTCTTTGGATTCCACCTGTAAGTATCATAGTCACTGCAGACGTTCAGATGAGATAGCAGACATTTTATCCTGTATAAAACAACAATTTAGTGAGTTTTTTTTTAATGTTGTATTATTTTTTTTGATTCTACAAAAATGTTTAAATTGCACTTCCTCATGCAAAATACTTTAAGTGAAATTTATTTCTCAGAGATTTTAAACTGAGGTTCAGCATGCCCCTTTTCATCTAATCCTTGTAATACTTAACAACAGATGATATTTTTAAACCCAATTTGTCGAGAAAACGCTGTCCTAGAAAACAAATTAATCATAAAAATAAGTACACATACCATCATAAAAGATTAGATGCCATGAAACAAGGTGAGGCTAATTCTCAGATTTTTTTTTTTTATCCCATCCAATCTTCCTTTTTTTTATGTTTGTTTATAGACTCCAGCACGTCATACACTTTCACTATTGCAAGGCTCTCTTAAATGCATGCCTGCAGCATTAAAGTGCATCTCCTTTAACTGAATGCCTCCGAGCTGCCACATCCTGTCTGCGCCCAGGCGGGCTGAGGACAACGATCTCTACTGCCTGGGACTAACCGTATAGCCTTTGGGAGTTCTCTCAATGCAGATTGTGATACAGAATCCTGGGTCAAATTAGTAAGGAAATTTACAGCAGGAGGGGGTCAGTGATAGCGCCGTGGGGCTTCCCAAACGCAGGCATAGCCATAAACACAGCCTCAGTCCCGGTTGATACATCCCCTCTGCCTAGTTGAGAGCCTACAATATGCTGTTACACTGATTCGTCTGGCTGGGAAGCAAGGCCCGCAGTTCCGCCTGTCCCCCCGTTTACCTTTTATAACCTGTGAAAGCTCTTTGACGGAATACGCGGCTCCAACCGCACAGGGAAGCTCAGGGGAGGAGGATTGGGGGGGATCTGTTGTGAGCAGTCGACATGAGCGCTGTCAGCACAGATTGGGGAAATTGCGTATTGGTGCTGGATCAGATCTCCAACATAGGGCGAGCATGGGGACAGGCGGCAGGCGGCTCTGTGACAGTTCGGGAGAGGGCTGAGCGCTGGGAGATGAAGACAGACAGATGCATGGAGGTCAGCTTGCTGCCTGCACCTTCGGCTCCTGTCAGATGTTTTGGTTTTAGTTTAGTTTATTCCGTGCATGTGATAGAAGGCTGACAGAACAGATGCAAAGATAGATTTTGGTAAAACTATTAGAAATTGTACAGTGCTTTCTCTGGTATCTGTAAAGTAAGAAAAAGTTACTGTAAAACCTAATTGTGCTCAAGTGGAAATTGTGACAAGGGAGAATGTGTGCAAGTGAGCAAAATTATGACTTTTTAAAAATAAAATAAAACTAATTATTATTTTGAATTAATAATTTTGGCGAGAACTTCTTTTTTCTTCTATATTGAGCACAAATCATAAACAAACACACAGACAAGTAGTTCTACATCTTTGACTATCTTAACAGATTAAAGCAGTAGCACAACCAGACACTTTTTTGTTCAATTTCCTTGCATTATTTCATTTAACCAAATGAAAGACAAAAACTTTTTCATTCATTACACTGAAAGATTAATCGATGAATGTCAAACTTGCTAGCAAGTTTTAAAAGGTGGTCCATCTTAGCTGCTCTTGTTAGAAAAAAGGTTCATGTGCCACAATAACGTTTCATATTTTTGTCACTTACCAGCTATTTGTTTTTACACGGTGTAACATGGAGGGACAAGCCAGCCTAGCAAAAATGTAATTTAATAATTTCACTGAATCATTCAAATTGAAACTAACATTTGGTTAATATATTCAAATGTCTTTTACATGAAAAAAAAACAACATTTTACTCAGAAATGTTCATCCACCTAGACAAAATGTATGCAAATTGTTACATCCATTTTATTGGTTAAGTTTAAATCTTGTTTTATTTTGGAAAAGAATTAAAAACTAATCACAGCTATTGGGAACGAAGAAAAATAACGAAAGGTTTCCGGTCATGTCTTTCATATTGGAGATTAACTATAAGAAACCTGATTTGAAACCTAATCTTGGAAGATTCAATGTCATCTCCAAGACATATTTCCTCCCCGTTCCCCTACCAGATACTATACAGTAAGTCACTTTCAGTCAGTGTAGTACATGACTAATGGCAGTCTGGCTTTTGGCTCCAGAGCTGCTGGCTCCAAAGTGAAGGAGAGTTGGAGGATGCCAGAAATGTCGCACCTCCAGGCGGGACCCTATGGGCCCTCGTGACGACAACAGTGATGGGATTATAGGAACCACCCTGCTGCACCCTGCAGAAGCGGGGCACCCAAAGGCTAAAGACAACAAGCTTGTCCCACACTCTGTCATTAACACACACGCACATGCAAATGAGAGCATGTTGTGTCCTTAAGAAGGCGGGAGGAAGCGCTGAATGAGCTGGTGACATGGGTGGAGAGATGACATTTTTGTGGCATTTCATGTCTTTCTTTAACGTTTGATTAGCATTAGAATGCGCTCATAAATGTTTGTGTGCGAGTGCAAGTGGATGTAGGGCATCTGGAAGTCTGATCCGAACAGGTCCCCTGAAGACAAGCGAACAAATAATAGAAGCACTTTCTCTGTTTCCTGCGCCTATGCTTACATGCCAACCCACAAGACGGTGGAGCATGCTCGGGGACACGGCACCAGCTCACCAACCCTGTCCCTGCCTCGCATCCAGCAGCAGTCACTTAGGAGTATTAATTACTGCTCTAAATTTCTTCCTCCATAGCCATCCGTGTCCCCCTCAGACAAACAGCCACGGTGGGAGGATCTTGATTTTTATAGCTTCTGAAACATCAGATGTCTTTCACTGAAGTTGCCCACTGGCCATGCAGGTTTCTCTCCATCTCTCTATGGCTCATTCTCTCTTCCCGTGTCTCTCAGCCATGATTCAGACAAAATCTTGGGAGGAAAGCTGTTGTGCCGGTGCTCCTGCCGTGGCCGGGAGCTCGATGGGGTAGACTCCCATGGTGTTAGAGGTTTGGAATCGGGCAGACTCGCACACACTTGGCGAAGACTGGCTGCAAGCTGCTCGCAGAACTGCTCTTTTGTAGTTCACCAGCAGGGAGCACTGTGGGTCTTTCAAAGAATCCTATAGTCAGCGTGGGTTGAGAGCCCAGCTCCAGCTGACACCGGAGCCCTGTCCAGGCGGAAAAAGATAAATCCCATTTTATGAGGGACTGTATCCTGACTGTTTGGTAGAGATGCAACAAAAATACTGGAACCAATTTTGAAAGCAATCAAGCATCTTTAAACCAACATTTGTACAGGAACTTTTGCACTACTCCATATTTTATTATTATTATTTTTTACATTTTCTTAATCATCTATTAACTTCATAAAGGTGCTTGCTAACATCATAGATAAGGGTCAGGTATTATCTAATGAGGTCTGCTTGATGAAACTTCCTGGTTCAGAGGTGCATTAAGGTTTTTTGTTTTTTTTTCTCACCACTTCCAAAAGGTTAAAAGGAAACTCCATCTTTTTCATTGCAAAGTTGGAAACATTAAAGAATCCCAGACTCTTGAGGACACATTTGGGAAACCTCAGCCCCTGCTCCTAATCCGCCCCTCTCATCCGTCTTCATGTCTTTAACCCATTAGTTTGATTCACTGCCTCTGGAGCAGGAAAGTGAAAGCTCAGGCCAGCACTTGTCTCTCCTATGACTGCATCCACTATATCCCTTCTGTGTGGCACTTTATGGCCTCCTGAAAAGAGGTAGAAGGAACATTGAGGTGTATGTGTGAGTGTGTGTGTGTGCTGAAAAAGAAGACAGAGCATCATGGATGGAGTTGGGTGGGGGGTTGGGAGGGGAGAGTTGAGAGATAGATATGGGGAGATTCAGAAGGTTATTTGTCCCTCTTCCTCTCTCCGAGAGCAAGGAATCATGGTCTTCATGACAGGTCGCCAGCGCCCGTTGGGGCCGATCTATATGAGGCCCTCTTTATTGGCAATTTCAACCCAGGGACAGATGAGGCTCCAGCCGGCCAGGCAGCCGGCCGGACAGGCAGACTATGATGAAAGCAGCCAGGACTCACCTGTGACTCTCGTACTGAAGGCTGCAGGAATAATGCATCAAAGGTTATACGTGGAGCTATGCGCGCCGTGTGGTGTGTAGACGTACCAGTCGAAATAATGTATGGCTGCTGTCATGCCCAGAGGTCTCTGTTTAATATGAGGAGAATCACTGGGTTGTGTTGGAGGAAGATTTCGATTGAGATGCTCTGGATACTTTACATATTGTTGGAATGTAGGGTAAATAATTCAACTCGGAGCAACAGTCAAGAGCCTGGCCGTGACTTATTGCTTTTGGCTTCCTTGGAGTAACACTGCGGCTGTGAACATGCGTATTTTATAACTATGCATCTATAGTGCATCGCGTGGCAATCCTATAAAACCATGTCTGCGCCCGTATGAATACTATATTGTTTCGCCCGAGTGCGGGGCGACATTAAAAAGCATTCTTAAACCTGAATGTTGAGCTGATTGTAATAAAACATTAAAGGCGCCATAAGTACTAACACATCGCTTTTCTGATTCTGCTTGAACTGACACGCAGCTCCACTCGGCAACAGACGTTTCTTAACATCTCGCGCGGGGTAGCGCTCGTATCACGCGCGGCCCTTCCTCCTCAAGTCTCCGAGACGCGTTTCCCATTTTTCAAAGTTCCTGAATCACACGAGGCAAATCAGTGGGAACTAGCATGACAACATTCAAGCTCTGAGCAGACAATATGTCCCGAGGCCAATTCCTCCATCCAACGAGCTGCTGAATGAAAGGCAGATTCTGAGAAACTGACGAACACCATGAAATAGCCCTGTAATGAACAATTGCTCTCATATGAGAGGGCCCATTCTGTGAGGAACAGCCATTAGAGCCGTCTCCCTCTGTTAATTCCTAATCGATTGGCACAGTCTGTAAAGCATTGATCAGCGGCTCGCTTTCAAAAGTGTTGAAAGTGTGAAAAGGTTTAAAGAAAATATGATTCAGGGGCGCTGAACGGGTTATGAGAGAAGAAAACTACGGTACGTCTGTGTGTTGGAAGAAAGATTTCCCATTTAGGATAAATGAATTCAGAAAAGGTTGGTTGTTTTTCCATTTCTGTTTAAACTACATAGTGCCTTGGAAAAATTATTCAAAATTCTTATACTTTTTCACATTTTGCCTTGCTACCTGCAGTCTTAGTTTATTGAGACATGTGATACACAAAAACAAAGTAGGGCCTACTAGTGAGAGTCAAATCAGATGGAGAGTGAGTGTAAACATCAATGTTCAAGTCTTGACTGGGATTTGCGATTAGATTTTAGCTGGTGCATCACACTTCACGTCGAACCTGCTTTGTTGTTCTTGCTGAAGAAAAGCAACTGCAGAATTATGTTACCAAAGCACTTTATTCTGGTGTTTTTATGTATGAAGTTTGGCAAGAGAGTTACATTTGATCTCATTTGACAAACACACCTTTCTACACATGTTTGCACTGTTCCACACATAATACCATGGCGAAGGGCAAAATGTTAAAAAGCTTATAGGGAACTAAACACTGTTGCATGGTACAATATTAAGACTTAAAGGCCAAGAAGAAATGTTGAATGAGAAAGATTTAGGAGCAGAAATTCAACTCAATAACTGCACACATAGATATGACGATGTCCAGACTTCTGTTTTAAAAAAAAAAAAAAAAATTTAGATGGTTACAATGAGCTTAAAGTTTTTATCTGCTTCATTTAGCAAACTATGCATAGTTATAGGTATGTCTAAATATATTTCCGCCCCTGGAAGGAGTCATTTCAACCCCAATCACTTGGTACTCAGTGAAAGATGAAGGGTCAAAAATACCAGTGGGGACATGCAAAAAGCTTATTATCAATTATAAGAAGGGATTGAACACTATGAAGACAGTTATGCTTTTCCTATCAATTGTTCAGAAAGGTGTTTATTAAAACTTATATATGTATATAACAACCTGAGCAATTCTGGTTTGAGCTTAGTGATACCTCTGTCACTTGAGATCACCAAAAAACACTTCTTGTTTGACTAAAAATTACTTTAAATTAAAATTTGCAGGGGTATGAATAATGTTTGAGCCTCACCAAACATGTATGTGTATGGATATGCAGTATAACCAAAAAGGTACATTTATAAACACCATGTACACATACATATGTATATTTTTGTAACAGATTCTGTGAAAAGACTTGTGTAGTCTGCTGTAGCTTCTCCTTGTGTTTGTCCTTCTATCTCTCCATGCTTGTCCTCCCTTTTCCTCCATGTACACTCAGCCTCTAATTAATTTAATAAAGTGTAGCAATTTTGACATTTAGGGCTCTAATTGTCTCCACAGTAGCGGACCGGCTGACCAGCGCTGCAGATAACACAGACTGACAGGATCAGAGAAATGTCTGTTTATCTGGGGAATTAAAGGGTAAAACCAGGCCTGGCTTAGTAATAGGTGCTCTCCTGCACTCATGTGTGTGCATGTCTGTCTTTGTGTGTGAAAGGTAAAGTTTTGTTTTGTTTTTTTTTGTCTGTGAACTTGGGTTTTTACAAGTGTGAGGATTCTCCGTGAGAGACAAGCTCGGTTATTGCTTAAATGGATGGGGCTAATGGTTGATACAGGCGCTTCACTTGTTTACGCCTATCAGTGTTGTCCATCTTAAAATGGACACTTGTGACCTTTGCCTCAGGTTCGGTTTGGGTTGCTGGTGGCAATACACATGTGCAGCGGTCTGTCTGTGCAAATTGCCCTCTTAATAAAGCTATCAGATTCACCAATAGGCCAAAAGATGAGGCCCGGACCCAGCAGTGCTCTTTTTGCCGATGCAGCCAAAGACAATCTTTCCATTTACCTGAGGGGACCTGCTAGCGCCAGCGCTTGCAGCTATTCGCATCTTCCATCAAAACATCACTGACAAGTCAAGTTGCTCTCTCTCCCCTTTCCTGCCGCCTCCGACCCGTAACCCATTTATCTTGAGATAACTTTGTCAGATTGTCAACCAAACTCTCCAGCGGGAGCCAGGCCCAAAGCTTATTACAGGGGAATCAGCGCCGGCCAAGGCTGGTCACTGCTAAACGGATACTCCCTCCGAGCTCCTGCTGACTTGACTGCATTATTGGAGCGGTTGTCCCCACATCAGCTGAAGTCAGTCGGTCAGTCAGGCTGCCAACAATTAGGCTGCTATATTGATCGCATCAAAAAACTTGGCTTTGAATGAGAGCCTTTAGAAAGATCATGACAACATGTACAGTATAGACACCTTTTGATCCGCTGTTGCAATGTTTCCTTCCATGCCATACATTTTTGGGTATTAAGACAACATCACGCACAGTAATAAATGTAAGAAGCTAAAGTAGTTAGTTGATTTTGTTGCACTCTCAGTTTGAATAATACATAATGTTAGGATCAAGCGTGGAGTCTTCACAAGTTATAACTATTTTAGGACAGGATACATACTTCTTTTTTCTGTGGGCCACCTCTTGCTGTATTTCATCCATTTGTAATCCAGGGATTAAGTGTTGCTTGAGATTAAGCTGAAATCTTCATGGCTAATTAATGCAATGCTTGAGTAGCGCTTTTGTAAATGCCACAGTGGTGGTGTCGTTGTGGCGGTATGCTAGGGAAATATTCATCAATGGTAGCATTTCTTCTCCAACCATTGAAACTTACTGTGTGTAAATTTTGTTCTATTGTTTTGTTACTCTTGATGAGGTTTTCACACTTTCTGATGCAGATTACTCTGTACCCTGTGTTCAGATATGAACAGACAGTTGTGAGAGGGCTGCGGAGAATGTAGCCGTAAGGTAGAGTTTATGGCTTTTGGAACAAGGCGCTGAGCTTAACAAGCAGGAGGATAAATCTACAAATACGGTCAAGTGACAATTTATTGAAATGGTTTCATTATCAACAAGCAATGTCAAATAAATCTAGAAACATTAGCTTTGCAGCTCAGCGAAGTCCTTTGAATGAAATCATCGTCAGCAGGAGCAAACTGCGAGTTCATCCAAGACTGTAGCTGTAAGTGTCAAGTCGGATATGTGTTGAGAAACATCCGCTCTCTCTGTTCTTCCTCTGGCTATTGAAAATAAACATATGGACTGAAAAATCGAATCATTTAATTTTAGTGGGATCCATGCTGAGTGAAAGCAGCAGCCTCAGAATGATGTGTTTGTTTGTGAATCTTTACTTATTTTTTTTCTTTTTTCTTTTTACACCAATGCTTTGTGACATGTTGCCCAGGACACGACGCTATTCCCGGCCAGAAGACCTTGGCTTCATGAATAATGTGCCAACGTTAATCTTGAGTGGTCTTGATTTATTCTGGGATGTCTTTGATGCACCAACACGCTGAGGGCTTCACAGGGACAGCTACCACACTGTGGAGACTAAGCGCAGCAATAAAGGGAACTGAAAGGAGGAGAGAAATAGCTAGATGGTGTGACCAAAATTTCTTCATTTGCAGCTATTTCAAAAGTCTAATGTGCCAGTTACAGATAAGTAATTCATTACAAAGATTGTCATTTAGCACATTTAAAACAATGTCAATTGGATATGACCCACAACTTTAAAACTTCTTGGGAAGCTAGAATTCCTTAGCATGCTTTAAAAGAAAACATGTTGAAAATCTGAACAATTAAGGCAAACACACTGCCAAAACTAGAATTATTATATGATGTAGATGTGAAATTCTCTTTGGGTGTTAATCAACAAGGTGATTCAATCAAATTTGTCAATTTTTTTACCAGAACAGGAAATGTTGTATTTGTTCGATGAGCACCTGTCATAATGAGGTGTCAGTAGATGAACACACATTTCTTGGCAGCTCTGTGGTAACAAAAAAGTTGTCAAATACATATGTAACACTTTAAATTTTGCTAAATAGGACATAAATACTCTTCGGAGCTTTTCTAAAGTTTTTCCCTAAGTTTACTTAACTGGCAAGTTAAGTAAACTTAACTTGTGACTTATGAATTCATAAGACACTTCATCTCAAGACATTTACAGGGAAAAAAAGTAGTAAAGTTCATATTATTCAAAAATCTAATTTGGTCCAAGATCAAACTCCTACCTCTCCAGGTTGTTCCAATATAACCCAGCAAAGTTAGATTACACAATTACACAGTCAATTTTGATGCAAAATAGAAAACAAAATAGTTACTTATTCAATGCAAGTTGGGAAAATGTCTTCTATTGAAGGAAGCCCGGTGATCACTAAGACAATAATTTTAAATCAAATCCTTATTGTTAACAAGCATTTGGTAATAGTTGAGAGAAACGTCCTTTTAACAGGAAGAAACCCCCATTAGTGACAGAAAAGTTATAGCCATGCAACTGCTGAGGCCTCCAGGTGCCCGACAATGTGGAAAGCAAGCACAGAGCTCGGCGGTCCAAAAGTACTTTAGAATAGAAAAAAACAAAGTCAGTAAAAGGCTTTGTCAATGGTTTCTGTCCAGGAAAGAGACAAAGCCAAACACAAAAGGGAAGGGAGTAGTCTCTATGGAATAGAAAAACAAAGATTGCACACAAAGCAAATGGAAGCAACAGATTTCTCTATGATTTTTTTCAGGGAAAATAGACACAAAAGTACCGAGCTCGGTTTACTTTTTAATAGAAAGACAGACTAGGCTCGAAGAATGTTCAGCACATCAATATCTCAAATGGCTTTGTCTAAAAAAAAAGACCCTGCTAAACACAGGAGACCGAATGACTTTCTATTGGGGAAAAAACCCCAAAGAGAATATACTTCAGTTATATAGCTAATAGCAAAAATCGCTCCACCACTGGTTTTGTCCAGGACAGAAACCTCTACTAAAGCACTAAATGAGAACTACATTCTACGAAAGGAAGATATTAATGGCTTACTCAAGCCAAGCAGTAAGTTTAAAAAGCATTAAGGCTCTGCCCTCTCTTTACTGCAAGCTTACTTGAAAACAAACAAGCTAACCTTATATGTAAACAAAAATGCCTTTGAAGTTTTTCAATGCAAATAGGACAGAATTTGAATGTTCACCAGGTCGTCCTCAATTTTCCTAAGAAAAACATCACAAGAACCAACTACTGTGCACTCTGTTCCTCTTGTGCGTGACGTCCTCACTGTGAACGGTACATCATTAACTTGGTCAGCGGACAAAAGAGAAAAGGCTCTACCACTCAGTTAAATACAAATGAGTTTTATTGATAAAAGTGCTGAAATTGGACAGGTGTGGGGAAAATGTGAAGTGTAGTTTTTATGTTTTTGTTAGCTTACTTGCCTGGACAACAGATACTGAAGAATAAGGGTGCATAGTAAGAGGGACGAACATGTCACCCCTCCCAAAGACGTCTATGATACACCCCAGTTTAGCAGTGCAATGACCCGGTACTAACAGCATTTACTTCATAGTGTCAGCCGCTACGTTCTGAACCAGTGACCAAAAACACACTCACAGGTACTCAACACACAATATTGTAAATTATTAAAGATTTTACAGTCAGAGTTGAAAGATACTCATTCAGTTTAAAGGTTTGACCAACCAATAAGTAAATATCTAAAGAAAAGAAACACAATGAATCCTATAGTGTCTTTTTTTTTAAATCTTGTCTTTTGTCTTTCCTATTTAAGCAGAGAGAAGAAATAGGCTTCTGAGTAACTCCTGTGAAAATCATGGATAAGTACTTCAAAATTCCTCTAAAACCATTTGACTCAGTTCAACTCAACAGAATAAAAATAAAATGTAAAAAAAAATTCCAGGCAGGAGTGGCTTGGTAAAAATATTTCTTTTATCTTAACATAGGACTTTTTCTTCCCTCACTAGTACTGTACAGAAAATAAAGTTGTGATTTTCAAAAACCTTTCAGTGTAGCATTAAATTATTGCAATAAAAAACTATTTAAAACTATATTTTTTGTCAAAAGGTACAGAAGGTGTTGTGAATTTGGACATCCTCAAGACCAATTAACAACTGTTCATTTTAATCTCTTCCTTTATTTAAAAAATTACATTAGGATGATTTTTTTAAGTGTCTGAATGCTTGATTTGTTGGCTAAACCTAAACAGTGTGACTGCCCTGTTTGCTAGTCCTCTGATGAACAATTGCCCAGGGCGCCTGTCTGCAGTGGAATCAGGCTTTATAGAAATTTATAACAACTTTTTGACAAATAAATTGACCTGTTCTTGAAATGTGGCCCTCCCGTATGTGTCTTACGGATGACCCTGCTTAACCAGGCTATGCATGTGTGCAGACGTTGTAACTTGTTAGCATACAGAGTGCAGTCACAGGTGTTGTCTCTCTCTTGTTTTTGGACCCGGCCCCCGAAGGCCGAGTTAAGGCTTGTTGTTTGGGCTGGGGGGCTGAGGACTGGGATTTATTCAAAGGTGGACTCAGTAAACTCGTCACTCTGAATAGGATCCAGGAACAAACCCGGGGCGAAACCTGGTAAACTATTTGTTGAATCACACTCAAACAACAGTGAGGTGGGCATTCTTTCCTGATGAGCATTTTCTGTACAGAAACCAACACTGTCTAAAAAAAAAAAAAATGTTTCCATTCTCTCGCTCGAATTGTGATCCAACTGTGATGCAATCAGAAGCTCAGTCAAACTGAAATACTTTATATAAATAAAATGCTGTACATAAACTAATGCCAATTAAAGCAAATATTTGTAACGGCATGCCCATAAGAGCTACCATAATACAATGGAGAAATTGCATTATCTTAATGCAATTCCCATGTTTAAACGTTTAAAAAGTGTTTGCAGAAGCCAATTTCTGTTGGGATAGAAGATGGGCGGTTTTACCCAAATACTTGCTCAAAAATTGTGACTCAGTTTGAAAAACTGAATTAAAAAAACATTTAGTCCAAAATATTTCCTAACACAGTGAGATTTTTATTTTTATTTTTTTACACCTTAACTAATCTTAAAATGTTAGAGTTTTAGACAGTGTCACAACATTTTAGTGATATCAAGGATAAACAAATAGTGCAGATTAAATGAGAAAAAAAAAACTGTTTAATTTTGATGGGGCTATTGATGTGTTGACTGGACAGTGTGTGGAAAATCGTTGTTTTTTTGTTTTTTTTTAAAGAAACAATCTTTAGGAACATTCTGGCCATTTTAAGCTATCTGGAGGGGTCCAGACAAACAGAACAAAAGAACACGAGCTCATTTAGGATTTCTGCGTCTTCCAATTTCCTATAAGCATTATCTACTTATAGAAGGATAAATAGCTGAGATATGTATCACCGCATAGTTAATTTAACTTCCTAGGAATGCTTAGTCTGAATGCCTAGTATCAACAAAAAAATAGCTGGACTTCCTTAAAGACATGTGATGATCCATGTTTTCAATTCTTCAGCTCTCTAGGGAGTTTAAAGTCATAAAAAAAGGACAAGCTAAGGAATAAAAAAAGAAAAAGAAAAAAAAGCCCATCCTGGTGTGTTGTAAAACTTAATAAACCAAAACAGACCAGAAACATTTATAATAAGAACCTACTAGACCTGAATGTTGACACCCAGACTATGTGTGCAGTGGCCATGACTAAGTATCACCGAATTATGTTTAAAAAAAGAAAGGTAATGTGTTACGTTGATTTCTCTGATTTTGGCTCTTATTGTTTGAAGGCGAATGGTAACTGACACAGACATCCCTATCATTCCCCTTTCAGCCTCTGCCTCACCTTCTCGGGGTGAGGTGGGGGGTTCCGCCAAGGAGTCGTCTTTGTGGCAGAACGAGTAGCCTGCCTGTCATCTCTGTCTTGTCCAGGCTCGGCAATCTCACTAACTATACTCTCCCGTGGTCCAGCCTCGCTGGCTGGCCGGGTTTTCCACCAGCACTGACAGCCCACATATAATTAAGGGCCATGAATGCAGTGCTACCTATGAGTGGAGCTGACAGCAAGGGGGTCTACCTATAGCTAATCTCCTCCTCCTTCTTATTTTCAGACTCCTCCACGCACCCGTTAAGCAACAGCTCAGCAGAGCGGTGGGCCAGCTAACGGGCGGATGGGGACCCACTGGCCCTAATTGATGATCTCTTAGTCTGGGGAGGGTAGGTCTGGAGGGGCAAGTGGAAGGCATGGGGGTGGCTGTTTTTGGATATCCAGGCCCATCTCCCTCTCTCCTCCCCCTTCCTCCGTCTTTCAGTTGCTTGGTGAGGAGGTGCTACCGATCTCTGTCTTGGTTCTCCAGAACTGAAAGTCCAATGTATGCAACAGAACAATTTTCTTCCCTCCTGATTACCGAAGAGTGGACGAGAAGAGATTTGTGGAATGTATGCCTACAATTTACATAGAAGCACCAGTCTTTAGGGCCTTTCTTTAATTGTAAAAGCACGACACATTGAAAAATAATTCTAAAAGGACTGAAACCTTCGGAATTTAGAAGAGAAATAAAGGAACATAGATTAAGTAGAAAATTCCTCAAAGTCAAAGAAAAAGATTGAGAGCGGCTTAAATACAAGATATTTGTTAATGTGTCAAGTCTTGACACATTAACAGAATCCCAGAGGAAGTGGTATGTGAAAGCCATGTTGTTCCCTATGCGGACTGGCATGTGTGCACGGGGAACCGGGAGGACAAGGAAGTAGAAATGGGGTTTTGGTCAGGAGCCGTCAAGTGATTAGAACAATTACTCGTCAAGGATCTGTCACAGCCAATCACATCTGTCTCTGTAGTCTCAGCGGAGTCTTGGCGAGAGGGTGACCTAGACCTATCCGCGCACTCTCAGAATACAGTTGTGTTGTTAGTGATAGTGGGCTAAAATGGGCTTCAGTAGGCTAGTCATATTCCAAGGTTTTTATGTCTAACTAATCAGCCGACAGCAAAGTGGCACTAGTCATCGCTCAGCACTGAGAGTCTCAATAGAGGTTGAGGAAAAGTTGGTCATCGGAAAGAATTGCCTATAATTTGTATAAGTGTGTGGGGGTGTATGTGTATGTGTGAGGGGCAGGAGATTGGGTAGCTCAGAATCTTTCCTGTGAAAAAAAATATTTTTTGCCGTCTGATAACCATGACACATCATACATTATATTTTACACTCCCTTGTTTGTGCCATGATCAGAAGGACTTTGAGTATAGCTTTGTCTGAGTGCTGCGGTGTGGTTTCTGCATCTTGAGTTTGTTCTTGGTATTTAGCTCAGTTCTCATATTACTTACTGTTATATCATCAGTTCCCATTTTTCCTGTGAATCCATTCAGTGTCATTTCCTTGCCAGGCTCCTCAACTGACTCCAGTGCTATGATTTCCCTCCCACCCCCCCAACAATTGCAATCCGTTTTTCAGTCCAGAAATTGCCTCCCCAGCATTTGAGCATCCACTTTTCAGTCATTCTTTACCAGATTTTAAATCTACACAGTTCAAATGGCTTTCCTCATCTCCTCATCTGCTCTCCTGCTGGTGCGCTCTCTTATCCATTTGTGTTTCTCCATGAACCTCTACGTTTTTCATTAGCTAATATTTTACTTCAGAACCACCTCAGAACATGACAGCTGCATCTCCTAAGAAAGAGCTAGGCATGTACATATACATGTGTATATATACACACACCATGTTTAAATCTTTATAATAACATTACCACAACAAAATAGTATTTATTTAAAAACTATTGACTGGTTAGCTTTCGCCTATGATGCTGTGACTGCTGTATTTCATTCTCCTTCCTTTTATCCTGTTTGTTCTCTCCTTGTTGCTACAGCACATACCCTTCTTTCCACTTCTGCCTCTTTGACTCTGCTAAATTCAGAGCTGTGACGCTAAATGGAGGCTTTTTGGCAGCTCTGTGCTGTTATGGAGGACCGACTGCCCCGCATATCCCTTGCTGCAGGAACCCTGGCAGCTCAGCTCTGAGATCGTTGCAGATGACCTGCGTTCTGTGCTGTTGCCGAGTCTCCTGTGCGCAGGCTTGCGGTTCTGCTGCTGCTGTGCCCGTGTTTATCTTAGGCCTTCGTGACCCCTCTCTGTTCGAGTGTGCCCGTGTGTTGTTGCAGCATTGACTTAAAGGGCACCTCTGAGGTCAGATAAAAAGCACTTTTGTAGCTGTTATTTAAAAAAAGAAAAAAAGAACTATTTAAAGACACAATCACACATGGATAAAAACAATGGACAGAAATAATATTCTTTGTAATTACACCAAATCTCAACGCTAACTGAAGTTTAATCTTACATATAATGTCAATGCACGACAAAAAAAAACATATGAATTTGTGCCTAATCCAGTTCAATTACTGTATGATCCAAAGAGAAGAAAAATCTTAACAGAGAAAAAAAGAGAACAGTGTGTCAGTGATCTGGTCCCACAATTTGACTTGTAATGTTCACACTCTGCATGACGACTTTAGTCTTAAAATGAGCTTACATGAATGGTGCTTGTGTCACTGAGTCTGTCACACGTGGGAATAAGCTCGTATGTGTGTACAAATATGATGCCCTTTGTTTTGCAAATAGAGGTGATTATAAGTGATTATCGTCAAAAAGCCCTGCCTGTGCTCCATGTATGTTTGTGATTACATATGTGTGTAAAAACAAGGATTAACCGGTCTTAGTCATTTTAGGTGAATGGGCTAAGTTGAATTTTTTGCACAGTATAAAACTTCCCTCTGTTCAGCTCAGGAACCAGAACAGAAGCCAGTATGTATTCACCTACTTACTTGAATATTAAATTCAGCTCATAATTAAAGGTTACACGGGGTAGGTTGTATGTCTGCAGATGGATTTGTTTGTTAAGTGGGTTAATCTTCCTCTGCCTTTTAGAAAGGCAACCAAGAATAGCAAACTGTCACAATCTGCCAGAAATTGTGACTGGCTGGGGCTGTGAATGCACGCTCCAGGCATTTTCCAGCCCTATCTCAAAACCTTACATCATCTATTATTCTCCAGCTCATATTGATATGTAATTTTTTTTTTCTTTTATCTATGTACAAATTCAAAATGACAGACACAGGAGAGCAAAGAACAACAGAAGAACTCACATAGAGAAGTTTGTTGGAAAAGTGTTCATACAGTATATATATACATACATGCATACATAAAAATATATTTTTATATAAATCGCTCTCAAACATTTGTGTGATTGTTTTTGAAGTCGGATATATTGTTTGCGATGTCTCCACGCAGTCCGGCTGTCACCGGCCCCCAACGTCTACATACTGGATATTATTTCTGTCTGTCCGCACTCCATCTTGGGGCACAATGGAGCCTCTTTCATTTTCCGTGTCATAATGCGATAGCACAAATTTCCCTGCGAGGCATCACACTATTGGAAAAGCGAATAACATATGTTGTGTCTCAAACTCACCCTTCTTCCCCTTATCCCACTGGTGCAGATGACCAGTGAGTGTGCCAGTGCCAAGGGCTGAGGACGAAGAGGGAACGCAAGAGGAAGAGGAGAGCGTTCCGGGAAACATGTCACATAGACTATCATTCATCTCCGGAGAGGAGAAATAATGGGAAATCTCCCTATCAAAGCCCAAGAAGAGGCGCCATAATTCATTAACTTCAGAGTACCTTCACCACCGAATATAGTTTTGTAATGTTTTGCACGTATGTTTTATAGATATTGGAGGAGAAGAGTCTGCACTGCCTTGAGGAACCTTACAAAGCAGATTATCTTTTTCTTGGCATGTACTCTAGCTCGGTGCTTTCCGACAGGGTGTGTGTTTAGGTTCTCATTTTGTGTGCGTGCGCAGGGGTGTGTGTGTGTGTGTTTTCTATTGTATCATGTTTCACTTAGTAGCTTGCCCATGCTAATCTTTCACCCAGCACCAGGCTTGCAGGGCATGCTGGCAGCTCATGTAATGAGAGGATAAATAAGCTCATGGAACTAGAAACTTTAACTGTCAAATCCATGCTGTTGGCCTATTTTAAATAAATAAGTAATACACAGTCTTGCCAATGTATTCGTGTTTATTGACATTTCTTTTTCACATTTTGCCACATTACAACCACGAACGTCAATTTGTTTTAGTGGGATTTCACCTGAGCGATCAACACAAATAGATCTTCTCAGCATATGAAGTATCAGCAACATGTCTCCGTCTAGTTTATTGTTCAGGTGAACACCCAGGTATTTCCAAGAGGCAGTTATTGTACATCAAAGTGTCACTTTCTTGGAAATTCACCTGAATCAGTGTGTAAGGTCTGAGCCTATAAATCATTTTGCTGTTACAATAACTGCTATTTTTTTAAGTCTCTACAAGAGGTTTGTCTATTTTTCTCTGCAAAGTGGTTCAACCTCTGGCAAATTTGATGGATTCACCAATTGGATTTAGGTGTGGACTTTGACTGGGTCATTCTAGTGTTTGAATTTCTCTAAATCCACTGTTATGCAACTTTTGAATTGCATCCCTGGTCAAACACACCTCAAGATGCCCAAAGTATACCATCAGTATAATAGGTTCTGCATAGGCATACTGAAGTGTGTTACACTAGGGATGGGTCTAAAAGTTGAAAATTCAGAATTTCATCAGTGAATAAATGTGAAAATCACAAATTATCACAATTATGTTCCACTATGTTTAGGTCTGTCACGTGAAAGCTTTAAAAATATAATGCAATTTGTGGTTATAGCAACACAAAATGTAAAAAACAAAAAAGTTTAAGCGGCGTGAATACCTACACCAAGCGTTGCATTTTCATCTACTTCGGTGAAACACAGATGCACGGCTTTGACATCCAGGTGGCTTCAGATGTCTCGTCTGTCCCTTGATTGGACGACGAGGGGCGCTTATTACACCGAAGATAAAGAGAAAGTGAAATGGAGAGCGAGCAATCGAAGCGGCGAGCGGGGAAAGGAGGAGAGTTGGTGAAAGTGAGAGAAAGTTCAAATGAGGAGAAAAAGATGATGAAAAGAGGAGCCACTCTGTCCTTTGAGACTCCTTTTCCTCCCTTGCTGCCAAATTAGCCCAATTAGTCAAAGTGGCCTCTGTTCAGGCTGCTGTCAAACCCCAACACTAAGCAGCAGTGCCAGCGGTCATTCTCCCTCATTTAAGTCTTCTGACTCTTCTCCTCTGCCGTTTCTTCTCCTGAGCCACCTGTGCTCAGGAGAAGCACAGTGGCTCAGTGCTGAACGGTTAAGGCTGTAAGCGTGCGTGCACGTACCAAGTCGGTGAACCTGTGTTTCTGCGTGTTTGTGAAGAAGGCTTGAAAGGAAGACGTTCTCTTTTAAATCAATTCCTCTCCCAGCATGGAGCCTTGGCATTCCTTCTCCTAGTTGCAGTCTCCACAGCAGAGGTGTGAGATATTTTTTCTCACCTCAGGTAAAATCTACCAATTCTCTTTAAAGCGTACCGTTGCCAAGACTCTTTTATGTTGCAACATCTGAAGCGCTGATACAAAGAAAAGATTTTAGAAAAAAAATGGAGGCTGGGGATGGGTAAAGTCTGGAAATGCCCTCAGAATGGGTACATATATGGAGTTATTGGACAACAACAAAGCCTGAAAGTACGATGGAAAGTAAACCTCGTCAATTTACCGTAATTGTTTGGCCTGGCATGCGAAAACACAAGTGACTCCTGGAAGAGAATAATGGGCACCTTCACCCTACAGCGTCGTTCATGACATCATTCCGTCACCAGTAACACAAATCCACAGTCCCTTTAAAAAAACAAGCCACTCCTTGTTCCTTGCGACGAAGGGATCACTTAGAACTCAATAGCTGTCATCTTTCATTTCAAATCTCTGAAATTGGAGGAAAAGCGAGTGTGTGATAATCACTTGCCCACGGCCCATTGGAGAACAGAAGAAGAAGGAGTGTAGGAGGCCTGGGTAAGAGAGGGAGGGCTTTAATTGGTCAACCTTGTTGGATGAACAAACACACCTTAAGCCAGTTCAGTGGTGGGAGGAAGAAAGGAAAATCACTAAGTGGGCTAAAGTGCATGCATTCATCTCTTTAATATACCTCAACAGTGCGGTATTTCACCTTGGGCTCTGTCTCGACAAAGTCAAACACAGTTCTGACCCGTCGCAAAACAAAAATCTTTGTTTGTCCGTGAAACTCTGTGACTGAGTAAGAGTTTGCAATCAAACAATGCTGTAACATCAACTGCTCTTTGGGACTCGAATGGACCTGGAGCCAGACAATCAAAAGTCACGGGACATGCAACGTCTTGCAAAATTTGTGCCTACACGTTGAACTTGTTCACATTTCACTTTGTCGCATAATAAAAACCGGAATGTATTACAATATGGAGGATAAATGCAAACAAGTGCATCATTGTGAGAGATACTGTTCAGACTGCATCTGTGAACATAAACCTTTAAACCTTGGATTTATGTGTGGTCTTTGACAGTGTATTTCTAACACATGTTTACATGCTAACCATTCCATTGTAGCTCTGGTTGCATGTGTGGCACTGAAAGATGAATCACACCAGTTTCAAATATTGTTTTGATCTTCAATGCATTGTCTTTCATATATTGTTTATTTTAAATGGAGGGGTATAATGTCATTTCTAGGCATACAGTGCCATTTTATACCACAATCAAATACCTATGTTGCCTTACTTGTGATTTCTTATGACATTCTTTTAACAATGACTTTGATGTATGTAGTGCTTCCACCTGAGCTGTGGTTCTTTGCAACTCCTCCCAAAGTATCTAGTTTATATACTTTGGATCAACATTATTAGACTACTTTTTAGACTCCTGTTCTTTCAACTCAGAACTGGAATTAGACCAGAGGACACTTAGCAACCCTGAACAGGAGCACCTAGCTTACATACTAGATCAACAATAGATTTTTTTTTTCTTCTTTTGCTCTTTCTTTTAGTTTGTTATTTTGTTTGTATTGCCTTTTAATTCTTGTAAAGCACTTTGTATTGCCTTGTTGCTGAAAATGTGCTACATAAATAAAATTACCTTTACCTTTACCCAAACTATCATGACCTTCTCGGCTGGTTCTCTGATTTGTCCTTTTTTCTTGCCCAGTAACTTTAGGTGGACGGTCGTGTCTTGGCGGGTTTTACAGTACTGCAGCACCCGTTTCATTTTGGAATGATGGACTGAACAGTACTTGGTGAGATGGCCTAAGCTTCAGGCATGGTTTTATTAAGCAACACTGCTTTAAGACTCTCTTTCACTTTACCCTCTACCTGTCTGGTGTGTGCATTGGGTTTTATGATACCATTTGTTAAATGATGTTCTTTGAGACACCTTCTAGGCCTTTAAAAACAGCTGTATTTACGGACTTAGGATTACACTCCAGTGCACTCAATTTATTATTTAGTTGAATAATGATGGCATTAATGCTTCAGAATTAAAGGGGATAAATACATGCCAGTCTTTTCAGATGGCATGTTATTTTCTTTCCTCTTAACAATTTTCTGTATACTAGATATGTCTCGTCTGCAACAGAATTAAGAGCTGTAAGAGTGTGATCCTAATCATATAATAAAGTCTTGGCATAGGTGCCATGAAACATGTTATGCATGTCACATTTATTTTCCTTTGACTCCTTTAAAGGAATGTGTGTCAGTTTAAAAGGAACAGATTTGCTTTGGATTTCAGGTTTTTGTGATCCATCCATCCATCCATCCATCCATCCATCCATTTTCCGTTCACCCTTGTCCCTAATGGGGTCGGGAGGGTTGCTGGTGCCCATCTCCAGCTACGTTCCGGGCGAGAGGCGGGGTACACCCTGGACAGGTCGCCAGTCTGTCGCAGGTTTTTGTGATCCCAGTTCATTAAAGGAGCTTCTGTACATCTCAGTGTCAAGCCACAATCGTTGGACTAATCTTCAAGGTATTCTGCAACATCAAAGGAACTTGACAACCAAAGTCGTCTCCACGAAGACAGCAACACATTTGTTTTAATTTTGCAACTGGAATTGTTTCCCATCATCCTTACCGACATGGCCTGTCAAAGTCCTGTCTAAACATCGTGTCATTGTTTAGGGCTAATGATGATCTTTCTGGATTTGTGTCAAAATCTATTCATAAAGAAGACTTGAAGGAGACTCATAGGAGAAAAGGCATGTCTGCACAGCTTTTGTGAGTTATGTATCTGTACACATTTGTTTTAAAAGGTAAATGAAGCAGTGAAGCTGTGGTTGCTTGTACAAATGTGCCAGTTGTATTACTGAGATGTTACATTGGTGACGTTTACTGTTGCAACAAGAGGAAGAAAAATTTGTGTAATATGTATTGATTGTTTTCTCTTATGAAGTATGGATGTTGTTGCACTTAAACCCAAAATCCCTTTTCAAAAATCTACTCACCAAAGGAACATTACTACATGATGGCTCTGTCAGATGCTTTTTGTTCGCTTCTTTCATTCTCTGCCTGCTGTTAGAAGTTTTGTTAATCACATTTATATTTACAGACCTGCAGCAGAGGTCAGCTAATGGGGATCTTGTGGAAATTGCTTACAAAATATTAGCATAAGGTATGGGGCATAAGGGAAAGACGGCTGTTCAAACTGATTGAGTCAGGATGCAAAGTCTGTGGTGTGCTTGCAGATGTAAGCTGGGCGACAGAGTCATTAACTGTGCAAACTTTAGTTGACCTGAATAAAACTGGAAAACAAAGAATATTTTTGATTTTTACTAATGAATGTACACAAGCCACGTGTACAGTATATCTACAGGTTAAAGATTGCAGTGCTTTTGTTTTCAACCAGCCCTAAAGCAACACCTCTTAAAATCGACTAGTTAGCAGCACTAGCAGCTTAGCGACGTCCTTCCATACAAGGGACAGAACAGTGGTCCAACAGCTTTGCTAATTGCTTATTAGTTGGCAAGCTACTCCATTCAACATCTTAAATATTAATCATCCAAATATAATCATAAGCGATTAAAGTTGAAATAAATTGCTTTGAAATTTGAATTTTGATAGTTATCAATATAACTGCACAAAGTCTAGAAAATATTGTTTCATTCAAAGAAGTGAATGTTTGTCCCAAAAAATGGGACCAGAAGTACAAAGTATTTAAAGTGCTTTCAAAAAAATCTTTCAAAATTAAACTTAAATATATCTGTGTTGTTACTTTGCAAACATATTCTATGGATTGGACCATTTAACTTCAGATTTACAGGTGTTATTGTATTTTGTGTCCACAAATATTAACTTTTGCATGTCAACAATAATCACATTAACTGTTTTTTGCCTACAAAGCAAGGTAAGTGAAAATATTCTACTCAAAAAACAATTTGAGCTGCTGTTTTTGCCAGTGAAACGAACAATAAAAGCATTTAGAAATGACAAGTTAAGAAATAGAGATACAACTTTTTTAACATCACTGCCTTTTGTTGTGTAAAAAAAAAAAAAAAGAACGAATAAGTAATATTTATGCTCGCCTTATCAATCTGCTCTACTCCCATTTTGTTTGGCTTCGGGGGCCCACTTCTCAGGCCCTGCTGGCCACCTCTTAACCCCAGCTTTGGCGTATGTCGGGCGGCTCCAGGACCTGCGAGGCGCTTCCAAACGCCCACCGACTAATTAGGCCCTCCGCATGGGTCTGATAAGAAGAACTCGCTAGTAACCAACAGTCCTACTGAGCGGCCAAATGAGCCGGGCACAGAGACGAATGAACAGACAGATGGTTGCTGGCTGACTGGTGGGAAGGGGCCATGCGGGGCTGCGGAGGAGACCTGGGGGCCACTGGGACCGGGTTAAAGGGGTCGAAACAACAGAGGTCTGGTGCCATCCAAGTAAAAGGGAAGAGACTGAGATGCAAATGTGGAGGAAGTTACTGCAAGATAGACGAAGACGGAGCTGGAGCAACGTGACGTCATCATCACTTGGGATTTTTTCACACGGCAGAAAAAGACAACGGCTGTGGGGTCGTAGGTTATTCTCATTAACCCTATGTTTGGTCTTCACATTATGGTGTTTAGTAGTTCTACCTGAGGCATCCTGGCATACATGGACCTTTTGCCTTTTGTTTCATGCTCCATCTAGACATGGGTAATTACAAATATTCATTGGGGGATTAAATTCTTACATTCCGGTGACTTACAGAGCTGTAAGAGGGTAAAAAAATATTGCCCTTCCTGTGATATTGTTGTTCTATTGTTTTCTTACCAATAGTGAAAGAGATGCCGTTTCCCATCTCAACCTATCCCTTGCAGTACACCTATGCAGACTTACTGTTGATGGTGGCTTTTCTTTTGACTTTTTGCATCGTTAGATGTCCTGCAAGCTTCAAAGATCTCAGTGACAAAGAAATGGTCTTTGTCCGTCATGCGTCCAGCAGACGGAGGCAAAACGAGCATTTTGGTGCATCAGCCCTTATTCATGACACCTTGTGTCAACCCTGTTGACGCGCTAGCAGCCATGCCTTCGGTCCTGCTTTGACATGCCGTCAACAATGGGAATAAAGAAAACATAAAGGAGCCTCTGTGCGCGCACATGAGTTATTTCCGGTGTCAGAAGGACTATCGGTGGCATTTTTTAACGGTGGCAGAGACCCTCACAGCCCTTGTAGAACCTCTGTCGTGTCCATTATCATATCATCATATGAAAAAATTGTGTTTCACATGTTTAAAAAAGAAAGAAATTGAAGCATTTGCCTGCAGTTTTGGACCAGGTCTAGGAATCACTGACTAAAAATAAGCTAATGGCAAAAAATGAGCTGAAGATGTAATTTTAGCATTCCCTTCAAATAACTCAAGCTGTTTAATTTTTGTAACCCATAATTAAGAAATTTGTCAGTTACTTGTAATTATTTAAACAAAATGGCATTTCTTCTATTTTGAAAAATATCCACAAAAGATTCAAGGAGATAAAATGGCACTACTCTAGATTCAGTCATCCCACGACTATAACAAATATTAAATGACAAAGCTAAATTAACAATTTAGGGAAAGAAAGGAGTCTGCTTTTGCTTCTTGTGAAAATCATTTTTTTTCACTGTTACAGCTCAGCTCAGTCATGAGGCATGAAATACACTTAAACCTTCAGATTAGAGGCTTTCAGTTCCACACCCACTATGACAACCCGTAGTTCACATTTCCACAAATAGAAAAGGTTCCGTTTTTTTTTCTTAAATTTGACTTATGAGTAGATATACATGCCCTTTTTCTATAGTCCCTACAACTAGTATGTGTGGATCACCAGGGAATCAAACTACGTTTTTTTTCCCAAAGCTCTCTTTACATCTCTCTTTCTTTCTGAGGTGACTGACAGAAGATCTGTAGCTTCTTATGTGTGATCTAAGCTCAGTATTTCACGATTCTAAAGCTGACAGAGTGAAGGAAAAAGGAAATGCATTTACTTTCCCATCATCCATGAAGCCTTTATATGCATAGTCCAGAATATATATATGTGTATGCTTGTTCTGTCCCAGGACTGTGTGTGTCTTTGTCCTTCATTCCATGTCTCCCATGAGACCCGCTGGTCTGGGAGGTTTAAATTGGACTTGCTGAAAGGCCCTTGGCAAAGATGTCACTGGGTTCGAGTCGGTTTCAAGGATTATCTGATCATGTTCCACTTTCGGGACCTGTGTTTTGTGTCTCATGACCTTTCTGCACCTTCCCGACCAAAAGTCTCTACCTGTGTCCACGGCAGAAGCAGCTGCCAGATATCTTCTCATACTTATTTCAAGTCATGCCACCATTGTTTCTTTGCCTGGCATACTGTCGCCTGCAATTTGTGCTTGATTTCAAAGTAATGAAACTGATGGAAGGCATTTCACTCTGCAAACAGACATGTCTTGTTATTGTAAAACAGCAACTGAACAGTCTGTCTGTTGTGCATCCTTATTTAGCCATTTTCCTTTAATGTCCGTAACTAAAACCTAGTGCCTACCTCTAAAAATGACCTTTTAGAGTTTACCAAATTAACTAGTAAAATCTGAATTTATGTAATTTCATCTCAGTACTAATACAATTGATATGAGAAGTTTGTTGGACAACTTTGGTGAAAAATTATGCGTCTAAATGTTGCAGGATGGTAGCGCTAGAGGACTGGACCTCTACTCCAGACTTTAATTAGCCACAGAAATATATTTTCAAGATCACGGTTCTGTGCTTAAGTATTTTATTGGTAAAATCAATTATATATTTACCAAATTACTTCAGTGTGAGAGAATGTTAAATATTGTTTAATATTTCAGACGTATTTATTGAAAGCAGAGAAAGTTGTAACATTTAAACAGTTTGTTAATGGACAGTTTTATCAACCCATTTTGAAAAGGTTGTGCAGTACAGGGATGTGACAGTATACAGCGTGTGACATTATAATTTATTCATCACAAACAAGCGGAAAACTTAAATTCATCTGCTTTCCACATTGTATATGGGTTACACACTGTTAGACATTTGACCCGTGGCATGCCATCGCATGGAAACATTAATCTAAACCTCGTCCGTTTCTGACAACGGGTAAGTGCTGCGCATTTCATTCAAATAAATACATACAGACACCAGTAAGTGCCCTTAAAGATGTAAAAATGCAAAAAACATTGCACATTAAGTACACAGTTGTTTGGAATTTTATTCTTGCTGCATATGAAAAATGAGCCTCGCGCGTGAATTTACAATTCAGATGGGTTTCCTAAGGGATACCCATTTAAGATGCATTGGTATAATATATTTGTTGTCTTTACTGCTCACCACTGCCATTGAACATCATTAGGTAATGCGCACTCAGTGGTGGAAGGAGAGCTCGTGTTTATCATCATTTACTTGGCAAGGAGTCGTTAGCTGGGGCTTTGGGTCGACTCTATTGTGAACTGGGCGTAGTTTGATCATCTATCATATCAGTTTTATATGCTAAAGACCAAGAAACATGAATACAATTAGCATATCTGAAGATGTGTGTTGGGGTTTTCTTTTCTGCAAAAAGAGATTTGATTGGGGGAAAAAGAAAATCCTTTCCCTGTTGTGTCAAAGCGTTCACATTGACAGGTTTGTTGGAAATAGCTGGGCAGATACTTTGGTCCAGAAGTATCCACAAGTTCAACACTGAGTGGATCCTTCCCGCCTGCTGAGAGGGATTATGAGAGTCATTTAAGAGGGTTTTGAGAAGAGATCTACATGGAATCGCAACAATCCACTTCCCTGTAGGGTGCAAAAGAAACTTATCCATCATATTTTGGGACAAAGGGGGAAATAAAAATTGTTTTTCTTTTTAAGCAAAAACATTTACTTTTGCTATTGTGCCTTTAAAAAACATTCACACCCCTAGAAATCATCTGAAGCTTTCATAGGTGTATATATACTGTGATTAAATCACACGCTGCTGACTTCTACTGTCTTGGACGTCAGAGATTAGATCTGGGAATGAAGGTAAACTGAAGTGTAGCAGAAGCCTCGAAAACTGATTTGATTTTAATTCTGTAGCTTCATATAGGTCAATAATGAATTTTTTATTTGCTCAAACATGAAATAAATGTGTTAAAAATATACTGGTTGTACAGCACTGTGTGTCACTAGTTTAAGTTAGATGCAAATTATGAGGCGTGCTAATGAAAGGTCTACATCTGCCAGTTTCACTTTCTTGACAGCCATGTTGGATTTTGAACTCAGTGCTGCTCTGCAAACACCAACTTTCCTAGTCAAAACTTCAACCTAATAAGGTGTTCTTGTCGTACTTCTAGATGGGAACTCTGGGAAAGTTTTTTTGAAAGTGCAAACAAAAAAACTCTTCCATGGTTTTATTATTGGTTTTATTTTTGAAGGATCAGATTAAGCACAAATGCACTTCATGGTTTTCAAATTTGTATTTGTAAGATAAAGTTTAAAATTTTTTATTTATTTATTTTTCACTTTATTGCTTTGTGTGGGTCTGTCAGATAAAACGGAATCAAAACACTTTGAAGTTATAACATGACAAAATGTTAAAAGCTGTATGAATATGCCTTCCTTTTATATGCGTATAAAAGGAAGGCATATTGCCGATATCGCAGTACACCGTAATATTATCATGTTTGTCTGGATAATCTGTATATTTGGCTGTGTTTTATTGTGATTATTGAGGTTTGAAAGCTACACAAAAAGCAAACTCATGAGTCTAACACCGCCCTGGAGCAAACAACTCAAAAAGGCGCTTTTCACTGTTTTCTTTCTTTCACAGAGTCGGGCTGGAAATTTTCTCTCACTGTGGATAATGGAGAGACTTATTTGACATGGCACTGCATGTTCAATAAGATTTCTTTCCGCTCTGCACACTACTCTTACACCATTTGAATGGTTAATTGAATTAGACATTTAATACTATTATGATTTTGCAATTAGGGATTATTTAATCCCTTTTATCACAGGGCTCTTTCATTTAAGCAGCCTGCTGTCATTGTGATCCACAAACATAAAGAATGCCATTAATCCATCTGGCACCTCTTAATCCTAGATGGTTTTGGTAACCAGTAATGGCACCAAAACATCTTATTTTATTATTATTCTCTTCGCTTTTCCCCTTGAAAAAAGTAGACACCAAAGCTAGAGGCATAAAAGAAGAAGATAAGGCATTAAAAAATACAAAGAAAAACATCTTTATTTTTGTTTCTTAGTAGCAAGAATTCAATGAACCAAATGACATTGCTTAAAACTGTTTCACAGTTTTTGTTCCCAGCCACCAAAAGAAATGTCAAGACTATGAATGTAATTATGAAAGCTTAGAACTTTGGTTTCCAAACTTTCATTAATGTCACATTAAGTTTGTTTGTCAGTAATTGTATGATGCTATACACGTTGTGTTGGGTTGCAAAGTAGGAAAAACCTTTTGACACAAATCACAGTTTTTGCTTCATCATCCATGTAAACAGATGTCGTATTATTGCCAGATAAATGACCAAATGCTGCTTTTTAGCCACATATTAAACAGTCCACTCACGGCATTGTGAACATTGTTGAGCATTTAGCCATTCTGCACATGTGGGTATATGCAGAATGGTTAAAAGATGGTACGTCCTCTGTTGACTTTAGATTTTAATATGTACACTTTGTCACTCATCCCCATCATTCCAATCACTTCCATGCCCGCAAGTTATAATGACAGCAACCTGGCAATGAAGAAGTAGACCATGTAAAATCTGAATGAGGTCAGTGAAGGTTGAACTGTTTGGAGAGATCTCCAACTTTCTTAAGTCAATACAGACTTTTAAGCTTCAAGTGCCAATCAGATTAGTTAAAGAACACAACATACAGAGTTTCACAGAGTAAGTTCCCGGAACTGAGTTGCTGCAACTTAGCCCGACGATCCTTAAAGGCAATGCAAAGGATGTAGTGGTGTAAACCAAGCTTGTAGAGCAACAGATACATCTTCTCTGGAGTGAATTGTGCTTTTTTTATCGGTCAATTTAATGGATAAATCAGGGTGACTAGCTTGATTGCTTTGTTGAGTGTAAAATTTAGTTTAGAGAGATGAATATAACTAAGGGATTCTAATTTTAAAAAGGGCAAGAAAGACAGTCTTATCAGATCAAAGTGTGTACTTTTAATTTTAAAAAGGTATCCCATCTTTTTTAGTCCTAAGTGATCATAAAAATCACCAATCAGACCTCACATTAAGATAATTTCAAAATGATGGGAAATAAGTTTTATTCTATTCATGCAACTGTTCTCTCCATTTCTCCTGTTTCTAACTCCTGGTCCTCTTCCATTGTGGATAATGTGAATGGACTGAGTCTCCCGGGTGTCGCGGCCCTCTCTTTTGCCTTACAGGCAAATCTTTAGCAGCCACTCAGACGGGAGCTACTACCAAAGTCTACAGCAGTCTGTGGGGGCAAAAAACCGGACGATGTAAAATGATGATGATGGGTTTCATCTTGGACTTAGAAGATTGCATCGCCCAGCGCATGTGGAGCATGGCAGAGAAGGGAGAGCGCTACCCGGCCAAGGCAGAGCATTCTTGACAGTCCCTTTATTTTGAATTCACCAGGACTTGACATATGCCTCAAATTGTTTGGTCTCAACAAGCAGCAGATCCACGCTCCGCTGTGATCGGAGACAGGGGTCCGCTGTCTGCCGCTGAGGCTGTGTGTCTGTGTCATGAATGCATGCCAAAGACTCAATTTGTGTGTGCGTGTATGTTAGCGTTTTCAGTGCATATGTTGCTGTTTTGCATGCATGATGGCAAGCATAAATGGCAACATATGACATTTGCCATTTCCTGCCCATGCAACTTGATCATGTGTCGTTCAGTTGCCCTTGATGGACAGCCTCTGTTCTGTAAAGTAAATCAGAGTACAAGTGCTTACTAGAAAAGAAATACAAAACTAGGTAGTCATTTTATCTTTACAGTTAATTTACAGTCAAACCATGCGGCTGGATCTCGGCATTACCTTAAAGTGTCCCGCATTCGCAGTAGAGGGCTCAATAACGTCAGCGTTCTCAGCGTTTTGCCAACCGCCATAGAAAGAAGAAGTGCTCAGTGTTTGCGGAAGTAAACATGGATGCTAAGGGTGGAGCATAGCTTACGCATTTAAAGTTGTTGTTCGACAGGAGCCAGCACATTACCAACTGAATCGTCATTATAGTACGTCATGGTTGTTGTTTTTATTCCCGCTTGCACCTATCAGGACGCAGAATAAGGACATTTGTCGAGTGTCAGTGACGTTCAGGTCGGATGAATACGATCTGGACATTAGGTCACATTTGAATTGGAAATGTTAATGCATTAACATTAGCACAAACATTGCTTATGTGGCTACTGCCCACATAAGCAGAAGCCTTTTCCCTAAAATATGCTTTTTAGCTACTTTGTTTATTTATTAGCCATGTTCAGCACACTGAGTGGAGGAAGTCAATGTAAGACAACATGTTACTTATATTCCACATGCCACTGACATCCTTTAGGTTAACATTAGCATTTTGGCTAATTTTAGCATGTACACTAGTTTTACTCCTGTAACATGGAGTAAGTCCATGTTACTCAACATGCTTGTGTCTCTCCATATGCTATTGTGTACATTGTAGCTTACTTTAGCATTGATGCTAATTTTTAGCATCAGACTGCTTGGTTCCAACTGACAGGCACACTTTGGCAGGCCAAACTTGTAAAGACATTTTTTGTTTTTTCTGAAATGGTGTGCAGGTACTGTTAGCTTTATATTGACTAAGATATTTAGTGCAACGACACAAAATTTTAATTTCAGAGTAAAAACTGCCAGATGATCTTGAATAGAGAAAATGTTTTATGGTACAGTTTGTAGTATTTTGAAAATATAATGGGAGGTGTAACTCAGTGTCAACAGTAGGTGGGTGAATGTAAAAAGGAGTCAATAAGGTATTTAAATGTGCAAAGTTAAGACTGGCTTGCGGAGGACATGAGATTGTGGTTGGGTTTTAAACCACTCAGAGGCCTACAACAAAAAAATTCAGAAGCTGCAATCCAGCAAAACCAGAGGCAGAAAAGAGGAAAGAAATACGTCAAGGACAGCTAAAGTCGGATTACCATCACCTAGATTACGGTTAATTTATCTGCTACATCACTCCTTTAATTTAGCAATCGTAATAATATTCATAGATCATAGATTAGGCTAAATGCTATAGAGTGAAGCTCTTGTCATCATGTAAAAAGGTGGCATGCTACAGAGACAAATAAAGAATGATTTGTATTACCCTGGAGCAAAGTGCTAATCAAGACTGTCCCCCAACTCCAATCTAATTGTCCACGTCCAGCTGATCAGCCAACGGAGCCCCTTTTACTCGGCACTTACTGAGATCATTGGTTTGAGAAATGATCCAGTGAACTGTACTAACTCGGATATGATTGGGTGGCCATTTAATAGCATTTGGGGGATGGTCTCGCTGATGTCTGTCGCAGCACTAATTGCAGCTAATTTACTGTGAAGCCTTTTCCCAAGCCGCAGTTGTTTTGGGGGTGGCACCCAGAATGGCGCTAAAACTCACATTTTATCCACGCAAGTAGGAGAAAGGAATTCACTGAGAGATTTGCAGAGGTTGTTTATTTCCGGGAAATTGAAAATGCTGATGGTTTCTAGGCACATTCAGTGATAAGTAAAAATCTCAGGTCAAGCATCACATTTGGAGATATGGTCAAATGCTTCCAAGATTAGGATTTTTGTCAATTTAAATAAGGTTTTTCTGGTTTATTTTGCCCCTGCTTACATAAAACAAGACACCTTCTGTGGAACCACAAGCAGTGCTGTCATAGGTGACATTAACTTGCAGGTTTACTCAAGCATACAACATAACGCTTGCAAACATTACACAATCATCCTATGAATGGCCTTCTTGTTGGATATTAATCTTCTCTGCACCCATGCCATCAGCTTTAAGGGTGTGTAATGACTCGTAACGAAGGCAGTGCTCTGTTCTTAATGTGGGCCTACTGGGATCACCCCCATCCGCGAACACCAGGCTGTCCACTCATCAGTTCCAAAGGACAAACCTCTCCTTTCCCTTTGAAAATCCAGCCGTTACTGTACACCACAATTACACTCTTCTGTTTCTATTTGACACATCTGCCTGTGGATGTGACAGAAATTGAAATGCTGCCTCGTCGCTTCTCCAAACGTACATTTGATTCTTTTACTAAAAATATTCCTCAACCAGGTCTACCGACTTTGTCTCGAGCAGGACTATTTTCTTACTTCCATCAATCCAAAAGAAGTCCTATTATTGCCTCAGACGCTCTCCAGGCGAACTTGTCACCTCTGCGTTACCTCTGGGTTTGCCCCCCTCTCCAAGCCCCGGCTCTTCCAAGCCCCACATTATTCCATTTAAACTTCAATCCTATTTACGGCCTATCCTTTCCCTCGCCTGCCCGAGGCAATCAAACTATTCATCCAGCGGACTTCATGTCATCCGACCCCGTCATAAAAGCCTCTGTTGGGATATGTGTCCAGGAAAAGTGTATGTTTGCCAGTGTTGTGCATTTGAGTGACTTGTGTGGGTCTGCTTGGTAAAAAACAGAAGATTTGTATAAGTGTGACTTTGTGACGGTTTAGGGCAACTGCAATATAGTACCTTGCTAAAAATATTCACACCCATTGAACCGTTTCACATTTTGTCGAATACAAACACAAAGTTTAATTAATTTCCTAGGACTTTACGTAATTGATCAACTAATGGTGTTATAATAAAAATCTGGCATACATTTGCATCCATCGCAACTGAGCCAATAATTTGTAAAACTAACATTTGTTGCCACTGCAGATGAAAGTATTTTGAGGTACGTCTCCACCAGCTAAAGATTAAAATGTTGACAAATTCATGATAAATTAGCTTAAACTCAGTCAGATTGGATGGGTAGCATCTGTGAACATCATTCTTCAAATCTTTCCGGAAATTATCAGTTGTTTGAGTTTTAATTGGGTCATTCTCCTGGTATGTAATCCAAATATATATATATATATATATATATATATATATATATATATATATTTTATTCTATACATTTTTTGTCTTGATTCGTTGTATAAATAAATTAGTCGTCCCATCTGTGCTCTGGATTAATCCTTTCCTTGCATGTCAGTGCGCCATCAGAAATTGGAGACTTTGCGAAAGGAACAGAGAGGCTGAGTTTGAACATGAGCTGTCAGCTTGTGGCTTAACATTTTTTTTGTTTTTTCCCTGTTGACTTCTCCTCTCATCCCAATTTGTGCCCTGGTGGAACTTCCTGCATCAGCAGAAACGAGGTGCTGGGGAAGAGGTAGGATAAAAGGTCTGCCCATCACCGTCCTCCTCTTTTTTCCCCCTGTTTTTGTTGTTCCGTGTTGTTCTTGTTTTCTCCTTGTCTCTTTTTTTTTGTGCTTTTTTTTTGCATCACATCTTCCTCCAATTAACACCGGGGGATGCTCGTAATGAGCCGCTGCAGCGACGTTCGAGGCGAGGCCTTTGTGGTGCGCAGAAGTTGAGGGGTGCTGGTGATACGGCGAGACAAGGCAAGAGGGGTTGGGGGGGATAATGCGAGGATGGATTGACAAGCACGGGGAGGCATTAGGCAAATGGCATCATTAAAAAGTGCAGTTACCTGAGCCAGGCTTCATGTGGCATCAGATGAGAGAGAGGAGAGAGGGAGACGGGGCAGAAGGGAGAAGCACGTTGGGGCGGAGCGCCTCCAGCTTCGCTGCTCTGGTAATTTTGATCTTGCTCTTCTTCTCATGTTTAATACACTCCACCTCTTTACTGGAGGCCTGCACATGAGACAGAGGCTAGAGATGAGGTGCAGGATTTATGGTATGCCCTTTTTGATGCCACATGCCTGTACGCGTGTGTACAGGCGTGTGGTCAGCTAACATTTACAGATTTTTTAATTATAATTTTTTTCCCCTCGATAAAACATATCATTGAGCATCATTTAATTGAATGTTTGCAGTCGTGAACCTGTGGTGTAATTGCCCCAAACCCTGTGCGAGTATAATCAAAGGCCAGTTTGTGTGTATGACAATGCATTTTGCAAGTGCTGAGTTAGGCAAGTGTAGCGCGTGTGTGGGGGTGTGTGGGTGTGTGTGTTTCGGTACGTGTGACCGTCCTCCGTTGGTCCTCTCTGTAAATGGCAGCCAAGGAGAAAAAGGAATGTGGAGTCATTTGACTTCAGAGATTCCTGCTGAGGTGCCTCTGGCAGCCGGTTAGAGCAACCCCCTAACACACCCACACACACACCCACACGCAGTACACGTGGCCCTGTTCCCCGCTTTTTAAATTACGTTTCCAAAGCCGACTAACCTGTTAGCTGCCATTTACATTGTGACAGCTAAATGTACCTGATAGCATTTTTGGAAAGCTTTCAGAAAATTGTTAAACGTGGCCCTTTATGTTCCCCCTAACCAACTTTGCCTGAAGATGTTGATGTTTATATTTCTTTTTGATGATGTGTACAGGGGATATAATTTTTTTATTACTTCTATTTACATTCACTTTTAAATTTTAGTTTTAAATTTGGTTTCGTACCTGCTTTATGCCACAGGTTTAAACGCCAAATACACTTAAGGTGACTGGATATAATTTCCATTTTTGAAGAAAGTAAATTGTGAAATTTCTATTGAAATAGTTTATATGTTAAACTTTATTACAGAGTAATGCAGGAGTAGAAATACATTTGAATGTCATGTTGGTTGATAATTGGCCTGACAATTGTGTCATTATTAGACACATTATATTTTTAAAAATAAAACAATATTTGCAGTACCGTGTTGCAAAGTTAGGTTGTTTTTTTTGTAACAACACATGGGCTTTTAGAAATGGGGGAATACAAATCTCGCTGTCATGTTCGAGGATATTTCAGCTGCAAGACTTGGGGTTGTTAGTCATCACTTCAGTCATGTGAATTTAGTGAGTTTTAAACAAACAAACAAAAGTCCTTGATTAACTGGTGACTGATAAGATTACATCAAAAGTCAGGCTTTCATTAAAGGTACAGTTTTATATTTATTTTTGTCTTTGGGATTTATTGCTCACATAACTTAAAAGAAAAAAATATATATATTTATCCATAAATACCTTGATTTGAAGTGGAAAAATGTAACATTTCTAGAAAAAATACTTAATAATCCTGCTAATTAACTTTATGTATTGTTTCTGCATTCATGTCATTTTCATCTAAATGTTAATGTAAAACAGCGATTATCTCGGAATCCCTTCATTTTCTGTTGGATCCAAAACTCCTCCCGCCATCAACGACCCTGCCGATTTTTCTTTTTTTAGGCTTAAAGTTTGTTACATGTGCAGCATTTTCTAATTTAAAACAAAGCTTGCATAAATAGTTTTGTGTCTGTTATAATTTGCAGACCTTGAATAGGAATCTATCCCTAATCAACCGTCACCAGGCAGTTTCCACTTCCTAATATCATTAGAACCAGTCATGGCTTTAAAAATAGGCTTTTTTAAGCCTACTTTGGTGCAAAACTGCACATTCCAGTGCCCAAGAAACACACAGTTGGTGACACAAATTACAAGCCCTGATGGCATGTGCACCGGCTTTTTATGTGTTGCGAGTGTATCAGTGTCACTCGCAGAGGGCTACAATTGCAGATGAAACTGTTTTCTCATTCCAAACACAAATTAGATTCGTGCACCGAGCGACCAGGAAGTGGGGGAAATGTTGCCTTTATGATTGTCACAGATCAACAGCTAGCTTATTTCCCGGAACAATGAATGAATAATGAAATAAATAAAGCGGATGTCTTCAAATCCATAAACCTATCTAATTGGCTCATAGGAGAAATGGAGAGCAGTTGAGGTCTCACTTTCTCAGCATTGCGCCATTATGTAAATTGAAGCCAATCAAACTGCTGCCATTGAGACGTTATGTAATAGAGTTGATAAGCTAGGCGGTTTTGAATTAGCCATAAAAGGAGTCATATAAATGGATAAATTCAACCTTGCGTATTTTAACCCAGTGAACTTAGTTTTAGTCTTAAGTCACACTGCTTCATACATCTGATCACTGTGGACCTATCAATGGCTGGTGGTTGTTTGTTCTTTTTTCTTTTTTTTGATAGTGGTGAAGGATTTCGGTCTAATCCTAGCATTGCAGTTATTGGATTAACAAAAGTAATTGTGAAAAAAATATATATGTATGTATTTTATGCCATTTTTTAGTAGAAAGGAAACATAAACTCCTCCTAAAACATTATTTTTGGCACCAAAAATGTTAACGAAATCCAAAATTGTTTTCTTTTTTAAACAGAGATATAGTGAAACCCCCTTTTTTTTTACCCTGCTTAGTAGTGTCATGAAGTGCGGTGAGGGTTGGTGAGGCAGACGCAGCAGACCCAGGTATGATGAATAATGATGATTTTAATGGTGAAACTCAGTCCAAACAACGAACAGCAGGCACATGGAAACACTGACGACAACTAGACTCAACATTGACGAGGACCCGACCAGGAACAAGGAACACAGGTGGAGTTAAATACACGGGAGGGTAATCACAGAGACGAGACACACCTGGGAACAATCAAGGGGAGGACAGGACAACGAAGAGACTTAAGGACACAGAAAACTCTAAATAAACACAGAAAAACACAGATCCTGACAAGTAGTAGTGGAAAACATCATCGAAAGGGGCAGTGCTGGCTTTCCTTTGCTGGAAAACATTTTTACCAAATAGCCTGTTAAACTGAACTTGTCTGTATTTTTAAATCTACAGGATTTCAGTAATTAACTCTGATTCAGTCTATGTGATTGGACTGACAGATGTTATAAATTGGTGCCATCTAAATGTTGAATAGGTCTTTATCTGTGCCTCGTTTGTTTTTAAGGTTTGATCTGATTGGCTGTCCTTGTTTGTCCTTCTGACTGTCTGAGATTAGAAACAGGTGAGTGAGCATTTCCTGTAGCTGTGTCCCCTCTGACTTGCTGTTGTCCTATTTAGTGTTGTTAGCTAACAATAGAACTCCACCGTTTCCCCTTGGCCACTGTAAACTGCTGTTTGTGCTGACCTTGTAGAGCACAAAGTCCGGCTACAGTTTATAGTTTGTCCTACTGTGGACTTGTTCCTCTGTGTGTTGTTTGTTTGTGTGTGGGAGACACCGACGGAGATCCGTGTTTGCGCAGCAGTTTAGGTTGATATGTTGGTGTGGTGAAAATCATAACACCCAATATTTAAGAAAGAGACTCTTTTTTTTATTTCTTATTTACTTATTTTAGGTGTTAATTTGATTCCTGTGAAAGACTCATAATTAAACTACTAATGCAAACTTTTTCCAATCTCAAATTGGAACTGTAAGAGTGCTAATAATTATCTAGTGGGCAGAGCCACTGGCACATTCTAAACATATTAGTCAGGCCAAGATAGAGAGTTAAATTGTCATGTGTAGAGTGATCGCATTTGTTTGGAGAAATATTTGCCCTTCCTTCCAGTTTGATTTGTTTATGAGACAAAAGAAATATCCATGCACAGCATCATTTCAATTTTTGCAGTCATATTGAAAAAGGGATATTGCATTTGTAAAATGACTGTTGCAGTACCTGCAGTAACAACTAAAGGAGTATAAATCTACGTTAGAAAGCTTGGTGAATTGAATGTACAGTCCTATTCAAAACTTTCAACAATCTAATTTATTAATAATGACACATTTTTTGTACCATTTCAGACTTGTTTCTGCTTTTAAATTGGTCTTTTAACAGTTTTGTGGTATAAAGGTGAACATGAAAGCTCAGTTATTCTCAATCTCTTGCCAATATGAGCAAGATTGCATTTGTATTAGTTTCACTTGCAGGTTTTGTAGCCGTGTCAAAGCTTCTGCATTAGCATGCAGTAAATCTGAATCAGTAACACCAACAAGGAGTCTAATTTCTAAGTCTAATTTAAAATTTTAATTTCTCAACTGTTGCACAAACTTGCCAGTTTCCTGACCTACTTTTAGTGATTACGTCTGCCATCCAAATTCCCACTAGACTCAAAATAATCTGCTTTGTCAAAGCATTAATTTGTTCAAACACACACCCCATCAGAGCTGCAAATATACTCCATTAATACAGCCGCATGCCTCCTTGCCTTTTCTGACATTTCTCTGACAGATTATGTATTTCATTATGCAACAGGTTGTAGAATGCATCTTCTTTTCTTTTTTTTTTTTTACATTCACTCTTGCTGCAGATGAATGCCTGTAATCTTCAGTGTATTCCACAATTCAGTGTCTAATGCGGACAAATAGGATGGCGGAGGCAGTGAACATTTGCTTCAGCGAGTCCCTGCCTCTCTTCTCACCCTGCATCTGGAGAGCTTTGACTCATTGTCTATATAAAGTCACTTTGTATGGTTTGTGCATATCTGCAGGCAGCACACCTTGCTCTACACATATCATTTGGTTTAGTGGCAACAGACCCAGAGGACAGAAATCACAGTCTCTGAAATGCACACAGACACACACACGCTCACAGATACATATTTGCCTCCTAAGGTCCCCTCTCCTCTCTTTCATCTTTTATTCAAAAGCGCTGAGGAGGAGTGAAAGAATCGGACGATTTGGTGTGAGTGACGAGCGGGAGAGCAAGCCGGCGTGCGTGCAGGGGTGTGTGTGTTTGTGTCTGTGGGTGGCGAAGACGCATTTGCGTACTCATCTTTTCATTTTCCCTCCTGTCTGTCTGCCACCAGCAGGGGGGCTCTCTAATCATGTTTTTAGTAGTATTTACTAATGTTTCATTCATTAAGCTTCAGCATCCACAGGAGAGACATCATCCATCCTCTAAAGTGGAGGTTATTATCACCTTAAATCATCTTGCAGGGTACCTGTTTGCTTGGCTGTCATGGGCCGACGGAGGCCGGCCCCAGTTAGCCCCCGAGGGAAAGAGCTGTCACTCTGCCCCCCTCTGTTTTCCTCCCTCTGCCACTCTTATTCCCTCATATTACTCCTCATCATTTGCAGCCAGTCCTTTTCTTTTCTTTTCTTTTTTCCTGTTCACATATATTTATTTATTTATTTACCCACTTTCAGTCATTTTGCCTCATTTTCTGTTTTGAATTGCAGTTCTTGTAGTTAATCCAACTGGCTCTTTAAGTGCATGGCTAGATAAGGCATTGTGTAATATTGTGCATTTAGAAATGCACTGATCGACCTGAGATGTTTGGTGAATTTGCAAATTATGGTTTTGTTAATCAACTGAGATCTCTCTCTTAGAGCTACTTAAATATTATACTAGAAAAGCATTAAAAACATTTTTTTATAGTCTTATCAACAGTTTTTATGGGTTTTTCATATAATAAAGTTTGGATGAAAGTACGAAAAATCGTGTTTCACAATTACTTTAAAGCAAAGATAAAATGATTAGATTTCACATTTTACGCAGTCTTTAGCATCTCTTATTAGCACCATTAGCATGGACTATTGCTGTTAGGATAGATTGCATTACTCTCTCCATTTCTCAGTCCAGCCTGTTCAATGACACACACAGGCTGAAGCTCAAAAAGAATAATCAAAGCCACTTTGTTGCACTTCGACATGCCTCAACGTTAACTGATGAAAGCCTTGCTCTCTTGTAGCTTAAATGAACACATCTTGACACGCTGTGGATTATACTTTTTTTCATTTACACTAATATTTTACATCTCTTCGCTTCCCTTCAGCTTACTTCTAAACACCTCACTAAAACTGAAAATAGTTAAAGCTTTCCTGCAGAAGATTGTTTATAAGACAGCTCTATGAGGCGTTTGATGATCCAAAAAAGATCCGATATTTTGAACATTGAACTGATATTCAACTGATTCTGGTCAACACCGGATTTCTCTTGCCTATTAAACCCGCTAGTTTTAAAACTCTGTAGTACTCTTCAGTAAAATACTGTGCCGTCATATTTGACGGCTTCGGGTCCAACAGTTGTCCTTGCTGCTTTCTCTCCCTGTGAAAAGCCCACATTAGCTCACTCTCCTCTCTGCAGCTCTATTCAGTTTTCTTTTCCTCTCTTTCTGTCTTTCCGATCGCCATCTCACTCTTCCTCTCCCCTGCAATCCTTCTCTTTTTTTTTTTTTTTTTTGCTGCTCACCGCAGCAATTATCGCCCCACCTCACTTTGCGGTGACCTCTGAGATGATTAAGTGAGATTACCTGTACAGTAGCTGTGTGAGAAGCACGCTGTGAGATAGCGTGTGGGTGTGTGTGGGATACAGTAACTAGAGTTGCTTTAGCCCCGGGGCAGGTGAGCCCTACAGTGTCTGTATAGCTGCGGCTGCTTGCTTAAAGTTTTCAACATGATTGGTGGACTGCCATATAGATGCAGTCCTTATTATCCTGGGTATAAATGAATAGAGTACAGAGAAAAATACAAGGCAGGTTAGAAAAAAGAACGCTCTGCTTATGCATTGCTCATGACACTAATGTGAAGTGCAGAGATTACGCTCAGCCGCAGTTCAAATGTGATAGGCCTACAATGTTGACAGAAACGAAGGACGTTTCGTAACTTTCACACGAACACACCCAAGACAAAGATCCCAACTGTCTACACTGAATTAGAAGTCCTTCCACTCTTGCCAATTTGGAGGTCCGCGCCCGTACAAAAGGCGATTTGTTGGTTCCCTACTTTCGTTGCAATATGCTTCTCATTAGGTGTCCGTTGCTCATCACCACCTAAGGGTGGAACTTACACTAATGAGGACACTACATCTAATGAACATCCTCCTCCCCCTGTCCTTAATTACAGCGGCCTGCTTCTCCCCAGGCCACTACGGCACCCAGAATTTTTTTTATTTTTTGGGCGACACCCTCCCACCCTCCCAACTCTGCAACCGAAACACAAGCTCTACAAACTGTTTCGTCCCCGAAAGCCGAAACGAAAGACGCGCGCTCCTGTCCGCTGTGCTAGCGCGCCATGTTTGGAGGGCGTCGCACTGAGGCTATGTCCTCGTCTTTGTGTAGGGAAGTGGGGTGTTTGTTCATTGCACGGTGAGTTGAGCCATTATTTGATATTAGCTGAAACAAGCTGCAAGCTCGCGGGTAGATTGGTGATTAAGCATGCAGTTACAAGACCATGTGTGAAGTACTGCAAACTGTCCTCTTAACAAGGAACATTGTGACTGATGCATTTAATATTTACATGCTCATCCTACAACTCGGAAATGACAAAAAAAAACAACTTTTTTTTTCTCAAAAGCCTTCTTACTAGGATGACACGTTTTGCTGGGGTTTGTTAAATTACTACAGCTACAGTCATGGGGTAAAAGTGACAAGGACAGACACAACTGGTTCTTTAAGGTTTACTAGGAGACCTACAAGCCAGGTACTTCAAATTAAACATAGCTTTGGGCACCTAAGCAAATTCAGCCACAGGTCAGACATCGCAATGCTCAGATAAACTATAAAAGACTCAAGAGTCGCATCTCAGACTTTACAAGTATCATTTCATAGGGTAAACGTTAAAGCTGGTGACAGTATAATTAGCAGATTTCACAAATATGGCTGGTATGGAAGTGTTGCGGGGAAAAACGCTTTTCAGTCTAAGAAGAAAATGGCAGGACGACTTAGGCTTTCAAAGATGCCTCTGAGTGAAACTCAATGCTTCTAATTATTCCGAGGAAACCAAATGAATATTAGCAAAAAAAAAAAAACTCACTCAAAATTTTAAGCATAATCTTGGAAGGGTGATCATTTGTGTTTATTTTGCAGATACAAACCTTGAGCACCTTAAAGTTATTGACTGGACACAATGAACTCGGCCAACTGACTCTGGTCAAAAAAAGCTTTCTAGAGCACAGGTGTCAAACTCCAGTCCTCGAGGGCCGGTGTCCTGCAGTTTATAGATGTGCCACAGGTACAAAACGCTGGAATGAAATGGCTTAACTACCTCCTCCTTGTGTAGATCAGTTCTCCAGAGCCTTAATGACCTAATTATTCTATTCAGGTGGTGCAGTAGAGGCACATCAACACGTTGCAGGACACCGGCCCTTGAGGACTGGAGTTTGACACCCTGCTCTAGAGGAAAGTGACCACATTTAGTCTTTTTTTTTCAGAGAGTTTGAATAGAAATGAATCCAGATATTGCAAGAGCCAAGTCAAAGTCCAGAACTTGGTCCAATTAAAATTTAATGTTACAAACACCTCAATGAAGACAAGTCATGTTCGGAAGAGGAATGGGCTAAAATTGGTCTAATGATGTGAGACACTGATAAAGTCAAACAGAAAGTGACTACTGGAAATAAAAAAATAAATAAAAAATGGCAATTTTGTCACATATACATTTCTTTATCATTGAAAGCCGAGGCCTGTATGTCTCCAGACCTATATGCACAGCACCATGCAACATTTACAGTAGCACTTTGTCTAACAAATCTAGATATTTCTTACAAAACTGTTCCAGTATATTTCTATTCATGCAATGCTGTTTAATGATTTATCACATAGTTTGCAGCAACAAAGCCCTTGAAAGGATGAAATGGACCTAATCCTCAGTAATAGGCATAAATTATGACCAGAGGACGTCCGACAGCGGCGTTAACTGCGGCCAAAATAAGGCGCTCTAATTGGTCATTTTGAGCATCAGAAGACCATAAGTATCGTTCCACTCGGACGTGCTTCAGGGCCCGACGTTTCCCCACGAGCACCTGAGGTTATTATGTGCAAATTTGTAACAATTTCTAAGAGACTGACCCGTGGTCATCGCTCGTGGCTTCTCCTCCATCTCAGACTCAACAAGATGAGAGGAAGCTAATTAGGGCAAAGTGGAAATCCAAGTATATGCCTCAAACTTTTAGAATCATCTTCATTTTCCTCCATTTCTTATCTAAATTAAGTTCATCTGCCAACATGCAGTCTATATAAACTCTGTTTTTGAATGTACAAAGAAGCCAATGCAGTGATACAAATTTTTTTAGCTTTTTAAAAAAAATCTCTGTCCTCTTTTTTGTCGTTGCCTTTATTTACTCTTCCTGACTTTTTTTTTCCTGCTTTGTGTAACCACGGCATATTATGAATGGAAGTGGATGTTAAATTAGAAATTAATTTGGATAATTTGTCTCCAACCTCTCCCTCCTGCTGCCGCTCCTGCCAGAAATATGTTAATATATCGTATTAAGTAATATTTGGCCCCAGATACACATGCTTGTAGAGAGAATGAACTTGACTATCAAGAGGAGGGGAAAAAAAAAAATAGATGGATCACTCATGTTGGGTTGAATCTCTAAACAGTTAGCTCGGCTCTCTGAGCATGCTCAGTGGAGACTTCTTGTTTCCTCCTGTTAGCTATGCGCTGTTGCAATCCAGAAAGTCTTACAAAGAGCTTAAAATGACCAGCACTTCCTGTCTTTTATGGGTTTATGATGTCACGATATCAATTATCACCAGGTGTAATTACCATTTTTACTTTTTTTGTATGGTATTCAGTATTCTCTTTAATGTAACCCAGTGAGTTGCACTGTATTTTCCTAACTATTTTCTTCTGTAGGTGGGTTTGTTGATTGGATTAATAATCTTATCTTCTGCTTATTGTTAAGATTTTTGTTTGTTTGTTTGGTTTAACTAATTTTCAAACATTTTTCTGATCTATGTAGAGGTCTGGTAGGAATTGTCGCTCCCTTTTTTTTTTTTTTTTTAATTGCTGGTTAAAGTCCACCTACAGGAATCCCTCATTATTTTAAGAACCTTGACTTGGTTTGTGAACATGTGTACAAAACTTAGAAGAACCCCCGCTCTCCTAAAATCTATAATCAAATCAAATTAAGCTGGTGCCTGTGTGTTTTAGCCAAAAGCATATCATTGTATTTCTTTGCTCTAGTGAACTGAATCATTCCCGCCACTACGCAAGATAAGAAATAATAATAAAAAAAGATAATGCTTTTTTTTTTTTCTTTTTTCGTGCTTTTAAGAATGGTGGGAATTGAAGGGAGAGGAAAACATATTATGCCACTAATGGGAAACGAGTGCGCTGATGGTGGAACTGGTGAGCATTAGTGTGACTGTTTAAGCGACCACAACCTGAGATCGACTTCATGTTAAGGACTGGCCCTGCAGGACTAACAAAAAATAAATAAAAATCTGCATCTGTGTGTGTGAGAAGGTGGGAGTAGAAAGGTGATAGACAGAAATGTCGTGTTGTGGGGGTTCTCGTCCATCTCTCTGCGAGCACGAGGCTCTTTATGTGACTTCTCACCGGTGTGGCACATTACAAAGCCTCATAGACAGTGAATAAACAGCGTGGCATGATTCAAAGCTGATGTGGGAGCCACCGGGGCTGTGCGGCGAGTCGCTGTCATGTCACATGTTTGAGGAATCAGATTAGTTTCCAATCGTCGATGTGGCGCACCGTATCTCTGCAGATAAGGAAATGTTTTTTTAAGTGGCACCCAGAGGATGACTGGTGAGGAGCAAACAGCAGTTTTTGCTTTGATTTTACTTAACTGTAACACTTTTTTTTAAATTAAAAAGTAAGTAGAATATGTTTTTTTTTTTTACAAGAGATCGTAAGAAGATAATTAATGAAGAAATGCATAAACAAATAAAAATAGCACAAACATGACAAGTAACGCATTTTTCAAACGTTCCATTGGATTGTACTAATTAACATCTTTCTACTTCCCTCTTCTATCTTCTCTCCTTTCTTTCTCTCCCCTCCTTGTCTCCCCCCAGTTAATTGAAACCCAGGAGACTCCTCTTGCATAAAATCAGATTTATCTATCCATAAAAGGATTTCGTTAAAAATAGTCCAAATCCAGTGGCTCACAACTAAAAGCCTGGAGCTACTTAGGCGAGCCTGGCTCCAACCCCTTTCGCCCTTGCTCAGTCGCCGCGGTAAAGCAAGTGCTGCCTATTGCTAACTAGCTGGGGACCCATTAATTAATTGCAGAAAAACACAGACATTATGTCTGTGGGGCACGATTTTCTTCCTACCCCAGAAGAAAGACATGAGCGCTTGTGTGCACATGTGGGTGTGTGTGTCTGTGTTGCTCCCATGCACAGCCTTTGTGAACTGTCTCAAATGTCCCCCATGCAGTTTGCAATAAGTGGGAGCTAATGATGGTCCGCAGTGATCGCGAAGAGCCAATGGATCATCCAAAACACATTGATTGCGGAAGACGGCAGAAATGATTGAACAAATGTAAGCAGAGCAGAAAGGTGGCAAGAGGTGATGATGTTTGGTATTGGTGTATCGAACTGTCTTATAGAACTATTAGGGGTATAAACAAATAATGAGTTGTAGATAAAGATGCAATGCATCCAAAGTGAGAATGTCATTTATAGAAACTTGACTGTCAAAGACTTTAATTGGATTTGAAACATGACTTGTGAATCTCTCTCAATATTACTATGTGAAAAAGCTTAATTCAAAAATCCTGAACGGCTGTAACAAACAATTACCACATTTAGGTGTGTTCGGCACTGTCCACTGTTTACGTATTACCACTACAGTGTTTTCTTTGGGGGTTATGGGTGGCTCACTTCCAAATAGCTCTGGATTTATAGCACTCCAGTCTCCCTTATTCCTCCCTTGGTGTATACAAGGTGTTGTTATTTGGATCGCAGCCAAACATAGATATTGGTACTACTGCAACCTCCTTAGTTATGTGGGAATTGAGTTCGGATCAGATGCTTGGTACATAATTAAGCCGGACAGGGACTTTTCAACAAATTCAAAAAAAAAAAGAAGCCTTGGGGGGCGACCATTACTGATGAAACACCCTAAGGACAAGGTTCATATGTGGGAAGCTCCAACTGAGGGGTTTTCTTATTAATTCTCCATCATTGGACACAAAGTGACCCCCCCCCCCCCCCTTTTTTTTTAATCCCCCCCAATACACAGGGTGACAGAAATGGCAAAATTCTGACATTCAGTTGTTTCCTTATGTAAAAATATGCGCATGTATGAGCCCACACTTATTAGTTTGTTTGCATTCACATTTGGCTTAAAAGTGATACATGGTGCAGCTGTGTTGTACCTCCAGTCAGTGCTTCCAGGCTCCAGAGCTCTCTTCTTGTACAGGAAATTAATAGGCAGCTGCCACTGGTGCGTTAAATTGCTTTGCGTTGGGTACTGCAGATAACTGGATTATTTATTTGTTATATGACCCGTATTAGAACAATTGGCTTCTGCTTTGCTATTGTCTTTAAATGAGATCTTGTTTCCTTGCATAGTTTTTGAAGACACTCCTTGTAATTGTTTCACACCATGACATGTGTTGCAAGGTTTGGTGTTTAATTCTATTATCTTTAATGGGATTTTTTTATTTATTTATTTATTTTACAGCCATCCTTCATTATAATAAGATCAAAATTAAGAACACAGATTCTGTAACTTTTTTAATTAATAACAAATTTGTGTTCAGTGCACAAATTAGCGTGTGGCTCGTTGTTGATTAAGTGCAACTTTACCATGACTACATTTAGATTTTGGCGTTAAAACAATCCTTTACGTTTTCCAAACCAATCAGTTAAATATGTCACAGATCCAAATTTCCACTTGAGGTTTAAAATCTAAGTTAGGAGAAGTTAGAATTTGTTTAAAAATATTAATCGAATGGGTGAGCATAGTACAATGATTGAGGAGAGTAATGCTTTGCAATCATTCATTGATCATTGTCTATACTAATTAACTTTTGCTTGACTGGAGCAAAGAGAAACTTTAGGAGAAATTAAAAGTTTTCTCCCAAATCTGTTTCCCAACAATACAAATATACTGAACAAGAATATTATATCAAGTCTTGAGGAGTATGGCGAAAGACATGCATATCCATGCTGTGACCCAATAGTAGTTGCAAAGAGCATCCATGGATTAGCAGCCTAAGCATGAGCAAGTGTCTAGTGTTGCCTTGAGCATTTTCAGGTAGCCTCACTGAGATCAGACTGGTTTTGTATTGGAAAGCACAAGAGTGAAACATCGAAATGAAAACATTTTCAAGCCATTTGCCTGTCTTGTTCATAAACCTGGTGTCAAAACTTGTCATTTTGATGACACTGACACTGGTGGCTGATCGATGAAGAGCACCAGCGCCACGGAGGAATTGTGAATATGTCTCATGTAGCTGTTTATCTGTTGCTGACATCATTTTTAATCGCATAAAGATTATTCGCTTGTAATTTCAATTTAATTTCGTGTAATTTTAATTTCATGTACTATTTACAGCAGAATATAGACAAAAAATTTGCACACATTTGTAATGTCTGCATTGCTGATGGTAGGACGAAGCATACATGGTTGGCAGCAAGTTTAAACACTGGGTGGAAGGGTAGAATACTAAGTGAGGCATTTTGAAATATTTTAATGTGCACCGTAATGAACAGCAGTCAGATAGGCAGAGTATAAAAATGTATATTTTTACTACATTTCACAATTATGGGGTAGTTGGTGAGATTCTTGCACACAAGCTCATACTGAAATACAAAAATATTGCTATTGTGACGTCTCAGAATGCGAAGAAGTTCACACAGAATGAATTTCTTTGCAAATCTTTGCAAATTGTTTTTTAATCAAACCATTATTAACCGTTATTCATTGTTTTATCATCTCATTCTCTTTCTCTTACACCCACCTACCTTTTCTTCTGTGTGTGTCTTGCCATTGTGCAGTGAAGACAGCTTGCTGTTTTCCTCTCCAGCGGGGGGATTCCACACACACGCACACAAAGGACCACTGTCAGTGGGGATCTCCCTCAAACCCCTGCCGCTGCCTGGCCTGGCATTGTCTCGCGCTGCCTCTGCACATATGCATGTCATGTGGTGTCAGTGCCAAGGTGGTTGTTGATGTTATGGGGCCTGATGGCAGCATATTCCCTGCTGATAGCGATGATTGCTACACTCAGGTGCACCTCTGCAGTTTGAGCGGGTGTGTGCGTGCGTGTGGGGGTGTGTGTGTGTGCCCTTTAAGCCCGCCCTTCACGTTATTGGTCAGAGCCTGGGCTGACTGGTTAACCCTCTGTAAGAATTGAGCTTGGCAGCTTCGGGTTTATGAGGCCGCTCTGTACTCTGTTTCACCAGGTTCAACATCTTCTTGCCCCCGTTTTCCCCCCATTGTACACCGACCCTCCTGTTTTTCCATGTGGCTGAGCTTCTCTCAGAAGGGCCTGACTCACACACTCTGGCGGATGTACAGAGGATCATCGCTCCACTGATTTGTTTTGCGTCCTCCAGCTCCATTTAAATGGATCTCTTGTGTAAATATATGCAAAATTGTCAAAGATGCTCCTGAGTGGATCTTGTGCAAATGTTATGCCACAACATTCATCTCTGTTTCAATGCTGGTTCCCCATAAACTATATATATATATGCTACTTTCAAGTTCCATTCTTGATCTTATGAAATAATGTAAAAATTACATTGTTTAATAAGACATGAGGAAAAATGTAAAGATCCTTACGGCTGACATGAAAACCTTTCCAAATTTATTCACGTAAGATGTCAAAGAAGTTAGAAAAAAAGAGTGGGGGCTGGGGAGGGGCAATAAGTAATATTCAAGTTTGCTGCGATTTACTGTGACATTTAGTAGATTTTGCATTAGCTCACACACCAGGCAGGACCCATGGGAATCTCCTCTGCCGGTCTACGGTTAACATTCCGCGTTTGTCCAGCACTCTGTAATTTATTGGATCTCATCTGTCCGAGCTTTGATTTATATATTGATTTGAAAAATAAATAAAAGTGATAGGAACCTGCATTGGAGTGTAATGATGGACTGTGTCGACATGCAGGAGTAGGGATATGAAACATTGGGAGGAAATTAGATATTATGCCCCCAAGACAACTGCAGCCAGCAGCACATTCATTATTGGCTGGATATTTATTATTAAGAATTTCTCCTCATGAGTGACTGCTGCAGAATATTTCTTCTCAGCTCCAGCGAGCTAAATGGTGTGTGCGCGCGTTGGGGCGTGGGTGTCTCTACAGCGGAGTATTTGTTTGCATGTGTTTGCAGAAATGTTTGCGGCCATATTGTCAGCAGGTGATGACAAGGGCGCTGGGCTTGGTATATTCTGGACTTTACAAGGAACCACGCACAAAGAAACGACAAAAAGATCCTTGGGCTTAGTTGGGAAATATATGGATTTATCCATAACGAGACGTGATCTTGGTTACACAATCCATATTTCTAGCTGAGAGGACTCCATTTATGGAACCAGCAGGGCAGAAAACACTTGACAGCTGCTGAAAACCAAAACTCCTCGCCACAACTTCTGCACAAATTCTAATTACAGCCCAGTGAATTTCAAACAGCAGCAGAGAAAAGGGCTGGTGTCCAAGCCTCTCAGATTTTATTATTTCATTTTTCCCTCTCTCTCTCTCTCTCTCCTCCCACTTCTCCATCCTAATCCACTTCAATTATGTTCCCTCCCATTCCTCCTGATCACTTTACAGCTCAGCAGCACCTGTGCTAATTGTGCTGTGATGATTGCTGATATGTTTTGCATCCTTAAAGGAATTTTACAGGAGGGGGACGACAAATAAACATCCAGCCTCAGGGCTTTTTGGGTAGCACAGCTCAGCCGAGCAGATGGCCATCATATTATATGAGCGAAGCTTCTCGCGGAGGCTGAGGTGTGGGTGGGTGGGGTGTAATGAGTCCGCGGTGGGAGGAGGATGGAGGAGTGAGAAGTAAAGAGGGGAGACAAAGTGAAGGAAGGAGGTAGGAGGTAACGTAGGAGAAGGACAGAAGACTAAGGAGTCCAGCACTAGAAAAGATTTCTGTTGACATAGCACAGTCAGCTTAGCATAGATGCTAAAATTCGATGGAAAGGCCTAGCTTAGCTTATACCTACAGCTAATTTGAAGAGGAAATCTTTTAGCTTATCAAATCACTCTATGCATTTGATAAACAGGTCATATTTAAAATTATATGTGACATCAACAAACAGCCTCAAGTGTTCTCAATAAAAGTATTTGATAAACCACTGTGGCAACTAAAAATTACTTTATAGAACGTTAGTCACCATCTAGTCACTCACAGTCCCATTAAATTAAGTATTTTCTTGTTGAAATTACTTTCCTTCTTGAGAGTTTTCTTTAACATAAAGCAAGAAATAATTGAGGAATTACTTTAGATGGCACCGATGTCGGCAGGATATGAAACTATGGGTTGTTGATTTCACATCTAGATATTTTGTTATTGTGGCAATAAACATCGTCCTTGGTTTTAATCAATAAAACTGCATATTAGATATCAGTACAGAAGTCGAGGGGAGCCAGGTTGATGAATATATTTTTACAAGAGTAATTTAAATTAGACAAGGTTTTTTACTTTTAGTACCAATCTGTGGTGGTGTTTATGATGGTATAACTTCTCTATTATTAAAAAGAAAACAAAACAGTGGAATTATTTCTTTTTGCTTTAGAGATCAGAATCTCTGTTTAGTCTTTCTGGCAGCAGATTAAACATGCACAAATTCACTGGATGGAATCACATGGTACAATCTGCATTATATATATACAGTATATATATATATATATATATATAGTCTTTCTCTGACATTAATATTTGCTTCATGGTTTGAAACGCACAAGAAAAGTTTTAAATTCCAATTTAAGGTAACCAAAGCAGTTATATTTTCTTTAAAAGAGCCAGAAGTGGACACAGTGGCTTTATGTCTCTCACCTATCCACCTTGATGCCCCCACCATGGCGCCTGCCGCCGTAATAAATGTGCTGCCAGTTCTCCCCGCTGTGGCTGTCTGAGGTCTGACCACATGTTATATGGCAACCTATCTGAAGTGGACTGCATATTATATAGCAGCCTATTTGCTGGAATGATGAGATCCGGACACCTACACCATTATTTATTAGATAGGACCAGAGCGGTGTGAGGCTGGGTGGCCTCGGTTGGCAGGTGTGTGCGTGAAGTTGAAGGAGGGGTTAAAGTAGGAAGACAAGAGGAAGGAAAGTGAAAAACCCAAAAGTAAACTAGGGATAAAAAAAATAAAAATAAGGAAGAAAAAAATTGACCGGAGCAACGTGATGTGTACGCATCACTTTCTAAAAAAAACAAAAAACAGGAAAGTCATTTATTTAATTCTAATAGGTTGCTGTATGGAACAGAGCTTTCTTTGAGCATACAATGAAGCATTTGTCATCTCACAGCCTTTCTGACAACAGAGTGCTTGGAAACAGAAAAAAAAAATAAAAAAAAAATATATATATATATATATATATATATATATATATATATATATATATAAATGTTAGTCTAAATAAAAAATAGCTGACTACAGTTTATGGCAAATTGCTTTGCTGCTTTGAAAAATGGCCAAAATCCTCCATGTTCTAACAGGGGTCAGCCTACTTTGTTAGGTGTGTTCTCCTGGTGCAAAAGACAAATGATGTACTTTGCCTTGGGTCAACTGGGCTTTCCCATCCCATAATGACCTTTCAGGGAGCTGGAAGAGAATAGGTGTTCCCATAGCGATGAAGTACGCCGCACATCAAATGTGTGCAATGGCAAACTAATGTTTTTAGTGCAGCAGTATGACCTCCCAACCTCTAATGGACTGTTTTGCTGTTCATAAATCACGCAAATACATCAGTTGAGCGGAGTAAAAAAAAAGAAAGGAGTTTTGTGCTTGTTTCTACTCGGTTCTTGTTTGAAATCCTACTCTGTGACAAACGAAGAAGGATCTAGAGTTGGTTTCAGTTAAGATGCGTCCTCATCACATTCCACAGAGAACTTGCCACGTTGCTGCTAAGGGGGAAAAAAAACAACTAACAGTCCTCTGTGTGCGGGCGTGTGTGTGTGTGTGTGTGTGCGTGTGTGTGTAAAGGTTCCCTGAAGGAGAGAAGATCTCTGTCAGTTTGTCACCACACACAAGCTGCCAAATTTTATGAAATACCAAATTACTAATTGGCCCAGTGTTAGGTTTCCTGCCTGGAAGTGAGACTGTAATATCTAGGCCTCTATTAGGATCACAGAGAGAAGCACTCTCATCCGGTCCCCCACTGTGCTGGCAAGCCTCTGCTACTTCACAGCATGGCGGTGGAAATGAAGGACAAAAGACCTCTGAAACACAACCAAATGCTCCTACTGTAACGCTCTCTTCAAAGTTTGACGTCTGAACTTTCGTCAGAAAAATCAAACACTTTAACAAGCTATGCAAAATATGTAGTTTCTTATATTAATGCCTTCATTTAGAATTTAAACGCAAGTACGACATGAAGGATTCCGAGCGCTCTCTCTTCAACTAGTCCACCAATTTGCGCGTGCTTTTCTTAATATGAAAAAGGCTATGCTTTTTTATTGTGTGTGTAGCAAGGTACCGTTGTTTTCCAGGGATAAACTGTATAATTCTGGCCATATTTATTGGCACCTCTGCTAAAAATGTATACCAAAATAAATAAATATGTGCATATACATTCAGTGAGATAATCAACTCATGGAATTTGATTCTCTCAAAAGATGATTAGTAATAATAAGACAGCACTTAAAGAGTTTGAAGCAGGTCAGTCAGAGAACAGAAAGAGAAGTTATCCTTCACCATACTTGGTGTGATGCTTTTCATCCTTTCCTTCAGTCAAAATCCCCGTAAGTGTTCTTTCACCAAACACATTAATCCTAATCTCATCTGGCCAAAGCGTTCGGTTTCAGTTAAAGCCCCAGTAGTGATTAGCAAACTTCACAGTTAGTGGCATCCTCCTCAAGCATTCTGTATGTAGGCAAGAGTTTAATAGTTATGTTCTTTTACAGTTAGCTGGAGACTTTCTGTCTTATTAAGATTATGTGTTATTTTCTTATGTCTTATATTTTCTTACGTCTTATTGAGCTCTCTGCTTAAGTTCATAGCGGCAAGAGAAATATGGACCAGTAGAAATGTAAATCTCTGATGATGTCATTTATACCCGAGTGAAACAGGAAGTCATGGATTAGCAAATGAAGTTTGCAGAAGTTTAGATTGAAAATTTTAAAATGACTAAAAGCATAAACTTAAAACAAGCTAGTAATTGCCATCAATTGTATTCTTTGAAAATTATCCAATGCAATTTTTTGTCTTCCTACAAAATGAAAAGAATGCATCCAAATCAAAAGCTGGCTTTTCCTACAATTTTCAGCGTGCGATTATGCTATTGCAATAAAGGACTAATTCATTTCAAGGCTTTTTACACGTCTTCACCAGGGGTGCCAATAAATGTGGCCAGCACTATAAATAGGACTCTCTAAGGTAATGAATATTCAAACCAAAAGCAAGGATTTGGTTGAAGGGGAGTTCACACAAAAGACAGCAGGACTGCAAATCAGCATGTAATCAAATGCCGTAACCAAATTAATGCTAATGTATCACATAAAACATTTTAATCACCAATTTAAATTGTTGAGAGAAAAAAACCCCAAAACAAAACAAAAAAAATCTCTGGCCCAACTCAAAAAAGATATTAATTTACTAGTAGGATCTTAAATATGTTGTCAATTAACAGACTTTAACTTAGCAACTGTGTGACTGACACCACTTAAAATAAGATGTCTGCAAATTAATAGAATAGCTTACAGAAAGAAAAGACTGCTGTTTATGTTCTGTTTAGCAGCACTATCCCCCTTTTTTTTTCCAGGACTCCTAATCAAACACGCCTTGGGCCACTAGATGGATAAACACACACAGATAGATTCTGGCAACATTTCAACTCCTCTCTGAAGCAGCGCAATGGGAGAGAGAAAGGGGCTGGCAGACAAAACCACACAAACACAAATCACTGTAATTACTAAATACATAGTTTATTGTAAAAAGAGATGTACCCTTTCATCCAGAAATGATTAACGAATTATGGCAGTTGACAAGTGTCGCTATAAGGCGATACAAATAATCATGTAGAACTTAAAATGCTCATCATGTGACCAGACGTACCACTTTTTTAAAATTACCCATAAAGTATGAAAAACCACTTTTAGAAAGACGTTTGTTATGCAAAAACACAATTTTTGTCCGTTTTTCTGGCACATGCGAGAGGTGTATGAGGAGAGGGGGCAAATAGGATTCTTATCAAAATGTTTCGATTTGTTCGTCATACAGGGTGGGCGACAATCATTTTAGACATGACGCACATCAACACGTCTCTGGATTTCTTTATTTTTTTTCCCTTCCAACAGTTCGTTTCTCTTCCAACCACTCAAGGGTTTGAGTTGATTCCAGTGCAAAACTGTGCAATTTGGTTAGCTACGGAGCTGGCTTCCCTTTAGAGAGTCTCGCAAGTCCTCACGGCTTCAAACCGACGCAGGGAATGTTTCTGTGGGGCTCTAATGCTCGCTTTGCAAGACCCCACCAGGCACTGAACCCCTTTTATAAACACTTCTCCCTCTTTTTCGTTTTTACACTTCTTCTTACAGTGCTTCCAGCTAACCGGCAAAGTTCTGGTATTAGATATAAACATCATCCAGCAACTCCCTGAACCACAGTTTAATCATGTCCGCTGCTTGTAAGGCTGATTGGAGGTCAAACCCTGTATACCCATCCGTGGCTTCGGTATTGATGGTGATGTAGCGCCGCTGCTCAGGCACATGCTTCGGCTCATCCCCTGGAAATCGTGGACCGAGGCGTGGAGAGGTCGGAAGCAGTCTCGTCTGCGGGGTTCCGCCGAACTGGTGGCGGCGGGGGAAGATGTGGCGTGGGGGGGGCACCTACACGTTTTGCGACAGAAATCGGACTTTCTTTTTCGTCAGCAGCCAGCTCCTGACGTCCTTTAACGTAGGGAGTTTCATTTTCTCTTTGTTTTTACTGTAAACATTCAAGAAGATGCCGAAGACCACCAGAAGGCCGCCCCAGATGTACCTGTTAAAAGGCAAGACAAGTTGAAATTGTAAAGACGGCACGGAGAGAACGCTTACAGGATGCTGATGAATTGTTATTCGAAAGCCTTCTTAAAAATACTATTTTTTTTTCTTCGTCCCATGCAGAATCACAAGAAGTGCTGATCAGAAGTTCACATGCAGTAGACCCCAGCCTATTCATGGTTTCATCCCACAGTTTCTCCAAATTACATGCAGAAAATGTGTCCATTTTCAGATTTTATATACAGCGCATATGTAAACTATTTGAAACAAAATTCTATTTGACAGGTTGTTGGATGATGTTTGCATTATTAGAAGGCGAAGCCACAAGTATTGGAGTCATTTGCAGTCAACCATGGACCCTAACTTGTCCTTAATTTTGTTTGTTTTACATGGTGGAATGAAGATGCAACAAATACCTTCAAGTCATATCAAAAAAGAAGGATCAGGTTAGTTTGGATTTACAACTGATTTTCTTTAATTCATACAGGGTTATAATAACAGGTCATTTTTTTTGACCTGAACAGGCAATGTTAAAAGCAGAGTCTGATTCCAAAACCGATCAATAATGGGTGTATGCAAACTTCTGACTGGCACTGTGTCCGTTGTTCTGCAAGCATGGGTAAAACAGAACTAAATGCAACACTTTTCAAGTGGAGGAAGCAGAAAACCGCAAATAAAAATGGCAAAAATATAAAAGGTTATAAGAGAAAGAACTGGAAGAATGAAACTGGCCAGGTTGCACAAAAGTGTTTTTTATTGAGATATCTCGACATGCATGTCAAAATTCACAACAAAGAAGCAGCGCCAGAGGTAGGAAGAAAATCAGTCCCCTCTGACACAACCGCAGAGTTAAGATGATAAGTCAGAGAGTAAAGGGTGAAGGACAACGATAAGGAGCTGAGGAACAGTAGGGGATAAAAGTCAAGAAGGCCAAATTGAGTTTTCTCCAACAAAGAAGAGATCCGGGGCTTAAGCAAAGATTGAAGTGCCAAAAGTGAAAAAGGTGATGGTACTTACTGAAAAGTGAATGGTTTGGTGAAGAACATGAAGGAAAGTATGATGGTCATGGCCTTTCTTCCAGTGGTCACTGTAAAAGAACCAACCAAAAGCAAGGCAGCGTTTACATTTCTATATTAAAAATCACAAAAAGATGAAAAAAGTTCAACACAAGTTACTTTCAACTGCTGATATAAGCTTTTGTTTTATACACAGAGTACAATCAATTATTTACAAACTATTTTCATCTTTTTCCTGTGTGACATTTCTTGTGCAATTCCAATGAAAGATAACAATACCGTACGAAAACACTGTTAACCTTTTGCTACAGGTTGCAATAAGCAAATGTCTGAAAAAAAACAAAACAATTAAAATCTACAATAGCAATTTTGTTTCATGTTCACCAGATTCACGATAACTGACGACAGTTGCTGTCGTGTTTTATCGTGTAGTAATAAATGTCAATATTTTGTGTTGTTAGGTATGCAAATACAGACAAAAAATCAAAAAAATTTCATAAGACAGAAAATATTTTCCTGTGTCTCTGACCTGTTACTGCAACCAGGGCGCCAAACAGCTTGATTAAGGCTAGCACAAAGGAGATCCCGAAATAACCCGTAAGAGAGAAGAAGAAGGCATAACCGTACGTCTTAACAGGATGCTGCAAGAGAGAACATAAGAGTCTTTTCTGAGCCTTCGGGCAGACTTGTTGGTCTATTAAGAATCAGAAGCTTTTTCCATTTCCAAAAAGGACAAATCAAAGAGCACAGAGACACAAACTTAGAATCAGAATGCACGGAAACGTGATTTTATTCGATTAAAAACACACACAGTAAACACAGTCATCCCCATTAACAGTCAGGGATATGTATAGTCTTACAGGATATTTACCTCTGAGCAGAAAGCCACAGCTGGTCCCAGCCCACCCACACAGAGCAAGCCTCCCAGTATGTAGATGAAACCGATAGAGTATGAGTACAGCACCTGTGAACACACGACTAAACGATGAATCAGTGATGTCACACTTAGGGGGTAAGTTTCATCCTTTAGTTGCAACACTAAGCACAAATATCAGCAGGGATACACTTCCTGTGTTTATCTCCAACATGTCAACAGATCTGCAGGTCAATATGTTTTCGTTTTGATTTCATCGAGTCATAGAGACACTCGTCTGGTGAAAAGCCTGGCAAAAAATGAACTTTAAGTAAAAGAGTCTTTGGACTAAAACCTTTCTTTTGAAATGAAAATAAAACACTTTATGAAATAACAAATAGCACAATTGTTGGTACCACTGTATTCAAGACATTGTAAAAATCTACGTACAATCACAGCATTTCACAAGGTTGGAGAATAATAAAGAGACAGCTCTTTGACTATTCCTGACAGAACGGGCCTCTGTCATATCATATTTACACCGCACAGACACAGAAAGTCCTGAATTACTGATTAAAAGTGCCTCAAAACTATGATGAACATCAAACGGTGAAGGATGTATTTAAAAAAAAACAAACAAACAAAAAAACCACCTATTACATTTATTTTAAAGGGAGCATAACCAATAAGTTTGTTAAGCTTCCCCACCAGACCAATAAAATGTTCAGCATGACATTGTGCTGCGGTAATTAACACGATTATGCTAAGGCTTTTTGCTCATCTGTCCTGTGCGCCGACAAATTTGTCACATCTGCATATGTTCTTTTCTAGAAACACATATACATATGTGAATATATGTGTAAAAAACCATTTACCATTTCAGAGTTGGAGCCGTTGTGGAGCTTCATGGCCTTTTCCTGCACATTTCCAATCACGGCATCAGCACACAGAGCCAGGGAGATGAGCATAACACCTGCAAAACAAAAACACATATTTACTACAGATGTGTTACATCTAGGTGCTTTTAAAAAGAAACAACAAAAAAAAACAACCAAAAACAAAAGGGTTTAATTTATGTCTTATACAACATAGACAAAAAGGAGAAGAAAAAATCAGATGCTAAGATCTATAAAGAAGAGGACCAGAAAGAGTTAAATTTCCAGGTCTCAAGAGAAACACCATATTGGATTTAAATGTGATATGCATATTCTGTGAGGCACTGATTAGTACTAAATGCTAGTGCTGGCACTGTAGCAAGTCATGCAGGTCTCAGAAATAAAGACAAGAACATAAAGCAATGCTTAAATAGCATTTTTTTCCTCTCTGGCAGTAGTTATACAAACAAGTCGGAGTAAGAAATATGCTTGAAACCAGTTTATTTGAGGGCGAGTGTTGTCCTTAAATTATTAATACCCTAACTAAAACGCAGTGTTGAGGCAGCACAGCACAACTCTACATGGGCTAAAGTGACGGCATTTGAGGTTGTCTCTGAGAACTGCCCAGGTTTGTGGATCGTGAAGGAATTACCTGTCACATTGAAGTTCGGAGCTACTTTGCTGTCAGCTAGGGTAAACCAGATGAGTCCCAGACTCATGCAGAGAGCAGCAGACACATCAGTCAAGTTATACCGTTTCCCTTGAACACACATAAAAATAAATAAATACATAAATAAATTCTCATTGGCATCATGCACGAATCTGTTGTAAAAGTCTAATAAGACACTTTTAAAATATTTAAAGTTTGAGTAGCCAGGTTAAAACAGAACTCGTAAAAGTTTTTCTTTTAGTATTTCACACAATTCCAAGTTTCAGAGGATATGCAAAAAACAATGAAAAAAAACGGGAAAGAACAGGAGAAAAACAACAAGATGAAAACAGACTGACGGACGGGTGCCTTAAGGTTGACAAGAGGACGCAGCATCAGGTTAGCTGTGGTCGACTTTGATTCCCCCCACTTGCCTTTGAAGGGCCTCACATCAGATGCAACCCCGAGAGCCCCTCCCACATCCTTCTCTTCCACTTTCTCTTCTCCTTGCATTCCAAGGGAACAAATGTTTTTTTTTCGCTCTACCCCTTGAGGGACCCTGGTCCTCACATCTGCTCGTCGAAAGATGAAGGAAACCGAGTGGGGGCAAAAAGAGGAGCACTAAACTCATCTGATGTTTAGGACATGGAACCTTGAGAAAGGCCAGTACTGCTGCTGCTGCTGCTGACTGAGCTCTGACGACCGAAAACAACAAAAGGTGGATGAAAAGGAGGGAGTGAAAGTTGAAAGGTGATAGCTGCTTCAAAAGATACCAGCAATCACAGGAATGAGGTGGAAAGTGTCCCTCATAGAAAATCCACCTGTCTTAGCCGATTACATTTAAACTGTTTTATGTCAAATAAAGACTTGGGAAATATGGCTATTTACAATTATGCCCATTTATGTTCTGATTCTTAGGATTTAAATTTTTTTTAAATGTTTTTATGAAATTGGAACAGATTTAAAAAAAATTTTAAAAAATCAAACAAACCAAAAAAAATGCAATTATTGAACTATTGCCCATTCATATTTTCCACATATTTAAATACTGCTAAAATTCCATGGCACAAAAAAATAACTTTATAAACACAGACTGATTTACTTTACTTCAATGACACCGGCAAAACGTCAAAGCATGTGTAAATGATGAAAACCATTTCTAAGATTAGCTAACCTTGGATAAAAACTCCTCCGATCATGACTGGGATGAGTTTGCAGCACTTGAAGATGACCTGGGTGGGGTAGTTCAAATAGCCTAAAGAGGTATTGGATAGTCCCATAGTTCCTACTGTTAGAAATGCAATCATCATGTAGGTCTTCCCTGGTATCCTAGACAGAAAGAATGAGAAAGACAGTGAAAACGGTAACAGCAACGCAAAATTCAAAAGTATCAAATTCAGCGAATTCGTAAATGTTTCGATAAGATACAGAAACTCCTCAAACAATTGTACGTTGTGTTTTCTTCGACCCTGTTTAGCTCATCGGGTGGTAAGTTTTGCAGTTTACATTTGAAGTTAAATAACGACATATTCAGGGCAACGTAAGACATTTGTGTAATATTCTGTAAAAATAGCTAAACAGTTGCTATTGTTTCTAGCACAAAAAGTAATGGAGGACAAACAGTAAGTGGCCACATCCAGTCAAGATTAGAATGCACAAGATATCAAGTTCACAAGAACAAAACAATACTAGATTTGATCTATATATTTTTTTGGAATAAAAAGAATCCTCCTTTATGCTTTTGCAAATGAATTCAAATTTGTGCTTTAAAGTCTGTAATCGCTTTAAAGACAATCCATTTTATATAGACAACAGTTTAAAAGACTGCTTTAATGACAAATGAAAATGTATAATTTTTCAGACATTGATAATAGAATAAATAATTCACACATATCTGCGCAGAGTAGAATTAACCAGTTCTACACTGATCATTCAATCAGATACATTAGATTTTTAATTTGAGATTGTCAAATTAGATTCTGAATCCATAAAAAAAACAAAAAACAGTAAAATAGCCGTATAATCTAGTACCAGTAGGAAGCTGTGGAGGTCAATCTCAGCCACTGACGTTACAGTCTTGGTTGCAAGACTTACAACTCATTCATATTTCGTTTCTCACTCTGTCAACATGTTATTTCATGGAAAATTCTTAAATTAAATGACCAAATCTATAGGTACCTTCTGCGTTTGTCTTGCGTGAACTGAAGCTCAACGAGTCCAAACATGGAATAAAAGCCAAACTGTACCAAAGTGAGGTACCAACCAAAAGGTTTGAATCCTTCCACAGAAAATATTAATTCCTATGGGGTAAGGACAAATACAGAAATGAATGCAGAGTACTACCAGAATAAATCAGAACACACTTAAACACAAAAACCTAAGAGTAAACGACAGCATGGCTAGATTTCATCGAAGGTTTCTTTCTTTTCCACCTGTATTACCTGCAAATATCCGTAGATAAGGTAAAAGAGGAAGACTCCAGCCACACAGATAAAGAACTGTGTTGGGGCACTTAAGCTGCTCAGGTTGATTCCCAGAACCCTCAGCTCCTCCACAGACTTGATGTGAGGCGACATCACCTCTGTGGACGATGGAATGGAGATAGAGATGTGCTTCCGCGAACTGTTGTAACCCACCAGGCCATATTTGGTGCTCATTGTGTCCGTGGTAACTGGAATCTGTGAGGACAAAAAAAACATACAGGAAGGGTGTGAACAGTCAGCCACAAAATAAATGTTTGAACAGCAACAGGTAGATGTTGGAGAGGCACATCTTCACCTTGTCAATCCTCTCTGTGATAAATATATCATATTCTCGTACAGGGGTGTCACAATCAGGATTCTTGTTGCTGATATTGATCTGAATCATTTAAGAATAGATATTTAATTAAACTAAGAGGCAACTTGATCAATTTCACGCATATGCAGTAGAATAACACACTGCAACCCATCCAAAGTGGTTTACATGACTATTATGATGCTGTAGCTTTTGACAAAGGATGTAGAATGTGTTTTTCTTGCCAGTGACAGACATTTGTTTTCCTTGTCACACCAGTTTTTGCAGGTCAGTCACATATGCAAGGGTTAACCAGATGGTTCGAAACAACATATATAGCTACATTCTTTAATAACACACTCATGTGCTAGGAAAAAGGTAGCATGTTGATATCAGCTATTGATAATTTGACTCATATTTCAGTGTTAGCCTACTTAAGCAAGCAGCATCTATGCACCACAAATTGTTTTGATTGTTGATTCTATGTTGCATTGTGTTTCTGTGTTTGGTATGATGTAAAGCACTTTGAAATGCCTTGCTGCTGAAATGTGCTATACAAATACAATTTGATTGATTGATTGATTAAAACTTTCAAAAAACATTACTTCCTTACTGGATAACCTTATCGCTTTCTTCTGAAATACACTGTTTCAAATGCACTACTACTCTCCCAGTGCCTGGTGCAGTAAAAGTTTAGTTTCAGCCACAATTCCGGAAGTAAAAGCAAGTAAATTCAACTACAGCTGCAGCTCTACTGCAAAATTTTAATAGATCACACACAAATTGTAGATTCTTTCTGATAACGATGTCATTTCATTATCTAGATAAATTTCAAATGCATTGTTTTTAAGACAGAACAGAAAATGTACCTAGTCGCAAATCCTTCATCGAAATTGCTGATCTGAAACCACAACAGTCCCCGATCTGCACTACCACTTAAAACTGGCCAAGTTGTATGAATATTTAACTTGCCTGACGCATAAAGTAGCTACGTGTTCTGAATAAGGCATGTTGGATGGGCTACACTACAGCATCCCAGACAGACCAAAATAAAGGATGTCAACTGTCTGCGTTCAATGAACTAGGAATTAAATAACCAACAATACCTGCAGCTTTCTGTGTTATCCTATCAAAGTTATTACAGACAAGAATTACTTCAATAATGGCTCTTCGTTGCCGGCTAAGTTAGCTTTAAAAAGCGAACTGCTTACCTTCAGTAACACTTCCGGGAGTCTTTAAGTGTGTATTTCCTCCTTTTCAGAGGCAATGTTTATGGAAATCATTGCCCTGTCCGTACAATCTTCATCTTTTATTTAGTCTAGAGCGTGTCATGACTCCGATTTCAAGTGACAAACACTTCAAATGCGAAAAATGCGAAGGTAAACCTGCTAGCCTGCTAAAACCTGCTAGCCTGCACTGGCTGCAGTGGCAGGAGCAGCCAACAACTTCCGCTGAACTCTGAACTCGAACGCTATTGGTCAACAGAGACGCGCTGATGCAGGTGCATAAAAATTAAACTACGCGACCCATTAATCCGTTTTAGTCCGAAAATGAAAAAGAAGATAGTGTTTTGAGAGGAATTAAGCAAGACGTTGTTTAATAAATGTATTTTAGAAGCAGCGGAAACAGTCAGGCTGCATAGCGTGGACTCACCTGTTTGGAAGAATCCATGTGAACGTGGTGAGTGTATGTTGCCGTTTCCTGTTTCACCACGAAAGTGTTACTATGTGGAAAAAGAAAACAAATACGAGGTTATCCGGTAGATCCGGTTACATGACAATTTTCTGCAGCCATAACATGCTACGTAGATATACGTAGATATACGTAGATATAGGATTTTATTATAAGAATTCAACTCAATTAATCTGAAACATACCGGTATATATATATTTCAGAAATTCAGTTGAAGAAGTTAAACTCATGTATTATTGATTCATTACTGGTCGAGTGATATATTTCGAGTGTTTATTTGCATCACTATGGCTTACTGCAAGTGGAAACTAAGAACATGTGCATGTTTTTGTTCTTTCTCTGGTTCAACACACCTGAATCAAATAATGGTTAATTAGGAGGCCTCTGGAGAACTGTGACTGTCGGGAGCAGAGACACCTAAAACGGCAGGACAGGAGCTGGACATCCATGGCTTTTACAATTGTGCAGAGGACAACTGACTTGAAAATGTTCCAGCAGAAACATCTCCACATGGAGGGTAAGTCTCACGTTCACATAATGAACTCATAACATAAAGAATAGTGGGAGAGAAACTATATGTAATCAGTGCTTCCTTTTTTGATTTACATTAACATGTTATGTTTTATTTTTTCTTAGCTGAACCTAACTTAATCTGAATGAGTACACGCTACCGAGTCTGAAAAAAATTATTAGTAGGAGGCAGGATAACTACTACAGCAGTAGTCATAACTGCTGTGTTTCCTTCTTTGCGTATTCTTGTGAGTTTGCTTAATGTTTGGAGGCCATTCTTGAGTTGATTGGCTGACTTTGTTTAAAGTTTACTTTCTATGTACGTGATGACAGCTTTCTTAAGTGCACAGAGGTTGTGTTCAAGGGGTTTGAAAGTTTAATCTTTAGGATTATACCTTTCTGATGATTATTATTTGTGAGGTTCCAAATTAAAATGAAAATTAGATGTTGCACAAGTTGTCACAATTTAAGTACTTCTAACCAGTCATTATAGATGGCGGTGGGTCCAATAGCAGCCTGTGCTGCAGCAGATTAGAAGAAGCCTCTGACAGAACACAACACATTATCATATTCTTGTTATATGTTGATCTGTCAGGGGGGAGACTTAGAAATTTATTTGAATATTTTGTAGTATTTGTTGTACTTAAGTGATAGCAAAAGTATAAAAAATACAACACATACATCTCGCAAAAAAAATAAATATTTTATGTGATATTAACCCTCAATAACACATCCTTTCAAGTAAGTGTCTTTTAGATGACCAATTGCATTAGATAGCTCAGCTGTAATGCTTAACAGTATGCTCCATTTCAATCATATTTTGAAATAAACATGATTTTTAATAGTCTTTATCAGATAGACAAAGAGAAATTAGGTCAAATAGCCAAAGTATCAAGTTATCACTTTTTTGACTGCACATTTGTACATTTCTGTATTGAAATGCTTTCAAGCCACTGAAATCATTTGAGACAAAATGTGTTTGTGAGTTGTGTTTCACACCCACAACTTATGTGATGCCTTTGTATTGTTTCTGTTTTGCTGTAGTCCTGGCTGCTGTTTTCCTTCCGTTCCCACAATCTTTCGAGGTTTCTTTCTTGTTTCACCTGAAGTCGTCATTTTGTTTCTTGCCAGCTCTCCTCTGTCTTCGCCCGGCTTCCTCATGCTCGTGAGCTTTCCTTCCCATTGTACTTTTACTCTCCCCTCCCCTTATTACATTAATTCTTTCTCAGCGTTCTCCATTGCTTCCCCTGTCCATCTCATATCCCCACCGCTCCCTCTTTGGCTTCCCCACTATAAGGCATGAAACTCTGTCTGGCCCATTCGTTGCCCTCCTCCCTCCGCTAGTCCCCCCCTCTCCACAGCGTCCAGTCTCAAATCGCTCACTCTGCCTGCCTTGGTTTTTCGCTCACTCTCACGCTCCCCCTGTCCTCTCTCCCCAGCCAGAGGTTAATACACTCCAGGATGGCATTATTTCCTCCCCGGCCCTCCGACAATATAAAAATTCAGAATGGACAGCTCAATCCCTCTTCCATCTCAGATTTGATTGTAATGGTATTGCCTCTTGTCCCTGGGAGGCCCCTGCTGCCTCGCCAACCCAGCCTTTATGACACTAAATGGCCCGGCTACAATTTTTCCATCTATTCAAAAAATTCTGTTAATAACTCATTTGGAATGAGCCGTCCAGACTCAGCGGACCGACTGCAGCCAGGGCTCTCACCTCTCGGCTCACAGGGGCCGCAATATACAAAAAAGGATGCAGGGCTGAATGGAAAATGCATTGGTTAATTAATCTCTTCGAATTTACAGCCCTCTTTTCCCCAAATGCCCTGTGCACTCCAACTGACAGTCCCAAAGAGACAACATTTTCATATTTACAACCTTTCATGGAGAAAGTGCATAGTGGCGGCTGGAGCTGGTCGGACCACTTTTTCTTCCGCCTTGTCCAACTTTACAAGTGCAGCCATTCATCATGCATGATGGATTTATGTAATAAAACCCATTTTCCTTTTCCATACCACCCTATTAAATAATAAAATAATTATTTATTGATTATTCAAAAAGGTACATATGTGTGGGTAATGACTTTTGAGCATGCTACCGAACTTTCAATAAATAAAGCAGACGGGGGTGTGTGTGTGTGTGGAGGGGGGGCGTTGAGGGGAAGGAGAAATAAAGTCAAAAAAGAGGGATAGAGGAAATAAGAGATGAAGGGAAATGACTTTTGAACCAGTAAAATCTGGATCCAATTCTGGACTCTTGGAAAACAGATCAGGAAAGACGTTATTGGATTTTCAACAGTCTTGTATAAGAATGCAACTTATAACGTGTTTTTACACAGTAAGAAGACAACTAGGTTAGAGGCCTGAACAAAATCAAGATTTAAATTCTAACTTTTTCTTTTGAAAAAAAAAAAAGATTAATTGGCACTTGTCATCACATGACCCCCCCCAAATCATGTCAGTGGAAGTAGAAAAGGTGTATCTGTTTTATAAGAAGCCATTTTTTATCAAGACTTTGACAAGGGGGTCTTGTAGCTTCTCAACTTTTTTGTCCTTTTACAGTTGTGGTTCTTGTTGTTTCAGGGGAAAAAAACATTAGGAATGAAAAGTATCCATCTGCCCTAGGGTATCAGTCAGTACCCTCCTTTAGGTGATTTTAACGCACTAGTCAAGGGGCAAATGTAGCTGGAGCAAATTTCAGCAGGTAACAGGAAAGGTGAACATGTTACTGCAAAGTTGCTCTGTTGCATTCTTTTGAGCCTTCAACCTCTGTCTGTCATGAAAACTCATGGGTCACCAGAGAATTGTTAGTAATTCCAACTAAGCTTCCTGTTCTAATCACCAACACAAATTGTAAGTCTGTCTTTATATTTCAGATGGCCAATCTACACAATGAGGTATCACATCCTCTCCTATAATAAAAATAGACTTTGCAAGGCAGGATGGCTAGAAAAATATTTAAATTGCTTTTGATTATTGTTCTTACAAATTACGGTAAATGTTAAATACAAAAATTTGCATAGAAATCCAGAAAACAAACAAGAACTTATTTTCTTCACAAACCGACTCCTGAAGTGTTTTCCTCTGAACTTTTTGTTGCTGAAAAAGTTCTTCTCTGGGCTTTATGAGCTCTCCAGCAGGGTAACAGTGATGACATTTGTTTATTCTTGCTTTAATCTCCTTTCCAAGAAAATACACTTCAACTCCTGTAATCATGGTGCCCTTAACTTCATCCATCCTAATAGTGGTTAATCACCGTCTGCATCGTAGAAAGCTCCAGCCGTGGATCATTTCAAAAGGGACACTTTAATGTCAGCCAGATATTGCGTTGAGGGTTTCTTAATAACCCATTTGTGTTTGGTCTTATCCTCGGCTAAAGTGCACTCACTCTCCGTTGTCTTTTTCCCGTCTTGTCTCAAGCCTCCTGCATGCTACAGAAAACAGATGCTATCTCGGCTATATTACTTCTCAAAGCACTCATATCCTCTCCCATGTTATTTTCTTTGATCTGCTAGGCTTGCTGCCCTTACATTTTTCTTCCTCCCCTCTCCTCCTCTCACACCCTCAGACCCCCACACAGACACACAAACCCCCTCCTGCTTCTTCATTCTCCTCTTCTTCATTTTCGCTTCCATACTCTATCTTCTTTTCCTGAGAGCAGACAGAGGAGCCACAGTGGTATCTGGTAGCTGTGGATGTCTGAAATTCAGGCTATCCGTTCTATTGTGCACTGTTCTGCATTTAATATTTTTAAACCTAATCAGAATTAGGTTGGGCACATGTTAACCTATGTGACATTCATTCTAAAAGTAATTAATTTTCTTGCTTAAAATATGTACTGTTGATACTCTTAATTAAAATTACTCTCTGTCAATCCTGGTTACATGGATTTTTATGTTTGGCACTAACAGGTCACATCCTACAAATAGCTAGTTTACATTATTTTAATACTGCTATAATATATGTTAAACATTTAAAAAACACGGGCAGTCCAAACTGAAAAGAGTGACTTTTTTTTCTTCTTCCTCTTCAGTGATTCACTGTAGAATTAGAGTTGGAAAATACTTTGTGAAAGCCCCCAAAACGAAACAAAATAATATGCGTTACGAGTCTACAATCAAAACATACCATAAAACAAGAGTTAAAAAGCACAAAAACACAAATAGCATGGTGTAATTTAAAGTAAATATAAAAATAAAAGTACAATCAAATATCTGTGATAATAGAGTGCATCTTAAGACTCGTTAAAGATACTTCTGAGCTAGCTTCCCAAATATCAGTGGGTAGTGTGTTCTATTATATTGCAAAACCTTCCCAAAACTGTTATAGGGAACTTTTAGCTATTTGGGTGTAGATAACCATAGTGTCGTAGGGGGTATAATCAGAAACGTAATTTGTGACATAATTTGGTACCGGATCATTGAGAGCTTTTTCGAATGACTGAACGAGGATTTTAAAATTACTGAAAGTAACAGAAAGCTAATTCACGAGTCCACAATGTTCTCTCCTTTTGGCTCCGGAAGCTATAGAGTTTTGAAATGGTTTGATTGGCAAGTCCTGACCAAAAAAATAATAATAAAATGAGCATAACCAACATAGATGTAATGGATGGATGTAAGCTCACCCATTCAGGTGTAAAATGATGCCTCAGTTGCAACGACAGGCATGCTGAATACTGTGGTTAAGTATTCAGCGACTTATTCACAGAAGTCAGAAGAAGTGAAAGCAGACACTGGAGACCAGGGAATCTTTGACTTTCTTATGAGCAGCCAGGAGGGGGAAGCATCCCTCTTTGCAAGTATACTTCGAATAAAAGGAAAGTAATTAAGCAAACAATTTCTCAGGAATTGTGCGTCTGCTTATCCCATCTACCATGCTCGCTCGTGCTCCAATACATCCAGACAGAAAACTGTGGGGTGGCTGGTGGTGCTGGGGGGATTGTTTTTGTCTCCTCAGAATGACGGTAAATGACACACATGTTTCATTGCCCATTCATTTAACCTGTGCTGTGCTTATGGAGAGAAAGGGATTTCGAAACAAATTACGTAGTGTCATTTAATTAAGAGTTTGGCTGTGAGCAGTAATCCTGTTTTTCCTCATAACCTTTAACTACTTAATGGATTTGAGAAGCTATTACCTTTCAAGATTTCTGTTTTTAATTATTTGGCGTATTGTCACTGATATGAAATGTCAATCACACACCAGGATTAATGCTGCAGTTTATGACTCAATATTATTTACTTATGATGCCGGATGATTCGGTTTGCAGGTACGCCAAAAAAAAAATAAAAGGGAGGAAAAAAAAGAAACCCACTTGGTGGCCTAGTTGAATTTTCGTGTTCTTTAATCTCCATCCATCCTTTTACTAATATAGCCTAATTCTAATTCCATGAGAGGCCATTATTTACATAGATATTATAACAGGAAGCCATGGTAAATCTCACAGTAATATTAGAAGTGTGCCTTTGTGAATCTCAGATTGGATTATAATAATGACTCAGTTTTAATATGTACAAACTCAATTTATAGTTTTCCTCTTTTGCTGTTTATACTGTAGGTGTGCATATGTAAAAATATAATTTATGTCGTGCATATGTGTGTGTGTGTGTGTTTGGATAAAGTCAGCTGCAGAGGAACTCAGCTCTCAGCCTCATCATTTTTTGGCTTCGCTGTGAAAGTAGCAGGCAGAGTTTGTTTAGTTCCCCCCGGAGGACATTGCAGTTCCCCTGCCAACAGACAGACTGTGACTCCAGTCCTGACTGCGTACATGAATATCACCTTAAATACACGAGCCTCGCAAGGAAGGCATGATTTATTTTGCCAGGCGCTCACGGACTGCGAGGGCATGTGTCCAGATCTAAATCACAGCTGCTCCTGTGACAGCACTCCGCATGCCCGTAAAATACGGATGTATTTTGAATTCCTAAGTAGATCAAAAATATATCTATTAGGAGACCCTGATATAGCTACTCTGAAAGTCGATAGTTTCACTTTTGTTAATGTCTAGGAACACACCTCGAGCACTTTAAATATTCACCGATTTATTCAAATTGCTGTTTTCACCCAGGTTTGACACGGCTCTTATGCTGCCGTGCTGGCTCCTCAGACCGCCACCCCCAGCCCCCCTGCACACCAGCCCCCCATGGCACGGGGCATGTAATCATCCTGAAAGTCTCTCTGGGTGTCTGCACTCTCATAAAGCAGGAAAATGGATCGTGTGGCCCAGGAAGGTAAAATGAAAGAAAAGGAGAATGAAATTACAGACCTGGCTGACTGCACAAATCATGCATATCATGTTTTATGGCTTGCCAGAAGAATTCAACACCTGTGGATCACAGTAGCTGTAATTGTACGTGAACGCACACAGGGATGGAGGTGGGAGGAGAGCTGCGGTTTGGGAATGTGTGTGCGTTTGTGTGATCCGCAGGTATGTTTTTGTTGGCAATGGCTGGAATTTTGTGGAGAGGTCGGGTGATAAAAAGAAAGTTACGGGAACGGCTGTTGTTCACTTCTTCAGCACATCCTGGGTGAGCCACCCGCAGCCCACACGGCTCGCTCACAGAGGCTTCATTTACCATTGTAATTACCCTGTTTATTTACCCTACATGCTTTTGGTGGTAAAACGGGGGCCAATCCATCAGATCAGGACAATTTGGCTCGGCTTAGGCTTTGCCATTTACTTTAATTAAATGAGGCAATCAGTGTATCATAAATCACAGTTGGTGTGACCACTGGCTCTGTTTGAACCTGGTCTTCTTTAAAGCTGACACAGCTTGTGCTGAAGCTTAAGGTTGACACTCAGATTTAACCTGAGGACAATCTTATGTCCTAATCCCACTTAAGGCTTTGGCTGGTTCCTGGTAACAACATATACCAAGGTTTCAAAAAGGAAAATCTTCCACCACACATGCTATGGTCTAAGTCCATTTAATGAGATGGCTGAGAAAGTTTTAGTGAGTGTATGGACGACTGGGCAATATGCCTGATAAACGTATCATGATTTAAGCATTTAAAATCAGTTTATCAGTAATGTGTGTGTGTACATATATATATATATATATATATTGCTTTGAATAGTTAAAATACTGCCAAACTGGTGATGCAACTTTTCCTGTTTTGTCCACAATTTCCTCTTCAGTTGTTGTAATTGTTTGCTTCCTTCACTCCACGCCGTTGTTTTTATTTTTAAGGAGCTATGAGGCCTGACGGCAAAACCTGAAACTGCTTCTGCACAAGTTACTCAACAGGTTATTGCTAGGTAACCAAAAGGTGAGTGAGTTGATGCCAACAAGCTTTCTTAGTTGGCTATGAGAGGTTGAACAGCTTAAGCCTCTCCTGTACGTACATCTCCCAGAATGCTGCACAGTTCTGGATCGGAGTTCAGTGAAATTATTGGACATTGCATCGGACGTACTATCTATTGATATTGATCACGTGTCTATCGCGACATATATTAATAATTTATTGTCCAGCACTTGGTATATCGAGTACGAGGGGCATTATATTGCCCCTCCCTAACTTGTTGCAAATTAGCTGTCTGAAAGAAGGTTCTACAATCTCCTCTCATTTACAAAACAGACAACACTGGTTGCTTAAACATATTTCTGGTCCTGAAAAGCACAAACTACGAGGACGTGAAAACTAAAGAAGCGCCACCTATTGTCTGTGAGAGCAAAGAGCAATTGTCTCGTAGTCAAAGTTGTAGCTTTGATTTCAGCTTCTCCTCTCACATCTTCACTTGCCCTTTGGCAAGACACTTAGCTATAGTTCACCTGCTGAACTCTGTTTTGGTTTAGGCATGTGTTCCTGCTGTGAGTGAATATTTTTCCAGTGTAAAGATATAAAATAATTTCCAACTTTGTTTTTCAGTGTATGTATTGATTAAAAAACTACATTACATTAATACAAGTAAATAAGATATTGTACCAGAATTAGTAGGAATAGTTGTGGCTGTTAGGTTGTAATTTAAAGGAATTAGGTAATTGTTTCTTGTTTTACATTTTTGAATTTATGCCATAATACTGAGATAATAATAACAAATCATGGTATTTTTTCTCAAGGTTATCACACTGCGAGATCTGATTCTATCTATTTCACTTTATCAAACACATTTGCAGTAAGAGAGAAAAAAAAACAACTCAAAATATTTTCTCAAACTTCTCCCAAAGTTTGCCTCCAAGAGTTTAAAAAGCACCAACAGATCAATAAATGAAATATAAATAAATCTGAAATTTCAAATAAGACGAAAGCGGTGCACATTGAAGTGTCTCCCCTGCTCTCCTCCTCCTCTCTCCTCTACGCTGTGGATGCTTGAGTCAAATTGATTACACCACTCCATCTGCATCATGACTGGCCTCCTCCTGTGTTTGCCGCCTCTGCCTACAGCACAGAGTTAGTGTACAATTACATATAGTTTAATATATCTGCCTGAGCACCTTTAAATAAGCATCACAAGTCCACAAGGTGATTTGTCTTGCAGCCCCATTACTCCATTGTACATCTTGATAGCCAGGGATCGCTCCTAGCTATGTTTAAGCATTAAATAGTGTATTATTATTTCACATAAATCAAGCTGAGATGTGAGGGGGGTATTCATAAATTTTGCATTTCTCACAGACAGTGTTTTAAAGTCGCTCTCTCCCTCCCTCTTCCTCTCCCACCTCCCTGAATTTGGAGACTAAAGCAATTGTGCTCCCTGCGCGTGATAGTACATTAAAGATGGGCATACCATGGAGGTATATTCAAAACAACATGTAATGCAGACAGATTAAGTTTGAGTTGCTTTAAAACATTCATCATTGCACCGTTTTCATAATAAGTAGCCTTGTTTTGTGCAGGCTTTTTTTTTTTTTCCCCAAGTCAGCCAGATGCACACATGAACACTGTATTGTTATTGTCATGAATAATGGGAGAAAATACTAATAAAGCCCATTTATCATAATATTTTTCCAGTTATCCGTGGCTACTGAATCTTTTATCTGTGCTCGACAACAAGAGGAGGAAATTAAATTTAAAGGTGAATGTTTGCCGTCAGCCGCTTTGTTTCCCTGAATCCCCTGAACCCACCAAACCACTGGTTATTAGTCGTGTGTTTGTGCGAAACGTCTACTCAGGAAATGACTTCACTCAGGAAACTTGATGTCAGCTTCGCACACCAGCATAAGAAGTGCCAGGAGTACAGTGAGGCCGACAACGCGTTCCTCTCACAGCTCACCCACCGCTTCAGTGTAAAGGTATACAAAAGTGACAAAGGAGGAAATTGGAGCTGTAGCTGTTTTGGTTTCTCCAAGGACACCTTGCACATTCGCTTCAGTTTCGTGTCTTTGTTCTGGAGTTCTGATTGGTTCTGACACTCGGTGAGGAACTGCAGGGCTTGAGGTGAAACCCGCAGATTTGTTTGGAACTTTTGAAAGTGTTAAATTGTATGAAAATACCATAAAAGTATGGCAAGAATTTTGATCAAATTTTTTATTATTATTTATTTTTTTGTTTTTCTTGGTTGTTGTTACCACTTTTATTACACCCAAAATATTTTCAGCAATTTTAACTTTTTTTAAACAAACAAAAAATAAATACTACTTCTTACATTAGAGGTTTGCAGAAAAAAACCCCTAAAACCTTTAAAATCAAAAGTGCGTAGAGTTGAAGTAAGAGACATTCATACTTAGCATAATCCCAATCACTGAGTTGGATGTAAGATCTTAAAATTTCATGTTTTCTGCAACATATATTCAGTTATCTTTGCAGCTGATGTTAATACTTTTTAAGAACTAGCTCTATAATTTCAGAAGATAAAAAAAAGTCATAAAATATGCTAAAATCTTAATCTTTTACTTTTATATTATATTTAAGAAGCTACACTTGTGTAAAATAACTTATAATCCCTATTACATCTGGATTAATATGAGATTTTTATAGTATGAGAACCTACAGGGAATCTTTCTTGCCCACAGCCATCGTCATCTAAAATAACTCTTTAATAAAATAAATTACAGCAACAATTAATTTAGCTTTGGGATAAATAAAGTATTTTTGAATTTAAATTTGAATTGAAACACCACAGTTTCAGTCAGAGTATTGTGGTATTGGTACAAAAATGTCTAATATGATCTTACAACTTTTGTTTGAAGTAGAGTGTGGAGAACCACAAACATCCTCTTCTGTCAATAACAGTGTCTTCAGTCAGAGGGTTTTACAAATTTGCTGTACTGCAGACAGCTAAAGGAGATCCTTCCTCCTCACAGCCATCATCTTTCACAACAAATCCTTGAAGAACCTTGAATTAATATGAGTTGCATTTAATTTCCATTTGTGGTCAATTAAATATTTTTTAATTGAATTACATGGCCTTTAGGCTGCAGGAATGATATACTTCAACATTTGAGCAGTTTTTATACTATAACCCTTAAGAGCCTCGGTTTACCTTTATACTGGTAATTGCTGCATGGCTAATAGCAATAATAAATCCATTGTTAAAGGCTGCTGACACAACACAACTCCCTGATAACCAAGCTAAACGTGTAAAAGAAAAAATAAATTAAAACATTTAAATTCTTAAACTGTTTAAATAATCCAAAAGCACCATCAGTTTTGGTTTTTGTGATTTCATGCCCGCATAGCACCAATACACCATAATTAAAGCTAATTTGCACTTTTAAAACATGCTTGTCATATTCAGCACATGATAATTATATGACCTCCTGGCCTGGGGGCTTCACTGCTGTGAGAAAGTGAAAAAAGGAGGGGAAAAAAAAAAAACCTTGTTAAAGTCACTGAAAATTGGAAATTGACTCAATGCCAGGACAGTAAGTTGAGGACTTGGAGAGAGTGAAGGAAAAAAAAAAAGTCTTTGAACTAGTTTTTGCTTGCAGAAAATATCGCTTCTGGGTTGATATTCTTTCTGAAATGTTTCATGGCGATGAGAATTAAGAAATGAAGCTGCATTTCCAAACTATTCAGTGAAAGGGTCCATACCCACAGGTATCCCGTTCCTGTGACATCATCATCTGTTAAATTTTACAACTTTATATTTATTTGAACCTCTTTTGAACCTTTTACATTGATAGCATTTTCATTGATTAGTGTCTTTGTCCCATTAGAAATGATTTACTATTATGTTAGTCAGATCTACATGAAGCTACGTGTAAATCTCTTTCTTTGCCTTCATTCCTGGGAAGAACACGTCTTCTGAAGTCAACATGTGCAGGCTGGCTGCATGTTTCCTTCTCATTGCACTCCCAGAAACCTCACTCATGTCATAATTTTATTTTATTTTTTTGTTTTTTTGTCATAATCGCTCAACTTTCTTTGGTTCTCACACACGCACGCACACAGCAAACACTCGAAACAACACCTACGAGGATAAATGCTCCGTTTAAGAGAATAAACATAATCCAGACATGGTCCAGCCCTACTTTGTCTGTTCTGGCTAACTCACACAGAGATCCGTGATTCCACCAGGAGAGATTAGATGTCCTTCGTCAGATAAAACTTGATCTGCAGCTCCTGAGATAAACAGGAGCTTAATCAAACATTAGATAATCAGGACTGGTTTCACTGTCTCTTTGTTGTCAAATGACAGAAGGCCTGTCACAGGTTAAAAATTGACGTTTTGCAAATATAAGCTGATCTGCCTTTCGTGTATCATCACACTCTCATAATCAGTTTCATTACTAATCACACTTTTTTTTTTTTTTTTTAAAGATGGCAGATGCCACCCCCACCTCCTCCACTATACGTGCGTTTCCTTTAAATTCTCTGATGCCTTCTCATGCTATAACAACCCCCACCTCTCTGCCTGTCTATCATCCAACCAAAGGTGCTCTGGGTGGGGCAGGATTTCCATCTTTTGAAGTGAACTTGTCATATGAGATCTCCATCACCAGACGCTCAGTGCAATCACCAGCACAAGATTAATTGTTTGCGGTGAACCGCTTCAAACATTTTTTTTTTTTCTTTAGACAGCGCGTTATAGGATGAGCTATTGCGAGGCCAGACATCATCATCATCTGTACACACACCTGTGCATTCTGAGTGATAAATGTGTATTTGGTCACATTTTTGTGTGACAGAGAAAAATACATCCTGTCATATGCACGGTCATACAAACATCATATGACTTACAAAAAAAAAAAAAAAAAAGAAATAAATAAATAAATTCTATTTAAAAAAGAAACTGCACGCGTTCTGAAATGTATGTAATAAATTTGCACCGACATGTGACCCACCTCTCTCGCACATGTACGACTCCAAACAGACTGCAGCAACACAACATTAAGCACATTTTCTCTTCTTTGTTATCTCCTGCTTCCGTTTTGCCCTTTGGTTAAACATTCTCTTGGCATGCATGATCCCATTTAACTTTGATTTCCTCCTTTTCCAGGACGGCATCCTCGATGGTTCCAATTTCCAGCCCATTCCCCAGTTTTCAACCCCTATGACAGACAACACACACTAGAACGGCTGTTCAGCCGGGGAAGGGACTCGGTAAGTGATGTTTTTTCCTTTTCTTTTTTTTCTTTTTCTAATCCTGTCTGAGATAAAAAGGCGAGTTTGTAGCAGATAAGGACTTGCCCGAGTGGAGAGCAGGAAGCTTAGAGATAGTTTGAATGTGACAGCTTTGGAAAACATTGCAGCAGAGAGGGAAATGAATATGAATGTAAATGTTTATCCAATAATGCACACTTTTGTTTTATTAATTCATTTTAAACAAAAATCATTTGCGTTTTTTTTAAATTAGAAAACATAATTTATTCAGTTTCTAAAACCATAACTGCTTTTGCGAGACAAGTTCAGTAAAGGCTAAAAGAACAAACATATCTATTTATTTTCATTTGAAACAATTTTATGGTCAAATGTTATTTTATGTAAAATTTAATGACTATAATGTTCTTTAACTTAACAAAAATTCCCCAAAAATGTTAATTGCTTATTTTTTAGAGATATTTTGAACCCCTGAAAATCTAAATTATATTTCAGTTGTTGCTGCAACTGTGTCTCACATAAAAGGGGCACCTCATTGTAGAACTTCAAGTGGTTTCTATGTAATTCCCTTATGAAGCTATGCTAAGTTATGAAGCTATATAGATCCTAAAAAACCTCTTTTCAGCACAATTTAACTAGGAGCGAACCTGCAAATTCATTCTTTCTGTGTCTCTCTGCAACTCCGTCATAAAGCAGAGCACCCCATTTCCATATCAATCGGATTAGTTCCAAGACCAGGGAAGTAGGAGTAATGTAAGTAAGCGTACAAATTTAAATATAGGACATCAAAAACATTGTTAGGGATTCATTTATTTTTGAAGCAGCCCTGGCTCCCGGTGCCTCTCTGTGAAGATGAGATGAAAATGCATCTCCTTCATTTTATTTCCATTTTATTTTGAAAAGCGCAGTAGTGCTTTAACACTACACAGGCATCACAGGATCCCGATGCTGTTATATGCTTAACCTCCTTTGTAAAATGAGTGTCACATTAAGCACTGGTAGAAGATACAACAGAGCACAGGGCAACTACATCTTCCACTGCTCGTGCTTTAATGTGGTTTTGATTTGATATATCTTCTGGGTTTTGATATTGTGTGTGTGTAAAAGAATCTGCTGTGACCCTAACCTGTATTTTATTACTAACATTAGTGATCTGCTTTATTGATATGGATCAATTGAAATTCAAAGAGGAAATAAGTGTTGAAAACGAATGTGGAGGAAAAATAAAATATTTTAAACTTTTCCAAACTATTGGAAAAGTTTATTTATTTGTAAAATTTATTAGAACTAAATTCAAATATCAAAAATTAGGACAGTAAAGACTAACTAAAACAATAAAAATTAATAAAAATATAACTTTTTCTAACTTGCATGCACCTTTATTTTTTATTTTTATCTTTTATACAAATGAACAATTGTTTGGAAGACCTGGTTAGTTGAGAAGCGATTGTGAGGTTAGAGTGTGCGAATGAGTCACAAAGAGATTATTCAGCAGTCTGGCTGTTGACGGATCAGCGCAGTCAGAACCTCCCTGTCTGGATGCAGAAATAGATGGATGCCTGCCTGTTGCCTCTTCAACCCTTTATGACTTAGTCTGTGTCTCCGTAATTGAAAAACTAGCTCGGCTCTGTTGTCTTGGGATTTGTCCTTTTATAATGCGGCTTCAAAACAGGAAAACCAATAGTGGGAATAGACCCCCAAATGTAATTAATTTTGCTGGGGTGGGGAAGGGTAAGAACGGGGGTTGGGGGGGTATTATTGCAGGAGGAAGAATTCTAATCAGTTGCAGATTCCTTCCTGTTTGGTTAGCGTGACCGTGGCCAATTACCAGTGAACTCTGTGTTACAGTTTCACTTCCTGTGCTACCCAAAAGAAGGGACACAGACCGGCGATGCAGAGCCTGCTCGGACAGGGGGGAAAGGAGAGACGGGAGATAGAGGAAGAAAGACGAAACAAGATGCAACCTGATGGGGCTGCAGAAAAGCAAACAAAACAGACAAGGAAGAAAAAAACCAAAAACAAAGTAGTGGTTGAAATCTCCAGCTTGATCTAAGGTGCAGAGACGTGAAGGCGCACATGTCCTTTATCCAACTAATATAAGACGCAACATGTGATTTCACAAAGGAAATGAAAGGATTTCTGACCTGACTTTCTCGTGCCGGCTTCGTTGTTCTCAGGTAAACTGCGGCACAACAGACTGAACTCCAGTCACAAATGCAATAACACATAACTCAATCACTGCAGCGATGTTATCAAAAGACACAATTTGGCAATGCTGGTTTCCCCTAAATCAAATCAAACTGCAGGACTGAACAACTGAATTAACAATTGCCAAGATACACCTGAATTCACACGGAGTGTTCTTTGTTTTCTTTTTTTTTTTTTTTTTATCAGTGTGCTGTAACTGTGCTCCCCTAGAAATTGTCCACACTTTATTTTTTTTTTGTTAAACATCCAGAGTCAGGGATTTATATACTGTTGTGACAAGAGGTTTAAAACTAATGATGTGCCAAGAAACTATCTGGTGACCTGGTTCATTTTGAGAAGCCATGTCAGGTGTGCAGCTGGTTGGAAACTTTCAGTGAACGCAAAACACCGAAGTACCTTCAGGAGGCATAAACGACAACAATCGTTGTGGGTGTTGCCTCTGAAAGAAGACTAAAAGGTTTTAGAAAAACAAAAGGTACAAGAGGCTATTTAAAAGGAAAAGGAGGACGTGTCAGCTGGTAATTTCGGTGGCATATAATGAAGCTTTCACAGATAACTAGAAAAAATTTGTTTCTATATCTTTTTGAGCGTTTAACTTGTCTAACAATCCTAAGCATTTGGTAAGGATCTGCATTCTTTTGGGAATACACTCAGAAAAGGTGTTGTTAATGCTAAAATATTAGCAGGTTAGCGTGCTAACAAAGAAAACATAGGATTTTAATAACTAATTGAAATGACAACTCTGTCTAATGCCACACAGTCTTCTTAACATCTCTAACCATTTAAGAAATGGAAAGTGATCATAAAGTCTGAGTGGTTGGTCTCTTTAAAAAAAAGCAAAAAGAAGTCTTTTTTAGACTGCTTTATCAGATGTACTATGTCTTCTGTCTACTGACTTCCGCATCTATAAATCTTATAAAAAATGTAGATTTGTTGACAGTGTAGACCAGGCATGTCCAAAGTCCGGCCCGAGGGCCAATCACGGCCCGCGGTCAGATTTCATACGGCCCGCAGCTTCGGTCTTATAATGTATTATTTATGGCCCGCCTCCACTGTCAAACAGAATAAATAAATCATAAAACTTGAAACTGTAATTCCTCCTTTCACCAAATGGTGGAGGCACCACTTTAATACTATCAACCCTTCTCCGCTCATTTCTGCCACTCCAAAGAAAACAAGTTTACAGTGAGGGCCGCCGCTTTCAAGAGAGATGGGAATTACAATACTTCTTTTCTGAAAATCAAGCCAATTGTGCTTGTCTAATTTGTAATGAGACGGTTGCCTTGTTTAAGGATTTCAACGTAAAGAGACACTACCTAACATGCTACGTACAACAAGCTAACAGGAAGTGACCGTGCTGAAAAACTGAAGCAGCTCCAAGCTGGACTGGCATCACAACAGCGATTCTTCACGCGGGCCTGTGAGTCAAAAGAAAATACCACCAAAGCAAGCTACGATGTTAATGTTAATAGCTAAACATGGCAAACCTTTTACTGAAGGTACATTTATCAAAGACTGTTATGAAAATGGTGGAGAACATTTTGCCCTGAGAAGAAGCAAGAATTTGAGAAAAATGTTTGCCTGGCAGTAACAGTGTGGCACTGAGAGTTGAGGACATGAAACTGAGTATTTTGAACGGCAACGTCTGTCACTATCAGCAGTGAAGAGCCAAAAGAACATTTATGCACCTGGATTTATGGCAGTTATTTTTATTAAACTCTTGAGTAAGATTTGGTTATGAACCTGTAGATGTGATACAAACTATTACTTTCTGAAAGATATTGTAAATGACAAGCAAAATTCACTTGTTTTAAGATTTAATAATAACAGACAACTTTGCGTTACTTATAACTCCTGTTTAAAATGTTCTTGAGGCAAAGATATTTTTAAACTCATGTAAATTTAAGGTATTTCATACAGTTTGTTCAATGTTATCTGACTCTCCAGATATAAATGAAAGGCAGAATTTGGGTTTTTAGAGTTGTTCTCATTTGCCTGAGTGGCTTATATTAGTTTTTTTGTCATTTGAAAAATTAAGATAATTGTGACAATGAAAATTGTTTTATAACTGTGTGTATTTGCATGAAACGTTTGTAGTTAAAAAATGTCCGAGCAAACTATTGGCCCCCGGGCATCTTCACTTTATCAAATCTGGCCCGCTTTGCAAAAAGTTAGGACACCCCTGATGTAGACCTTGTCAGTTCCCGATAGGTTTCAAGTCGAACTCTTGTTACAACCTGTCTTGCCAAAAGGCTTCCCTTCAGCTTGATCCCACTCCTCTGTGTTTTCTTCTATATCTGTTTCCATGTTTTCCCAAGGGTTATTTTTACTTTACTCTTTCATTGCTATTAATACTTAGCTTTAGATTTACAGTAGGGCGCATACTGAGAATCTACAATAAGTCTTTCCAGTGGGATATTCATTTATTTATTTTTCAGTGTTTAGTTGAGTGTTTGGTTCTGTGTTTAGATGCAACACTTTCAAAGTTGTATAGCTGACAATTACATTTCGTGCCCAACAACAGAAGGATTTGTTTGCTTTTTCTAGATAAGACCCTCAATATATTTTACCACAGCATCCAAGAGTGTCTTTGATTTCATTTCCATGCAATGGAAATGCATGCATGGAGTCATACAGTCATATAAATGTCATGACTGATAAGATCAAATTCCCTTTTCTAGTAAAATCCAAGAAATCTGTTTTGTGTTAGCCAACAGATGACATGACATTTATTACCATTTTCCAGCACAGTCGCAAACGTCTCACGAGGCCGGCTACTGAAGCAGTTACACACACAGTAAACTGCTTAGAAGATGTACAAGGGAATGATGCGCAGAACTGGCAATATGAATGTGAATTCCCTTGGAAGGCAACTTTGCACGCACACACATGCATAGAGGAGAACGTGAGAAATGGGCAAAAAGCCACACTATTCAATGTGAACTGGAGGGTCCAAGTCGCTAAACTAATCCTCGTACCACAAGATCCCACTTTCAGCAAAGTCTTTTGCTGCAGCTGCCTGGGATCATTTCACAAACACAAGGTATTCCTGGAAGAATTGATTCTGTTAGATAGTACATTGATCACACACATCGCCTGCGGACAGAAGATGGCTTTACAAGCAATAAGATGGGAGACAATTATATTATTTTAGTGAAATAAGACAGAGTACAAGCAGTGAGTGCCAATAGCCCAGGCTGGGGAGGGGAGGTACGGGCGGGCCCCCTCTGTGGCTGCCTCGGTGTGTTTGTGCTCCATCCTCAAGTGGCACGATAATCCACTAAACTTTCCTGCTCCCGCTCCTCTCAATGCAATCAGGATGCGAAGGCTCACCAGTGATTGCGTTCATTTGTAAAAGCATCCAAGCCAAAATTGAACCCCAAGGCTGATAAACTATAAAGATGCTGATCAGATCGCGGCTAAGGAGTCCACACTTGAGGGCACAAGTGTCAGGGCTGGAGCCAAAAGAGCAATGACTCTGTATACCTCACTCAGAGCCGGGCGACTGCCTCGGAATACAAACAAGAGAGGAGAAAACACAGAAAAACGACAGCGGAAGGCAGCAGGATTTTTCATCAGGTTGCATCTTTCAGAGGCTGGAAGTGTGATCTGTTTGGTGGATTTTCAGTTTTTAAATGCTGTTTTATGCACTCTTTGGAAAAATGGGGAGCATTTATGTTGCCTTGGAAAAGAATACAAATGCCATGAACTTTTCAATGCGTTTTATGTGACAAATCAATTCAAAGTAGCATGCAGTTGTGAAGAGGAAGGAAAAACAATCATGTTTATCAAATCAAAAAAGAATATAAAAAGTGTTACATATGTATTCATCCCTCTTTAATTTCATACCCAAATTAAAACTGCCTTCAACTCAACTAATTAGGAAATAGTTTCCACCTTAAAGTAATTTCACTGTAAAAACAACGGCTTTGTCTAGGCCTTGTTAGAGAATGTTGGACAGCAACATAAATACCAATGACTACAGGTTAGTTAGTAGAAATTAAAATATTAGTTAAAAAGAAAACTTATAGGTTTGCCACATTTCATGCAGAGGACACAACCAACATGTGGAAGAAGGTAATCATCTTAGATGAGGCCAAAACCTTTTTTTTTTTTTCTAGCATAGCATGCAAAGATACGTCTAGTGTAAAAATTGAACTGAACGTTACCCAGATCACAACATGGCTACAGTGAAACATGGTGGTGGCAGCATTGTGCAGTAGGGAAACAAGAGCTAAATACAGGATAATCCTAAGAAAAAAAAAACTGTTAGAAGTTGTGAACAACCTAAGACTGGAGCAGAGGTTCAACTTTCAGTAAGAGAACAATGCTCAACATATAGCCAGAGCCGAAATACAAATCATTTACATAATAGAATAGAATATAGAATAGAAGTACTTTATTCATCCCAGCAGGGAAATTATTTCGCAGTTACAGCAGCATAGAGACAAGACACACAACATCCACCACTGAGTAGCAGTTGTAGACAAGATAAAATAAGAATAAAATATGACATGCTGTCAATATAAAAAGCAGCTTAGAGCAGTCCTTGCAAAGATTCAAAATGCAGAACAGAATGTACATGTAAATATATGTACAGCAAGTGTGCCACAGTGCAGTTGTGTGAAATTGGACTGATTAGTGCAGAACAGTGATTTAGCTTTTATTGTACAGTGAGATGGCATGTGGCAGGAAGGATTTCCTGTATCTGTCCCTACGACAGCGGAGCTGGAGCAAAATAAGTTTCTTCAACTGAGAGTCTGTGGTAAGACCAGAAGATTACTGCTTACATCTCCTCCTGCTCCGATCTACCTAACTGAAGAATGTGTAGCAAATTGGAATATTGTAGCTATTGAAAAACTGGTAAAAACACATCCCAAAGGCTTGCAGCTGTAACTGCAGCCAAAAGTGGTTCTAAAGAGTTAAATAAGGAGGGCTGGACTTTTTAATGACAGATTTTAAGATTTTTACTTAGAAAAAAATTTAAACTATGGAAAATTGTTTTTATTCCCTCTTCAGATTTGTCAATAATTTATTTGTTGATCTATCATACATCCTCTAACATATTTCACAAATTGTTAAAAAAATGTAATGAAATACTATAAGTGATGTGAATACATGCAAAGCAATGTAGCACTTGAGCTTTGTCATTTATTTCTAAGCATGGTGTGAATTTTACAATGAAAAGTAGAAACATACAACATATGTTGTAGAGGAAGGTGTATGGATTAAATATATCAGTGATATATCACATTATCAGAATAACAGTACATAATTGTATTCTTCAGGTCCAGTACATCCCAGGATGTTTCAACACTTAGCTTATTGTCACCACACCAAAAGAACTGGTACAACCTTTGTTTTTTTTTTTTCTTTTTTGCTGCCCTACAGTTATCTCTCACAGCTATTGCAGCTTCTCATACTAAATGAACAGTGTCATTACTTTAAACACACATATCTGCCTCTGCCGAAACACAAAGAGCGAAGAGAGACTGAAGAAGAGAAAAGAAAGAAAGGGAAGATCTGAGGATGCCCCCCCGCCCCGCCCCATCCTCGTGGCCCCAGCGCGTTAAATGTCAAAGAGCAGTCAGCGGGAGAGACTGATTCCAGGAGGCGATGTGAATGGGACGATTGAAGACCTGCTTTGATTGACAGCTCTTCCTCTCCCGTTCTGCCCTGAGGCTGATTGACAATGTGGTTCATCTCACATTTTGTGACTGAGCTAATCCAGTAAATTCCTACCAGACGCTGCTCAACTCAGCGGAGACGTGCCGCTCCTTTCCCAGGTGGAGGTTTCGTTTTGTTCCTTCCTCCCCAAAATAAATATGTTTTTCCATCTGCGGCACCCAAAACAAACCGGGGAAGAGGTTGGGGGGTGAGGCGGTTGAGAGTTCGAGGGGGGCTATAATTAACTTTAAGTGCATAATTAAGGGAGTTTAGAAAAGTGGTAGTTTTTTCTATGAATTAAAATGTAGACTAATTACGTGTGGGAATTGTCCTGCTGTTGTGCTAGCGATTAACATTGTCACAGGTTACTGTCTCAATATGCTGCCGGTTGGAAATGGGATCACCTTACTGGAACGATTGATCTCTTGCCAAGTTCAGTAATTAATTGACTCAACAATCACTGACACGCAACTGTCTCGCGCATCGTCCCTCATGCCCACAAGGTGTGCCACTCGTCCTCTCGACCTTGCACCTGTATTTTGATGTGTGCCGTTTCCCACAATTGGCTTCAGCCGCACCGCAGCTGGCTTTTCAAAGAAGGGGAAAAAAAAAAAAACATGGTAAGGAAAAAAAATACAAGAGAAAGAATTTAATAAAAAAAAAAAACTCTTTTAGAGTTCGTCTTTGACACCAGTGACACACATTAATGTGATTGCCCAATAAGGATAGGCGTGTGCAATACATTTGACGCCTTCATTAATCATCATTCCTAAATGATCAGTCTGTAAGGAGATTCATTTAAGCATGATTAATTGCAGACGGAGTCTAATCAGGCGATGAATTACCTGCCTAACCTTTTGCATGAGGTTGTTGTTAACCTCAAGTCTAACCATTGGAACCCAGAGTAGTTAACTGTGTCAAGGAAAATTAAAATACAGCAATAATGAGAATTTTCAAAGGCGTATATAACTCCAAACTTTAAATGTCCAAACGTTACTTTTAATTTTTTTAAAAATTTTTATTTTACTGCTGTTTAGATAATTTCGCATAAATACATTTCTATAAACAATACTTACCAGTTAATTTATATTTTACTGTTTGACTTAAGAGTTAAGCTATGTTATGATTCCTAAGCCATCATTTTCTGTTTTCCTAGCCTATAAACTGGAAATAATATATATATTTTTGACAATTCAAACCGGGGAAGAGAAGAGAGCATGCCACTCAGGTTAATGTGTATTAAGTCAAGAAGTGGTTACAAGAACACACCCACTTAATTTAACTTGACCATATCTACAGTCAGAGCAAAAATTAAAGATAAAATCAACTGAAACAGTGGCAAGCAAGGCAACAAGGCACAAGTTAACTTTGGTGGCATATATAATCAGGATTGCAAGGAAGGTTAAAAACAATCTTCAAAGCTCAGACTGTAAATGCATCTTGGAATCACGAGTCCATAACTACTACTAGACCCCATCTACATAGAAGCTGGGCATAGATGCCTGCCAGAAAAATTCTATATCAATCCTCCCATCATAAATGTAAAGGTTAGGAATTTGCTAAACTCTGCTAGGGCTTTAACTGGAACTACAGTATCTGCTTTGTTCGGATACTGCAGGTGGATTTTGTATTCAACAAAAGATGGGAAAGAACACTGTTGTGTATGGTGAAGGCTCTGTGATGCTATGGGGTGTTTCTATTCCACCAGTCCTGGGAACCTTATGAGATTCTAGGGAATGGTTTTAATGAAGGTAAACAATATAAATAATACACAGATGCAGCCAAGTGGGACATCTTGGGCTCACAATGTCTCTATAACAACTATTACATTTAATATTATGTAAAATATATTGCTTTCTACTTTACACTTACTGTTCCTTTAACCCCCACAGAGTTTTTTTTTTTCTTCTTCTTGCTTTGTTAATTTAGATGAAACGATTGGGGTGGGGGGACATGTTCCTGTCTTTTCCAGTGTTGACACTGATGCATGATTATGTCCATCAATGTCATCAATAGATGTTACACTCTTGCCTGTTGTCGAGCCCACAAGACAATACCTGGATGTGTGCAGTTCTGTGTTTGCTTTGTAATCATGATGAAAGCCTTGCCAGGCAGTTACAACAATATTAGAGTGAGCTAATCTCTCACAGAGATGAACTGAGAATGACTCGCATACGCATCAAGCTTGCATTGAACACTCGCTGCATAGTATGTGTTTAAAGTTAGACTGTCAGGTCTGCAGCAGCATGTTGCATTTGTAGGTGACTATATATTCTCAGAATAATGCAGTCTCAGGTTCAACTTGCATAAAATATTTAGTACCAAGGAAATTTTGTGATAGCAGCATTGTTGAATATTGCAGTGACAATGTAGGTTCCAACATAACCCATATTTTCTCAACTCATCTTCTTTTCTATGATCACAATAACTCTCCCACTTTCTGCACTTTGACGTCTTAATTACGAGAATCTATATCAGGTTTGAACATTGAGGGCACAGAAAGTCCATTCAGTTTGCCAAACACGTTATTTACATGCTGTATGGGAATGCGGGGCACTTTATAAACAAAAGCCTTCCAAATATACTGGATCCACTCATTGATATTGACATAATGTGTGGAATTCAATATATCTTGCAAGCTCTACTCTGTGCTCTTGAAAACAAGAAAAATGTGACTCGATACTTGAAAAGAGAATAAATACTGGATTAAACCATACGCTCCGATACAACTCCCGCTTCAGAGCCAGTGCTCATTAGAGGCGAGGAAAAAAAAATTTGTTCACACACAGAAATGAGCCATCATAATTGCATGATTTTATGCACAATTCAAATTCAGACCATTCCTTCTTGACACAGCCAATACATCTGTCGCACAACTCCTCGTTTTTCTTTTTTTGTTGAATAATTAAAAAAAGAAATAGAGAAACATACTAATGAGAGAACCTTACTTGAGGGCTTTGCTGCTCCACTGACTATCATATTAATGTATTCCTGTGTGAATTAAACGCATCATCAAACACCTAAGTTCCCTCTGTGTTTTCCTCTGAAGATGAGGCCTGGACACCAGTGTCTACCTTGCCCTCCAAAAAAATTAAGGGCATTCTTCATTATTTCACCTCTTGTGATTACTTGTTAATAGCCATGCACTAAAGTTCCTCCCTTTGAATTAAGAAAACATTGTGAATTTATCTTTTTATGAGAACGACATTGTTTCAGTCGACCATTAAGTCATTAGTAAATATTAAAAGGATAATCTGATTTATTATAATTCACTCTTTTATTTCTTACATATTTGCATATGTACAAATCTGTCATATTTGTAGAAATCTTTGCAATATTGAAATTTCAATTTCAGACCTTTGTTTAGTCCATAATCCAAAAATAATGGCACCTCTGAAAAATCTACAAGATATGACAGGTCATATAGTCATAGTGGAATAGAAAAATGGGCCAAGCGATTTACCTTACAACAGGAAAGGAACCCAGTGGAAACACTGAACTACACAACACCTGGATCATCTCTTATGATCCAGGTGTCCATCATCATGATGTCCATATATGTGAAAAATTGTGAACCTGTTGAAAATTATTTGTTTCAAGCATTCTTTAATCAGTCTTATTGAGCTTAAGCTATTTTGTAAATACAAATTTGTAAAATGTTCCATTTTGTAGAGTTGCAAAGATGGTGCAGGCGTACGTCTGAGAGACTTGCAGTTATAATTGGTGCATGCACAAAACATTGACTCATCGTGGATGAAGACAAATGATGGATTTGACTTAGTGTTTGTTTGTTTTTGTTTTTTTATTGTGAAACAAATGGAATAAAATAATACAATTTCTCTTCAGATTATGCACAACTTTGTGTTGGTCTGCAACATAAAAAAAATAATGAAATGCATTGACATTTACAGTTGAAACATTGCAGAAAGTTACAAAAATATCAACAGACATTGATACTTTTGCAGGGCACCTTAATATGCAATATGTGACAGGCAGGAATGCAAGAGGTTAAAACTTAGATTCTACCATTTCTTTTTCATCCTTTCTTTCTTGTTCAGCCTGAAGGTCTGTTACCTACCAGTGTAATCTATGCCTAACCTTTTAACACTTTCCTGAACTTCTCTCTGTTCCTCCTTCCTTCCATTCATCCGCTTATCCCTGCCTTCCTTTCTCCTTGACGCAGACTGACAAGTTTTCAGTGCTCCTTTCCCAGAGTGTCTGTGACAGCTTGCACCGGCTCATTGAGGCAAATTGAAAATGGGGGGTATAAAGTACACATGGAGGTATTTTAAAGATTGCTTTGTAGCTGAGCAAACATGCCGGCTCATGCTCTAAAATGGCATGTCCAGGGCGGAGGGAGTGTGCAAGATTTAATAATCATAATAGACCACATAGCACTGAAACTGCTACATTGGTCTGGCTTTCACTGAAGAGTTCAGAGAGATGTTAAATTGAGCGTTGATATGGAAATGTGCAAAATCACTCTCTTTAAAGGTATTGCCCAGGCACCAATAAAGCAAAGTAAAGTATAAAGCAACAAAGCATGCAGTTAAGGTGGGACTAAAATGTTAGTTTGAATATTTAGAATAGATTTGCCCATAGCTCTTGGAGAGCAAAGCAGGCAGTGTTTGATTGATCATGTCCCACAGGGGTGACAGCCAGCAAGCCATTTATACACAACAAACGGGCTTGGCTGCACTAAACTAAGCTCACACAACCTATGCAGATAGCGCAGTCTTTCATTTTAACATGTGCATGCTAAACCTGGCTGATAAACGATTTGCCTAGCAGCACTTCCGTCCATATTTTATCACAGCAGACAATGCTTGGTGGCGTTGCCAGACTCGGTGTATATCCAGTATTAGGCGAAAAAAAAAAAAAAAAGAAGTGTCTCCTCAACCTTTCAACAGCTTGGCTCCTATAATTAACTTCCACAGGACTGATGGGAGCTTTAGTCTGGGGCTGAATGGGAAGAGTAAAATAAGAGAAAAGAGAAAAATAGTTGAAGATAAAGATTAAAACAGCATATACTCACAATACAGATATACACTGAATTTGACAGAGATAGGAAGATCTTGGGTCAGTCATGCTCGAAGCTCATAACCTCACTTATCCACCGAGCTCTTGTCGAAAGCAGAACTCGCTGAAAGGATTAATGAACATTTACACTTAAAGCTGAGCAGTTGCAAAACACATCAAAAACCTTAAAGCTGTGGCACGCCTGCAACATTTTAAGCCAGCACTTTGAATATGGCAATGATGCCAACAAAATATGAGCGGGGTAGAGTGTTAACGTACATATCCAGAGGCAAGAGTCTGGTAAATCTGGAGCCCCAGTGATTTTCTTTTTTCATCTTTTAATGGAGAGCTTTCAAATTTAAGTACGTCAGATAAACAGATGTTCCAGTCACAACCTAAAATACCCTCTGAGTTTAAAGAGAAATTTGTTCACGAAGTTACAGGTTCAATTCAGAACTCTACAGCTTTTGCGTACGTTTCACAGCTTATTTTTGCTGCAGTTTCAAATCAAGCAAACATACAGGGAGAAACTATGAAAAAGACATCATACTCCATATGTAGTGAAGAGGAAATAACAATTATTGCTTTTGCTGTTTCTAATCGTAATCTTAACCAGACGAGAGCATGTTTGGGGTCCAGATGACGTCTAGACTATCTGCAATTGGACAGATCCTGCACATGCTTTTTGTTAGGAGGTATCATTAATAGCCAGGCGTGACCTCTGACCATCTCTTTAAACCATTAGCCGGGCTGCTGATGGTTTCTGTTTTCCTTCGTCACAGAAGATCTTCAAGAGGAAGAGTTGTTGTTTTGAGGATATTGTGACACTGACTTGATGTGTTGCGCTTGTTTTTGTAAGAGGGGATAGATTGTCAGTAACTTGATTAAAATCCATACTCTAATGGAGTTATATTCTTCAAAAGGACATTTATTAAGAAGTATTTATTGTTTTATTTATCGTGGTAAAGTTTAGAATGAACAGAAAACGACAATAAATAATTGTGGGGGTTGGGTACCAATGTCAAGGTATGTTTTAAAACTACAAACATGCTTTGTCATACCATCCATAAAGTCATTTTAATGAGATACCAGCTAAAGAGTTAAAGTCACTATAATGCTCTTTCCTCCAGCTGTTGCTGTGTACTACAGGCCAGCTGACTAAAACTATGATACTCCCTTTTCTCTTATAAGACAAGGGAGACGGACATTTGGAAATATTTACAGGAATAATAAAGCATAGACCCTTAAGGGGTAAAACCTAAAGGAACACCACCCATCACTTTATTAAGGTAATACTACTACTACTACTACTACTACTAACTGTAGGCTTTAACTGGGACGTTGGTGAACTAACCAGCTGATTTCAGCTTCATAGAGACGAAAAGTAGAAAAGTAAACTGTTCTCCACAGTGAACAAGTTAAAAAATGAACATGAGATTTTTTTCATAATATTTTGAAGGTATTTAGTGTGATAACAATTAACAAAAAAGATTCATGTCTTTCTTGGTAGTATACTTTAGGACTACATACACTAATTTCATTTTTTGAAACTGTAAATGTTTTTGCTCAAATCTGTATTAATAAATTCCAAGGAACATCAAGGAAATCTTATAGGTTGTAATTATATTTGTGATGATTTCAAATTGGCAGGAGTAGAAAAACCTTTTTAAATAGCAAGTGGATTATTCTGTATAATCTATGTTATAGGTTTCCATGTACAATTTGTTAAAACTGTAGCATTTTTGCTCGAGGTAATCACACCGTGACAGTCTCATACCGGCACATGTCTAGTCTAAACATATATGCCTACAAGTGTCACCAATCATGCGCATGCGTGTCACTTTGTGTGTTCATCTATTAGATAGGAGGGTAGCTCCCATTCAGTAACCTATCACTTAAATCTGGCTGCGGGGCACAACGTCCATTTGTCACGTCACGCTTTTGTTATCACACTTTTCTTCAGAGAAAACAAACAGCAAATCGCACAAAAGACCTCCACAGAACGACGCTGCCTCATCGGCAAGAGCTCTTTATTAGATATGATGTGGAAAAGGGGAGGACTTAGACTTAGCAGAGGAGGCGGAGAATGAGGAAGATGTGTGATGGCGTGTGGGTGTGTGTGTGTTGGACTGTCCCTGCAAACGAGTACGTTTCCTACTTCTTGTATTGGGGGTGTGTGTGTGTGTCTATGTAGGCATGTGCATCTAGGAGAGTGTGGAGGTGTGCGTAAGAAAGATACCCGGAGCCTTGCTATAGTACTCTGTTCCTAAATCATGTGTACAAGCTGTTTTCAATAAACTGTTAAATTTGATAAAGAGGTCTGGGATTATATTACAAAGCCCACAGGGCACTCGGACCTCTGCTATCATGAATACATTTTGCCTGATAATAACACTGTGACTTCAGTCGCTGCCACAGGAAAAACTGCTGCCCTTCTGGAAATCAAGTTGCATGACAGGGTGACACCTGTATAAATGGACAGGTGATGAGATTATAATATATTTATGCTTCCTGGGCAGGTGTTAAGGGACTCCTACAAGCAAGAGTAAGTAGCAACCAGAACTGGAGGCGGTGGCCCTGGAAACCATGGGGGTGAATCCCCTCACCTTGAAGAAGAGGCCTTTTATTCATGAGGGGGAGTAATACAGATGGGTAGAGGAATTTGTGATTAGGTTATAAGACTTTGTGTTTACATGAAGGATTTCTACTAGGTTATGCTAATTTGTCAGAAATATGAACTGTATTGTCCATTAAACAAACAGATGTATACTGTATACATATTTTTAAGTACTTAATTAAAAACACCTTCCTGACCAAATTAGTTAAATAATTCACTTTGGAACCATTGGAGTGGAACATCATTACCTTAAACTATCCCAAAACAAGAAAAAGTACCTCCACTTCTGACGCTCTCAGATGTCAGAACTCATTACTGCGTAAGCGCCCATGTTACTTGGTATTCCCGACCGTGCCAGACTTTCCCATATCAGTATCTAGGTGGCTAAGAAGGTGGGCAGGTGATGAATGTTCAGTAATTGTCAGAGTTCAAGTGGTAAAAAGATTCAAATCCATGACAGTGAGAAATGGAAGAGATTCCCCGGGGGAAATTTCAGGCAGCGAGGAAGTGCATCCAGCCTGTCTAAATAACTGATCGCACCTCAACTTGGTCACTTGCTCAGAACGGTGCGCTCTGATATTAGAAGTTTGCCTGTATTGCAAATCAGAGCTGCTGCAGCTTTTTTCCCCCATATTAGCAAAGTGAACGTATTCCAAATATGATTTTCAAATTTTGACTATGATTGTGAAGGAGTTACATCTCAGCAAATATGACTAAAAATGAAATTCATAGCAGGAATGAATTTTTGAGCTGGACTTTAACTGAAGTGTTTTTTGTATGCACATTACAAATATGAAGTTTTGTGTTTAAATAAAATGGAAGGATGTGAGCTTTCCTTGCTGGTGTCAATTCTGGTAATGGAGGAAAATGAGTCCTCCATTGACTGACAGTCAAACAAATAGTTGACTGTCAGCTTGGTTTTCCCTGACTAGTGATTTTTTTTTTTCCTGTTTATACAACGTAAACACACCATACATAAAATCCACCAGGTTGTGTTGACGATAACATTTAGTGTCAATAACCTTACTGAGTGAAGAAGATTCAAAGTTAGTTATATTTAATATTGTTAAGCTTTGTAAAAGTCAAATTAAAGAAGCACAAAAGCTTGGAGAAGCTGTTTGAAATTAAGCCCTATAAGACACATCTGCAGTTTATTTAGGCTGCAAGAGAGCAATATTTAAAGCAGAAAACAGGAAGAGTGACGAGAGTAATGGGCTCTGTTTTATCACTGAGCTTTCAACTTCTGTGATGAACATGTTGGACTTGGAAATGTTTTTTCCTGCTGGTATAGCTGTAGGACTGATTTATGTTTGCAAATTCATGTGAGATATTTTTTGTACAAAGAAACAGTCAATGATACCCTCCATAAAAAAGGGTAAAGCACAAATTGCTAATTTAGCTGGTTGCTTACAAAGATGTGTCTGAGCAATAATTGTCCCATTACTTGACCCATTCCTGCACCCTAGATACAGAAAGGCGTAACTGAGTGAAGGAGAAATAGACTTACTCAGTAGCCCAAAGCTGCTCATCAGATGATGAAAGTAAAGTTTACATTTCATTTAGAAATCAAGATTGTTTGCAGGTCGATCAAGATTGTTGGATTGTAGGACTGTCGAATAGTTTTCTAAATCACTTGTGAATTATTCACTTTCATCAACTGAATCTCCTATTATCTATAATAACCATTATTTGCAGGGCTTATAATCTACTATTAAATCATTTGTCATAAAGATAAACATGACCGATCCCCATCCAGTATGAGAAGTCAAAAGCTGACTGAAGCAAGAAGCAGTCAAAAAAGCAATTTGAATCTATAACGATCTAAATGCATGCACCAAGTTCAAATAATAGACCTACATGGATTGTGTTGGTAAAGTAATAGTTCAGCTTCTTTGAGGTAGAGATTCTGTTGAAAAGCTATACATTGTTAAAATTTACTTGGCTGCATTAGATAGATCTCTGGTTGTTATCATTTAGAATAAATCCCAATTAATTGGTCCATGGAGATGGAAGCTGATTGCCCAACTACTGTCATGAAACAACTCTGATCGCTTCTGTTCTCAGGAAGTTTCAGGGAGGAAGATCATTGGTGTTGCACGTCCTCCACTTCCATTTCCTGAGTAAATATACATTCATTTTTGTGTGAATATCAACCTAATCCAAACATGACAACTGGTTCATAAAATATCATTCACATTTTGCATTCTTTTTTTTAAATGAGAGTTGCTTTGATAGAAGTCCACAAAGACTTTCATCTCAAACTTTCGAAGGTGTTTTTAACTTTCAATTCTCTCAACCTGGCTTCAGGTAATTAATTTTGACTTGTACCAAAAAAAGCACACCCAGAGTTTTATCTAATGTCTGTACTATTCATTTAAAAAACATCTGTCACAACTTCCTATAGTGATTTTGTGTTATTTAATAAAAAAAATGAACTTTGATGATGAGTATGTCCATTGGATACTCCAAGAAAGTCATACACCTTCATAGATAAAGACTCTGGCTTATTTTGAGGTACATAAATCTTCACGGATGCCTAAACAGCAAAAGTGCCCATGAGCATTTCCAAAATCACGATGACGCAACTTTTTAGTAATAATGTGGGAAAAGTCAAAAAGGACATTTACCTGAAAATTGCCATTCAAACATTAACATTGACATTAAAAGGAACACAGATTCCAGAACAAAAGTTTTAAAATTGCTTTCAAAGAGTAATAAATAACCTGGACAAGCCTTTTGTTCTTCTCCCAGAGATGTTGTTCATGTAGAATAACTTTACAACAAACTTACACGCTGTGGTTGACTCAGTGCTTGTAGTCAAAATATAGCAAAGAAAACACCAGGGGCCGTCTGCTTCACTGGAAGTGGGGCTTGTTAAAGTCTGACCTTCCCAAACAACAACAAATCAGCACTCTGTTGACTTCCTCCTGGGTTAAGCTGTGGTTAATACGGACCGGACAACCGTTTTCAGCGGGACAATCAGTGGCCCCTCACATTATTAGTGATATAAACAGGCAAATGGGATTAGAGATTGATAAAAAAAACAAAAAAAAACTTATTTTATTACAAAAAGAATCAACAAAAATATGATGCGCTCTCAGACGGAAAGGAGTGCTGTTAGGGCCTCGTAAAGAGGACGTTTCCTTCCTATTTTTGGTGACTGGACCTTCCCTCTTTCCAAATAGTAGTCCTCAGTTGTATCTCACTGTCTGGTACTCCAGTGCCACCCCCCAAGGTGCAGGGAATTACCCTGTCTAGCACCCCTTCTCTATATTTAGGCCATTTAAGGTTGCATGGTTTAAAAGGGAAAGTCAAAAGATGCCATTCTTTATGAATGTCTGAGCTTATGAATAGGGTCGCAGCGCCTCTTCCTCCATCCCCTCGGGAGTTCACCTTTTCAAATATAACAAATGCCTCAATTAAAATCCCCTTCAAACACCGTGCTTATTTTTTGATAACAATTGCCCACTGCCTCCCTCTTGTCCCCTTCGTTTTCTCTTCTATTTTATTTCCTTTCTCTAAGGAGGGCTGATGTAAAGGGGCACGCAGGCCAGACGATATTTCCGTGTAGCAAGAACAGAGGGAGACGGAAAGAGACGAAGATAAACTTAGAGAAGAAGATAGAGTGAGGGAAAGAGCAAGCAAGAGAGGAGAGTGTTTTTCTTTTGTGACCGAAGGAGGGATGTGAGGCCTAGAATGATGTGAGCCAGCAGATGGCAGGGTAACAACAGTAATATAGCTACTTTTGCTGTGTCTGTCTGCAGTCAAATTGCAGGTCTGAGGGGAATCCTTGGTGTGTGCACAGACAAATGTGTTCAAATATTCCAAAACCTTAAGGTTTCACATATACATAAACATATATAATGTTAATATGTACACTGATTTACTAAGAGTTCAAGTAAATTTAAAACCATTTTATACTTTTTCTTCAATGTTTACACATTTTTATTCAAAGACTCAATTTTTTAAATTTTTTTTTTTAGGAAAGTTTGACACCATTCAGATCTCAAAGGGGAAATTGAACTAATTCTGAATGATGAGATCTGATGTTTACATTAGCCCTGAGAAGCTGAGATGAATTAAGGCTTCAATTGAAGATGGCTGGCATTCATAATGGTGGACTTAAAGATGGCAAACAACAGCAAACAAGTAAATCCAAACAACATGATCTCCCCTGGACATTATCAGCATGTGAAGCTCATGGTAGCGGAGCTGTCTGGCATTGTTTAGCTTAGCTTAGACTAGACTGGGTTCGATTAAGCTCCGGGGAGGAAACCAAAGGCAGACTTTTTCCATTCAGTAATATTGACTAATTAATAATTATGTCAGCCCCCCGCCCCTCTTCAGCTTTGGGTTGCACGCTGGTTTTGTGGGCATGATTGCAACCATGTTTTTTCTTCTTCTTTTTTTCTTTTTTCTTTTTTTTTTTGATGAAAGCCTGCGCAGGAGTTCTGTTTACTGCATCTTAAAAAATGTGCCTCTCTGCATGCAAATGCACACAAGTAAATTAGACCAGAGCAAATGGTGGTTTACAGTACATGTTGCACAAGGCACAAGAAGAGCTGCAGAGAGCAGGAAACAGGATCTCTGTTTGAAACTAACAAGCCAACTTATTGTGGAGTCGAGTGTGGTTTTTATCCGGAGCTCCAGCTGTTTTGCATAGAAGCATTTACGCCACTCCTAACATTTTCTCTGTTTGTCTTCATGTGCCTGTCTCATCCCTACATTTTTTTTTTTATTCCCTCAGCCTTGGCCAATAATGTATGATATCTCTATCTTGAGAGCCACACTAATATTATAGTGCACCCAGACATCCCCTTTTGCCTTTTGGGCTTTTTTCTTTTGCCTTTCACTCTTCGAGTGTATCATCAAGAGTGTCTCCTGACAATTTCCAAAATGCGATGTAATGGTTTGTTTATGATTATTTTCTGCAGCATTTGTCCCATTTTCACTGACTGATGCTTATGAAAGATTACCCAGTTAAATTGGATGGAGAATTCCCAGATGATTGCGTCCCTCAAAGAACATATCCAAGAAAGCACGAGTAAATAAATCTCCTGGACTCCAATAAAATATGTAGTTCATCCCTATGAATCACAGAATATGGTGGGGGTTCATTTCTGACCATGCTGCGCTGGCTGCGGGCTCTGAAATTTTTCAGTGCAAATTATGTGATATACAGAGTGGGACAGTGGTTGTTAAACTCTGTTAGAGAAAACACTATCACACGATTCATCTTAAGCAAAAATGAGTTTGTAAAACCATTTTGACAGCTTAACCAATGATTTATGTCTGGCTACATGATGTTTGTGTAATGCTATATTTATTTGTCCTTCCAGAAAACAGTTTATGGTCAACCATTAGTTTAAATTCAATAATCATTCAGTTTAGATTTTTATCTAAAAAAAAAAAAAAAAAAAAAAAAGAGTTTCTCCTTCACTTTTTTTGGCACACCAATCTCTTTCTTTCTCCGATAATTTCGGTCTAATGTTATCTTCCAGAACCCAAACAGCATTTTTCCTCCATTTCTTTCCACCTCGTCAGGTCACAGTGCAGCAGACAAGTCGGAGCAAACCTCAAGTGAAGAGATGGTGAAAATGTTTGGGTGGCTCAACCCTTTCAAATTAAATGGATGGCATCCCATGGAGGCCTATCAAAAATGATTAAAAAGGGTGGAAGACAGCATGTGTGTGAAGTGTCAAGACGAGTCGGCACAGGCTAGCAGACCAGCAACGAGAGCCGGGAAGCTTATTAGCATTTCAGCGGATAGCGACCTGCCTAGCCCCGAGCGCTGATCTTAACACTGGTCTGTCCTAAACCACACCGCTCTCTTTCCTTCTGTGTGTGCAAAAAAACAGTTTGTGTCAAGATGGAGGTTCACCAAAGTCAGGAATGTTTCTGTGTGTTACTGTCAAATTAGAGCTGCAGCCTGACAGATAGTGTTTGTATACAGTATTCTGAGGAGTCTGTTGGATTTAAAATACAGTGTGGGTAAGAGCAAATGTCAAAGTTTGCTGTTATCAGTTCATGGCATTAGATTGGAGTATTAAAGCAGTGGCTTCCAACTTCCTGTTGGCGGAATTAAAATTAACTCAATCACACCTATATCCTCATCATCTCTGAACTAAGATTGGGCCCGTCTGAGATTCTCACAGTGCAATAATACTGATCAACAATGTCAGGTTTCTCAGCATTCACACGGAAAGTGAGGCAAATTTAATAATATGCTCTTTGAATGAAATGGTTTTCATTTAAAACAGAAAAGCTGCAAGTAATCCTGTTAAAATAGCTTATTGATAGTAAAGAGAGTGATACCTTTCGTAATATTTATAAATTGCTATTTGATTTCAATAGACAGACCTAGGAAAAAGCATAAAAAAGACATCAGTGCATTTAGAACAAATTTTCAGTATACTTCAGTATATTAAATATGTTTGCTGTATTTACAGTCAGCAGAAGCTGGCGGTATTTTAAGTGAGAGAAACATCTTCTATCTGTATTTCATCCAGCTAACAGGCAGTGTGCAGCAACAGGTGGGTCAGGGAAAGTGTTGTTGCCTATCTGAGTAAAGCCAGAGAAAATTCTTTCTGCATCTTAAAGAAAAAAAAAACCCTTTAAAACCTTTAGTATGTTTTTTTTTTTTTTTTTTTTTTTTTTATGAATTGGAATAAATGAGTAAGCACTTAAATTTATCTGAATTTAATTGTATAAGTTTTTTTGTGCCAAGCAGTAACATTTTAAATCTAATTATTTCTATGGGTTTATACTGTTACCCAATGTCTGTTTTTTTATCTATCAAATGATATCCGTATTTACTTTCTACATGTTATATTACTCTGCTTATGTAAATAGCGAACATTGTGCTCTTGCAGCTTTTTACCAAAGTTTGGTTTTATACTTCAAGGATCTGGAATAAACATGCTGTGTGTTGGTTCCAGTTATATATTATGGTAAAATTGTAATTCAGTAATAACCTGTAGATAAAAAAGCATAACATGGATAAAAAACATTTTCTCTTTTTCCATCTTCTGTCTGTAATATTTGCTTTTCCTTTTTTGATACAAATTGGAGTATATGAAAATATTTAAACATTAAATGGTAACATTTGATCCAAAAAGCATTATGTTTGACAAGAGCATTAGGATAAATGCTAACTTGAGTCTAAAACCAATTTCATACAGGTTTACATTCAATGTTTGATTGTGGAACACAATGCAATACAAAAGCAACCCTTTAACAGAAAAATCCTTCACCATTATTTTTCTCCCCCTCCTCCTCTCTGTGTTTTGTCTTTGAAAAGTGTGCGAGCATCACAGTGGACCTGGATGCTTAATCGGTCACTGTGGCGGGCCATGTTGCAATATCAGGCATTTCATATGACTTTATTGACTCTGAGTTTTTATGCTCTTCTTCATCCTGACAGTATAAAGAATGGGCTGACGCCGTTTGGCCAAGATTGGAGGCCATTTTATGTCCTGGGCTGAACAACGTGACTAATGGGAAGCCCTGCAGGACTTTCAGTGATATCACTCAAAACAAAGTTTGACATGGTGTGTGTGTGTGTGTGTGTGCGAGAGAGAGTTATGTTTACTGTTAGACTTTAGGAGCCAATATTTAGCAACTTCATAAGGCATATTTCCTTTGCAAAGTTCCTTCTCAAGATTGTGTTTTCAGAGAAATTAATTACTGCGAGTACAATAATGTGAGCTTCCATACAGTGGGTATCCTTTGTCCCCTGACAAGGTTTTCTCACTAAAGCGACCTTGGGATGATGAGCCCGGGTGCCTACCTTATAGCTCCCAGCTCTACTCAAGCCCCCACAGAGCATCTTAATGTCTGAAATTAAAGATAGGCTCTGCCTAATCTGTGTACAGTAGTTACCCTACCTTTGGCATGTGGTTGTTGCTAATTACTTTGAGCTGTTAAGGGAGACATATCTGGGGAGACTGGCAGGAGGGAGAGACCTACAAACCCAGTTTAAAAGAAGAATCTGATTTTCCCATTGCTCCCGCTGGCTTTGTTTGACCTGTTGGATATGCATTGTTCTGTAGCTGTCGGTTCCAGGCTAGGGATCTACCTGTTGTTTTGTTATGTTGGAAACAATGCCTTTAAAATGGTGTCCAATATTAAGTTGATTGTTTTTGCAAGCATCTCTGTTAATTGTGTGTTTTTTGGGTTTTTCAAAAAAAAAAGGGAAACAAAGTGTGAAAATTGGGAAGTCTTGTTTGCTTGGTGTGGTACAATGACGCCTTTGTTCTATAGTGCATGAATGGGACCCAAGCAAACACTGATCTGTTCCTTCTGCGTGCGAACCTGGTTCTGACATTGAAGCAATTAACTCTCGTTATTAGATTTAAAACAAAGTGCCTACATTTATTAGATATCATAATTAAACAACCGAAACAATAACAAAAAATGAAATTTTTTTTGACTACAAAACTGAAGTGGTGTTAATCAATTTGAAATTGCAAGTGAAGTGGCTGCAGCAAGGCATGGTGTTGATGTCGGGGATGTGGTTTAGCGTGCTCGCCGCCTGGTAAACTGCTCCATTTAACTCCCCTCCGACTCCCACTGGCTCATTGCTAAATAAGGATATCAATTAGGCTAAAGCACTCAGCAAAAGCTCCCAAGTCAACCATCAGCCTAGGCATGAATGGATCTTTTGGGATATTGACTGCAGCAGCAATAGGTTTGTAAGTGGGCTGACCAAGGGGTAATTAAAGCGGCATTATCATGTTACAGCATTTATGGTGCTTCTGAGGCTCTGTGCTGTCCATGTAGTCAGGGATGCTCCTATCAGCCACCGTAAGTGAAAAGAAAAAAGTTAATTAATTATCTCTGTTATAAGGAACTTTAAGTCTGTAAAAATTAATTTTCGGTCATATTGTGAACGTGGCTATTATGTTCAAGTCTGACAAAGTGTACATTGAAGGTTAAAAAAGTGTTTTAGTAACAATGAGCAATGTCATTACATGCAATGAAGAAAATTATTAGTGCCAAGCTCAAGGCTGCCCACTGTATGAGGTGGCCTTGATGTATGTGCAATTACAGCATAATTGCAGAGATAATTACTGTATGGGCAAGATTAATAACTTTATTAGCTAAAATGGCTCACTTTTAAAAGAGGGAAATGTATACGTTGGTCTAGTGGATCCAAATTTGCTGAAAGTCAATTAACAGGCTGATTTTGTGTCTCATTACTCACATATTTCACCTTGGAAAGGCACCTTGGAAAGTGTAATTTAAAATGTAAAAAAGGTCAGGATGTCCCTCATACAATTAAGCCACAATCTGTGAAAAATTCCGTCATTGTGAAAGAAATGAAAATGGGTCTATTTTGACCACTACAAAATTATTCTCTAAAGTGCCAGAACAACGTCATGAAAAGACCAAAGAAATTACCAATAACATTTGTCTCATGTTTTAATTGTGCATTTTACAACACAAACTCCTTCTAAATACTTATTTTTAAATACACAGCAGTCAGTCTTTAAGCTCTGAAACAATAAAAATGTTCCTCTTTAATTTAGTCAACCTAGTCATGCAGCACCAATGACAGGGCTATATTTGTCTTATCAAGACCTATTAACCATTTCCATTTTCTTATTAAATGTGTGCTCCACAATTTGTGATTTTTTTTCTCATCATGATGTAATTATGATGTATCATTTCTCTCAAATAAAGGCTCTGTCTTCGGTTGGTGTTAATTTGAACATGTGAACTTTATACTTTGAACTAATTGGTTGCTGTCGAAATCCCCTGAATGTGAGTAATTCGATCAGGTATTCCATAACCATTGTACAATTTAATTTGAGTAATTTAATTGGATTTGACTGCTCATTTCTGGGCCACTCTCCACTCAGTATCCAAGAACTGAAGAGGTATCCTGAGGCAAATGCACGCTAACTGCCACCAGTTCCTCACACCAACACAGTTCGGGCCTTCCGGAAAGATGGCTATGCTCGATAAGGCCAGAGACATAATTTGTGCAATGTGGGTGATTTGAGGAATAAATACCTTCTCCAACTTCTCTTCACTGATTAAATGTAATAATAAAGCAAACTGTTGCATTTTTTTCCCTATAGAGGGAAGAGCAATGTCCATTAATCCATAACAGAGTTGCACTCTTGCTACGAACAACTGTTATGAGGTCAAGGACACAAATGTAATTTCGGGTCTTTTGACCATTTTTTGTTAAATCATCTGACATCGTTCCATTATTTGAGGTGTTTATTGTAAGATGTAAGTAATTGTAAGATGTTTAATAAGTCAACATATTTATAGTATTTTTTTCTTGGTATGAAATTGTCAGCTAACTTCCTTTCAGTATTCATGCATTTCATGAGCACAGATATAATTATTTTTAAACTGATGTTTCAATGTAAAAAGGGCATACATAATTTCCAATTCCATCCAAGTCAGTTCTTGTACATCTAAGCTAGAGATGGACACCTGAAGGCTGGTGCAGTCATAATCTCTTATGAATCATATTTCTAAGTGGAAGAGTTTGAAAATTATTTGCCTGAGTACCTCTTCCAACAATCCAAACATATGTTGATGAAGACAAGCATTTTAAAACTTTTTGAAGCAGAGATCACAATATTGCAACTGTGAAATTGTGTTTAGGAAACTCTCTAAATCTAAAGTAATATGGGAAACTATGGAAAATGTTTTAAAAAACTAGTGAAAAACAAAGAGCTGATTGTACAAGACTGAGTTTTTACTGGTCATGATGTTCAAGGAGAGCATGCCCATCACATAATGTAGAAATTATAAAGATAAAAACCTTTGAAACATATTGAAAATTTCTCAGCCAAACATTTGGTGACATTTCCTAAGTTTAGGGATTCCTAAAAAAAAAAAAAATTTCTGGATGCTACCATGACATTAGTATGCAAACATTTTGCTCCATGTAGTTTAACTAACATTTGTGATCTTTTTTTTCAAGCCACAGGTGTGTGTGTGGGTGCTTAAAAATTAGAATCTACTAGAATTAAATAATTGTTTCTGGTTGAAACATAATCACTACTATGCGATAATTTTCCACTCTTCTAACCTGCTTGCATGCATACATCATGAGTGGTTGGACATCATGAAATTTATGTTCCCTCATTTAATCCACTTAGGCCCTGTCCGTAGTTTAATATTTGCACCTGCACAGGCTTTTCAGTTCTCACGTATAACAGGTAATAGGGAAGTTGCTCTGTGTACACAAGCTATATTTTTCTCTGTTATGCACTAAAACAGAGGGATTGCCCCTTAGATATTACATTAATGTAAGCATGTGCCACCCATTAGTATTACTGGTACCTGTGGCCTTGAGACATGGTGGCGACAGAGAGAGAGAGAAAAAAAAAGCAATGGCGACATCCTTCTTCGGTACTCCGCTGCTGTACCCAAACAGTGCGACAATAGAGCAGAGAGAAAGGGAGCAAATGAAAAGGAGAGAGAGATGAACACTGGAGAGAGAGATTAAGTGCACTAAGGAGGAGAGAGAACCACAGAGTGGAGATTGTGAGCGAGCGATGCCTATAGGCAACGCCAGCTCAGTCTTGCTCGGGTCCTCGTAGTTCCAGAGACAGGGATGACTCTGCCTCTCTGCATCACTCTTATGTAGTATTCATAGCAGCAGGTCCCTCTAACACAATTTGTGACCTCCAACCCAGCTGAGGAACATTGGAAGTTTAACAATGGGCGACTTCTCGGGGAGTGAGTGCACCGAGACTATGGTGAGAAACTTCCCTGTCTATTATTTCTCTTTTTATATATTGTGGGGAACGTGTCTTTTCTGGGAATTCTGCAATAAAATGACTGTTATTTATCATTACCAACCTCTTTATCATTTAGTCAATAAAAGGCCTCTCACTTTCTCTCTCTCCTTCGCTCCATCGCGGTCCGGGAGTCAGATATCTGTATTAGTCCCCCCCTGCCTCAGGGCGAGCTGTGTCAAAAGCTAAATCATGATCAGCTATGGCTTTCTGGCTAAATTGTGTATGAAGGCCCCGGGCAGAAAAGGTGCACATGCTCATTATTGGAGACACAGAGAAAAAGAGAGTGAAGTTTGCACACATGCACTAAGGGACACACACAAACAAAACTAGGAGGGATCGCTCTTTACACTTGGTAAGAGTACCTCGGTCATTAGGACCCATGCAAAAAGTTCAAGGAACAACTTCAAATGCATGTACTGTTTAGGGCTCCATAATCTAAGAGAAGCACACAGTATCCATTCTGAATGCTTTCATCTCATCTCCTCAATGTTTATCCTGCATCGCTCACAGCATTGTGTGTACTTTTGCAACAAAAAAGGCTGTTTAAGGTGTTTGAAGGCTCATCTCAATGTAAATATGCATTGTAATATGATGCACGACACACAGCTAAACTTTCAGTTCAGCGTAATCCTCTTTGCTATTGACATTGCATGCATTCTTATTGACATTGCAATAAGAATGTAATTCATATTATGCATTCATAGCATTGTATGTCCTATTTTCATCGGTGTAAATCAATAAAGAAGGTGCATTACATGATTCATTCAAAACAAAACAGTTCTAACAAAATAAAAGCCTTGAGTTTGATGCACTGTAATGAGGACATGTTACTTGTTTCGAAGGGAGAAGTATAAGTTAATAAAGGAGCATTTTTGGCTGTACTGGCATTCACTGTATTAGTGCAATACACAATACACTCCAGAAAGAAAACGTCAAAGAACTAAACACATAAGATCTGCACAGAAAGCTGTGGATGCAAGAAAGGTATGTGTGGAAAAAAGTGACATTATAAGTCAGCCACACAGCATATGACCTCAGCAAGGATGGTCTATAACTAAAGGTTGATGGCAGCCAGAAGATGGAAGCAGAGGAAGTTACTCAGAAAGGCCTTAATCTGTCTGCCCACAACTTCTCCTTTAAATGCTCACAAAGTTTCCGTTGAAAGAAGAAAATGGTTTTGATTAGAAAACAATTTATTAATAGAATTCACAATTTCACTGTTTAAACCTTGTAGACTAAAGATTAGCACATACTGGGCAAGGCCTTGTGAATACCACACTAAGAGCTGAACTATTAAGATCTCGATAGTAATCGGTGTCACTCCAACATGGAGGTTAGTTGATAATGGACTCCAGGATCTATTACCGCAGCAGAGCTGAACCAAAATCATCTACAGAAACTGTAACTGTAATTATTAGAAAGTTAATGCTGACACCAATGAGTAGTTTTGAAGATTCTGTCAGTACAAAGAAAGAAAAGAGACTTTGAGTAGGGAGACAGCTGTAGATGTCAGATTCATAACCAGATATTTTTGTTTCTTTTCCACACTTAGTTATCAGCCACATTTCATTGTTTCTATACCCTATTTTGAAACATAAAGAACATATGGCTCCTGGTAGTTATATTTATTATATTAATACTTTGATTAGGAACAAGTCTACCAAACATTTCAACATGAATAGCCTGAAAATAATTTGCTGTACCTGTACATGGACTTTTAGATACATAAAAACAAATATTTCAAAAAGCAGAGTAAAACAGCTCAGGAGGACCTAACAGTAAAAATCTTTGCAATAATTACTAAAGCAGAATATTGTAAAAATTTAAATTTAAAGCAATTTAATGCTTCAGTTTAACAACACATGTTTACCGTTCATGTGGAGAAGCGTGTAGTTCTACTTTTATTTAAAGACGCAGGACAAAAACCCTCTGCTTCACATCACAGATCCAGAATCACAAGAGGAACCACAAGGCCATTGAGCATCCATAGAGGCTTCATATAGCATTTTAAAATAATTTTATGGCTTAAAAAAACAGAATCCATATTACAAAGTTTATTTTTTGAAAGATTAATTCTACTGAGATTTCTGTCCTAATTTTCTTTTTTTTTCTTTAACTAAAATTCTGTACCCTGATTGCCTCTGTATGTCATACGGAGTTGCATTAGCCAGCTAGCAAAGCACAGAGGACTTGGTCTCCCCTTTAGGACATTATCACCTTGTCCAGTCCTCTGGAGGGCCGTGCTGTCCCCAGTGCAGCAGTTCCTGCTAGCGCTAATTAATTAAGAGGGCAGGTTGGCTGCAGCGGAGAAGGGGCCCAGAGCCTTTTCGTCTAGCAGAAAACACAGACAAAATGCCTAGAGACCAATCACCTCCTCTCCCCGTGATGAAACTACGCAGCTCTCTGAAATCAGCAGAGATTTAAGAACAGGTGAATTAGCAGGGGTAGCTTGCACTAGCTTTTATTGTCATGAAGGCTATACTTTTACATTTCTGCTAAACTCATTTGTCTTTGTTTTTATTTGATCAAGCTGACACAATTGTGCATTGCAATTTATTCATTGCACAAAAAATACTTGCCTTTTTGATATATAGATTTTACTCTTATGTAGACTGACTTGTAAACTATATTAGAATACACCACTTAACACCAGCGCACAGCCCTACATCATAACATTTGCACAGTGTTCTTGTACAAGATGGAAATACAGTGTCAGAGGGAGATAGAGTCGGGAAGCAAGTGGGGGAAATAATACAACCACATTTAATGAAAGGTTAAATTTTCATTTACTCACTATTGACTGAGCTGAAAGGGCCATTATTTATTGTATTGGCATGATGTGGCCCATTAGTGCTGTATTGGAATTGGTTTGGCTCCTTTCTCTCCCCCTTTCTCACTGACTCTGTGTTGCTCAGCATTGTGAGATCGCTTCAAGCTAAAGTGTGAGAAAAGACCTGTTTGCGTGTGTGTGTGCGCACATGTGTTTTTCCACGTGTGTGTTAGCGAGGCAGACGGAGGCCGATGTGAGCTCAAACTTTCCCCGCTGAATTTCATCTGTTTATTTATCCGCCGTCTGCGTCCTCAAATATTGCTCGGTGATTCGGGCATCGATCTGTTGTTCTCGCGATCTTACTGACTCATCAATGACAATCTAATTCCGTTTATCGCATTTTATCGCTCGCTGTCTCTGGAAAGTGACAAGACACATTGCGGCCGCGCGTAACCTAATAAAGGACCGCTCTGCTCAATCCAGATTAAGTCACGAGACGGCTCGGTTCCTCAAACACACAACGCATTCATTTAGAGCGGCCGCCTAATTGGGGTTGCTGCAGACAAGCCGAGAGGTGCAGAGGCTTTCAAATCCTAGTCATCTTTCTTAAGACCAATTATTCATTCGTTTATTAGCATCCCAGTGCACACCGTACACAGAAGTGCAATAATGAGGGCAAATCTACATAATTCCATGCTTAACAAAAGTACCCCGAGGCCAAACTGCACTCAAATATTCAAACAAAAGATCAGGTCAGTGGTTTTGAGGTTAATAAAAGTAGAAACCTCTTGCTTGTTTCTAATTCTTCCTCAGAATGGAAACAAAACAATAAAAAAAGACATGATCAGGACTTTTTTGTTTCTTTTTACAGTTGCTATATTTCATTTAATATCTGCAATTTATAAGAAAATGTGTTCTGTATCAGTGCTTTATTCTTACTGGATTCTTTTTAGTGACCAATATTTAAAGTTTTCTTATAAAATATGAAAATCCATTTTACTACAAGATTTTTTTTTCTCCATTATTATTATTCAAAAACTTTCTTCAGCTTCTGCTTCTTTAAAATACAGTTTACAAAGAAATTGTGATTTTATTGGAATTGTAGGATTCAATCTGGCCATCTAGACATATTTTCTATATCACACATTTACAAAAAGAGTCATATTTTTAGAGCGGCAGAGATCAGGGCCCTGTGAGCGGCGATCCCACTGCGAGCGCCGTCTGGCTATCTGAGGTCAAGCTTACTGCTCTGATAGCTGTGACCCGATATGGTGCAAATTGGTGGACATTTTTTTTTTTTTTCTGCATCACTGGTAGCGACATAAGAAAGTAAACCTCACTGGTGAATTTCAGCATACATCATACTACTCATTCGTGCTTGCTCTTCAAATTTTATGACCCTTCCACCGGTTTCTTCCCTCCATTTTTTTTCTTCCCCCCCTCGGTGCTACATATACAGCATGGGGCTTTACTGGCTTGTTTTCTGTCTGTTGGCACGCTGTGCCAGCATCCGACACCAGCTCCCTGCCACTTTCACAGGCTGTAAACATCTGGGGAAGGCCTTTCATCTGGTCAATGTGGTAAGGGGACCCAGGGGCTCTGGAAGAGTTCCACGATAAAAACAGGGTTCCACACTTGGTTAAGCAAGCTGAAGGCCGCCACTGTGACAAGCTGTGTTTAAAAAAAAAAAAAAAAAAAGGGAGGCAAATTGGAGAAAAAAAAATTTACAGGCTAAAACCACAAATTAATAGGTTCCTTCAGAAGGAACACTCGGTTTAGAGAAGGCTCATTAATTTGACATTTAAAATGGCAAGTTACCAAATAAAAAGGGGCTAGGGAACCCAAATACACATTACTGCACACATGTGGCTGAATAATAAACCAAAACATAATTTTTATTTTCAAAGAAATCTGATCAGAGGAAACATAAACTCCAAACTTTCCTACGACTATAAAATTAAGACAAATTTTGCTTTTCTTGTTTTTTGGAATTTCAAGCTCGGATTTGGAAATGACATCACGTCCGAGGTGAATAGGTTCTCATCGCGAGTTGGAAAACTTGAGAAATGTACAAGTTGCTGGTGTGCTAACTGCACACCATCTATAATTTAGAAATATAAATAATGTATTTCCATCCATCTTAAACATATAAACACTAAAGAAGTATATTCACAAATGGGGGGCTGCACAGCACAACGTGTGCAACCGGTTTAGTATAATTACCCAAAGTACCAGTTAAACATTTATAGCTGCAGCTTCTTCTGTGGATGTTATGTTTACTTGGATAGTTTTATCCCTTTTAAAAATTCTGATTATTACATCTGATTTGATTGTTTTTCATTTCAAATTTTATTTTTCAACGCCATAACTGGCTCTTGGTGTTCTGTATGGCACTTTGAAAGATAGTGCTTTATAACAAAATATATAGACTAAAGCTAAATACACATGTGGTCTTGGACGTTGAACTAGGACAAAAACAACCCGCCAGTTAAATTCAAAAACTATCATAGTTGAAGGTTTTGTTTTGTAATTTTTGATTTTCCTCTTGCTCACTGTGTTCTTGAGTTTACTTTTGAAGTTTCATTGTGACAAAGTGAGACAGATGTCGGACTGAGTTTTCAAGAATCTTAACTCTTGTTTGGCAAAGTACCTGTGTTAGTGTGGATGGAGTCCTAGTTTGCAACATGGAACAAATAAGAAATTACAAGCAACAAAAGTGGCATGGATCACACACTGCAAAGCCTCTGGCCTCTTGCTTTTACCTTCCTCATAAATCTCCAGCAGCAAAGTGTCAATCAGCGCCAGCGTCTTCATAAGAGATTTCATAATTCATCTATCTATATATAGAGTCGTATGGATAGCGGTATGTCTACAGTGTGTTTTATCTTATTGAAAGGGCGAGTGATTTTCTTTCAGCACTGTGTCACGGTGGAGATGGACTGCAGTTCAACAACATTAATATTTAAGGAACCTCAGCAACTCCCTTCACCCTTATACATTATTTGGGCACTTTGTGACACTCACAGATTGCTGTCCCTCGGTGACACAAGCAGCATCCAAAGCTCGGCTCTCAGTGCCACAATAGAGATGCTCATGTGTGACAACTGGGAGTGCAGGTATCTGTTCTTTCTGAAGGAAGCTGTTTGATGAGCCTTTGATATGTCAAGGGCGGCCGGTTGCAGACACAAGATAAAAGCAAATGTAAAATCAGAAACTGAGCTTTAAGGAATATGACTTCATGAAATTGTGAATGTTTAATCATCCTTTTCAACTCTGTAACAGTGACATAAAAGACCTTTTTTTTATAATGGTAATCTCAGTCTTTCAATAGATCTGGCTGATTTTCATTCCCCGGTTTATGAAAGCTTTGATTACTGATTTCAGACAATTCCAACTTCTCTTTAAGAACAAAATAATGTTTTATAAGAAAAGCAGTTAAAATAGCCTTATCAATTATTTTAAGAGTTATTTACATTAGGAGTATATCAGAATGCTACTAATATTTTAAAGACAATTATTACAGAGACATTTTAAACTTACTGCAGCATCAGCGACTCGTGTAGCGAGGATTCATAAACATCAGCTTCTGTGTGTAATCGCTTACCTTGCCATCAAGCTGAGTGTGTAGGAGCAAGATCAGCATTTATGGGGCAAAATATCTAACAACAAAAAAGATTGGGGTGAAGTCAAAGGATGAAATGAGAACAACATCTCAAGAGGAAATTGTGGATCAAAGAGGAAAAGTCACATCACTAGTTTGACTGTATTTTGGATATTTAGAACAAAAAAAACTAATCAGTAATTATCAATAATAACTGATATGAAAGGGTTATATTGTGATACATTTTTCGGGAGTATCACCCAGCACAACAATTACTAAGTAATCATAGTGGATATGGATATAAAACTTATATTTCAGAAGTTTGATTGTTCTTAGAGATAAAATTTCCAAAGCATTCTACTCAAAGAGAAAACTGATTCAATAAAAAGCACAAAGAGCACAAATGGAAAGTTGATGCAAGGGTTTGATCCTCCCTTATCTTCATTGTTTTTGTTTCCTTGCATGGTGATCACAGCACAGGAACCTTTTATCACTTTGCTACCAATGAAATCTTCCTGATATCATACGGGAAGACCAACACACTGTTCTTGTAAATCGTTTCACAGACTTGAGGGAATGTGGACTTTCTGCTACTGCTGATATGGCACTTAAAAGCTGCCACACGCCTCTCTTCCACCTCAACCCCCTTTTCACCTCTGTGTCCGGTTTCTGGGGCTTGTAATGCATCCCTATACCCCTTCAATATTGCTAATATTGTACTGACCTGAAGCAGTTATGTGCTGTAGAACATTATATCCTCATCTGGGTGGCGTGGCGACTGTAAAGAACAATGTTTGTCATGAAACATGGCTTGGCTTATGCTCAGTAGCAGCACGCCCAGGCACCCATGATGCTCGTACATCAAGTGCCGGCCTTGTCGCTGGCTTTATTGAGAGCAAAAACAAAGGGTTGAGCTGTTTGGAATTATTTTTTTTCTCAAGACAATTTTTCAGAATAGCACCAAAAGCTTTCCTTTTGGGCCTTAGAGGTGGCCGAGGAGGAGACAGCGAGCGATAAAATTGATGAATGGCAGATTGATGGATTTCAGTCCTTCACCGAGGAGAAAAATAAGAATGATCCACATGATATTCTTTTTCTAGATTTTTTTTTTTCTTTTCGAAATTTGAGAGTTTGGGAAAGTAACTTGTGATCGATGACGATGCTTATCTATTCACTTTAGTGATGACTTGTTTAGATTACATTGATATTATTAAACTGTAAAATGAAATAAACTGAACATCGTGTGTACCTCAATCTTTATTAATGCAGTGGGAAAAGAACTGGTGATTAAAATCAGCAGATTTTCTGTTTGAATGGCCAGGGCCAGTAACTGGTAAAAGACAAAACAAACAAACAAAAAAAAAAACTGTGAACGCACCACAATAATTGCTGCAGATTATACAGACAACATTGCTCTTTACGGTGAAGGACTCGGTTTTTCCTTTTTTTCAGTATCTGTGAGGTGTTTCAGTATAGCATAAAGATATATCAAGCTTTTTAAAAAGAAACAATTTCATACAGCATGTCTATATTTTATTCAGACTGCAAGAGAGAGTGCAGTGTCAGTAGATAACAGGAATGGTGAATGCAGTACAGCAAAGTTGCTAGGTTTTATGCCTAAATTACTTCAAGAAAATCTGACCTATAAATCTCCACTTATGTGTAATAGTTTACCTTAATCCCATTGGTAAGATATTTCACATTTTGATTTTTAAAAAATTGTAATTTAGTGCTAAATTGCATGTATTTAAATGTGACTTGCACTCTGTTTATGTCAACAACTAATATTTAAGTGAGGCTGACCACTGATCTTAACCTTTCATTTCTGAGCAGGTTTAAAATGCTTTAGGAACTTGGATAGCATGGATGTTTCCTTTTAAAATTTCATAGATTGCAAATTCAGTAATCTGTAGTTATGTCCTGAAGCAAATGGGTCTATACCATACTTTTGTGGCTTACAGAAGACTTTTCCGAGTACTTCATGGATCTAAACAACACTGAGTTTAATTACCCATTAGTGTGTAGATATTAATATAGCACATGGGTATTAGCACATATGTATAAATGTTATGCTAATTAGAAATAAAAGGGATTAAAAGTAAACCATGTAAAAAAAAAGTGTGCCATTTCATGCTGCTTCGGTGCAATGGTATGTTTGGATAGTTAAGCTATGCAATCTCAAATATTGCACGCATATTTTTCAAATCAGTTTAATATAACAAATAGCACATGTAATCACAATACCTTCATTTTCCCCTTTTGCATTCTTCATCCCAGTCAATGCCAGGCGTTAGACTTTAATAATGACCCATTAAACAATGTGTTTAGTAAATTGATCTGTGAAAAAACACACAATCACCAACAGTCACTAATGAGTTCCCATTTGTCTCAAAGAGCAGCAAGGAAGCATAATGAACAGCCTCCATTCCTTTCCAGTCGTTTTTTTGTTTCATTCATTTATTTGCTTTTTATCCCCTCCCACCCTCATTTTCCTTTTCACTTACAAGTCCCCAACATTTTTGTCTGAACTTTGTCTTGGTCCATACCTTCTGCTGCTCTCCTCTCCTCCCTCACATCTTGTTCTTCCTAAAGGACACAGGTGACTGAACCCATGACTGTCCTCGGCCCAGAAAATGATACATAACAACTTGCCCCCAAATGACAAATCAGGCCGACACTGGGCCAAGAACAGGGATATTGATTTTTCAATGATTAATAAGTGGAAAATAATTGTGTTTCATTAAGATGGATGGTGTTTCATTTGGTGCTGTCTCCCTTTCTTCACTTCAACGCAAGGAAGGCAATCAAATCTGCCACTGCTGCAACCCGTTAGCCTGCTATGGCAACAAGGCCAGCCACATGTGTGTGTGTGTGTTGTTTTCTTTTATTTTTTTAATTTTTTTTCTGTGTGTGAGTGTGTGCGCGAACAGATAGAGTACTGGGAATAAAGAGAGCAATGTGAAAAGGAGATGAGAGCCTTATCTCTCAACGGGGTACACATTTACTGGCAGCAATTTCAGGACAAAATATGCAGACCCCATAGAGAGATCACACACCGACCACAAGAACTCAACTTTTCATCCTGTGAATATTTCAACAACGCTGATTATGTTTACATACATGGATATTTCCCCGCTGAATGCGATATTTCATCCTGGTTTTAGGTCAGCACATCGACTATCAGCAGTTGGTTTGAAGAGTCCTTCTTACCTCATGCTGTTATTATGGGAAACTGGAAACTGTACACCAGCGGTGGGGATGGCTGGCCAAGTGCTGGCACAAATGTGGTTCCTTAGAATCAAAAAGCTTCCCTTTAGACTCTAGTCACCATTTTGTGGTTATGGAGATCACAGAAGAGGAAGAGAAGCCAATTTCCTCACTGATAGTAGCTTTAACATACAGCAGAAGTCATTGCATTTGAAAAGCCACGCTCAGAGAGTGGGGAAACTTCTCCACTCCGTCTTACTTACAAAACTGAACTGATTACGACAAGTCTGTGCTTGGCGCATAATTACGGGAGATGTGGCAAACTGCTAAGTGAAAGAAAAGTAGACGATATAGATTGAAGGAAATATTTGTGTTTCAAAACAGATTAACCTAACTTGTGTAGAGTCTTTGTTCCACTTCTACACTCCCTATCCACTAAAGGCACATTGTGAGAAAAATGTTGTGCAGGTGATAGATTTACACTGGATCTGGGCCAAATGCTTGAAGAGTTTTGCTTGTGGTCTGTGACTGTGCCAAAATGATTGTGGGCTGTGGAAGTGGAAATTAAAAACAAACATGAGAACTCTGAAAAGGGCAGGATTCACAAAGATGTTGCACAATTTTTACAGTATTGCAGCAACATGAAACTGTACACACAACACTGTGTATTATTGGAAGATAATGTAGTAAAACTCTCCTGCAGGAAGAGCTGAAGTTTTATTTTCTGCCTCTGCCCATCACTACTGAAAAATAGGTTTTAATCTCAATGACTTTTTGCTGTTGTGGATAAATATTGGATATATATTGTATGTATGGGACAAAAATGGCCAACTCACACCTTGTTAACATTGGTTAATTGGTTGTATTATTAATTTTGATTTTAAAAAATTAGTTTCATGTAGCATCAGATTTTACATACTAAGATTTATAAGCTATCTCAATCCAACAAAATCACCCCATCAGCCATTATACCACTGCATTACCCGTGAACATTAAGTAGCTTTCCTCTTAATTCACCTTAATAGGTGAATTAAGAGGAAATTAATTGTGTTGCAAATATGTCAATAGACCAACACTTACTTTTTTCCTATATATCATTCCTCTTAGTGTATGTGATGGAAAAATTAAATGTCTTCCCAGATTTTTGCTGATGAGAAGATTAAGGCAGCGTAAACCTTCAGATTGCAGTTTTGTTGTGGATAGAAAACTTTCCGTTTGGCAAGACTAACATAACATTCGTATAATTCCTAAACTTCAACAACAGTTTTGTTTTTCATAATGCATTCACTGTGTTATAATTAAACATTTATTATTATTACCCCACCTCCAAATTTTAGGAGCAAAAAAAAAAAAAAAGTAACCGAGCCAAAACTATGCAACATTTAACTTTAAATGGGATTATGTTATGGAAATTATATAGACTTGTTCCCTTTAAGATTAAAGGGAGGGGAAAAAAGTGTCGATTTCCTGCTTTTGGCCCCAACTGATTGTGGAACCTTAACTTTTTCCTGAGATCGGTTCAGAACGCACACAGGAACGCATTTTACTGCCAATGTGTGAACACATGAGCTGCCCACTTGACGATTTCTCATGATGCATCAGAAAACATAACCCACATAACGTTTGATATGAAAGTCTTTACTTATTAGCAGAAGGGAGAAAATAAACATCACAAGATAATTTGTAATACAGGCTAAGCTAACTCTATTGTGCAAATGCATTTGCTCATATGTGAAGACAGCAGTGCAAAGCCATTTTATTGTTTTTCCGTTGACTGAGTGTCCCCTGAATAAAGTGTTACAGCACTGCACTGAGGGATAATGCTGCACAAGAGAGGGCCTTGTTCTAGTGGTGGGGAGGGGGTGGGAGTGGGAGGGTGAGTGGGGTAGCAGCAGCCAGGTCTTCCATCCCAGCATCCCTGTGTATCACTTTAATGTTCACATAATGACATCCCCTCCAAGTTTGTGTCATGGGCCATCAACAATCATAATTGTAAAGTGATTCATTGAGTGATGTTGTCAACAGTGCTACTGTCAAGAGAAACCGATACCAGCAAAAGAGAATAGGGCACTCTAATGAATATATCAATAACCAGTGACAGGTGAAAGAGTGCTCCTGACGAAATTTCAAATAAGCACTAACACCTCTCCGGGATGCCTTCATTTATTTTCCTGTAGCACACCCTGTCATGGTGAACAAGTAAATAACACAATTAAAAGCAAAAAAGACGGTGCATAAATCAATCACAGACAATCCATTTGTTTCCTAAATTTTAGAATTCATTCATTCTATTTGTTAAAAAAATGCAAGATACAAAGTTTTTTTGTCCGGTTTTATGCTGCTTATTACTGACACACGTTTCCCTCCATTGGTCAGGGTCTTCAATAAAACTTTGAGTTGTACAAAGTCTTGCTGCTTTTCCACTATACTCAGATTCAGTGAGGAACTCACAGACGTAGCCGTGTTGTAATCTGTATGGCTTGCCATGTCCTGCATGTTTCTTTGCTACAGAGCTTTGTCCTTAAAAAATGAGGGAAGCAAACTGTGTTGTCCATTTTATTTTATTTTTTTTCAGCTAGAGATGCACCAGTTAATCAGAGAGACACTGAAATCGGCCAATTTTGCCCTAACTGGTTCTAATTGGTGGTCAGCAGGTCACTAAAAAATCTTCATACTTTTCCTATTCGTTAAATGCATCAAAATTTCAAAACTTTGGAATATTCTCGTGTATAAATGGATAAACCAACGCCATGCTTGTCAATGTGCCTTGATTTCATTCAAATTTTGCTGGAAACCTGGAACTTTGTAGACAATTGAATGCCTCTCTGTTTTTAAGACTAATTCATTTCTAGATTTTAGACCAGACCCATAATTCTTGGCGTAGGTTCAGTTGAGATGCAAACAGCATCAAAATCAGTAATCAAAAACAGTTTTTATTTGATTTGCTTTTAATTTTGAATTATCCAATTCATGTCACTCCAGGCATTATACAATTTAGCTGATATAAGGAAGCCAGAATGTCAGAGAAACTGTGACAAAGTCCTTTAGCTCAAATATTAATTGCAAACAAACTTCAGTACTTTGATGATTTGTGAGGGGAAAAAAAAAACAGAAAATAAAACCGAACAACTGCAGCGTTTTATTCTAGTGTCATAAAACTATCAGAAAAGTCTAGAAAACTGTGTGTTGGAAAGGGTGAAAAAATATTAGGGAGTTTATGTGTTTTTAATTTCAAGTAGATATACACAACATTTAGAGTGTGCCTTGATTCATTTGCATCACATCTGTTTGATGAGAGATGTTGGACACTATATTGAAGTGTAAAATGCATTTTATGTCACTTCCTCTCTTTTCCTGCTAGATAAATAAAAGTATATTAAAAAAGGAGTAGGAATTCTGCAAAACAATAACAAGATTTTGTTTTACTCAAAGTACTTAAAACTGTTTGTGGATCTTTTTTAAAAGAAAAACTATGGCATTCTACTTTCTCCTTTTTATCTCTCAGAATAAATACTTCCCATCTATGGTAAAATAAAGTAGGAATCGTGTGCAGAGAACTTAGCTGATGTCTTCCTCTGTGAGTGAATGTTTGTGTTTGTCTTTGTGTCCACGTATAATCACCTCCACACTTCACAGCGGAATACTGGCGATTCATCACCCAAATGAGGTCCAGTCGAGGCCGTGATCCATCACCCAGTGTCTGCGATAACAGCGAAGGTAATGAGAACGAGACCAATGCAACATTGATGGGGCCTGGCTGGCGACAATACATGGACAATGGCGCTGACGGGTGAAAAAGTGACCCTCTCGTTAAGGCGCTTGTTTCAGGTTATGATTTAGAATTAGCACGAGAATCATTGATGTTTGAAACATTCAGAATTCTCTGGGAAAATAACAAATAAAAAAATCAGCATGTTCATTTGGGTGTCCACGTATGCGTAAAAGTGCAAGCCCTTAAACACTCGTTTCCCACGTACACCTGTCCTCTGCACCCAGCCTTTGGAATAAAAAGCAGACCGAAATGCAATTAAAGGGGCACTGTGGTGCTCCATTGTCACATCACACCGGGGCTACTTCTCTCCGCCTGCCGCATTAATAGGGTTTCAATTGCTAGCGCTCGCTTCTTAATGGCTGATTTATTTCATTTTAATACCCTTGTCAGGAACCAAGACCTCGTCTGAGGCTCTCATAATAGGGGGAGCCTTTCCCTCTTTCTCCAGTGGGAATGCGTGACTCTAAAGATCTCAGTTTGATATGTGAACTCAACCTCCTTTGACTGAGGCAGCCAGGGCATATAGAGGATGGGGGATGGGGAAATTTATTTAAACGTTATATCTATGTCTATTCACAGCTGCTAACTTACTGAATATCACCAACGTACAAGGACTGGATTGGTAATATTAAGGTTGGGTAGAGGTGAAATTAAGGGTAAGTGTACAGGAGTTACAACAAACCAGAATACTATTTCATTATATAAAAAAAAAGGAAATCTATTTTTATCTTTCATCTGTCTTTGTCTTCATCTCTCTGTGTCTTACATTGTAGGACAATGGCAACCCCTTTCCCTATGAGAAACTCAATTGACTGGAACCTCTGTCATTTAACACACTATTAATTGACTAATGTGCATCACATTGCTATGCAGCATAGGTAGACGAGGACCATAGGGCCCTATCATAGTGGATTATGGGAAATTAGCTGAGGAATCCACCACATAGCTTCTTTTTTTCTGTCGGAAACACACAGCCAGTTGCGGCTGGTGGAGGAGACGCTGCCGTTTGAGATGATCTGCACAAAGACAATTATTCTAATCACTTAAGTCTGCCCTTATGAGACATCTGCTCTGTAAAGCGTTATATTTCAATTTTCCCAGACAACTGTGAGCAGATGAGACTTCATCAGTATCATTACTCACAACATTGTTTTGCCTAAACAATGCTTGCATGATTGATGAATAGGCAAAGTACAGTTTACAGTCATGATTCTGATGAATCAATTACTTATTCTAAAATGCACTAAATTCACCTCAACCATTAAATAGTTAATAAAACTTTCAAAGGGAGGCATCAGGTAAGTCATTCAGTTTATTGATTCAACATTGAACATTAAAGGGGTAGCTTGATTTTTTTTCCTAGTCAGGTTCTGTGAAGTTATCCATAATGTTCCCTTATTTTTAGCGTCGAGATGTTTTATTGTAGTGAGTTCATGAAAAACTGCACATACTTTTTTGGATCTCTAAATCAAATGAAAAGACGCCAATGTCTCTACCGCAGGTTGTAGACAGTACCTACACTCAAACTTTGAGTTTGAAACTAAAAATATGGATTTGATTTTGTATGCATTTGTTGACTTGGCCATTAAGTGTGGCTATTGATATAAACATTTCTAAGATTGTAAGAAGATCTGTTATTCACAAAGAACAACTTTCTCTTTAACCGGCTTTTACAACACAAAGCGACATTCCCTTATGTCTGACGGAACATTTGAAACATCAATAGTACAATTCTTTCAGTTATTCTCCTTGAGGTGTCAAATGAAGTATATCCCGAGCATAGAATCTCAATCCATCCATCACCATTCATGCTTGATTCTGGCTTAACGGCTCTAATTAGCTTTCTGTCCATAGACTAATCTTTCATTCATCAATCGATTGATTTCCCTGTCTTCATTACGACAGGGCTGACATTGTGTTGCTGAGTTTAGCGCAAAGATGGCCAATTCTGAGCTAAAGGTTAAACATGTTAAGCATGGCCACTCGCAGCCTGACAAGCCATTGTTTGGGGCAGCTTTATTAATGAATATGCCACCTCTTGTTTCTCTTTTTGAATGAGTAGATAGCCATTATCTATTACACATTAAATATACAAGGAGGCCTGAACTCACAATGTTTTTATAAGAGAATATATGTATATTTATGTTCATGCTGAAAATAAAATTTAAGGAACTGCAATGTGGTGTGTATGTCAGTTTAGATTGGCAAACACAATAATGCTGTAACACAATCAGACCTCCATCATCCTTCCATATAACTACAGAATCTTATGTTGGCCTTAAAGTGACCACACTATCTCCAGTGCTCAAACTTTTTTTTAAAATCTCCACCCTATGAAAAGTTCTTCCTAACCTCCATACTTCATCCACCAATAAGGTGCCACACGACACTATTCACCTCTTAAAATGGAGATTTTCTCTGTTTGATTTGTGTAATTCGGCTCAGCTTTTATACTGAGAATGCACTGTCTGTCAGAAAGGAAAATAATCAGATGCACACTTTTGTTTGTAACTTCTCAGAGTGCTGGATTACTGTGTGTAGATTGCAGTTATCGAAATACCATTCACATTCCGACTACTACCCGTACCCTTACATACACCGTACCATACTGCAGACGTTGACTATCCTATTATATAGGTGGTGCAGTGAAGAGGCAGCGTATGCTTGGTGGAATTAACACTTGCTTAAATCCACCCGCCTCACCCTTAGGTGATCTTTATCCTATATTTATTTTTAACTTCATTTTCCCTGCTTCCCTATATCTCTGTTTTTTTTTTTTTTCTCCACGCCAAGGTGTACGGGTTTAGAGTATCCAAGAACGGCGATGGCATCCTTTGTTCTTTTTGACAGCCTCTCAAAAGATAATTTCTGAGCGTCTTGGATTTTGTTCAATCTATTAACCATAACAGCATATATTTAGTGCTTTCTAACTTTGCCTTGGGCTTCTGTCACCCCAACACAACACTGAGAATGGCAGCATGTTAAAGGCAATGCAATAGCATGCTATGTGGCTGTTTATGAGAAGTGAAAAGCATTTTGTTTACATTGGGCAACAGACAATTTATTTGTAATCTACTACAACAGATGCATTAAAGCTTTTGGTGTTCAGTTAGGGGAGATATTGTTTTAAAGATAAACTGATGAACTCTGATAAAACCCCGGGCAAAAGAGGGGGATTTTTTTTTTTTTTACAAATTTAAAGATAAAAAGAATAAATCTCTAGAAAACAAAACATATACATTTTAATGTATTTAAAGCATGACTTCAGAAAATAATCAATGTTAAATATTTTTATTGTAATATCTTAAAAAATAAAGGAATAAGATAAATTTCATAAGTTGTTGCAATTAAACGTTTTGTATTTTTTTAGATACAATGGACTGCAGGTATTTGCTGGAGTTAGACAATAATTGGATCCCTCTTTAAAAACATTTATAGCTGCCTATTTTAATAGTTCAGACATCTTAGTGTGCATTAACACGCAGTGGAAACCACAATAGCCCCATCGCAAAAGCTAACATGGCATTCCTTATCTCCGGTGTACAACCAATCAGCAACAAGGAAAATGAATGGTGCTCCTGGATTGGCTGCTTCACAAATTCTATTCAGTAGTGTCAAGCAGCACTGTGCCAACGTATTTCAGTTTCCGAAGTTTTATTTTTCTTTGAATATTTTAGATATGCTCTATGAAAGAATCTGTGAAAAACAAAACGGGGAAAAACAAAACAAAACTGCAAAACGTGGAATCCTGAGTTTCTTCAAATTAAGGCTAACATCCCATTTGTTTAGCGTTACCTTTGATTTAACAGCAACTGGAACTGATACTAATCATCCTCATATGATGATCACTGTAATCATATGAGGATGATTTTTGATGACTCTGATGTTATCAAAAATCATTTTGTTTTTATAGTGTAAAAGCATTTTGAATTGCCTGTTGCTTAAATGTGCTACATAAATCAACTTGCCTTGCCTAATGCTCTATTTAGAGTTTGATGTTGAGGTAAATATAGACAAAAAGAGACTATTTAGTTATCCCAAGGCTGTATGTTCTCCAGGCAGAACATCAACATTTACTTGTTTCTTAATCTTTACTTTTCTTTTTATAAGTACACTTTTACCACAGTTCAAATAAAACTAATCGACCTATTAGTCAAATGTTCTGGTGCAACTTTACAGTATCATCACTCAAGATCAAGTTTGGCTTAGGTTCAGCTTGCTTCATCGTTATATTTTCTTTGCTTTTTGGACACAAACCAAATGTTCAGCTATGTTGCGCTACAGGACAGCAGCTGGAATCACAGTCTTGTCTTCAGATGCTGAGCTTAGCGGGTGGATAAGGAAATGAACCATCAAGATTTACTCTAATCTTCCCCTTCCATCATGTTAAGCCAATAATGACAACAAGAACATAACAGCAGTAGGCCATTCTGATAACCTCACCATTTCCAGGTTACACTTGATAAGGATAAAGAGATGTGCAGCCATTTGTGAATTATTTTAAAACCACAGGCACATCACTGTCACCACATTTCACAGATAAACCAGTTTTTTTTTGTTTTTTTTTTCATTTGCTGAATCATATTCTTCCAATTTATGCTAATAGCCTCAGTGTTACATGATTAGTGGCAGCTATTTACAGTGAAGACATTTGCTAATCAAGCTGCAGAGTTATGCTCCAGGTCTGGGAGCAATTATGTCCACACAGAGCACATATTTATAACACACACACACAGTTACAGTCACATTCACCTACACGGAACCCGAACATATACTTTCACACACATACGCAGTTAGAAAGCCATCCATTACCAGGTCCTGCGTTTTACATTTAATCTTCTTATTGGATCCTTGTTAATGTTAACCACTTCCTTCCCCCTGCAGTTTATTTTGATTTCGTGCATGTGGCCTCTGCTCTCTGCAAGTGTTCGTGGTCCAGACCATCCATAACCTGCACAGACAAATGGACAGCAGTGGGAGAGGGCCAGTGGGGGTCGGGGGCAAGCAGCTGGCGTTTTCTAAAAAAGCAACTTAGCATTTTTAAGTGGATCCAAAAATGGTGGGCCTAATTTGCAAGAAGCTGTGGCCATTTATTTCACCTTTCACCTTTAAAACATGGGCGAAGAAGGGGCATGATGTGGTTCAAGTTGCTCTAATGCAATCCCATGATGCTTTGAAGTTCAGTGTGAAATTAAACCCTCAAGACGTTTGTTTCCTGATTTCACTCACAGCTGAATACAGTTTCACTTTATCACTGGTTTGATCTTTAACACAATGAACTTCTTGGTGGTGTTGTGTAAAAGTGAGTCGTCTATAGTGCCCTGCTTGTAAACATAATATTGTTAGTCTGAGTCAATGAAGCAATGGCCTGTGAGGAAAAGTGCTCGTATCAACCGAGTCCTAAAAACTGCTCTCGTTACAAGAAAAATAACTTGTATGCTGGGCTGCTAATTAAACTAATTATTTTGCATTTTTACAGAAATAAAAAAAAACACGTTTAAATCAAGACATCAACAGTGAAGAATTGAGTGTTTCTTTTTCATCCCTCACACTCAGTTTGTTTAAGCAAGAAAATTAAAATCCAAACAGTGTAAAAACACAACCTTAAATAGTATTTTCTGGTAGTTTCTATCTTAGTTTTGTCTTGTGTCAAGTGTACTAACTTACAAGTAGCTTTTCTGCAAGACATACAGTAGAAGCTGGTTTTGAGTAAATAATTCCTTCATATTGAAGAAAAATGAAATAGATCTAATGGCAGATTATTTTATTTATAACATGGGAAATAATTTCTTGTGAAATAATTTTTGAGCAGAACTCTTGTTTTTTTTAATTCCTATAATAAGGGATTATTTATTGGAAGCAATCTTCTACATCTTGCTGAAAGCCTATATGTTAGTTTTGCCTTATTTTAAGTGTACTAAGATATTTGCACCAGGAACAAAACCAAAAATACTTGATAGGATTTTGTCTTTTTGCAGCAAAGACTCTGAATATTCTGTTCCAATATGACACTTTGGCTGCACAATCGTTCCCACCACTTATCAAAGGAACTCTGCAGCCTAACCCCTCCCTCTGGCCCTCTGCCTAATTACGTAATCAATGTCCTTTTAAAGGTATAAGCAAATCACCACCAAGGCGAGCTGCTGACCCTCCCTGCGAACTTTTCGGGCTTAGAAAAACGAGATTTGTACCAATCAAGGGGAGCTGATGCTTGACTTGGAGCTGAGGACAGAGAGTCAGGACCCCTAATTAGGACTCCTAACCCCTTACTGACAGACAGATTTGTTTCTGCCTCGGCCCGTGTTTGGCCAAGATCTGCTGGGACCCCCAGATCATCAGATATGAGTCGAGAAGTACCAGCATCTAGCGATTGGCGTTCATTAACTAACTTGTTCAAACAAAACACAATCAAACCCCTGAAAGCTGCCTAGTTGCACAGTCCAAATAACAGAAATAATAGCTCTTTTCCTCTGCATTTTTACCCCATAAACACTTAAAGATATAAGTCATACTGCAGGAATGATTAGCTGTAATTATGCTAAAACTACATTCAGACAAAAGAGAAGAGAGAGAGTCACTTTCGAGAAAGAAAAATAGTGCCTTCTTGTAAAGTCTGCCTTGTCGTTGCAAATTCCAGTACAACACTGCAGACAAAAGGAGGAATAAAGTCTTCATGCTGATAATTATAATTGATATGATGCAGGCTTGTTGGGTAAAGAGTGAATCCAGGCCATCAGTGCTTCCTATTAGGCATCTCTGGTATTTTCCAAACAGCTGCCTTTGATTATTCGCAGCAGGGGCTGCCACAATGCTGCCATGAGATAGCATCAGCTGCCTCCGATGGCGCAGCCGGGGACAGGCAGCAACGACAGGATGCAGATGCAACCTCAAACACACACCCCTACACACGCACACACGTTGTCGCCAAGCAAAGACAAAGGCCAAGAAGCGAAAAGGGGGGAAGAGGCAAAGGGGTAAGGGAAGATGGCCTGCAGAGGCTCCTCGGGGCTTCCTGTCTTTTTCTTTTCAGTACCTTAAGGCCAGAAGTTCCTCCAATGAATCGTCATGCTCAGACAGATCCCTGCACACAGGAGCCAACTCTTATTCAACGTTATAAATAACAACAAATCTACAAGAGCCTCTCTCTGTTGTGGTAAATGCTTTTATTAAGAACACCAGTGATGGTTGAAGGGTTTATCTGTCGCAAAAATAAAAAACGTCATTATTTCGGATTATATTTTTTAAACTTCTCTTTTCATTTGCTTTATTTTCACTTTTTGTTTTTGAAAGTCTATCTTGAAATTCTCTGTATTTAAAAGATTTGATATGTTGGCAGTTTGTTGGAAGGCTTTGACACAAGTTATGACTTTTTACAGCAGTAGCTCTGTGAGAGCTGTTTAAGCTAACAGCTCTTACAGAGCTAACCCTCAAAAAAGATGTTAAAACTGTTTGAAAAGTTCCACTATTACACATTTTTCACTTCATTTATCTTTATTACGAAACTCACATCATATTCTGCTGTTTGGTATCAGTTCTCTGAATCTTTCCCATACACACACTTTAACCTCCATACATAATTCGTGACATACAGGCTTAATAAATTAAAGTGACCAACACATTTTCATCGGACAAAGCATCTTTTAAGACCATTTTACACCTCAATGTATCCATAGAGTTGATAAATGTCTTTGTTTATCCTACCATTATGTTCTGAAGTCTGTTTTGCCTCCTAATCCCTCGTCTTCCTGCTGCTAGATTTAGCAACTCTGCAACTGGCTGGTATATGAAGGTGACATGATCATGTCGATGCTTATTTTTACTCAGTCTTTTAATTACAATTACAGTGGACCGTGTGTGGACTCAAACTGTTGGATAAAGAAATCCAACAAAAACAAACACTACAAGTGTAAGTGAAAAAAAAACATTCTGGACATAAAATCTAAAGCACCGATATCGACTCAAAATGTAAAACTCATGGATCCTCTAGACCAGGGGTCCCCAAACTTTCTCCTGTGAGGGCCACATAACTTGTCCCTTCTCTGATGGGGGGCCGGGGTCAGTTTGTAACAGAAAAAATGTGACGATTGTAAGAGTGCTAAACATAAAAATGTATTGTTTTTCAGAAAGCACAATCAAATAACCTTTTCTGGATTCTTCAGAGAACAAAAGTCAGGAAATAACACTATTTATGAAATAAATAATAACCAAATAACACTGGGTTCTCCACATAAAAAAAAGGGTTAGGGTCAATTATATGCATGTATAAAATAGTTACTAACTAGTAGTTAATAATAAATAAAGTTCATTACTAAGGAACATTTATTTTATTGCAAAAGTCCAACTTATCAAATAAAAATGCACATATATGAAAATACTCTGGTATTGTTCAGGGGGCCGGACCAAATGTGGAGGCGGGCCTCATCTGGCCCGCGGGCCGTAGTTTGGGGACCACTGCTCTAGACAAATACAACGGTCAACGTTTTCTGTCAGAACCTGTGATGGTGTGCCTGCCAAGTTATTTAAGGTATTCCACAATCATCTGTTGAGTAGGGCTAAACTGTAGCCCAACTTGAGTAAGGGAGGGTGGAGCGTACGAGGGGCTGCCGCTGATGTCGACATGGTGCTCATAGCCTTTTCCATTTGGGATCAAACCGAGATGAGACTTCCTCTCCCGCTGCTCGCTTTACAGCAGGTGCTTCATGGTGTGTGCCTCTCTAAACTCAACCCCTCTTTACCCACTGACATTTAGCAGGCACACACATTTTGATCCCCTGCTGCCACGCTGCCAAATATTGAAAGGCAACGAGAGGCATAAAGAGCAAAGAAACTGCGCAGGAGGTGGATAAGGCATCAGGGACAGGGGGAAATAAGAGTCATAGAAACCTCAATAGAGGGAAATTTGTGACACAAAGCAGCTGAGAGTGAAAAAAACCCTTGCCCGTCATTAAGTTTGCAAGAGCCATTTGGCAAATAAACTGTTTGTTATTGCTCTTAAATAGTGCCTAATTGAAACGCTGACCTCAGCCAGGCACCTTCTTCCTACTTCTAACCTAAACAGGAACAATCTGTTTAATTGCAGGTTTCTTTTTTTTTTTTTCTTTTCTTTTTTTTAAATTCTGAATGGGGCGTTGAGAGGTAATTGACCCCTCAGTGCAACAAATGAATCCTCTTGGGAATCCTGCTCAAATGGATGTTTAAATGCAAACAGTAGTCGGTCCGCTCACAACGAAAGGGGCCGGTGCCACACAGGCCCCTGGGTCCCCGCTGAAATCCTATAAAATCAAATCAAAGAATCTGACATTTTCACTAACCAGAGGCCTTGACGCTGGTTCCGCTGCAATAACAAATGGAGTAGCAGGACAAATTGAAATGAAAGTTGTAAATGAAGCTCACGTTAAAATTGCTGAGGCCAGTGAGAGACAGAGAGCAAGCTAGTGAGAGAGAGAGAGATTAGTGGTTAGGTGAAAATGTTTATTTTCACACTTCAAAGTTCCCAGCTCAGTGTGTGTGTTTAAGATCAACAGACCTTGTGATGAACAACCTGTTCCATGCTGGAAATACATTCTGTGAAACACAACAGAAAAAGCTGCAAAGCACTGACTGGGGAGTATTGAATTACAGCCCTGCTATGCTGTGAAGCAGCGAGAGAAACGCGCTCTCTCTCGCTCTCCTCTCTAAAGATGTCCCCCTTTTATTGGCGCGTCTCAGCCCCGACTCGCAGACAAATTCACGGCTTTTCATCTCTCCACAGAAGCCACTCAGAAACCTGCTGAATAAGTCCTCCGACGTGCTGAACCGCACCTCCGCATCTCGACTGGTTGCCGCGATTTGTGCTCTGTGTTCAGCAACTGTATAGATGAGTACTGTAACCAGGTTGTTCGTGTTGCTGCTGGAGTGAAATGGGCTTTTCACTTTATTCTACTTGTCTGGCATTTTCATGCGTTCTTGCACAAGGTTTGATTTGAGGCAGCCTCCGAGGAAAAGTCATTTCCTTCCTCAGACATAAAAAACATCATCTTAGTTTTTACTCAAATCTGTTTTGTAGTGAGATTAAATGTTGAGTGAAGACTTTCTGGCAAATTGGAAGAGATGGTTGCCCAAAATAACACCATACAAAACAAACTGATTTGTTGTGTATGAGCATGTGTAGAGAAGCACCGATCAGCCTTTTCCTGAATGATCTGAAATGCTGATTCTGATTCATTTCTATGCAAACTATAGTGCAAACATGAAAATCGTTTTAATTCTAAGAAAATCAGACAAAATTTCAAGATTAAACCCATGGATTTATCACAACACATTCACTTAATCTTTATCAGATGTTTCTCAAGCTCAAACACTGTTGATGCCTTTAATAAATAAGGGAAAACAATCATTTTTTTCCCATTATTTGAACTGTTTTTGATCACCAATAGTGGAAGACAAATTGAAAACTGTAAAACTGGTGCTTCTCTAAAATTAGGTTTAGGTATCCAGCCATAATTTTATGACATTTTGTTTTATTTTAATCGGCTTCTGATCGAGCACAGATCTCTATTTGTATTAAGTTCCTCCCTGACAATTCATTTAGTCAGGAATTTAAAAAAAACAACAAAAAACAACGTATTCATGCATAACTCATGACATCAGCCCATAAATTCATCATGTCTTCAGTGTTCAGCAGAGTTTGAGTCTTTCGGTCTGAGCCGCTGAGGGTCCTTTTCTATGAAACTCCTTATTTTCAATTCCAATAGATGGCAGTATTTCACAGAAAATGTCTCAGTGAGCCGAGAGGTGGGGGATTATAAGGGACTAGCGCCGCACCAGCTTCCAGCTTCCAGCTTCTTCTGTTTGAACTGGGTAAAAAAAAAGAAAAAAAAAAAAAAGAAAGTCTTTTGAGAACTTGTAAAAGAAAATTTGAGGAGCATATTGTCCTTGCCTTTCTGGTTACATCTCTATATTTTTCTTTTTAATATTTACTTCTCCCATATGGGAGTAAAACCGGCGCTAACTCTTATCTTACCTGTGTTTACAGAATAAAAATACAAAGTTGTAAATTGCGGTGAAGTGACACATTGTTAGTCACTTTATTTGGTACCATTAATGAAGTCATTGTCTGCGTGATGTGTCAACAGTCTCTGACAGATGATACTCTAATAATACTCTAATAATGAAGACTAAAACATTGAAGTATATGTTGCAAAGGCATACAATTCTGCTTTAGGGAATTGATTTTCTGGGTTTACTGTCTGATATAATCCATGATTATCCTGTCAAGGTCTTTTCACTTCTCCCTGCTCTTAAATAATACATTCCTAGCCCATTTATTGTAAGGAAGCCGCTCAAATAAAAGAAAAACAATTAAGTATAAATGATCAAAGTTGCATCATCTGTCACAATACAAAAGAAGCATAACCAAATAAGACATGATACTTCCTCTTCCCACTTTTTTTTTACTATTCTTCTGTAGAAGAATAGTAAAAACAAAAGACAAGCAACGTTCTTCCTGCAACGTATGCAAACATACGTTGCAGGAAGAAGTGTCGAGTTCCTCTTTATTTTTCGTTTTCCTTGTGCACCGTGTCCCCTCGTATGCGTGTGTCTGTGAGTGTGCGTTACAGTTAGTCAAAGGGGAGAAGTCAGGGCTAGGCCTTTGTAATGAGCAGCCTGGGTTCTTTCTGGTTCAGCTGCTGCTCTCTCCTATTTTACGCTGCGCTGCTCTTCATCTCCAGTGGCCCAGTGACTACAATCCTGCTTCTAAATCTTAATTCTTTCCATTCTGTAGTCTACCTTGTACTCTCTGTTTTCTTTAATTTTTTCATTTTATTTTCTCTCTGAAATGTTACTCTCTTCTCGCCTTCTTATTGCTCGATTCCCCCTTTGCTGTTGCACATAAAAAAAAAGAGGAAAACTTCAAGGCTGTGCAGTGAATGAGAAAAGGGGTTAGGGATGTAAAATAGCATGCATGAATGCTCACTCCTGCCCCATACCATTCATTCCATTGAGAGAGGGGAATGGCTGTCCAGCGCTCCAGCTCACCTCCTCCTTGTCTACGACAATCGCCACCAGCTCCTCTGCAGGACTTTGTGGGGAGCAAGGGGCCTGAGAAGTGAGGAGTGCTTAGAATACACTCTATCCTCCAATAAAAACACATTTAATAGCTGCGAGTTGAAGGTATAGACTAATATGCAGGATTATTACAATGTCAATAAAGCGAAGGAAAAAAATGCAACCATGCTTTGATATGTTGTTCTTCCTTTGATGGGAGGGAAGAAAGGATGTTCCCCAAAGAGTAAAAAAAAAAAAAAAGAAAACCAAAAAAAACCTAGCTTTTGTCAGTGGAGTGGAGTGGAGGCAGGACAGCATGCTTTTGAACTTTGGGATCAAAAACACAGGTCTAGGAATAAACACACCAACTTACACCAACTCTAACTTGTATTATTTTTAAGGGAGCAAAAGGTAATGGTGAAATGTTTAATATCATCCAAAAAGTAACAACATAGCAAAATATGATTAATCCCGTCACAATAGTCAATGTCACTTAATCGCATGATAAGATGAAGCAAGTTTGATCATTTTCACTTGCATCGATTGTTTCTTTTTCTCGTGTTCCTCCAGAAACCGGATGGCAAAAAGTTGGTGTCAACTATAGGCTCTTTTTTAAAGAACAATTTTGTTTACAGATTTTAGTATCCATTTTATTTGTTGTTTCAGTTGTTTTGTTGATTTATTTTGGATACTTAAAATATCTGCCAGTTTCCCAGTGTTAAATGTTCAACAGAAATCGACATTTACTGATCCTCCAGAGGGTGTACCTGCATTATTATGATATTGTCATCATGTTACTATGAAATGGTCTCAAACCAATAGTGTTATGGTTTGTCGCAATAAATTCTGGGATAACTTATTGTCCAGCAAAATGTTTTATCGTGACAGGGCCTACAAATGATAGAGACCTTACTGTAGGCGTGTGCTGTTAAGTGTTGATTTTTGTACTGTTGCATGTCAAATGTCAGATGCAGACCTCTTTACGTCTTGCCTTCTGTGGCAGCAATCCTCAGAGAATGAATCAATTTACACCACTATATGGATATTAAAGCAGGTGATAAATATAATCATCTCTGGCGATCACCTTCCAAAGTAGCCGTGTAACTGTTTTCAGCAGCGTGAAATCCTTTATCAAGCTGTCGCTGGTTGACAGAAACAATTATCCAGAGAGGGAGGTAAATGAATAAAATTAGCACTTGGAGCCCCCTTTTGCACATTTGTGCCTGTGGCGATCTCCATGTGATGACTTCCCAAACTCTTATTGTGAGTGCGACACCAGAACGGAATGGGCTTTGTATCGCGCAGTAACCCTAAACCGTCTCACAATGCCAGTCTCTCACAAAAACACACACCCACAATCGCACACCAATGCACTCCGCACAGCCGAGCTTGGTTTTAATCACACAGCTGGGTTGGAGCTTTGGCAGTGGAGTTTATAACTTACTAATTTCTCCTTTGGACGATTCCAAAGCAGAGTAGTGTGGTGTGAACGCATGCGCACACACGCGCTCGCTCGCACCACAGGCTTTAAGCAGAGAGGAACCTTGGTTCACATACTTGACATACATTTTTATTGCAACAGGAAGCACTTAGGCCAAATGCTCGCATGTTCAGAGGTGACTTGTGGTTTTGAAACGGGGCATTCCTTTCCGTTCTCCGGCTGGGAGCCGAGAGAAGAAGGTGGCGGTTGTGGTGGTTTAGGGGGTGGGGGGCTATTAAATGAGGTCATAATTGTTTCCTCTCGCCATTCCTTCACCCCTCACCCTCTTTAAGAACAGATAGCCTTTCCCCAGACTGCCCCCCACCTCCCACCTCCCTCACTGGTCTCCTGGATAGCATTTCCTGTTAGGACAGCAACCAGACAGCCTTTATTTAGCCTGTGCTTGTTTCTCTAAATTAATACCCCTCAACACACATCAATGGCCAAGAGACTCGTTTTGTGAACCTACTAAAAGTTTGTTAAAGTGAAGCAATTTGTTCCATGGCGTACAACTGGACCGAGAGTATCATGGGGGAGGATGAGGGAAATCAGTTTTGGCATTATTATTTTTTTCTATTATTGGTGGAAAACACAAATATTTCTTCCAAATGCACTAACTGGCAAAAATACAGTTCACTACTATTTTAAAAGTTGAAAAAAAAACCAAACAAACAAAAAGAACACTCCTCAGTGCCGTTTTCTTCATATAGAAAATGACGAGAATTTCAATGTAACTTTAAAGTGAAAAGCTTCACAACACAACAGGACTGGATCTCTATTAATCTCAGTCAGAAATGAAAGTTGCTTCCACAGTTTCCACCACAAAATACGATATTACCCATTACATTCAGGTCCTGTCTTGGAATTAGCACTATTATTTGGATATTCTATCAACATAATACAAAATAAACAATATATACTAAGCTAGTTGCAGTTTTCAATATCCTATTATCTTGGACCGTTCTGTAGTTACTTAGCCAGACAATAATATCGCATATTGATTGTCACTGTTATAATATGGAAATGTTAACATTTCCCTACAGACTTGAGTAGAAATACAGAACGAACACATGTTAAATTCAGTAACTTATTGCACAGAGTTTCTCCTTTGCTGTTGCCGCTCTGTGAACAGTAACACTGACCGTCTATGAAGCTGACCTTAGCCGGATAATGAGTCATGCTGTCTGTTCTGGTAGCTATCCTGCTCTTGGCTGCAGCATGTAGTCTACTACGTGTTATAAAACAGCGTTAGAGTGATTTGTCTCTCTCCTCTTGTTTCCAAATATGTTATTTTTTTGGTGACTGGACACATTTTCAAACAGTAGAAGTCGTTTTTAAGGGAGAGAAAGTGTTGGAGTCTTTTCCTGCTAACTGTCTAGCAGTGCACAGCAATGGGTGGTAGAGTCATCATAACATCTCTCTGAAAGTTGTACATTTGTAAATATTGATTCTGATTAATTCTTGAAAAACAAACAAAAAAAACATAGCAGTGTTTCTGCACAGATGCGTTAACACAACTCATCTGGTTTTACTGAATGGGAAACTGAGGTAAGATACTTTAAATCTGGCACAGTTTGACTGTCTTCAAATCTATTGAAGTGAGTTCCACTGGTTAACTTCTTATCTTTAATTCCTCTCTGGGCTAAAAGTAGAATACTTAATCACTGATAAGTACAGCTTGGACTGCTTGTGTGTGGTTTATCCTTCGACTGAGGAAAGGAAGAAAAAAAAAACAACTTTCCTGATTGTGGGTGTGTGCGCTTTAAATTCCCATTTCTTTCAGAATCAAAAACTTTCAAGCGATGTGATTGCTACTTCTTTGGGACAGTAATGTGTAATCCCCCAAACAGAGCGTCAGTGGTGATCTGTAGAGCCCTGTTATGATTACGCCTCCTTTCTCCATTATACTAAGGTGGCCTCAGCAGGATGGGCTGCCATTGTGAATGATTCTTGAGAGCAAATTAAGGGTTTTGTGTTGCATAATTAGAGTATCTATGCCACCATAGCGGCATTGCAGCCAAAATGCAGAGTGAGGAAAAAAAGAGCAGCAAAGAAAAAGGGGAATTTGCGATAAGTGGCATAGGATATCCTGGGAAAAAAAAAAGATTTATTGAATTTGACTGGTGAATTACTGCCTTGCATTCATGACTGACTGACTTCTCTGTTTCAGTGTCAGCTTTTCGTATTATTTCTTCTTCTGCTGTAAGACATTCATCTTTGAATACAGACATTAAAATAAGGTTTCTCACAGGCAATCAGCAATTGACCTCAAGGTTTCCTTTTGCCACGCTTCACTTCCATCAGAAATTGTACTGCAGTAATTGTGCATATAAATATACTTTGAACTCAGTTGGGAACTTTAGGGTGATTTTGTGCCAAGAAAACCGATGTAACCCAACACTCAGGATTTGTATCACTGTTATGAACATGTTCTTTTTATGACATTGCTTCATGTCTCTGATAGGAACATAATCGACTTCCAAACTCCAAAGGCATCACTGCTGCATAGAGAGAGAAATAATGAAACATACTCAATTGAGGATGCCTTCTTTTTTTCACAGAGACGCATACTCCGATTTAACCAGTGTGCTTGCAGTAATATCTTACATGCTTCCGAATTAAAACCTGACATTTTGCTGCACGTCTTGCGCATTTGTTCAGTCCCCTGGCGCACACACACATTCACTCACACCCAGGCAGAGTCCCTAAACCATGACATCCAGGACCGTGCTATAATTACAAGGCAGATGAACACATGGCGACAAAGCGGTCTCAGGAGGGGGAGCACAGCGACAGAGGTAATGATCTCTGGAACAAAGAAGCAGACCTGGGAGAACAGGTTCAGGAGTCAGGCGCCGGGCCACATGACACCACAGGCATGACCTTGGAGAACTTTCTCAAACGCCACACGCGCCATCTCTCGACGTGCCAGTCGTGTCTCCCTGTTTGTGTCTGAGCCTGTATTGAGTAGTTTGCTTGCGATTTGTGCTCGAACTCACGAGCGCATGCATGCGAGCGGGTTGCGTTCAAAGGCAGACGTGTCCTCGGGGGAGGAAAACCCTAGAAATTGGTTATTGTATCACTAAGGCTATTTACCTATTTTGGGGATTAACATATTTAATTCCCCCTCTTAATCCCGTTGGAGTTAATGCCCTCGCATTTTCCAATTATCTGACTAAGTGTAACGCAGAGGGAGTCAGGGCCTCATCTCTTGCCTGTAACTGGGTTTAGCATGCAGGTCGCAGAGCTGTAGCTACAGTTTGTGATGTCTTCAAAGGGAACTTGTTTACGCAATGGTTTAATTGACTTACCAGGCTAACTAACTTTGTGTTTGAGGGTTTTCATGTGTCTAACTTTGTTCTACCTGGAAAGGATAGGGACTGATGGAGAAGAAGGCTTTTTGTTTTATTTTGTTTTGTCTGTCTTTGGTTCTGGAATTTAAGTCTGACGAATATAGAACGTACTCTCACTGGCCACTTTATTAGGTACATCCTGAAAATGCCTCTTATTTTCCAAATTGACTTATTTGTGGTATAGATTCAATAAGGCGTCAGATATTTTGGTACCATCTACAAGACACAATGCCTCCATGTTCTGCTGCTGTAGCCCATCTGCTTCAAGGTTTAATGTGTTGTGTATTTCCATATACTTTGGCTGTAAAAGCTACGGTTGCCTTTCCACCACCTCGAACCAGTCTTCCCATTCTCTTCTGACATCAAAAAGACATTTTCATCCACACAGTTTTCTCTATTTCAGACCATTCCTTGTAAACTTGGAAGACACCTGCATGTGAAAATGCTAAGAGATCAGCAGTTTCTGAAATACCTCGACCTACCCATCTGGCTCCAACGATAACATGACGTTCAGATGCATTTAAATACGCTTTCATCTCCGTTCTGATGCTCGGCTTGAACTTCAGCCAGTCGTCTTCACCACATCCATCTCCGCATTTAGTTGTGGTCATGTGAATGTCTGATTTGCCATATGTGTCAACAGGCAATTGCATGTTTACCCCATAAATTAGATTCTGAGAGCACAATCCCGTTATACTATACGTTATGCATTGGGTTCAGAACATAGATAGGTTTGTTATCTGTTTTCCCATTTCAACGTCTGAACTTTACAGTCCTGACTGCTAGAATACAAGCTGAGTTTCAATATGACTGATTTAGACAATTTTAGTCAAAGACCAACTGTACTGCTACAGAATGATTCAATCCAACATATTTCCTTGCATGACCTGTCCTCAGTGTAACCTGCCTGTTGCCTTCTGGAAAAGGCATCATCCTCCCTGAATTCACAGATTAAGCAGCTACAAAAAAAATGGAGAGATTGTATTTGTGCAGTTTTTCATTTCATCTCTAAATATCCAGCAACAGCAACAAAGAAAGAGACCTTTATAAATACTCATATCAACAGGCAAAAACCTGGGATGGAGGTTGCTTTATTTCAGCTCACCTGAGAAATGTCTGAATTTAATTTTACCATCTTGATTGCATTATTGAAAAATAAATGGTAATACATGTCGACTCTCAGCCTTGCCTTGGCAATTTTTTATAAGCCTCCAGTATAAAATAACCATGTGAAATAAACTCTATTAATTATGCAGCTGGTGTCTTTGTTGTTATCTGTGCTATTGGTAGCAGCTTTTTCAGCCAAATCAGATCATTTATTTCTCATGTTTATTGTTATCATTATTTATTCATTTACAATTGTTGACCTTTTCTTTTGACTGTTTCTAAATATAATTGAACCATAAAAATATGGCTAAGTGCTTGTTACTAGACGTAGATAACATTTGAAAATGTATTCAAAGCTCACACCGTCACTCTACTTCCACCTGAACTAAGGCACCCATTAGACTGACTTACAGACTTACAGTAGCAGGTAGCTGAACACAATTAACAGCTTCTTCAAATGGCAAAGTTAGCCTACAATGAATGCAATATTAAGATACATAAAATATTAACATATTTACAAATAATATGTATCTTTACCTAAAATACATATTCTTAAATTTTGTGGTTGTTTTGTAATATTTACATCTATGTATCAAAACGAAATTTAATACACGTTAGCGATAACGTTAACTGCTATACACCTAATACTTTTTGACTTCAGTTGGAATAATTTGCTTTTCTGTTTTAAATAACATCAATTTCTTCATGTCTCAGTTTTATTGACCATTTTTCTGATACTACCATAAAGCTATGGCTTGCTGTTCTTTGTACAGATCTCTTTTATGGCCATGGAGGAAAACACTGAATGTATTTTTTTTTTCATATGTTGCATTAAGCTAACTGTGCTGTCATATTTCTTTACCAAATGGAGACAGGCACCACCTGGAAAGAGATTAAAATTCTTTGAATGCTGTTTGTGCAGATGAAAGAGAAAAACCATGAATATGAATTGCAGTAGTCAGACATATGATGTTCATTCTCTGAAACGTCTTACTATGCACACACATGCAGGTGTGCATTTATAAATCCATCCAAACGCCAACTACTCCGAGTTAGTAATCATGTCAGTCTGCTCAGTGTCAGATAAACTCCTGAATGAAGGAATACTTCATATTAAATTGCTTTCATCAGTCAACAATCTCTAAATACAGTTAGTAATTTTTTAAACATGGACAGCTTATATGACATATTATTCATGGTCGAGCACATTTCAGTGCATACTGAAATAGCTGTGCACACTGTTTCTGAATACATATGACTGCAATTTTCAATTCCTTCTGAGCTTTAGGAAAGAAAAAACAGGAAATACGTAAAGCTTTACAGGTTTACACAGTGTATTCCTTTTTTATGAGGCTTTTGAAGTGGCGATGAGAACATTATTCATTAATCCAGTGATTACACATAGGATGTACAGTGCAAAGTTGTAAACCTTTAAGATTTGTCCTTTTATGCTCATGCACAGTTGCCTTAATCACCGTGTGCCAGTTCCTGCATGTCGAGGGCAGGCGGGCAGCATGTGCATCTGTCAAGACTGATTAAACTCCTTAAATTCTGCATCATTTAGGATCCGTTTTGTTTGAAATATCCGAAGTGAAAAAGCAAAATGTCAAGCTTGATCTAAAACATGCTCGTCCTGTCTTCAAAGGACTTTTTTTTTCTTCTTCAACATCTGCAAAGCTTGAAAGGAACTAAAATTAAGAAACACTTTGTCAGAACCAATGTCAAAAGACTATTCAGCTTCAGAACTGTCGGCCATAAGCCTTGCATTGTAGATGAAGACATTCCCTGTCACGAGTCTCCAGTCCACTGGCACCATCCACAAAACCGAGATCCTGCTAACTAACCATTAATGAATGCATCAGATTCACGGGTGTGACACGGAGGACCATTACATACCAGCTTTTGGTATGTTAGCGTGATTTTCCTGCATGAATGAATTTGAGTGTGAGCAATGTTTGCTGCAATTGGACGCGCATGATGGATTTTGAAATATACCATCAAAGAATTTCAACACCATAGCTATTCGGTGACTAACTCTGCTGCTGGGTTGCTGCTATTGTTCGACTTATTCATAGAAACAGACTCACAAGCAGAAAGAATTGGGAAATAAGGATCTTTATTGCTGGCAAGTGATTGGAGAACTTCCCACTAAAGCACGTTGGACTTGAAAAATATGTATGGGTTATAAGATGGAATTGGAATACTAAATGAATTTTTGCTGGACAAAAAGTCTTTAAAATCTCTTTACTGACATGTAAGTTACTAATTAACTTTCGATAAATTCTAAGAAAAATAACCTTTAGAGATAACATGCTGATTCTGTAACCTTACTGTAATTGTACAAAGGTCTTGCTTGGTTCTCTATTTATATGTTCCTTAGATTATATTGTTTCTGGAGGCAGTTTTAGTTAAAGAAAAAATAAATAACTGCGGCTTACACTTTAAGTTTTGGAAATTATAGTACTAGAATATATTTTACAAGCCTTAAAATGCCTGAAGTTATTTGCAATAATATAACACAAACCTAAAAAGGTGTAAGGTGGCACTTCAAAATAACTTGCAGACTCCAGCTATCCAGAAAACTTTTAGTAGTCTCTTTCTGGACAAAAAAACCCAAAAGAAAACTTTTACAAATTCTTGAGACTATAGACTTGGGAGTAGAAATTACATTTCCTCAAAATATAACATTTATAGCTATTGGGAATGACTAAAACTGTGCTTGGCTAAATGTTTACAAAAGATGGTCTTTTTTCTTTCATTCTTCTGCATTTCGGGTTTATACTGCGAGCTTAATAGAAACAGTCAGGATAAAGCCAGACTGATGAGAGGAAAAAAAAAAGAAAAAAAAACAGCTCCACTGTAGTTCCAAATGGAATGAAAAATCAAAAATTTTGCCAAATATTCAGGGTAGTATGGCCTTTGATTACTAAAACAATTTAGGAATACTGCTTTTGATAAAGCAACAATCGTCTTGAAAAGAAGAGTGAGAGTGTCAACAGGGGTACGTAAAATTTATGAGAAGACACTCAGCCGAGGGACCCTGGACAAATTCTCCTGTACCCTTCCTCATAAAGAACTCTTTATTTCCCCTCTGGAGTGACGAGGCCAATCCAGCATCTCTCCTCTCCATCAGCACTTGTTGTACTACAAGCCGCTCCCGATAAAGAAAGAGCCCAGTCTTTCATTTGACAACTTTGGGTCTTCCTCCGCCTCCTCTCCCCCCTCCACATACTGCATTTGGTGCTGACAATCCGGTCATTATACCATCTTCACCCTGTCCGCACTCCCCCCCCTTTGCACCTCGCGCCAATTTCCTCGCAGTCCTCTCCTATCACCCCTCCCTTCTCGCTCGGCAACTATGAGCTATATTACTTTGACCCCGGCCCATCAATCTGCTTCAATTGGATAATGATCTGTAATCACGTTCTTTCAGGGGAGTCTATAAAACGAGCCAGGGCCTCAGCACCCCTCCTGAGAGGGCTCCTTCTGTTCCCTCACTCCCTCCACCCACGCTGACCCCCCCTCCCCACACATTTGATCCAGGCGCTTCTGTTTTCAGCTTTCGGGCCCCCACTAAATACCCTCGCACATGGGCAATCGCTGCAGCCGGCGGTGGGCCTTGTAAAGGGAGTGGTGGAGGGCGGGGAGTGGGGGGGTATGGATGGCTCCGCTGTTGATTTTTCACGGACTCCGCTCTCCAATGGAAAGGGCCTAAGAGGGACAAGGTGGAGCCCAGTAGGAGGGAGCGAGGGTACACAGGAGGAAAGAGGGGAAGAAGGGGTGTTTAAAGACAAGGGCAACCCCGCCTCTCACATTAAAGCTGACCCTCCATTAGGTCGTTTTGTACGACAGCCTTGTAATCGATAGAGCCTTATAACTGAACAGGAGGAGCAGTGAGAGGTGGGGTGAGATGGTATTAGGGCGAGAGTGGAAGCAGTGGACCCCATGGGTGTTGAAATAAGGGTAGCGGGAATGGGATAAAGAGAGAGATTAGGATAAGGTTGATGGACAGGGAGAAAGAGGCAATGAATGGAAAAGTAAATGAATGAAGTGGAATGGAAGCCATGAGCTATGCCTCCTCCTTTTGCCTTGTTGCTAAATTAGTTTTGGGGGAAAAGAAATAGCCCTAACATGGGGGGAAAAAAGTTTAAAAATCAAACTTGGACTTAAAGATAAAGATCCCCCAACTAATAATGACTTAGTACCAAGTTTCACTTTGTTCCTCTTCAGCTTGTTTGCGGAGGGAAATGACTTAATATGTGTTACTGTATGAGATCTTAAGTGGTGTTATCACATGTGGAGATAAGATCTGAAGTCGGGGCGAGGGGGTGAACACAAGGCCTTGTTTTCACAGCATATTGCACATTTCCAAGTCAAAACTGACCCGGGCCGTCACCTCGGTTAACAGTTATCAATTGTTCAACGGCGTTTCCATTGTGACCAGTGGCACGGCAAGCTGCGTTCCCCTCCGCGCAAAACACACACGCACATTTTCGAGCACAGTTGAGGAGGCGCGCGAAGCAGCTTGACCGCAATTTAAAACGGCATTAGTTCAGAGGGGGCTTTTGTGCCATATCTTCTGCGCTCTTGAATATACATAAAAAGGCTGTGGGGTTTTAAGGGCCACACAATAAATTAATGAATAGAGTATTTTCTCTCTTCCCCTCCACAGTGGCTCGCTCGATCTATGAGGCGGTGGGGGCCCGTCTTGTATATCATTATTCCCTCCACGCCATTCTTCTGCAGGTTTCGGGCTCTCACATGTGGAGCATATGTCTATTGAAAGGGTGGCACCACGCAAGGCAGGCACAGATGGAGTCACACTCCCCGTCAACGGGCGGACAATGAGAAATGGAAATCAAAGTTAAAGGGGTGCATCCAGACCCTTTTAGGCTGAACAAAAGCTGCTTGTAGGAGGCCGGGTGTGCGGGAATAATGGGAGGAGAGGGGAGGGTGCGGCAGGCTGTAGGAACACGGCTAAAAGAGTCCAACCTCAGCTGGCCTCTCTGTCACTCCTGAGGTGATAGAGACGTGCTGACATGACGTTAGACACCTCAGCCTTGCTACTGTTGCCCCAGTGAATGCACTGCGCTGAGTGATAATTGAATTCTTGAATTTGTTTCCATTGTCCACGCTCCAATCGCACTTTCACATTAAAAATTGTGTCTCACACATCAGGGCACTGAATAAAACTGTAACAAAGCAGTGCCTCAGCTAGCCTTTCTCAATTTAATATTAATGTTGATGGCGTACTTGACGACCACAGGACAAAAACAACATAGCCTGGTAGTATGTAAACATACAGCAAAGCAAATCCACAGAAAAGGAGCCATAATAATGTTACTCCACTCTTTAACAAAGTTGGCATCAGCCAAAGTAATTACAGAATGAATAGATAGCAACTTCTCACATTATGTAAAATATGTCCTGCTTTATTCATCCTTTTTAAGTATTAGATTGTCAAAAAGTTAATTATTTCAGTTTTAGACACAGCCTAAAATATGTGGATCTTAAATTTTATTGAGTTACATCTTGCATGTGAAGCTCTACTTCCAACAACCATAATGGTAAAATGGTATGATAATCATTTAAATAAACACATTCACTTGAAAACTACTCTATATTTTTGCTTTGTCTATGTATCTAAATCAAACTAATAACTATGCACTTGTAAATATTATCTATTTTTTAACCATAGCAATAAATGTTGAGTTCTTTCAGCAATAATTGGAATAATAGATGCTGCTATCATTGAATCTACTCAGTTAGATCATGTTTTGCTTTATTTTGCATTGGTAACACCAAGATACCATGGTACCAAAGTATTTTAACTTAACATTATCATCCATCCATCCATCCATCCATCCATTGTCTGTTCACCCTTGTCCCTAATGGGGTCGGGAGGGTTGCTGGTGCCTATCTCCAGCTACGTTCCAGGCGGGAGGCGGGGTACACCCTGGACAGGTCGCCAGTCTGTCGCAGGGCAACACAGAGACATACAGGACAAACAACCATTCACACACAACACACACCCCTAGGGAGAATTTAGATAGACCAATTAACCTAACAGTCATGTTTTTGGACTGTGGGAGGAAGCCGGAGTACCCGGAGAGAACCCACGCATGCACAGGGAGAACATGCAAACTCCATGCAGAAAGACCCCGGCCGGGAATCGAACCCAGGACCTTCTTGCTGCAAGGCAACAGTGCTACCAACTGCGCCACTGTGCAGCCCCTTAACATTATCAAACATTGAAAATTGTGTACCAGCCATGCTTAAAACTTCACCCTTAGTAAATTGCAAGATGTCTTTCTAAGTGCCTGGGAGAAAAAAAAATGCATAGAATTATTTCTCCTTTTTTTTTTTTTAGTTTTTTATCTCCCTGTCTGAAACTTAAACCTGATTCAAATGCTATATGTCTATTCATTCCTCTACATATGTGCCTGTTTGTATATTAGCATGTATTTGTGTCCATCTCATAGTACATAAAAGCATTAATAGAGGAAGTGAAGCAAACTGGAGGAGGAAGTGGTAAGCAGACCATGCTGTTGTTCTGCTGGATGTTTGCTTTGAACGTAGCTCTGATGGAACCTATAAAACAGTGTGTGTTTTCTTTAAAAGACGGTGATTTCACTCTCGTTAAGGATAACTGCACCATAGTGTAGGCTAGCGTGTGACTTTTTGGGTTTTAATGGCACACTTACTGTACAATATTAATATCCCATGAAGTTTTATATGTTTTGTCACATTGCAAATACACATTGGATTACTTTGTCATTTTACGTAGTCGATGAAAGGGAAAAGAGAAAAGGTTTTTACAAATAAAAATAACATCCACATTTTGTCATATTTTTACAAAACCAAATCACGATACTGTTTGTTTACCAATTCTCTCACAAAAAACAGGAAAGACTTGTACAATGTAAGACATGCTAAGACTAAACTATTCACACGTAGGCTGTCTATGAGAGACTTCTCAGATTTATTCAGAGGCAGAGGATAGAAGGTTGAACGCAAATTCAACATTTCAAAATAAGTCATGTTAAAAGAAAAGAAAACACCTACCCTCTTCTTGTCACTTGTCAATTATGCAGTACTTTTTGTTGGGCTGCAACAAATGTCCAATGGATGACGTTGAGAATTATGGTTGTACTACCACAAAAAGTGAAATAGGTATGAGTATACCATAATGACTCATTTTTAAATTTGTTTCCACTGCTATTTGTGTTTCTCAATCTTTCATCCAAACTTTTTCATCACTCAGTATGTGCCGTAGCTCAAACAAAAGACTTTAACTGGATGGTGTTTGTCTCTAAATGACAACAATCCTTCATTTGATCTTCTTGTGTCATGTAGGGCTGCTGATTGGGCTGTGCTGGCAGGCTATAATGAACCTTACTCAGACCTTTGACCCCTGTACACTGACTACATAACCAGCTGAGGACTGAAACAGTAAGCTGCTTGTGTGACACAGCAGACACACAAGTATCGCCAAGCCACCTGCACAACTAAGCAACACAGCAAGATGTTTCTCAATTAAAACTTAGAGCTTACAATCCGGCTGCAAATACAGATGCTATTGAGGAAATCTGCATTGAAATTATGTTATGTACATTTCAATACAAATATGTCTTGCTTGGTCAGGTTTTATGGAAACATAACTATGAAAATATTGAATTCAAAAATTTAAAAAATACACTTTTTCAATGAAAATTTGAAATTATGTCAATATGTTGTATGACATTTTAAAATGTTTTTTTTTTTTTTTTTACGTTTTCATACTTATTTAAATGCACAAATATGAATTCTTTGCTAATCTAGAGGCATTTTGAAACTATCTTTTTTTAAATATGTTGCTTCTAACAGACTCATGTTTGGCCAGAAATAAATAAATAATGTCAAGAGTACAATATGGAAGAAGAAGTTAGCACAAATAGTATATATAGTTGATTCCTCTAAGTCAGGAAAATAACAAAATATGAAAGACTGTAAAACAACACTGGACACATTTAATCTACTCTACTTATCTAGTTAAAAGAAGGATCCAAAATACACCAGTCGCTGGAGTTACATTTTGCTTCGTGCGGAGGGTCTGGGCTCTCGGCTGTTGAGAAACGATTGCTTCCTGGAGGCCTGGACTGTGTTGAGGCTTTAAACTTTACCCAATTTCTGATGTTTGCCCGTGACGGATGTAGTACAAGAAATTATCTTTATTTCCTATTAATCTTTTCATCTTTTCCAAATACTCAGTTTGTAAACCAGCACATTTCTCTCCCCCTTAAAGATTTGGTGAAAACTGTGCATATCTGTTAATGTGGTTAAGCCTCATAATCAACAAAAAACACCCACAAGACATTTATACAAGCATGCAGTAAACCGGTACTGGTCATGCCAAAGCTTTGCAATTACTGACTAATTGATGCAGCTTTTAGAGGGTCCAGTCTGCCTCCTCTCAACGGTTTACCCTATCAATCCAGGCTATTGTCCAACTTGACATGTCCCTTAACAAATTACAGCTAATGAAATAACCATCAGAGTGTCACTACATAGGCAACGCCACTGTATTATTGCTCTGCGTGCTACAACACATGCATGCGTGTGCTTGAAAGAAATAGTGGAAATCAGAGAATCTACAATCAGGCGTGGTTGTAGATTATTATTATTATCCTGCTAAGAATTAGCACTTCATTCAGCCAATGACACCGAGAAGCTAAAAGAGAGACTGAAAATTTACTTTTCATTCTTTGAGCTTAACCAGTTGGTAAAACGACACAGTGATTTTAGTGATTCAATGTTTTTGGCTCGGTTAAATTTTTCATAAACTTTCACAGTTCTAAGTGTCTGTAATATTGTCATGGATTTTTGGATCAACGGTTCCTGGAACTCCCTGCATTTATTCCCATCACCAGACTGTTCATTTGCAGCAGTCTCATTTGGATTCCTCGGTCTCACGTACAGCCGCTGTCCCTCTGACAAGAGACCACTGTGGCAGACTCACTCTCCCCGTGAGTCCAGTCATTCTCTCTCCATTCAGCAGCCAAATCTATCGCTTTCTCTCTCGCGTTGCCTTCTTCTCCCATCTCCTCCTCCACCACCTCCTCTACCATTCCAGAGCTGACGGCAGATGGTGTTTTAATAAAGTCCAGTAGGAATAGGTCTGTGAGTAAACAATGCAGCACATGCCAACTCAGTAATTGCTGGGCACTATTACAACCTCTGTGTCTGGCAGGGGATGGGAGGACGAGAGGCACGGAAGGTAAAATAGAGAGGATACGGCAGAAACACGGCGAGAGGACAAGTCAGGAATGAGAAAATAGGAGAACGAGGGAAAACCAGAAAAGGAAAGGCCAGAGATGTAGGAGAACAGGGTCTATGGAGGGGGTGGGCAGGATACTCACATGTACACCTAGCAGCTGGAGCCAGAAAAGCGCAGCTGGTGGAGGTGCAGGAAGGCCACAGCGAAGAGGGGGGCTGTGCAGAGCTGGGAAGGGCCTCTCTATGCTGCGCTGTGCTGGGCTGGTGTAAGCCAGAGGGGGCAGCAGTCGGTCTACAGCCTCCAGGCTATGGGATCCAAGCCCAGTCTCAGAGTCCCAGTCACCACTCTTTGGTCTCCACCGTTGACACATGGCCAATGCAGTCCCCTGTCAGACCCCAAGTCAGCAGCCAGACTCCTTCTGGAAGAGGTGGATGTACACAGGAATGAAGTTAACCTCTTGTTCTATACAGCTCTTATGCAGCTGCTAATGTTATACCAGTTAAACACAAAGACCTGCATCTTGCTAGTGAACGTTGAAATAGGCTTGGAATGTATTGATGTTTTGGTTTACATTCAGAGATGCACCAATTCATGATGTGTAGCTCTGAATGGGTTTTAGCAGCAAGTTTCAGAGAGCTGTTACCGTAACATACGGCTTTAAACACATGGACAAAATCTTCACAGAGTTCATGTCTTTAGCGTTTTCTGTTAGCAGTTAGCATGAAAATTGCTTATACACCACTTTCTCTACATATTCCGTATTGCTAGCCCTTCATCTTAACTTAGAGAACTGATGCTGTGCACTTCCTGTTAATTTCTGAAGGAACACATGGAGGAACATATACCCTTTGACTGACTCTCTGTTTTTGCAACCTGAAAGACGAATATAGAAATTTGTTTCCTTTCAAACAAATTTGGCCCACCCTATTCATTCATATTTAAACACTTTAGTAATGCTGAAAAAAGTTATTTAATCTTTCTTCCCACAGTGACATCCTGCACACTGACAAGTGTTGTTGCTTGTGTTCCCTGCTAGTGCTCAGGATGCATTCAAAGTAGATTTTCTCAGTGCATGATGAACAACAAGTGTTCCCACCAAGTGTTCATCATGTCTCCCCCAGGATGACCCAATAAGGCCTGTGGCCTTTGATGAGATATCAGTGACAAAGGACTGTACGTCTCTACATGTCTGTCAGCTTAGGCATTTTATGACATGCACCTGTTTGGCTCAGGTACTTAAAAGATAGTATGCTAATTGAAAGACAACAAAGAGGAGCAAGCGAAGCACAACACCTGCTGGCTATACAAACATGTTCTACACCAGAAACCAAAACTATATACATCAGCATGCAAAGGTTTCAGATATCAGAAACTAACTAAAGTAAGAGAGAGCTGCTGAAAATAGTAATAAGAGCGCAGCAGTAATTTCACCTTTACCTAGGTGGAACTTGATGAATGACCTCCAGCAGCTATATAGTTAGTAGGTTTCATCTAAGACAATTAGAGGAAATGACTTTTATTTTAAAGCTGAGGTTAAATGACCAGTCTCCTTAACCTTGAGGTTCGCCGTCTGCATTAATATTTAATGTTTCTTAACCTTCACTTTTAAGGCCGGCTGAAGCAGACTGGGAATATTGCATATTTGTAATTAGTGGCTGTTGAATAAGGTTTAAGCTCACAGAGTCATTAGCTTCATCACTGTTATTAATTTTTTGCAGGTGTATAATTTCATAAAAGAAATTTAAAGAAAATTATATTTTTTTTCGTCTGCTTGGTCAGAGCAAATATGTTGATATTAATAGACAGTATAATATGTACTGAAACTATAGAAAGTATATATATTTTTGAGAATGCAATGGAGTAAACTGCCTTAAATAATTTCTCATATTCCTTGAGCTTTGCACAAGACTTCTTCAAGGCACATCAAAATAAAATGGACTGAATGCCACATTTTTTGGTTTGTGTTTGTAAAAACTTTTAAAGAAGTATTTGCTGTGTTTTGTCTATTCACTTTAAAATTATTTAGTACTTTGTGTAGATCTTTCATGGAAAATCCCATTAATATATACTGAAATCGTTTGGCTGTCCTCTGACAAAACGTGAAAAAAGGCATTCCAAGAAAATGTTGATGAGTGTAACACCAGGCATGCCGTTTCTTCTGATGGATCATCCCAGGCAAGACCTAGCTATATGAGGCTAATCCATATAGAAGCTAACACAAACACGGCGCCCGAGGACATCACCCAAATACTACATCAAACGTCCTCCTGACAGGTTTGCTGATAATCACAAACAAGGCTTCATGTCGAAACACAACTTCGCTCTCTATGACATTTTGAACTTCTGTCCAACCAAGTCTTCTCACATACTTTCAGGCCTTGAGAATTTGCCGTCTCTCCCCCAAGGCGGTCAGGCTGAGAGACAGAAAGAGTGAAAGACAGAAGTTGGCAGATCAGAGAGAGTGAAATATGAGCTACTTTCTCATGCAACAAGATTAGTAAGATAACTCTTCACCATGAGGTAAGTCCCTATACACCTGCCATATTTTTCTGAGCACACGTCCATACATAACCGCGCAGGAGTCTAACCTTACCCTCACAGCTTCTGCTACGTCTTACCTCAGACATTTTCCTTACATTCAGCTTGCCAGCAGGTTTGTGTTCACACCATTAATCTTGACTGAGGATTTGAGAGAGGAGCTGGATTCTGGGAATTCGCAGGCGGTGGGAGAGGTGGGAAACTGGGTCAGAGGACATAGACCGAGACGAAGGCAGCTGGCCCTTTACCACCTTTGCCGTCTTGCTCCAGAATTCTCCTTATTGCCCTGGCTCCCTCTCCAGAGTGTGGAGGTGACAGTCAGTGAGGGACCTTTGAGCAGCCTGGTTTCAGCTCCTACCAGCCAAGTGTGTCCACAAAATAAGAAAAAATAAAAAAAATCTAAGAATATCAAAATTATTCTGTACTTGAGGACTATGAAATTAGGAGACGTGAATGCAGATTTTTTTTCTGAAACTGTAAATCTATACACTGATCTTTAAGATAGAATGATGGATTTTCATCACATCTGCACCATGACACACTTAACCTTCAGGCAAATTACTTTGAGATTAAAGTAATTTTACATTTAGAATTTTGCTGCTATCCTGCAGAAGAACAACACTCAAAGTAAAATAAGAAGATTTGCTACTTTTAACTACTTCTGTTGGTTATGATACATTAAATACATTTTTTTCAGCATTGGAACTCAAGAAAACTACAATGAGAGACAATGTGGAGAAGTATTGAGTATTTACATGAGTCCATCAACAAGTCATAGAGAAGGTCAAAGAAGGTCACACGAAGCAAAGCCTAAAGGACTGCCTTCCCCTCTCACATCTGCTAAAGTCTGTGTTTGTAATTCAACCAAAAGTTAAATGACTGGACAAAAATATCATCCATAGAAAAATCCACCAACCACTCCGGTTTCCTCAAACATCTTGATTATTCCCAGGATTTTTGGAAATATTTTCAATGTACCGGCATAAAATGCAGCATTCCAGAAAAATAATATCATACTGACAATCCAACATGGGGTGCTTTAATGAAGGAGATTGTCCAGTTGTCATTTTATAACCTTAAGCTTAAACAGCTTTGAGTTCTGCAGCAGGAACAGCAAGTCCACCTCTGAATGACTCAGAATAAATAAATAATTAAACAAAATGAAGATTTTAGAGTGGTCTAATCAAAGTCCAGGCTTAAACCTGATTGAGCTCCAGTATCTTGATTTTAAACGAGGCAGTTTGAAATTAAAACTATTTTGCAAAGAAGACTGTGTCAGAATCTATGCAAATTCAAAAGACTCAAAGTCAGTTATTGCAATCACTTGCAAAATTAGTTAACAGATTGAGGATCTAATTACTTTTTTTACAGGTCTGATTCAGATAACTTTTTCCTCTCATTTTTAAATAGCCCCACATAATTGGAAGTTGGTTCTGATTTATCTCCAGATAGTGAGAATAAAGATGTGTGTGTGTCTTATTAAGCGGTGGATGTAAATGTCTGGTTTCAATCGCACAGTGACAATAAAGGGTAGAAAATATGTTCATGCTATAAACCTTGACTTTCAGATAAAATGCTTTTCAGCATCTCTATCATGTGTTAAAGCGCAACAAGCAAGTGCTTCCTTTATTATATTAATGCTGTTTCTCCCCTCTCCCACCAAGGGTCCTAACCAAGAGAAGTCTGTCAATTAAATCCAGATGAACACAAACATTTGTCTTCTTTTTTTACTTCATAAACAATCACAGAAAAGACTAATTTATTGTGGATTAGTGTCAGCAGGAGACATGTCCGCATGTTTTAGCTCTAAGGTAAATATAAATATTAGCAGGAGAGTAGACTCTGTTTGTTTCATCATTGTTTTTACAAAGATGAAGAGATCTGTCCATGCTGTGTAATTCCCCCTGTTTTTGTCATAAGGGGAATCTGTTAAAATATAGCATTTGTGCAGCAAACAGTTTAGAAATGCAGCTATCGGGGCTTCCAAATTTGAGGCTTTCATCTGTGGATTTCCCATCATTCCATGATATGCAGATATATAATATGTTAAAGCTTTATCCTAAGGGCATTTCTTTGTGATTACATTCTAAATACAGTGGTTACAAATACAGATTCTTCAGAAAGGAGTATAATACAGTGCAAAAACAGGACTCTTCTCACACACTTAAAAAGCAAATATTTCATTAAGAAGAATAAAGTAAAACCGATAGGTCTCCCCACTTCAAGACTCGTCAACAAATAGAATATAAGTACGGCCAACAATTTGGTTTGTGGAACTTAAAAGGTATAAGGAGATTAGGATTCCACAATAAAAGGTGTGTGATTGTGTAATATAATTACAGGGCTCGATCATTAAAGTAAGCCGAAAAGCTAATGTTGACTTACCACATAACCTTTCAACTGGCTAATCAGCCACCTCCCCCACCTCCTGCCTTCGGAAGAGGTGAAAACATAGCCGCCTCTTTCCTCAGGGTGAACTGTCTTCACAGGCATTAGAGAAGAAAAGAAAAGAAAAGTCGCCCAGTGATAGATATGAGAGCGCATCTAGATCCCTTCATGCCCTGTCAACTAAATCCTGAGGTGAAGAGGACACGGTGAATGATTGCGTGGGAGGGAACTGCTATTTTATTGTTGTCAGTATTATCCCACTGCTAAAAGTGTAGCAGAAGTTACACTTTTAACTTTAAGATGTTGAGTAAATGATGGGACCATTTCCATCGGTTTAAGAAAGGAAGACAGTTGACAGTTACAGGTACCTGCAAAGCTGATCCTCAGTGTATTTTCATGCACTTCATTCTATAAGTACTTTATAGGACCTCCAGTTTTAGTTTTCGACCATACACGCTTTTGGGGTTTTAATCTAGAATAGTCTCATCTGATCAGAACACCTTCTTTCACACATTTGCTAATCTTTCATATGACTGTGAGAAAACTGACAGCCATCTGTGACACCTTTAACACAGCTGTCACAAACTCCCGGCCTGAAGGACCAGTGTCCTGAACGTTTTAGATGTCTCTCTACTTCAGCACACCTGACTCCAATATTAGCTCATAAGCAGAGCCTGACCACATGTTAGTGAGGCAGTTTAGCCATTTAATTCAAGTTTTTAGGACAAGGGACACACCTAAAAGTTGCAGGACTCTGGTGTCACTGCAGTTTGACACCACTGCTTTAAACTGTGGCTTTCTTCTTGCCACTCACTTGCAACCCCAAACCTTAAGTGACAGTTGTGGGAAGAAGCTAAAAGGTAAGAGTAGTTTTTCTCTATCAAAAAGTTGTTGGTTTGAATCAAGCTTTCTCCTTCTGCTACATTTAACCTCCAGTTGCCTGCCAATCTCGTTATCAGAGTATGAATGTGTTCTTGCTTGTGAGTATTACTGGGTTAATGTGGCTCTAGCCTTAAGCTCTTTAAAGCTACAGTAGGAAATTTTGAGTAAATCATGGGCTTAGCCTGAAAACTTGAACAAACACACCTTACAGGTCCCTCCGGTTTCTTCTTCCCCCACAGTTCAGCTTGTAATTTGTAATTAGGTGTAATTTGCTTTTTTCCCCCCTGTAACATAAGGTTGTTTCTCCGCCATTTGCACAGTTGCACCAAACTGGCAACTGTGCACCAATCACCAATCAGAACAAACCATTGTTCAATCTCAAGCTGTGTGGAGAAAAGGTGTGAGCACAACTGTGATTGACACTGCTTAGATTTTCCTCCTGGCTCTGATTGGTTGTTTCTGATCGGCAGTGGTGCATTTCTGCAAATGGCAATAGGATCACAGGGATCTGATTTTTTTATTTATTTTTATTTTTTTCCACTGATTATTTGTCTGATATTTTACTGCAGGACTTTGTGACAGTTTTAGCAAAAATGCAATTTTATAAAAGTTACCTAGTGCACCTTTAAAAACCGACGTTATTGAAACTTGTCAGTCTAAGTGAAGCTGCTGCAATGAGGGCTCAGAGGCTCTGCCATGTGGATGCAATTTCACCAGCATGATGTTTTGTTTTTTTTTTCTTCTGCCACAAATCAAATAAAAGATTCAGTTTTGAGGGGAGAAAATAAACCCAGAACGGATCTGCATTACAGCAAAACAAACAACAGTGAAGTATGGAAAACGAAAGAGACAAAATCTGAATGTAATCGTTGTGGGGCTATACGCATTTCCTTTGATTACGAGGTATTAGTGTCATCCACAGGGCCATTGGCAGGAAACGCCGGGCCTTTTGCTACATTGGAACAAACACAAATGTCAATGTTTATTAATTCAGTTCTAATCATATTTGAATGGATCTTCCCCACTCTGCTATATCTGCCTTTTGCCGTGCAGTTTTGACCGACTGCTCTCAGGGATAGTTATATCACAACTTATACCCAACTGAATTTTGCGTATACGCCATATTTAGCTTTCAAATAGAGGGGAAAGTTTCCTCCAACAATGGCTGTAGCTACTAAATTCCCATTTACATTTGTGATTTAAAGATTACATTTTCACACTTCAGCAAAAACACAGAAATATATATATTTAAAAAAAAATTAAAGTAAGGTTAAAACCTTTATATTGGTAAAATCTTAGCAGGTAAAGCAACCATTTTATATAATTGTAGCATTGTAAAACAACTGAAACTGAAAAGTGTTTCTTGTGTTTTAGTGGGTGTCAAATTTCTGCTTCACAGGTGACAATTGTTAAAGTTGTTGGTATTTTCGTCCCTGTAACAAACATCATTTTTATTGGCTAAGTCGCTTGTTCACTCTGATCATTTCCAAACAACAGTAAGACACGGTAAAGCACAGAAGTGTATCATTATCAAGGCTGTTTCACAAATACAACAATCAAACATTCTACCTCTAGTTTGACATTCTGGCATTTCAGCACATGTAAACATACAGTGTATGTCCTCTTAGTTTGGAATTCAGTGGTACAAAAAAATGTCTAAAATATCTTTCCACTTGGTAAGGCCAGGCCACAACGTGCAGTTTATAAATTGCTCCTCTTCTCGAAAATTAACACCCTGCAGCTCAAATGAAAGTTTGCTGCCGACCGCATAAATAAAGGCAATAAGTCTTCTGGAAGGACGTTGTTGAACGTGATACAAAGATTGACTTCTTTGGCCACGACGGCCACAGAAATGTTTGCAATATAGGTGAGGCATTGCACCTCAAAAACACTTTGCCATCTTCTAGTCCTGATGGCAGCTGCATGCTTTCAGGGTTTATAACTGTAAAAAATAATAAAGGTGGACTTCCTCAAAATTCCCTCAAACCATCATGCTGGGTAGTTTAAACATGGATACAGTTACCCCAGTGTTGACCAGAAAAGAGGCAAAAACCACTCCTCAAGCTTCTGCTTTTTTAAATTATATCTTACTTTGGATTAAACAGATGTTGGACTGGCCTTCCTTGAGTGTAAACCTGATATATTTTAAGATAATATTTTCTCCAAAAACATTTTTTCCCCCCAAAATATTGAAATAAGACTTGCCAAATCGAATATCTGTTTTGACTAATTTGACAACATAGTTATATAAACATTGCTCATCTTATCGAAGAATGTGGAATACAGATTGTAAACCTCTGTTGTTCTTAATCAACTGTGGCTCAGTAGTGAACTATTTGTCCTGCAGTCTGACGGTTGCAGGTTCGATTCCATGTTCTTTCTGTCACATGTTAATGCCAACTGATCTTTGCATCTGTCTATAACTCGACTTGAACATAAAGTGCTTTAAGTGGCCAGTATGACTAAAAAAAGTGCTATATAGTTTCAGTCCATTTTAACATATACTGTACATTCCATGTATTGAAGGTCATATTGTTAAAAACTCTCTGGCTTTTTCACAAATTAAAAAAAAAAAGGAACTGTTTGTGAGTCAACTTTCTGTAGCCAGTGCATGATTTTCGGGCAGAAAGATGGTTTGACTTTAAGTATGCTCTTTGTTCTCAACCCTGGTGGGCTAAATACTCTAAACCATGTTTCTCATGTACAACTTTTCTCTTGAGACTAAACCACAAAAAAAGACAAAAAGAAGTCAGAGTCAAGTGTCAAAGTTGTTTCGGGAAGCTCATTTTTCAGCGATGACAAATGCTACTTTGCAATATGGAGACCATAGGTGCGGTCAAATAAATGCGCTGTCAAATTGAGTAGCCGTATGCGATGCAGAAAAAGGTCTCGCTAAAATAGCACCGTAGAGCCTCCCACTTCCACTCATCTTCGCTTTTAATCAGCCTTATCGTCACCTCCATCACTACTGCCAGTCACACTGGAAGACTTTTTCGCTGCGGTGCTTGTGTGGAAAGAAAACATGCATCTGTAAGCTTTTGTGAGAGGCGAGATTGCACACAAATGTATGTGTGCAAGCAGAGGAGGCAGTAAACATCTGTCTCTGTGTCATGCATCTCAGCAACTTGAGTATTTCTCAAGCAAAATGTTCAGCCTGCAGGACTCCTGACTGCCATTGGTAAAAGCCACAAAAAAAAAGGCATGTACAAGAGTTGTAGTCACATTTAGTAGTTTTAATTTGAAACTATGTATTATTCCGGTAAATAAAAAAGAAAAGTTTTTAAAGAAAATTTAAACTAGGAAGATAGGAGTATAGGATCCTATCCTAGGATCCTATTTCATAACAAGAAAATCCATATTGCAAATTACAGTGGAACAAGTTCTTTTGAACTAAAGCTGAGTCGGTTTTACTACTGAGTTAGCTTTAGCATTGAAACATGTTGTTGGAAACCTTAAAAAACAATTTTCTGAAAGTATTCATATCTGCAAATGTACTGTAGTGTACAATGGATATTTTCAGTGTGACTTGTTTTAAATTGTTTCAATTTGCTAAGAGGGATTCATCAGACTAGCCACTGGCCTTCCACTGCTTTGAGGATTTATATACATTTCTAGAAACTCACAGTGATGCGACATCAGTCTAAAACAAATTAGAGATCAGAACAGAGGTGTAACTTTAAAAAAAAAAAATCCAAACTTCCTTTTGAAGCCTTACAGCTGAGCTTGCAGAGTAAAGTTTGTGAAATTGATCACCAAAACAAAGTCAATTCACAATGTATATCTATTGGGAATGAAATCAGCTTGACATTAAAACCAAATGAGATAAAGTACAACGAAAAAAATAAAATGAAACACCATTACAATCAAGAATTTTGACATTTCTTCTGCAAAATGCCTGTGGGACTCTGTGCTCCTGTGACAGTTTCATGGAATCTTTGTTTTGATAATCCTTGTTTTGGTGATACCTGTCACAGCACACAGTAGTAACCACCAAGCCCCCTCAATCTCTCAGCTAAATCTCCCTGTCTACACAGCATTGGCCCCGTGATAAGAAGGTGACACTGTCACTCCTGCCCACACACGCACACACACGCACGCACACACCCCATCCTGTTGACTGAAAACCACACGTCTACACGCACACACATATCAACACACGCACACAAACAGCCTTGAAGGCGTTCACTGTGCATAGGCGTTCAGCATCATGCTAATTTTCATTGTTGTGATAAAAATAAACAGGTCTGGGGAGCTGAATCTGAAGGCCTGAGGGTCACAGCGCGCTCGACTGACAACGGGGGAGTGGGGAGGGTGCAGGAGGGGTGGGGCGGCAGAGCGGAGGAGGGTGGGTGGGGGGGGGGCTCAGACTGAATTACCTTGATCCACCACGACAGCCACACATCACTGTCACCAGCCTGTTTGGAAGGGCTTGATGGGGCTGTGGTGCTAAGTTAGAGCAAGCCAACTGCGATGGATGTGTGTTGACAGTAGACTGCATTCAAGGGCACATTGAAATGAGCGGATGAAATGGGGGAAAGTTTGCTAAGCCATGTGTGCCATAATTAGCCCGGGCTCTCCTCATGCCTCTTATCTGGTGGCTGGTTGGGATTGTCAGATGACTGAAGAATCGCTTGTGACATTATCTCCGTCTCCTAAATCTCAGAACAGTGACAAGGTGTTACGTGGGAGGACCGTGTCACATTCTGTATCGTGGCTACATTAAAGCAGTGTATTAGAGTTTATCTTTAAGAGTATGGAAAGTGAATTTACCACCGTAACATTTTACCTGTCTGGGATGTCCACGACTAATAGTTTAAACTGATTTATTGTAAAAATGCTTTGCCATTTGATATAAAATAACACTAAAAGTGTTCCATAACCTGTTCTTCCAACTCTGTTATTAAGAAAATCAAGTCGAACGTATCGAGGCTGATCAGATGTTGCTCTCTCAATCAGTCGACATGTTCCACGCCACTGAATGGAACTGTTTTGTTTACCAGCACAGGTAAGGTGCTGCACTCGGGCACTAGGTGGTGCTTAAACACAACCCTCTAACACAGAAAACACACACATCTCACCACACGCCTCTTTACGTCTGCACACCCCCCACACACACTGTCATCAACTCCCATTATTTTCACTCTAAGAGAACAACAAAACACCCCCACCCCTGCACACGCAAGCACACACAAAGAAGGGGGGGTAAAAGATACAAGGCTCGACTTACAGACCTCTTCTCTGTTCATTTGATATTCATTGGCTTCCCTTTCAGCCCTCCCTCCACGCCTGTCACACACACACACACCAAGACACGCACGCCCACGCACCCAGACGCACCTCTCTCAACCTTACTCATCAAATCTCTGCTACACGTGTCCGAAGCCATGATACCCATCTAATCATCTGGGCCCTTTCTCCTCTGCTTCCTTTCAGCTCCGCTAAAGGGATGCGGCTGTATGCAGGCCAGGCGACCCGTTGCAACACAATACCTCTAAAATTATACCAAAAGACACACAGCTCTTGTAAAAGCACAGCTTAGGCTGAGCTCTCCTAGTCTAATAGTTTATTCGGGCGCAGGACCACGTGTGAGATGGAATAAATAAACGCTCCCAGTTAACAGAAAACATCGTCTGGATTTGTAGTGAACTTATTCCCTGATAAAATGTCAAGTGTTCGTGAAGAAACACAGATCAATAAAGTCTAAATTAATTGACCCAAACACTATTTCAGCGGTATAATATAAATGTGCGATGGCAAACAACAGAGGCATGGAGATCTACCACATTAGAGTGTGCATGTATGTCGCCGGTGCCCACAGCAACATTAGAACTGTACCAAAGGGAGTGATTGTGAAAGTCCTTGTGTGGCCCTTTTCTCTCATGCTAACAAGATAGAATTTACTGCTGCTTGTCGTCTGAACCGGAGGCTACGTGGGGACAGTCGGGGTATGCATGTGAGCCGAGAATCGCGTCTCGGGCTACAACTGTGCATGGTGTGGGATATATACGTGTGTTTGTGTGTGTTCATTGGTGGGTCTACAAAGCAGCTGCGTGAGCATTCCTGTTGACGTAAAGCAGCTAAACAGTACCAGCTTGCTGGGCTCTTAACCTCCCCTCTCCGAGAAAGAACCTAATGAAGTCCTGAAAGGCTTCCTGAGTCCCTCATCTGGCTTTGTTTAGGCCCAGCTCTGGCTCCTCTTGCTTGAGGAAGCCATTAACCCATTGGGAAGACAGTCACATACACCCTGGAAGACAGGTCTGCACGGTTAAGAACATGTATGTCTTCGAGAGCACTTTTCAGTTGGTGGTTTTTGAGGCCAGTCCTACGCCTCCTCTTCAGTGCCGAGTTAACACATTGACGGTGTGTTATTCATGTTTTCCTGTTCCAAACATTACCAGACAGCAAGTAAGTTTTAAGCTGCGTGAGTAAACAGCTGAGTTTTTTTTTTTTTTTTTTTTTTTTTACTTTTGGAACATGTGGATGTGTGAAACATTAAAATAACACTGTTCTGCACCTTATGGGTTCCCTGTGCAGTGCTGATCAGCTGCTGAAAAGAGCTGCTTTACTTTCACTGTTTCCCGAGTAAGCCAGAGTTAATTGGAGATATAATTGCATAACTTTGTCATAGTTATAATGTTTTTGAAAACTGCCGTTACATTTAGTGAGTATTTAATCTGCACTTTTGGAGAAATTGATATATTAAAATCTGAATTTACTTTACTAATCTTACACATAAGTGTAACAGTTTTGGAAGAAGTGCTGCTTTTATGATTAAAATTACAGAATATGATGTGTCTTACTGTGACATTGCATTTAACCAGGGGTTGTCATACCAGACCCTGATCTCTCAGATCTTTATTTTGTCTTTAAGTTGTTGTTTGTTTCTAGAGCTGAAATAGGAAGAAAAAAAAAAAAACATGGGTCAACACAATTAAAAAGCGAAAAACAGATATGTCAATCCCAGAGTTATTCAGACACTTGTCAAAATTATTTTCTCATTAATTTCATGTATAACTCAAAACATGTGCAAGCCGTATCAGTTTGAAGTAGATGCATTATATTTTATTATTTATATTTTATTAAAGAAAACATTATATTGAAGGTTATTCATATCCTTCTCACTAGTCAATGAAAAAATTCATTGCTTGCATCATTCAAACTGTTCTCTTAGTTGCTGACCAGCTTTTGTGAATTGTCAAAATATCCACTGATATTTTGACAATGAATCTGGGTGATAAGCTTTTTGAAGAAGGACTCTCTGCCATCCCCCTAATCTCCAGCCCTCTTTACAGCTTCTCTATCAGATTCAAACAATAATTGAATAATGTTGCACTTTTTCTGAACTTTCTAAGTCAAATGTTTATTTTGCAATCAAATCTACTCCCTTAAAAACCAGTCAAATGGAGCATGACCCCCGTGTTATAGAATAAGTAATAAACAAGGTTTCTGTTCTCAGCCAGAGAGGTGTGATCATCTACTGCCTTGAATAAAACAACAAGAGGGTGGAGGAATTACCGCATGTAGAATGAGATCAACGGTGGGAATAAAAACACATCAGATGGATCAGTCTATGCTTCTAGACCCCACTGCCACCACTTCTTCTTTTTTCTTTTTTTTTTGCCAAACATATAATAGCACTTCATTTTAATTTTAGAGTTTGCGTACACTCAATAGAAGAAAATTGTTTCTACTTGGTTATGCCAGTCTATTGAGAGCGAGAAAAGTGAAAAGGGAATGCGGTTGGAGGGAGGGGATGTGGGGCAGAGGGGATAAGCCAAATGCATGGCAAATAAAAAACTGCGGCAGTTGAAATTGAATTTGTATTCACCAGGAAGTGGGTTAACCCAGTTAAAAGTCAGGGAATCCAATAGCAGTGCCTGATATGTGGTGTCGAGACAATCTCCTTTGGGGAACTTAAGCGCTTGGCTCATATGCTGCCTACCCGTGCTCAGAGCATGTTTTCAGGTAATAATAATACATCATATTGCTTAACGGCATATTTATGTAAGAACGCAGCAAGAGGAGGCATCTGGAGTGCCTCGGTGTTGTTCTTTGAAATCACCTCCCTCAGATATGTGCCATTCGCAGTTGTTATGTTTTCTCTCCCTTATCAGTTTTGCAGAAATGGAAAATTCTGTTACAGAGCGTATTTGGTTTGTCACAGTCAGATGCCTTCTCCTCAGGTTTGCGTTTTGCAAGGGGCTGTGAGTGCATTTTCTTTCAGATTTCTCCATTCTAAGAGACAGCTTAAATGTGTTTTTGAGCGCGCGTGTGGCTCGACTGCTATCTGCGTCTTCGAACAGCGCACGGAAATGGCTGTTTTGTGTTTCTTTTTTTTTTAAATAAAAAAAAATTCAAATAAAAAAAAAACATGCATGCACGCACAAAATGAAATGGGAAATGACAAATCTCCAAGTCTTTGTTATATAGGAGTATATTGACTGCCCTTGGTTCATTGACTTTTTATTACAGGAGCTAGCACAGCTGTCAGCAAATAGGGAAAAAATTGTTTCAGCCATTTACTTTGCAACATTTCAAGCTTATAATTTTTTGTACCCTGCCTACACATTGTGCGTACAGCTTTTTTGGCGTGTCAGCAGCTGTGGCATGTTTTCGCTGTCTGTGTAAAGGTCCGAGTGCAGGAGGTACAAGATGCAAGCATGAGAGGAGAATGTGTACAATGGAAAGGAGGAGAAAGAGGAAGGAGTGCAGACGGAGAGAAAGATAGAAGGAGGGAGGGGCAGATGAACTCCGAGAGAAGGAGACAGCCAGACAGAGAGGTGGTTTCGGTCTACCAGGAACACACAGCTCTTGCCGCCAGCAGTGTGTCAGTGGTGGTCCCCTCATCCAGTCTGCTGCAGCATCTGCCAGAGAGGCACCAGGCTGAGCGAGACCCAGATCCTTCCACAGGCTCATCTCGGGTCCAGAGCCCCATCAACTCCTTTCTCCTCCAGGCCCAACTGTCTTCTTCAGCTCCTTCCGCCCCACACCTCTCTGTCTTCACACCGAACCATGTTAGTAGCCCTGAATTGGGACCCTCAGGCCTATGTCTTTTTCTTTTATGCAGTCTCAGCAGAAGCTTCCTCTATCTCCATCCCTCATGTGCCTCTTCCGCACAATCAACCTTAGACTTACAAGACCGCCTACTTGCATATCTCTTCTCCAGCTTCTTCCATTCTAAAGGCCAAATTCTTTCAACATGCATTCGTACAGAACGATACAAATGTCATAGCCTATAATGTTTTCTTTCTTTTTTATGTTTCCATTGTAATCGCACGGAAAGCTTTGCTTTTTTTTCTTAAGATATCTGCAGTAGATGTGCACCAACTGGAATTTTGGCCAATTTTTATTCTCTGTTTTTTGGAAAGCTTTTGATTTGCTGACACTGGCTCTGGCCAGTTTCAACTCTCTGTAAGAACTGGAAAATAAGAAAATATGCCACTGTAATAGTAAATTAATTTCTAGTTTTCCTCCTGTGAGCAGTTATTGATCATTTATGGAAGGCACAGACATGTTATGTATGAGTTCGAGTGATCATTTGCTGCAAAAGTGTTTCACTCTTAAAACTTAGTCGCAATAATTGAAAATTCTACATTTTTTAGGGTTTTCAAGGTCGCTGATCCTCAAACACCAGTGTCTGTCTACATTCTAGATAATGTAGGTTATACGAACTTTAAGATTTCCAAAAGGCTGCAGACATTTCCCAATTCAGAATGATAAATGACAGACTAAGGTTCAAAAAAAGATAAACAAGAGCAACTTTCCTGTTATTGGATTCATCAGGTTCTAACAGTCGGTCATTGTGCACCAGTCAGTGCTAGTCTAGCTAAAAATCAGCTGAGTGTGGCGAACAGCCTATATGCCAGTTTATCTCTAGGAATAACAATTTTGACTTGCAAAAAAAAAAAAGAGTAATATATAAGATATAAAAAGAATTCCATCATCACATTAAGTGTAATTTTTTAGCAAAACCTGAGCATCAGTTATTAAGTAGTCCCTCTGATGAACTGGCAATACATCTAGGATCTAGTTGCCTTTCACTTGATGAAAGCTAAAATAAGGTCTAACCCTCTTTGACTCTAAAACAGATGAACTGAGTTAGAAAAATTGATGGAAACCTTAAATCAGAGGTGTGCAAGTGAATAGTCATTGTCCTGCATCTTTCAGATGCATTCCTTCTTCAACACATCCGATCCTGCTGCACATCATTCAACTATGCAGAGGCCCGGTAGCCAACCACTCATTTGGATTGGTGCGTTGGAGACGGGATGTATGTCAACAGCGGCAGCCACCTGACTGGCTCTTAACATCCAACGTCTCCAAGGACTTCTTTACTTTCCTACACAACTCATTGACGTCTGCTCACATCATGTATGAGAACTTTCACTGATGCTTACTTCACAAAACTTATCGGAAGAAAACTGCTGCATTGGTACTTCCCCGAGCCACGTTAAGGCCCACAACCCTAACCCCAATGTCTGACCTGTTCCTCCTCCTTTGTGTCAGCTTTGCTTTGCTTTCTTCCCCATTCACTTCCCATTACTCTGCTGCAAAAGCACTCCTCAAGCACCCCCTCATTTAAAGCCCTTTTTCTTTCCCTGCTGGGGCTGGAGAGGGGCCGAAGCCGCAGCATCTTCCCATCCGTTAGCCAGGAGCCACAGATCCCAGCCAGAGATGCCATCTGATACAAGTCTATCATAATGAAGGTCCAGCATGGGGCTAAATGAGTTTCCACCTCAGCTGCGCAAGGGGCTAATGACAAAACAGCCTCCCTGTGCTCCTTGGCCTGCCGCTAGCTTTAATCAGGGCATATGGCACTTGCCTAAACTGCTTGCCTACGAGGAGAGGAGAAACAGGGGGAAAAAGGAGAGGAGTTGGGATGATTTGGGTAAGAGCAAAGAAATTGAATCCTGCAATTTTCAGATGGAGAGGGGGGGGGGAGCGGATCTTGGGATTTGGAATTGCAGATGATATAAGGCCACAAAAAAGATTAAAAATAAAATTCATAAACTCAGAAAGTTTAGAAGTTTAGAAAGTTTAAAACTATAGAAGTTCAGAACGTTTTGCAGCGTTAGTGTGGAGACCTTACGTCCTTCAGGATCACGTGGGATCTCTTCAGCAGGGAGGCCTTTCTGTCTGTCTGACACAGCGTAAGAAATTAATAATTGCTTTCATAGATTTATATTAATTTTCTGGATTTAATGTGCCATAAATGGCAGATGATCAACAAGGGAAAACAAAAGTCTATTAGAATCCTAGTGGAATAAAAAGATTGTGGAAGGGGATGGAAGCTTAACAAATAGACTACTCCATGTTCCTAGCCCACTTTATGGCTCCCCAACCTATCCAAATTAGCTTAAAGGATTGATAATTCTTCACTAATATAAAACTGTTACTGAGCCCCTAGACTGTGACTTGCCCCTTTTAGTTTTTGTCAACCACTAAATACAGGCTTGGTTTTGGAAATTAATTTGAAATCGCATAACAAGGCTTCCTTTTAATTTGATTAATTCTTTGTTGTTGTTTTAGATCCCTCGTGAAGACACCCATGACGTTTCGAGGTTATTTGTTCCACTGTCTAATGACAATTTTCCTTGCACAATAACTCCAGTTAAAAAGCCGCCTCAGAGCTAGTTTTTTTTTTTTTTTTTTTTTTTTTTTCATTTGCCTTGAAATCACAGACAAGGCTAAGCCAAAAGGGGACTAATAAAACCTCTCCCTTAATTCCACAGTGAGGCTACTGTTGTGATTGCTTACACTACAACTTAAAGCCCTAATTATATATTGAGGAACAATCAAAACTTAATATTCCAATCTTGGCCTTGGTTCCAATTTAGAAGCAAATAGATAAAACGGCAACGTTAATTTTCTCGCTGGTCATTAAACGTGTCCCGTGAAAATATGTCCCTTAGCTCTGAAAGAACATGACATCTAGCTCGTATTTCAGCTGTCGTACAGCCGTGCACTGCCAGTCAGGCTGTATCAGGTTGCACACAGCATGGCGGAAATGAACATCTGAAGCCCATGCTGACAGTTTTGGACCCCACTGCTCCTGATTTCACCAGCACCATAACCAAGCTTGGCAACCAACAAGCCACCAGAACAAATTAGTTCATCAGCAGCAGGGAGCAAGAGTTGCTTTTCCATGTGAGGAAGAAGGTAGAGGAAGAGCTTGTACATGTAGGCAGAGGCCTCTTAGTAACAGCTTTTTCCCCTTTTGCTTTCTTTTCTTCTGATCTGCACTATACCTCCTTCTCAGTCTCGCTCCAAACAGTGCTGTCCAGAGTTTCCCTTGGAGTAGGAAGATTTCTTGCAGCTGGTACACATTGGAAACATTTTAATATTATGCAGAAGATTAGACTAAACTAACTACATTATTCCCCAATTACACTCGTTTCATCCAACTGATGTCTTTATATCCTTCCCCTCGCCTCGATTAGCCTAATGTGGAAATGGAAGGGGGGAATACGCTTAGGACTGTACCGATTGTTCCTCGGTTGCCTATTATTTCAGAGCACCATTAACATGGAGGCGTCTTTTATAGTGACTGTAAATAAAACGATTAGTGGCAGATCCAGCCGGGTGCTGAGGAAGATTTCATTCCAGGGATCTGCTTATCAACGTTCTTGGAAGGTTTTGAATTATTGCGAGGGCCCGCCACAGTCTGAGAAGCCACCTTCCCCCCACCTTCATCCCACGACGGCTCTGTGTCTCTCTCTGAATCCGCATTACGGTGAGCAAATCTCACCCCTGCTTTGAATCCTTGTCATAAAGTAAATAAATCAATTACATTCCCACACGCATGCACGGCTTCCATCGCGACGTAGGTTCAAATCGCTTCGTCTCACATGCCTGTAAGCCTGCTTAATATCCTGCCGAGCGTGCCCAAATTATTAGAAAGTACAAGAGTGACAATTGTCAGCCGATGTTGTTGATCCGAACGCACAAATATTAAATGCCGTCAGCCTGAATGTGGAGAAAGGGAAAAGCTCCCTCACTTCATAAACCCCTTGCAGAGCAGGAAGCGCTCTGGACTGTGGGTGTTCTTCGCAAGGCCGATGTAGCAAACAGCAGTCAAGAGACCCCAAACCAAAGCATTCCTCCATCACTGTTCAGTCAAGGCGTTGATTTCTGTGTATGCAACAAGTCCACAAGCCGTACTGAGTGGAAAACTGTGTCTTTACAAATTTATTCAGTGGGCCTATATTTGTGCACACACTTTATTACAATTGCCACCCATTGGTGATAACTCCATGTCAGTTTGTCTAGTGGCCTTCAGCATAGATCATATTTGAGATTGGCTATGAACATCCAGCCTAGTGATTCTGAACCTCGTGGAATATTTGATGTAATTCTTAAAAAAAAACGGCACACAAATGTTAAAATAACAGGCTGGACATCATTTTTGTTAAAAATTATTTTTTTTTACTTTTATTACATCAGTGCTAATGATAATAGGATTACACTACTGTTGTATCAAACATTGAATGTACATTTTGTTAATGTTTCCTTCCCAGCAGCTAAACTTAGTTTCAATGATTCCTTTTTACATCGTCTATTTCCTTTATACCATCCACTAAGGACACTTTGTGTGGAACTGCTCAAGGTTTCTTTTCAGCCTTTGCTCTTTTCTTGGGTTCTTGCATTTATTCATTCTGCATGGACCATATAAAAAGAGGGCAGCAAAGAGTTATAGATTTTGGGGTTGGTTAACATCCACTTACATTGAGAAAACCTGCAACTGATTTTCTTTTTTTTTTAAACTAAAGTTTTGTTTGTTAATTTAAGCTGATTTGCAGCCAAGAGGAATGAGTGTATTCACCATTTATGTTCTCACAATCCATCACAGTTTGTTCACAGTAAATCCATCAATTTACTGTGAACACAACTTACATTGTCTAACCTAACTTTATAAAAAAAAAATGCTGTGATTATTGTCAGCAAAATAAGTATTGTAATGTGATTTATTTCGAAAATGATTAACTCTATTTAATAAAAGAAAAAAAACTGATTTAAAACCAGTTTGGTTGGGAATTTTACTTTGCTATTTGAACTATTTAACAACCACTTAAAATGAAAATATTTACATGATTGCAGCAGCTGCACAGCTTAATGTAACCAGTCTATTTGATAATGGGTAGGTCTTATACTACTGTTTATGTTTGTGAAACTCCAACTGCATATCGTCACAGATGTATTGGCCAAAATATTGTGATGACATTCTAAATACTTTTTAATCGCCACTTTTATCATTATGGCAATAATTAAACACAAAAATCCTAGACATTTTCTTGTTAATCTATGTGATTCCAACTCAATTTGACTGACCTGATTTTAAGTCTGTATATTGCCTCATCACTCAATTGCTCTGACAAGAAAACACAGGAAGTTCAGGAGTAAGAGATATGAATGTGATTTTAACAATGGCTGCTTGTCTTTGTCCTTTACAGCTTTAATTCATTTTGAACAAATACTTTAAAATTAAAAAAAAAATACTTGCTTCAGGGTTGCATGGTACTGATACAATACTTGACCTTACATGTGTTTTTTAAGAATGTGGATAAATCCTGTTAGATGACACAAAAAGAAGAAGAAGAAGAAGAAGACAAAAAAAAAAAAAGAAACTGATGTTAGTATTTTAAATCATTCCGTGCTGTGATGCATTTCTGTGACATTACACTGAAACCCCTTTTGGCTATACTGTAACACTGTTGTAATGTTTTTTTTTTTTTTCTTTTTTCTTCATTCTCTCTTCTTCTTCTTTAGCTCCTTGGATTAACTTCCCTTTGTGTTGGATGGCGGGGACGTGCCGTGTGGATTTCAGATGTACGTGCAGCTGTTTCATCGCTCGCAGGGTGTTTGTCTGCGGTGGCATTTTTCGGCTCCATTCAGCACACGGGATGATCTCCCCCAGGCCGGGAGCATCCCAGCTTCCTCTGTTGCTCCACCGTCCCAGCCAGCGGTCAAGGCAAACATGATCTCTGACCCAGCCACGCAGGTGGGTTCACATCAGAACAAACACAAACACATGTATCACAAAACACCAAAACGTCAGGTTTTGATTCTCTCTTCTATGGTCTTTAATTGAATGTGATGAAGGATCTCTGTCTGTTGGGGGGGGGGGTGGAATAAGATATACAGTTACCAGGTGTGCAAAGGGTAGACCTCTGCTGTGTCATTATGTACCAATGCTATTGTCTGATGAAATCTTTTAATATGACAGATCCACAAAAGCGTTTCAATAATTTATGACCTGGAAAATTTTCACTTGGAGAACTGAAACTGATATATATATATATTTTTTTTTTCTTAATAACCTCCAAACCATTCAAACTGGGGATCACACCCATGACTTTTTTTATTTATTTATTTTAGAATTTAACACTTTAGGTCAGAGATAAAAAAAAAAAAAAGTTATTGTTGGGGGAGATAGGCTCTCGAGAGCCCACTGACAAATCATTTTGTTTATTGGAAGTAAAACTACTCTGACCACAATTCCCTCTGGAACTGCAGCCACGTCTGATGTTTTGACCTTTTGCAAATGAATCTTAGCAAGCCTGAACACTTCAGGTAATTACATAGAAAAACCGCTTTGACAGAATCTATTTGGAACTGGATTACGAACAGTATATCATTGCAAAAACGATGCTGTTTGAACTCACTCACTTAGCAGTGACAACTTTGAGAGAGCAAAGCAGACAAACTGCATGGCAGCTTGTGGGAAAAGGCACCTATTCCTTCTGAATGCATCCTTAAGAAAAAGTAAAGGGTGGAAAACATGAAAAATAACTGCACAAATGTTAAGTCTTTTAAATAAACACTTATGCCTTCACAGCTCAGTGTCTCTGTCCACGGAAACAGTGGGACTCCAGCAGAGTTTAAGATGTAGTGGAACATAATCACTGCTCTCATGTGCGTAGTGTCTAAGTGGATAAACCTTAAATCAGAGTCCCAGCATATACAGAGCATAGCTTATTGCTTTGGTTGCAACAGGGCATACTGAGCCAACATTTATCCTCATGCCTCAATAAGAAACTGTTTTCTTATGTTTTTGTCTCTCAATGGATGACGGCAAAAAATAAGTAAATCTCACTAGTCTTTCATCTGCCCACAACTATGTAAGCTAGACTCGAAAAAACCCCCAAAACTCATTTGCTTTAAAGTTTAAACCTCTCTACAGCCTGCGTGCCTTTAACTTCATAATGCTGGTTTTCACAAACATTCGCAAACTAACTTCTCAGGATCTGTGCACAATATCTGTAATTATACTGCGAACGGATAATCCAGGACCCTCCTTGATAATTACAGGAGTTCTGAAAGCCCTTTGTTGCACTGTACGTTATTCAGCTCAGTTGAATGCTTTGTTTACCACAAAGGGAAAAACAAAAGTTGTCGTAACTCATATCGTCCAAGGATCTTCAAAGAGTCGATTTGGACAGTGAAGGAATCTGAAGAAGATTTTATCTAAAGACACTGTTGGCGTATGACAGTCTCATGTCTGTTACGCTTAAATGTCACGACACGCTAACAGCTCTGTATTGGGGCAGCAGCGTTGTTTCACTGCAACATGTCCTGGATGACACCATCAGCTGTTGGCAAGCAGTGCTAATCCACCTCATTTGCTTTTGCCGCTCCTGTATAAATCAAAACAAGGCATTTTAAAATGCCTCTTAAACATGATGTAAACAAAAGACACAGTTAAACTATAATAATATACTGTTCTTTGGAATGCGTGCTGTAAAATGTCTCTGCTTCAGTGAGGTTGGATCCATGAAGTGTGCCTTTCAGTACTACAGCTCAGCTCAGCTTCCCCCCACCCCCAACAGCCAGCTCCCTAGACTTCCCACCTTGTGCTAGATGAGTTAAAAGCAGATCATATTTCCACAGGTGGCTGTGGCACGAACTTACCCTGGAATGTTGAGCCACATAAATCTCTGTAATTGCACGGTATCGATCAGATAACTGAAGCTACAACTGTTCAGGGTGACGCCCTTCTTTTTTACCTCTTTCACCATTCCTCATGCTTTTATCTGACAAAAAGAACGAAGGCGCAGACACATCCAAACTCTCTCTCTTATTATCACACACAAGCCGATGCATCCCTGTCTAGTAGATATACTGGAAAAGAAAGGAAAAAAAAGAAAGTGGGTATGTCAGACGTGGGCTTAGAATATGTTTTGACGGCTCTGACTTTTGACTGCATATACTTAAAGTATTCACAGAGACTCGGAGAGGCCCTTGACATCAGTGTCCCGTAATTGATGAGACAATGTCAAGACTTTAAAAATCTGTAAACTACTACAGCGTGGCTTGCGCACTATGACAAGCGGACTGAGGAAAGAGAGACAAGTTGTTTCATTCAGACTGACTTTCGGGACATGTGCTCTGCTGTCTTCCCTTGTGCGTCTTTACCGAGTTGTACAGGGGAGAGGCCTAACTCTTTGAAATGAACAAAAAAGTGTGTCAATGCAGGGGGAATATTAGGCATGCAAACATACAGCTGTTTAAAGCTACAGGCACACATTCAGGTAAACATTCAGTCAAATGTAGCTTTTCACCTATAGCACAATAACCTGCAGAAGTATCTAAAACCATTTTGGTTAAATTTCTTCTGTTTTTGCTTGTTTTTCACTTTAAATATTTCAGATCATTAGATGCATCTTAGTATTGTGCATAGATAATCTGAATAAATATACAAGGCTTTTTTCAGGTGAAGATTTAATTTATGGCCAGATAAATAAAAGAGTTTCTGCTAAAGAGGATATTTCATAGTCTCATTAATCATGGTAACATACCCAGATGTAAAAAAAACAAAGCAAGCCAAAACTATCCCAGCCATTTTAGACTGCAGGTATGGTGTTACTTTTTCTAAAATTCTGTTAGTTTTGCGACAAATGCAATACCTTCCAAAAAATATATGCTTTTCTCCAATCAGTGCACAGAATATTTTCCCAAATGTCTTTGACTTTTTGTAAAATATCCATTTCAATCCAAAATCCTTAGAAATAGTTTAGCAAACTACTGATAAATGTCAGTGACTTTGTTCAACTGTTTATAAAAAAAAAATAAAAAATATTCATTTCTATGGACCACAGCTTCAAATGTTACTTTTTGACCTCTTTTAGCATACTTTATGTGGTCAGACAGGTTTTAAGTAATCTCTTGATTCTCGAGGTCTGGCGTTAAATAGTTATATCATACAAAAACTGGGTAATCAAAGTTTAAACATGACTTGATAAAGAAATATGGATATTTTTTCTTCAAGTATTAGACTGGTTTGACAACTTTTTTTAATGCATAAAATTGTCATTTTAAACTAGATTTTGTATTTGCCCAGGTTTTATTTGTCTATACCGAAATAAATTTGATGAGCTCAAACATTAAAGTGACATAACAATAAACAAAAAAAGGAAGGACTGAAAATGACAATTTGTTTTGTACGACACTATAGTACAGATCATGCATTCTCTAGAAAGTTATATATGTTGGGAAATCTGAATAGTCCATTTAAACTCATTGGGCCCATGTAATTAAAGCTTAATCTTCACCTCTGGAACCATATGTCCTTCCTGGTCTCCATTAAGTTTTGTTTGTTTGTATTTTTCCGCAGTGTTTCTGTCATCCCTACAACTGCTCAAGCTAATGAAATAACGAAAAGCCCATAAAACCTGGGGCCTGCAAAACAAGAAGAGAAAAACATCTTACAACCCCATACTAACAAACAAACAAACAAACAGATAAAACAATTTAATTCACACTGAGCTGTATTCACTACTCGCTTGTGTACAAAAATGATTTTCACTCTCGCATACATTCGTGAAAGTCGCCATGCATTGTAAACAACGCGGCGTAGCCCCTCCAGTTCACTTCTCTAAACTTTAAAAAGTCAGGTTGCCAAAAGTGACATCACCCATCCCAGACACAGATCCGTCTCTCCCCTCGGGGTCTGGAGCGGAGGGACGGGAAGAAGGTGGGTTAGTGGGTAGGGGGAGAGAACAGAAGAGAAGAGAAGTTGGGGGATGAGATAAGGGGATCTGAGGTCGGCTGGTGAAGGGGTGGAGCTGCAGGTCTCCTTATTTGCCAGGTGTGCTTTTCACAGAGTCCCACACATCCTCTGTCTTTGCACTGTGGTGTCGGCGAGGTGGTGAAAAATGACAAAGTCGGACACTGGAGCCGCCATGACACAGAGTTGGGGAAGAATTCCCACACATCTCACAGTGATGAGGGAAGCATTCTGTTAACTGTCAGGAATCTGTTTAATAGTCATTTAATGTAATTTTAGAACACAAAAAAGGTACCAAAAATTAAGATGGATAGGCTGTGCAGGTTTATTTGATTTTTAGTTAAGAACATTGGCTAGAGCTGAGTAACGTGTGCTTCAAAGCATAGCTTTGCATTCTGGAAAATTACATTTTTCTAATAATGTTTCATTTATTAATGTAGCCTTTTTATGAAAATGGAATTTTTGTGTTTGACTCTCTGGGGATGGGGGGTAGAATCAAGATTAAACCAAAGCAGGTGATTCATGCAAGCATTATGGTGATGGCACAAACATCCCTGGGTCACCATTGCAATTTTCTCTGCCATTAATTACAGCTAGGCTGGCGCGCATAAGCTATCTAAGGATGCCGCAGATTATCTCCGGATGCGAGTCCTTTGAAAGACTAAAATCTCCTACGTCTTCTTTCCTCTGCTTCCCTCGGCCCACTGCTTCAACTGTGAATCAGGGGGTTCTTCACATGGTGTCCATTAGTTAAGGAACAAAAGGACGTCCGATTAAGACCACCAAGGCAGTTGTTTTTATGCTGTCGGCAGATTGCGTCTTTCTCCGTCTTTATTATTTATTATCAATACAGCTGACTTTTAATTTTTCCAATTCTGTAAACATTAGTGCACATGCAGAAAAACAAATTACATTTATTAGCTGAGAAGAAATGTCACAACCTCTCATGACAGTTGTGTAAGTTGAAGCATTTTCCACGTACACTGTTGTGTGATTATTGTTCTTTCACTTCACAATTCCCCACTACTTTGTTTTTTAAAGAAAATAAAATGTCAAAATAAATCTAAGGAAAATACGTTGAAGTTTGTGATCGGCTACGTTTGCAAACCACTGTAATACTCCCAAAGACAATTCCAGCAGTAATTCAGCTGCAGGATATTTTCTTTTCAATGATAATCCAGCATTGAGCTTTAACAGATAGTAAAATCTCAGAATCTAAAAAGGTCAAAAATGTTTATATTGTTCAGCTTAGACTAGTAGTTCCCAAACTTTTTAATTTTTGATCCACAAGATAACTTGAGACCCATGACCCTGGTTAAGTATACACACATGTGCCTCAACGACAGCGTGTATGCCATTGAGGAATGGTTTTGTAGCATTTATTTGTAATATTCTGTTTTCTTAAAACAAGTTATATGTTACTATAAGTAAAAAAAAAATACTTCATTTATTTTATTTGTTAATTTTTTTTCTGTATGTCTGTTCTGTAATATCACAGTTTGGATAACGTGACAAAACAAGTAAAAGCCCCAAAAATCAGCAAAGGGGAAAAAAAAAGCTCAATAATATTTTAGATTGTCTATTAATTCTGTACTGGGAACCTTGACCCACAATAAAATCTAATTCAGAGTAGTTTTTTTATTTTTTTATTTTACTTTTAGGTATTCTTTTTTTTGTTTGTTTGTTTGTTTTTGGATATAAAAGTTCATACTAAAAATGGAGCAATGTTACCTTGAGACAAAATGCAAATTGCTTCAATGGGAAACTACAAAACTATCAATATATAATTTAGGTAAGGAGAGCAAATAAACAATTACGCTTGTGATTTCTTTCCGATCTTGCTTGCTGTGCATATATGTATTGCAATATGCATGTCTTTTTGGATTTTGCTTGTTACAATGAAGCAGTGGAACAATATCTGGTCCTTTAGCTAATCCACATATGTGGAAAAGTGAGTCTCCGAGTGCGCTCATCAACCATAAATCCCCTTTCAGCAAATACTAAGACAACTGGCATCTTGCTTCATCTTGAACAAAAGGCGTCTATAGTTACATCCTCTTGGTTACCGAAACATGACACAGTGTTTTTACTCCCGCACTTTCGACAGATTCCAGATTGTTGTCCCCCAGGGGGCTTCTGTGCAATCTTGTAATTTGTCTACAGCTATACCTTTCAGCAATTTTACAACTTTTAAAAGGAATGTGCTCACACAAAAGACCTGTGTAGTATCGCTACGCCTTACAATACATTTCTGGATGATTATTCAGACCTACTGTCCATTTGTTGTGGAGTTACAGTAATACTGACGAGATTACGTTACACTGGTGACAATGGCGACCAGCGGTCCTTTGCTTGTCCCGATGTTCAAGGAATTTCCCTGCTTGCTGGCTTTTTGTTAAGACTTCTCTGAGCTGGTGTCACCTTTGGGGATTGTAAGAAAATATTGTACTAAGGTTCATGGAAAGCACCTAAAAATTTACAGAAGACTAACTACTTGCAAATTTCCTACTGATAAGATCCTAAATTCATTTCCTTTTCTATGAACCAGCATTAAAAAAAACAAAAAATAAAATCCTTAAGGACATTTGAAATTGAAACATCATAACTAATTTGGTCTAATATCTTCAGCAATATAGGACGAGAACACAACAATTTGGAGAAAGAGATCATTATATGACACACCAGAGATATTGCTCTGCCTATTACTGACCGTGAGACTCCGCTCGGCTGATTCGTCCTGTCACCCTTCTATACAGATCTCTGTGATATCTCTTCTGCGCACACTCAGAGGCAGGCGACGGCAGTCTGAACTTGCTCTGTCACTCTGCCGTACCCAGATTCCTACAGAGGAAAGAGGGGGCCCCCGTGGGGACCCAAATCGCTAAAGCAAAGGGTCATCCATCAAGTTAGGCTCAGTGGGGACATTAGGGGAAAAGGCAGAAAAGGGATGAACAACATAAGGGAGGGAGAAGTAACTGGGAGAGACAGGCAGCGGGAGGGTGGTGGTTGTAGTGGCGGTGGTGGGTGGAGGGGGGGGTGCACTCAGAAAGAAACAGATTGAAACACAATGAAAAGCGAGAAAGAGGCAGAGCTGGGCTTTCTGTTAGTTTAGGGTTGTCTCTTTTATTTTGTTGTCGTGGTCGAGAGGGTCACGGGGATGTCTATTGGACACTGGGGGCTGCCGTGCTCTGCTGATGACCCTGCGACTGAGCATATGTCACAAGTCTAGCGCGAACAAGGGCGCTGCCTCTGTTGGGGCACACGTCATTAGCACCATCTGTGACAGTACCCACCCATGAGGCCTCGGTGCTCACAAATGCACTGGGTATTTCTTGTTGAGATATAGATGGAAAACGAAGGAGGAAATGACACAACTTGGATACGAGTTCATTTATGTTTTTTTTCCCTCCTGGGTCACTGGTGCTAATGTAGCAATACGGAAGAAGCAAGAGAAAAGGAATCTGAGATATCTCTGTCAAAAACAAAACTGTAAGAGTGAGGTGAATATTTGATTGGAATTTAAATGGATATTCACATACTTGTGTCTTTTGCGTACCAAAGGAGCCACGGTACCAGTATGGCAATGATTACAGCCCCTTGGGAGGCCGGACCAAGGGTTCGCTTGCTTCAGTTGTGTTGAGTCCAGATAGAGGAAATGCTGGAATAATAAGAACAGGAAGGGTAAATGGTCTATCAAACACACCCCTTTCTGACCTCCCCTGAGCCTGGCCGACCAGGATGAAAGATCCAGCCACTTTCTTCTACTTAATGGTTTCCTCGGTAATCAGTGCAGCGGAAGTGCTCCAGTCCAGGGTGATTAGCCAAGGCTAGGATTCCTTAATCGGTGCAGCCCCGTTCTCATGCTTTGAAAAAAAAAAGGAGGGAGTGGGAAGGAGGGAAGAGGAAGCAAGGGTGATAACATGGTAGTATGTTCAAAGAAAGAAATAACAGCAGAGATATGGATACAGGATACATTTTGGGATGCTTCAAACTGAAGAGTTAGGGTTGAAGTTGGTTTTGGAGTTGACTTCAGGAGACATCATGTAGGTTTCATTGAGTCACTAAGGTCAGGTGCTACAGATGTTAATCACAGAGAAAGCAGACATTCCCGCAGCGATTACTAACCTGACTGAAACATGATGCCCCAGACAGGCATGACTCACAGCATAGCATACTCACCATGTTTATCCACTGTGTGTTTTATTTGTTTTGTCAAAAACCCTAAACAGTGTTTTCAGTAAAACAGCACAACACATTGTATATATGTAAAAAAAAAAAAAGTGCTTCCATCACTCTGGAGATTCAAATTTAAACAACAAATAATTCACTCACAGCAAACATCATATTAGATCTATAAAATACTCTGTGCTTTTTCCACTGTGATATTGCTGTTTCAAAATCATTTGAGCTCTGTCAGCAGCTCCACCACCGATAAAGTTGGGGCTTTTCAGACAGTGAAATCAGGTTAAAATAAGATTTATCTCTGGGTTCATCAGTGACTGATGATTTAGTCAGAGCAGTTTGCTGAACCACAGAAATGGTACAATGCATGACTCACTGTTGCATGGAAACTTCTCCCTGTTCCCACAGATTTATGCTTAAACCAGAGTAACAGCTTAATATCTTTTTTGTGCATTATTTTGTGCATTCTTTTTTTTTTGTGTGATTTTTGACCTACTGAAAGCAAGCTTTTTGTTATTAAGAAAGCATAATTGACAAAACTAACTATTTTCTTTTGAAATATGTTAGCAAAACATATCTATATGTGGACACACCCTTGTTAGAAGACCAAGTGTGCTTTGGCATCAAACCAGAGGAAGTGTGAAACATTATAAAAGTAACTCTCCCTTTGTTGTGACATATATTACATAATCACACATTGTCAGACAGTAATCAGCTGTCCGCTGTTGCCACATGCCTGTGCAGATTGCTCCCATGTCAACACTTCAATACAATCAAACTGGTCCATATTGGTACACTTTTTATATCAACTGATGTTGGCCAATAAAGAGACTTTGATTGTATTGTACTATAAATCTATGCTCTCTTTGATCTTGCTGCAAAATAAAATGTAATTTGGTCCATTGTTGTAACACAGGGGTGGGCAATCCTGGTCCTCGAGAGCCGGTGTCCTGCAACTCTTAGATGTCGCCCTGGTCCAACACACTTGAATCCAATAGCTGAATCACCTCCTAAATGCAGTCAAGATCTCCACAGTCCTGCTAATGACCTCATTATTTTACTCAGGTGTGTTGAAGTAGAGACACATCTAAAAGTTGCAGGAGGCCGGCCCTCGAGGCCTGGAGTTGCCTACCCCTGTTATAACAGTACCTTCTGTTACAACACCTTAAATCTTAAAAGTTGCAAAGCCTGTTCATTTCTTCATGAATGCTGACAGGTCTGTGAGAAAAATACTCTGGAGGGTTGGGCAGTAGATTTTAGTATGTGGGGGTGGCAGCCATTACCAATACTAAACGTCTTATTTTGCTACAGACTCGTGTGGGGTTTGCAAATTTAACAGTTCCTTCATTCATCAAATCCCAAAATAACTTTCACAACAATGTGACACCTGCTTTTCATGCTGATCACCAGTTTGGTCACTGTTGCCAGATGGTATCTTCAGCCAGCATTTGTTGCATGTTCACCAATGTGGTTTGGTAGGTCTCTCAACCCTGAAAAGCACACTCAAGCTGATCCTATAAGTGTTCCAGGGATTTGAGGTTAGGACTGTGGGCAAGCAATTTCATTCTCTCCGTCACAAACAACTCCCAAATTTTGGAGGTACAGTCTCTAATAAACTCTGTTTGATGGGGGCCAGCATAGACATCATAAAAAAAATAAAATAAATTGAATTCCAGACTGAGGATATAAGGACTTGCCAAGGGTTGCAGAATTTCCTCAAGATACTGTTTATTGCTTGTTTTTCCAGTGCAGAAGTTGTCGTCCCTCATCATTGCACCACCTCTACCACAAGCTGTTTGGCATTGGCATAAAGGATTTGGGAAGTTTTTCTTCTTTTTTTCCAAAGGTGCGATAAATACGCAATTTTGCTGCTCAACCCTACAAATAAGTTTTCCTTGCAAACTTACTAGAGGTAAAACAAACATCTTAGGATTTGTTGCCAAGAAGCATTGATAGAAAAAAAAAATCAACCAAACGCAAATTTCCTTTTTGTTTATATGTAATTTGATCTGAAAGTGAATATGCTGTTGGCTTGTATTTCAGCATAACTTATTTGAGCTGAATTTGGTGTGGTTTGTACTTTATATATTTACATATTATTTGAACCTGCTTGTTTGGTCAAGTGACTTAATGATTACATTTGTTGTAAGTCAGTTTTATATACATAAACTTAATTCATTTGAATACATCCGACTTAACTGAATAAACATATTTATCCAAGATTAAGTATTTAAAATTTCAAATAGATGCAATGACTTGGTTGTCCATTCCTTAACTAATTTTTGGTTGAAGCAATTTTAAATTGTTAGCAGACGCTCAAATAGTGATAGTTACATTATAGGTGCGGAACTCTTTGGTAACTTCCAACGGCAATTAGTTTCGATTCAGTTTCAAAAACTTAAGAGCCAGACTGGCAGCTGTAGTGTCAATTTGGATGCTCTCATTGTTTTCGTTCAAAGGTTATATTCCTATTGCATCTGTTTTCATTTGCTAATATACCCGTGTTATCCTATCCTCCATTTACTTTCCCTGTCAATCATATGCGGCTTTGCACAGTGGCAACTTTTGTCTGGCGTATCTAACACCCAAGCCTGTTGGACGAAGCAGGGATTTTGTTTGTGCAGGAATTCCCCAGCAGTCATGGTACTTTCTAAGTTCCCACCAAGTCAAACATTCTTGCACCTTGCATTGTCTTTCCCTGCTATTTTGCGGTTATCACATTACAGCAGTTGTCTTTACAAAATGTGTTTGGTAATGTGCACATGCTCACAAACAGGTATCATGTATATCAACTAAACCGCATGACAATTGGTGACCCCGCCTGAGCCTGTCTTTCAACTGCTAAAGAGATTTGGCATCTCGTGGTGTGTCTTCTCGTATGTTGACCTTTAGAATTCCCCCAAACAACTCAACTTTTTGCAGAAATGCATAAGAAGCACAACTGAATTTACAGACAAGTGAACACATTACCTTCACACAACAATCCACCCACTTAGAAACACAAGCACAGGCACACAGTGGGACTATAAAGCATATAAAATGTGCTTAAAGGATTGTTTTCACTTTTGTTTGCTCTATCTTTTTGTCCTGGGGGCTGAGCAGGTGTGTGTGTCTCTAAATCCCTTACTCTCATACCTGTGCACATCACTTGCTCCAAACCTCAACATTGCACACCCCACGCCCACCTATTTCAGTTATTCCTTTGCACATTTTGCTAACAATACCCCACCTGGTTATGCACATGTCACATTAAATCATCCTAATCTCACATTACAAAATGTCGAAAAATGCCCTAAAGCTGACTGGCAAACTGAGAATAAGAAAGGCAAGAGGTAGGAGAATGAGAATTTATCAGGCTGTCCACCTGGTTCACTTTTGGTGATGGAAATGATTGTTTTATATCAGATGTAAAGGTTCCCAGCACAGTGAAAACGCCACACTCATTGTCTTAAACACCCCAATTTAAGACAATGAGTTTCTACTTTGCTGCAATTCTTTACCATTGCAATAAATTGCAACAGAATGTATGGAACGCAAATATAAGAGAGTGATGACAGACATACAGAAGACTGCAAACAACAACAACAAAAAAATCATATAAGACAGAACAAAAAATCCGGGGAACAAAGATAAGAAGGGTGAGGCCGACATAGAGACACACCAAATGCCTCTGTATCACCGTCCTCAAGTCAGTGAGCTGTCAGCGATCCTCCTTGCCCGCTCAATGGGTACAGCCCCGCGAGCGATAGCATTTCAAATAGCCTTATAAATCAAGAGTTATGTTATGTCACCCTGCCACTGCCATTAACACACAGAAGAGAAAAGCCACCACCGTCCCCGTTTTCCTCACATCCCATAAGGTTTGCATCCCCTACAGAACCATTAATACTCTACATTAGATTTGTTGCCTGAAATTCAAGAGATGTATCCTCTTTGTTGGTTCAGCGCACAAGAAAACCTCCACTGACATCGAGAAGGACTATGCTATGATTATTTTAGATCCCAAATCTTACTTTAAGAGAGGTCTCGGCAGTCAAAACATAGGTTTTAAACTAGACATTAACCTGTTACAGATATTTTTTGGACTTTTCCCAAAAATAGTTAATCCACTAAAGGGGAGATGGAAACACATTTTCTATACAATTTCAGATGTAGTGAAAGGTCCCAACCGATATGTCTGTCCTTTACAAGAGGCACAAAACTTGGAAAAATTTCAAAGTCAAAACCTCCAGCACAACAGGGAGGACTGTCAACCTACAGTGACCGGCAACAGGCACTTCACTTTTAGTTTGTGCAAGCCACTCACAGCAGAGTCTTTTGAACACTACTGGAAGAACAAGGCAAACATTTACTGAAAGTACATGGCAGAAACTGGCAACAGACCTCAAAGGAAAGTCCTGTCCCTAATGTCCTTCGCAAATCTGCAGATAAGATTTGTCTTGCATTTCATAAACCACTTGCTGCACCCTTGATGGTTGTGTAAAAGCCAACACATTTTCACACATAGAAAATGTAATATCTCTTAATTCAGGATAATCAATAGTTATCATTGAGCAAGGCTTTTGATCACTGATATACCAATATTTGGAACAAAAGACTGTAACACCAATCATTTTGAAAAGTGTATGAATCTATAGTAATAATATAATTCTACTGTCTTCACCTTGAGATACACACCCATAATTGCTATCTATTTAAATTAAGCTGTTTACTTTTATCATTCTCTTAAGCTACCTCCAAACAACACATCTTAATGATAGACAGATGGCAAAAGATGTTTTTTCCCCCTTTTTTTGCTACACCGCTGTGCTTTGTGTCACCTTGAAAACTTTTTTCACGCCCCATCCGACCCTCTGCACCTGCTACAAAATAGTTCCCCCCCCTGCAAAGTAAGTCACCCATGCTACATGTAAGTCACGGTTGCTGGGATTAAACATAGGGATTCTGCATAGAAGGGTAATCAGGAGTTCTCATCGCAGGATCCCCTGAGACTGATTCCCGCCGTGTGACATGGCTGTCAAAACACTGACGGATTGTTTTACCGACACACACACGCCCACACGCGCACGCTCACACGCTATAAAACCCTTCCGCTGCGTGTATGCATATAAACACACACGCACACCCCTGAATGCAGACACATTCACTGGCAGATTGTTTTATCAACGCCATGGTCTTGACTGACATCTATTCTCCTGGGTATCCCCTCAGCACCGTTACGCTTATTGTGAGAAATACGGTCTTACAATTTAGCCGCACACGTTTTGTTATTTGATGTATATTTTTGAATTACACTGTTTGCAACATTGCAACTGGACTTTTTTTTTTTTTTTTTTTTCCCCCATCAGCTTCTCAGCATTACTGGAACACTATTGGAGGATGCCAGTCAGTGTGACTGTTAGCTGTTGGATTCTGTCTGCCAATCTATTTTTTTTTTCTCAAATCATGTTGTGAACATGTCAAACATTCAATAACCCTATTAAACTACACTGACATATGGCAGTTAATTCTTTTGCCGTATGTTGCTACAGAGAATAGGTTGGTTAAATGCTTCCTGGGACAGATGCTACTTTTAGGCTAATAAGTGCTAATTGATGATCCAATTTTGCTATAGTGGCCAGTGCTCTGGCCAGTGTCTTTGGCCTGAAGCTGTTAGGGGGATGGGAAAAGGTACAGACAGACTTTAAGGCTCCATCATGCATAGCTTTGCCAGTGCTTCATAGATTGTGTCTGGCTGGGTCTCACCAGGAAGGCACAGAGCTTCTCCTAATGCCTTGTAAATGCTTAATGCACTTTAGATACATTTGCTTTATTCCAGTGCAATATATTCAGTGGTAAAGAGATAATGTGAAATTAACTGCAGTAGATGATTTAAACAGGTAAACATCAGTTGATTACAGTGAACTAACACAAGAACAACTCAGTCTTGATAAGTTAGCTTAAGGAAGGAAGAAAAGGAGAACATATGGATGGAGATAAATAAGTGATTTCTTTTAGAATATAAAGCCAGGCTTGTTGTTTTCTTTGTTGGTCTCAAAAGACAAATGATCAAAATGAAGAAAATATGAAATATTTTTTAATTGTATTTCTTAAAAGTACATGTTTTTGATGTTTTTACTTCTTCTAGTTGTGATATGTTGGTGAGTGTAGATGGTATTAGCAGGCTTTATAGTCAAGCAGACAGGCCAACATGGCATGATTAAGGAGATGTTGGCCTTGATTTGGAGAGTTTCATTTTTTTCTCTTTTTAAAGATGCACTCAAATGATCTGATTTTCTTTCAGTTCGATCATTATCAGACTCAGATATTACACTATTATAGGATTTATTTATTTGGGCCTTTCTTATTGTAAAGCGAGGTTTAAAAATGTCGACTGGGGGAACTTGTTCTATTTGCAGAGGCAGCGTGTACTAGATTTAGTGCCACAGCATAAAACTCATCTTTTGTAATTTAAGAATATTGCCAGCATTTGGTCAGCTATCCTGAGAGAATGAGATGAGTGAGAAGAGGCTCTTCTCTCTTAATATTTTACACCTTAATGTACAAAAAGATTATTAAAATGATAAAAGTGCTCCTTTCCTATTGACCTTTGGTTGTACTGAATAACATCATAGATGTTTGTCCAGTTTTAATCTCATTCCTGGTCTACCAAATTTATTATATACCACGCTTTGTAATAATGGAAGGTAATATCTGATTCACATAATTTTTTGGTAAAATATGAGTAAAGCTGATTACAACTTTCGTTGCTGCATCAGAAATATGAAAGTGTTTAGATAGAAATAAATAAATAAACAGAATCTTCTTGCATGCAGGTGCTTTGATGATGGCTGAAATGAACAAACAGCTCCTACTGTATGGCAGTTTGACAAGTAAGACTTGTTGAACCAATTTCCCCAGCAGCAGTAACACAAAGTAACAAGCAGAATCCCTCAAGATTCGGCTAAATGAATAATCCCTAAATTAGGACATGGAAAAACACTCTTAATGATGCCCAGCAAATCATTTGACATCTCATCCTGACATGTTTAGGAATGGCCCTCAGACTTTACTTTGTTGCATTATACATCAGCCCTTACCCTAAATATTACATTTGCAATCCAGGGGCAAATAATTTCAATTTAAGGTGGGGGTATGGAGTGGGATGGTTGATTTTTGTGCTCCAGCAATTCGATATCACAGCACTTGAGAGTTATCATCAGAGTGGCCGTAAGCTCTAAAGCAATTCATAATTGTGTTCTCTCATCTCATATTGCAGCAGCTGAAGTTTCCCCCCTTTTTTATTTATTTTCCTCCTCGGCACACATACACAAACACACACATAATCACACGTATGTCTCAGCCCAGCACTTTTTCTTGATGATACATTAAATGGCGTAAAGTTGCATCCAGCTCTGTTTGCTCGGGTGCGTGTGTGTGTGTGTGTGTGTGTGTGTGTGTGTGTGTGTGCGAGAGGAAGGGTCCCTCCACCTGTGCCGGTTGGGAGTTAATCCGGTTAGGTCCCAGTCTCGTCTCCGTGGCTGAGCGGCGTGGTTGAAGCTCCTCGGTGCCCCGCGGGGGTTTTTGAGCGCCTCTCCAGCCCAACGCCTTGGCTTAAGCGCGGCATAGTAAGGAGATGAGGCTAGCTCGGCCCTCGTTACAGAAATTAGATGGATCAGGGAGTAAACATAACCAGCTTTTTATATGATCCTCAGCTCAGAGCAGACAGAGAGAGCGGAGAAAATGGAGGGGAGGAGGAGGTGGGAGGAAGAGAAGGCGAGATTCCTACTCTAATTACTTCATGGGTCACTGCTCCTGCAGGCAGATGTCAAAATCCAACACTTTCAGATGTGAGGAGCGCACTGGAGAACGGGGTGAGAGGGTTGGAAGGGGAGGGGGGGTTGGAACTGAGTGGGTGAAGAAAGGAGAGTGGGAACATTAGGGATACGAAAGAGGAATGAACATGGGAAGAGGATTGCTAGAGAAAAGGAATAAAATGTTGGGGAAGGGCTTTTGGATATGACAGTGAATTCAGTCAAAGTAGATAAAGCCGGGTGAGGAGGTAGATGAAAGACAGAAAGAAGGGATGAAAGGAGAAGGTGGGGGTGGGCCGGTGCCACAGAAGCGGGAGAGAGCAAGGAGACGACAGGAGAAGGCGACGGAGGGGACGGGTTGAGGGGGTGTCACACATTGTCAGGAAAGTGGGAAAATGTGGCAGTGATGACACAGATTTGTTGTGGAGTGTCGTTGACCTGGGATGGCCTGTGTCTGGCAGAAAGGTAGCAGACAAGTCCTTTCAGATTTGCTGTGTGCCCTCTAGCTCACCAAGGAAGACAAAATAATAATTATACAACGATCTGGGCCTGCCATTTCAGCAGTTATGCTGTGGCTATCAGTCTGTGAGTTGCAATATGCATTTGCTAGGATATATATTCAATAATATACCCCAGCAAATCACTGCAAAAGCATTGACAATTTTTTTTTTCTTATCATTTATACATTGTTCGAACACTTCTGTATCATGTTATTTTATTTCCAGATGGAACGTTCTCCCCCTCCATCCCTCTCACTCCCACCCCCAACAAAAACGGCTTTTCAATCATTTCATGTAATCCTTTGATGCTATCTTAGAAAGCAAACAGTGAATTTTAGCATCAAAGAGGCACAAAGGAGTTCCAGCGATAACATTGTTTTGATGTCATACATTGATTCTTTGGTGCCAAGAAATCTCAAAAGCAACTGGAAATGAACTGAAAAACCTGTTTAGTTGGCTGTCAAACAAGTGCTAAGCTGTGTGCCGATGTCCCTCCATACCCATTTATCCTTCTATTTGTTTCTGAAAGCAAAATGTGTCCTGTACAGCTCAATCTCCTGGCTTGTATGTATCAAACCCTGTCAAAATCTAAATCGTTCATGGTTTTCAAAGAGGAAGAAAAAGAAAAAAGAAACCAAACCAAAGCAAGGTTTGCTGATCCCATGAACACCTCCACAAAAACAGCAGATAAACTTCAAATTAACTTTACAGTTTTTCTCAGTTATCAGTGCATTTCTCAGCACATAATCGGAATTCTCAATCTTCAAATCATTGTCACTTGTGCAGGTTATTTATTTTACTTCTTTGAACACAGTGCTAATACTTTTACACGTCCAAGTGATTATGTACAATTCTCTACTTTTCCCTTTTTTCATTTGCTTATGTCATGATGATCAAAAACTATTCTATGGCTCTTTGTTGAACAGTCGCAACCTCCATAACATTCAAGTAAAAGTTTGTTGTATAAGTCTTAATACGGAAAATGCTTGAACAAGTTATCATAATATGTCAAGCACAGCTCTATATATTTCCACTGAACATTTTATCTAAATGTTTCCTGAATTGGTGCATTTCTTTCTCTAATGAATGTAAATGTGGGTAGCGTTATGTAAATATCCGATGATCAATTGGTAAGTAGCGTTCATAGCCAGAGCAAAACACGATGTTATATTTCTGACAATGGAAAGTCAAGGGACAACAACCAGAGAGAAGAAGAAGAAGAAGAGAAAAAGGAGTGAGGCTCTGGAGAATTTGGAGGCAAAAAAGCGGCTGAGGCTGATTTCCATCACTCCAACATTATCAGGCAGTGGTCATGTTACCTGATAATGCCACATATTGAGGAAAAAAAAAAGAGAAGCATTCATGGGTCACTGTTCCTGCAGTGTAAGAGGCTGTGTATGCGAGCCTCATACACAGATGACGCTTCTGGCTGCTATGGATGCAACTTGTGATGACATCACAGCAGATGCAAGCAGAGACTGCATAAGACACTAAAAGATTGTGTTTCCCATGCTGTGTCACAAGAAAAGATATTCTTTGGGGGGTAGATGAGAATTTGTGACCCAACACAGCACAATAGTTTTCCTCAAGGAGATTGCCTTATGTTCCCATTTCCACTCTTTTTTTTCTTTGCACTGTGCAGTGCGGTCTTTTCTTTAATGAATCACAATATTTTACCACAGAGAGACAGTTCACTCTGAATGGGGAAAAAAATACTCTTTTTCAAATGTTCAGAGCTTGAGACGATATTGTTTAATAAAACAGATTAAACCTCTCCACAATTTTATTCCTGATCTGCCTAAATTGTTCCTAGGCCTTCAAGATGAACAAATCCATGTTTGTTCATGGTATTTTTAACTAACAAACATCTTTGACCTTTTAAGAATAGCAGTATTTGTATTCAGTAAAATACACACAGATGTGCTCTATTAACTAATTAGGTCTCTCATGGGATTTGGTCGCAAAATATTTTATTTTAGGCTATCAGTGAAAAGGGGGTTGAATAGAAATGCACAGCACAGTTCAGAAATTTTTTGTAAAGGATAAAAAAAACTCAAAACATGTATAATTTTCCTCCCACTTCACATTGATATGCAAATTTATGTCTGTGTGTCACAAGCAATTACAACACAATATGTTGAAGTTTGTGGGTGTAATGAGAACGAAATGGGATAAAATGTAAATAGTGTAAATAATTTTTTCACGGCAATGTACATACAAAACTCACGTGATTTAAATGCACTGCATAGCTTTCTCCCAGATGATTCTACTGAACTGCATCTTTATTTCTAGAGAGCTATTCCAAATCTACGTGCATTAATTCTATTTGGTTAACCTGCCAACATGGCCGCCAGACCAAAAAAAAGAAAAAGAAAAAAAAGAGCACCGGGGTTTGTGAAGCTGCTGTTGGTTAATTACACCGATTGTTAGACGGTGAAAAGTTTACCGACCAGCCCAAACAATTGGTGTTTATGAGTAGGGTGCTTGTTGGTTATGGGTCAGTGTTGACCAGGGCTCTCTCTGAGGCCAGATTGAGGCTGATTTGGTCTCAGTGAATATGTTTCACTTCCCCCTCAGTGAAGCAGGCATGCCCTAAGGTCCTGATTTACTCCTGATTTGTGGGCTCCCTCTGTCAAAACTAGGCACCGTTCATGCCTCCGTGAGACATGGAGTACAATAAAAACCCATGCACATACGGGCACAGATAGATAGATAGATAGATAGATAGATAGATAGATAGAAGCAGATGGAGATCCCTTCGGCAAAAACTTCCACACTCAGGTCTCCAGAGGCTGCTGGTATTTTCATTTCAATAGACCCTAAATATTCATTATTTTCCCTCTCCCCACCCTGCCTTTAAACCTTCTGCAGATCGTTTGAGTCATAGAGCCTCTCAAACTGGTGCTCCAGCCAGGAGAAGCCAAATGAACAGAGCGCCCTCGTCGACTAGCAAGTGGGTGAAAAAAAAGAAGTTAAAAAAAAATTCAGACCAGCACACTCGTAGAGGCTCACACAGCTGATTTAAAATATACAACGCAATACACACACCAGACAATACAATGCAGAGCCTAGTGCCAACAATGTGCCTTTGTTTTAAGGAAGGCTCACTTATTAAATCAAATAAGAAGGCTGTCTCTACAGCCAGCCTTTGTATGTCTGTTCAGCTTACTTCTCTCTGGCCTCTCAGACCCCCCAACGGCCTGTGCATGAGTATTAAGAGAACCCATTGACATCGTTGGATTAACATATATTAAGAGGTTAAATGAAAGTGCCATTATTGTGGTTTAAGAGTGAAAGTGACCCGTGGGATATTATGCTTTCCACTTGAAGCTATGAATAGCTAATGCTAAACAGCACCGTATAATAGGAGCATACTTCATTGATGGGGTCTGTCAGAAGTAGAAATCTCCTACTGTCTATATTGGGAAAAAACAAATAAAATTTGGTCATATTTTTGGCAGTTTTACATTTTTTGATAGGTTTTTACTGTGATATAATTGCTTTGCCAATGTTTTGTTTAATTTTCCATCCATAATGGTATCCAGGTTTAATTCAAATAATTTTTTTTATTGAAGCCCACTTGTATCATAAAGTTGCTAAATGTTATAATTTACTGGTTATATGCGAAGTTATACAGTAGCAAGTGATGCACCTGGGAGTGTATGAATATGTAGGCGTTGTTTATGTTGTGCAGTATAAAAAGTTTGAGCCTCAACATTTCAGATGTGAAACCGCCACACTGGTACCCAGTACAGTTGCATTTTTAACTGGAAGAGTTGGCCAGTTCAATAAAATAAATGGCCTCACACACACTGCCAGTCAAGAAGGTATTTATGCTGTAAAGTTTTGTTCACACAGAAAGCAAATGTGACCCAATTTTGATTTCTTTTTTTTTTTTTTGTTTGCCTATATGCAACACATATCAACTATTTGATATAGGTATGAAGGACCAATTTGCGATGTTCTCATGATGAACTACTAGGTCAACATGTATGGTGTCTTGTGACAGTTCAGGGAATGTGGAAAATGTGCTACATTATTTGTCTGACTTTCTGTCAGTTTATGGTCTTCTTTTTTCATCATTCAGATTTTTAAATTTCGTATTTTCAACATATGCAAAACCAAACCTCAAACATACAAAATATAAGGTGGCACTTCCCAAGAAGAAATCATTCAATGACCTTTCTATGATCCAATAAATGACATAAATTGACCTGATGTGGTTCCTTTTTACCTGAATGTTGTTTACCATAGCAATCAACACTTCAAATGAATATAAGTCATGATTACTCTATCATGACAGTAATCCATTCTTCAGTCTGAGGCCAGTAGAGACTTTTCAAATGCATCAGAATTATAGCTTGCAGTCACGATGTATCCAGTCTCCATAAACCCATGGTTTTCTTTAGATCCTCCGTGGGGCGTGGGAGATTTATTTCCTAACACACACAGTTGGAGTAATTTGGGTACGGAGAGTCCAATCTTTTTGTTTATCTTTTAATTTACAGTGACCTTAATCCAAAATGGAAACACCAAGGGGCATTCCCAAAAAAAAAAAAAAAAAAAAAAAAAACATGAAGAGGAGTGCCAGTACCTTTGCCATAACTTTGATGAGTTATAATTCTATCGGCGTACACTATCTTAAAATAAAGTTACTTACTTCACTTTGTCTTCTAATAATACATTTGAAAATCCATACATCAATTAAAGTAATTATCAGTGTCCTATAACCAAAACCTAGATCTTGCACTTTCCCTATGGGAACATGTGTGATCCTTCAGGAATGAGACACTATCACATACATAATGGTCTGGGGTGCAGGTGTGTATGACAGTGTCATGGATCTGTGACGGGGATTTCCACTAGCTATTCCTGTTGACATGGGCCGAAGGTTCAGGTAAACAACAGAAGCATGATACCGTCTTGTGTCATCCCAGGTGGCACAGATCTGGTTACTAACCAGAGTGAAAACTACCAGTTTGATCCTCTTAGGTTCACCAAATACAAAAGTAAATTAACACTTGTTCTATTTTTATTAAGAATATACCTCAGAACTAGTAGGGCTGTGTGGGTGCGTGTGTGTGTGACTGCAGACAAGAAAGTGTAAGGCATCCATGTTCTACATGCTGCGTTGTGTCTGTCAGAGGAGAGTTGACACTGATGAGAGCAAACTGGATGGAGACGGCGTCCATCCAGTCGGAGGCCTCATCATTATGGCTGCAGTCCTTTTGATCATCCCCTCCACACTCGCCCCATCTCGCTATTCGTCTGTCAGTTTGTCTGTCTCTGTCTCTGCCGTCTCTTTTCTGCCGTCTAAAACCAGATGAGTGGTCGTCGTTTTGGCATGACACACACCCTTTTGTCTTTTGAGTTTTTCCACCTCACTGACCGCCTCTCTCTGCCACACTAACCCCCACCTCTACCCATCCTCTTACTCACATCGGTGGTGTGCGTGTGTGTGTGTGTGTGTGTGTGTGTGTGTGTGTGTGTGCACCCAACTTCTCATCCCTTTCTCGCCGATGAGACACATTGTGGAGCAAGTCCTGCTGTGTCACTCGGTGAAAAACTGCAGAGGTAATGGTATTAGCTTCAAGGTTGTCACATATTTGTTCAAGGCAGATTTAAAGCAACAGTTTCACATTTTGCAGGGTGGGATCTATTTGTTGTGCGTTTCTATTAAAGTTACAGCTTTCTAACTAAGATCAATCTGCTAGTCTAACAATCTGCAAAGAAATATTCAATATGTTTACTTGGAGTATCAAAACATAGTTGGCTTCTAATCAGCGTTATTAGAATATAAAAGTGCTAGTCATGCCATGCCTTTGCTTTTTCATACTTTTCTAGTTTGGGTCGTTTCAGCCCCAACCGTTTTGGATACAAAACGGAGCCACCTGCCAGGAGACATTTCCCACTGACCATGCATCAGTTTCTACCCACTTTGGGAACCGTGGATTTGAAGTAATTTTTTATGCTTAGCAACAATTGCCATGAGCTGTTTGCCACAACTTGCAATGAGTTACAACACTTTAGAGGAGTTTTGTCACACTGATCTCGGCGTAATGATTTAAATTCAGCAACACTAAAGGCTTCCTTGGCATGAATTGCATACTTAATGTTATGTGTCCATTAATAATTTGGATTTGAGCCTAGAATTGAACTAACCCTAACTTTCACTTTGTCTATTGAGCTCTTTGTGTATCAGATTATCCTACTAAATAACCTAACCACAATTAAACTAAACACCATTAACTAATGGCCAGATTTCTCACAGTACAGAATATTTTAGTCTTGGGGATAAACAAGAAGTTTTTTTTTGTCAAATGTGAGATGTATTGTAGAGCTTTTGTGTTGGTCAGAAAGAGTTTTTACTTTGAAACTCTGCCATGGACATGCTTTTTGTTTTTCCACTTTCTTATTGTATTATTACGAACTCTGAGTTTAAATTATGTAAATCTGCTTCATATGTTGTCCTACAATGTTTTTTGGACTTTCTGCACTTTTTTTTTATTAGTTGTTTAGGAGACATTTTTGGTCAGGGACTTCTACAAAGGTTCATATCTGTTCCATGTTTACATATGTGCATTTTTTTAATCTTCTGAATAAAGTAGAAAATTCTGACAAAACCAATGATTTAAAATAAAATTATTTTTTCTGTTTCACCCACGCAGAAAGCTGAACTCCAGTGAATGTTGTTGATGTGTGTGAGGCTCCCGTTCAGAATGCCCAGAGGTGAAAGGTGAAATCTACTTTTCTTCCCACGAAGAGAGGAGAACAGGTAATCCAATCTCAGTGAAGTCATCAGTTAAGATTTTCTGTTCATTGTGACGGCTGCAGTGAGAATTGATGAACGTATGGTTTAATCTGTCATCTGTGTCGTAATTGTGCCACTATTTAAAGAAATAATAAAAAAATTAATACTTGGAACACTCAAAAAGCAACATCAAATCCTGCACACAAGAAAGGAGAGAAATGCATAAACATACAAATATTTTGTTTTTAAACAAGTGTCTGTTTTTAAGAAATCTGTTGTTACACTTTTACTAAAGAATTTTCATGTTGAGTGATAAATTGTGAATATAATTTATATTTTGAAACAATTAGAATATCTACAGACAAGGTACTCTTTTATTCAATCGTTTTTTTCAAAAGTTGAAAAAAAAACCTCATTAAATTACCTCTCTATAAGTTAGAAATAAAGCTTAGATTTGTGCTTTAAAAGCTGAAATTTCAATCTCATCGTTATTTTAAACAATACTCCGATGATCATCTAATTTTTCCCCCACTTACCTTCTAAAAAACAAGTTATTTTGTCTTTTTCTGAAGCAGTTTTTCTCCGAAAAAAAAAAAAAAAGAAGCTTGGCTCATTTTGTGACAGAGCCTGATCATGTGACCAGCCTGATTGCAAAGTGTTGACAGAAGATTCCCTTAAAATATGTGTATAATACAGCACACAGATACGAAAGACCTGGTCCTGAAAGGTGATATCTTGTGAAACTCTTCGCAGAGAGGAAGTAAGGCAAGATTAGGAAAAAATGAGCAGAATAGAATTGGGGAAAAAAAACAGTATTTAACAATATTTATGTCGTTTTGTTTTACTTCCTCCCACCTCCCTCCATCCTCACAGCTATAAGGCAGGAGATATTGTCCCCCACTGGTCCCAGGATCCCTGCGGTAAAGGCCCGCCCTACAGCTATGCCTCTAGATACAGAGTCTGATGAGGAGCACAAGGCCATGAAGGCTTTCCCTGAAAGCTCAAGGGAACACACGCAACACACTCAGACGAGCACAGATGCATGCACAAAAGCGGGCAGGCGCATGTGCAATCACTCAGACATGTACAGTACACATACGGATACGCAAACAGACACACAAAAACAAAACAAACCAAAAAAAAAAAAGCAGGTGGATACACTGTTCCGCTGGCACGCTTAAACAGACACAGACACTGGCATGGCATCAAAAACATAGTAAACTGTGGACCAACACAAAAACAGACCTGCTGGTACTCTCTGGCACAGCAATCCGTAATTCACATCAAACGTATGTGTGTGGTGTCAGAAATAAACCCTTTACTGAATCAATATTTTCACTTTTCTGTTCACATTTAATCTTTAGCTACCCATATGTCGTAGAGTGATTGACATCTCTTTCACAAAGGCCAACAAGACAATACAATGAGAAGACAACGCAAATGAAATGAAGAAGATTTAAGCTGGAAAGGAAACGAGTTGCAGCGGGTTTTAATTTGATTTTGGTAATCTTCAGAAACTCTCCTGCCATGCAAGATTTTGTTTGAGATCAAATGATTATTGACTGACTGGTTCAGTTATCTAGGCAACTGTTTTTGGATAAATGACTAATTGAAGCGTCTGCAAAGAGGATCGGGGTTGCTTGTGAAAGAAAGTTTAAAATTGACGCACTATAAAACAGAATTTTGGGGGATATTGAATGTCAACCATTTGAACTGTAATTAGGTCTAAAGCATAATATTCAATATTAGTTATATTTAAATTCATTTTGATAAATCTTCAATCAACATTTTTGATTGAACATATTAAAGATAGGTTTAGTCAATCATTGACTATTTGTTCTCATCACATTTCCCAGCAGAGAACAATGAGTCTGATATGTTTATGCAGTATAAATTACAAAATACATAAATGCATCAGCTTTATAAAAGCTATGAACTGCCATCAGCACTTTGGTGTTGAACGTCTTTGAGAATTTAAGTTTGTATTCAAATTTAACAAGATTAGCCACAATGGTGACGTCAAACTTGCTAATAAACCGAACTTATTAAGTTTAAGAAGTCATTGCCAGGAAGCATGGTTGTTTTAGCTATGACCTTCAAGTAAAGGTCTACAATTGGAACCTGAAAAATGAAAAAGCAAAATATTAACCTTTAGGGCTATATTTTAGCTAGGCCTTGAGCACCAAAGGTTTGTCCGTCTGTCTTTACAATTCTTATTTCTACTGTATATAATCCAAACATTTTTGATATTGGTTAGAATTTAACAAATTTATGGAGGTTCCTTTTAGTTGTTGAACCTGAATAACTTTAACGGAGTTATTTTTTGATTAAAGCCTACTCAAATAAACCTGGCGATCTCCAGTTTATTTAAATAAAAATCTATATTTTTTAGGGTGTACAAAGGCTTTAGATACTTTTACTAATATCAATGAACAAAACACTTAATTGTGTGTGGGGTTTTTTTACATACTTTTTAAGTGAAATTTGTTTTACTAATAGAATTATTTTCTTGTATTTAATTAATTCTTTCAGTGATGCTTGATTTAATGGAATATTATCACTGTAAGAGCTACCATAACTCAATTCTGGTCACCATTGTTATATGGTGCACCTTAACACAAGATATACAGACAACATTGTTTTAACCTGGACCCAAAACTGCATTATTATAATAGCTGACAAAATTTCCCATCTTCAGCCTCATGCCTTGATTTGCTGCCCCAGGCTTTGATACAGCCATGAAGTGTGGGCACCTCACTGGGACCAATTTTTGAATTTCTCCAAACAAACATGATGCAGCACAGAATAAAGAGTCATCTGTTATTGACATAAGGAGCCTAATCCTGCCCACCACTAACTATCTCTTCTAAGAGAACACCTCTCACTTCAGCGTTGGCTAACTAGCCATCACTACTGCCTGTTGGCTACACACCTGCCCCAACAGCACTCGGAGGCAGACGTAGGCCCCCGGAGACGGAAAACACACCGAAACACACACATGCACTACATGTAGGCTGAAACCAAAGTCTGTGTTCTCACCTCACACAAACACAGTCTTGTGAGTTGTTACTGCGCACACACATATAAATTTAAGCCTTTCCACATACAGTACATGCACACTTTGTGCATCACTCAGCAACTGTCTGTTTGCCGGGGCCATGGCAATTATGGCTAACAAATAAATGCCAGGTGTTAAAGAAACACCCAGTGCGCTGAAGTAAATTAGTAATATTAGGAATGTGCACTCATCATTTGCAGGCAATTTCCTGTTGCTAATGAGATAAAAAAAAAAAAAAAAAAACAAGCAAAAAACAAAAACAATGCTGTCAGTCAAGAGACAGAGAGAAACCATTTCCATTTTCTTATTTTCTTTTCCTCATAATCAAGCTGCTGTGTAGGTAATAATGGAAATAGCAGGATATGTACAGCACTGTTTAATTACATTTTGAATATCACGGAGCTTTTAGAGACCCAGACAAGTCATTTCATATGACATTGGATTGATAATAACAGCATGCAGAGTACACAATAGGAATATATAATCTCCTTGTTGATATATATGATACAGTAATGTTACACAAATAATTTTAATTGAAGAAATATATTAGATGATATGAAATATTTGAGTTTTACATGGAGGTTGTTTTAGAAAATTCATAATATACAAGAGGTTGTTGTCTATGGGTTCAGTAAGTTTTATACCACAGTACACCCCATCACATCGGCCCCCCATCTACTGCCTCCAGTGTAGATTGTCAGGGTGGATGATGGTGGTGTTGACCAGAAGAGGGCAGACATACTGTATTTAATCTCATATCCTATTATCTATCTTCCTACTCTCACCTCATCCCCCCCTCTCTGTTTACTTCTTGTGGCATCTGCTTTGTGCTTGACCACGCTTAGCTTGTCAGCCAACTATCTGAACAGGACAGATAGTTCAGATTAAATTAACAAGAGAAACACGTTTGCAACATTCAACAACTGTTCCAGCTGTGACGTTCTCTCTGTCTTATGCCGTTTTGTGTCACAGAATAAACCAAAATTATATAAGTCGTAAGAAAAATTTGTAAAACTTTGTGATGTATAATCACAAAAAGATAAAAAAAGATAATGTTGAACTGAATACATTCAGTAGAAAAAAAAAAAAAACCTGACTTGGAGTCAGAAGAGAAGAAGAGGGTTTGACTTTCTACTTACTCATTTGTGTTCTTACCATGATTGTTTTCATAACACACTAAATCAAACTAATATTTTTATAAACTTGTCTTTGAGGATACCTCACTAGAGGCTAGACTGTAAAGGGTGCTGCATTTGTGCTGTTTGTTGTGAGGGTAATTTTTGGCAGGGATGAAAGCTTTTTTTGTTGTTGTTTTTTTTTTTACTTTATTTATTTTTGCTTTTCTTTTCATTCCCCTCTGTGTTAAGTTATGTGTTAAACCAGCAATAGCATTTTAGCTTAAGCAGTAACTGATTTGGTTGTCTACCAGGGTTTTAACATCAAGCATTTACTACAAAAACATCTTATGGAGAAGCTAACTTCAGAAGGATTCATATAATTTGAGAGAGGTGACAGAAGATGTCTATGGAATAGTTTTGACAGCTATTAAACCCTCATGATGGACTGGTTATGTGGAGGAAAGTGAGACTTGCACAACCACCTTACGGGTGACAGTTGTTAGGAGAAACGACACAGGCCTGTTCAGTTTCTAGCAACAATGCTGATGAGGACTAGAGCAAAAATTTAATCAAAAAAATGTTTTATTACAATTCTTGAAAAATTGCTATTATTAATCCTGAATATCTATGCAGAATACAAGTTTGTTAATTCTCTAACCTATTTCTCTCTGACAGCATAACTCGTGTCTCTTCAGCAACTTCTGGATTTCCTTATTTGTACATTTAATTTAGGTCACTTTAATGAACATATGTTGTTTTAACAAAGTTTTCACAAAGCTTCACGTCTTCCACACTGTGCTATGTTACAGCCTTATTCCAAAGTGTAACAAATTAATCTACTTCCTCAAAATTCTGCACACAAATTCCACATTATGACAACGTGGAAAACTTTATTGAGTAATTTGCCAATTTAATAAGAATGGAAAACCAATAAATCACATTTACGTAAGTCTTCACAACTGTTGCTTAATACTTTATTGATCTACCTTTGGCAGTAATTACAGCCTCAGGTGTTTTTGAATAGGCTGCCAGAAGCTTATCTCATCTACCTTCAGGCAGTTTTGCCCATTCTGTTTTGTTGTACTTCTCAAGCTCTGTTATATTGAATGGGAGCCTTGTGTAGCTTTTTTAAGCTCTCGCCAGAGATGGTATAAAAAAGTTAACTCTGGACTTGATCACCAAGCTTAGCCCTAACCTTTGGTGGCATTCACAGAGCGGTCCTGAAGCCGCTTCTTTGAGACGTTGGCCATGGCCATATGCTTAAGGTCACTGTGATGCTGACAAATGAACGGTCGCCCAAATTTGAGATCAAGAACTCGATATCCTCGATATCTCTGTACATTTGCTGCTTTCATCTTTCTCTCTATCCTGACTAATCTACTAGTTCCTGGTGCTGCAAAGCATCCCCATAGCATGACTCTGCCACCACCATGCTTAACTGTAAGCATTGTATTAGTTTGATAATGAACTGTTCCTGTCTTCCTTCAAACATGACACCTGTCATTCACACCAAAGAGTTCAGTCTTTTTTCTCATCAGACCAGAGGATGTTATTTCAATTGATCTGAGAGTCTTTCAGTTCCTCCAAAGAGGAAAGCTGGAGCTCTGACAGGTTCTTGGTCACCTCCATGACTTATCACCCCCAAGTTGGCAATTGGGGGTGGTTCCAAGCTTCTTCCATTTAGGGCACTGTGTTCATTGGGACCTTCAAAGGAGCAGAAATGTTTTCGAACTCTTCCCTGAATTTGTGCTTCAAGACGATCCTGTCTCGGAGTTCTACAGAAACATTCTTTAAGTTTATGCTTGGCGTTTGCACTCTGACCTGTACCGTCTACTGTGGGGCCTTATTTAGCCTTATCTTTACTTTGTTGTTGCAGTTTGATGGAGAGTTACTGATCTTCCATACATGAAATCTTCATCTTTGATATTCTACTTGTCAAAAGAGAAATATTCATGTCTATGTTTAAACTTTTACTACAATGATTACATTTTGTATTTTTTGTCTTTTGGAAATAGTAATGGAGAAAAGTAGAGATAAGTTGGATCTCAAAAAGAGTTACCAGACTGTGTGTAAAAAACAACCAACCCTGATAGAAGCTTGAATGTGCTTACTCATCCAGGAAAAGGCAGGGCCAGCTACAGACAACAGTGGACATTATTACATATTGATTCAAGCCCCTCCTTCTTTCCTCTTTGTTTTATCTGATCAGACAAAAGCACCATGTCTCTCATTCTCTGTCTTCATGTTTGTTTATGTCTCTCTTTATGTTTTTTGTTAGAAAGCTCCCCCAGTATATTGCAAAACCTTGGGAGCCCAGGGGCTTTGCACACCTCAGGCCTAAATCCCAAACCCTATTTGTAATAATGAGTCAGTGGTGCTAACAGTGCAGGGCTGGCTAACTTGCTGATGAAATGTAAGTGGGCAGTAATGAGCACTATCACGACCACTTGAGGGAAAATCTGCCACAACCAACCGCACAGTCCAATCTTTCCATCATTCAAGTCCTGATAGACAAGCTTACATCCCTGGGTGGGGATGTGACTGACAGGGCCTGGCGCCCGTGCTGGAGGGACCCCAGTGGGCCTCTGGAGTGGCCCTTCATGGCTGACCGCAGGGACAGGGATAGTGACGGCGTCTTGGGTCTTCCTGGCCCTTCTAAACTGGTCCATTAATTACATAAAACCCTCAGAGAAAATTAACAGGCAAATTTAATAACAGGAAGGAGGAGGAGGGTGCGTGTGGGTGTATGTGTGTGTTGAGGGAGTGCATCCATACACAGCGGCACTATCCACCCCCTGCTATTGTGTGTGTGAGAGAGAGAGAAGTGCTTCAAGCTTACAATCACCATGGACACTCATCTAACAAGACTTTCTGACACTTAAGGTCAATGATTTAGGAGCCAACAACAGGTTTAGTAGGAGCAATAAATTGCAACACTGTGGGCAATAAATTGTCACATTTAATGCTGAACCATTTCTTGGCAATTATGAGACCTTAGTGTGTTTCTTTAATTGGGGATTTGTGACACATGGAAGTTTGATGACGACTGAGAGGCTTCATTAAAAACATGCACCTCTTTTATTACTGTAGCACAATTATCTGCTATTTAGAACCTGTGTATTTAATTCAGAATTGCAATTCATAAGCTTTTATTGTAAAAACGAGGAAAAGCACAATTCAGAATTTTACTGTTTTAAAGTTATTAATACAATCAATTAATAATGCTACGGCCGCGGCCAACCACGCTGTGAGAAGCCGGCCCGACCTCGGGGCACCCCAGCGCCGCCTCGACCTCTGACTGGCGAGGCTCCGCCCCTCGGGCCCCGGCCCGGGGCCTGGAAGTCATTGTAGCCATAGTAGGGGTCGTTGTAGCCACCACGGTAGTTGTGGTAGTTGTAGTCGTATTAGTCCTCGTAGCTGTAGTAGTCCTGGAGGAAGCCGTAGCCCCCCGCCCCCAAAGTATTATTTACCTTCCCCGTCCCTGATGAAGGGAAGCTTCCCCATGGAATGATGCTGCCATCACCAGTGTCATCAAAATAGCTGGTGGTGAACTGCAAATGGGCTTTCTCATGGGTTTCTCCATCTTTTTCCTTGGAGCTGTTGTATAACAGTTCTGTTAACACACTCTCCCACTTGAGCCGAGGCTCTCTGTAGCTCATCCAAATTTACCATGGCTCGATTATTGAAAAATGGCTATATCATCCTGCTTGTCAGTTCAAGTGGAAGCCAAAGTTTTGCTAGGATTCAAGTAATGCCATACTCTTCCCACTTTCACAGGATTGATTGAACAGCACACTGCAGGTTGTTCAAAGTTTGGAATATTGTTTTCTAACATCATCCTGCTCCTGAACTTTAATACTGACCCATATGGATGAAGTGGTCCTTGGTCAGATTATTTAAAACAGTTGATGACATGCCTTTAAAATAAACTCCATGGCTGATAAATGCCACAACTTCCAGTCCTCTTTGAAAATTATTTATTTAGGACCTCTCAGCACTTGTTCCACAGCAACAAACACCCAACAAACATCACTGCCACGCAAGAAGTCAGACTGCAGTAAAGTAACTAGAGTTAGAAGACTGTGCTCTAGGAAATTTGTTAAAGGAAATTCAAGTTGTTAGAGAAAGTGTAAATCCCAGGGTATCCCCACTGCATTTAAATATATTTCTCCACAATGTACAGTATTCCAAGTGTTCCATTCTTTTTTTTTTTACTTTTTTCAGTCAACATACTGTTCAAAGATAGATATGCTAATGCAGAAAGTAGTTGGACTGTGAGTGTTGCTATTCCGACATACTTGATGTGATGGGAAACTGTAGCGGAGCCATCAGTTCGACATATATCAGATCGCTACGTCTGCATGTGTGTATGTAGATATGGAAAATAGAAAGGAGTGAAGAGTTTGAGGCTGCTGTGGCCCACTTCTCCTTCTCCTCTGTATTCCCTCTTCCTCTGCGGTGCTGTCAGCCTCCCAGGGGTCGGATCAGTTTGCTGCAATAGGTAGGCCGAGGCTATCAAAGTACATGTTTTAACTTTTTAAGACTTTGCAGGTTGGCTTTGTTCTTCTTTTCTCTCTGTTGTGTGGGCTCTCCTGGGCCCTGGGTTGGGGAGTATCTCTAGGTGCTGGCAAGTGGCTTTAGGCTATTAAAAAAAATGCAGGTTATCTACTGGGAGACGTGGAGGAGTTTTTCAAATTGAAGTGAGAGCTTAAGACCAAATGCAGAATTTGAAGAGGAAGACAGGCAAGAGGATTGGCAACGATTACGAGGCAACGAGAGTCGCAGATTGTACATTTTTACTTACTTTGTTCTCACACCATGGTACACAATTTATACACTCTCTTAATGCACCCAAATTTTTCTAAAGCTAAAAAATACCCTTATGCCATATGAGTCCTCACATTCATGAGTGCGTACAAACACATGCAAGCAACAGCTTTGTCCTCCAGCCCCCTTTCCATACTCATACACGAACACCCCCACACATTTTCACACATCTGCCCCATGCACCGACACTGCTATGTCTCAAACCAAAGGGAAAAAAAAAGAAAAAAGGCCCAGGCTCGGTGCCTTTGGGATGATTTGATTAGCAATGATATCTGAAAATGGCCTCATTGTGCTAACAAGATTAAGCTGAGGCCCTGTCTGTTTTTAGTGCTGGAAATTTGCTGGGTGATTAAAACTGGCTCTCCTTACTAGAACAAGAGCCGTAGTGGGCTAGTGGGACCGTTGCCAGGTAACAGGACATGACTGCTGTTTTTTATGTAATTATATACACAAACATCAACAAGCTAAAGTCAGCTTGGAGGAGGTGAAGTAGAAGAACTTAGTATGTGGCCAAGTAGCAACGAAGGTGGAAACCTTACTAGCTTGATGTGCATACTAAGGCGATGTTCCAGGTTTCAGCCATTGCAATGCATAATAAAACCACTGATATTGCAGTTTGTAATATAAAATCATTGCTAAAATTGTGGCTGTTGTCTGGTGTCGGTGAAGTAAATGGGTAATGAGGTTGGTCCTGAAAAATGACTTACACATCTCTGTTAGGTCAGAGTAAAGATTTGGAATTCAGAAATAGGCAATAAAGCCCGTTCAGCTTATGAGGAACTGATAACCTTTTTTGGTTTTTAATTAGTTTTAATTGTTGCTTTAAATGTTTGTTTCCGGATTATTAATTTGCTTTTTAATTAGCAGCGTTGTATTGGACAGAATTAGTGTTCTTTTGATTTGGTCTGTTACTTTTTAATGTTCGCTTTACCTTTTTTCTGTTGTTTTAGAAAATCAGTAGTGAGTAGGTGTTTGGCTGTAAATAATTTAGATCATTTTTGAATTTGTAAATTATGAGGTTATATCTGTGTGTTTCTAGTTTCAAATTGTCTACTGATTTTAAATGTATTTGAATACCAAGAAATAAACAAATATCTCTCTGTATTTGTTTTTGATTATTCCAACAGGTTTTGGTAAGTTATAAGTGATTTGTGAACATTAACATAACCTAATGTAGTTTTAATGTCATAACGCAAATTGTTTTGGCTTCACTCTATAAATGAAAGCTCTAAAAAATCTTTTCTAACCTCTAAAAAAACACCTCTTACTGATATTGAATAATAATTTGAGCTACTTTAAGTATTTAGCGGTAGGTTGTACTTTAACCTCCATGGTTTTCAGACTACTTCATGCAAAACTGGAGTTAAGCCGCAGAATCCTCAACTTTCAGTTTACCATAAGAAGGGTATTAATTCTTTACTCCAACTCTGTATTTATTCAATTGGATTATGTATGCATGGGGGACCTAATGAGGGCTTAAAAATGCAATTATTGCTTAAGCAAAAAATGTGACTTTTTTGATAAATGTTTCCATTCCCTAATAAATGGAGAATCAACAGACTTAGGAAACTGCTTTATTCAGAGCTTGAAATTAGCCCATCAATCACTTGCAGAATTTGTTAACTATTTCTCTCCTTATCGCCCTCTTCTTCTATTTTCTTCCTCACAGAGAAGAGAGGAAGAACAGTAAAGACACACAGGAAAGGAGAGAAAGAGAGAGAGACGGAGAGCGAGAGAGAGAGAGAGAGTGAGAGAGTAGAGAGAGAAAACAAACTGTATTACCCTGGACAAAGCATGAGGTAAAAGTCATCTCAGGAGGGACAAAACGTAAAGATTCACACGTAGGTTATCATATCTCCAAACGAATCAACTGCTGTATGATAATGAAGTACATTCATTATTCATAAAGTCTATAGGAGCAGGTCAGTGGCACAGTCTGAGCGAGGTTAATTATAAGCAAGAAGGTCACGAGGTGCCAAAAGGTCACCCTGATTGTTTATGAACATATTGATTATGTTTTGAGAACAATGAATATCACGTAGTGGCATATGTGAATGCTATTCTATTGATTTCATGTGCTTCTATCCTTGTGTGGCCTGGAAATATATGGTTAACCTCAAATAAATAATCACAATTCCAGAAACTCATTCCCAGGGCCCAACTGACTCAGTGAAGGACAGTGGTGTTACTGTAGAATAAATCAATAAGTAAAATCAACATCGTAGCTTTCAGCAGCACAATAAATCTGTAAGAAATGCTCTGAGGTAGACCACACAAGTTCAGGAGTAGAATGGGAATAAAACAACCCAGAAGCCTGACCCAACACTGTATTTAATGCAAACATATGCATTTTTCTTTTCCAGTAAGGGAAATCATAATTTGTTTGTTCACATCGGGAAGCTAGTGCCATGACAACACAAAGGTACCATCTACCATCTAATATTTTTATTCAAAAACACATTGCTGAAACACGTACATTTCCCATATCTTCCTTTACTCTTTCGTCACACTGCAAACTTTCTGTTTATTTTGCAAATAGTTATAATTTTGAAAGCATTACATGCAAAATAGTGCTCTGTGTCACAAAAAGTCTTATTTGGTTGATCCACCATGAACTCAAGTGACGCAGCTGAGTCTACTGATGTCAGTCTATTGTAGGTATTTCCCTTGTTTCAGTACCAAGGCAGAGGCTGGTAACAGTCAGCTGTCACAACTTTTGCTTGACTCAGATTACAGGAGACATTATAGATTATTAAAACGGTATAGATACATGTTATTTGCCTTACAGCGTGAGGTATAACTGTTTTCTATTTTTAAATATCTATCTATCTATCTATCTGTCTATCTGTCTATCTGTCTATCTATCTGTCTGTCTGTCTGTCTGTCTGTCTGACCAGTTAGCTAGCTGTAAAATGTTTGCACGCTATACATTTATGTGCATTACTTCTAATCACTGGAAGCTCATTTTAAACAGACATGTTCTCTCCTGAGTAGCACTAACAGGTTACATTCAGGTTGAAACCTGTCTATAACACATTTTTCACTACTCAGTTGAGCTTAGACAACAAAATTACCCGGACAGGGAAAGAAATACTGTGCTCCATCTTCTAAACTGCACACTTGCCTCCACAAACACATAGTAGCGACCACACCTGATGGAAAGCAGGGGCTAGCTGGAATGCACTGCTATCACAAAAAGAAAAAGTGCTCATGGTTAATTCAGTTCATCTTCTATCTGTCGCAACACACGAGGATGGAGGAAATGAGAACATTTCTGCTCAAGAAAAACAAGATAATTTTGTTTCTGCAGCCAATTTAAATGAAAGTGGCCCTTTGTGTCAATGTTGATTGGGAGAGTGTTCAGATATGGGCGATGCATGACAGGGGACAGGCGACATGAATGCATATAAACTCTGCTGTACATCAGTTCACATGCTGACAATGGGAATATTCAAAATATATTCATGGAATGTTCTGAGCTATTTCAGCAAGGGATCACATAATATTACCTCCGCACAGTGATAAGATAAGGTATATTTCATATTTTCATGTATTTTCATTCATTTTCCCATTTTGGGGAAGTAGCAGGAAGATTTTACCCTTAGGCAAGATTAATAAGCATTTAAAACGGTTTCAGTGCTAACCGGCAAACCACAGTGTGTGTTTCAGAGTATTGTTCACCACTGAGTGGCCATGAATGACATAAATAGATTGTATACTTCAACAGCGAGCCAGTGACTGCAGGAACAAATACATAAATAAACACAAGTACTTTACCTATAGAATTTCACAGAAGTGTACATGCTAATTCAATATGACAATCATATAAACAGATACAAAAAAAAACCACACACACAGGCACACCCCAGTCATACACATCTCCTTTCTAATTCCCCTCTGAGCTAAAATTTTATGAAAACTTCCCTTCAGGAGGCATTTTTGTTCTAATGACAAAATTCTAAACACTTTACCCCCATTATACAGCATTGAAGTCACTTTGAAAAAAAATCAAACATTTCTTGCAGCAGCGGGCAAAACCAGGTTATAATCAACGATACTAGCCACTGGGTTAGTAAAGTTAAAGTTGCAGAAGAAGCATGTTTAGATTAGTTGTACTGGTTTAGATCCTGTTTTGGCTGGCTGCTTTTTCAGATTTTTGTCACATCGCCATCTTTGAAGTTTGCAAATTGTTTCAACAACTCGGAGACTGTACCCTCCTTAGAGCTTAGAGCAGTTTTTGCAGGGCCTGCCGCTTCTATCGTTACTTTTTTATGAGTGTGCAGCAAAGATGACTGAATAAGTATTTTCTTTGTAAAGCCAAAATGCAAGTTTTCTCAGCGGAATATTGCTTTCTGACAGAGCGAGAGGATCCACACATACAACTTGTCAGTGGTCACAATTTTATGGTTGATCTTTTTTTAAACATTTCCCGTGCACAGATAAAACTTATGCCCCTATATTAAAACTGTAATGTCATTTAATGGCTGATGGTAAAACAAGCAAGCACACATGGCATAATTGAAGCCCTCCCCAAACTGTGTTTTTATTTTGCTCCCCAGTTTTGAAATATAATCAGTTTGCCTAATTTTATTGCATTTCCTAATGATGCTCGCCCAGAGCAATTGTTCTGTGTGTTCCTTAGCAAACAGTGCGTGTCAGCTCACTGAGATTAATCTTGATTACTTTAGCCGTTGATGAAGTAGGCTACAATAATGCCTTAATTGAGGAATATTACCACATAGAAGGAAAAAAAAAAGCAGTGATAGATAGAGCAGGAGATGAATGTTTGACTCCAAACTGCACTAATTGCAATGCTGTTTGGAGTGATTAACTCTGGATGGATCAGTGACTCGGGTGGAAGGCTGAAAATAAACAACAAATAGGGATCCGCATTCATATCTTTAGTGTTTCGTAGTCATTGCTGCCATGTCATTACTGGGCATCTGACTAAAGATGACACGAGGCAGATTATTTATTATTTGTAAAGAGATTATTTATTATTTTGTGTCAAACCCTTATTCATTTGATTCTAATAGTTGCCTAATAAGTGTACAAAACTATTAGGACTCATCAAGAAGTATTGGAGCTGCTAGATGAATTCTATTAACAGGAAAACTACTGAGCTTCTCAGAAGGTCCTGTTCTTTTAAATGGCTGTATATTAGCAATACATTTCTATGAAATTGCAATATCATCAGTGTGTGTCGAAAAAATAACAAAAGCTATTTGAGTTACATAAGACAACACATAACATGTAAGTAAGGAAAACTGAAACTTGCAGGATTTGACAAGAAATACGTTGACGAGTGAGGCTGACGATTGCTTTTTTAAATCTCTCCCTTGTTGGCTGAGAGCTTTCTGACTTCCTGCTGTAGAAAGTACTCAAGCACTAAATTGTAGATTAAATTCATGACAATTTCTCTGATAACCTTACTTTGCCCTGAACTTTGTAATAAATCCAAAAAAAAACAAACAAAAAAAAAACATAGGCCCGACGCCTTTTTTGACAGTACTGGCAGAGACTACAGCAAACACCCCGGGGGCAACACCCAATTCTGCCCATGCAGCTCTCCTGCTATCCTGCCCCATCTTCACTTGTAGGATATTGTACGTGACACGGGTGACTATACGCACACACTCACTGTACGGCACCATGCCACCCTGTGTATGAGCAGTGGGAGAGTCCCAATCTGCTCGGTTGGGACAGTTGTCTTATGAGGTGTTGTACCCTGACTAGACATATGCTGACCCCTTACGATTTTTATTGTGCTGACTTCCTCAACGGTGCCCCTTTGTGTCAGGACTTTGCGCTGAGGTTAGTTTTGAGAGGGGATGTAAATGGAGGAGGAGCAAGAGGCGCTGTGGTGGTGAAGAAGAATTTCTTGTGTTTTAAAGGTGTGAGGTTAGTGCAAGTGATTCATAAATACATCAAGAGGGCACAAGTATTAAGTAGAGAAATAAAATCCATATTTGTTTCTGTGTACGGTAGCTATGATATATTTCTGAGGTGTATAAACCACCACAAGAAAAATCTAAAATCATGCAAGATTGTATGAACTAGAAATCTGGAAAACATTGTCCGCATGACAGAATGAGACAATAGTTGAGAAACAATTGTTTGCTGGACGTGTGGAATTTGCTGAAGTGTTCAATTTCACTCTACTGCAAATGCTTGGCTGTGAGATGTGTAACGTGCTCGTCTACTCATTGCCCATTTTAGGTGGATCGCCATGTCTTGGTAGGTTTGCAGCTTTGTCAGCCCGTTTCCTCTCTGGCTATGGTGTCTTTGACGGTTCTTTGAAAAAAAAAACAAAAAAGAAAACTCTGAGGTTTTCCCAAAGCAGCTATTTTTATGCTGAGATTAAATGAATCACATTTTAATTCTGACTAATTAAGGGACTTCTTAAGGCAACTGGTTTCACTGGATTTTAATTAAGGGTAAATGGGACCAAAAAGAAATGCACACCACAATTTTGACTTTCATTGTAAAATATTTTGAAAACCATAATGTTTTTCCTTTCATCTCAAGAGAACGTGCTACAGTCGACCACCGGTATTCGCTGCAGTGGGGGATCACACTTTCCTGCAATAGTTAAAATATGAGGACATTTGCGACCCCCTTTGATAGTTGCCTGTTTTAATGGTTCAAACAACAAAGACACCTTAATATGCATTAATATGCACATAAAAAATTGTATTTTCAATATGGCAGAAGCTAATATCTACTGTCTTTCTTATTTCCACTCTTGGGTGTTCAGTCAATTAGTGGCAAGGAAATGAAATGATGCTCCTGGATTGGCTGCTTTGCAAAGGCCAAACAAATAGCATTCAATTTGGCTTGTGCCGACATATTTAGGCTTCCCAAGTTTTCCTTCAAATATTTATATGCACTTTGAAAGAGTCTGTGAACAGATTTTTCATAAATAATTTGGATTCAAGTTCCACATTAAATATTCACAAAGAGGTGAATGTGTGAATAGACTGTGGTTTACTGTACTTTGTGTTAGTCTATCACATATTAAAGATTTGTGATTACAAACTGATATCATAAAGTTAATTTGGTCATAACATTTTTCAAAACACAGCAGCTCTTCATGTGATATCCAGACTAATCAGACGTGATGGTAATCTTCTCCACATTCAGACTATATCCAATCTCAGTGACTGACGCCTGACAGAGTGCTTTTGACTCGAGGTAAAGGTAAACACACATGTTCTCACACCTCCATTAAGCTTGTCACCTGCTCTCACCGGGTGAGCTGAAGACAAGAAGTTGGGATGGATGGAGACAACGTCTTTACCGTGTGGACATTGGTGCTGTCTTGGGAAGGTGTGAACGTGTCATTAGATTAAGGCCTTGGCACATAAAGTCAAATAAGGAAGCACACTGAGAGGCTAGGCGCAGGCAAGATTTAAATGCTTGCACACGAAAAATCAGCCATGTACACGATCACGCCAGCATGTGTTATCACACACCCCTGTGTCTTCCACATAATAACAAGGCGACACAGTTATGTTCATGCAGCCCTTGATGAGAATCAAGAGGTCACACATGGGAAACGTACAGACAACCGCCACATCACATCCTGCTGCAGTGTGGCTTTACATGTCAAAAAGGCCTTCGTCTGACAAGATGCAGAAGGACCCGTCATGCTGTAAAGGAAAGATAACGTCACCGGAATCTGGTACGACATTTTTTGAGGGGGAGAAAAAAAAAAAAAAAAAGACAAACCCTGTGAATCATGTCACAAAAGCTGTATTTAAAACTGGAGCTGTGTATTCATGTGTGGAAATTAATGTATGTACAAAAAAAAAATAAGCATGGGGCATGATAATAATGAAAGGCCAATAGATAGCTCAATTTACAGCTCCTCACTGTGCCATGAGCTTTTTTTTTTTTTTCATTTTTCTGTATTTAATCAGAGGAACAAACGCACCATGTATAATTGGCGGGGGGCTGAGGGTTATCCCTGTGTTCGAACTCACACAGGACGTAATCTCCATGTTTTATGTCGCAGAAGGAATTAGAGGAAATGTGGTATCTTGAATCTGCACATTAAACTATTGCTTCTCTTCCAAATCTATCTACCCTTTTTTAAAAATCTCATAGTTTCCAAACAGGTTTTGATAAAACAAACACATAAAAATGGACAGGTCCAAAGCTTTCTTGAATTTGTGCTCTCAAACTATGGCACTTGCTCGATGTATTTACCCTCCCACTCCCAGGTGTGTGCGTTTGCTGGTCACGAGTGGGATTTTCTCACACAATCAGACTGCACTTCCTACTAATCTTGCAGCTTTAGCTCATACAAAGTCCAACGGCAGCCTTGGCTCCCAGGAATTTTTGACAGTTGACAGTCACTCCTGGTTGGCTCGTTAGAGCTCAACAAGGCAAGCACAAACACACACAACAGAAGCTGAGGGAGAGCCAAATGTACACTAAATAAACCTGCTTGTCATAATAATGATGAGAGCCGACTCCATTATGTTCTTTTGAGTTTATTTCTCTGATTTACTGCAGTTAGAGCAACGCGTGCCTGGGACGGTCTCCAAGGTTGCTGTCAGGGGGAATTTAATGTCCTTGGTTTTAGCATCTTTCTGGGAACCTGTCACATCAGCTCAATGCTGACTGGCACACCAGCCGAGACCTCTGGCATTGTGAATAATAATAGAAAATTGATACTGCTAAAACATGGTGGAGGAATCCTTCCCCAACTCTTTTTTTTTTTTTTGCGTGAGTGTATGTCCTTTACCCAAGTCTCTCTTTTCTTCGTTGTTCTTGGCTTGATCAAATTTTAAACTTCGAAACGAGTTAAACGGCAAAAAAGGGAGGTGTGTTTAATTCCTTAATTAAACACAAAACAAGTTTATGGATGAACAATTCCAAATTAACACCTCTGTGGTGGTTCTTACATAAGGCTGTACGATGCATGTGTCTTCATGTGGACAAAACTGAAAAGCAATGACTCATCCTTAATAAAACTGGGAGCTCATCCAACTATCGTTATTCATGTTTCCGCGCTGGTTACATCGACCAGTACTGGCATGACCCCGCTAGAGCTTTAAAATTTTCTCATAAAGTTACTCAACCAATCCTGTTTTCAATTCCCAGACTACCTTTTGATCTCATGAAGTGTCAGTTCAGGGTAGCAAAGCTTGCAAGCAACAGATACTGGAAATTCAAATTTATTTAATTTATTATTTTTAAGCTAAATGTTCTCATCAAGCTTGGCATGTCTAAAAAGACTCAATGTTTCCAAAATAAGTCAATTTTCATTAATAAATAAGCAATAAAAAAAGGATTAAATCTGTTTTAAATTTAAAGCACAATAAAAATCTCAGACACTTTAAATTAAGTATAATCTCTGTTACAGTCGTCACCCTATTTACCACTAGGACACTGAAGATTACGCAATATCTCTCTTTGTAAAGAAACAGATATATTGTGCTGGAGTACACAGAAATAAAATTTAAAGTGCATCCATAAATTTTTCCATTTCATGTTCAAATCATTCAGTTGCAGTCTTTATAAAGTGGAACTGCAATGTTTTGGTCTGAATGCCTTCTGACTGTAGCTCCACTGGTTCTCTCTGTTGTTCTGAGGTGCGTCTGAGACATTTCACAACCTGTTCAGCTGTAGGTCATTTCCACAACACCCCATTTGGGCATTTTTATAGTTCCATAGAAAAGATGTTATTATCTAGTTGTGCAAAAACTTTTCATTCTTAAATTGATTTAGAGAGGTCAAAAACGGTATGGGGTATTGGTCCCTTTGATACGGGTTGGGCTCATTTCCGGTGAGAGTTGGACTCCGCCAAGGCTGCCCCTTTGTCACAGATTCTGTTCATTACTTTCCTGGACAGAATTTCTAGGCTCAGCCAAGGTGTTGAGGGGATCCCTTTTGGTGGCCTTAGGATTTACAACACCTTAGTTGCTTTCAGATAATATGATACCACATGATCACTTTGAATAAATTTCATCAGAAGGAACATTGATTTTGATGTAAACATAATTATAGGAGCATCAGACTAAATTGGCCTAACAAGATAAAGAGTTCATTATCTGGCAATCCACTGGGGAATGTGTAACTCTAATTACATTTTTTATAATGAACTTCATGTTTTTGTTAAGATTGGAAATACCTTTATAATATTGTATTCAGATTCACAAAGAGTCTTCAAGACAAATTTCCAATGAGTTTTTATTATAATGCCTAGGCCACGATGTTTAATATGAAATTATACAATGTAGAAAACATGTAAATAAAGACTTAGGTATGGATATAGTATTCTACACCAGTTTCCTGTGTTTACGGCAGCGCTGCAGCATGGCTAAGGTTTGTTTCCACACTGTGTTAGTTTGCTTTCCAAGAACAAAACATTACAACGTTACCACATTCAGGCCAAGACTTGTAGTCACCACGCCAGACGTTGGCATAAGAAACTATTTTCAATAATTGATTCTACGCCCTAATTGAACAGCAAGACTGAATGACATAGTTCATTACCTTACGCATTACTTAATTATCGGAGAAGTAGGACAAGTCAATAAAAGTGAAGGCAGTAAATTCCGATACTAATTAGCCAAGCTTCCTTCGAGACATATTTAAAGGCAGATTAGTTACCTGAATGTCCCGGTGTGGAATTGGTGGAGGGGCTGGGGGGGAGTGAGGGGATTTTGTGGGTATGGAGAGGGTGACACTCCAACAGAAGAGTCTGTTAAGGGTAACTGCTTGAAATTATTAAAATGGGAGAAATTAGAGTTAACAGCGGCATATTAAAGCTTGCCAAGAAACTTTTCAATCACTTCGGAATTTAAGGGAAAGCAGAGCAAAGATGAATACGCAGAACAAACAGTTAGTATTTAACCTGTTTAATTTAGAATTAAATAGGTTGTTTTCCCCCTTAATTGTTTAAATACTTGTGTTGTTTTCCAATGTTCTCTGTAGTCAACAGAAATCTGTGGAAAACATCATCAAAATAACTGACAATTGTTTAAGAGGTAAACCAGTTGCAACTATTTAAGATTCCTTGTGATGGAAGCCTTTATTTCTCAAAGTAATCAGTGATACCAACTAAAATAATGACTTTGATATATTGCTTCAGACTGATTGTTGAGGAGAGTTGATTAAAACAATTAATTTCCTTTCATCGTGAGTCTCTTTGCCTCTATTTGTTTCCCGGGCTAACGCTGGCGATAATAACCATTTGACATATTGGACCCACTGCAAATATCCATGACCGGGTTCATGGTCTCCTAACAGGAGGGCTTTGCAACAATGTGGCACAGATGCCCCTTCAGCCAATCAGAAGGCAGGGACAAGGGTGGAGGGAGACAAGCATTGGGAGTCTTTTTTCACATGCAAATGCTACACTGTGATAATAAACACCTGACATAGAGCGTGACTGAATTGTCCTGCCTGTTTAATCAAACACACTCCATCCCGTAGTTCCTAGGCTATTGTTGCTTCACTTTGTACAATTTTTTATTTCCTTTTCTGCTCTTTAAAGATTTCCTTACCTCCTCTTGCATATTTTTTGTTTTCACTTTTTGTAATATTACACTTAGCTTCCATTTTAATTCTTCTCTTTCCTCACTCTTTACGTACTCCATCCTTTCCTCACTTCCAAGCCTGTTAATCTCCCTGGCTGTCACTCCCACCCTCCCGTCACTCAGCTGTTTTCACAGTCATACATTATCACTTTTTCCGTCAATCGGCTTTGGCAGTGCTAAGTTTTGTGAGGAGCTGTTTTATGGGGGGCCTCCCCTTTGGGACAAGGAAATGACAGAAGGCGGCCTTTATTTACCTCTGCGGCCCCTACCGTGTCATCTGCTTAATCATGTGGCTAATCGACAACACTGTCTCCCCGCTTGCCCGCTTGCGGACAATGGGGAACCTCATTCATATTTAATACAATGGAGTGTTTAAGTCATTGCACGCGTCTGAGGAGGAGGATATTGTATTTCATTGTGAAGGGCTCCGCAGGGACCTCCTCCCTGCCCACACAGGCCTCCCTATCTGCCCTCCTCTTTTCCAACTAGCATATGCTTGGCAATTCTGGTGTTAAGCAGGCAGGCTCTGGCCGGTGCAGCTGGCCGGATGCAAGGGACTCAGCCTGGTATCAAAGCATTAATTCCCATGATTAATTCAAATGGGTAATTCTACCTTATCGTGGCTTATGAAAAAAATAAATAAATAACCAAGACAAATATGTACTCCACTGATGAATGAATTATGTGGAAGTGTGTTTAATTATGCAACAGGGTGTATAATAGGGGGATCTTTTCCCCCCAACGCTAATCTCCTTGCCACCTCCACTTTAGAGAGAGCATAGTGTCAGATGCTGGGCACCATGTGTTGCCTCTGTTCTCTCTAAAAGAGGGGATTTATCCCACAATGCAGATCAGTGTGTGCATTATCTGTTAAGTGTCTGTCGCTACTTAACCATTCTCTAAACCTCTCAAAGTGGCATTGCATTATGGCTCAGTTCTGCAACGGGTGAAAGTCCTATACTTGATGTGAACAGTTAAAATCTAGTCCCTCTGTCCTTGCTCTCAGATTCCCTCTGTCTATGTTGCGCTATATGTCTACTCACCTCTCTTATTTCTTTAAAAGATTAACCAGGGTCATTAAGGACACGGAGAAGGGCCATTCTGTCATTATGAGCGGCAAATTAATCACAGAATGAGGGAGGGGTGCGGTGAGGGAGTGCAACTTAATGACACACTTTCCTCAACTGATTACTTGTGCTCCTGCTAATCACATTTGTTAACTACAGTGCACCTATGATGGTCCTTTTGATATTTGGTGTCTCAAGACTAGGGCCCTCCTAAAAAGGGCCCATTCGCGTGCTTTATTTTCGCCTCCGAGCAAATTAAAGAACATAAAAAAAACAGCTGTGTACGATGTGGCGCCCCTGACGAGCCTATAACTGTCTGTCCCTCTGAAAGAGCTTGACTGTATCCTATAACCTTAACATGAGAGAGCGTGGTCACCGGAGTTTTTTTTTTTCTTTTCTTTTTTTTTTTTACTGTTGCGGCTCGCCTTCCCATCGCTCACTTCTTGTCCAAATGAAAGAACCACAGAAAGCTAACGCCATTTAAAACCACTGCCGCCGCCATTAGGGTTGGCTGGCTTCATTTGTCCTCCATTATTACTGAAGAAAGCCAAGCCAGCAGAGCTGAGGGGCGGGGAGTGATAGAAACAGTATACAGGTTAGACAGAGGACCTCTCCCCAGTTAAGACGGGAGGGAATCTTGGGGCAGGTGAGGGTCAAACTGGACACTTCCTAGCATGCAGCAAAGAGCCATTCGTCTGAATGGAAATGTCAGCAGAGAGCATCAGGTCAACAGCTCCAGGCTAACTCGGGCCTGGGTGTGACTCCTGACACTCAACAGTGGACAGGGGCCAGATAATGGGTTTAGGACCCTGATGGTTATCTCCTCAACTCTGGCTTGTTTTCATTCCTGTCCTCCTCTGCCCCTCCTTCCATCCCTTCGTCTTCTCCACCCCCTCTAATGGCAACCGAGGAGGGGTTAAATGGTCTAATTCCACAGAGAGCCTTTTTTTTATTTTTTATTTTTTTAGAGAAGATACGTGACAAATGTATTGCGATAAACACGATGCTGGCGTTGCTAGAAAAGAGCAAGTCAGTAGGCAGCGACATGAATGGCAACGTTTTCTTTGTGATCTTTGCCAGTGCTATTTATAGCGCGTGTAAACAGCAAGAAGCCCCGTTAGCTTTGTTTTGTTTTTGCCAATCACACACTTGATCACGTTAGCCTCTTTTTCATCTCTCAACTTCCTCCTTCGACAGCTAAAGGTTTAAAGCCGCCCCACGGATTGTCAGTGCGAGAAAATCTCCGAATTGATTTACACATTTTCAATCAGCCCGATTCAAGGAAGTTGTCAAATGAAAATTGCTGACTGACATCTCTTATTTGAAGATTGCGCTCAAAAGAATTTTTCTCCCAAGGGGTAAGAATACTTTTCTGACATGTGAAATGTGGAACATGTTATTTTTTTGTCAGGAATGCAGCTCTTCTTTTTGTGGAAAACAGCAGACAAATATCCACATGTTCTTCATGTCAAAATCTGTTAAAGCATTTGGATTCCTTTGATTTTTTTTTCTACTTCTTTTTCTCATATTGAGACGGCTTAGAGCAGATCCTGAAAAGACCTTTTGAAATGGACCAGAGCTTGCAGTCTGGCTATTTGGTACCCACCCTCCCTTCCTTTTCCCTCAGCCTGTTTTACAATCTCATTAAATCGGCCCTTTGTTTTGCCACTTTCCAAGCTCTGATCTCTGGCTTAGGACGAGTCAAGAGGCCGAGACAGTTTGAAAAAGGCTCCCGCCGTCACAAAGAAGCTGCTTGTTCGCAGTCGTTCCCCTCTTCAACACCGCCCAGACAAAAAGAGGGAGAGAGAGGGAGCAAGAGGGTCATTTGCTGGTGCAATATCGTGAGAACTTAATGAAAGTTTTATAACTCTTGAAATGTTTATGACCTTCTCACTCAGCAGCTTGTTGTACCAATTAATGGCTGATTCTGACAAGCGCCCACGAGCACCCACCTGGTTTTCCCTGGCGATATAAGTTAAAACAATATAATGCTTAGACATATTTTAATACATTTTCTGGGATGTGCTTATCTGATTTTAAAAAATAATAATTGGAAAGTCATTCTAAATATATTTTATTGAAATGTACCAAAAAAAAGACAAGTAAATGTAATAAAACTGACAGCTGAAATTTCCATTTGTTTTATGCTCGCTGACTTTATGATCAAACGTTTATTGATAATAAAACATGCAAAATAGTTTTTATTTAAAATGGTAAAACATTTTCCTCTCTCACTAGTGATGTCTACCAAACTTACTATAATGAGGAAAGAAGGCTAATATTATAGTTCTTATATCTTCACCATACTCTTGAATTTATGTTTTTTGTTTCTAAAAGAACATCATGCTATAGGAAAACAACCCTCCAACATTGCCTTTACTATGCATGTGACACTGGCATAATAACAATCATATGTTTCAACTGAGGCTGCACAGTGGCGCAGTTGGTAGCACTGTTGCCTTGCAGCAAGAAGGTCCTGGGTTCGATTCCCGGCCGGGGTCTTTCTGCATGGAGTTTGCATGTTCTCCCTGTGCATGCGTGGGTTCTCTCCGGGTACTCCGGCTTCCTCCCACAGTCCAAAAACATGACTGTTAGGTTAATTGGTCTATCTAAATTCTCCCTAGGTGTGTGTTTGTGTGTGAATGGTTGTTTGTCCTGTATGTCTTTGTGTTGCCCTGCGACAGACTGGCGACCTGTCCAGGGTGTACCCCGCCTCCCGCCTGGAACGTAGCTGGAGATAGGCACCAGCAACCCTCCCGACCCCATTAGGGACAAGGGTGCACAGAAAATGGATGGATGGATGGATGGATGTTTCAACTGGCTTGAAACAAAAAGAAAAACTGACAGTTCGCCTTAATTTCAAATGAATTTGTCCATGATCATCTGTCCATGAAGATGCATAATTCTTGGATTCCAAAACAGCCAGTTGATCAGTATAGATCAGAAAAGTGAGGCTTTGATATCGCAGTAAAAGTAGCACACTCTGACCTGACACAGCAGAACACTGTAAATTCAGAATATACTGCACAATTCAGAGTGAGCACATTAAATGTGTCATGCTTCAAAGAAGTAATAAGAATTGATGTTCCACAAAATTCCCTACGTTTCTTGATTGTTTAGACCCACGTAACTTTTTATTTTATTTTTTTCCAACAAACAAGGGCACATGACAAGACGGTATGATTGTAACTTTGTAGTGAATTTTGAATCAGATAAAATTTGACAAAGATTACATATCTAACTCTCTCTGCTTGGTTTACCCTTAGTATTTTTTTACACATATACATACAGCTCCGGAAAAAAATTTAACTTAAACAACTTAAACTTATGAGTTTCTCTGATTTTACCTTTATATGTATATGTTTGCGTAATATGAACATTGTTCTTTTATTACATGAACTGCTGACAACATGTCTCCAAAATTCCAAGCAAAGATTAGACTTAGACTTAGACTGACTTTAAGATGTAGTATTTACTTGCAGAAAATGAGAAATGGTCAAAGTAACAAAAAAAGCAAACAAGTTCATGTTCATTTAGAAACAACAATGCTAATGTTTTAACTGAGGAAGAGTTCAGAAATCAATATTTGGAGGAATAACCATGAGGTTTTCAATGGGGTTCAGTGCAGTGGTCTCTGAATTTTTTCCAGAGCTGTATATGCATGTATATTTCCAGTTGCCATCAGTATTCCACCCTGTTACTTCAGTTGTTATAAGTTGGCAAAGTATAAGGAAATCTTGTAAAATGTTCATCTTCTTCAATGTAGAATGTACTGGGACCTGAAAAGTTGACCTAACACAACAATTGATATAACTGCATCTATTTCATGCAAACTGATATGGCTAAAGTTTATCCAAAAATGCCCCGATCAAAGGTAGATCTTTTCTTGGTACTGCTTTACTGTCAGATTCAAATAATGCATCGAAAAATGTTGCATCAAAGAGCAAAACTGAACGCTAAATGAGGTCCTATTCACCCAGTAGACAGTAGTTACTGAATCGCTCATCTAGCAGCCAGCACAGATTCATCTTGGTACCGCAGACCTGTCATAGAGCAATGAAGGGGAATCCAGAGCCCGTCTGAAACAAATGACAAAGTCTATTGCCCAAGGCCCCTCTCTTCCTCTTCTTAACAGCTATGCTGAGAAGCCATCACTGTCCACAAAATATGATAAAACCCATGCCATAATAGGATTCATAAACATGCCCAAATACAATTTGCTGAGATGTATTTCAGGAAAAGACAATCATTTACAACTTCTGAGGGGGATTTAGAATAAGTATGTTTGTATGCAAATCCGGCAAGCACGCTTTATGTACTCCGCTCCCACAGATCATGAAAGCGCATTAGATTTATGGCAATGTGTGTGCATAATTGTGAAAATGGTGGGGTGGGGGAAGAAGAAGGAGAGGAAGGAGAAAAATAAGAAGAGGTTTTGGGATTTATACAGAGACTTTTTGGGGGGTTTTGATTATTGTAGAACGAGCACAGCTTTCATGCCCCTGACATGGAAAACAATCACTGCCACTTGGCTGAGGCCTTCGCGTCCAGGCCCCCATTGCTACTACATGGGATCCCGCCAACATTCGCTTTTGGCAATATAGATAGCTGAAGACAAAAGACGGAGAGCAAGTACCACTTGGCAAACTCGTATTTGGAAGCCGGAGCTCCTAATCTACACTTATTCTTCTGGAAAACACGAGCTGCCATGGTGGAAGAAAAGTTTTATCAAGAATGAAATTTAAAGGCAAGAAATTATTATATTGTTGTTTTTTTATTCATTAGAGTTTTATTGCGTCCTGGCTGACCTATAATGGTGCAATTAAAATAAAGCCACTCGTACTGTGTTTAATGGCGGTATGGAGTTTCAGTCTTGTGTAAACACTGGTAGAAGGCTTCATCTAATAAAGTTCAATTTACAAACCAACTTATTACCAATAAAGACGTAGAGGAACACCTGCTTCGTGCCACCGTAACCTTGTTTTGAGATGTGTTTTCCTTTCTCACACACATCTTGTCTGGAGAGTCCTTCTGCGCAATGTGGCATGAATTTAGGCGTCTGAGGCAGCAGCCACCTTCCCCTCTGTCAGAGCCACTGGTGGGAGCTGAGCGGGGGGGATTGACCAAGGAATCTGGAGGTTTTTTTTTTTTTTTATTTGGAATGAGAGTTCAAAGGAACTCCCCGCAGCCTACATAAACCACCCTCAATTGGCACAAAGAGGAAACTCAATTTGCAGGGAGCTGTGCTGTATACTTTTTATAGAGGAACTTTTAGTCATTAGGCCACATACTCCATCGCACTCAAAGAGCCCAGCAACACTGTAGGAGGCCACAACGTGCTTCTTCTTCAAAAAAGAGTGGAGGAAAAAAAAAAAACAGCTCCAGAGACAGGAGGGTGGGAGGGGGGGGGTGAAAAAAATCTCCTAATGAGAGCCCAGCTAGTTCCTGTGTCTTCAGATGGTGTCCTGTTTGTTCAGCAAAGCAGGGGGATCTGTGTTAACCCTTCCACAACAAAATCTGCTTAGAAGGTGTAATCCTATCTACTATGCATGTAGCAGTCTTCAGGCAGGGCTGTGCAGGGAAAAACAGCCAAAGATGCTGTATCAAATCAAACATATGTGTGGAGAAAAGAAAAAAAAAAAGCACACTCTTTTTGGGCAACAATCAGACTGCTTTGAAAGGGACTGAATTTGTACTGAAAATCTAGTTTAGGGTTGTCATGTTCATTTCAGTCAAACAGGATTTAAGAACAAAACACAGTTTGAAACGTGACAAAAACAGACCCGATAGTTGATCTGTTTACCAAATAAAAACAACAACAACAAAAAAAGCATGTCTCATTCACTATGCGGGCTTTAATGGAAGCAGGTCCACTGCAGCTTATATAAAAACAATAATAACACACTGGATGAGACAAACAAACAAACAAACAAACAAAAAAATCTATGTAGTTTTGTAAGAGAAATTCAAAGTACTAGATTTCACGAATATTTTCGTACCTAGGAACTTTTTAAACATTTTCATACTGTCATATAGTCATAAATTATTTAATTCTCTAAAATATGTTTTCCAATGAGGCTCATTTGTCACAGTAAAAGTGCTTTCTGGAAACCACAATCCTAACCGAATATTTAACATATCCGGTTTAAACCCTGATATCTGTATTATTTTTTTATTCTTTGCTGTGATGTATAATTATACTCCTAAATGTTAGGGCTTTTTTTTTTTTTGTTTTTATAGCTATAAGCAAAATGTCATAATTAACAGAAGTAAAGGGTTGAGAACATTAGTCTGTGTGTAATTAATCTACCAAATCTGATTTAGAGCTCAGTTTTGCAGTGGAACAAAACCAGTAAGAAAAGTTTTGTTGCTGGTGCTAAATTAATGTACATAATGCAGAGTATTGCAAGTGCAACATAACTGGTCAAAGCACAGGAAACTTTAAGAAACATAAGAAAGTAGGCCATGATTAAAATAATACAAGATAAATTGTTAAAATTAATTTTTATATGAATTGTGTTTACAAAGATACCAACCTAAAGGCTGCTATGTTCATTCATTTTACAATGCGTGTGTGTGTTATTTGTATACAGTATGCATTCAGACTAGAACGTTTTTGGTTATTGTTTTTTTGTTTTAGATTGCATTCTATAATCAAACAAAATTAAAATAATTTCAAATATGTTAGCGTTTCTCTGAGTTTTGACATTTTTTTGTGTAATTCCACAACATCCTTTGATTATTTCCCATTGCTGTAGGATAGTAATTGTTCCTGAGAGGCCCTGAGGAATGTGTTGGTTATGATAGATTAAAATGTAATCAAATTTAGCTGACTAAAACTAAACTAAAACTATGAGTATAGATGATCATGTTATAACTAAAATTACACTTCATAAAATTACTTCAATAATAAGACTATGACTAAAAAGGAATTTAAAATGTCCTGATAAACTTAATAATGGGATGCTGTGATGAAATTCTATTGATTTGTGAATTCATATGTCATTATTTCTTAGTTTAATGACGATTTAACCAATATTAAACTAAAGAAAAAAAACTCAACCTTTTCAAAACTTAAAAAGTTAGAGTAAAGTTTTCTATTTACAGTTTGAGACTGCTACAAACACTACCTTTCCTGTGCTCAACATCCCCTGAAGCCCACCTGCATTCTTTCTAACCTTTCTGAACTTTGACCTCACCATGCAGGTCTTTCTAGTCGACATATATTTTTTTCTTTGTGTCCTTTGTTGCCCTTCTCTTCCCTCTTCTCCCCTCCACCATGTATGGCAGATTAATGACAGCTAATAATATCTGATGTTCCTGGACATTGCGTCCAGTAATGAGATGCATTCCCAATGGGTAGGCAAGGTGTCACCACTAACAAATTCACCATTGCCGTGTGCAATTAGCCTGTAAAAAGGCTGGAAAAATACACTAAATCAGTATCGGCCCAAGATGGATGAAGTGCAGTGAAAGAAAAATACCCCCTTTGTTGCCAAACAGCCAACATGGAAAGAAGAGAGCGAGTGAGGAAAAAAAAATGTCTATTTTTCCTCCTCCACATCTTTCTCTTGGAGGGGATGTGGACAGGTTACCTTTATGGAAACATTATTCCTTGACTGCTCCCTGGCAGGAGTTCATTACAGCTCAGCCTAACGTTGAAATATTCTCTGCAAAATGTCAGCATATGTAAATGAGGACTCAGTGCTCATTCGCATGTCATGTTTTGTTAAAAGTTGTTGCAACCTTTCTTTGCTCCTTATTTCTCGCTTTTCTCTGCCCATTTCTCCTCGTTGGCGGAGATTCAACCCAAAGTGATAAATATCCAGTACCAAAACAAATAGCAAAGTTTTTCTACTAAGTAATATTCCATGCATTTAAAAGTAAAATATATTCTGTTCTGCTTTTCTTTTTTTGATGCGTTACTTGTTTAACTTATTTTGTAGGAATATTGCAATGTTCAAGTTTGATGCCTATATATAACGAAATCAGACCGCAAGTAATCGATTTGTGTGTTGTGACTGTTTTTATAACTGTACTTGTAGGCCATATTAAATCATGTTCAACAGCATTGATCCCTCAGGGCAGTTTAAATATTAGTGAGCATTATATCAATATCAATGCACACTGTTGTTACACTCTAAAAGGAATCTGGCATGATTCAACATTTATGCAAAACAACAGCTAAACTCTGGCATAATGTCTTGGCTGGTGCCATCCTCAGTGTACAGGCCCTTTGGCTACTCTAAGTGATGAGAATGAATAGAGCTTCCATTCACAATCACCATGAGTGCCCATTGGCTTAAAGCGTCAACCGGTTGCCCAGCGATCCTCCCATGTGTAGGGTAGCACAAGTCAGACCGAGCTGCTAATGCTATAATGCTATGCACCACAGAGAAAGTTGCTCTGCTTTTCAGGGTAACGTCAGCCGGAGGCGATATGTTAAATAATTTCCCACTTTTCGGGGCTTATATGAGGATCTGCTAAGTTTATGCCGCTCGTGTATGTATGCATGAATGTTTTGACTTCTCACTGTCAAAAATTTATTTCATGCAGGGGGCACAGAAGATTCCAACTAGTTCACCTAGAGGTGCGAGAAGAGACTGCTTCTCACTGCGTCTGTGGAAATAACACAGCAGCGCTCCCATGTTCGCCAGCCAACTCACTGCTTCGCTTTGTGCCCCTTCTATGCACATGCTGCAGCTGTGGGGGTTCTAAAGGCCTAATGAAAATTACATTTACACCCTCGCAGTTCTTGCCTATCTGCCTATACGGTCTACATTATGCAACAGATGAGCCCTGGGGCCACGGTGTCAAAGTTTGGTAACATTCCTTAAGTAGGATCAAACTGGAAGCATGGGAGCAGCGCTGGCAGTGATGTGAATTTGATGAGTTCAACAGTAAAAATATTCCCCTTTTCACGTATAATGAGAATGACAAACAGGTTGGCGCAGGGTAGACTTTTTGAGTTGACTTTTTAGGGGGAAATCTTTTATGAAATATCATTATGAGGGGAGGGAAAAATTGATATAAAAATGAACTTTTTGGAATAATTGACTCCGTGCTCATAAGGAGAGGGGGGATCCCATCATTTGTTATGAGCCAAATGTATGCTACAATGTGGAAAATCCAGTTAGAAGAAAAGTGATGAGTTTCAGGAAGGCACTAAAATCTACATGCAAATGCATAATAATCACACATCTACAATATTGCGGTTTTAAGGGAAAAAAAAATACCTTGAATTCAATTATCTCGTGGGCTGGAATAATCATAATGTTATTGGAAACTCAATTACAGAGGCAAGCCATGTCTGGAAATTAGCTGAACTTAGCTAAGGCAAGTCAGCCCCTTGAATTCATCAAGTATGGATTATCACAATATTACATGTTCACTTTGATTCTGCTGTCCAAAGACAAACATTCGCAGTCATTGCTGCACAGTCCCCACGTTTGTTTTATTCATGAACTGCACTCTGATCTATTATACATACAAAACTGATTCTATGCTGATTGCCTCGGGCTAAGAGGCTCAGACATAGAATTAATTATATTATATACACATGCATGATAATTGTGTACGATTCGGTCAAATACAAAGGTATTTCTCTATGTGTGATTACCATTGTTGCTTCACCGGCAATTATTTTCATTATTGTTGCTAATATTGTTAATGTTATTGTTTTCTCATTACAGCATTTCTCTGGGGCTTATTTTGAAGATATTAGGATGTATGTGACCGCTACTCTGGAATAAATCATGGCATAGGCTGACAAGGCCCATGACATTAATACACAAGCGGCATACTCATATAGCAAGAAAATTACTCTGAAATTAAACACCAGGCCTGCACAGGTCGGGCATCGGAAGTAGAGATAAGGGCACTAATTCATTAAAAATATTAATGAAATATCCCCTTCAACACAGTGCACATAAAGGCAACCATACTTTTGAATATTGCAACATTAAAAGCCTTTCCTCTGGCTGATATGAAGGGTAGATTTTTCTTTATTATTAATATCACACTGGTTGATACTTTTACCCTGTTTTCCATGCCTGAGCATGATTGAAAATATTATTTCCATTTGCCACTGGAAGCATCACAGTTGGTGTTGTTATTAAATTCTGTCACATGCTACAATGCCCAATATGATTCCACCCCAAGTCTGTCCAAAGATATTTACAAAAAAAATAAAATAAAAAATGTTACGGTCTTTATGCATTATGTGGGACCTACGGAGTTCAATTGTATGTCTGGCTGGCATTTATAATAACATGATGCATTTATGTGTGGACTGTAAAAAAAAGGAAAAAGATCATGTGATGCCATGCAAAAGTATTTCCCTTGAGCTTTTCCACTGATATTATTTTAAATATATAATACATAGAATTTTAATTTACTACATTTCTTTCTTTTCTTCAGATTTAAGTCCAATTAAATTGTGGTTTGTGCATGTTCAGCCCGACTCCTATAAATAAAATCCCGAGTAATCAATTGCTTTTAGAGGTTTTAGTGTAAATGCCTCATTTCTGCAAACATGTCTTTTACAGAACCGAATTAAACGAACAGCATCACTAAGACCAAGCAACACAGCAAGGTAGTAAGGCAAATAATAGTGGAGACGTAACTTGACAATATGTGAACAAGTTCTCCAACAAAAGTTTAGCAAAAACATTTTAAAATCCTTTACAATTTATGAATAGATGCTAATTAATCAAATCTATTTGACTCCTCCCTTACTAAGTTCCTCAGTTTCGTTTCGTGGCGCTTTTATCAGCCACATAAAGACCTGAAACAGTTTTTCTAACATGCACACTCGAAATGAAAATAAGTGCCACAATTAACTTTTTTTTCCTTCATCAATTACATTTTTAATCATCATTTTCTTTTGTGCATCCATGTCCATTTTCTGCTAACTTTGTGAGTTTCCCTTGGTTCCCTCCGTCGCCAGCCCTTACCCCCTGTTCGCTCGCTCTGCAACACCGCCTGCCATGGCTGAACTTAGGAACATGCAGCCTCGCTCCGAGACGACTTCAATCCCCAACTCCCCATTATCAGGAGAGCGCACATTGCCGCTCACAAGGGTTTAATTTATTTGTGCCTGTTTCAGCCCAAGATTAAAGTTTAATTGGCGCTGACTGGCAGCTCCCAAGTTTTGACTAATTCTCCTTATCGGGAATCCTTACCGAGTAGCTGTGGGCAATACGAGGCCTGCCTGCTTGCCTGCTTGCCTGCGTGCGTGGCATCAGTGCCCACACACACACACAGACACGCACAGCGCACATTTGCACTCAGAGGCCAACATGCAGCAACATAATAATCCCTTATTTTAATTGGTTGATACATTGAGTATGAGTGACTTGATTTTTTTTTTTTGAGTTGTGTGTAGTCAAGGTGTTGGTCCGTATTTACGTATGTATGGTTCTTTACATGTTTTTTTGGCAAAACTTAAAATAGCTTCTGGATTGTTGGGTAATTAGGCACGCATTGAATTATTTGCCCCCATATGTTACAAATGATTTGTTAAAGTGGAACTATGCTACTCTGGTTCAGACCCTTGTGTGTAAAACGCACAGCTGAGCCTTTATGACACTGTCTATATGGCTAAAAACATTTAAAACTGAATAGGAAAAAAAGGGGGTTTGAGTCGGGACTGTAGGACGCTGCTGCTAGTGTTGTCACATCTTTACTGAATTATTCTACTATAAATCATTAAAAAGTGTATTACCACAGAGGGAGGCATTTCCATAAACACGTGTTTATGCCAGAGTGGTGCACAAGCGTAAATAACACTGATAATCTCGGCCTGTGTTTGATCAGCCAAATCTGTGTCTGAGGGTGCAATCGCTTGTGACCTGTAATATTAGCGGCAGCTATTAAAAGCTGTGGAGGATTTGCAAGGCTTCATTTAGTCAGTCGGGGAGATGTGCGTGAAATAGAGTTCCTTTGGTTGTAACTAATGTCTCTAATGAGCGGAGCTTCTGTGTTTTGGCTACGTGCTCCTAAACTGGAATGCACTGGATTAGGAGAGTTCTCATGGGGGGCAGGAGGGTAGATGGAGCCCAGTTCAAACACTAGCATACAAGCCTGTATCACATTATTCAACTGATGTGCTGTAAGTTGAAGTTGAAGATAAGTCAAAGAGTGCACACCCTCGTAATTGCCAATCTAGTTTAGGCAGACTTATAGTTTTTTTTTTTTTTCATTAACTCCTTTAAAATTTCTTTGTGCATTCCAGAAAAGCGTCGTCTTTGACCAATCAGCCGTTCAGTGTCGCTTTAACATCACGGGTTTGACATGTTTCATTGCCGTCATTCAAAAATGATTTTAAAGAAAGACGAGAGTGAAAAGCAAAGCGAGGAGTTAACAGGGATTTATGCTGGAAACTAAGAACTAAAAAAAGATGACAGGAAGGGCAAGCTGGTGTTAATAGAAAACACAGGGCTGAAAATGATTGGCATGAATAGATAAAGGAAAGCAAGGTTCATTCAGCCACCTGCCAGAGCATATCTGAGGTGTCCCACTCACAGGTAGCATGTGTGTTGTGTCTATCTGGAGACAGCAGGCTCTCTTGTAAAACTGTGTGCTAAAAGCGGCATCGCTCCCAGCGTTGACCCCATGGGTTGTTTCTTCCTGCCTAAAGTCTCAAAATGGTGTGTATGAATAGAAAATGTAGCTTGAACTTCAGAATTATTTCCTCATTCTAACAAATTAGTGCCTCCTACAAACCCGATGTGTTACAAATAATCGAGTCCAATTTTGATTTAACAGAACAGAATTAGGCTATGTGTTTGACCCAGCCTTCTTGGTTATGTTTCCAAACCAAATTAAAAAAAAAAAAGAGTTGAAGTGACTAATGTGTAGAGTTAAGGCTACCAAAGCGGGGGTTAAATCACAAACCCCACAGCTCACCATTACCAGTAACCTGAACTCAATTCACATCTTAGTCCTAAACCTGACCCCAACTCAAAAACAGCACTTCTTCTTATGGGATCCACGGTTTTTAACCTGTCCTCACAACGTGGTATTTATTGGAAAGATTGGCCTTACAGGGTGAGAAACACTAAAACACACACAAACACACAAGGTCAAGACTGGAAGCAGAGTTTCCACATCACTTATTCCAAGGACAGCACCTGATCCTGACCATGAGAGAGGATTTTCTGAGTCTAACTCCATCTGACCTCCAGGTGCTAAATACTGTCCTGACTCCGCTGTCACCTCTGTCACAGAAGAAGAAGAAGGCTATCCACTATGGAGGGACATGCTGATCCAATATCCTGGGCATCTCTCTCCCCCTCTCTTTTTTTTTTTTTTGCTCTTGGTCATATTATCTTGACTTTTTGCCACACTTCATGACAACTCCTCCAGAACACTGTGTATACCACCTGAGGAGCGCTAGAGTGAATTCCTCTCAAGCTGAAGTCATGCAGCACCAAATAAACAGCACCCAGTCGACAGATGGTGTCACACGGTTGAACTGAAGCACGAGGGAAGCACTGCCAAATAATAGGGGTTGCCAGTTGTGGTGTAATAGCCGCTACAGAAACTGTGTCTGAAGAAGTTTGAGAATATGTATTTTGGTTTTAAGAGCAGTAAACCTCGTGCCAGTGTGCACCTGTTAGGATTCTGATAGGTTTTAGGAGATGGGCCGAGGAAAGACGGCTCGTGTGTGTATAACAGAGACTCACATTGGCATTCTTTGCTGGTCATCTGTGCAACAATATCTCAGCAAGTGTTTCTTTAATTCAGTAATTTGACAGAAGCAGAAGCATCATTTGCCTTCATCATCCTCCCACTTGTCGTTTTATTCTGCCTTTTTTTTCCGAAGGTCTTTACTCCAGGGCACAAAAGAAGGAAACAAAAATATATTTTTCTTTTGCTTCCATCCAGAATCGGGTTGTGATGAACAAATTGTGCAGCAGAAGTTGTTTACAGGAGGAGCAAAAACAAGAAACAGCACTGACAAATGGGCACCACAGTTAGCTTTCGTGAAACAATTAATGTTGCTTGTGGTGGGCAAAAGTGCTCGCGGCCATCTCCCCGTCCTCCTTTCTGTTGTGTACGTAGTTGTCGTTGTGGGTTTCTCACTGTGTCAAGAATAACCATATTCAAATGTGTATGGCTATTAAACGATAATTTGCACAACAGATGAATGTCAAGTACGGCGCTTTATCAACGGAATGCCTCTTTGTTTCAGCACGCCCAAAGAGGGGCTTTTACCAAGGTGAATGAGCTCTGGAGTTTTGGCATTAACAGTCCTAACAATGTGTGCCGACAAATCGCGCTTTAAGCTCTACAAAGTTTGCACGGCTTTTCTCTTTTCAACACCCGCCACGCTTTTCTGGAAAGTAAATTAGAGATCGTTTTTCCAAAATGTTTATATGAATGCGTCTTTTGGGAAACCATTTTAGTGAAAATCTCTGTGAATTGCCTGACAGAATGCAAAGTGCTGAGTCTTTATTGAAAAGCACTGCAGACAGAACTTTCTATAACACCAAGCTTAGCGCGTTGATAGACGGAGATGATGTGGTGACGAGGAGGTCTTCCTCTCAACACCTCAATGAGAGATTTAAATCTCAGCTCAAACAAAGTAAGCATAGAGTGTAACTTCAGGTTTAAGTGTGTTTGCGCACACAGGGACGGTTTGTCAAGTCAAATGAGGGATGTTTTCCAGTCGGAGGTTTGTTGACATTATATAAATCCTAAATACAAGGACTAAAAAAGGGAAAGCAAAACAAATACAATGCCTATGAAAACAATGTGATCTTTTTCACAAACTACAGTCTACTCTATTAAAACTGTTTGTGAGACATTAAACAGATGCAGAATTTTCAGAAATATTTCACACAAAAAAATCAGAAAGTGTGCATAAATATTCATCCCTTCTTAATTAACACTTGCGCTACAATTACACCTACAAGTATTTTAGAGGTACATCTTTCACATCATCTGATTGAATGGGGAATGCTTGCATACATAAAGTAAGCTTCAAATGTTGGCCACAAATTATCGGTGAGTCTTTCTAACATATACAAATGCTTTGTCATAAGCCATTTCACTCTAGTTCAGACTGTATGTTTAGGTTCATCGCACCTGTTTTCCCATGCTGAAGTTGTGCCCACAGCCTAATTCTTCCACCACCATGTTTCATAATAAGAATGGTGTGTTCAGGATGATGTGCATTGTTAGTTTTCCACCACAGAGTCTGCTCTGTCCCCTACATAGTTTGTGACAAACTCCACATGAATATTTATTTCTTTTTTTGGTCACTCTTTTACACATTCTTAGATTTTCGAAGAAAACAACCATATATTTCTCGGGAGACAACATATGAGTTGTGGATGTCTGCATCTCCTCCAGAGTTACCCTGGGTCTCTTGACTGCTCTACTTCTCTGATTATTGCTTATTGATCTGACTTGCCAAGTTTGCAGTTGTACTATGCTCTTTACATTTGCACAGAATGGATTGAGCAATGCTCAGTTAAAGTTCAAAAGTTTGGAATATTGTTTTATGACCTCGACCTTCTTTGGCACCTTTTTACGTTACCCCTGACCTTTCATGGTGCCTTTTGTTCCCTGATGTTCTCTTAACAAGTCTGATGTCTCCACCGGGTAGCTGTGTAGCTCAAAGACATTACACAGAAAATGACTGTTTACTAATGAGATGACTTCTAAAGGTAGCTGGTTACACCATATTTTGTTTAGGGATGTGACGGTAAAGAGGGCTTACTATAAATGTAAGCTAAACTTTTCTTTTATGTTTCATTTATGTTCTCTCCACTTTATATTGATCTGGCACATAAAATTCCAATAAAATATGTTAATGTCGAGGCTGTAACATGAACAACAAAATGGAGGGAAAAAAATAAGTAAGGGCAATAGATATTTTTTCACTATATATTTGATATAGTCGGATTCTTCTGCAGAGGTAAGCCCTTCTCAATTTCAAGTACAGACGTGGACCTAAGTACCCGTGTCAGTAGCGCTTTGAGGACCACCAGCACGTATCCACCTGACAGCTTCTCCCGACCACGTCTGCAATGAAGACGCTGCTTAGATTCACCTCCCCAGATGCCCGAACCCAAAGCAGGAAGCAGCCTCTTGCTTGAGCTGATGTCACTTAACACGGTCAAAACAAAGCTCTGTGTTTCCTCATCGCCACGTTGGGCATGAAGGCCGACGTGTCAGGCCTTGCCTGCTTCCTGACGGCAATGCGCCATGGAAACCCACAGTGACGACACCACCTGCTCGGTGTCAGCAGCAGTCAGTGTGAATACTTCAGGGGAGGTAAAGTAACTGGAAGGCCTTCGGTAGCATACAGCAACATCAGAGCCTCCAGCTGCACTGCTTTAGGAAACTGATGCTGATTTGCACAAATATGAATTAATTTGTTTTATTATTTTTTTTTGTGAATGACCATGCTGTGCTGTTAAACCCAATGAACTTTGTACTTATTACACACATTGTAAAGTCTGTTTTTTTTATTGAATTCTTGCATGTGCTGCAAATCAGTCATAATTCAAACACAAGCAAGGACTTAGCTTAAACCAGATGTTTGGATACACTATATAAAAATGCCAGACAGCATCAAATTAGGCTTTTTTAGATCAGTTATAATGACCAAGCATTATATATTCATATATATATGCAAATCATTAAATTTGCATATATATATATATAAATTTAATGATTTAGAGTAGCCATAACAAAATCCCTGATCTCGATGTAAAGGGTGTATGAGAAAGATAGTCAGACAGTTACAACAAACATAGACCAAAATACCAATAAATTAGTATTTAAAAATTGTGGCAGGATCAAAATTATATGAAAGCAAGAAATCTGTTAAATTGGTTTATATATGATGCATGTAAATATTTGTACATAGATTTCAAACCACATGATTCTGTCAGAAATTGTTCCAATTCTCTGCAAACGGCATTCACACATAAATAAAGAGCTGTCACTTTTTCCTTCACTGGTAGCAAAGAAAGTTGAATACATGAATATTAAACAAGGTAGTCCATATTTATTGATTGTCGGGAAGTAGATCCTTACTTTACTTAAGTCGAAACTTTTGTTTCGCATCAAAACTTTTTAGTTATTATGGATGTGCACTTTGCAAACAGTTACTCTGAAAGTAGGACGATGTTGTGCGAGTGCAAAAAGCCAAGCAGAAGCAAAATGCTTGTATGTGTTTTTATCCTTCCCCCAAATTGAGGCCACACTTTTAAGGTCAGCAGAGTATGACGAAGTGCAGCGGGTTGCAGAATGTTGCTGGCACTTAGCTCGCCGCACTTCTGAACCTCGCAGACGTCTGTGGCAAGGTCACTGCAGGAAGCATAAATGGGAGATGATGGCTCCGTTGTTCCGTGTCATCTGCCGTGCGCCACACCATAGTATTTGGGGACGGTGCTGTTGAGTGCAGCTGACAACATGTACAAATGTGCACAAAGGAGGCGGGCAGCGTTGCAAAAAGCATGGCAAAAATAGAGCTCAGCTTAACATTATTAAGACACAAGCTTCAGTTAGCCCACACAATGTGATGGTGGAATATAATTGATGCATTTTCTGTTTTCTTCCTGGAAAAAAAAGCTTCTTTTTTTTTTCTGGACTACACAGACATGCACACTTTTGTCTGAGGGCATAAAAGTGTTTTTGCTTAGTTTCATTTACATTATTATTATTATTTTTTTTTTGTGAAAAATGTAGATGAATAAATGCTAATTCATAAGAGGCCAGACTAGCCTTGACTCTTCACACAACCTTTCCTACTGAAGACTTTTCCTACTTTGAAAATGCATCGTTTTACTGCAAATTATAACCATAAAAGAGCCTCAGATCCCCCATTCTGCTAAATTAATAGAATTACGCAAAAAATGTAATGATGGCAATTAAGTCTTGAAAATGCAAATTTTATAGTCAAGGACGATTACCTCATTTATAGCGTGTGCTGGAATGATGCCAGACGAAGGTAATTTAGATCCGGGTTGCTCACGGTTACATCATGATGAATATGAGACAAGAAGGGGCTCATCTTGTACCTCTAGTCACCCAACTCAATCAAAGAGGGAGGCGGGGGCAGCGTTTGGGAGGCAGCGGGGGGCTATGTGGAACACGTATGCTGTCAGGAAAAACTCTATCCCGAGAAAAAGATGCATACATCAGCAGTTAATGGGACTGGAGGAGGAATGAGAACGCAAACTTACAGGTTGCCTTTCAAACACTGGAATGTGAAACATCTGGAAGAGGTGCAGCACACTGGATTAAACAAAAAGTCTTTTATTTTACTATATATTCTAGTATTTGTGACCACATGGGTTGGAGAGCATGTTTGATAAAACTCTTGCTAAATGACACTATGTGGCCTTTCAATTTTACGTTTATATTCCATTTTTTGTCTTACCCCTTTGCACATTTGACTGAGAAAAAATACTCAGTTAATTATTTGAGAAGGCGGAAATGTCCAGCATGAATCTTTTACTGGGATCTGCTGCGTGCCACAAACTGCCATTAGCTTGCCATTTCGCTTAAATACTGCCTCCCTTAAAATGGATAATTTGGATTAGTTTAGAATTTTTTTAATGACTTTGTGTCATGTTATTGTAAGTAATAAATGCTTCACCTGTAATTGAAAATTGCCATATAAATTAAAGTCTGAAAAAAGATGAATAACTCCTCTGAGCCAGGCTTTGCTAACAACTTGAGAGTTGATTTTATAAAACGAAAATCAAAAGTTCCATCCATGCAATTCCATATTAGAGGATATTAAGCTTCAACATTTTCCAGAGGCCATCGGCAAAGTTACTTCTGCTAGTTGACGTCTGTGTTTACCAAGGATACTCGTCCTATCAGTCAGATCATTTTCCTGACTGAGTTCAACAGGATCGCTTTAGGACGATTACAAGACCTGGACAATCTGATACCTGACTCTACAAGTGTAGTCAAATTTGGTCAAGCTTTGAGCATACTGACAAGTCACAGGTGATGAGGCAGATTCATAAAACCGCCAGAATCAACCAACTCAACTTTAGTGTACAAACACTGATATTGTTTGACTAAGGAAGCAGTGAAGAAGAATATGGTGTTAAAATGTAGATGTTTATTTATGTCACATGTAGCATTGCATGTAGTTGATGTAAACATTTTCAGTTTGAGATGGGGTGGGGTTGTCTTGTCTGATAAGCAGTCTTCTACTGCTCTGTGACTTTATTAACCTTATTTACAAACTCATAGGAAAATGGCATTTAGGAAATCTATTACTGCTAATAATTGTGTGCAGCCCAGGAATCCCATTAACAGCTGTTTTAGAAAGATTCTTCATCGGGAGCCGTTTTCTTTGAAACCCCTGCTTTGTTTCTTCCCAAAAAGTAGCATATATATATATATATATATATATATATATATATATATATATATATATATATATATATAATTTTTTCGTCAATCCCACTGATATAAAATGTTTCCCATGTATTAGACATATGTTCTCACATCCAGTAATTGACTGTGACTCCACTGTCAGACTTAATTAATTGTAAAAACAAAAAAGAAACATTATTAGGGAAAAAAAAACAACAAACAGACATTTCCGTGTTTCTTTTAAAATCGGAGAGCCATTTAACAAACATTTCACCCAGGCTCGGCTATTACACAGCCTATTGACATACATTGCACCCCGGCTGGACTCTTTCAACGCCATCCATCGGTCACGCAGATTGTCCCCTGGCAGGCAGAGGGCCAGTGACGTTAATGGAAATGGGGCGATGCTGGGAGCATAGAGCCTGGAGAAGCCTGGATGATCCCTCAGGCCATGGCTGCCACGGGATGAAATAGAGAGACTATTACAGCAGAGTTGTAAAGCCCCACACGCTCCACGCACTATCATAATAGAATATTGATTCTATCAGATGCCAGGCCCCGGCCTGTCCCTGCAATGAAGGAAAGAGCAGTAAAGGTCATTGTGTAAAGGGATAGAATGAGGGAGAGAGACAGAAGAGCAACGAGGTGAAAGGAGAAAGGGAATATCTGGGGAGAAAAGAGAAAGTTGACCATTCCTGTTTTGCACTTCTGCAGTAATGGAACATGCAAGTGCAGTAAGATGAATGCAGGATTACGGGATTTATATTAAAAAAAAAGAGAGGCTGATTTAAGTCTTGTTCAATAAGTTTAATAAATCTCATTTTTGTTGTTCTGTTGAACTCTCTCTTTTCTTTTCTTTTTTTCTCCCCTTTCTCCCCACTGCTGCATCTGTCTCCACAGCCATAAGTAACAGGGAAGCAATTTCAACCATTAATTGTTGATCAAGACGGTTGGGAAAAGCGCCAAAGGAAAAGGATGACAAATAAGCACCCACCACGCGAACAGCAGTACAAATTACACCACAAGCAGGAGACGTTTATGCTTGATTGGAGCAATTTAATGTTTTCACTCCAAAAAAAAAGGAAAAAGCCCTCAAATCCTGGGAGGACAGTTAAGGAAATGACTTTTTAATCATCCAAGGAGCCTCTGCGTCTTGTCTTTCCTGATGGCACCATATTGAAGACTTAGAGACATCAGGAGTAGGACTTTACTAATGGAGAGCCAACAGTGTGAGAATCAAAACTTACTGGCCAGACTTTGCTTTAATATTGATAATACCCTCATGATGTGTGGATTACCCCCATAAAGCAAAATGCCACAGTCCGTTTTTCAATTCGTCTTCATATTTTGTTGTAAATCTGGACAAAGTATGGCGGACATCACAGGAGGAACTCATTTTCGGATTTTTCCTAAGTGCAGGAAGAGACAAGAAGAAAAAAAAAAAAGAAATTTCAAGGCTATTTTCTGGTTTTAATGAACACTGCTAAACAATCGTCCAGCAGAGTGCAGCTGTTCTAGCTGCGTTCCCTCCATTGCAGCTGGAAAAGAGAAAATATTCCAGCTGGAAAGGGGAATATTTCCCCTTGTGGTCCTTTATGTCTGCACCACAAATTGACCGACAATCCACAAGATGGATGCTGACGTGAGAATAAAGAATCTCATAGGAACATAAACTGGTACAAACATGTTAAAATCTCTCTCTTTTTTCTTTTTTAAGGTTTTCATGTGATTGTTTCCCCAGCACCTGCCCAGGGTGTACCCCGCCCCTCGTTCCATGACCAAGTTCCTCAGGATAAGCAGGTATTGAAAACGGATGGACCGATTGATGTTTTCCATTCGCTTGGCACTCCCAAGTGCCTAATCCGGCTGTTATCGCTTTAGATTTAACTTATTTTCATTCAATCAAGTTTGTTACTTCTACAGGATAAGACAAGAATCTTCCAAATTTGTCCAAAGATGAGTGTTATTATTAAAAAAATTATTATTTTTTTTATTATCCAGTTACTCTCAAGAACCTAGCACTTTTCATAATTCCTGACAAGATTAATGTACGTTTCAATAAAAAAAAATTTTTGGATGTGCAGCATGTTTTTGAGGTTGGAAGGTGTCTTTGGCCTTCCCCTAATGTTTAATTCCTTCCACAGACTCCAAACTTCAGTATTGATAGGCAAAAGAAATAGTTTGATAAAAACTGAACAACAATGTTAAATGTGCCATGGGGTGTGAATACTTTTGGGCTGATCTGTATGTGAATTACCCTGAACAACAAATATGAGTCGAAAATACCAAAAATCATACTTCAAGTGCACTAACTGCACTTATCACTCTGTAGTTTTAATCTCTCCTACCTGCTATGACATGAGTGATCTGGATTTTCACTATGTCACAACATAATTTATACTTATTTGCTTATTTTGGACATCCATAAGTTTAGGGAAATTGTAATTTAATGCCATTCTGTGTTTCTACTGTATTTGTGAAGCTGTTGGAAAGGAAGTTCACCTCTGGCCATTTTTTTATCAGTTTGACCTGAGCCATGACGGTTAGGACTTGGGATTACACTGAGAAAAGTACTTAATTTTGATTTGATTTTTTTTTTCTTTTAGAAATATGTAGCCTAATGTATAAACATAAATAAATATAAGTACACCTTTTCAAAAAACAAAACAGAAACCCATGCTTATTGCCTTCAAGCATCACACTGTGTAACCGAGTCAGACCAGGCATATGTTTAACCGTGCAACAACATTAGAATTGACTAATCTTTGTTGTGACATTACGGCCCGTGTATAAACTTAATGATGAATTCTGTTTTTTCCCAGGCCACTGGGAAATATATTCATGAAATCTCAATGTCCGACAAAACCAGTCATCTTTTAAACAGAGCTTTGACTGTGACATACTATTCCTCATTTCCATTCCGGGGGAGGCTTTATTTTAGTCAAATAAAAATCCATTTTTCTTGCTCTACTTCTTCTTTTTTTTTTCCCCCCCTCCTCCGAATTCACTCTTAGCCCCAGTAATTGAACAGTAGTTGTTGAGGGCCCCAGCAAATGAAACTGCCATTGTAGCATCAAAAATAATCAATTTGATGAGTCTTGTATATACTCCCATACTCAACGTAATGTGATATTGATTCGCGCTCTGATATAGTACTCCTCTCGCGCACCAGAATGATTATTGGCTTTTGACAAATTCCATTGCAATATTTTATTTCACCCTCCCTCTCGGCCCAGCTGCCTCTTTTGTCTCAGAGCGCTGCTGCAAAAAGCCCACAGCTCCACTTCCCCTCTACAGCCAGACTTTATATGTTCGCAACCCACTCAAACAATAAAAAAACCCCTCGCCTCACTTGCTAGTCATCTGAAATCATCCGAGTTGATCCAATCAACTCGCGTCAAAGTGTTATATATCTCGGTTTGCCTTTAAAAAGATACAGTTTCAAATCCGTTGTCTCTTCGCTTTGATTCATCAATTCATGCCCACCTTTGAGTTAATGTTTCCCCGTGTTGTAAGACATTGTGAATAGCTCCCTTGAAAATCTAATACATTATTTAAATCCAAATCACCCTGCCCTGTCCAACTATGTTATAGATGACAATAATGCTGCCTTGGTGTTCACCCCCCCTCAACCCCTCCACGTTCCACACACACACACACACACACACCATAGATTTGAACTTCCATTTCTTCAGCTCGTGTTCACTTGCTCACTGTAGCTACAACAATGAATCTAAGGATTGATGGGGACCATGAAAAAGCTGTGGACAGACCGATGGTGGGATCATGTGATGACGGGATAAGGAATAATAGATTCATGAGGAGATGAATGGGATTCAGGTGCGGAAACGCAAATGAAGGAAGGAAAAGGAGGGTTGGACGGTGGGGTGGCAGAACGAGGGCGGCTGGGTGGGCAACAGTGGTAAAATGGAAAGATGGCACACCTCAACACACCAGGCCAGTTAGTATTGATTAGCGCACGTAATAAAGAAAACGAGAGACCTGGCTCCTGAGAGGACATGGCTCTCTTGGCGTCTGTTTTAACAAGGAATGCATTTGTATGTGTATATGTGGGCGTGCACGCGCAGGGGTGTGTGTGTGTGTGTGTGTGAGATCTAAAGCCATTAAATATGCCAATGCCTGCATTTTACTCACTGAAATGCCAAGGGGTGTCTACAGAAATGAATAAAAGAACAAGTACACCGTGCGTGTCTGTGTCAGTGTACAGCCTGTGCACGCCAGAGAACGTGCATGTGTGTGTGTGTGTGTGTGTTTGTGCCTGCTGCAGGCTGCAACCCCAGCATGAAAACACTTCATGCACACACATATACGCACACACAACAAGGGCCCACTCATGGAAAAATCAATATGATGGTGATAGAAATATGCTTGAATGTTCTCTAGGTGAGAGATTGATCTGAGCTCTACAGAGAATTTGTCCAAAACCAAATAATGGTTAAGGGCCAGCGACCTCCAGATCTCCACAGAAAACAATAATTAGAACCACACTGTGTGAGCCCACACTAAGCATATTAAGGCCAGAGTCAATGAAGGCTAAATGCTAACATAGCAAAGGTTGTGTTTCAATATGAGTGGAAAGAGAGAGAGAAGCTTTTAACAATTATGTTTACACTGTGTTTCAGCTTCTATCTTTGTTCGTTTAAGAAAAGACAGTCCCTTTGTTTACTAGACAATTTCTCTAGTTTACTGGTCACTCCCCTATTTGCACTATTATGTGTTTACTTATTATTCACTGTTCTTTTTATCATTCAGTCTATTTGATATGTGTGTGACATGAAGGAACATATGTGTATATTGCTCTTCATGTACAATTCAATTGCAAAGTATGTTTGAAAAGTATTTATATTCTCTATAATAATCTATAGAATTAGGTTTATTGGCACTGAAGCTATAATATCCTCCTTTTACTGCAATTGCTGACCAGCTTTTTGCGTGTTTCCGATAATGTTTTGACAATTACATTTTTTGGTGGTAAACCACAAGTTATAGAGGATGGAGATCCTGATCTTTACCTCCTCTCACAGATTCATGATTCAGGCCACGTCAAAACATTTGTATTATTTCACATGAGAAAAAAAACAAAAAAACATGCTGAAACATATAAAATTAAAAGATTACATTAAATGTAAATGTGCAAGAGACAAGAAAACCTGTGAGAATTTGGTATACTTTGGACAAAGGATGAAGCTCAGTTGGGTTAAGTTTTTGCTTCACTTTTTACTTCTCCTTCCAAAATAACCCTTTGCATTTCTGCTTACTGTGAGGAAATCTTAATTCTTTTCATTACTGATACTTCCTTCAGTTTACATAGCCATAAAAAGACTGCTCACACTTGAACAAGTACATAAATTCTCTTTCAGTATAAGCACAGTTTATTATAATTCTCAGAGGAGAAGCCTTATTGTGGACACATTGTAAATATATTGAGATGCCTTGGCTTACCTATTACCAAACAAAGGAAACTTTATGATTTGTAATTAATCTACAGTCTTCATTTAAAAACTTGAAAGTTCAACGTCATAGTTCATAGTCAAATCTTGAAAGCCTTCCTCATTTCTGAACCCCTTAAAGTTGTAAAATTATCTTTGAATCAGAAATGAAAACCTGCACCATTTTGTATCATTTTATTTAAAAAAACAAACTGCAGTACAGCTGAGAAAATGTATGGATGGACAACATAAAATGTGCTTTTTAATATTTATATATATATTTTACTTTTATAAATAAAACATGTGATTTTCTGAGTTTTCACTTCCACAAAAATCACCCAGGCAACTTATTGCTTGTGCTGGTGTCCATTTTTGTCCCTTATATGAGGAGAGACAAAAGTCTAATTTATCCATTAATGTAAAATGAGACAAAATATTCCCATTGAAGCAATGGTTAAGCAATAATTCAAACAGATTGTTTGAACAAAATTCAGATTTCATTACTAGTTGTTCATAATCTAAAAGCAGATTGTTCAGTAAATGTTCATGTATGAACATTTACTGAACAATCTGCTTTTACATGGAAGGACTGACAGGACGACTTGATCTCACCTATGAAATCTATTATCAGCCCAAACATTTCTTGAGTGATGAGTCTCCTACAGGAAACAACAGCTGTATGTGCAAATCATGCATATAAATCAATTGCAGAGGCCCTACGTACTTTAAATGCACCCATTAATTAAGCAATGTCAGACACAATGAACCGTGAAGTTCATTACATTTTTAGCATTCAGACCCAGGATTATTTGAAGACTGCATGAGAGGAGAGGAAGATGGGTTTACCTAATGATCAGAACTATAGCTCAAAGTCAGGCAGATGCCAGAGAAAATATAAGGAACGTTTTTTATGAGAGGAGGCAGCAGAACAGAGGGCTGTCTTAGCAATCTGCAACACGCAAGAGAAAATGAGATCAAAAAGTAAGCAAAGAATTATAACTAGCTGTTTTCTCTTTCAGCTTTCACCTCAGAGGAGCTACTCGTGATTCCCACTTGATCAATTTGATGGAAACGTTCGTATTTTCTCAGAACCAGATTTTCCATTGTTGATTTGAATTAAGCATTCAGCACAAGTGGAGAAGAAACAGCTTCTTTGTTGGACGCTTTATGAAGTTGTACACAGATTTCCAAATTAATAAAAATCATTTGTCTTTATAAAGTGGTTCCAAAAGAATGACGTTATGTTAGAAACTAACCCATTTTAAAAGATGCTACAAAACAGATCCTTCATAAAAAAAATCCTTTTCACTTTGCACCATTTAATGTAAAGAGTCTGCAGGCCCATCTTTAGCATAAATGGATTTTTATGATAAGGTTAGTTGGGTCTCATCATATTTTATGTCCTATCTGATACTAGTGTTGAGTTTTTTGGGCAGCTACATCAAACAGTATTTGCTTATATCCATGCCGATGGTGGAGCGGGATCATAGCATGATGCTGCCTCCACCATGCACCATTGTGTTGTTTCAGCTGAAGCTATTAGCAATGCCACTGATACAAGTAACCTGCTAAATAAGCAACCTAGGTCAATCTCAAAGTTACTCAGAAAAGCTTTTTTGAAAACCCTAAAGATCAAATGGAGGTTCAAGTCATCCATTCTGCTGGTTATATTTTCAAATGTTTGTTGGATTGACCCATAAAATCTCTATCTCTGCTGAGATAGATGTTCCCTGGAATAGTTTCTAGTGTGCAGTATACCATACAAAGGAGTAGTCGCTATAAAAAGGTAAACGGCGTGTGAAGTGTCATACTTTAACTTTGGCTGTACGACTAAAATACCCATTTATAGATATTTTATTTAACTGGTAAGTATGTTTCAATAGCGCAACCTTTTTATTCATGAAGTCTTCTCAAAAATCAGTTGTAACTATGAGCTTTTCTTCCAAGAAGAGCAACATGCAGAGTTGTTGCTAAGAATATTTGGTTCAAGTATTTTTTTTAAGACAACAGGAGAATTTGTGGGTAAGGGTGGATGGGTGGGTGGGGGGTAAAGGGGGGCTCAGAGAGACGAAGCTTGGCCCAGCTGCCTGGCATTAAGCAATGACCTCTGCATAATGAAAGATGGCGAAAACATTTCCCACTCATTACAAGGTTCCACACTGTGACAAGATTTGCATATTCATATTTTTTTTCCCTTCACCCCCATCGCCCCTTTTCACTGCAAATTATTATTATTATTATTTTTTTCTGTGAGCAGGACATCTGCCTCCCCTGACCAAGCTCTGGTAGAGGAAAAATAAATAAATATGTGTGTAAATGTAGCGTCTCTATCCAGATGCCACAAAAATATGGCACGGCGTCGACGTCGTCGCTCGCTGCAGCCGCACGCGTCTTCTTCGACTTAAGCACCAGGAAATCAAGTTCAGGGTCAGTGGAGAGGAATACAGGTTTGACAGATAAACTCAATGGAGAATTTAAATTTGCTTTGATTTTTATTGAATGGTATGCCGCTATGATACTTGTATTCTGGTGCAAAGAAAGGAGTGTTGACCTTTTTCAGTAAATTAATTTGGCCCAACTTGCAATAAGTAGGCTACAGCTAAAAAATATTAATTTTTAAACTATATAAAAAATTTATGTTGACATATTTTACATACAACCATGGTTTTTTTTTAAGTTCTTTTATGCATGAGCCAATTCCTTGAGGGACTTTCATTGATCAAAAAGTTGCCAAAACGCATAGTTATATTTCAGCTTCAAATAAAAAAAGACTGACATGTTAGCAAAAAGTGCAGTAGTATTCCCAATCAAAAGAAATACAGAACAGAAGTGTTTGCCCTGAAAACAATCATAGAAGGTTTGAAATTATTAATAATAATAAAAAAAACACACACACAGGATGAAAAGTATGAGTTGAAATCCCATCTATTTAGTTGGGCAACTTTAATTCAACTGAATCAGTCTGAGCCGGAGCCGCCAACCTTGCCCGGAGAGTCGCCGATCTCAACGAGAAGCGTAACGATCACCGTAGCACTTCTGAATACAAACTGTTTTATGTGAACACCTCGAGCTGAGGGCTACATAAATATAGAATTAGTCAAAGTGTTATTTTTTCTTCTTCTTATGTTTTATTTTACCCCCACCCCTTCTTTCCTCACTCTCCAGAAAGATCCCCAGGTTCGGGCTGGCTTCGAGCATATGTGGGCACCTACTTCAAAAAGTTGCAGCTCCCATATGATAGCTCTGTAAAAAGGTTTTCTTTTAACTTAAATCAGCATATGTGTGGCGCGCAGACCTAGCGGCATGTTTTTCTCCCTCAGAAATAATTTCTCCCAGGGATCAATTTGAAATTTAAATTGCACCGAAGTGGTGTTTGTCATTAACAATCAAATATTTGAACCTGTGAATTACCTTTGGCTCCCCTCCTTCCCCCTCTGTACCTGCGCTTCCCTCAGTTTTGAACAAATTGCATGGGGCATTGTTTTGATGGTTTTGAGTAAAGAAAGATGGCGATTCTCTAGCAAAATATAAAATGAGAAAGACGGCAGAGGGGAAATAACATCAAAGACATACATGAAAGAAATGAACACAACAATCAAATATTTTTCTTGTGTTGAATAATTAAAAAGAAAAAAAACATGATCATGTTGCCCTTTTAAATAGAGGAATAGTGCAAGTAAAAATAACCCACTAGTTTGAGTAAATTGGTAAGATGACAAAGGTAGAGTATTTAGAGAAAGGCAAAGCTTCATCTCTGAAAGGGAGAATTTCTGCTTAATGTTCATTAGAGGATTGATTGAATTGGGGGGTGTAGCGCTGTCACTGTTAATAGAGTCATTCCTAACTAGCCTAACTGGCTCTGGCTAGTGTCACACAAACAAGAGGGCAAGATGAAAAAAAATATATACAGTATGTAGTGCCAAATGATCTCTAGAATCAGCTAAGCTTAATGATTTCACAAGCATCTTAGAGGTGTAATCATAATATATTTCAATTGTATAGCGATTTTCTAAATACTGAGACACTTTGTAGCCAGTACAAAGCATTTCCTTTATTCTGTAACGTGCCTTGTGCAAGCATTCATTCAATTTTACTCTATATTTTCCATGTTACAATTTTAAAATATTCTGTTCTGTTTTTACATGAAACAGGAATACAAGATTATATGTGGCTAAAAAATGACAATCCGTGTCAATCTCAATCCACCATCTCCACGGTGACACATGGCTTTGGCAGCATTGAGATGTTGGGATGCTTTTGTTCAACCTGGGATGCAAATTAAAGCCCAGTCTTCATCCTGGAACTTAGGCTGGGCAGAGGTTCACCTTCAAGCAGGGCAGTGACCCAAAACGTACAACCAGAGCTATTTTTGGATGTTTCACATCATAGCATGGCCATGTGTTAGAACCTACTCAAATTCCAGACTTAAATCCAGTTGTTATATAAAAGAAAAAAAAGAAGAAAAGAATGTACTTCAATTTAACGCATTTCTTTGGTTTCGTTTTCTCTATTTTAAGACTGTGAAGGCCCAACTGCCTTTTGGAGCTGAATGGATATTCAATATATGCGAGTGTGCTGTGCTGTGTGTGTCCATATGCAGTGTCCCTGGCACCCCAGGGCCACAGCTATGATGGTTTAAACATGGAGGTGAGCAGCAACTTCAAGGCCAAAGTAAGGCATATTCTTGATAATGATGAGCACAAATGGCCGCTATGACCATTCGACGAGACCCCGGACTTGATCCGTAATGGCCAGCCATAAAGGGGAAATCATCATCAATGAAAATGACAGGTTATTAAGATCAGATTTTAGAGGGGCGATGGCTTTAGTATGATAGGTTAGCCATCCATAAAAAGCTCTGAACGACATCAGTCGTGCTCCCCATCATCCTGCACCCTGCGCCAGAGACACATGCTAATAAGCTCACAACCGTTAATTAAGCAATATGTGTAAGTAGGCGGCCATTACAGCCTGATTTGTGAGCCAGTTCATTACACTAAGCACCGGCCAGCAGACACATATTCAATACAAATCAAGCTGGCCTGAAAATTATCCTGTTTAATGTGAGGCCAAAATTGATATTTTATCACTTGTCTTCTGATTAGTGACTTTAGGAATCTTCATATTTCATTCAGCTGAGGCAGTGTGCGATACCTGACAGCATGCAACTGTTAAGAGAGTTGTCCGAGTGTTTATTGACGTTGTTAGGTCACAGATGACTTGTCAGTAGGGTTTGCCTGCATAGAATCTCAGAGACAAAATGTTGCAACCCACAGCACCACAAAATGTACTCAAAAAAGTACATTTTGTGTCCATGTTTTGTGTCAGTGGAGATTTCTACATTTGATCCAAAATTGGATCTAGGATCTCTACTGGAATCCCTGCCTGAACGCATCTACCCGTACCGACTCTTTTAATTTCGTCAGCAGAATGCAGTCACAATTTGCACAGCCTGTTTCTCATGACTATTATTGAACAAAACTTTGTTGATACAAAAGGTATTGATTTTCCCAAACAATCTTTAAGAATTCCTTAATATTTGTATTACCACCTTTGTGTCGCTGTCATGTAAAGTGGTCAAACACTTGTCATTAAATGTCACAAAGTTCAAAGGAAAGTAAAACGTTGATGAAGTTGAGTCATTTTTCTTTGTTACCACAAAATTTGCATCCAAACGACTACAACCCAAGCAATCAGCAAATCACGTAAAAAAAAAACTGAGTAAACATGCTAACATTAGCCTAGCATTATACTTAGCATAAATAAATGTTTTTGTAATAAACAGCTGTTGCTATCTAGAAACACTGAAATTTCTGTGTCAAAAATATTATTGACTAATGTGTAAGAACACAATCAAATCTTCACGTGGTCTTCGTTGTTACTGAGGGAGGTCTGGCAGTCTTGCAAAACTCGAGCCACATCCACTGCCTGCGATCGGCTCCACACGATTGGACCCTAAAGGGCAGAGAACATTTAAAGCAATATGGCTAAGACTTTCACTTAAATGAACTGTATCCGATTAACAATAAAGTTTACATTTCAGGAGAAGTATCAAAGTAACACTTACGGCCAAACAGTTTTTTGCGTTTCCGTAGCTGGAGGGAGATGCTGGCACCCGCCTTGTCCTCTCTTTGACGGGATGAGCTCTGATGCAGGCAAGAAGGCACCTCCTTGGTTGCATTGTCCAATCCATGTAGTTCACCAATCACCTTCAGAACAAAAAAGGACCGCTGCTATATTGCTTCTTATGATCATCTAGACGGCTTGATCAAAAAATTCTCAAAAACGTCTTCTTTTGCAGCATTGGGAATATGTTTATATGAAGCTGAGCTATAATCCAAACTCTACTGGGAGCAGATGTTAAATTGCCAAACAACAAAAGTGACTCATTACTTCAGAGGACTCGTATTCTATGCTTGAGAATCTATTGCTGGCGTCGCTCAGACCACTGCATCTGGTGCTTTACACCGCACTTGCTGATTTAAGGAGAGGAAGTGATTAAAACACTTGATTTTAATCAATTTTATGGGTGACTCAATGTAGACAATATACTGTATTTTACTCAGGACCTACTACAAGATCTACTTGGGTACAGATATCGGAAATCCCACTGAAACCTCTCTGGAAGCCCTTACAAAAACATCTTTTTACAGCGTTTTGTTTGAGATTTTACTATATTAAAACATAAGTAACCCATTTTAGCAACATATAATATAAACAGTCAACTATAGGAGGAAAAGAGGGACATCAGAAAAGGTCTCGCCAATTTCTCTGTGATGTTAAACCAGTATAAACTTGTCTGATAATTACACGTCGTATGCTTCCGAGACGTTTTCCTGTCAAACAGACATGGCTGCTAGGGAGGCATCAGTCTCCTGATGCAACATACTGCGATGAGCCAAGGACATTCCTTTGTCTCTTTCCAAAAGTGTCTTTTCATAACACACACACACACACACGGCCCCATACCCCCTCACACAGAGAGAGAATACAGAGCACACTAACTTCCTGTGCAAATCAAATTCATATTTCTGACGGTCACTGTCGACCTTACGGCAATGAAGCATCGGCCCTAAGCTCCACAGTGGCAATCAAACATGCAGCAGAGTAATTACAAGAGGGGGGAAGATGGAGAATTGATGCAGTTTGTCAATTAATGTTGCTGCAAGGTGTTTCTGCGAAAGGTTAACTTCTTCATATTCTCTGCATGCTAAATTAGGTCAATATTGGTCCAGTAAAGAGACGTCGTCATTTGAAGATGGACAGTAGGCTGACTCATGCCATTTTTTTTAAAGAAACAAAACAAAACAAAACAAAAAAAACCAATATTGACAAATTTAATGGAATGTCATGATGAAATCTAAGCTACTCTTCGATAGATTATTTTTTTGTTTTCAAAATATTGCTACTGCATAAAGATCCTCTACAAATTTGTTTTCTTTGTAGTCTTAAAAATCCGCTACCTACATGGGCGATAACCTCTCCTAATTGCACCGCAACACTTTCACCCCTGCTGAAGCTAAGATAATTACATGTCAGCTAATAAAATCTTACTGTTAAATAAACTGCACACCTTTTGTTTCTGCGACTGAGCACATTCACAAGAAGGAGAAAAGAAAAAGCACCAGAAAAATTGCAGGGAAAAGTTCTTTTATTTATTCAAGTCGCTGGAGATGCTCATCATCAGCGCTTTTTCCGAGCCATAAATAATTTGCAGAGAGAGGTAATATTCAAGCTGGCAGAGCCTTAGTTGTGCATCTTTAATGGAAGTTTTACAGAAGCTGAGCCAGTTCTTGCATATGCTGCTGTCACCCATATGGAGGAAAAGGAGACAAAAGGAGCACAATTGGCTTGTCCTATCTTTTTATAAGTCCGCCGACACTTAAATGCTAGCCTCAGAGAAAAAGCGGCACAGGGGGACATAAACCCACTGTGGTTTTAGGAGGGAAGATAATGACTTTGCCTGCATTAATTTCTTCATCAGCCATCTTGTTTCTACAGACAGAGTGGTTATGAGTCCTTCTCTGAAGGTCCTAGCTTATATGGATGCCTTTCCGTACATAATTTTGGCCCTAACGGTTGTTGTCGACAGCACATTTTGCGAGTCGGCAGCTGTGGAACATCTGTTTATAGGTAATGAGTATTTGGAAAGCTACACCTCACTTTACCTTTAATGGCTTTTATTGGAGCGCACTGATGGGAAAGGAGCTTTAACTTCTTGTTTTGTTGGGATTCAGCGAGAAGATTCTCTCAGTAGGGTCAGAAACACACACACACGCACACACACCTGCCTCTGGCTACAGACTCAGTGAAGGCACATGATGGATCATTAATATTAACTTTTTAAAGCAGAATTCAACATGCAAGTCAATAAAGAGTTCATTATTGTTATAGTTTTGACTAAACATTCTCAACGGTAACTTTACTATATTTCAACTAATTGCAAAGGATGCAGCACAAACAACTTTCAGTCAACATGAAATGTTTCACAACTGCTGAATAAACAAAAGATTTTTTTTTTTTTACTGACTTACGACTTTTGTTGTCTTTCACTCCCAAATGAACAGTTTTTGATCTGCCTTCATTTCAATTGCTCCAGGCACTAAGAACCTGCTTTTTCTTTCTTTTCCTTTTTTTTTTTTACTGTGTTCACTTAAAGTGCAGATTTGGGTGTGATTTGGAAACCTGCTGGCCTTGAAAGTTCTGGTCATGTTAGACTCAGTGAAACAAGTTCTTCAGGGCACCTCTGCACAAACAAACAGGACTCCTTCAAGGAAATAAGTCATTTCTAAATATTTGCTCAGTAACTGAAAAGGCGAGATGACCATTTAACTTCTAAGATAGAGAATATTGGTCATATTATCTGCACAATCCAATTAGAATATATGCTGCCCTGTGAAAGTTTTCACACAAACATTTTTTCCCCCATTTTGTCATTATACAACCTCCTGTGTGTAATTTGTTCTCGGGATTAGTAAAGCTGTTGTGTGACGATTTCAGAAGTCTGTTTGAGAATATATTTGGATTTACATAATTATGGAGAGAGAATAACACCAAAATGGCCAGAAAATGATAGAAATGTTTAAATCAAGGTTAGGCTACAATAGAATATTAAAATATTTAATCATTAATTGCAATGCTCTTAACTTGTACTTAGAATGTCTATATCTTGTTTTTTAGTTTTACTTTATCACACAAATGTTCTATGAAATATGTTAAGGTTTGAAGATGTGAAAACAAAATGAACATACAAACTATTTAAAGGCAAAAAACACATAGATGTGTTAAATGAACAAACAGACATACAGTACTGTGAATTTCTGGACCTTGGTGTGTCAACTTTAAACTTTTGTGGTATTTGTTCTCACCTGCCTACTTTTTTATTCATCTTGTGAGCTTGATAAATAATAACCCTTTGTTTGATGTGCATGCTGCTGCCAGAATTAAGCATAGACCACTAATAAAATCAGCTGAAGTGTTTTTACAATGGCCTGCATAAACCCAGTCTATATATTTAGGACTAGATTACTTTGGACTATGTAAAGTGAAGATCTGTTCTTTCAGGCGGAAGGTGATCAGTTTTATGTGATGTGCTGCTTGGCGGTGTTATCGCTCTTCTCTACCAGCTGGTGAAAAACAATGCCATCAGCATCACTTGCTACCTAAAAGCCTTCGCCTGTGAACAGGTGAAAAGCGCAGACCAAAGTGACATGAAGTGCACCAGAAAGGAGAGAAATATAAGCAACACAAAGAGCGTGAAATAATTTTCCATGGACGGTGACATCTACATGTGGCTTCTGTGAATTCTCGGTTGCCGTTTGAATGCAGAAGTCCATTGTCATAAACTTTCTTCTTCTCACAAAGAAAAGATGCTGTGATCAATGGTTTTATTGCTAGAAATTAGTGGGAACATCTGTTTGTGTGCTTGCAGAAAATTAATTGCTTTTACCATTTCGTTTGTTTTTGCACTGTGTCTATTTTCAGTGATGAACAATCCTCCTTGTTATGTCATTTACCTTGCTCAAGTCTATAGGCTATACACACATAAACAGACCAGCACCGAAACAGATATACCACCATCATGTTTTGTTAAATAAGCTCATTTATCTGGTGGTTTATGATTGAGGACCATTAGGACATAACAGAGCCTCAGAGCTAATTGTTGGCACATCAAGCATTTTCTCTCCTCACTTCTTTGACATTTCAACTTTAAAATATTAATTTTGTTGAGACAATCCAGGTTGCTTGGGGTGTGACAGAATGATTGAAGACTGAATAATACATTCCTGCTTCAGCGGCAGCTCTTTCCACAGATTTTGAGTAACTTTTGAGTATGTAAGTAAATTGTATTTATTATTTACATGGCCCTTTTCACAGACAGAAATATCAAAAAGTGCTTTGCAGTATATTATAGAACACAAAACGCCACATAAAATGACAGTTAATAAACACAATAAAATAAGGAAGAGCGAAGAGAATGCAGTAGTATCCTAATTACCAAGAAGTCTTTAAAAAGAAAGCCGCCTTTTAAGAAGTAACTTTTAAGAAGTTAAATGTGGAAGTCGATCAGAAAAAGTTTAGCATCTTTCCATCTATTTTCTGTGCTTGCTCAACGTTATAGGGACATTATAAGAGAGACAGGAATAGGCAGCCAGTCCGGTGCAGGGCAACACAGAGCCACACATGACAAAAAAACCCAAAAACACAGACATATACACGGAGACTCAATGTCATCAAGTGACCAAACAACATTACTTGCACATTTTGGAGGTAGCTGGAGTACCCAGAGAGTACACACACATGCATGGGAGGTTGTTCAAACTCCATGCAGACAGATCTCATTCCAGGTTCCAGGAAACTTCATGCTGAAAGGCAACAGTGCTAATAACAGTGCCACCATGGTGACCCATTCATCAGAATGTGAATTCTGTTATGTTTTTTGTGTGCATGTAGAGAAAACAGCGCTGCATAAACCATAAAGGTTTGTGTCACAACTTGCTGCAAAATTTAAGCTATTTCTGGTGCTGCATAGTTTAGATATCTGATAGTCATCATTGTCTTAATTTAATCATACCTCACTGCATAAACATTCACTTTGAGTCTTCTTCTGATTGTAACGACGTAGAGCAAAGAGCTTTGTTGTTACCACAACCCGGATCAGATAAGGTATGATGGCTTCACAAAGCAAAGAAAAACTTTTTTTTAGTGTCCAACTGTTAAAATGGATAATCTAAAATCATTGTAATTTATTCCAAAATCAATTACCCTACGTCATTGGACATTGGACAATTACCCAATGTCATACCCTGCGCAATTGTCTACAGGTGTTCCTCTGGAGTGTATACCAGGTCTAACTCTATCCAACATCTACATTCGTAATACTCTCCGTACTGCTGGAAGTTCTTTAATCAATTTATATGCTGATGACAATATTTTATACAGATCTATTGGAACCTTGAACACTTTACTTTTCATATTAATCCATCTTCAATATGCCTTCTCCACACTTCACCTTCTTCTGAACATAAGCAAACCCAAACTCATGATTTTTACTGTAGCTTACCACAGACTCTGTCCTCTCAATAATTCATTCCAAATGATGTGAAGTTTCTGATCCATGGAGCTGCTTGTGATTTGCATGTATTATTTTTTTTCTTTTGTTCCTCTATTATGGTTATGTTTGTACTTTTTTTCTTTTTCTTCTTACCCAAAACAAAGACTCAATAATTTCAAAGGATGAATAAAACCAGAATAATAAAAGGCAGAAGTCTTAGTAGTACAAAAAATGGAATAATGGGCATCTTTTTTTTTTATCCAATGAGCACCAGACATGCAAACAATTCTGCTTGGAAAATGGATACGTTGCCCAAAGAACCATTAAATAAAAAACCTCTTCTTTAATCTCACCTCAATGATAGTCCCATCAGGTTGTCGGAGGAAGTGTCTGTATCTCTGTTTTAGCCCACTCAGGTACAGAGTTTGGATTACGACATGAGTGCTGGTCTCGCTCTCTGGTGGCAAACCATCCTCAGTGTGAGGCTCATCACCGGGGGCAGAGGGGCTGGAGAGAAAGTCCTCTGCTGTCCAGATAGAGTCATAAACCGCCACCTGCTCACCACAGGCAAAATGACAGAAATATGGATGGCATTGTTCAAGTCAGATACTGATAAGTGTTTTTTATTTTATTTTATTTTATTTATTATTACAATAAAGAAATGAAATGGTTAAAAAAACAAAGCACACAATAAGGGAGTCCTAAGGGAACTGAAGGGTAGCAGGTATAGTGACAGGCTGCGTTTGAGATCATATGAGCGGTATAATCCAGATTGCCGCTTTGTTCATGACTCCTCTCTGTGTGTTCATGTGCGGGGCTTACACACCTGTAATGTGCTGCTCTTCCATATCAGGGTGAGACATGGGAGCCGGCGGGGCATGTAACATGTTATATAGGTCATGTAACTCGAAGTCATCCATGTGTGAAGATCATGGAAGCTCATTCCCCTCTGTGAAAGTGTTTATGGCTGAAGGCTGGAATGTTGATTTATCAGATCTCTTATACATAAAATCAACAAATTAGCAAAATATACATTTACAAACGACAATGTACAATATCCAACTAGAAAGGAAAGTAATTGCGCTTTGCGTTTTCACATCTTAAGACTTGCAGTGCCTTTGCAAAACATTCCTATCCCTCTAATTGTTTTACCTCGTCACAACCACTACCTTTAAAGAATGTTATAGGGACTTTATATGATAAACCAATGTAAAGGTATGCATCATTTTTAAGTGGAAAGAAGATATTTAGCATAGTTTTTCAAATATTTTGAAAGTAAAAATCTAATATGTATTGCATATGTTTCCACTCAGCCTGTTTGAGTCAAAACTTGGTAGAACAACTAAAACTGCAGCTCCTTTTGAACATTGAACAACTCTTTACTATTTTTTATATCTAAAAACAGTTATTTTTTTCAAATTCTTGATTGGAGACAAGCTCAAACGGTTTCAGACAGGGTGGTCAAAATTTTATGACCACCCTGTTATCAATTGGAGTTTGTATGAGCCATCAAGACCACCTATTGCAGCTCTGGTTATATGTTCAGGTCATCTGAGGGATTAAAATGAACAAACTTTCAAAACAAAACTACAAGGAAACTTATAACTAAGGAATAACATGAATATGAAAAACACAAAACAAAGAGAGAACACAAGATAAAAGATCATCACATGAAATCCCAAATAAATAAAAAAAAACATTAAAGTTTGTGGTTGTGACGTGATAATGCTCAGGAGGTATAGATACTTTTGCAGTCCACTGTCAAAGCCATTAAGTGAATTTCAACCAGGCAGCAGGCTCACAGTAGTGAATCCTACACACATGCGCACCCCCACCCCCCACCCCCCCCCACACACACCCAGTCAGAGTCATAAAGAGAAGAAAGTTCTTCAAGGTGACCCCCTAATTGGCTGTGTAATTATGATTCGTTTAAAAATAAGGAGAAAGAAAAAAAAAGGTAAACTCATTCAGTGGGCCATGAGTGGCAGGGTCAAACTGAAGGAGGGGCGGCGTATCAATGTCACCCTCATACTTATAAACGCAAACACAACTCTAGGCACTTCGCTGAGAAAACAGTGGAAGCCATTACCAAAGCTGTAATTAGAGACATAGCATAAAGAGCAAGGCAGACACTCCAGTAAGTAGAAAGGCCCTCATTGTCAAAGTGTCAAAGAGGCACAAAAGCAAATAAGAAAAAGACTGCAGCATACTATGTAAGAGAGAAAGGGAGAGAGAAAAAAGACAGAGAGAGGGAGAGAGAGAGAGAGAATGTTTGGTCTACGGATACAGGAATGCATCTCTTCCGTTCTAATTTAGACTCTCATTAGAGAAATCGCCTCAACTGTGCTTTGCTTCAAGCTTGGCCTCAGCCCACACTAGTGGTAACTGATTACTTGAATTTCTTAAATAATCAGCACCTCTGCAAGGCAGTAATCAGTCTGTTTGGATAGCATGTGTACGTTGATGTTTTCTTTTTCTCTCTCTCACTCTCTCAGAGAGTGAGAAAGTTGCATTTCTTCCAATACAGTCATGTTTTTATTTGTGTAGGAGCGTGTACAATATTTTATTTGAAAGCTTGTCCTAATACCGGATTCACAGGTATCTGGCAATATTTCAATAAGACCTGACACCTGTACGTCAGGTATCAGGTTGTGAAGAAATTTGATCTGGTTACATTACAACAAAACTTCTGAGTTAGAACAACTTATTTGTATAGACTCTTGTGGTGTACATATAAACTAGAATTAAGTGGCAGTAAGGTGAATGACCTTGTTGCTGTAAATTAATTATGATTGCCATTTCTGTGCCAGTGTGTGGTATGACAACTGCATGACTGCTTTGACGCAAAAGTTATTACATAGCATTTTCGGCCTTGTGAAAATCATATAAATAAAGCTTGAATTATTGATGTCACATCCAACCAACATTTACATATTGGTACCAAAAGGACACAAAATGGGTTGCAAAGATAGAATGGCATGGGGTTAGATGCATTTTCCAGTTTGAGCTGCTTTTCTTAATATCAGTTTAAAAACCCAGCTAATACCTGGAATCTAACTTATAGATTTTGTATTTAACTAAACCAGACCTGCCCCTAACAAGAAAACATGTGCTCATTACAATATTCATCAAGAAATAGTCAGGTGAGTTCTGGTAGTACGCAAGTTAAAAACAATGTGATATCATCTCCCTACCATGTGCATATCATGTGAGACTTACTTTGCAGAGAATCTACTTAGCAGCAATGTTTTTTCTACTGGCCCACGGGTCCAACTTTTAAAAAGAAAATGCTCTGATACATAAACATTCAAATTGAAATGGTCTCTTCTCACAACTTACCTTGCATTTATAGTGTAACAGATTGTTAGAGTATCATTGTATAAAGGTCTGATACAGTACATACATACGGTACTAGTTTTCTGGTTGAGGATGTCATTAGATTCTTAAGTTATCTAAACAAATTGTAAATTAAACATATTTTCCCTCCACTGGCCACATGTGTGGTTGTGACTCAGTTATGGCCCTTCACCAGAGTTCTGAAAACCAAGCTGTACAGTGATGATAGAAACACTATGCATTCCGAGTCTATGCTATACGTCACTTTGGTTAAACACACCTGCTCAAATTCTCTGTTGTGATTGAGCAAGAGTATGTATTTTGGCTTGCATGAAAATAGGTTTGTTTTATGTTAGCCATGCTACCATCCTACACTAATTAGCACGTGAAATCAAGTTGACAAGATTAGACAAAAGCTTGAAAAGGTGTTTGTGTGTTCTGTTTGGATGATGCCATTTCATGCAATGCACCATGGCTCTCAGGAAGCATCACTGCTGAGACACAAAAAGGAAAGAGCATTAGAAGAGGCCTGTCTGCTCAGCACTACTCTGTTCTGGTCTGTTGTGTTACGTTATGGTGCTACTCTGGCTTCTAGCCCCAGCTTGAGTGCTCTCTCCACTCCACCATTGTTCCATTTGATAGCACTAAGTGACTGATTTAGGTTCAATGCCTGCATGGAGCAGACAGGCCAGCTGTGGGTTAAGCAGATAGCATTCAAGTGAGTTAACCCAATTCAAACCCAATCAAGTCAGGATTTATTGTCGAGGTCTGTATTTAGAAATCTGATAGAGTCTACATCAGTCATTTGACTTGTATCAGGAAAGACGGGTCTTGTTTTCTTTTAGTGGAAGACTATAAACGGCAAACCATGTTTTCCAGCAGGGACATAAATTTTGAAATTTGCAGACATTACCACAAATCAACATTGGAAGAGAAGGAGAGACACGGGATCAGGAAGTGGGGATAGAGCATCTGCTGTTTGACTCCATGGTTCACCATATAGTCTGTTTTTTTCTGGGGGAAGATGCAATTTCACACCCACCATTCCATATCATAGTGCAAATGATGAGGAAAAAAAATCAATCAGGCTGAATAGAAGAGCACAATTTTAACAATACATCATGACTTGTCACTCATTTGAGTGTGGACACACATTTCTCAGACAGTCCGTTTAAGTGAAGCACTATTTTTGTAGATTTGCTGTTGTTCCATACCCTTTTCATTCTCAAATGATGGACTAAACAGTGCCTATGATGTGTCAAAAGGTTTTAGATTGTTTTTCCCCCCAAACCTGGCCTTTACCTTCCCTGGTCTGTCTGGTGTGCTATTTAGTCCTTGCGATGCTGTAAGTTCAATAATGTTGTCTACCAAAGACATTCACAGAACAGCTGAGATTTTACTTGCATTACCCGGCAAATGTTTGAACTCAGTTATGTGACTTAATGAGGGGAATTATTTTAGGGGTTATAAGGCAAAGAGAGATGAATACTAATTTACTCCACACTTTTCAGATTTTTATTGTGAAAAATATGTTTCTATTTTCTCATATTCTCATCTTTCCACTTGAAAAAAATATGTGCTGCAACGCAATGTTATATTGCACAAAATACGTTCATGTTTTCAGTTGTAATTCAGGGCAGTATAGCTACTTTTACAAGGCAAATTGTCTGACACTTTGTGTCATGCCAGTTCTTAAGTGCATGTCTGCTATTGACTTTCATGGAACAGCATTTTTTTTTTTCACAGTGAATCCATCTGGCTTAGCCTGCTGACAACCAAAGCAGTTCAACCTAAGGACCTTGTTGTAAGCCTCGCTATTCTTCAGTGCTCAAAACAGTGTGTCAAAAAAGGAAAAGGACCTTCAGGCAAATTAGAAAAACATTCACCGTTAAGAGATGCAATTATTAATCTACCTTTTGGAATACTGACATGGACCAATCAGTGATTAATAAACACAAACAAACACAGCCCTAGGTAGAGTTAATTTTGTGAACTAAATATTAACATTTTATTGAGAAAAGTCTTGGCACATGTCAACCAGTATTTATGTTTTAAGACACATGTTTGCGCACATAGTCGACGGTGTAAATTATGTTTGCCTGGTTGGTACTGAAAGGAGGCAAGATGGAGGAGTCTGCACCAGCAGGCGAGCTGGCTACTGTCCAGAACAGGAGCCTAAGGCATGGACAACAACAGGCTTGTCAACCCCTCTGATTGTTTAATGATTGATCCAAACTAGATAGCTGTCATAATCAGTTTATGCATTTCTTTCCAAGATATACCTCGCCGTGTTTGATTTAAACTATTTGCATATTCCTCATGTTTCAGATGTTTTGATTCCCTGGCATAATAACGTGGCACTCCGTCATCTGGGATTGTAAGATAAGAACAACCATGAAAAACAGGTTTTCTGCTAAGAATAGTTTGCATTGTGCATCAGCTGTAACAATTCGGCCTATGTTTCATGGCATGTTGTTATTTAACTAGTTCTCGTTGGTAATCAGCCTAACAGAGCTTGTCTAGCAACTTGACCAGTGTGTGACTTGTACAGTACATGTCTTCCTGTCTCCCAACTTTCTCTGCCTTTCCATTGACCACTTGAAAACAAAGTTGCTGACCTTTCCCGGGTCTTGCCACCTGCATCTTTCCCAGCTATTTCCCAGCCCTCGCAAATTTATGCTGTGAGAAGGCAGGAGTTTTCTCCACTGACATGATCCTTTTGGTTTATAGTTCTGTCCCACTTGGCTTTAATTTACAGTGGGAAAATAATTAGAATCTCACTTTTGCAAAGAGTGGAGTGAAAATGTAAACAATGCTTCCCTGCGGGCGGGTGCTTCATCACTTTGACAGGTGCATTTGAATTTGCCTGGGTGGCGGACAGACTTGGTTATTTATGTGTCAGTCGCACATGAAAGCCCCGGCTGCGGCTGGAGTTGGGACTGACACTGTGGAAGGGGTTGAAACTCTGTTCAGTGGGTTTAAATTTGGGAGAATATAGGAAATGCTGCAAGGTTCTGAACTGGAAGGTTACAGCAGGGCTATTCCCCTTGGCAGTCAGATGAAGGCCAAAGGAAAAGGTAGGAAATGAAGTTAGAAATGAAGTTTTGGCTGTGTGATTTACTGTTGTTGTGAGGAGACATCTTGTGATGAAAAGACATATATATTATGAAATTATGCATATAAATAATCTTACTAATTCAGTTATTTTAGGTGCTAAAACGAGGAAAGTCTTGTGGTTGTGCTTAAAATGTATCTTTCTGAGCTTTATGAATGTTAACAGAATGTAAAGAACTTTATAAAAACCACTTTGGCACAAACTATACCATCATAGTCATTACCACTGCTGTATTTTTACGGTTATTTTAACACTCAAAGATGGACCTCTGCTCCTGTATCAAGTATTTTACAGCCTGTAACAGGTTTTCTTCCACGATTATCCTCTAACTTTTATAAAAGCATTTAAGGTTATCTTTGCATGTTTACAACTATGCCTATAAAGTGCAATAATATGCCAATGTTTCTGCAAATCACAAAACTAAATGTGTCCCAGCGGGACATTTCCACAGACATAAAGAACAAAAAGCTCAAAAAGGAGCATCAGTGATTGTTGTGAAGTGCGTGAAGAGGTAGACTGAGTTACTTCTTTTGTCCGCAGATATATGCACACACACACACACATGCACGCCAAGTAGCACAGTAACACATATGCTAACACACATATATCTAAGCCCACAAAACAGACAAAGCCCCACACAGTGAGTGAACGCATGCGTGCATCTCCAGTGCCTGCGGGCGCTTGAAGCTGCAGAGCAGGGAGAGGGGGAAGGAGGGAGTGTAGAGGGCTGTGGGGTGATAGAAGGGGTGTGTGTGTGTGTGTGTGTGTAGTGGGGGGAAGTAGCATGGTTGGAGTGTGTGTTGGAGGGGAGAGGGGGTTGAGGGTACTGTGCACAGAGGCAGTTAAAGCTACAGAGGGTCAATCCCCTGACTCCCTGACCAAACCATCATTTCAATAAGACCTTGTCTGGGTTTGAGGCCTGATCACAGGTTTGATGCCACAGAAACATCTGTGGCACATAGAAACATAATGCATGGTCTGATGGATCAAGAAACTCCAACCAACACATGATGTCTGGTACTAACTAATAAGCACAAGGATAGCACAAACATTTTGAGTCATGGACTGAATTAAAATCTACCTAAGAAAACACTTTACACCATGTACAGTTACATTAGCCACCTTATATCGAACACCTGTTGTATTCCTTAAAGCAAATCTGCCAATCATTAGACAACATAATGCAATTAGACATCCAAATGAGCATTAGGCGTCCAACCAAATAGAATGACAAGGAAATAAAATTTAAGAGATTTCGTACGCAGCATGGTCGTTGGTGTCAGGAACTTCTGTTTCTGGTTACAGTTATTACTGGTTACAGCCAAGGGATGTGGGATAATGTCTCTCTTAATGTGCTACATGTTCAAATTACAGCAGCGTAAGAAAACTCCACATAAAGTCAGGCAAGTGTAGGAAGTCAAGGCTACAATTCACACAGGCTAACAGAAATAAGACAATAACAGATTGGAAAAAGTTACTTAATCCCATGAGTATGCTGTTTTAGCTACAATATTAAGCCTGCAGAAAGAGAATCCCATATAAACAACAACATAACATAGATCCACCCTGCTTCTTATCAAAAGTTAAGGCTGGAAGGTGTAATATGCTGATATTGGTGAATATTTTATTGGCACACTCTTTTTTTTTTTTTCCAAAAAGGCACTTTTCTCCTAACAAACACTTTTGGAGATACAGTCCAGGAAGAGTAGACACACCAAACTTAAATAACTATAACAGCATTTGTCAGTTTTGTTATGCTACCACTAACAGGAAGAAGTAACCATGCAAACGGGTAAGGTGAAGTAAAGTTCCACTGCCCAATCTTACTTGGTTATACATGGGGTTCATGCACCACATACAAATGCAAAGCCAAGACAGGCCACAGCACATTGCACATGGCTGGGAACAGGCCAAGACCATAAAGCATAAAGGACCAATGACATATATGCATGGATAGGCCAAGCAATGTCAGCCATTAGAACAGAAATAGATATGCTATTATTGTAAAATTGGCCAGTATGTGGCCGGTCAGAAAATATAATTGGAGCAGCTTGAAAATGGCATGGATGCACACGGTCTGTGTTGGGCCTGATTTGGCTGAAGCAAAGGTCTGTGTCTGGTGAAACGCACCATTGGACAAGACAGGCCACCCATTCATATTTGCATGAAGGGACACACACACATACACATACAGAGTATATATATAGATATAGATATATATATCTATATCTATATATCTATATAGATATAGATATATCTATATATATATCTATATCTATATATCTATATATAGATATATATATCTATATCTATATATATAGATATAGATATATATATCTATATATATATATATATATATATATATAGATATATATATCTATATATAGATATAGATATATATATCTATATATAGATATATAGATATAGATATAGATATATATATAGATATAGATATATATATATATATATATATATCTATATCTATATATATATCTATATCTATATATATCTTATCCAATGCAAACACATATGCACACCCCGACAAACAGCTTGTTTGCTATGGCAGTTTTCAACCACTCTCCACTAGTTACTCTGCCTCCAAAGCAGTGACCATCCCTCCTCAGTGTTTTGACCTGAATAGTCACAATTAAGATGTCATAAAAAAAAAGAAAACTCGAGCCAAAAGTAGTACACAGCAAACTGGACTCTTGAGAACAAAATAAACAAGCAAAAGAATAACTGTATTTACAGTCAGAATAGACCAGACAACTTTAGACGACTTTAAAGAGATTATGCATTGAGATAGCATCTCCCAGTGCCTAAGATAATCCAGAAAATAAGATATGCATAAATTGCTGTTACTAATCTCCTTTGCAAAAAAATAAAAAATAAAAGCTAACTCCCAACCTACAGTAAACAACTCAGATAGCAGCTCAGCTTTTTCTTCCATGCCGTTTCTGACTCACACCAGGCCCTAAGGTGATCACTTCTCCAGGTTTGTTTTGGGGCATGCTGAAGTTTACTGGCAACTTTGATGAAACAAGAGGGTAAGTCCTCATTTAAGCCCTCGCTTAGATCATAAATGACTGACAGTAAGATATTATGTTGTCAAGTTTCTTCAAGTGATAAACATTCAAAGGGCTAATTTAAATTTTGAGTGCAATCCATATGCAAATATGTAAGTTCAGATCTGCCACAGCGTGCCCAAGCCAAATTCACACAAGTTCACAGATGCATGTGAACTCATGCATTAAGCCACTGTGAATTTGGGTTGTGATATTTAGTATTGCCAGAGCCAAGCCAATCACATACCCGGTGCTTTCCACTGAACTAATTCTACATTAGTGGCATGCCTCCTTCAGGTAATCCTATTGTGGTGCAAAAACATGTTTCCCCTCACTCAAACTACGCCGTGCACATATCTCAGGATGCCATGTTTAATTCTTTAAATTTTAAAGGGACGGGCTTCGTATTAAGATGCTGCAGACAGATGCCAAAGTTGAGGGTTGCCTTTGATATCCAGAATTTGAGTTTGGAGTAGCTTCAACCTAATCAAGCCTCGGAGGCTTGAGGTGATAAGTATCCAAGCCAATAACCTGAATGAGGGCTGGGAGTCAGGGGCATGCCTTCATTCGCATGCTTTCTCTCTCTCTCACTCTCTCATGCATTACTTGTGCAAGTGCGTACACATATCCACACACCCCAGGCCACCCCCTTTAAGGTTCTAAGTAAAAAACCCCTTATAGAAAAATAAGAAATCTCCAAATATCTATCCCGTCCTTGAGATGTCACGAGGGGCTGTTAAGGCGCGACACCTGTCATGATCGCCAGGACTTCTTCAGCCCCTCGGGCCCACAGGAAGCGGCCAAGGTCAAGCTCTTTAAAGAAAAGGAAGGGAATGAGTAGAAAAGAACTGACTAACGACAGACAGTCACAAAGCATCAGATCTGTCAAATCAAAATAAAGCCTGTTTGGAGCCAGAGGCTGTTTGTACAACTTCTTGTATGTTGGGGAATGTGTGCCATACGTGTGTACACAAAGTATTTATCTAAGCAAGTGGGCTGCATCCTCTGTAAGATTTCTTAAGTGATAAAATCAACTTGTTTCCTTTAATAATCCATCCAAATGTTTGGCTTAACAGCATTCTATGCGAACTGCACTGATCTGACCCAGGTGATTTAGCTGTTAAAACTCTGGAAGTGTTACGGGGTTGTTGACTTATTCTGCTGTGTTGTTTCTTTCCTAAAAATTTTCCCTTCAACAGTTCAATTTGTGGCCATCTGTGTCATATTATTATATTATTATTATCCCATATTATTATGGGATGGCAAGAAAACAAGTAAGAATTCTTCTGCACTTGGCTTGTTTGGGAAAAGAAGAAAGAGGAGAGAGAAAGGGAAAAGTGTCTGAAAGTGGTCCAAACCTGGTGTCAATTTACCTCCTCCAGCTGCTTGCGTTTTGATGGCTGACAGGCAAAGCTTCCTTTAATAAAAAAAAATATAGGAGAATGCTCCTCAGCACTAATGGATCTATAAGTGCTTGAAATGGTCAAACATAATGCTGAATCCTTTTGTTTGACTCATAGATTGAATACATTACGGACTGCCAAACAAGATATTTCCTTGTTTAGGCTGACTTTTTAAAAAATCTTTCATCCCCTGCTTCTGACAGAGGGTATAGAAAGACCAGGCAGTGGTGGAAAATGATCTGCATCAAGGATGAATTGCAAAGGACAAATTGAGAGGTTTGACTATGTCTCCTGGATATTAAACCACAGAGACAATGCTCCCATATTGGGAACAAAGTACAAATAGGGTAAGGTTTAAACCAAAAATCACAATGTTGAATTGATGACAAAGATATTTTCCACTACTCATTGCTCCAAAATGCCATTGCACAACAAAAATTACAACAGTATATTGACTCCATAAATGAATCAAGGGTACAAAAGAGTTCTCTTATTTTTTAGGCTTAACTGTAATTCTTTTAATTCTGCCACTTTTTTGAGCAACGCCAGGTTGGCTCTCAGTGCATACTGACATAATCTATAAAATCTCACACAAACATATTTTTGTCAATAAAAACTTTCAACAGAGGCAAATGCATTTGAACTTGATCCATTTTTTCTCCTTTTTTTCATTTCTTTTTTTATATATTTTTTAAAAACCACTGTGCACCCCTTTCACACATTAGTGCCTAGGAAAGTCTATGACCTTTTCAGGAACACTGGCATGTAGTCTTTGCAGTCATATCTCATATTGAGCTCCCTAATGCTCTGAGTGTGGCTGCTGTGCTTGCCGCTGTGTCGCTCCTGTCGCTGCCTGCCTGCAATTCCCCCAGGCATTTTGGGCCCTCAGCAGTGTCCACCACACACCCACACACACGCACACAAATCTCCACTGTAATGTAATTGAAGACGCAACCCAAATGTGACATTCACATGCAGGACAGAAGAGAGGTATGCATGTAGATAATCACACATACGGATATGCATTTTGACTACAGACGCACTCGGTGAATCCACAAACTGAGTGCATGAGCAGGTTTGCCTCAACACGCATGCAGCCAAGCACAACAATGCAAAACATAAATAAATAAAAAACACTCATACATTTAAATGGCCACACACTGCCCACATTGCTCTGTGGTAGGGGTTACCAGGGTTGGGGAGACAATGTTCAACCCAATAATTACTCACAAACCGTCTCTTACTAACACACACTTACATGCACACTGACCACAAAACTAGCTGTCTTTGGACACAGAAAACCATCACAGCGCAAATGAAACACTTGGCTCTTTCTCTGACTGTTTTCCTGTGTTTCTGTTATGGGTTCCTGCTCAGGAGCTGGGGGTTCTTTTGTTACATGACAGCGGTTCCTGTGTACCCTTTCACAGCCCACTAATTTGTCCGCCTGCCTTCTTCCTCAGTGCTTCTTCATCCATTACTTAAGTTTCAGCTAAGCATCTCAGGTGGTCTGTATTCAGGTGCGCTGAGTACTATTATCCACAGGAAAAGACTTATAAACTAATATATGAGTATAACCATTTTAATGAAAATCTCAATTTAGGGGTTCTTGGATCATGTAGCTGTGTAGACATTTTGCTAATATTAAAACTGGTCAAAACACAGCAGTTTTTTAATTGAGATGGTATTTTTGTTATACTTTTACATGCTTAGTTTCTGCCTAGATGAACCATTTCGTGAATGGCAACTCCCCTGGTAGCTCTGATAAATACATATGAAAAACGTGAAATTAGATTTAAGCTCACAGAAAAAAAAAATGTAATCCTTAATTCAATTGCTACAGTTGGCATACCTAACAATTCCCATAAAATAAATTTAGCTGAAGTCCGTTTAACTTACCACCATGCACGGTGAGGAAGAGGAGGTTAAAAAAATAAATTGCCAAATTTCATTCTTGGAGAACGGCATCTTTGCGTCACATTGCCCCAAGGAAAAAAAGAAAGAAAGAAAAAAGCCTTTTGTCCTACTATCACACATTTAATTGCAGTGTGGTTTTTAAACGGAGACGGACACTTGCATAAAAGCATAGGCTTTGGTCAGACAAAACTACAAATTAGCTTTTCACTCTGCACCTCATGTCCGACATTGAGCACAGTGGATCGTCTGTAATGAGGGTGTGTTTATTCTATAGAGCCGCTAAACAGTGTTTGAGATCGTTGCATGAAAAAACTCTAGATTTTGACTGAAATTCTGGCAGCATCTTTAAGAATATTTGGATGTTTTGGCACAAAAGTGATCTGGGACCTTGAACAAAGGACTTTTTGAAAAATATCCACATGTAATTTTTTCTCCTGACTGAACTGAAAGTACCTCAATTAAAATTAAACGCTGGGTATTTTTAATTGATCTCTGTGACATTATCCTTATCCATTAGAAAATGTATTCACTTTAGCTTAAGTTTTTTGGCACATCTTTACCAGGGCTGCCAAAAAGTGCAGCGGAGGGCTATAAATTCATCACTGCTATTCCAACATGTGTTGTTTGACTCTCAACAGGTTTACGCGCCTCCAACCACGCTGCAGTTGCAAAGCACCTTGGGTGTTCCCAAACTTGCCCGCTGGTGCCCCATTACCCAGACACAGAGTGACAAACGGCGCAAACGTACTCAAAATGTTGATGCAATCAAGTTGAGAAAACATCTCCAGGGCCTCCCATGCAGCCGCCCTCTCTCCCTTTCTCCTTCAATTATAAAAATATCACCACCACCGAAAGGAAACTTTGAATTAATAGCACAAAGATATTTGCAGCAGGTAAGCTGATGGGGCTGCACTCTGTCATTGTCAAAGCGGTGTCTCCAACAAAACAGTTTGCATACCTGCCTAAGTATTACAGAAATTAACACCTCCCTTGCAGGTACAGTAATCAACGGGGTGACAGGAGACAATTAATTAGGTCCATCTGCATCACTGGCTTTACATAATTAATGGGGCTCATTACCAAGCTGAACTGAACCACTTACATTCACAGAGCCAGGGTAGTATAGAAGGGTAAAAAAATAAATAAATAAATTGTCATAGGCTTTACAATTTTTCCAAATTTCCTTCAAACATAAATCTATTTGTTTTAAAGTTTAAGTTTTAAAGCAGTGACAAACACTGAACTTAATCATTCCTACTTATTGCAACATAAAAAGGTATGTTAAAAATTTCAAGCAAAAGTATTTTCTTCAGAATTTAAGTTGGGCAACATTATGAGTTTGATGCAATCTCACGGTCAGCTGTACTCCGCGGTTTGAGCAGTTAATCTAAGTCCAATCAATTGAAAAAGCACACAAGCAGGTACATTATTAGTTTATGAGCTGTGATGCACCAATGAGAGTTTTTGATTTTATTTCTACCTCTGTCAGAAATATGTACATATTTAAAGGAAGCTTAATGACCCCAAAGTGTGGGAAAATATCTGATATTGAGGTAATTTGTAGGATATAAGAATAAAAATTTCAGAGTTGCTATGTGAAAATAACAAGTTTGATAATAACAGGACATTTTAAGGATGGATTTTTTTCCCCCCCTTTTGTTGTTCCAGAGCTGGAGGGAAATATAGAAATACTGAGATTTTGCTGAGTTCTTTGTTTTAACACAGCAAATTCAGGAAGTGAGTTTTTATCTGATTATAATTGCCTCTTATGTTGTTTGGCAGAGTTTAATTATGTGATAGCAATAGGAAAAAGCAATAAAGTGTTAAAAGTAAGACTAGCTTGTGGCTGTGCACACTGCAAATAAATTTTATTTTGACTTATTGAATTATATGAAGGTATAAAATTTGTCACAGTATCAACAAAATGTTGGGCATCAAAAGGGAAGATTCTCCTGAGACGTAGTTTTTTGTGGCCTTTTGCCACAAAAAAGGCAGCAGTCAGTTTTTGTGCTTTTGTCACAGTTTTAAAGGTCAAATGCTATCAAACTTCAGAGCCCCCACGCCACCCCCCGCAAAAAAAACTTGGGTTGACCTTGGAAATCCTTGGTTTCTCAAAGTGAATATGTTGATTTTCTAATGCGAAATAGAGCCTTTTCAGTCATGCCCTCTAAACCAGTAACGCGCCTGTCATCAAATATCATCCATAGATGATATTTGCAGCAAGCTCACAGCATTTTGCCTTTATATTTATTTATAATACAATTGATTGTTAAATTACACTTTACTAATTAATTCAGAATAGATATACTCATGTGTCATAATCTATTTTTTAATGGTGATATCCCAGTATTAAATTGGAATCCTTTTTAAGCTCAACAGACAAGCCTTACAATAGTTTTAATTTCAAATCAGTCTTTTTAGTTGTTCTGAGTTAACAACAGTCATCATATTAGCCAAAACAGACAATATTTGAGCTTGTTTGACTAAGATGGCAGATGTGAAAAAATGTCATATGCTACACTTTTGGGAATGCATTGTTAATAACTAAAAAAAAAAATTAAAATAAAATACACTGCTGCAGACTGCAGCTGTTCCTGAGAGTACCTTGTTTTCCTCCTCCTCATCCCTCCTTTCTCTCAATGAGCTAATGAAGGCCTTGTAGCCCACTGTTATTAAAATTACGCCCTTGCCTCTGATATTAATTGGGTCCGTAATAAGGAATGCACCAGATTCATTATTTAATTGCAAGGGCACACTTGGAATACAGTTTCTGAAATGTATTTTTAATGAAAAACACTACATCCTGACCTAATCATATCAACCTTATTCTATCTAATTAAGAATGCAAAAAATCATTAGAGTTGCAAAATATTAGTTTCGGCTCTGTCGGGCTTCTCCTTTCCTTTCCTTCATGAATATATATTTTTTTCCCCCTGTCTATGATAAATAGTTAATGAGGGGAAAATGACAGAAATTTGCATGTAGGCAAATTAGTTTAATAGGGATATGTCTTTGCTGAGTTAGGAAAGTGACCCTTTTGCACAGAAGAAATTGTGACAATAATTATAAAATAATGGCAAGGCCTATCTTATTTTGATGAAATATTGTCTAGTTATATAATATGAAAATGTTAAGCTGTAATAAACCTAAATTTTCATCATGGCACAGAATGTGTTAGCATTTTATCAGAGTAATAAGAGCAAATTAGGTGCAATATGACAAATGGTGGAATTGTTGCTGTGGAGGGAAGGATACAGTAATGGAAGGATAATAAAGAAGTGTACCACAGCAAGCGTTTCCCTGATGCTAAATAGGATGTTTGCTTAATAAGAGGCTTTAACATAATAAAACACACACAAAAAATAAAAAAAACAGGTCTGACACACTATAAGTTTAGTCGGCTTTCAAGAAACATCTTTGTTCCACACAGTTTTTTCCTCACAGTTGAAGCATACAAGGAGTTAACTAAAACTGAATTTTAAATGTATATAAATATCCAACTTACATCAAAATGGTGATCTTCAATTGGATTTCTCGCTTATGATGAGAGTATTTTGGACTTTTATTGAACTAGCTTAAAGTTCAGTTCAAAACTACAGAAATTCATGTTCACAGCTCTTGAGTTGAATAATCGTAACAAAGACCGCATTCCTGACTTTAAAGTTCACATTACGAATATCTCATTTTACATTATTATAAAAAAATACTAAATTAGTTTTATCCCTCTGCTTGTGAAATCCAGACAGACTCTGAAGCACGTGCACGTAACAGGTGTACACACCTCAGAGTACATTTCAAAGTATAGACAGGCATACAAGTTATCAACTAGTGATCACTACAAAAATAGCACTACTAACATCACCTTGAAATACTGAGGGTTTGTCTAAGAGCCTCATAGATTCTAGCCTGTGTTTACTCTTGGGTTGGGTTAATAGGTAGTCAAATGTCTAACAGACTCAGTGCTGGTTCCTTCGATCAAAAACAGCATTGTTACGTTCACATTTTGTGACTACCATGAGCATGCTCAGCCTTAGCCACTATAACACTATATAAATACCACAGATTACACTGAAAAGTGTCTACAGTGTGATCACTTCATTCTATTTCCCTTATCTCTCTAAGTCACATTTTCAGTCTTGCAAAGATTCGACATCATCTGTACGCTCGGCACCACTACACACCCCGATGACATTACAGCTGACCTTTACCGGGCTGTCAAACATTTGACAGCTATAATTTCAAGTGAATATACATCCTGGGAAGTTGCCCTGCCTGACACGAAGACATGCCCGGTGTAACACATCCACGAAGTTCACGTTGTGTTTTGATTGAGCGGTCTTTCTTTAATGGAATATCTTCCAAAATGGGCTTTTATAGACTAATCAGGCAGCGCGCTAGTCGAGTTTCTGTTTTGGTAATTATCTTGTACTAATTAGAATGAAACTAAAGACCTCTGAGATGGATCTCAGCATTCTCACATGTAACTAAAGAAATGACATGAAATCAGTCCATGCTATACATCCTGGTATGTGGAATTTCTCCTATAAAGTTGCTAGTGAATACTGAACTACCGTAACTGTTACAGCCACATTAACCGTAGTTCTAAGCTGCCTTCAAATTTACATTTGGATCACAGCTCTCCTATCCCACTGCACCTAAGATTACTTGTTTTGCACAAACTAATCAATCATCCTAGTATTAATGACCTTACACATCATTATGACTTTAAGAAAACAGTATTTTATCCAGGTTATCTTCAAGAGTTTTACTTGGATAAAAAAAAAAAAAGAAAAATGCGGAAGGCCCGCTTGGTAATGAGTTTACCTTACGTCTCTCTCCATTGAAGCCTCTCCACTGCTCTGCCTTTTTGACAATGTAGCTGAGTTCCTGATTTGACAACTCGAGGTCTTCAGGCAGGAAATACACGCCCTCTTTGGCGGTGAGTCGCTGGTAGACATCCAACATGCGACCATCGTTGTGGAATCTGGAAGGTGTGTTGAGAAAGAAGTGAAAAACGAGGTATCGTCATTCCAATTTACTAAACTTGGCCTCTGAAAGCTCATATGCTGTAGGAATGCTAGTCGAAGCAGAAAAGCCAACTTTGCCAAAACAGACTGACTGACCGGGTTTCTCACTGAAAAAAACCCAAAAAACACCCAAAATCACATGAAATCTTTATTGATTGCAGAGCACATATGGGTGATGCTCTTTAAAGTCTAATACATCAAGAGAAGCAGCAAAAGGAATCAAACAAATTGGCCTCTGAGTAGGAAGTGCTTTGTTAACACAAGCTGACTGTAGCTGCGTCCATGCTTGGCTGGGTGTCTGCGTGGTTTTACATCTTTTTAACGTGTGGGAGTCAGATCCTGGGATGTTCTTCGGTGTTAATGCCGAGCTTTAAAGATTCCAGTTGCAACGATTGTACATGCGTCTGGAGAGGCTGGCTTGAGTCACAAGAAAATGTTCTGCAGAGCAGAAGGCATATTGATTGATACCTCCAGATGAATGCACACAACCAAAGTGTTATTTTTGTTTCGCCACACACACGGGTTGTATGCAGCCAACCTCTAAAAAAGAAACACCATGTCTGTAAACAAATGCTTTGGCCGACCATCAAAACTGGGAGACCTTGTGCCCTTCCACAGAGATTCTAGTCTGTCAAAGGGTAATCAGCTCTCAAATAAAAACAACATCAAGGAGACAAGGCTTTACACAAGGAGCTGCTACAGAGCTTTGAACTCAGCATTATTCCCCATCGCTCTTGGGAGAGGAATGTTTGTAGAAGCTTGACCTCAGACACAGGAATAGCATACAATCATTTTCATCCTACACTTGAATTTTGCTTCTCATTCATTTATGCGGTCGCTTTCTTGAAGGAATTCACTGTCTTTTTTTCCGTGCTCCTCAAAACAGATTAATTTCGCTGTGGTGGAGAAGCCCTGAACTTCACTGCAGTGTTCTTAAATGTGCGGGTCTGACCAAGGTGATGAGGTTCAAGTGCAAAGGTCACCAAAGGATATGTGTATGTTATATTGTGGGATATATTTTAGATCACATTTGTGAATAAGAAATAAAACAGCTGCTTCAAAGATTCCTTTATGTATCCGCAATTAATCAATCTAATTGTATGGAAGCATTAAAGATCTGTGTCAGTCTTATTAAATATAAATTAGTAGTATCTATCACAAATCAGTGCAAAGGGTGTTTTTCTTTCCTTCATCAGGGAAACATCTTATTGCATATTTTTTGAAAAAAATAATCAGTCTAATTGATGTGTTATTGAGATTAAAATATCTTTAGTAAAGATACAATATTGAGACTTGAATGTTGATTAATTTAGTTAAGAAACAAAACATAACATGAACAAATAATGAAACTAGCATCTACTTAAAAAAGAAATCTAGAGGAATCAAACAAATCAGTTAATTAAAGCTCCAAGGGTAACACTTTATTTGAAGGGGTGTGCAGAAGACTGGCATAATATTGTCATAAAATGACATATGAACATGAAGGAGTCTTTGTGAATGTTTATGACTGTTGTTTGCACTTCCTTAGTGCAGAGTTGACACTTTTAATGCACTTTTCATGGAAGTTTTAGTACAAGCTTCATTAAAAGTGTTGTTATTTACCGAATAATATAAAGTTGGCAATTTTAATGGAATGGACTTTAAATACAAGTTTTAGTACAACTTTGCATTAAAAGTGTCATTATTTACCAAATGACACTTCATGACAACAGTCATAAACATTCATGAAAACTCCTTCATGTTCATAACAGGTGTTATGTCACGTTTATGACGGTGTCATAAACGTCACGTCATAAACGTCTTATGCACACCCCTTTGAATAAAGTGTTACCACTCTAAGTTTATCAAACATCCGTTTTTCTTACGATTTCACATTTAAATACAAGACTTTGTGGATATTTTGGGGTTCTAAGTGTCTGACCTACCCATAAGGGAGACAGGTGAGGCACCTTTGATCCATCAGTTTCCTGCACCAGAATCTGATAATGAATGTTGTACAGGGTCAGTGGATGCACTGTTTTTTTTTCCAGAACCAACTTGTGTTTCTGCTCTGGTGCCATCACCTTCCTCTCACCATCTGGCATTAAAGACCACTATGGATGCTTCGAAGTTTCCAAAATTCCAAAACACTAAATAATATCTTTCCTGCTGGGTGCAGCTGCCTTACTACATTGCTTTCAAGTGAACTGTAATAAACTCTTAAAGTCAAGAGTGAGGCTACTTCATGCGGAATTTGAAGACTTAGTGACTGATATTTCCTTTTCCTTAAACATTAACATAGGAATCTGGTCTCTCTTATCAGCGTAAAAAAAAAAAAAAAATCTTTCATCTACGTTTCACAGAAAACGTAGATGAAAGATTTATTTTTTTGTATCAAAAAGTGGCTAAAAACAACCTAAATGTAATTAACTGAGGATAACAGTCTGTTCTATCTCTATGTACAACCTGAGGTTTTTTTTTATTTTTTTTAAATAGGTCGAAGGCTGTGTAAGGGCCTCTTCATTGCAGCCAATAGCGAAACAGTATCCTATAAAATTATCAGCCTTGTTTCAACCTCGTGGCCTACATTCAAAACAAACCCGTTTGAGTGGCAGAAGTCATTATTCTCTGCTGCTTTTTTAATGTTGACCATTTAGCTGGATTCCAGATAAGCCTCCTGCCTACGGAAATTAGATGGCACCCCAGCCACAAATTGCCAAATGATTTACTTAGAAAAGCAAAAGGATTTCCTTTCATGTTAAATTCCTAGTAGTGTTTTCTCTCACACATGACTGTGGGAAGAAAAGTCCTCAGATGAATACCAAGAGATGTTTTGAAATGCTTTTTTTTTTACCTGCCTTTCATTCATTAGCTTAAATGCAAAACTGGCTATTGCTTCTGTTTTTAGGAGAACAGCAATAAATAAGTAATCCGCGAATAACAACTGATTCTTAAAACACTGTTTCAGTATTTCGTCAGAGACCAAAGCAAACCTAATATAAATTTTTGAAACAAGACATGTTGCCAGAGATTTTGTTTTTTTTAGATTTTAGTCATGTTCATTCTATTTAAAGAAAAAAGTCTGCATTTTGAAATGGTAAATCTACCCAATAGTAAAATATTTATGGTATATCTACACAAAAAAAAAAAGGGTTTATTGTTTATATAAAATGTTAGATTTATTTTATTGGTTAGTTGTAATCCATCATTTGGTCTCTTGGGTTATAGAACAGATTAGACAGAGAACCATAATTCAGATTCCACTGAAGCTCTTCCATGAGATTAAATAAATAAAAAAAAAAGATCAAATGATAACAGTATGATGTGTAATGATGTTAATGATAATGTTTTATTTTCAGTGAACACTTTTTTTCACTGGAGATAACATTGACCTTTTCCTGCTAATAGGTATTGCGAACTACAGCTAGCTATGTTCAGCATTCACACTTTGATCAAAGAACTGGTCTTAAAGTCAGAAAACAAGTGTATGATATTGGGCATAATTAAGCTATCCATAATGAATTGCTTTACAATAAAAGTCGACTTTTTTTTATTTTTTTTTACCATGTCTCACCTGAGCAGGTAAATAGTGAGAATAGTGATGGAGAGAAGGACGTGGACCGCGTAGAGGAACAGAGTGATGATCACTCCTGCTGCACCGGATCCGTCGGCTCTATAGAAGTGCCAGTAAAGCTTGGCTGCATCTCCTACTGGTGTGTCCGGACTGTAGGCCAAATGCTTGAGAGACGACATTTTAAAGAAAACGTCAAACTAAATCAAGGATTCCAGATGATCAGGCTGGACATTTACAAGACAAATGAGCCCTTATTCATACTACAGATCACAGAATGCAATGGATCTTCACAGACTTGTATTTGTAGACTGTGAAATCAGACATCTTGGATTTATGTTCTCAGTCCAAAACAGTATTTAGCATGTGATTTGAGATACTACATATTGTTAAATCTCAAATGAGGTATTCCAGCCTTCCAAGTTTTTCAAAAAAAGAAAAAAAGAAAGACACCCATCTAACCTTGCACAGATTCCTTCCCCTACTTCCTTTTCTATATAATTTAAAGTCACTTTGCCAGGCTAAAGTGAACTCCTATTTAAAGTGCACAAGTGTCCAAGTTATTTTTAAGTGACTTACCCCGAGGACGGCGTCCACAGCAAAGACTGCCAGGGGGTCGAGGACTGTCCACACTCCCTGAGCCATGATAAAATTTGACGTGAAGGAAGGGAGTGAGCCAAATATCAGCTGACAGCCCCATCTGATCAGAACCAGCAGGAACGTTACAGCGTTCAAGGTCAGGGGACCCACCACCACCATTGCCAGCTCCTCTCGGGTGTGGAGCAAAGAGCTCTGGTAGATGAGATCCACTGTGTGTGCATGGAAGTGAAATCTGAAGAGAGAGGAAAGTGTCAATATGCATGTACCATAATAGTGTTTGTGATGCTTTGCAGCTGAGGGCCAGCTGGTTCTGGCAACTCACGCTCTGCGTTACATTGTTTGCGGTTGATTCAATCATTCTTAATTAGTCTGATGACAATAATTATTATTAGCTGTTAGCCTCGCTGGTCACTGATTGTCTTGGACATTAATCAATTTCCTTCCGATCAAATTATATTCAAATTGCTCAGATATATGTCAAAGTCACCTGATGTATTTGCAGACAAAAGGATGGCGCTTTTAAAAAGTTCCCGTTTGAAAAGTTGGACTCCCCATTTACAGCAAGCCTCATGAGCTTCTTAATCTTCCCATCAGCCAGGAGGAGGTAAAACAGTGGTGGCCAGGGACAGGTCCAGTTTTCCTCATTAATTTCCATCCGATTTGCTTCAAGAGTCAAGCATCTCTCAGATTCTGTCCATTAAGCTGAAGAAGAGCTCCATTCTTTTTTCTTTTTTTTTTTTTCTTTTGAGGCAAATCTTTATGCAGAGTCAAATCTTAAAATTTAATAAGGAGGCCTACGCATAGTTAACAGGATGACGAGGAAGGGGGAGCGGAATTGGTAAAAAAAAAAAAGCAATGCAATTTTGAGATGAATTTGAATCTTACTGTGAAAGTGGAACGAGACTATTGCCATTATTTAAATAGACAATATCTATCTTAGGAAATTGCATTTTGAATTACAAATATAATGTGGACAGAGATGCATGTAGAAAATGTTAGCTAATTTATATTTACACAGGTATGCATGTATTTCTATTATGAAGTGTTGTAATTCTTTTTTTAATTTAAGTATCGTTTTGAAAAGTTCGGTTCATAGCTTGGGGGATTACTGATTCAAATCTTTTTTTTTTATGTTTACATTTTCAGAAGACGTCTGCACTTGTCTCTTAAATTTATCTTTGTAAGATAAATTTAGATTTATTTTAGACATCTGAAAGGGATTCTGTCTTTCTAATAAAAGTACATAAAGTGAAATGTTGCTGCTTGTGTTACAGGTTGACTTCAGTCTTAAATGGCCTTCTTATATCCTTTAACGTTTAATTGCATGGCGTGTTTTATTTGCCTTGGAAGTTTCAGATTAGATCCGAGGAATAATTTATTCCAAAAAAATTACAAACAAAGATGTTGTAAGACATTTCCCAGGCTACAAAGACGGTGTAAAGACCTACTGTGCCTGTAGGGTTTGGAACACATCAGGTTGGTAGTTTTCTGATCTCAAGTTAGCCCCGCCCACTGAGAACAGGAAATGTCAGGCTTTTAGAGGTAGGTGTCACTCTTTACAACTCTAAATCATAAAGATTTACACTGTGTCTGTTAGCAGTTACTATGCTGACCACATAATCTATATCTTACAGTCCTTCACCTCCAAAAAGCATATTACTGTAGCTCCCAAAAGGTCCAATTTCACCTGGCCTTTAGATGCTTTCTTGTGGTGTTGCAGGTTTATGGTGGCAGTGGTCAAAGCCTTTGGTTTCGAAACAGGCCAGAGCACAACCAAAGTGCAAAGGTCATTGACGCCAGCTTGCAGATGAACTAGATAATAAATTCAGGGTTGCTTGGCAACCTTTGATATTCTCAGTCCAGTTTCCAACTTTTAGGGACATTCCTGTTGCTCTTTTGTCTCAAAACTCTAAAAATCCAACTGTTTAGAAAAAATAAATAAATAACATAAGGGGTTGTCATAATGAAGTAACCTTGAGCAAAGTTGAATTTTGCAAAATTGCAGAGTGCTGTCACACTGAAGCTGTGACTCTGGCATTATGAGGTATAATCATTACTACCCAACTGTGCCTGTTTGAGTGTGTGGGTGTCTGTGGTGAGTTTGGCAAGCTGAGGATCTGTGTTACGCAGTCACTTATAAGATTTAATAAGCATTAATAAGAACATAAAATATTACATCCTGTTATGAACTACACTTAACCAGGGCGCAGGAGAAAGCTGTTGTTTGTTTTCCTGTCAACCTGTGGAGATACGAAAAGCAGGACAAGCAGGTTTCGATCCCCTCACATGAAATTGCGCTTTGAACAATGAGGTTGAACACGGCACGCCGCGGTACAAGCTGCGCACCGATTCACCTGAGTGGATCTTGGCAGAAAAAGAAAAAAAAGAAAACAGAAAAGAGATTCCGAAGACACCAGAGACACGTCAGTGAAGGGAGGGTTTCCTGTCACCACACTGCCCACGCCGACTGTCACTTGGTGTCTCTCCCTCTCAGTGGCCACTACCAGCTCCGGCCACTGCATGGAGTGAAACATGCTCGGAGGTAGAGTGGCTGATTTGGACATGTGGAAGTTGTCATCCAGTGTTGACCCCCTCTGTTTTCACATTTTTTTTCTAGTCCTCCTATCTGCCCCCTCAGTCTATTCTTTTCTCACTCAGCCATGTGTTGTTTTTTTACCCTCTCTCTGCTTCTCCAGTCAGTTTCCATGATTTAACACACGATGCCTTCCCTAACATGTTATTGTAATAAAACCCTTCTTGTATACTTGTTTGCAGGCAGCGTTCTTTTATTGTGATAAACTAAATCAGGGCCATATGTTATTGCAGTGTGATTTAACAGCTCTGTGGTGTCTTATTGCTGTTTATTATCAATGCTGTACACCAAATAATAACAATAAATTCCTTCTAAATAAAGTCTTTTGGGACTTGAAGCTGTGCAATGAGCTAACTCTGAACAGCAATGGATGTTAAGATTGACAGAGTCTTGTTAAAATGTTAATAGGGGGATTCCAAACAGATGATTTGGGTGTATCCAGCGTGCAGGTTTGCCAACATATGCACACTCACAAACACAGACTCAGTCGTGGTACATTTTTCACTCTCTTCTCATTTAGTTATCCACTTCACATGCATTTTTTATTTCTTTTTTTTGCACTCACATGTTGTGCGTGTGTGAAGGTGTGCAAATTTGTGATTGGCCATCAGGCTACAGTATTCTGCAGTAATCTACTGTACATACTGTATCGTCTTCCCCTTTTTGCTAATTTATTTTCAGTGGTACACTCCGTGTTGGTGAGGCTATGCATTTCCTTGTGTGTCTGCACGCTGCGTGTGTGCGGGTGTGCTGTGTGTGTGCAACGTGTGTGTGCAGGATCATATCAAAGGAGGCAAACTCACTTGTTGACAGGAACAGCAATGGCCTGAAGGTAGAGCCACTGGCTGCAGTAATGCAGGTAAAGCCTCACAAACCACATCAAAGCCAGCAGCAGAATAATGAGGCCGAGCTGCTGAACGGAGTCATGCCAGCGTCTGTGCGGTTGTTGCTGTTGCCACGACAATGGCAGGCCGAGCTCGGACGGCAGCATGCGCAGGGCGAGTCGGGCTCGATCCGACAGTCGTGGGGGACGTGACCTCGGTGTAGTTGGTGATGTTCTGATGGGATGAAAAAGCACAATTCCTTCTTTATTAATATGTGGGAATATGTTGTTTCAGCCATTTGTTACAACTGTTATATATCTGTTAAATGTGCAATAAAAGGCTTTAAAAAATACATGTATATGGAATCCAAGTACATTTACTCAGTGAAGGGGGAAGAAAATGAATATTTATTTTTAGCAAAATCCAAATTATTGGAACCCCCGCACAGTGTTTCTGTATCATCCAAACTCCTGGGAACTCTTAGTCTTCCTTTTCTAAGCTCACCCCACATATTTTCTACAAGATTTCAAACTGTGTGCTAAGAAGAACACGGAAGTTGAGTATTTTTGTGTCGGGTTAACCATTTCTTCCATATGTTTTGGAAGATATACATTATTTTTATTGGAGATGCTCTGAAATAGGCTCCCAAGGCCTTTGAAAGAAAAACAGACCTTCAGCATGACAGATCCAATTCATACTTAAGAGTGGGCATAAAACGATTTTCTAAAAGAAAAATTTTGCAAGGCAAAAAAAATAATAATTCAGCATCACCTATTTTTGCTACAAGAGATAATCATTAGAAAGCAAACAGGATTCATAAAATGTCCCTTTATTTCTATGTTCTTCATGTTGGCATTTGTTGGCAACAGATGCACAAAGGACAATTGAGCTGTATTCTCTGTATGCATTGTACTGAGGTATCAGTTGGATCTACAAATGTGAATTTGTGAATAACACACTTCATTGTTTTGCCATTCATTGAATATTCAAAGTCTTTTTTTTTTTGTAGCTTTCATTAAAGGTAGAGAAGTCTGGTATTCAAATTGACACACATTCAAGCATGTACACAATGGTGCAGTCTCTCTATCTCTCCCTCACGCACAACACACACATACACAAACAGATAGGAATCCCTTCCAGCAATATTCAGCTTTCCTCAGCACCTCTGTGCCGCCCTTTGTCAGGCCTGCTCAACTATTCCCTTTCATACAGAGGGCACAGATGGAGCACTGTGAAGCAAGAGGAGGAGAGAAACAGAGACAGGAGATAAGGGAAGGACAGAAAAGACAAGGAAAGGAAACTTTAAACAGCAATTATATAAAAAGATATATATTTTTTTTAAATCACCAAAAGCTGAAAGGAGCAGGGAATTAACTTTGCTCTTAATTCAGAAACCTTGAGTTTTTACTATTAGTTTGAATATGAAAACCCAATTACTGTAAATCTTGATCATGTCCAACACAAGAGGCTGTTTGCGACCTCTATCATCTGACTAACAATAGCTATAATACTGCCAGAAAATGCTTGTTTACAGTGCAGCCATGGTTAGCTCTGCAGAATGTGGCTCCGGGCCTGTGCCTGTGGACATCCCTGTGTCTCACTACTGTCTCCCAGAGCACAGTTGGAATTCACTTTGTAGTGTTCATCTTGGGAAAATCACACACCGCCTTAAGACGAAAAATAGAATCAATTGTGTTGCTCCCACAACACCCCCCCCCCTTTACCAAATAATTAGGCGAGGTTTACATCAAAATGAGGCGCTGCATTTTATTTCCTGCTCGAATCGGTGCAAGAATGCCAACTCTCAAACAAGCTACTCTTTTTTTTCTTTCTTTCTTTTCCTTTTTTTTTAAATATGCTCTTCTGTGAGATGTGCACACTTTCTGAAGTGTTAAATTACTTGGAGTTGAAGTTCCTTCAAGCATGCTTACAACAGCAGCGGCGCAACATGCAGTCCATGTGGGAGAAGTGGAGGTTTATTCACAAAACGCTTCGTCAACGGTTTGGGCTAATAAATATTCACAGGTTGGCTGAAACAAACTCGCACAGAGATGATGCAGACGTTTCACAACAGCACAGACCTGTCGAGATTTTAATTGGTTCACCTAAAACTGAGCCTTCCTTTACAGAATCAAAAATTGCATAAAGGATATTAGTTATTTTATATAGAAGGCAATTCTTTGCGCTTTGCTAATAACAGACTTGGATCACACAAAAGCCTGAACGTATTTGGTTATTTATTTATTTTATATATTAAGTTTTTTTCATTAATGAAGAATTAGATGAAGGACCCAGATATAGACTTTGAAACTCCTCTGCTTTCAGAAGAAACCAACATCATTACCACTTAGATTTTTTTTCTATATTTTATACATCCCAGAATAATAATAATAATAATAAAAAAAAAACAAACAGAAATTAGTATTGCAGAAAACTTTTTCTAAAGTTAAGTGTGTTTTCATACAAGTTGGCAATGAATAATACCACCGCAAAAAGAGGACACAGGCAGTTTAAATGTGTGGCCCCTGGGTGTGCTGTGGTGGCGTAGTGGTTAGCACAACCCATATTTGGAGGCCTTGAGTCCTCGACGCGGCCGTCGCGGGTTCGACTCCCGGACCCGACGACATTTGCCGCATGTCTTCCCCCCTCTCCTTCCCTGTTTCCTGTCAGCCTACTATCATATAAGGGACACTAGAGCCCACAAAAAGACCCCCTGAAGGGCTAAAAAAAAAAAAAAAGTGTGGCCCCTGCTGCTCTGTAATGGCTTCGGCAGTGCAGTTGTAAGTGCGTGGCTTACAACTACTTGCCCCATGTCGGTAAAAGTGGAATTACAATGTGGGCAAAAAAGAAAAAGCAGTGTTTGCCTCAGACACAGGCAAGATGCTACCCTGTCAACTGTCATTAAATACAGACACCAAACGCAACCTGACGTCCATGGTTCACATAATGAAGACATTGGTGGCGAGTGATAGCGTAATATTTTTAGACACGTTTGTGCTGTGGCATCCTCTAAAGGAAGCTGGTGGGATGATGGAAATCTGTTAGCTCCTCTAAATTTTGTTCACAATTGTAGCTTCAGTTACAAAACACTATACAGAAAAAGAAACAGGAATGGATGGCGGATGTGTAGGAATTTTATCTTGCGGGAATAAAGGACGTTTCACTGAAACATAACAGCCTGTCCTCTGCATGACATACAGACCCACTGATGAAACAAAACGCATAAATTGGCATTGACTGGTGTATAATGCAGCATTTTTTTTCTTTTTTAACTCTAGGTGCTTCTGTGAAATTGAAGCTAAAAGCTGTTTCCTTATTCTCTTATCAATGTTGTTTCTTCCCATGTCGTTTCAAAAAGGAGTCATTCTCTCCTGAATGTGTCAAGGCATGTAAATTAGATTTATTTTGTGGGAATCTGTAAGCTTCCAAAGAAGCAGAGCGTCCCTTGAACTGGTTCTCTCAGGTTCCACCCCTAATGGTTGAATGGCAAGACAACAAACTGGAGCACCACCTTTAAAAATAGCACTAAGTGAATTGCAAGTATGGACAAGTCTTAAATGGCCTGGGTAATAATAGAAGGAAGGGTGGGGAACTGGAAGAATACAGTAGAGTTACTTTTTAAATTGCATAGTTAAGCCTGAGGGTAAGTGAAGGTAACCTGCAGATCTCTTCTGAGCTAAACCTTTCAGTGAAGGACCACTTAAAGTATTAAACTCATCCCTTTATTTTGAGGTCCGGGATTGTTCCGGCACTTTCCTGTTTTAGCCAGTGACGGTAATAAATGTATCCAAAGCAATACGACCTTTCGCACACAACTGAATATTGTCTAGATGTTGGGGAAACTGAGAAATATAATGATTTAAAAAAAATATCTAAAGTGATTAAAAAGACTTAAAAAATTAATAGATAACTGAATTGTTTTCAAAGTAGCCCAGATGCATAAGCGTTGTGGTGATTAATACAAGTGTGATTATATTAGTCATCATATTAGTAGATGGGACTGAAGATACCAGGGCATATTTTAAAATTTCATTTAACAAAAATACTGATAAAGTGTTTATTTCATCTGTCCTCTGGTGGTTACACAATCTGGTTCTTTCTGAATTATGTGTGAACATGTGAACATTCACAGTGAGTTTTTGCTTTCCATGAGCCGCAATACAGGTTTTTCTTTTGTGGATTTCAGTGGAGACAAAACTATTGTTTTTTTTTCTTTTTTTTTTTTTTTATTTAGGCATAGGATAATTTTAATCCATCTGACTGGAAGTAACACTGATGCTATGGTTTGGTTCAGCCAGAGTTGCTTAAAATGTCTTAGCTTTTATTTTGCTTTAAGATTTGACACACAGCATGACTGACAAGTAGGTCAGGCGTTAAAGGTTTAAAACTGCTGATGAATGACTTAGTTCACTAGGTACTTTAAATAGGCAGTATTATGTATTTGCCAGGCACATAGTGCCATGTTATAGCAAAATCAACCAACTATGTTTCCTTCATTTGCTATAAAAATTCAGTATATTTCAAACGTAACTTAAAAGAAATTGGACTTTGCAGTTTGATTGCAACTTGAATTTGGGTTCGCTGTCTCTTCAAGAAGATTCAACTCTTTCCAACACTCGGCATTCAGCACGTCATCACAGCGGCGTTCCTCCATTATACTTTTGACAACAGTTCTTGGGAGAATTGGACTGAAAAGGTCCAGTTCAGGACCCAGACTTGCAGTCCCACCAGGTGCTTGCTAATTGGTGCTGCCACTAGTCTGATGGGGCTTAGCGGTGAAGGCACAAGGAGAGTTGCCCTGTGAGGTGGAAGCTCGGCTTGGAGACTGTAGTTTCGGCCGAGTTTGTGGAAATAGACGACATGTTGTGAGAGCAAGCATTTAGGTGGCCTGAATGGCTGAAATGGGATATTCACAGATTCCTGAAGCATCCATTTATGCAATCATCGTATGTTTTTTCATGAGGGCATAACATTTTAATGTGTTATACAGATCAAAAATGTCATATTTCACACAGTTTCACACTGATTGTCAAGCTTATTACAGGTACTTTTTAAGAGAGAAAATTTGAGAAGCCATTTTAACGTATATGGTTGCATATATCTTTCAACTCTGGTATTGGAATATTTAGTATTTTTATAAGTTTAACTTTTCAGCATGCAGGTCAGAAAGCAAGAAGTGAATTGACACAAGTAACCAGTGACACATAGAGCTTGTATTTACTCTATACATGCATGATAGATGGCATAGTCACAGTGGAGCAATATAATGCAGAAAGCAATAAAATGAAGTAAAAGAGCTGAAGAAGAAACATAACATGTTTCTTCTTAACTTCTTAAGAAGTTAAGAAGAAGATGTTAAGAAGATGTTTCTTCTTAACATAACTAAGAAACATAACAATGAAACTAAATTAGTTATTTTCTACTTTCCAAACTTTTTTGCTGGCAATATGCATTATATCCACTTAACTGTTAACCTACTCAGTAATGAGGCTGCCATTTTTACAATCATGTTTCCACAGTGTTGTTTTTCTACACCACTGGCAGTGAAAAAGTTGATTTCATATCCGAACAAACTTGTAAGGGGAAGTTGAGTCAAGTCACGAGGTCAGCTTTAGCTCAGTCCTACGTCGTTCCTCTGATATAGCTTCATATAAAATAGTCTTCATCATGATTAAATGTTTAAAAGTTGTGACTGGTTTGCAATAAATTTCCTTGAAAACATGTTTTGGCCCTCCTCAGACACCTTGGAACCGCTCATGAAGTAGCTGTTTCATTGCCGAGCAACATGTGGTGTTTTTATTGAGCCCCCGACCTAGCATGAGAGGGAATTAAACCGTGGAAATGCCAGGTCCCTTAGCGTGCTATAAATGAGGGAGGAAACATTTCTGGAGCAGATGCACCTGGGATCAACAAACACGCTCGAACATCCGAAGCAGTCCTCATGTGATCGGCTACTAGAGCTAACAGTAAAATCCTCTACATAAGCCTTTTAAAGAAAATGCACAAGTAATGATGTCAGTCGATGGATATAACGTTAAATATAACGTTTGTAAATGGCAAAGAAAAAACAAATATATATTTTTTTTTACAGAAATCTATTCATTTATCGAATTGGGTGAGGTGCTCAGGGAGGGATGCTGCAGAGGCTGAGTATTGGCCACCTGAGAGTTGCATCAGTATTTAAATGGATTTCACTCCTCTGACCTTGCCTCATAACTGCAGGACTTTGTCACCAGAGAAATAGAGGAACGACAGAGAGAGAAAATTTGAGAAAATGAGAGGCAGAGACAGCGAGATAAAGTTGGGATTAACAGGGGGCGCTGAGATGGGAAAAGAAAAAATAATTAGTATGTTCAGTCATTTTCAAAAAAAAATATCCTTAAGATTGTGTGGAAATAGATGAATGGTTGCTGAGTGATGTGTGAAGATTTTTACCACGTAACAGCATCCAGCTTAAACTTGCGAGACAGGTCAGATTATTAGTCCATCACAGGAGACACACAGGACAAGTAACCACACACACTCAAAATTCCTTCAGAACTAAATGCATTTAAGCTATAATGCATGTAGTTAGGATGTCTATGAAAGTCAAAAAACCTGAAGAAACCAGAACCTTCTTACAGATGGGAACGGTGTTTGAGTTGCCCTAGTTTTCTGCCACACAGGACAAAAACTTTTCTTTTTGGCTTCATTTGGACACAGCACCTCCTTCCAGGGGCCTTTAAAATTGAAACTGGTCTTATGAAAATTTTATTACAGTAATGGATGTCTTTTTGCCACTCTTACTTAGACCAGACTTTTGGAGCATGTGGCCAACAGTCCCACTGTCAACAGATTATCATCCACACTGTGGATCTCTACTGCGCTGTCAGCATAACCATGGGATCAATACTGTCATTCCCTGGCACTCAGTTTATGTGGCAATCAGTTTTTGTTTTATTTGCAGCGGTGTTAATCTCTGTCCGTTGTTAGATGATGAACTCCTCTCTAAGAAATGTTCAGAGCTTCAGATGCTTTGAACACCTTGATGTCATCCCTACTAAAGAAACTTGTCCTCCCATAAGAAATGCTTTGTAAGAACTCAAACCTTAAAGTGGGGGCTCGTCCAATTTGTAGGTTGGACCATAACATAACATAACCCTGCCTCTCCATAGCTTTATCTTTCATGGTTGTTTCTTCAGCATATAGGGAGCTAAAATCATATACAAGCCACAGTTTTAAGATTTTTCTTTGAACACTTCAACATGATCTTCCATTTTTTTATGTTTGTTTTGTGGAAAAATATTAAATATTCATTACTGTTGGAGTAAGTTGCACTCAATCGTATTTCTGCTTTGAATCTATAAGCTGAAATTGATTTGTTACATTTTGATTACACATGATTCCATAATTTGTTAGTTATGTCATGAAAGCCACCCATCAGATAATATCACCACATTTTCCAGAAGGTTCACACTTTTTTGCAGAAGACAGAATGCGTTTGCATTTATTTATTTATTTTTTTTTGGATTCTTTGGAAGCGAGTTATTGTTAACCAAGCATTCCTACAAATAGTTTCTGTCATCTTTCGCCATCCGATGTCTTTCACTCATTCTTGCATGTCAGTGGGAAACACACTTATTTGACCCAGACCACCAATGGGACCGGAGCCAGCTCTCAACCAACACCCACCTCGCAGCAGATTAACCAGTCATTTGGCGTTGGCTTGTCAGGGAGCTGACAGTCTTACTTTCCATAAAGGAAACAGCATGTAGACTTTGTATGTGTGTGTATGTCTGAGAGACCTGAGTTGACCCAGGGCAAGTCTGGCCACGAAAAAAAAAAAAAAACCCTGACATGTGCACCCAGGCCGAGGTAGCCAGCGGCCACGGTGTCACACATATGCACACGTAGCTGGGCGTGCAGACAAGCGCACGAGTTTCTGCCCCCTCAGCAAAGGAAAGAGCACCGGGAAGCAGTGGAGCCTTAGAGGTGACCAAGATTGTCTTTATATTGTCTTTATCCACCTCTCCTACCAGCATTACAGTGGAAATACTTGACCCTTACCTCTGAGCTGTGAACCAGAGCAGATTGACAGCATGGATTTGGTGATTCCTTCCTCACTTTCTCTCCAAGTATTTTGGATTTTTCATCAGAAAAAAAAAGAAAAAATGCAGATTCAATACAAGGCACATGATGCAATCCACTAAAAGTACAATGCAAGCACCTCCGAGCACAGTGACTGCTCACTTTATTTCTTATCTTGTATATGTGCATGGATACAGACTTAAACAGATGGAGGGCACAGAGTGACAGAGAGCCAGAGACACAGACTGAGGGGAGCGCTCTGATAGGCTCAGTCGGGGGAAACGGGTGGAGAGGAACGCTGGTCCCCAACGAGGCGAGCTAAGTGGGGGGAAATTAGGTCAGTGTGTTCCTTGTGACTCCACAGCAAGAACACGCATGTATATAATGTGTGTGTTCTCGCTGGTACACCTAAAGAGTCACACCGCACCAGAGCAGACACGCGCTGTGTCGATCTGTCGGACTTTGTGTGTGTACCGGTGCATGCTGCCAGGTACTCTGACGCCACTGAACTTCTGCAGCGTCAGTCAGATTAAATTCCAAAACTTTTCCTAGCGATTCAAAGCCAATCCAACCGAGACAGGAAAACAAGGATGTAACTAATCATAGCTTCACAGTCTGTGACAAAATTGTTCAGAATAGGCAACAGTTGAATAAAGGTTACGTGACTTTTATCCCCATTTGGCCACGTTGTCTTTTAATTCACGCTTTTGGGATTAGTGGAACATGCTGTCGTGTGTCCTCTGGAGGACAAGGATGCTCCTCTTTATGTAGCTTCCGCCGAGCTCTTGTCTCTACTCATTGTCTTTTCCTGTCTCCAGACCAGGACACGTCACACATACTATAATTGATATGAGATTTAGGGGGTATATTTTAATGTAATTAGAATCTTGGTAATTGGACTAATTAGATCTAATTGCTATGTGAGAATGACTTTGATTAAAACAGGTTTCTCTCCTCAAACCAGAGGAGGAAAAAAATAGTTGGGTGACATTGGTGGGATACAATGCAAAGCTAATTGACTGTTAGCTCTGATGGATGAACTATAGTGATGGACAGTGGACCAAAAGGGGGGGGGGAAAGTCAATATCTCAGAATATCTTCAGGTAATTACTTTTAAAAGATTTTAGTCAAACTCAGAATGCCAAAAAAATCCTGATAAACTGGCAAACTATCTGAGTCTGAGTATGTTTAGATTCTTGCAAAAGTACTAAAACGCTGAAATCAATAACAGCAACTGTATTGAGCTAAGTGCTTTGATTATTCTGGGCAACATTCAGGAAAAAAAATAGAAGACAGTTATGTTACATATGAAAACATCAGATAGGCTGGAAGGTCTGCAGAAATCTCCTGTGCATGTTCAATTGGGATGGTATTTTTAACCAATAAGAATGGATCATTCTTATTTTTATATTTTTCCCCTTTTCATCTGACCAGAATTGACTTTGTGTGTGTCAATACTTGCAGTAAAAGGTGGTGTATGTTTTTCCTTGAAGTTGGACTTAATGGATTAGATGTGTTATCTAGGCTTTCAACATAACAAGCCTTTTTTTTAAACGCTAATTGTTGTGCCTCGTGGATAAGAAACCTAGACCTTGAAATATGAAAAGCATTCAAAAGTTAACATAAGCTGATCTTGAACAACATTGTTTAGTGACACAAATAGACCCCTTAAACATTTTTGTGTATTGACACAAACCGACTGTGACAATACAAGTCGGTCTGTGACAACTAAAATGTCACAGACCAACTAAAATATTCAGTAAATAAACTTGGAATCTTATATGTCTGACCATCACAAAGAAGTGCATAATTAGGAAATGTGTGGAAAAAATTGATAGATGGTATTTACGTTTTTTTTTTTTTTTTTACAAATACAGATCCAAAATGTATGGCTTGTATTCAGGCCCATTTGTTCTATTTTGTAGAACCATTTCTTTCTGCAGCTAGCTCTGATCATTTTGGGGTTTGGCTCTACCAGATTTGTACGTCTAGGAACTTCTGAGTTAATTTGGGCTTCCAAGTCTTGCCAAAAAAATTTCCATTAGATTTAGACCTAGGCCTTTCCAAAACATGAAGTCGGTTTGATATAAACCTGCCTCTACACTGTCCTGCTTGTACTTAGCTCCATCCATGTCTACAGCAACTTTTTCACTTTGGCCATGGTGGGTTTAGGGTATTCGTTTTGACCACACATAACAGTTTGCATGTAGGCCAAGAAGTTAAACGTTAGCTTCCTCTGACCAGAGCAATTTCAACTATAAACATAACCTGAATTCAAATTGACTTGAATTGAACACCTTCTTTCATGTATTTGTTTTGTTCTCTTGCGACTTTTTTTGATACTAAATTTGCGTAGAGCAACAATTCCTCCCACCTAAACTCTGATTGTCTGCAACTTCCCCAGAATTACCATGGACCTCTCTTTGTAGTGATCTAGTTTCTTTAATAAGGCAGTTGGTTTCACAGAACAGTATTTGGGGGGGAAAAAATCATTAAGGGGAGTTGAAATCTTTACTTGCAAAAAGTGTTGAAAACCACATGTAATTTTCCTTCCTCTTCACAATTACACATTATGATACTTTATGTTGGTTGCTCTGATAAAATATGTTGAAGATTCTTACATAATAAAATTTTGAAAAAGGAAAAAGACTACTCAGAGATAGTCACTTTTATCAGTTTTGTGTCATATGTCTTTATTTTCATAAAGTATTTGTCTCCTTATTTAAACTAGAACTATTGTTTGGCCAGTTTCAATAAAATTATTCCCTTACATAAATATTTCATGGGGTTCTACAGTGCATATTGAGCTCAATACATCCCTGCACATTTATTTTACAAGCAGAATGAAGTCCCCACTCTGACTTTTATAGAAATGCATTATCTTACCGCATTTCTGTCATCTGTGCGCTATCTGATCTGAATCTCCGTGTTTCCATGTGTTTGCTTAATTATGCATTAGCCCCTGATTTGCACATTTGTGTCAGGACGCCCCATAAAAATCTCGATGAGCTAAGCCTCGTGCGGCTCAATAGATGGCAGTAAGATCCCTCAATCACTGCTGTATGAATCCGCTTTGCACTTACAGCCCATGAATATGCAGACGTGTATGTGCGCATCCTGTGCACTCATGTAGACAATATATACGGAGCGCATAAACACAAGCAAACACTCTCATGTGCACGCTCAAAAGCATAGACACATGGACAAAGCCAAAACAAACGGTGATAAAATGACAGCAAATAAAGACATAAAATGAATCCATTAAAAAAAAAATAAATAAATAAAATCTTTTGTCCAGATATCTTTGAGCCCTACAGTCACAGAGAAGCCCACAGCAATTAAAGCAACACAGGGAATTATGGTTAGGTGGTTTGAGTTTCATACTGCAGTGTCTCTGCCTTGGTTGTAAAAATTTAACACTTGCACTGTACCTTTCTAATAGTCTGATTAGGTGAGGGCAAGGAGGAGCCTTTAGCTCAGAGTTACTGTAAAGTGAGAGCTCGCAAAGATGAAATCAATAGCTGCAGCACCTTCACAGGGCGTCAGGGGAAAAGCTGAAGTTCTTACTCAATACAACTCGTGTGTATAACTGACAGCAACGTCTCATCTCACCCAGCCGACGACTGCTCAGAGGTAAAAAGCAGCACTATGAATAATTGTGAAAACCATTTAATTGTGTCCCTTTGTGTGCAGTCTGCTCGGCTTCTGTGCTCGTTTTGTATTCGCTCTTGCCCCCCCCATCACCCGACACAACACCCCCGCGAGACAGTCCCTGTGTCGTCATTTGTTGGCAGGATACGCTGGTAATCATTCGAATTCCCTGAGTATGTTCAGAAGATGTCAGGGAGTAGTCTCTGATCTTGTTTAATATGTGACCAGCAGCTATAAATTACAAACTCTCAGAAATGCAGAAACAAGGGTACTCTGAAATCTCCTGGGAGAATTTGCTTTACGTTCCTCTTGCACATACAGAGTCTCCCTCTCCTCCCCTTAATTTAGTTGGAGTTCAAATGAAAAACAAATACCTGTGACTTTCTAGTTGAAATAGACTATTTCACTTTTGGGCTGTTTTGATGCCCTTGCCTTGTTGCTTCAGATGAACATGACCAAAGTTGTTTGAAATTCTCTGGTTTATTTGTTTTTCATTTTTTAAATTAAAATTAAAATGCTCAAAGCCACACTGAGGACAAAAAAAAAAAAACACTTGGAAGTTTCAAAACTACTTTGTTGTACTTTGGGAGCAGGGAAATAGTATACATGCGAAGACAGAAGAGAGAGCTTCATGTTCAAAATAAATACAACATAAAGATTATGTTCACTTTGTCTTAAAATAAGTTTGAATCTTTGTGAAAAATATTGAAATTGCAATGATTTGCAGTGAGTGTTTTGGATATTTTCACTCAACAAGATTATTTTTAATTTCTGATGAAGATCCAGCAAGGTTGCCAGGGTCTTTGAAACAAAATGTGGCCCACAAAATCTCAGATCATCCTCTGTACCTAGCAGTGGGGTACTTCTCTACATCATGATGATACAGGTCAGATTCAAACCCATCTGTAATATTTGTTATTTGTAGCAGAAAAGCTCATTCTTTCTGTCTGACCAATATGCAATTCCAATTAAAGTCATAGAAGTATTTAACAAATGACTCGAAGTTAAATTGTCCTTTTTTACCCCATTTTATCAACACCATTCTGTACCTTCCTACTTCCATTTTGTAAGTAACATAAATAAACTACTTTATACCAATTAAACTAATTCCATTAATTAATTAAATGCAGGAACAAACGGTCATAAAAATACTCAAATTTCATGTATTCCTAATTGTTTTGTATATTGTTTTTGGATGTTTATAATGCTTGAACAAAACATCTTGTCAGCAAGAGCATGGGTTTTTGTCAATTGTATATATTTAAGCTGTTTTTCTGGTAGCGTTTTTCTGGGACAAATTTCCGAGACCGCAGACGATAAAGAAGGATAAAACAGAAGAAAACGAAATGGCAATATGACCAAGAATCCTGTAACATCTCTGATTGCTGGACAATTAAAGATTTTCCTCACTTCCAAACTACCTGTTGGAATAGTATTATTATTAGTATTATTATTATTGTCTCCTGGAAATCTGAAACACTCAAGATGACACTCTTTTCAGCAGATCCCGAATGGTGAGCACAGATCTCTTTTAACTCCTTTGTCATCCTGCTCACTGTTCTTGATATCAAAGTAAACTTGAGGTCTCAACTTGTTTGTAGGTTTTTCACTAACTGTGGATATTCACAGGTACCTGGGTTACTTGTTGAGTAATTTCTAGACTTATAACAACAACTCTCTCTGTTTTTCTGACATTTCATGTTCTCTTGTCTTTCCTATTATGAAGCGTCGCTAAGGTAACTAGGCCTCACACGCCACAGATACAGGAAATTACTAGTAAGTATAATGTATCTGGAAGTTTCTTTACACTCTGATGTCTTAGTTACATTAGTCTTGAACAACTTATAGTCGGGTTTAAAATGATTCCTTCACTGCTGATTAAAAAGAAAAAAAGTATTTTACTGTAAAATCTAACCACGTATTACTCTTCTAGTTTCTAGTGCAAATATCTTAGTACACTTTAAATACTACAAAAACAATTAAGTAATTTGCAAGTTGAACAAGACATTTTCACTTATATCATGGGGAAAAAAATGTCTTGTTCCATTGGCAGATTATTGGAACAAGAATCTTATAGCTTGTTTTAAGCTTAAAAAATTGTAGCTTGCTGAAAAGTTACTTGAAAGTTAGTTTGGTCTTATTTCATTATAAGAAATTGTCACTAGAAACTCGACTAAAATATCTTGGTAAGATTTTGTGTTTTTGCAGTTTTCTTACCAGACATTCCTTGGAGTAAATGTACTTTAATCAGTGATAAGAGTTTCCTTAGTTTTTAATTTTAAGACGTTTCAACCATTTGTTTTTATCAACAGTGGCAATAGATGTGGTCTCTCTCTCTGTTTCTCTCTTTCTCTCTTCCAGTCACAGTGCATTTTCTCATCATCTTGGTTGGTTGATGTGATCTTGATTTTCCAAGCATGAGGATGGATACCTATGGAGACTTACTGTAAAAAGAAAGTATATCCTTCCATCTCCTCCATGGAGAGGTTCTCCTCTGTTGGTTGCATCTTCTGTTTGTCTGCCTGGAGAGGCGGCGCGCTTCTGCCGCTCATGCTGGGGCCGCAGCTATTTGTCTTCTTGATTGGCTTCTTCTGTGAGGAGCAGGAATCGGGGAGAACACATACGGATGTCATTTGTAATCAAAGCAGGAAACAGGCCTTTGAATTTATCTTGGAGGATGCACACGGTGACTGTGACAATGTCTGTGTGTGTGTGTGGCATTTTGGGGGGGCTTCTCCTAAATCTCAACCCGCGCCTCTACTGACGCGAGACAAGAGTGACGGCGAAATGGCATACGGCACACCATCCTTCAAGTCGGGTTCGTTCGGAAAGTGTGTGCACAGTGACGCCGGCGTTAAATACGTGATGTTAGAGCAGCTGGCACAGTTTTTTTTTTGTTTTGTTTTGTTTTTGCCCCCCTCCCCCCCCTTCTCTCCCCTGCACACAAGCCGTTTACTGTCATCATCATAAACACAGTCAGGAAGTGGGATTTAAAATTTTTCACCAAGGTACTTGGGAGCAGATATTATTTTTTTTTTAAGCCGCCAACATGTTAACGGCTTGCTTTCCCTGGCCCTGTCAAGCCTGTCTGTGTTGCCCTTGGGTGGGCTTAGTGCCTTTCTGCTTGAAGTTGTGACATACACACTGATGTATGTTAATGAGATCCACAGTTGGAATAAGAAATCTCTCTCTCTCTCTCTTTCTCTAACACCCCTCCCTCATTCTACCTTTCCCTATTTCATCTTTTTTTTCTGTCCTCTGTCTCTGTATACTAGGCCCAGGAAGTAGTAAATGGGCAGAGTCCCATAAAAGCTCCATTCGTTTTCATAGGGCAATCTTTGCCAAAGCAAGCTTGGATTCCAGAGTGATGATCACAATAAAAAGGTAGAAAGGAGCGAGACGAGAAGAAAAGAAAAATACAGGAGATATATAAACCACAATGTTCTCCAGTGTCTCCCCACAATAAATTTAATGCAATACCTTAAGAGTGGATTCAGTGTATAGTTGGATTCCTGCCCCGTGGGCAAAAGGGTTGCCTGGAGAAAATTCATTTTAATTAGGCCTGCACTGCAGGTTGAAGGGCTGAAATCTGATCCCTAGTGCTCCCAGGCTGGGGCAGGTTGGAGATCATTCCACTTAATCATTAGACAACTGGGTTCCACACCGCGACGTTTGACAGAGTTAGCCAGGTTTTTAAAGATGGGGGGCAGAGTGGTGGGGAAAAGAGAGACAAGAGGAAAAAAAAATGGTCGCGGGGAAATAAAAACCTCATATAAACAAACTCGTTTATTTATCGGGACATTGCTGATTAATGGTCTTCTGAGGAGCCTCTGGTAGATCGGCTAAAAGAGGTTAGAAACAATAAAGACTTGTAAGGCATGGAAGAGGGAGCCGGGAGAGGTAAAAATGCGAATGCAAAAGAGAGGGAGAGAGAGAGAAAGGCAAGCTTGATGTCTTTCACAGACTTCTAACTGCCCCAACAATAACACGGCAACAAACAAAAGGCCGCCGCAAGAGGCACAATGGCAGGGGCGGACAGAGAGCCTGCGACGCCGGATCAGCACACACGGTAATTTTGCAATTACCACTTCAAAGTTTTAGCAGGTAATATGCAGGCTTTGATTAATTTAGCTTAAGTCTTCTGCTGAACAGGAAGAAGCGGGTTAAGAAAGGTTTTGGAGAAGAAGAAGAAGAAGAAAAAAAAGGAAGGAAGGAGGCCTGGCTGGCATTGCTGATTTCACAGAATTTGAGCTGCTCTGGCTTGTCAAGCAGATCAAAACTGGCTTTGAAGGCTGAAAAATACCTGTTAGTGTGAAATGTATTTTGACAAATCTCAGATAATAAGCTGGGGAGGTGCAAGTAAAGGTGGAGAGAGGGGACAAGGAGAGGGAGGAAAGTGGTAGAGGAAGGAAAAAGGGGAAAAGCAGCTCATTTTAAAGGGTCAAACACATCCCCTTAAATCACAGCGGTACCTTGTACTGGAAGCCAACTTCTGCTTTCTCCCGGCACGGATTGGTCTTCTCTACTGCACTTCCCGAAAAGACTTCTGGGGAGTCGTTCTTCCCTGCATCCCAAAACGGAAAGGAATGTATACTGAATCTGAAAAGTGGATGCTAAGATGAACAAACTTTGTTTAATATTACTTAATACAAGTTTATACTGCAAAGTCTGTAGATTACCTACCAACAGTTGCCAGAAATGTTACAAATATAAAAACCTATACCTTAAAGATATTTTTGTTTAAATCATCTTTGATTGTGCAACCTTTGCATTATTGCTTTGGATGTTCCATCAAGTGGAAATAATTTTAATTAAAAAAAAAAGTTTTGAAGACTTAAAATTACAATCAACCTATTGTTTCTTTTGAATTTTATCATAGTTTAATATTGCGGAGACTAGCTCTTCAAGTAATTTAATGCTTAAAATATGCAATTAGAAATGATGAAAAATCCCACAAAAAAGAAATTAACAATGTTTCTGAACCTATATCCTTTCTCATTTTCTCAGCAAAACCACATTTGCAGTGTTTTTCATTCTTTAATTCTTTCGCCTTTTTTTTCTATTTCTGTCTCACTTTTTCTCGCTGTAATTTAAACGGTAAGCCACCAGATGTGTGTCTCATGCTTGAAGAGTCGAGGATCTGCATTATTTAGCATATTAACATTCACAGAATTTCAAAAAGGGGTTCCTGCTTTGCCTGGAGGTTGTAATTAAGTAAACCTTAGCTTGATACGTGTAAAAATCTCACTCTGTGAAACTTTTGCCCCCCTCATGAAACCAGTCACATCTATATAATACATATGGAAAACTCGGGAAGATATCATTTCTTCTCTTGCCACAGGATTAAATATATCAGTAATAACGACTTCAACATAAAATATCTTTTTGACAGCTAAAATGTAGTACATGTGGATAGTAAAAAATTTTTTTTTTTGTTTGAAGGCACTGTAAAGTCACATATTACAGAATAAAATAGAAAAAAATATATATATATATATTTTTAGGGTTATGTTTTTATGCCTTGCTTATGTTATAATATTCAATTTTAACATCTCCTGTAGTACATCATAGTTATGTGTTGGCATAAAAATACCTTAATGTTGTCAAGGAATTTTGAAACCTTTTAAGGAGCCATAAAACAGGTTAAGGAAACTATAAAAGGACAACACATTGAGAAAATAATGGAATTAAATTAGACACATGGTGTCATTAATCCTTAATATGGAACATGCAAAACGTGATCCTCTGTTTCATAATGCTCGGCGAGCTTTGTTGGGTTAAACTATACTTCATTACAGTCAGCAAAGTCTCCGTGCGTGTGCAGACAACCTGAGACAGAGTGACGCAACCCGCCGCCACCTCCCATCTGCATGGGCGCACACAAAACAAGCACAGGAACCACGGCCACCATTAGCAGCATCAACAACCATGCACGTACTCCGCAGACTGAGACCCCCACGGATTCGAACGCCGTCTAAAGTCATGCAGCCGAACGCACACACTCATTACACCGTGGCCCCGCTTGCTAATGGTCAGATGCTGTGGAACCGAAACCAGTGCGGAGGCAGCATCGACTGCCTTGACAGCTAAGGGCTACGTCCGTGAACTCGGAGCACGGAAGCTGCCACAACTCCAGCCTCTCTGGGCACCCAAGGCCAACAACAAACTCCTTGTTCTTTCCCCAGTGCCCTGAGCTATGTTAAGACTGGTACACATGCTCGTCCATTACACACACACATTGCGTCGATGCACCCACACACCAAAAAGGCAAAGACATCAATGTCGACACTTGCATATATGCACAAGCATTTTCGAGGGTAGAAATATACGAGTGTACAGCTTACAAACAGAGACAGGTTGAGGGAAGGGAAAGCCTGAAGGCTGCACCACTGTGGAGACCCCATTACTGTGTTAACAGTGAGATGGAACCAGAGTGAGGTACCAGTCATTGCTCAGCCAGGTCCATAATTTTATATCTCGACTGGCTAAGATTTGCTGGAAAAACAAAGATGATCAACTCGCAGATTAACCCCGGGGTCCCTAGCAGGATCTTGTGCTAAAGTTTCCTGTAGCGCTGCGAGGGCTGGGTGTTGCTTTAAGCAAGAATGCGTTTACTTTTAATCTACTGGAATTTAATTACAGTGGCAGACACTAACTGAACACTTGAGTTCGTATTTATCCCCTTCAACGTTTTCATAATCTTGCCACATCGCAACAAAAAAAAACTTCAGAGGACGCACACAAAGCAAAGGCATTATGAAATATGATTTATCACTTGTGTAAACTTTACACATTACACAAAAATGATCTGAAAAGTGTGGTGTTTAAGCACTCTCACTCAGTGTTTTTGCAGAAGTGTATTCTTTTAGGTTATGTTTGTGAGTCAGAAGGATGATACATGGTTTCCAACATTTTTTGCAAATAAAAATCCACAAATAGGCCTGAGCATTTATACTCAGCCTCCTCCAAGTCAATATTTTGAAGCCATTTTGCTGCAGTTTAATTTATATGTATACCTACGGATAGTTAAATCAGCTTTGCAAATCTTAACACTTTTTGTCAAAATCTCTTTGCAAAGTATCTTAGCTACAGTCAGACTGGATTGAGAGTGGCTTTAGAAGAAAAGCGGCACACCTACCATGTAGTATCTCTGTGATGAGGGGCTTGTGGCGATGTGATATGAATATAGCATGTTGCATGGATGCAAAAAAATAAACATTTTACTCATCTGATCAGAGAACCTTTTCCACATGTTTGCCAGGTTCCTGGAGGGCTTTTGGCAAACTTTGAACTGCATTTATTAGGGATTTCTTTCTCTGGTGGCTATCATTTCACCACTTCCCCATTGTTTTATAACCGAAACCCACTTTAAACGTCTCCAGAACTTTATTCCTGACCTGTCTGGAGTGTCTGTGGATTTTGAAGAAGTTCATTGTTCAACAACAGTGCCTAATAAACCCCCACAGAACAGCTGTAGTTGCACTGCATACAGGGGAAGTACCAGCTGGAAGTAGAATGAACAATTTAATTAAAAGTTAGAGAGGACTCCACTAATTTGGTGGCATCAGTCAGTATGGACTGAACTTTATTAGTTGTATCAGAGGAAACGGGGGGTTTGAAATTAAATCCACACCACAATCTGGAGATGTAAAAAAAAAGCTAAAAAAAAACAAGCAAATATCTTTGCTTTTCCTTTAAATTAACAATTGTTCAATTTATTATTAAAGAAAAACTGTTCAGTGTGTGGCTGCAATGAGAAAAACAATTGCAAGAAAAAAGTTTAAGGGGTAGCATTTATCTTGTTTTCCATGACAGGTTTTCCAGCTTTATTAGCATATATCACAAAAAGTTTTGAAATGTGATAATCTTATTAAGGGATTCCAAGAATAGCCTTAAAATTTATTAATTATATTTTTTTCTTTTTTTTTTTTAAACTAAATTTGCCAAGGGCACATAGAGAATAACGGATCGACACGACAATAAGATTTGAAAGTTTGATAACTGGGAGTAAAGGGGAGAGAACCCTGAAATGGGAATGCTCCAAATAAGACTTTAGATGAAGGGAGTCCCTGATATCATCTTGAGTGATGAGGGGCTTGGATGTTAAGATAAATTCATTGAAAAAGCAACAAAGCGTCATCGGCATCCTCATAATGATCCACTACAGGCATCGTGAAATGAGACACTGATCTAATTTGTCACTTGGGCTCAAACAAACCTAGTGTAACTGGATCATTCTGTTAATGTGAAAGGTCACTTAACCCAGTGTGCCTCTAGCGAATCACCAAAATACTAAATACACTTCATTATGCTCTGGCAAGTCATCTGAGGTAAATCAGATTATGATCATGGAACTACAAGTTCTCCTGCAACACGAAATGATGAGTTCACATACAACAGCAGTAATGCTCTGACTCTGATCACAACTTGTCAGCGGTATTATTCTAGATTGGGATGTCAGATTTGGTTCTGTTGATACATGACAAGTGTAGTGATTCTCTTTTCTTTTCTTTTTTTTAATAAAAAGGATTAATTAACTTAAGGCCTCAGGATCGCAAACTTAATGTTTCACTGTCAAGCCTTGTGCGTTATGACGTTATAAATGACAAGAGGTCTCTATGCACTTCTCCCGACTCTGAGACAAATGGGTATTAAGGAAAATTCAGGCATTACATGCACCGAGAAAGTGATCCCACCACAGCACACATCAGCGTCAGAAACAGGGAAGCATGAAATAGAAAGGAAACGTCTGAAAACCCCCCGACTTGACTAAGAACTGGAGAAGCTGGGGATAATTCGTTTTTCTTTTCCCTCACTGAATTGGATTTCCATTTTTGGCTAGGTTAAAGTTGTCCATCCAATCGCCCTGCTGAGCCTTGACATATCGCCCCATCTGAACGCCATAATTCACTCCAGAGGTAATGCAACCTGAACTGATCTGTATGCAAATGAGGCCCAAACGTCAGATTGGCTTAGGGAGCGGCACAGATGAGGTGTTGTGCGGGACACCTTTTGATCCATTATTTCACTCGCCGGATCGGGTTCACTTCTCAAGCAACCTCTTCACCTGACTGCGTGTGTGTATGTGTGTGTTTTCATGCATGCCCGTGCATGCGGGAGCATGCACTCTTTCCTCGGCGAGCAGATCTGCTGAATTTTGCCTTATGTGGCTGAACATAAATCCCCGCATAGTAAGAGCGTTTCTCGCTCTCCTTCTCTCTCTTTGGAAATGCAGTCAGTTCGTTGGGGACACTTCCCTTGTGGGTGTTAGGATCTCTGTGGGGGGTCACAGGTCAGCTAGCGGAGGAAGCGACAAGCTGTGAAATGTAAAAGACCAATTTCTTCCACATGTTTCAGTGCTGGGAGAACACTGCCAAGCTGTCAGCCGGCATCACGTTTAAAATGGGCCAGGGTGCTACCCAGCAGACCTGTCACAACTCATTTGTAATTAAAAAGCCTGTGTGATGTTTAAAGCAGAGCACCCCAGAAACTTTTGAGAACTGTTAAATAAAGATGAGCTGTACATGCACAAAGAAGGAAAGAAAGAAAGAAGAAAAGAAAGAAAGAAAGAAAGAAAGAAAGAAGGAAAGGATGCCTCCACAGACCTGCTCAACAAAGAATTTGATCAACTGTAAGGGTATTTCATATTACCATTACATATTAGCGTTGTTAACAAAATAAAATTTACTTAAACATTTGAATCAGATGTACCTTCAGTAAAGTTGTACTCTCACAATTAGGCTGATATGTCTACCATATGTTTGTTTTATTATGAATTCAAGTATCATCTACAGGTAAGTCAGAAACTTTGTATCATTTTCAGTTGCAATGGTGTTTCTTGTTGTTGGAGCAAGAATTTAAGTTTCAATCCTCAAGTAACTAATTTGGCAACAGTGCTAAAGCTAAAGTCTGACTTGTTATGCCTGAGGGACTTGCTGCTAATGAGCTGCACATCTAAGCTGTGGTTGTTAGGGGTTATTATTTATTATTATTATTATTATTATTATTATTGTCTGAATTAAACCCCAGTTATTCTGTTTCTTTTTAACATGGTAGTTTGGACCATGAAAGTAAAGTGATGTAAAAAAATAAATAAAAAATTGTTAGAATTTAAACTAACTTATTTCTGTTTGGTTTTTTAGCTGCTGAACATAATAAAAGTTAAGAACTTGTCTAAGCTATGTGGTAGAGAAAGCTATTTGCTCTGACGAAGTTTGTATTCAGCTTTAAATAGTTTAGTTACAAAATTAAAACTTGCATTCAACATAAGCTTCCTAACTCAGACAATGCCAATATTCAACACAACTTAAACTGTTAGGATGCCACTTCCTTAAAGTAGATCTAAGAAGGTTGTTTCCAGATTTAACCAGTCTGACAACAATGCTAAAGTCAAATTTGCTTGCAAGCCACAAGCAAGCAAATTTGCCTCTTTGACAATGTACAGCACATCTTAGTTTTGTTCCACCGAGAAAAGCTTTTGAAAATACATTTACAGTGTACATTACTTACTGTCATGCTGTTCCTTTTTCTTACATGAGAGGACCATAATAATTCAAAACGTATTAGAATGGACACTAATCTATTTGTTGTTTAAGTGTCAAAGTTAAACAAACATACATTTGTTATACTCAAACATATTAACTAAGGTCTGATCAAATGAAATCTAAGCAAACTGCTAAACATGTTTCTTGGTTAAATTATGTCTTTAATCTGCGATAAACAGAAATTAATCTATTTGTCTGCTTTTCCATGTTGTCATGTTTAGAGATAAATCCCTTGGCCTCACTGCCGGACTAATTAACATTATTTAGTGCAAGTTTCCAGCAACTACTAATTGGACTTCTTTTCCTGGGCGCTCAATGTCAGTGTGCTAAGGGTTTGCTCACAGGTGAAATCCGCAATGGTATTCATCGGAATGCTATCACTAACAATCGGTACTGAGCATCCAGCCTAAATATGTGCCTAAAAGAAGTGCACATTGTATCTGTTGGGTTTTGTAATCATACAAAGAAAACATCATTTGCTTATGCAAACTCCGCTCCCTTTCTTTAAGGCACGTTCACCCCAGCAGAGAGTCGATGTATGCGAGAACTGATATTCTTCTTTTCCCCCAGCTCAAAATATTAAAGTGACATTTTCTCCCCCACTGTGGCATAGTTTGGGGGCGCGAGGTTTAGCTTTGGACTCCTACCTGGCAGAGATGAAGAAGAGCAAGCGGAATCAGCTGACAGGTGGAGAGGTGAACCGTGTTGAGAGAGCACGACCGCGGACTCTCCCGCTCTGCAGCCGGGGCCGACGTGCAGATGCTGCTGGGACTGGAGAAGAAGGGGATGCGGGCAAATCTGAGACTGGGCTGTGGGTCGCTGCGTAAGGGTCGGGTCATGGTGATCCTCGGGTTTGGATACGATTTTAGGGTTGGAGAGCGATCTCGATGGTGCAACAAAGAGCTCTGTCACTCCGGATGTTCCGAGTGGAATTCTCTTTACCTAATACACACAAGAAAAAATAAAATAAAATAAAAAACCACAGAATGATCAGACTGTCTGTACTCCAAGTATAAATTCAGTAAACATGTCATTGCTCTTCATCCACATTTGTTTTGTCCTTTATAATCAATCAATTTATGTGATATTGCTAATATTTTTGACAGTGGGCCATATGACTACTAAGTTAAGTCTGTAAGCACATTTTTTTTTCTGTATTATGCATTAGCAAAGACAAGCAAACATATTCCCGCAGGAGTCAAAGCAACAGTAGACCACAGTAATGATAGAGTAATACAAACAGCATGTCGAAGTCAAAGGGATAAAGATGCAAACACAGAAGAGGGAGAGCATTGTTCTGGTTTTTTAATTTGATTACAGTGTTTACTAATCTAATCAATGCATCAGCTTAGATGCATCCGGAATTATTGGGTAAAGATGTGGATTTTGTTTTCTGTCTGGGGACAATTTCCAATTTCTCTGTAAATGCTTTTTTCTCATAGGAAACATCTAAACGTCCAACGCCCGCTGGACTTTCCATAACAGCCTAAATAATGAAACAGGGATTGTATTTTTAAACTTCATGCACATGCATTCGACCAGCCCTAAATGTTTAACGTGCAATGGAATAATGAAAAAAATAAATAAATAAACGAAATGAATGAGCACACTGTAGATATTTTAAAGAACAAAACGAGGGGAATAGGTCACTCACCTGAAAATACAGGTTGCACAGCCAGTGGTCTAGATCGGAGGAGATGATAGCTTCAATTTTTTTAAACTGGTCCAGCTGTGGGCTGGGCTCCCCCCTGATCAGTGGAGTTTTGAATCTAAGACGATAGCACATCGTTTTTGGCAACCAAAAACTTTGATGGTTCAACTAGATTGAAGCATTAAATAAATAAAGCTGCAGATGTTTATTTTCTTCTTTTTTTAACAGTTTGGACGTGCTGTTCTCCAGTCTCTTTCTAATTCTAACCGGTCCCATACTAAAAACGTTAGCTTAAAGGTACTTACTGTGGAAACTTCATATTATTTATTGACTTACCTGCCCTGGACCAGACTCAGGCTCATGCTGCATATAGGAAATACTCCCCAGGCCAGTACAGAGCTAAAATGGCTACTGTGTCCAGGTAGGCTGATCAGTTGGAACAGCAAAACCATGGAGGGGTTGATTTCAGAGGTGGCAGGTAAGCTCTGCAGAAACATGAGCAACAGATACACAATTTTACAACCACATGCATCAAAAAGGAAAAAAAAAAAAGTTTTTTAAATAAAAGTTACATACTGTAGCTTTAACACATAATTGTCATGTGAAAATAAAACATGTTTTGTCAAAGTTTTTACAAATGTGGATTCGGCTCTCCCATTTTGCAAATGCCTTAAAATAAAAGCCAGTGCAACCAATAGCCTTCACCTGACTGTTAAATAGGGTCCACCTTTGCATAAGAAACAGATGGGCTTACAGTATTGTGCTAAATGAATAGACTATCTACAGAAAGTAATGGAGGTAAATAGTCACTGAAAGGACGGCAGACATGGATATTAAGAATTTTTTAGCGGCCTCCTTCTAACTGGAATCGTTGGCAAAAACGAATTTGCCAAAAAGCATATGTTTCACAGATACAGGCGGCGTGGAAAGGGTAGCTTCAGATTGCCACTGTAGTATAAACTGACAGCTACTGAATTAGAGATCCAGTAAGGCCACCATAAATCAAATTGATAATATTACGGGTGTCTTGCACAAAGCAAAAAGTGTTGGTGGTTAGCAGTCAACGGCAAGTGCACGCATGCTTATTTACCCGGAGAACGGTAGGGGTTTGCTTAAAAAATGAACTGACAGTGAAGTGTGCGCCACTTCATCCATCACTGAGTAGGAAATATTTTATCCCTTTATTAGTCGTAATGGAAAATGCAGGGGACTTGTTTTAACGCATAAATCATGTGTATCACGCACCGAATCTGGGACACACCGGTGAAACGACGGTTAGTGGCGTGTGACTCGAGACATAAATTTATGGAACAATATCACGGATTACAGATATTGAGAATATTGAGGATATTTATATAATTCATTTACTGTGGGAAATATGACCTCAACTAGAAGTGTTCTGTAGTGTGTGCGTGTGTGTATGTATACATGCGTGGGGGTGTGCGTGCGTGGGCGTGTGTGCTTAAAGTGCTTTAACACAGTTATTTAGGTATGTATGTAGAATAAAGAAGCATTTAAGACGCAAACTTTAAGAAGCTCGTCTGGATTTACTGCATAATTGTGAACTGAAAGGAAAATAGCATGGTTCAGAAGATGACGCTTCTGAACCATGAAGTTCAGAACAGTAATCACAGCTGCAAGTCTTCAGTGTGCCAGCTTCACCTGTTTAGATGCAACAATTTCCCGCTAACTTTCTTTCCAAAACAGCCCCATCTCAGTCAGATGGATCTAAGTCTGTGAATACAGATTAAACATGAACTGCTACAGAAATCTGATCCTGTCTATAGTCTATAATTTTTTCCCCCCATTTTTCAGATGATTGATTAAACAGTGCCCCATGAGATGTTTAAAACTTGAGATATGGTTGCATATTATCATACTACGTTGCACTTCTCTACACCTATAACCCTGACCTCTCTGGTGTGTTCCTTGGTCTTCATGATGCCATTTGTTCACTCATATGGAAACACAGTAATGATGGCAATACATAAAAAAAATTGCCTGAAAGTCCTGCATTCACTGAGTGAAGCACAGAAAACAAGAAAACACCAAATGAATGGATTTCTACAAGATCCTCTTTTTTTATTTGCTTTTTTCTCTGCTTGTTTACTCCAATACTAAAACCGCATCCACGTCATTCTCGCTTTGCCGTAAAATGAAATTCAGACACTCTGTCAATTCCACCCAGGCGTTCCCACTCACCTGCAAAAGCTTGACACTCAACTGTTTCTGCCTTAATCCGGCCCAGGCAGACAAAACAAGTGGTGAATGAAAGAAAAGTGGGGGAGACAGAAAGAAAGATAGAGAGGGAGGAAGGGAAAATAAGCTCCTGGCCTCCCTCTACCATCACTAATTCCTCATTTCCTCTTAGAAGGGACTGCATGTACTTCTGAAATCGCACGCTATAGTGTGGGCAAGTGGAGGGAAGGGAAGAAAAAAAAAAACATTTAAGCTAGTGGTCTCATACAAATCTGATCAGCATTTCCACTGCTGTCAATGTGAATAACAACAGCTGGTTTGCCCATAAAGCACAGCTCACAGTTTAGGGAGTAGAGGAGGGGAAGAAGAGTGACACAAGGCATTTATACTATGCTGTACTTAAGCGTTCTTGTTTTTACAGATCCCAGGTCTGCATTCAGTTCATGCCAGCTTTTACCCCATGCTTTATGTTGGATGGAAGCTGGAGACAATATTATCAGGGAGCTTGGGCTCAGTGAATACGCCCACGAGCACATTGACAGTGTCCACATGTGCTGAATGCTCCACATAGGCCTTCAACAGATGCCATTAGAAAACAGAGCATACATACAAGACTATATAGGATCGGAAGGGACACTGAATTTAAAGGCGTGTATTTTAAGGGGTGGTTTTTTTTTGCATGTGAATCTTTTGTCCCACACACATATGATCAATGAATAAACAGAACCTAATCCACTGGTCAATATCAACCATCCAGAATAAGTCTGTAGATTTTTTTTTTTAAGATTAGAGCAGCTTATGCATATACAGAGGATGGCTTCTTTTCAAGAGGTTTAAGAAAGTGATTGTGAAATGTGCTCAGATTTGATCTAATATAATCTGCTGAGCATCTTCAAAAGGCCCAACGCTGAAAAACACACTGATTCCTCCGCTATAAAAAAGAAAAAGAGGGCTTCATATTTTTAACAAGTTAACATAAACATGCAAAAAGATCGATGTTACTTGAACTTTTTCACCTTTTAATGTCGCAGTCACAGTTTTCTGTGGAATAGACCAACACAAAGTATTGCGGAATACTAGCTTTTGATTATTTTACAATGAAACAGAATCAAAAAGTGAGGAATGCATCTGAATGTAGCCGTCTTTATATTCATAACCTTTAATAATATTTAGTGCCCACAACTGCAGTAAGATATTATCCAATTCGCAAGTGAAATCCACTTTTATCTAAATACTGATCCAGCTGTTCTGTGAAAGCCTCAAAGATTGGAAAGATAACTTTAGTGAACAAAATGCATCATGATGACCAAGGAGCACATCAGATTTAAAGTAAATCTGGATGATAGCCACTTAGATCCATAAATCAAACATTATTGAAAGAACTATCAGGAAGAAAGACAGCTAAGAAGTCGCGCGTACAGTTATGAAGACGCTCTGGTTAATATGCAGGTCATTGTCGTAGAAACGGCCTCGGTGCTCGACTGGCTCAGTAGACGCCGACCAGGTTTGCTCTTTCGAACTGCGCAGGTGAAGAGAAGAACCTCCTAAAGTGCTCTGAAGTGCCACTCTGATAGAGTAGAGACCTCGCGGAAGCTTGTCTCTTGCCGCTCTCAGGCAACATACACACACCTCTATAGACTGAGGAAGGGCTCCCTGGTCCCCCTATGAAGAAGAAATAGTAGAACACAAGGATGAGCAAACATTTCATCTCCAAAATTAGAACACATTAATATCCCACCACCGGATAGAAACCACAGCATTTATTGGCCTACTACAAAATGTTAAGTTACCCATTTGGCATGAACTGCACCAAAAACCGAACAATTTGTTTGTCATTCAAATACAAAAAATTATTTTTGGGATGATCTCGTGTATCAGGCCTTAATGCAGTTGAATATATTTTTAAATGATTGGTTTTAGAATAGTAAAGGAATCTGACTTATTATTCTCTGTTTTGGACCAGAGCAAGTCATGTGGAGATGCTAACCCTCCATGGTGGAGGGTCTGATTGGGATCAGAGATGTGTCAACCCACCCAAACGTAGGGAGTTCTTTCAAAAACAAACAAATACATAAAAATGTGTTCCACAAGTTACACAATTAAAACCCGGCACTATAGTTCACCTAGACCAAGAACAATGATCTTGAGATGTTCAAATAAACAGGGCAACGCTCCCTTTTAGGAAAACATGTGTCATCTGGAAACCTAACCAGGGCTCAGTATTAAACCGCTGAACATCTGTTGAGATACCTGAAATGGCATCCAGCGTATCCAAGCTTGAGAGGATCTGCCAGGAAGACTTGGATAAACGGTCTAAATCCAGGTGTAAAAGGCTTTCAAAGACTTACTCAAGAAGCTGTAATTGCTGCCACAGGGGCTTCTGCAAAGTAATGACTTCATTTTGATCTTTCATTAATTTTTGAAAAATATGTTTTCACTTTGACATTATAATTATAAAGTTTGAACCGGTCAGAAAATGATTGATCAGTCAAAAACTTAAATTTACTCATGGAAAAATGTAACAAGGCGCTCTAATACCGAAAAGTGTATCGATAAAAATCCCACTACACCTAATATTCTGCATTTAATGAGCTTCATTGGGTTATAGCCTTTAAACCTCATTCAAAGCACATCAACATTAACTGCTGTCAAAGTTAGATTGCCCATTCAGGAGAAGATTTCCAACATGCAAGCCCTGCGGTGATAAAATGAATTTTCAAGGACTGGATGGTTTTTTTTTTTTTTCTTTGCTTGTATGTGCCTTGTTATATAGTGTAGGGTAGGTAGTTAAAAAAATGATTAAGTAGGACATCCAGAAAACAGTTAATGGAAACAGCATCTCCTATCTTAAAGTCGTAAACGGAATTTAAATCACCAATATCCAAAGCAAATTGGGCGCTTTTTGTCATTAACTATTTCTCTATTTCTTTCTTCCAGGTTTTCTTTATATATATATATATATAATTATTATTATTCAGAGATCTATCAGTTGATACTGATAATTAGTATCGTACCCAAATATAGTTATTTGTATTTCGAGGGGGCTTGATCATTTTAATTATAACATAATCCTATTGCCACACCAAGTGGTTGATTTGCACTGTGAAGAGTAGGATTAAAAACAAAAAATAAATGTAGCATTCTATCCAACCCTATCCTACACTACCTCTCTTTATAATGCCATCCTATTCCATTGTATAATGATGTATTGTATCTTACAGTGTACATATATACCGAGATTTATAGCATCACTTTGCATTATCCTATCCTATTCTTCAAGACTTTCATGTCATTCACTGTAAATTACATCTCCTTATTCCTATTTATTGTATGTGCTTAAGTATACAGTATGTTAACCAGAACCTGAGGGCATAGTTTGAGTGTCTGGCAATTAAAACCCTCTGTACCGATCAATGATACACACTCTCTCTCACACACACACACTCACCCCTATATGGATTTTAGAACTTTCGCCTTATGATTTCCAATATCACTTTTTCTTTTTTTTTTTTTTTACCTGTGAATCATGAAGCATATATATTTTGAAAGGACACAATACAAATTCAGCTAGAAAAGGGTCATAGTACCCGTGACAGTGCCTGTCAGTCAAGGAGCAGGGTGTGTGCAGCTGAACCCCCTCAGTGATATCCCCTCAATATTCCCACTGTGAGCATCTTTGGATTCCAAAACAACCAAAAACAATACAGGCAGAAGTAAAATTTGTATAATTGGTGGCAAAGCGGTTTAGCCCACACGTCTCACATTTAGAGGGAGGTGGGGAAGGCCTCCAAGCTCCCACATAGGAAGACGAGGCAGGCAGAAGAAGAGACGGAAAAAGGAGAAGGAACGGGGGGAACGAGAGCAGAAAAAGAGAAAAAAAAAGGAATAAAAAATAATAACATCACACCTGCGTCTAATTTTCCGTGTGCGTCGTGGAAGCATTGTTATTGCCTGGCTCAAATGATTGTGCAGGCATCATAGGAAACAGCAGAGACAGCAAGGTGAAGGTAAAAGGTGAAGGGAGCCAATTTTCCATATCAGAGGTGGTTTGTTTGCCCCGAGCCTGAGTTGTGCCTAAAGTGCCATAACATTACAGCACTCCTACAGATGAGATCAAAGGCTCCAGTGAAGGATCCTCTGTGGTTTTGCTGGCAAGCGGCCGTCCCTTTGCTGAAAGATCTTTTCAGGGCTTTCCACACATTGACTGATCACACAAAATGCACTCTTAATGGAGACAGGAAATGCCACATACAAAAACTTCCTTTCTTTCTAAGTATAGGCTAATATTCAGAGATTAAGCTTTCTTGTTAATTATTTTCATTTTAATTAGTAAATCTTAATTAACAATGAACATTTACCCTTAAAATATTTTGGCTTTGGAATGAAGGAGGAGGGTGAAGAAAAGAGAGAATAAATATGACAATCTTTTTGGGACCTCCGGGCAGGATTACTGATGCAGGCTGCCTTAGTTATTAAACACGTTCTAAATTAAATGCCTCCATGAATTTTGCACAGAAATATATTTTCATAGTTTTGCATGCCAAATGTGACATTTTATATTTCAGATTCATCTCGCTGCAGTAATTTTCAAGAAATGTCATATAAACAAAGATTTTGTCATTTACCAAAAGAAATTACTATGCGTGGCAGGTTTGGCCATTGCTTCTCTCTTTCTATCTTTTTTTTTTCTTTTCTTTTTGCCTCTCCCTGCTTTGCCCCCTTATTCTGCCTGCGCTAGTTGTTTCAAGTCAGCAAGCCATAAAAAATCTTTATCTCAGTGAAACACAGCAATTTGGGAGATAATCGAATGGTGACTGGGGGGCACAAACGCCAGTCTGAGGAATTATACCACAATCTCCCCTGCATTTACAACCTTCCTCAAAGCCAGTTGTCACCCTGGAAGGAAAGCCCCCGACTGAAGATTCATTACATCTTTAAGCCAGCACGGTGGCATAGCCGGCTCATCCCCAGATGCAACACAACAGCACACTCACTCCCACAGCTGGTGATGCTACCACTACAACTGCAGTCCCCTTTCTCGCTTTTTCTCAATTGGTTCCCCCTTATTTCTTCTCTCCCTTTTTGCTGCCTGGGTTTCATCTTCTAGGATTGCATTTTCCACCTACTGATGTTTCCTTAAACGGGAGACGCTACTCCCAAAACGACAGAAAACAAATCTTTAAAAGTTGACATAGAAAGCGTAGCTGGATGGTTAGCATGTCGGCTGGGGGATTCCTTTTGGCTCAATGTAGTGTAATACCTATATACAGTCATATTCTATTAATTAGGAAATTCCCATTCTTGTGACAAGAATACCTTTTGAAAATAACCTTTCAGCAGGTATTGAACATACTTTAAATTAAGCCCACATTTCTCTATTAAAAAGAAAAAAATATTTTCTTTTTTTTATTTGTCCGATGTAATATTCTAATCTTAAATGTCATGTTTTCATTAGCTGTAGGCAAAAAAAAAAAAAAAAAAAATTAAATCATCTTAATTAACAGAAACAAAAGCTTGAAAACACCAGTCAGAGTGTAATTAATCATCATAATGTGTTTAACTTAGTGAACTGAGTTGCTGAAATAAATGAACTTTTCAATAATATTCAAATTGTTTGAATAAGACTGCATGTCTCTGTATAATCATGCTCATATGGAAACACTTAATTTCCCCTTTCTCTCACTGGTACCGTTCACTACCTCATTGCATATAATTACATCATTTAGGAGTTTTTTTTTCCGGGGGTGGGAGTCCAGGGGGTTACCAAACAAAGCTGTTTTCTTCTTGTAATTTGTAAATAGGATCGATATATTTCCCATGACATCACACTCTTAGGGCGACTCCAACAAGGAGCTCCAATACTTTACCGCTGCAGTTGCTAATAGTTTGTTCTGTAAAAGAACCAGTTTGGTTCTCCTTCACTTGAGACCAAGTTTGATGCTACCCTACTATAAAGTCTCGTTGGGTAAAGTTTACCCATTTCTCTCATCATCCCTGCATTAAAGCCATCAGTTTAATTCATTAAATATGTTTTGTAAATGTGAAACAAAAAGTCGAATTGTTCTAAGTGACAACCTACCGAGGTGTAATAATAGTTGTATTTTAAAGTGTGTATTTTAAAATAAAACTATTATTTTCTATCAAACCAATCACATCAGGTGTGTATTGTTGGTGGCCGATGCTCTAGGGCAGTGGTCCCCAAACTACGGCCCGCGGGCCACAAGCGGCCCGCCTCCACATTTGGTCCGGCCCCCTGAACAATACCAGAGTATTTTCATATATGTGCATTTTTATTTGATAAGTTGGACTTTTGCAATAAAATGTTCCTTAGTAATGAACTTTATTTATTATTAACTATTAGTTAGTAACTATTTTATACATGCATATAATTGACCCTATCCCTTTTTTTATGTGGAGAACCCAGTGTTATTTGGTTATTATTTATTTCATAAATAGTGTTATTTCCTGACTTTTGTTCTCTAAAGAATCCAGAAAAGGTTATTTGATTGTGCTTTCTGAAAAACAATACATTTTTATGTTTAGCACTCTTACAATCGTCACACTTTTTCTGTTACAAACTGACCCCGCCCCTCATCAGAGAAGGGACAAGTTATGTGGCCCTCACAGGAGAAAGTTTGGGGACCCCTGCTCTAGGGCATAGGACTGAGTTAACGTTTTTAGACTTGCTCTAAAGTTATTCAATGTGGAAATCCAGTAATCAGTGCATTCCAACACAATGCCTCAAATACGTAAAAAAGTGTCAATTGATGCAACACTCTTGATGTGCATTCCACTTTAAACAATGCAATGTGTGTTTACAGCTCTATCGTCCAAATTGGGCATATGAAAAGCAAAACTAGCTCAGAAGTCTAAAACATGGTGCTTAGAAAACTTTGAGTGGTTTTTGGACTCCATGCTTGGCCTGGCTTTTGATTCTGACGAATATGGTTTCTTCCTATTAGCTGCTACTCACAGCACAGAATTATATTTTAACTTTCTCAGACTTTATAAAGTCTGAGAAATATAAAGAGTTGCATAAAATAACCTAACAAAATCCCTGCTAATGGTTAAGTCTATTCATTTTTAGGCCTTTTTATAAACTTACTTTTAGCTTCTGAAATGCAAAATGTTCCAATCTCGGGTTACAGAGCATATAAGTGAAAACCAATGGGACCATTGAACCCAGAGAAAAATTAAGAAATGTGTTTCTTCCCATCTTCACACCCTTATTTTTAGTCCAATTGATGTCTGTTTCTCAGTCCACCGTCGCCTTACCTGCCACGAGGGCCGTGATGCTGAAGAGGAGGATTGTGGGAGCTCTTTGGCCGCCGCCTCTTCTCGGCCTTCGCCGAGCGCTCTGATCAACAGGCTGTCGAGGTTTTTGCTGCAGTGCACAAACATATGTGTGTAACACACACCAGTACGAGGGGCTAACCCTGTTAATAGCCGCCTGTATTTTTGGCCCTCTGTTGTTCCACTCTGTAGCCAACAGCAGCTCAATCTAATAACAGCACAACAAAACACTTTCCATTGGGTCCCTCTTTCTCTCTCTCACTCTCTCTCTATTGCTCTCTCTTTCTGTTTTTCCTCTTTTCTCTGTGGGTCTCTCTCCCTCTCTCTCTCCCTGCTTTTCTCTGCCTTTCAATCTTATCAGCGGTAATGTAATAAGCGCTTGCTTCGCTCGTCTCCTCGCCACCTCTCTTAATTCCTCAAAATAAAGCAATATCACAGGGGCCCCAGCCTGCCTGTGACTGGGGATAAGATGCTTGTTAAAGGAAGGATAATTCAGCAAATAAGCGCTCTGCATCAAAGGCGGGTGCTGGGTCTTTCTTTTTCTCTCCTTGTCTCCCTCCCCTCTGTTTGCCTATCAAAAGTATTACACATGCTTTCATCAGTTCACAACATGGCACAATGTGCTTCCTAATGCAATTACTCAACCTCCATTAAATCAGAAACGGTGGAAACAAATGAATTACACATTTGTTACAAAAACACAAGTCAGCTCTGTGTCTGTTCTAATTTTTTCTCTCTCTCTCTCTCTCTCTCTCTCAAAGATGTAGGGAGAGAAAAGTGAAATCATTTCTCTTTCCATTTCAGGCAGATGTAGCCCTGGGTGATGCGTAGAAAGTCTCCGATGTCTAATAGCCACCCACTATTGATATCAGCAAGGATTTACAGTGTTCAAGGCTGTCTGGAGGAGGTCATCTCGCTAAACTCCAAATCACATTCATCTGACAGGGCTGGTGTCCGACTTACCACCCACCCATAACACGGGCCAGCACAAGCCGCGGTTCTGACGCGTACACTAGTTTCTTGATTTTTATCATCTCAGCCAGCATGGTAGTCCGTAATTAATGAAAACTTAAACATGCTAAGCTTGATTGCCCGCAGGGCTCTCGCCACAAGATGTGAAGCCTGACCAAAGTGGATGGAGCAAGAATTGATGCACCTCCTAGCCCAACGACATGGACAGATTTCTGTGCCCCTGAGCCATATTACCCACAATGCAATGCCTGCTGACAGCAGAAGCCTTGCAGAGAACATATGAATCTGGCGCGTCAATGGTAATACAAATGCTTCTCACACAATTAATGATTACAGTCACGTGACATCAGTTTTACATATGGGGGGTAAGGGGGTGATATGAAAGGAGCTGTACTTACCACTGAAACAATGTGTTCATTCTGGGCTGGGGTCTTAACACTTCATCACTGTCCTTCTGTGAACTGGGTTCCTTCAAAAATTACATCAATTGAAGGGATTTCTCTCATTTAAATGTTTTATCAAAAATGTTTGTATTCAGTAATGTTACAAATTACAGTGCCTTTTACAGAATATTTTCACTCCTTGAGTTATTTCTCTAACCCTTGAAACACATTTTTTTCTGTAGAATTTAGGTCTAGATATTTATCAGGGCATTTTATCTCAAATATATGTTTTTTTTTTTGCTTGTTTTTTTTTTAATGAGACTTTTGATGTACTTGCTGTTTGTTCAGGGTCATTATCCTGCTGGAGGATTAAATTTGATCATTCATTTGATCTATCTTGATATCAATCATTAGCAGATCCCCTGTTCCTGCTAAGAATCCCACCACATGAAGCTCTTACCACCGTGCTTGATGGGGGTATAGTGTGCCCACTGTTACTGTTCCCCACACCTTGCACTTTGCATGTTGACCAAAAAAGCTTTGAACTATTCTGGCTGTAGCAAAAAAAATTTCACACTTGAAGCCTGCTTCACATTTGATGACAAATTAGAAAGATAGAAAAAAATTTGAAGCTTTTTAATTAGCCTTCTATGCTGTTTCTTTGCATCGTTTCCAATGAACAGTAAGGCACGGCTCTGCACTGTTTGGTACTGTTTCATACACTAGCGAATACTTAAAATTTACAGCTACTTAAAATTCCCTCTGAAAACACTTGTATCCACCCATTCAATCTATCAAATACAAAATATGTCTTAAAATGCATTAATGCGCACATTTGAAACCGTGTTAGCACTACCACAGAAGCTAACAGCTACAGTCTTCCTTATTTCCGCTCTTGGGGAAAGAACCGATCAATGCCAAGGTAAATTAATGACCCTCATGGATTGGCTGCTTTGCAAACATCAGCCAGTAGCAGGTAAAACGGTATTGTTTCTCAGTGCAACCTTCATTTCATGAAAAATAAAAACCGTAAATAAAGAAATAAATAATCATCAAATAAGTGAAATTGCTATGAATAATACTGAGTTACGTTCCTCAGAAAATCTGTGAATACTGAACCGCAAATAGGCAGTGTGAGCCACTGTCCTCATTTGGGTTGATTAATCCAACAAGATTAATATAATACACATCTTGTGTTGTTGTCATGTGACAGAATAAGGAGTTTGAATGTTTTTGCAAGGCAGATAGCTTAAGATTTTAGGTGAGCTAAGAAAACTGTTATTGAATTTAATAGTTTTAAATGCAATAACATTTAAAGAATCTTAAACTGAAGCTAATAAATAGGGCAAATAAAATAGAGAGCATGGTTTGTAAAGAAGGTTATAAACAACTCAGGAGGCTAAAAATGTAGATACACTTGATTCAGCTTCCATATGATGCATGGGCATTTACCTCGACATTGCCAGTGAAAAAAGCCATTAGCCTTTTTTTTCTCTTTGCCCACTCACTCTGTTCCTGGGTTCCCTTCTGATCTGGTTGCTAAAAATACATGCAAATACAAACACACACACACACTTTCAATGGATGCAGACTTATGAAACAGTACAGTGCACCATAATAGCAGAATTAAGCACAAGGAGCAACTGTAATGCAATCTGCAGGCAATCAATACTGAGCCAGACCCTAAAGACATGGAGCATTTGATGAGTGTTTCAGCCAGTTTTACATTCAGTCAGCACATTCACACACACACACCCACTCCCCCCAATTCAGACACATTGACATTACTAAGTGACAGCATCTTGCAGACGAAGAAAGAGAAGAGAAAAAAAAAAGCTATAATTTTTAAATAGATGTGAAATCTCTGGTGGATAATGTTCTTTCATTTGAAGGTGGGTGTGCAAACAGTAACGGAGCACGTGCATATTTTACCAGAATAAAATAACACTGATCCCAGCACTGATAGAGTGGATGCTACTGATTATCCACTTATGTGAAGATGAGTCAACTGTTGCAGTGACTTCCAAGTGACATTGAAACACTGTTTGTACCTTTGTTCCTATATTACATTTGATCGCTATTCATGTAATATTCTCACTGTCTTTTCAAATGAGATTAGAACTAAAAATACAGTGAATAGAACTTCTGCATTAATGTCTGCAATGCTTTTGCAAACTGGATTTCCCAAGACAATATAACCCTGACATTCTTCTATCTACTCTCATTCCTCTTTTGACTGGGGGAGTATAAGCATGCAAACACTTTTTTTTTCTCAGAAAGGCGTCTGATCTTAAATGCTAGTTTGTAAAATCCCCTGTTGTAAGATAATATGTTGTCATGCTCTATTTTTACTGAAAAGACCATAAGACTGGGTAAAGAAGCAAGCAAAAGCAATAGACATAGTTGAAAGTTGAAAGACAGAATAAAACTGAATAAAAGAATTAGGTGAGAATATTGCATGTGGTATAAAGGATAAAGCTGAAATCCATGTTCCAATATTGGGCTAAACAAGAATGAGTAATCTAACCTTGGAAAAAACCTTGAGTGTTTGTTTTGCAAATAAAAAAAAAAAAATCACAGCTGAGATTTTATGAAATCTGTGAAACAAATGCAAAAAATAAAGATTACAGAACAAGAGAGCACACAACCCAGGGTGAAACAGGAAAGAGGAGAATCAGTAAAGCAAGTTATACATACAGTCTACAAACAGAGAGACAAAAGCAGACAAACGCGTGTTAAGACACACACAAACACATGCACACTGTGTCCATTAGCCAGACCTCTGATACACAGCATAATGGACACGGCTGATGCGCTGGTGAATATGGGATGATGACACAGATATTCCCCTTTGTAGCACTGACCTGCTGCAGTGAAAGGCTGCCAAGCGTGATCATGTCAGGCCGCACACGCTCCCTCAGCTGCTGGGCGTAGCAGGGGATCACTTCCTCAGCTGCTCTTGCTGCAAGAAAAAAAACAAAAAAAAACACATAAAACAACTCCAAAGATTGTCTAGAATATTACTGGAGCGATGTGAATTAAGTTAATTAATTTTATTAACAGACTATAGAGTTTTCAAATATCTCAGAGAGATCTTGAGCACGATTTTTTCACATTAACATGCATTAAATGCTATACCACCATATACAGTAAGGTGCACAAAACTGCATAGAAAAGTGTTATTCTTTATATTAACAGTATCCCTACACAATAAATCAGCCTCTGAAACAAATAAAAGAATAGCATTACTTTTTACAGCACTTTCCCTGCCTGTTACCATCCTCCCTGCTTGGAGTCCAGCCTCTCCTCCCAGCCAAGCACTACTCTCTGCCTGTGGTTTGGCAATGGTATGGGCCTGGGAGGGCCTGGGGCCCGAGGCATCACCACCACCACTGTGGAGCAGCAGTCGCCGCTGAAGCACCAGATCACCCGCCTTCACCTCCAACACCTCCTCATCCCTCGAGGCTTGCAGCGTACCTGGAGAGATAACGCATCGGTGAGTACGCGCAGACACATGCATACAAACAGGCACACACAGATGCACAGGCGGATGGGCATTCATAAACATCGGCACATGCATTCGCATGCTGATGGATGAGCATACTTAGCAGAAACGCACACCTCCACACACAACGCACGCAAACAAACACGCACACACTGATGTGTGTGCTTTTGCACAGAAAATGTGGAGGTGGACAGTCATGTACTTATGCAGGAAAATAAAAACAAAAAAACAAGGCAGATCCACACATGCACTTTCACAATCTCTGCATATACTTCCAAACGTAGTCACACAATTTGAACTTTTCCATATGTTCCCACATTTTAACTACACTCTTAAATCTATTTTATTGGAACTTTGTGTGATAGATCAAGGGTGTCCAAATAATTTTATGTGAATTGGTCACAATTCAAGAATGGTACAAATTTGGCCTGTAAACAAGGACTATTGATGCAGATAGTGACTTTTAAGCATTTTTAAATTGAGATTTTAAACTACTAAAAAGATGTAGATTAGCCTTTTCATTCATTATTTATTCATGACCCACAAGCACTTTCAACTTGTCAGCTTTCATTCTCAGGGCAAAAGACTTTTCAACACCAATGGGATAGAACAAAACAGGAAGCTGCGCACATCTGTGAAGGAAAAATATTTCAACATTTTTCACAAAGAAAATCTGAAAAGTATGACATGCAATTGTAATTAGCCCCTCAACTTTGTCAAACTGTAATCCAGCACCACTCATTGCTTAAAGAAGTCAGGGAATTATTAAGAAGAATATATTTGTTTATTGTTTATTGTTGTTTTCATTTTACCTCATGATTAAGTGACCTAAAAATAAGTGATAAAAAAAAATCTGAAGTCATAATAAAATGTTTGAGGCATGTCAATATATTTGCAAATCTTTGTGCTAAAGCAACAGAACAATACTTTTTAAGACAATATTATTTTGAAATTTAGATAGACAGCATAAAGTTGTAAATAAACTAAAGCTTAGTTTGCTAAGAGTAGAATAAAGATGCCATCAGTTGCAGTTCTAGTGTTGCAGAACCACACTTTCTTTATAACCAATCGCAAGAATTAGACACAGTCTTCTCGCTGTGTGTCTTTGCAGTTTTGTTGTCCTCCCTCAGTGATAGAAAACATGACAATTCTTTTAGCGCATAGAGTGTATTCAACGTGTGCAGTCCAACATGTGTAGGAGCCAAAGCTGTTGTCGTTGCCTAATGCTTTTTGTAAAGAAGTTGCTATCATTGCTTCACGCCTCGCAGAAAACAGGAATGAAAAGAGTGCCAGTTCTGTGTTTGTACCTCGCTGAGCCAAAGCAAAAGAATCCATCAAGATAAAGAAAAACGATTATTTTTAGACAGACAGGAGAGGTTTTTGCAGGATATCTGTTTGACAAAAAAAAAAAAAAAAACATCCTCAGCACTGGCCACTGTCCATTTTATTAATATTTTTGTTTTATCCATTCTCTGGCTTGTGAAATTCATGTTTTTTTATATGACAGACTGGGAAATCAAAAACAAAAGCCTTAGAAGCAGTCACTAAATACCAGGATCAGCTATGAAGACATACTTCCCTTCTGCCCTGCTGCCACATAGAACACTGTACGGTCTATACCGGTGGGAGGCAACCATACAACTACATAAGGTAATTGTTTTGAAGTCTATTGTTGCTTAGTAAAGTGTTAACTGGCAGTCGCCACAGTTTCACGTCGGCACAGGAGTGCGAGCGCTCTTCCTCTCCTTTGGTGTCACTCTTTGCGTTTCTGTCTCTCAGCCTATTGCGTGGAACTGTTAATCCGAGATCCTCTTTACATTCTCCGGTGGGATTTTTATGAACATCCCAAGACAATGAATAGGGGCACTAATCTCAGTAGTACAGCTAAATCCAAAACAATGGGGAATAATGCAAGCCTTCTAAATTCTACCATGCTGAAGCGGGCCTAAACCCATCGCTCGTGTGCTGGAATTACAAAGTAGGTGTGTGTCATGGCAAAAGGATCTGGTATAACAGCCTTCATGTAGAACAATGCCAAGCTTTAACCATCTGTGTGTAGCCTTGATGAATACAGCATGAAATGAAAGTGACTTAATTAGGAAAGACACACCTGCCATAAAACAATCGCCATCCATGGAAAGCACAAGGTAGGGTCCCTTTTGACTTCATTCTTTCTATGTCTGAAGTCTTGCTATGGATGTATATCCTATCCTTGTTGTACTTACAGAATTTAATATTTAAGTCTTACTATAATCTAGAAGGGTCCAATGCCGTGCAAATGTATTTACAACCTTTAAACATTTTCACATTTGTGCTACAATTGCAAAACTCTACATATTTTATTGGCACTTTATGTGACAGACCCCTTCACGGTGGTGTATAATTGTGAACTGGATGGAAAAGAATGCAAAGTTTTCAAACTTTTCATGGGATAAATCTGAAAACTGTGTTGTGTATTGGTATCCAATACCCAGCATCATCCCATGGATTTGGATGCAACTTAAAATTTGCTCTGATGTGACCAGTTTGCCGTCTCCTCCATATGGCTTGTGCCAAACTGCAAGTGAGACTTCTTATTGCTTTCTTTCAACTTGGCAAAAGAGCAGGTTGGTGGAGAGAACAGATAGTTGAACCTTCAGCAGAGTGTGTCATCAGGGCTTTGGAAATCTGTATCAGTTCCAGATTTACCATTGCCCTCTTAGCTGCTTCTTTTATTAATGTTCTCCTCACTTGGCCTTTCAGTTTAGGGGGATAGCAATTGTGCAAACCTACACACAGGTTGACTTTGTTCTGTAAATTTAATACATCATATGGCTATTGGGTAGACTGATTTTATTTAAATGTATCAGCATAAGGGAGGCCTGAAGAAAACTGTCTGTCAATCCTTTGAAAATTCTAGAAATTATTTAAAAAAACATGTAGCAGTTTTCCAGCACATCAAAATTATGAACTATGGTGTTTTGATCAATAGCACAAGTCACCAAAGAAATATAACAATGTGGTGAATATTAAAGCTAACTAAGATAAAGTATCAGAATACTAATGGGATACATACCAGGTATGTTTATAAAGGTTTCATCTTCATTCAGCAATGCCGTCATTCTTTCATACAGTCTGTTTTCATCTGCCTTCAGTATTTCTAGAAACCAAAACATTCAGAAAATGACTTCACCTTCTGTGAAAAAAAAAAAAATCTCATACATTTAACAGCTTCAAGATTATTTTCAATTTATCAGACAAGTTAATCTAAACCACATCTTTGCCTGCAAACTGGAGACATTGGCTGCAGCGGAAGAGGGTGAAAATGCAGATGGGAGTAATGACACAGGAGCATTAACATGCCTGTTAGCTGGCCTGTCATCATGTGATGAGATTTGATTTGGTGAATCCTTTGATATTACAAGGCAGTGATATCCAAAAGATACAGGTGAAATGGCTTCTCCATTAATAGCCAGGTTTCATTATAACATGCATATTGCTTGGCTCCCAAGAGCTTGCTTTTAATAGGCCCATTTTAGCAGAAGGCTGCAAACTATTGATGTGGCTCTACATGTGTCTTTTTGACTGGGGAGAGGAAACTCTACAGTGAAATGAAAACTGACCAGTGATTCGTGACCTTCATCAATGACAACGAGTTGGGTAGCCAATCTAGTGATGCCATCGTTTGGTGTATTTACATAAAATGTCCCGCCGTCACAAATGGCAGCCTGCTACCAGTGATCTCTCTCACCCCTCTTTAATGAACCGAGGAGAACCATTATGACAGAGAATGGCATACTTAATTCCAGCTCATCTTCGGCGCTGACCCCAGCCATCTCGCATTGCCTTGGGTCTGTCTGTTCTGGCGGTGGCGGGTCAAAGTAATTTCGAACACGTTCATTTCCTTTGGAAAGCGAGGAGGGAGAGTGGAAGGGTTGGGAAAAGGGAGACGGGAGGTGTGGGGGGGAAGTGTATGAGAAGGGAAGGAGGGAGTTGTACAGGTTCAGGTTAGTGGTTATTAGAAGCACATGAAGCAAAATTTTAATTTTGAAACGCACACTGTAGAAGGGCAGTGGCAGCGGTGGGCTAGCAGATAAGGCAGCTCCAAGACGAGACAAGTTCCGAGGCAGAGAGAGCGAAGTGGGAAAAAAGACTGCTGGGCTTCTCAGAGCACCTCTCTTTGGCCTGCAGTGCTCTGGGGCCTAATTAGCATGCCGCAAAAGGTCAAGGCAGGCAATCTCTTAAATACAACTCCCATATGTTTGCCATGTTCAAAAGAAACTAATGAGAAAGTCTACAAGCCTTAAAGTACCTGGAATTTCAAAGACAATACCTTCTAAATACTCCGAGGTCAGCGGCCTTGAGGACTAGGTGAGTTTGGGGGACCTGATCCAAAGGAAAATAACCCGAGCCCTTGTCTCATTGACTTCTTATTAGCAATCACTGACCTATGGGTATCAAGTCTGCGCCACACATTTTATGGGAATCAAATGACTCCAGGGCTTGTTCCATTGAGAGTACACACTGCCGAGCAGCTTCCTTAACCACAAATCATTCTCATTTACAAGTCTTGAATTTTTCACTCCGATCCAAAATTGCTTTACTTTGTATTTGTAGGGGCAACTTTGTAAGTTGTAGGGGCATGGTCCATTAAATCATGATACTTATTTGAGACAAGGCCTCTCTTTACAGGAATCTGAATGTGTTGGAGCTTGGATGCTTAAAAGTTGTCAGTAGGTGGGTTTGGATTGGAGCACCACCACCCAAATATGACAGAGTTCACAGAGATCCTTTCAAGCTCATCTAAAATTTCAGCAATGGGTTTGCACACACCGTCCGTACTCTGAAGTTAAACACTCAGACGGAAATACTTATTAACTCAGAAGCTGCGGTGTGACTTTTCAATGGTGCCATAAATTGACTGTGAAATTCACGTTAAGTCCCTCCACACTGTTAGCAACGAGTTTGAACAATTTCTCTGCAAATAGCTCTGAGGTTATGAAACCCTTTTTTCAAACACAAATTTGCATAATGGTAGTAGCTTCGTGAATCGCCTTTTGAGTCATAGCTGTGATTTACCTAAATAGTCTGGCTGCCCTCCAATTCATCCCTCTAATGAAAATTTCAATTATCTGTTCTTACATACAGAGTATCTGAAACTAACGTTTCTCGAAAGCCAGAGACACTGTTAGCAAAAACGATATGAGTTATTTTTTTAAGTCAAAGTGTCACACAAATTTTACACAAATACTACTGAGTCTTTCAGAATTCAGCAAACTAATTGCCATATTTTGTATTTCTCTATCTTAAGGTTATGTTTTAGCTAGATACTAAGTTTTTATTTAATCCAAGTATGCTGGTGTGGTGATTGTATGACTGCATTTAAAAAACAAATTAATTTCTTAATGTGTTGCTAAAATACGATTGCTATATAACATTGCATCTTGTTTAACAGTTCTATAAAAAGCATTAAAACAGAACTTGCGGAGGGCGTGCTGTGGTGGCGTAGTGGATAGCGCGACCCACATTTGGAGGCCTTGAGTCCTCGACGCGGCCAATTCCCGGACCCGGCGACATTTGCCGCATGTCTTCCCCCCTCTCCTTCCCTCTTTCCTGTCAGCCTCCTTTCATATAAGGGACACTAGAGCCCACAAAAGACCCCCTGGAGGGGAGAAAAAAAAAAACTTGCAGACTTGTGAATTCAGTGGTTACATCACCACAAAAACATCTTTAAATTTATGTGTCAGAATATATCTTTGTCACATGTCTATTTTATTGGGCTTTATGATGAAAGCCCTGTTTTTATATAGTTTGCTAACTTTTCCTTTTAATGATGTGGTACGGTGAAAACAGTGTTGCCAATATGTATTTTAAGTAGTTTGCAATTGTTACCTATGCTACAAATATTTTCTACCATATAGTTTGTTACTTGATAACAGTGACATACTGTAAATCTTACCTTTTGTATCATTATAATTCGGTAACTTTTTACAAATAGTTTCTTTTTCGCAAATTATACTTCTTTAAACCGTTGCAAGTAATTGTTTTGTTGCTGTTTACAATTCATTAACACTGTTAACTATGTAACCTTTTACGTAGTTTGATTTTAAACTTTGTTACAAATGTTACTTTTTTTGATTGCAGTTGTTTTCCCCTGTTATAAGCAGTTGATCTTATGTTGTTTCAGTTTAATAACACTGCTACACAGCTGTAGGAGAAAGGCCATAAAAATACATATGTTCAGAAAAAAAAAGGATTGCTTTAACAATTACTCCATGCCTTCAACATTCAAATCAAAATTTGTTGCAATAAAAAAAACATTTACTGTAGATCACTGAAATAAAACATATATATTCCATTAGCAGACAAGAAGGGACAGTTTCCATTTTAAAACAGTGGTGTTGTTAATATTACACCAGGATGCATTTTATAGGAACACTAGACAAAATAAAAAATTTGCACTTTTAGGAGAACAACTCAGGAATAAATATTTCTGCCCACATGAGTTTGATTCTATTTCCATTGCATTACTAATAATGACAATAAGGGTAAAATAATTATTAACCATCCACAGCCAAAGCAAAATAAGCCACATTAAATCAAGAATCTAAAATGTGACTCATCCCTGAGAAAAACTGGCACACTCGCAACCTTGAACGCATCCTAATTTACCATCCCATTCCTCAAGAGTTCTCCCTGACATACTGAATTATAAAGGGGCATATTCGTATGCCTGATTGGCCTAAAGCCGTGTTTCGGGGGTGTTGTGAGTACACCACACAGACAGCGGATCGGCTCGGTAACATAGTAGCATATGTAAATGCACTCTCCTATGACTCCAGCCCACCACAAGGCATGTAGCCGAGAGTGGGAGTCAAGGCTGATTGTGTCGAGGGTACTTCTAGATAGAGATAGAACACCCACTACTGCAGAGCGATCTCCAGCGGAAGAAGTTATACGACCGTGCTTGTTTGGACACGCTTGCTTTGGAATGCCAGGACCAAGGGCCCCTCGAATGGAGAGAGAGAGAGTGAGAGAGAGAGCAGGAGAGAAAAGAAGGAGGAAGCGAGAGAAAGGTTAGATCAGGAACACATCTACTGTCAACAGATTTGAGGCTAATGAAGAATGAAGCTTCACCTCTTTCACTGGCAGGGGCTTGCAGCTCCAATTTTTTTTGGTGAGCTGCAAGGGTGCTATCTGGCCTGTCACCTCGCATTTTTCTCCCCAGCCAACTCGGAGAATTGGAAAGCGCGGCGCTTCCTTCTCCATTGAACGCAGGATTTTCTATGCCCACAACAGCAGCTCTCTCCTCGCTCCCTGATAAAATAAGCAGCAACATAAATTGAAAGGCATTGACACACAGGCCAAAACAACAGCTATAGGTCAGAATGACTCACCACATTTTTATTTATTTTTTTAATATTAGACATACTTATTATTAAAACAATTCTACTACTGATTTCTATGCCTCTAAATGTTCAGGCGCATCCTCCTCAAATGATACTAAAACACAATTAGGTTAAAATTAAATCAGAATCTTGCAGGAGGAGGATAAAAAAAAAAGAGGAGAAGAAATGATTAAAATAATTACAAATTGCGCCCTGACAAGCAAGAGCAAAATTTAGCCCAAAGCCATTTGTCTGTAATTAGTTAATTAATCCTTACACAAATTATGAGCAATAACTCATCAAGCAGGACTCACCCATCAGAAATTCAGCCGACTTGGATTTCTTCTGCTTAGGTTGCTGCAGAGCCTTCTGCTGTAACTTCTGGAGGGAAATTGTTAAATGAATAAATTAGCTGCAGAATGAAGATCATCATTTATGATCCGCAACTAACGCAGTATTTTAAATATGGGACGACACTGAAATGTCATTTAATTTACATCGCCGCTAAAGGGGTCAAGCACTAATTGAACAACAGGAGTGGAAAAGAATTTAATCATAAATAGATAAGAAAAGTTGACATGAATGTGTAATGAAGGTCACATTAAAATACTTCCTGCGCGTTTCTAAAACGACGAGGCAACAAAAGTATCTCCTGGAAAATTGTGCATTCTTAACCAAATAGGATAAGGGTGCGCAGACACGGTCTGCGCTTCTCTTTGCGTCACTGTACATCTACCTAAATGCGCCTGACTTATGTTAAAGCCTCCAAATAAAATGTAAATAAAATGTGACACATTTGCAGGAGAGATCTATACATTTCTCTGGGGAAATGGTAACTTTAAAGTACCCCTGTAGGTGGTCTTCAATTGCAAAAAAAAATAAAATAAAATAAAGATATCCAAAAGCCAGTATGGTTTTCTTTGAATTCATAAACATGTGAAACAAGCCACATTCCCACATTTCTCTCATTTCTGCAAAGCAGAAGAACAATGCAGAGGCAGGAGGGAAAGGACATAAGTAGTTGTGTTTTTGTGTTACTGATATGTTTACATGTGAACGTACCATATGAAAGAGCTCCGTTGCTTAAAGCGTATGGAGCTCTTTAAGCATTATTTTATGCAGATTCCAGTGATGAACGGTGCTCATACCCATGAACAGCATGTATTTGTATACAATATTTAATTTCAAAGGCAAAATCAAGGGGCAGACTGTTGTTGGGGGGGCACAGAGGGGGCTTTTTCAGTTTTAAATGACAGAGCAATTAAAATAGCAGAGGATGACTTCCAGACCAATCTGGAAAGAGGGGTTTTTGTAAATCTGTTTTTACATTCGACAAGCCCTACAGCAAGACATTCATTTATACCACTGAGATTAATGCTTATCTAATTGTAACTTATTTAAAAACCATTTTCCTTTCGACTGGGTACCAATCATCGTCTGTGATTTGTACGTACTGTGTCGTAGCAAAGATGAGAGAACATTTTGTCATTGGTTATGACTGTCTCCCTGTATTTTTGTTCTTTCTTACCATTTTCCATATATTCCTTAATCGTCAAATTAAAATTAATCATCAGGTGACCAGAAGCGGACAAATTACACTTTGACCACAACTGATCTGTCAGTGGAATCCTAACAAATTCAATCTTTTCCCAATTAGCAAATGCGAGATTCCTAAATGCTAACAGAGAGCACAAACACTTTTTAGTGTGAATTCTGTTACTGAGTGAAGAATCGTGTGATTTTTAGCGTCAGTGAGGTGTTAAGAGAGCAAAATGTTCATCAAATATTTGGAAGGCTTACTGTTTTCCAGCGAAGTTATTTTGTTTGGTCCTTTTGAGAAAACACTTTAAGCCCCATCATGGAAAAGTGCTTGATTTGGAAATGGTGAGAACCTTTCAGAAATAATAAATTTGAGGTAAGTATCTTATGAGCACCCACATGGGGTTGAGTGTCTGCAATTAACTCATGTGCAAGAGCAGAATATTATAATTAAAATACTCAAAGCAACAATTATAGAAAAGTTAATAGAAATTTTGCTAATTAAAAAAAAACTGATATTCCCTTTTATTTTTTACTCAATAGACAAAGAAATAATAATTCCTGCTGCAAATCAAGACCCTGCATGACACATCCTGGCTACTGTCATTAGAAATCGGATCTACATGTTAGCCTATCTGTCGTTAGCTAGAAGGAGAGGCATTTCAGGAGACATTGACAACATCCTCAGACCATACGAGGTCTGTTGCTTGATATGTCGTAAGTGGATGTAACATACAGATGCTGCACTTCCAAAATGACAGCAAGAATTTAATCCTAAGGGGGGAAAAGTGTCATAGAGGTTTATAAAATAAATTCAAAAGTTTTGAGAATGAAATGACGGTTCAAAACCCAACTGCTTAGTCCCATTATACATTTCCCCAGTGCAAAGCAGTTATTGTTGTACCATTGCAATTACACTCAGCATAAATATCCTGCTGTCATTTTGCCTTTTTAATCTCATGGTTATTTTTATCCAAAATGTGAACTCTGCATTCAGCTTCAGAAAAAAAAAAGTAGTTTATTTGTGGTGTCAAAAGAAATTCATGACGTATTTCCTTTCTTTCCTTTTAAATGTGATTGTTGTCAAAATGAATAGAGCACAACAATGCCTTGTTCAGTTCTTGTTGCATTCAAAGGCATAGCTAGGAGGGCTTGGGGAAGACCGCTTGCCGCTAGGGGCTGGTGGGCACAGACCAGCTAGAAAGTGAATTTTGCATACTGTACGGATCATCGCCCAGTTCAGCCCAGTCACATTGAATCTGCCGTCAACCAATTGTGCTTCATGAAACCGTCAACCCTCATTTACGTCTGCCTGTTTTCTTCCCCGCACAGCTGTAAACAAGGCCCCAGCTTTGAGCTGTCTTCCTCTGTCACTGCGCACGCTGCTTGCCAGGGGAGAGTCGACAGCGAGAGCTCGTCTTCCCTAGGACACTTTAGAGCTACCATTTCCAGACAAAACACTCGAAACACTCGGCACATAGGAGTCAGGGGCGTGAGATTTTCTGGAAGTGATAGAAGTTTTCAGAAGCCCGCCATGAAGACTTCTGCGCATATCTTGTCTCTTGCTGTAATGTTAGATTTTCTACAATCAACATCTGCTAATGTTGGCCGGACGTGATATATGAAAGATTTTTAATCATCCTACATTGTTTATTTCTTTGCACTTAGGTTAAGCTTTTTTGAAGGATTAAACCAAACAGCTTGAAAAATCAATAAAGGCCTCAACAACTGTCATGTTTTAATGCTACAAAGTCTCTTTTAAAATACAAGTAAAACTAAAAAATAAAAAATGATGTATGAAATGTGAAATGTCATAAGAACAATGAGAACCTCTACAAAGCCCCCCTCGTCGTCACTAAAGATAAGGTTAGCATTTTCTTTCAAAGAAAAAGCCAGCCCTGCCATTAAAATATGCAAGCGTCTTAATTTATAGAGCAGACTTATGTGAGCACGGTAATTGTGACCCACCAAACAGTTTCTTCTAAACAACAACTGCGTCGGTTGGTGTAGACAGAAAAACATAATTAGTATTCAAGCTTAATTAATCTACGCTGGCCCCCTTTAAGTGAATTAGTCAATTATTTATGCATGTGTGCTCCTTTGATGCTAACAGATTGTGTATGTTAGTGGAAAAACTTTGAAAAATGACTTTGAAAACTTTCCACCATTAAATGTCACTACAAGTGTTTTTGCAGGGACTTTGTTTCAGTGAAGGCCATGAAAGCTTTGTGGGCAGAAAAAAAAACAACAAAAAAAAAAAATTCATGAATTCTTATTTTAGCCAAATTACCATGCCACATATTTTAATGCCAGCCAGTAGAACTCTGATACTTCCTTGATCAGAATCCAGGCCAAGGGACAAACTAAATCACCCAAATATGTCCCTTTTTTGTGTGCCCTTAATCCATGGAATGGAAATCTAACACAGGTCGGATCAAGGTCTTTCTTAGGATCATGGGAACTCTTTGGGATTTTCAAGAGCCTTTTTGTTTTTACCCCTGAGAACCGGGCACTGGCCTCTGCTCTCCTCAATCCCCCATTGAGAATGCAGAGGCAGTGCGGAGGAATGTTAAATGTCAATGGTCAGGCTGCAGCAGCACCTTAAGAGAGAGGGAGGGTCCGAGGTATGAGGTATGGCCTTCTCGAGTTCAGCTATGTTGTTATGAGGAACAGAAGTGGAACTGCACTCACGTTGCCAAAGACGTCCATCTCCGCAAATGGCCAAAGATCAAGACAGGCTGGCTGTGACCTCTCTGCAACAGTAAGCCATGGACTGAAAAACAAGAACAATTCTCATAAATTAATCAAAATAAAAAGCCAAAATAAAGACATCAGTTTTAACCACATGACTGATATTGTTTTAAAACTTGCAGTTATTATAGTTAAAAATTTTTTTAAAAAGAAAGAAAAAAATACCACTACAGAGAAGTGAATATGTCCATGTCTTGTTTTATCAGCTGCATATTTTGATTCTATATATTGTCATAAAATTTTCAAGTTATTGACACATTCAAACATATCAAAACAAGTCCAAACTTAATGACATTTCGTAAGTAGAAAATAGAATGACACAGGAAGTAAGTCTTGGACATTTGAAGAAAGTTTTTCAGCTATCTTAGTCCTCATGGATAGCCTATATATATGCATCTTTTGATCAGGGAATAACAGAAGAAGCATTTTACAATGAGTAAAAGCAAAGTGCTTACTAAAGTGCTTCCCATTTTCAAATTTTTTAATTATCCTAATGTTTAGAAACCATTAGAGTCATATTCAAGAAGTGGAAAAGATAGATTTTCATTACAAATCAACCATGCCCAATTGTCTCCTTTGTGTGATTTCAGACAAAGGAGACAAAATGTTCATGCGGTAAGATCTCCTTGTAGAGCATTAGAACGAGTTACAAATGGCAGATAAAGCTATTCCAAATAAAGGACTATATAATCCATGCTGCACAAGACTTCACTGCTGAAGAAAAAGCATGTAGAAATGTGTTTCACACTTGTATCTGAACTTTTGGACAAGCTAATATAACACTACAAGGATATAATCTGTTTAGACTAGACCAAAACCCTTGGATGTCATTTCATAAATGACGCTTACCTACAAACAACACATCAACAGTGTCACGAGAAACAGTAGCATCACTGTGTGGATGCTTTGTTGGTACGGGTAGACTTAATGCAATTGAAAGATGAATCAATTTTTGATTAAAAAAATAAAAAAATCTGAACATGAAGCACTGTTTGTTTGGCAAGACAATAATCCCAAACAAACACACAGCCAAGGACAGCCTCTGGTTGGCTTCGGAGAAAGAAAATAAAGCTGCTAGAATGGCCCAGTCAGTTACCTGACCGGAATCCAATACAAAACCGGCAGAGACAGCAAAACATCAGACTAGCAGCATCTTCAAAATTTCAAGCAAGTTTGTTAGGAGAATGTGGCCAAAAATCCCACTTCATTAATAAATGGGACTAGCTTCACCGTAAAGGAGACTTTCTGATGCTGACAACACCAACAAAGGATTTCCTCTATGTTCAGGTCTCTTAATCAATTCTTGCTCTCTGTGTAATCTCGCTTTTTACACATAATTTATTAACTAATTTGTATGTGAAGATTATGTTGATTACTAACACGTGGTGCAGTTTTCATGTCAATATCTTAACTACAATTCCTTCTATTGAAGAAAAAAAGCAGATGTCCTCCATGCTTAGCTTCTCCTCTCTGTCATAGAAGCTTAGTGTGCAGAAAGAAAAAAAAGAAAAACTCCTTCCAAGCTCTGTCACACTATCTCTTTTCTGCTTGTATGTTTAAAACTATTATCTCTGCAATGCATCTTTGAGAAGAAAGGATAATAAACAGCCTTTATTTTCAGAGATAACAAATTATTTGCCCCGATTATTCAAGTCTGTTTGTTCATTTACATCTGATACAATATCATTTGGTATTTTTATCATTTTTTTTCCTGTGGTAATTCACATGGCTCGTGCAAGTTTCTGCTGAAATAGCAAAACAAACCCCGGGCAAAATGTGAAAGATTATCCCATACCATGCGAGCTAGGATGAAATGCTACACTTTTTCACACTGAACACTGCTCCACTGGGTGTGATTGAAAAACATGTAAAGCTATTGAATCCGTGGTTTGTATATGTGAGGGGAAAATGAGTGTTGTAACAAGTGGGCCAGTGTTTTTGTAATTGTTTCAAATTACACTCGACGTAATAACTCAGAGAAAGCAAAGCCAGTGTGCGGTCCGCTCACATTAACCAGGCAAAGACCACAGGATATCCATGTAGCCTTATCGTGGCCCTCAAAAAAAAAGCTGATTATGTAAACAAATGTGGAGAATGAAACGCTTTAGCCATATTTCCAGCTGTCTCTATTTGTATCCAGTGGCACTTATCACCAGAAGAGAGGTAATACTTCAAGACACAGATGATGTTTTGCAGCATTTCCTTTACATGTGTATCATATTAAATTAGACACCAAAAGCCAAAACCATTCCTGTTTTCGGTTTACTTTACTGTTTTTCTGGGTTATTTAAAGAGTTGTGTGTGCCTTTGCGTGTGTGAATGTTTTACACAGGTTGTAAAATTGTGATGCTGTGAGAAGTCTATTAATTGTTAAAGCTGCAAGCCTCCTGCCAAACACTGACTCTCTAAACAAAGAGGTTGCCAACGCTGTTGTGAACCACATAAATGACTGATTCACTTTTCTGCTAAAGGTTCGTAGTTATTGAACACAACAGCGAAGCTGGAAAAACCTCAGGTCCATGAGAATTCGGAGCGCTCGCTGCGTCTGAGTTAGAATCAGATCAGCAATATTAACATGTATGAGTTCAGTGGTGTACTGAATTATTTAATGTGTGCCTACCTAAATTATACATAAAGAGTTTTCTGTTAATGTGTTTGTTTTTTGACCAGTACATGGTGTTTTATTTTTCAGATATGAAAAAAAACACAGCTCTGCTCAGTGTTCAACAACACAGCCTCTCCTTTTGTTCAGTTAATTGCTGTGTTCAATTTTGCATCTAAAATGTATCAAAAATTCCTCTTCATGACTTTTAGCAGACTTTTGTTTCTATCACAGTATTCGGTTTGTTTGCAAACCAGAAAAAATTGCTTTTAGAAATTGGTATAAACTATCATAAATCCTATAAATAATGACCATCGACAAAATGTAGTCACATCCCTTGTACTTTTGTCACATTTTATCCCCTTATGCCCTAAATTTAAAGTCTCTTAACAGATTTATTTATTTTTGGCTCACAAATAACAACTCTCAAGTGTTTTTGTTTTGTTTTGTTTTTTTCCCACAAAGAATCTCAGTACATTGGAGAACCTTGTGCTCTGCTACAAGTCTTCTGGGAAATTAATCTTATTCACCCAAATATTGATCATTTTGCCCATTCTTCATTCCAAAACGGCTCAAACGCAATCAGTGTTAAACTCTTGCCAAAGGTTATTAGTTGGATTTAGGTTTTGGACTTTGACTGGACCATTCTAACATATGAATATCTTTTGAACTAAACAATTTTGGTTGTATGTTTGGGGGTTTTTGCTTTGGGGGTTTTTGCTATCCTGGAGTTTCTTGTATTTAGCTCCATCCATGTCTAACTTATGGTTTTTATGGTGTGATCCAACCTGAAATCCTCATTTGGCAGTGTTTTTTGTTTTTGCACAAAGATCAGGTAAATAATTAAATAGTCACGATAAGACCGAGCTATGGTGCAGCAACAAATACAGGTCCATTCTTGATGTACAACACCACCTAATCCACCTCACATCAGCCATATAAAAACAGCTGCATTGCCTCCATGCTGAGTAGTTTAAATCCATATGCACTCAAAAACACACTAGCCAAGCATTAAACTTTAATTCCAAAAATAAATTAACTGTACTGAAGTGAGTATTTCAAAGTGTGTTGCATTTGATTAGTGTGTTATTAAGATAATAAATGTAACATTTATTTTCTTGCTGTTGGAGGTGTAAAAACTTTCAACAGGTATTGCCTCTCTAAACCAGCTTCTTTCAGACTTTGATCAGACTAAATGAACAACGTATCTTACAATAAAAAAAGTAGCACATTATATTGCTTATTGTATATGTAGTATCCCTTCAGATTAATCAGATTATTACCTTATGAAGCCAGACTTTTTGCCTTTTCATGGGCAGCTTCTCTTCAGTCGTCAGGCCAACAGTGGACAGGCGTTTCTAAGCGGCACACAACACACATGGTGTCAGATAACCTCCTCCCACTCACTTTCATTGAATGAAATACAAGGACAAGGGAAAGTCTTGAATTAATTAGGCACGGATAAACTTTAATGATGGATATTCAGAATTAGATTAATTTGATTAGACATTTTAAAAAAGAACAATTGGTGGCAGTAAAAAAAAAAAAAAACTTCATCAACATTCAAGTTGGCAGGAACAAGTTTAATCTACCAGATGGCAATACTATATTAATGTTTGTGTTCTTTGCTATGCTGAATTATTAATGGGAGTTGTGGCAGGATGCTCCTTTAACCAGGTGTTTACTTAGTGTTTCACTAGAAACACAGACACCAAAGGTATAACTGATTGCTTTGTGATCTCCCACTCTCCGTTAACTTCCCCAAACTGAAGTTAAACTGTTCCTGGTGCCTTTTTAACATCTATTATGGTGTAAATGACAGTTCACACAAATGTAGCACCATGCATTATTAATGGAGAGGTACACACAAATATAATTCTTCGCTGAAGACAGCCGACAAGCTCTGGGGTTGCTGTGAGGAATAGTAAGAGAATGCCCAGTGGATTGGCCTGGCACTAATAACACTAATGTCCCCCTTGGAACAAAATCATGAGCTACTAGCTAACGGTTCCCTTACAACAAACACTCAGACTGTCTTATTTATGACTATAAAGCCATCAGGGCATTGGTGGCTTTTTATAAAGAGGAAGGGAGATTGTTCATATGAGAGCATCGCATGTGGTTTCACACATCTTGAACCTCTCTGCATTCAGCCATGTTCTGCTCCAAGTCTCAGCTTCCAAGAAAAAAAATAAAATAAAATAAATGTAGCAAAAGTCTCATTGAATTTTACATACTGCTGGGTTTCGGCCACGTGACCCGGATGACGCGTGAACCATATGGGGGAATAGTCAAAGCTCACTGTGATTGTATGGCTAGGTAGGTTATATTTTTTTCATTTAGCTTTTTTTTTTGCATGAAAGTCCCACTGAATAAACATTATATTTTTCTCTCCGGGACTCGGCACTGAGTTAGCCTCTAACAACATTTGCACTAATGGGGACTACCAAGAAGCTATAAGGTAAAAATAATATATTTTACCTTACACATGAATGCTTGCTCTTCTAAATTACTGTCCAATAAAATAAATGGAAATACAATTTAAATGATGTGATCGTTACCTGTTAGAAAGTGGGCGCTGCAAACTCTGGCATTGTTAGTTTCCACATCTCCTGTTTGTTGATCCATTTTTCTCCTCTTTTTTCCATAAGTTTTTTAAAATGAACTTCCTTGTGACCTACTACCTTGAAAACACGAAATGACGTTTATCTTTCTCTCCATTAGAACACTTGGAACAACCAAACATGACTTTAGACATCTTGATGCTGGATCAACAGAAGTAAACTTCTTGCCCTCCATCTGCATTGGGTGACGTCGGTGATAGTCTTCTTCTTCTTTTCTATTACGACGGATCGCAAGCAACTTTAATGTGCATACCGCCACCTACTGTACACGAGTGTGTAGCCGGTGCTACACCATCTGAAACCCAGCAATCAGTAAAAAAAAAAAAAAAAAAAAAAAAAAGGTTACCTTCTCCTGCAGCTTTGTCTCCTGCAAGGTTTGTGGCAAACTGCAGGGGGATTTCTCATTCTTTTCTTTCAGTGATTGCTTCCCTTTTGCCATAGAGGAAAGAATATTGGATACAGAATTGCTAGTTAAGTTTTAAGCAGAATATCCCACCTGAGCTTTGAATTTCTGCACATCCCCCAGAGTTACTGCGAGGGTCTTGATTGTTTTTCCTTTCCCCACTTCTCAGTCATGACTTGGTGGATGTTGCAGTTGTCCAATAGTGTTTTTATTTTTTAGAAGATGCATGCGTTTGTATGGTGAAATGAGAGACACTGAGGAATGAACGTTGAAAGTTGCTCTGCGAGTGTGTTCCAAGCTTTGGAAATTGTCACATATCTTAATGTTACTTTAAACATCTTCACTATGTCATCCCTGAATTGTGTGGTGTTCGTGATGTCTTCAAACAAACCTCCAAGGTCTTCTAATAATGTGTTCATACTGAGATCAATAACACACAGGTGGACTGTGGGTATTATTTAGGTTGCCAGAGTAAAGGGTGGGTAAATGCAGATGGTTGCAACTGTTTCCGTTTGTTAAACAATATATACATATTTACAATCATGCATAGTTTCTAATAGATTAACTGGATAGGGATACGTTTGCAAGGTACCGTATTGACAAGTAATATTACTCATTTGTTCTTCAATATGTACCAGCTGCAGCAGACTAGTTAGCTTTATCTTAATGTTTTGATTAGTGACCCATGTCACAATCTCCTCTTGATTATCAAACAAAGCTGAAAACAATCAGGATTTAACAAGGCAAAACAATACACCATTAATGCACTTTTTAATCTGTTCAGTGCATCCTAAAGGGCCCTCGCAGCACCTATATTAACAAACCACTGGGATATTTTTTTTTTCTTCCTCATTAAGCTGGTTTAATGTAATCTAAATAAGATTTTCGCTGATTTGGCCCTCCCATTTTCTGCCAAAGCTGTCGTTGATCGTTTATGTGATTTAAACAGAGACCTAAATCTCCATCTTATCCAATTAATTTTCAGTGCAGGCATGAGAGTGGCTAATGATGTTATCTTACCTAATTAACCTGTATAGGGATTCAACTCCAGGACAGGGGATTGTTCATCCTTCATCCAAGCTCTCATTATTATCATTATAACCATTATCATAAAGGGACTAACTTATGTTGGCCATTTCGCCACCATTAATCTAGATTGAGTCTTTTTGGGAGAGAACGATCCTTTGGGGTCATTTTTAATTATCAGTAACAGGGTGGGAATTCGAGCAAAAGCTGACTAAGTTCAGTTGTGGCCATAGCAATAAATGGATTCCCATGAGTCTGCACCACACGATCGTTACGATTTGGCTATGAAGACGACTTTCTATGATCCCCAAAGTTTTCTGCCATGAGCTCTGTGACTGACTCTTGGCTTCAACCTATTAACGCCGCACACTCGGAACAGATCAATATCCTTCATTGGGCCATGTGTCATTGGTTAATCGGATATTGATGAGGATATTGACATGCACCTAATTAATCTCAGGCCCATTGCTGGCTTTCATATGTTTCTTTAATTATGCACTTCGTCTAAGTCTATACAGAGCAGCAAGCTGACACTTTCTTTTTAGATATAAAGTTGAAAATGGCTAAGTACATTGCGTGGAGATGCAATTTTGTAAAAAATGAGGCAAGAGAATTTTCTATCAGAAATAATTTGCACTTTTTTAGGTACAAAAGGCATCAGTATTGGAATGACTTTTATTGGATTTCTTTGAATACTTTGTCATTTGTTTCTTGATCAAAATAGACTCAATTTATTGATTTGAGACCATTTAAAATTTTTTTATTTTTCTAAGCCTCAAGTATAAATGAAGCTCGATTTGTACAACAATACATGCTTGAAAGATTTAATATGTTTTTTTGAGGACCTGTGCATGCACGAGTGTGTTTTACTTTGACAAATCCGGGTTGATCAATAACATTAGTGTGCTGTTGTACAGAAGAGACAGCACCCAAAGGTGACCCCGACTAGTGGCATCACCACAGGGCTCCAATAAGCTGCTTCTCAATCTCTGCTCAGCAAATCGCAAATCTCCAACTTTTAGCCCTGCTGCTGTTGGTTTGATTATTGTTTATAGATACAGCCGAGAATTAAAGCATGGCCCGCAGGCAGCATAATTATTTACAGCTGAAAACTCATATCATTACCAGCATGCTCCTAATTGCCAGAAGTAATATCAATGTTAGTTGATTAAGCATTTTTTTTTTCATCTTCAGCCTCCATAATGCGCAGAGAATGTTTTTCCTCAGCATATGGGGTGACGGTTTATCTCAATACAGCTGTTCATATGGCTTTGCTTCCATTTGTTTCCCTACTGCTTGTTCCAAAACACAAAATCTTCAGAGGGTAGCGATCGATCGCTTCAGTTTTTGTTGTTCACTCACAAGGGCAAACGCGAGAGTTATTGTTGATAGTTAAAAAAAAAATAAAAAATCTCCATAAATATCCAAAACAGATACAGATGGACTCACAGCAGCAGCAGCACACTCATGGTGATCTCAGAGTCACTATGAAATGTTCACCGTTAACTAAGTTCACTGTCAAATGATTGATTAAAATAAATGTTTACTTGGCCGGGGCCCCTTGTGGACTTGTCAAAATATTTCATCTTGTATTTGAAGCAAAAAAGAAAGATTAGGCTATTAATAACATGACCCATAAAGGGAAAAAATACATAAGCCTTCAAGGCTACTTTATTATTCACATGCAGATTATTCAAACATCATTGAAGCTTTGAAGCAGTAGAAACTTATATTTTAACCTGAGTATAAAAATGTTCATCCCGTTGGTTTATGCTGAGTTTAGAATTTGTTTTCAAAAGGGGAGATGTCACATACATTGTACTACCCCTTTAAAAATCTGAAAAGATCATGCAGCCTTTGCTTTATTTTTTATCAAGACTCTTATCAATAAACAATGGCACACTTTCTACTTACTTCAGAAAGAATTTTATGAATCACAATATCACTTAAGAAAGTATATTTTAGTGTCGCATTGAAATGTGGTGTGATAGACTGGCATTTTGACTAGGGTGTACCCTATCTCTTTGCTGGGAAAGGCGCTAGCCTTCACTAATAACCCTGAACAGGCCAATATGAGTACAGAAACTGGATGATGGATGAAGTGTTAGTTTAATTTTGTCAAAAAGTGTATGTATCTACTTGTCAGTCATTGTTGTTTCTGGATTCTTCTTGCTTTGCTTTCTCCTTGGCCACAGAGTTTGTAAGGCCTCGCAACAGTGGGAATGAGTGGCATTTTCTTTTTCTTTTTTCAAGAATAAAAAAGGGTTTGTGTGAAGCTTGAACTTTCCTTTCATCATACTTGGGAACAGATGTTGTAGAAATAAACTTGCTTTATAAGATACAGAAAAGAAAGGGGAAGTCATCGAAGGGTCAGTTAAAATTTTGCACGGTTTCATCAGAATTTGTCATACGCTGAGGAGAACTAATATTACCCCAAATTATTGTGTTTACTAAGAACTTCATCACTGGATCTCATGCTTCCACAGTTAGAATTGTGCAGCAAAGTGGAATGATTTTTAAAAAGGGCAATGCAAATAGTGATTAAAAGTGGGCCTTGGGTCATCATTAGGACATGATTTCAGAGAAATTGAGAGCAAGGGCGAAGTGTTTGAGAAACATCTTCCTGACCAACAAGAGCTGTTTTGCATGCCACTGACTCTTCATGACAAAGCCTTGTTATGTACTTTTTGAAAGGCAGCGTCTTCTCAGTTGATGAGCACACTGACTGAAAGTTCAGGCTTAAAATGCTTGGGGAAATTAGACAATTGTTGGAATTAAACTTTACACAATGAACTCGTTTATTTTGTTTGTCATTTAGTTTGAGATGGGATGATGTCATTGTGCGATAAAGGTCTCATGAACTTTTTTTTTTTAAAGATCAAGTGACCAGAGGCAGGAATGTGTCAGTGGCTCAAAGGTTATGTATGAACAACATATAATGTACATTTAGTCCAGACATATTGAGTGTAATGGGTGCACATCAGCACTTTAATTTCAAATTATTCAAAAGTGATACTGCTATTCTTATGTCCTTTTTCAATGTCATATAAAGGTTTTACAGCAGAAGTGTATTAAGCTAATTAGTTTACAAATCAACTCACCAGTTTGCAGGCCAAAATCTTATATTGCTGGTTAAATAATAATATAAGTTTGTTGTTCCTGTAATGGTCATCAACGATAGTAGCAATATTATCCAAAATCTAACATGTCTGAAATGGTGGTGTCACTAAATCAATGCAGAGTAGCAATATATCATATTTTGTCTTTTGGTTTCAAACTTTCTGATATATGGCCAGATGCTTTTTACCAACTAAACTTTTATGGAGTCAGATATCTAATTGAACTCTTGTCCCCCCAAAAATTAGGATTTTCAGATTTGTAAAAATGTCATACATCGGTTTCGGAGAGACACCCAACAGATTTACTTTTTACAAGTGGACCATTATATTGAAATCCATAATTCTCATCTTGATATATGTAAAAGAAAACTTTATTTTAGGTTTATTTCAAATGTAATGGGCAGAAAAAATGGAAGTAGAGGGAAAAAAAGAAAGAGATGGGAAAAATTGTTAAAAGGGAAAGAAGGAGATAAGAATTATAGGCATAGAAGTTTGCTTCTATACCTGTAGAGAGAGAGAGAAAACAGAGAAATAAACCATAGGACGTACTTATAAATACACGGCATGATATAATACAAGATGTATTTAGTGGACACTGCATTCTAGTATATATTGTGTCTGTAACTACCTGGGGCGTGTGTGTTTGTCTGAGTGAATGTTCATATAAAAGATTTTTCCATATGCATGCTCAATAGAGCCACAGACCTACCCCCAGGACTGAAGGCAGATATGGGGGAAATCACAGCCCAGAACACAAGAGCCCCGCGAAAAATCACAGCAGGGGCCACCTGGGGTGAGCCAGGAGTGAGCTGGCATGTACCCGAGCACCCAGTCTAAGACACCGAGAACCACCATCTCACCGGCAGGGGAAGGCACCACCCACTAGCAGGTAATGTGATGGTGGAGGGGGGGTTAATATGCCCCACATTTGGTGGGGGCCATGAGATGATCTAGGAGAGGAAGCAACCAGACACCCAATCTGACAGACGAACAGGCACATACAGACAAAATCACACATTCCCACCCTCATGGGCACAAATACAGATTATTATACCCACACACCTAACATAAAGACACACAAGAAAGGACACTATAGATATACTTGCACTGCCCATACACACTATAGTATATTCACAGGTTCAGGTACCGTCAACCCAGAGTGGCAACCAGCCTATGTACCCGAACTGCACAGGGTCCCACAGTAGGAGAGCAGACCAATAGCCCAGCCTAGGGCCGGATGATTTAATCAGAAACATGCATCTTCTTTTCTTATATATCTGCATTTCACATAAGTCCAGGAATCTATACAACTCAATTAACGTGTGCATTTATAGCGTCAGAAAGACGTTTTTCCCCAAGAAAGCTTAAAAACTCTTTTTTTTTTTGCATGATACATTCAGAATGGATACAAATGTATCCATTTGGTAATACTCTAAAGGAAGTCCTGGAAAACAGCTGCTGATTGCTGGAACCTATGTTCTCAGAGGCCAGTCCCTAACCCAGATTGCTGTCTAAACATGCAGGCAAATCTTTGAAATGTAAATGTCCAATGACCAACTCAGTTCAACTTTTCTTCAGTGGACATGCAACGCTGACCCTTAAGGCAGTAGCAAACTCATTAGGGTATTCATAGACTTTGTGTCCTCTGCTTCTTACCTTTTAAGTTTTTAAAGGGTATAATGTTCACTCTGTGAGTTTAACCCAGATCCTGTTTGAACTTTTAATGATCTATTTCCTACAGTTAATGATTCAACACTCAGTTTACTACTGTGCGTATGCACTGATTAACACACCAGCGTAGCAAGGACACTTCTGGACTTAGATGTTAAATGAGGTAAAACTGTACTCCTGTCATTTTTCAAATAGGTTCATGCAGTACATTTTAAGTTACACAGCCATATACTGTAATTTGCAGGGTGTTTTGAAATGCACATTCATGTCAGTATTTTTATAGAATAGAATAGAATAGAAATGTACTATTTTCCCACAGTGGGGAAACTCAGGTGTCACATGGAGAAATGGACAAAATATACAATTTACAATACAAATACAAAAGCTTACAAGACAAATAATTCTGTACATTTCTTTAAAAAATATCACACTCAGATTAAAATGTCCAGCTAAGTAAGTTGTATAATTCTACCTGTTGAGCGCAGACTACTTAATTTTGCTGGTGCTCTTGCAAAACAACTTTTAAAACAGTGAAGACCCTTCATAGCAAACAAAAAAGCAGCACAGCCTTAGCATGTTGTCTTTTTTCACATATTTTCTAGAGCATTTCACAAAATGCTACACAGCTTGCCCCAATTAAAGATGGTATTTGTTTCACCACAGTCATTTTATCTACATATTTACCAGAAGGAGGAAATCATTTACCTAGTTTCATGTTTTCTTTTCTTTTTTTAACAATGGTAATACTATTTCTGTAATTAACCACCTATATTCTCAACCAAATGTTGAGAATATAGAATTGAGTCTCTACCCGTTTTTTTTCTCTTTTTTTCTTACTATTTGTTAAGCTGCTAAACTTAGTGTGTTTTGTGTTTAAATAGTGGGGGGAAAGAAAGAATACAGCACAAAGTAATTCTCAGTAAATATTTCTGAACAGAAGTGATGACACATAATTTGTATATGTAATGCACTATTTGGAAGTCCAGAGCCACAACATTGACTGTGGGATTTTAAATAATGCGAACTCCAAAGCCTGATAATCCTCAGACTATGTCTGGTTTGCAGTGAGATAATCAGCATTAAGAGACACTTTGTGAATGTTGCTCACCGAAAGATGAAAAGTACACGAAAGGCCTGAGTCAATACTGGAGCTATTGAAGTACATTCTCAGAGTAGCTTGGGGATACATAATTATATTAACTGGCGGCAAGGTATTTTGCACTTTAGCTCAAACCTTTCAGGTACCACACTTTAATGTCAAGAACAGACACGGCATTCTTGTATATACTGACAGAATTATTTTGTTAGTAGTTAATAAGCATGGGGCTGTACAGAAAACGCATAAAATATATGTTGAATGGACACTATAAAGCACTTGTGCTGCTGCTGTAAAAGGTAAAAAATTGTAAAAGTGTTCATAGAGCCACACTGATACAGCAGTAAAAGACTATGTTTGTATCAGTGATTGCTTTCCCCATTGGGTTAATTATCACAGATGAAAGTTAAATTTAGAATTCCAAGAAATGTCACAAATCCAAACAAAAAAAAAGTATCTTGGATTTTCTTAAAGCAGCTTAATATGTCTGTTGAGAAAAATGGCTTTGTCGCCTTTAAAAATTAAGGCTTTAAGAAGTTTTGGGTGTTCTGAAACAAAATAGTCAGTTATCATTAGCAAGAATAATCTGAAAAATTCTGTTGATGTTCACTCACCTGTAAACTGATCTCCTCTTGTGCCATCAAATGTAGCTTGTGTGTCTTCTTTAATTCAATCAAACTGCAACTGGTCCCCATTCATCTGGGCCAAGACTCAAAGCTACTCTCTGTTAGTTACTGACCCGCCTGTTTCAAATAAACATCTTGCATCTTTTCAGTTATCTAATAACACTTCCATAGTCCTTCTCACCACTTTATTTGTGGGCTGCTTAGCATGTGAGGCCCAACGCCCACCAGAGCAACTGAGCACACAATATTCTAGGACACTTTAACCATTAGATGGTCAAGTATATTGAGGCTCCGGGAACCAAGGCAACTTTTACGATATCCTAGTTGCCAATTTAGGCAGTTCTGTTTGATTGCGGCCCAACAAGAAAATTGGGGAAATGGCAAAATCTGTCAATTAGAAATGTATGACTTTCAAACCATCAAATACACAAGGACCACTGGAATGTCTCTTTTCATGTATTCCGATGTACCACATTTGACATTAGGCTATTGTTATCTTCTAAAAATAAAAAGAAAATCTGTTGTGTGTCAAATTCTTCTGCTGGGTTTTGGTGATATATGGACAAATTTACATTGCATCTTTTGACACACAAAGAAATGGCAACACCTGGTGAAGTTCTAATTTCTTAATGAAGCTCCCTTCCCAGTGGAATACTTCCAACACTGAGTCCTAGTGCATAGGCAGCGGTAACAGGTGTAAGAAGTGCATGATCTTTATTTGAACATGAGATTCAATTGAACTCAATCTTTAACCATGAAGTGAAAGAGACTGAAGAGAACGCTTAAAGACGAAGGAAATCCCAGCATCCCGCTCACATGGCCAAATGGTAAGTGTGAGTCTGTGTGGGGCACATTGTAAGTGCTCAATATTTCCTGCACATGAAGCCACAAAGAAGACAGGAGCAAGCATTCTCTGTTGTATAAAAGTCATATATCGCTCGCAGGCACCAAAACACAAAAGAAGTTGAGTCGTGAACATATTATGAAACAAGATTGGAGAGTGGCAAATTGGTAATTAGCTTCTACATTGCAAATGAGCATTACAGTCTTGCTTATGACTTTCCTCTCTGGTCCCCAAAGCCTCTTCTATTAATTTAGCTCTGAGGGGCCATCCATAAACAGGCTGAATAAGCTGTTAGCCTAAACGACGAGTGCAAATGAAGGACTGGCTAAATATGCAGAAGGTAGCTGAGATAGTAAAATATTCAATGCACAAATTGGAGAAATCAGACAAGGAAGTAAGTATAGGAATACATTAGGTTTTCAGTTATCCCCATATATACAGATGAAACCTATTTTTAATCACCCTCTATTAAACCAAACCAAGGATTTCCTGTTTCATGTCAGTTAGAACTATTTTGTATCTAAAGTTATTACTTCATTGTTTGTTCATTTAAAAAAGGAAAATAAGATGCATTCTATGGTACACATTATTTATATATTTCACTCAATAAATATTTGAATTATGTTTTCTTTTCTGTACTTATCTGCTTGGCATATTACAGCTGTCTGGAAGGACATCATTTCTCTCCGATGACGCTCTGTCTCTCAGCCTTAATTGAAACTGCTGTGAACTCCTGGAAGTCTATACCTCCTCTTATGAGGTCAGTTTCCTGCCTCCAAATTCATTCAGCCCTCTGGTTGTCTCGCACAAGAACAAGAGGAACCCATTACTTTCAAATGAAACCGAAGCAAGACAGAAACTTCCAAATTAATTTACAGTAGAACACACCTCACAGGTAACTAACTCGAGTTTAATGTAATTACCACAAAAGCCATGAATGGCTATAATTGAGAAAAAGCCTACAGCACACAGGGATAACAAATGGCCAGTTAATGGAAGTAGAGAAAGTCGTAACTATTCATATTGATGCGAGAGGGACTGATGTCTGGCTTATTTGAAGCGGCTTAATTCTGCAAATACAGTATGCTTCAGCGTAGACTAGTGCCACCGCTGCCCTGCTCTTGCCCTCCTGTAAGCATGTAGATGAGTCCGCCATTAGGTCTAAGTGGTCTTCACTCGTAAAGTCTGCCATTTCACAAATTAACCAATTTACAACAATAGATGATAGCCTGTGGCTAAGGTCAAAAGGTCAGCTGTGGTAAATATAATGTGTAAGCCTGCAGTAAGAGAGATTCATAGCGTGCCTTTCAAAAGCACACAAAAAATAGACTAGTAAAAGCAATGTACAAATAGATTGATTTAAAGGATAAAAATATTTCACCTCATTCTGCTTTGACCTCAACTACAGGTTTTAATGCCATCTCAGTCTTTGCTCTGGCCTACATAGTGGCCTAAATGGCCGTTACGTGGTTTAATGCAATGGACAAAACAGCATTAGGCATTTGCTCTGCATCCCCAGTGTGCAGAAAGGCTTGTCAGCCCTGCAAAATAGACTGGAAATAGACGGAGGAAGAAAAAGAGAGAGCACTCTCGCATCCCTGCCCTTCCAGTCCATCGAGTTTGCACCAGGGCAGACGGACATATGGGTGATGCTACATTCTTTAAAGGGAGTGAAGCAAATTCCTAACCCACCCTCTCCACCCCCATCCCTGTCTCCCGCCCCGTCGCTCACAAATTGCCCATTCGAATGTCAGCCCTCCTTCTTATCAAGCAAAGTCTATTGTCTGCCAATTCATGGGACACTGACAAGAAAAGGCCAGAGATACTGCTCGTATTAGCAGTCAGTGTTTTGAACACGGAGGCACACAGTCAGACACACTGCCAAAAAATCAATACAGCTTTGCATGAGCCTGACCCACATACAGGCACACCACAGCCTGAACAGGCAAGGCAATGTCATTATTGTGTGTATTTGGATTCATTTGCTATGCATTTGTAAATCCACGAGCTGAAAAGACCAGTGATTAAATGTGTGTGTCTCCTGTGCATGCGTGAATGTAAATTTGAAACACAAACACACTGAAGGTCTGTTTAGTTGTTTAGGAAAAGGTTTGTTTTGTTTTGTGAACATGCACAGAGACCCCTACATGCTTGTGTGTGTGTGCGCGGGTGAGTGTGTTTGTGTGTGTGTGTTCAGACGTCCAATCATTGGGCCAGAGTGGGTGTTGAGTTCACACAAGCCCTTCCTGCTGCCTGACTTCACTGTCACTGATTGCAAGCGACGCAGAGCTAATAAAAGAGCAAAGCAGACTGTCAGCAGTGATTAGGCAGGCAACACAGACAAGACAAAGAGAGGGGTGAGCACAGCGGCATTAGCTATGGTCATTAAACAACTTGAGTCAAGGAGATTTTCAGACTAACCTGTTTTATTAAAAGGGAAGGAGGACAGCACAGCAGAGGAGTGTTTGCTATAATTATTCCACATTTTACCCTAAAATCGCACTTGAATGCTTTAGAAAGTGAATATGAACAATGAACAAGGCAGTTCCATGCAAAAGGATTCACATCCAATGAACTTTTTCACATTCACGTCACGACCAATGTAATTTCATTGGGATTTTATGTGACAGGCCAAAACTATGTAGTGCATCATTGTGTGCAGGAAGGAAAAGGATACGCAGTTTTGAAAATATTTCATAAACAAACATGTGAAAGCTGAGCCAATACTTTGTAGAGCCCACCTTTCGCTGCAATTACAGTGATGTGTGGTGGGTATTGCTTCTCCCTTCACATTTAGAAAATAAGTGTAAGTGTGACAAAATCTATTAACATCAAATTTAAGGTCTTTCCACAAAATACCTGAACATCCTCGGGTGGAAATTGGTCCAGACTTTGACTGGGCCATTCTGACAATTTGATCTAACCATTCTATGGTAGCTCTGGCTTTATGTTTAGGGTTATCGTCCTTCTGGAAGCTAAACTCTCATCTCAGTCGAAAGTCTGTTCTGGTTTGCTGCTAGGATTTCCCTGTAATTAGCTCAATTTATCTTCCAATCACCTCTGACCAGTCTCCCTAAGCCTGCTCAAGAAAAGCATTCCCAAAGCATAATGATACCACCACTATGTTTCAGTGTGGAGAACTGAATGCAAAGGATGATGACTGTGTTAACCCTAACCCTACCCCCCATCCCGCCCCCTCCTAACCTTCTTCCTAATGTTTCATGGCCCCCTACATGACTTGTTCCAAGCATAAGGACTTATTTTGTTTGCCTTTTACAACAGCTATCTTCTTTTCACTCGACCATAAACTATAGATTTGTGGTTCACCCATCCTGCTTGATTTGATGGCATATATCTCTCCATAAGCCTCTTTACTGCATCTCTGATGGATGTTCTACCTGGAAGGATTACACCGAGAGACTACCTACTAATTAAGCAACTTCTGAAATCAGTTTCTTGCACTGTAATTTTTTATTTATGTGTGTCTGTAAAAAGGAGGTTGGACATACAGTACAGTCATATTTAATCAATTAGAATATGTGTTTCGACCAGGCTCGTTTGTCAGATTAAAAGTGCCTTTTGAAAAAGCAACAGCATTTTAAACAGGTGATGAACATAGTTTTCATTAAGTCCACATTTCTGTATTAAAAATGTTTTTATTACTCTAATATTATAACCATAAATGTCTTGTTTTTATTAGCTGTAAGTGGAAAATCATCTATCAGAAATAAAGGCTTGAGGACAAGAGTCTGTGTATTTAATCTAGAAACTGTGTTTCACTTTGTAGTATTATTTACATTTTTTGGACACAGATCTTTACTTCAGAGATACTTTAGATAATTTTAAGCATATTCATATAGAATTTTTCTTGAACTTCCCTGTTTCTGCTGTATCTCATAAAATCCTAAAAACATACACTGAAGATTTGGCTGTAGCATGAAACATTGTGGAAAATTAATACTTTCAAGGCACTGTAGTTTAGATGAAAATTTGCCTTGGTCCCATTTACCTTTAGACAGAGAAGACTTTCAGAACTGTAAAATAAATTACAAGATAAATGATCTGATGATGATGATTTATAGTCATTTGGGGATAAACATTGCATCAAAATTTTACATTTATTGCTACTTTAGTCCTTGCAAACAGACAACGTTTAAGTGGTAACAGTGACTCAGGTGTCTAGGATGATGTTCAAAATCCATATTGTGTCCACTCTTTGTGATTCATACACCAAGATTTGTTCAATATGCCTTTTGAGCACATAAATAGGCATCCCAACAGGTCATCAGGCCACATGTTTATTATTGCAAGATACGGATGATAAACGCTGTTTAGTCCAGCACAATATATAAAGAAACGAGTCCAAAAATACACCGGCTGCAGTGAAGCTGCCATAACCGTGATGAACTGTTCTTTAAATGTACGTATATTTGTAATTCCTGGTCTTCAGATTGTTTTTCCTATAATTACCGAAATACATATACAGGGATGTGTAAGTGCACCTATATCCACTTGCTGAGCTGCGGCTATAAGGCAGTAGGAATGTCAGACAGGTCAGGAATCTTTTCCATTTGCCTCTAAGCATTGTTGGCTCCCTGACTGCCTGGCTGCCAGAAAGGTTGCCACAACACCTTAGTCTTTTCTCCTCTTTCCATTCACAGTCACGCCATTTTGTATGGTGAACATATGTGAACATATCTACCTAGATTTTGTTTTTCATTTGCACAAATGAAACGTGAAGAGAGATCATATTTAGGTAGAAGAAGAATTACTTTATTCATCCCAGCAGGGAAATTATTTCACAGCAAGAATTTTTTATACACAGATTAACACACACATGACGGGAGCTGCGTCTGCAGGCAGCCAGCTGAGCCGGCGCCATTTTTGAAGGAGGACATGCGGCAAAGGTCGTCGGGACCGGGAGTCGAACCCCCGACTTCCGCGGGTCTAAGGCCTCCAAATGTGGGGCGTGCTAACCCCCTACGCCACCACTTTTTTTTAAAGTCAGCATTCAAGCATATAAAGGTGACAAAAAATGTGTAAAGTGAGGTGTTAGGGTTAAAATTAGATGTATTTCACTTTTAATGTCACTTTAAATAAAAAAAAATAAAATTGAGAAGATTAGAACCAAATTTTGAAACTACATCATAATTAAGTATAAATAACACTGCATATAGACAGCAGGACAAATAAGAGTCCAGTCCAGAAGTACATCATTTCCTTTAGTACCGCCAAGAGCAGAGGTGAGGATTACAATAGCTGTTATCTTCGGTGCTTGAGCTAAGACTGTTTCCACTCTGGGTCTGGGTATTAATGCATACTCAGGCACATTTAGTGTTTGAAGTATTAAAATAGGCAGTTATATAAAGGCCATTTCGAACATCTATCTTGGTCCGACACAAAAACATATTCAAGTTCTTACATTACCAACTCAGTTTTTTGAGAAACTGAATTTCAGTTTTCCTTAGCTGTAAGGACTCATGAACCAAATTTTCAAAAATACACCCCTTAGTTGCATAGCCAACTTAAACCTTCTCACTAGCTGTATTGGGTAGATCAGCTGGACAAAGTCACAAATAGAAAAATGGATCAGTGCTGTCAAAGTAAAAGACACTTTCTTTGGGGCAGCCAATGGAGTACCGTCTCAAAACAGTGAGGTATGACTAAATGGGCAAACAGAGGCTGCGATGAACGGATGGAGGTAATTAAAGGTGACCTAAAAGCCCAGACATGAGGCAGTAAAAGCAGCAGTAAGACGAGCATATGTTCGTAAAATGTGCGAGATGCAAATCTTCCAGCACTGTACATTAGCTCAAAAATATCAGTGATTCCTTAAATCACATTAATGTTTGGGAATAAATTCTGTTATACCCCAATATTTTATCTTAGATTAAAATAATTTAAATAAAAAGTCCTAACATTGAAGGAAAGAATTTGAATTATTGTACTAGATCTTAAAGAATGCATCTGAATAACCTGGCATAAAATGTTAACATATTTTTCTGCCCCTGAGGCGATTTAGTTCAAATACTATAAAAGACATGACTACTTCTTAAATTTATATTTTCCCATTCTGTCACTAGACTCACATACAAAAGTACAATTTATATTTCATTATAATTAAAGATTAAGCAGCAACAAAAAAGAAAGACATTGTGAATTTTTTTTTTTGCTGCATGAATAAAAAGTCAAGGGAGAGTTGATTCTCTTTTGAGTAACCATGGATATCAAGCTGTTTTTAATCTTTCTTTTCCTATACTTTCATCTATTGACATGCTGTAACATAACACTTTTTTAAGCTTTTTTCCCATTCAATTACAGATCTATTTTTGTCTCGCATATGCAAATGGTATGCACATGCAGGCAAGCACAAGTTATCCCACATTCACGCCCCTACACACACAAAACAATAAGAGAAAAAAATAACAAAAAAAAAAGAAAAGACTGGGTGCGTGTTTTTTCAGACAAACACGCACTCACTCATGTAAAAACAAAACACACAGTGTGACTCAGAAGCACAAGAATGCGCACACACGCACATACTCGGAGCATGTTTTTTCAGCTTGTTAGAAAAGACTGCCAAGAAGCAGGGGTATCCCACAAGCCCTGTAGCCAAGAGACCAACGCAGAAAATCAGACAGAAACTTTCTATGTGGATGGAAAGGATAAATATGTAATGTTTCTTTTTGATTTTTTCAGAACTTAATTTTTTTTTTTTTTTTGCCACTCTGTACAAAATGTATGTCTTTTCACTTGGGTTGTATTCATGGCTTGGGAATTAGTCTGCTTTGGGTGGGGGTCATGTCTATCCTTCCCATTAACCTTCCTTTGAAGGTCTTATTGCTCCCCTTTTCCTTTGCAGGTCACCCTCCGTGTGAAGAGGTTGGAAGTCTGCCCCCAGAGCCTGGCCTCCCTGGAAGTCCCCTACCAAAAGTATCAAATGAGGGTTTTGTGTTTCTGCTGTGGGACATTTTTTTTAATTCTCATTGCTGTGAAAAGAAAAATGAACTGCTAATGAATGTGTACATTTAAAAAACAAAAAAAGTTGTTGGGACTGTGTTAATGGAAGAAAGCAGACATGATGGAAGACACAATAATACTTGACAAAAAAAAAAGTTTACAATGCTACTGTGGCAGAGGACAATGTTAAGACAGAGATATAGCCGTGGACACAAATTCACTTGTTAGTTATTTGCATTAGATTCAATTCTGCAAAACAAACATGTACAATTTATGCCTAGAAATATATAATCAAATCTAACTAATAAAATCTGCACTTAAGGGACAATTCAAATTTATACATTCTAATATGATTCCATTTACAATTCAGTTCAGTTTGTAATGCCAAAATTATTTTTCTTAAAGTTGCCCAACATACTATAGGTGCTAGATGTTGGCTGACACCTTAATATGGCTAAATTACTAATAAAGCTTCACATTGATATGTTGTATTGTTGCTGCTTTCCTTAGGCTGCAAACAACAAAAAAAGAAAAGAAAAAAAAGCTGGAAATATGTTTTAAATGTACTAGTATGACTGCATTCATTGCCTTTGGCAGATTTGTTATGCTCTACTTCAATTAAACCTTCAATTAAATCAGGAAGTCATTTGGCAGAGTCTACACTCCCAAAAATGAAGGACATCTGTGCTCTTATTTTGACTATACTTTAATATACAATAGTCACTAGGAGAACAGAAAAACAGCTAGAAAAGACTAAAAGTCTTTGTGCTTCTCGATGTGTGTTGTGTGTGACTACTCAGTACAGTCGCATCAGACAGCCGGATTCCTTCCAGTTATGGAAAATATTAGCATTGAATCAGCTGAACTCTCTAAGTTCACAAAAGCCATTCTAAAGGAACATTGTGAGATGCGGTCATTTCAGGTTTCTGAGATACAAAGCAGCCTGAATGCAGCCTCAGGTCCCATTTATCACTAGATCCACCTTGATGGAAAAAACTCAGAGTGATTCTTGATTGACTGATACATAAATGTTCATATTTGTAAAGCACTGCAGTCCACTTAACCAGAAAATGCCATTTGAGTTACAGTTTGAAGACTAAACACAGCCATAACATTCAGTGGATCTCTGATGTCCAAGATTGTCCTCGTTTTGTTAGATAGCAATTAATATGCAGAATAGTTAGACTTGGTTAAATCTTGACAACTTTAAGCTTATTACATGACTTTAAAAGTTTCTATGAAGTATATGCGTTTTCTAACTTCCTATCTTTTTAAAGGCACTTTGAAGTTTTATTATTCTATTTTTCTCAATATAATATTTAGCTCAAACACTCACAAACTTCTGCAACACAATGAGCCTAGGATTGTTCAAATCTGGTCAATGCAGCACAAACCAAGTGGTGCACCCTAGATGTGCACAAGCAAGCAGATGCACATAGACACACACATGCATGGAGGCAGAATACACTCTAAATCTCAGCGCTCAAAACATTACCAACATTCTCTTTTTGAACTGCTCCACATGCTCAGCAAATCAATACAATTATCTTTTGTTCTTAGGATGTGTTTTCTTTCCCCAATAAAAATCGAAATGTATTTTTATATGCCAAACACACAGCGGCAAAATGTTCAATGACAACACGGCGTCTGGGGAATGAGGGAAATCTTCGTCCCAGCAAACAAATGCGCGCCTGCTATTTTCTGCTCCTGCAAGATCAGATATTTGGGGCAAGGTGTTCACAGTTTCCTCGTGGGTCTCTCGGGGGAGTTATGTTTTGTGCTTCGTCTTCGGTCTGAGATGAAGGGAAAACCTTTTGACTTTCCCTCCAAGGAGAGAGTGCGAGCGGGGAGGAACTGTGAGCTATGCTGAGCGGAATGCAGAATGCCTCCAACTGAGTGAGAACAAGAAAAAGAAGGGGAAGACATTAATAAAACAATTTCTGCTCATTACTATACAGTTCAGCTTTCTATTTTTATTTAGCACTGAGGAACCGGCATGTCACTTTGGATGGGAAAGATTAGACATAGCAGCTTTTGCAACAGTGCCATATTGTAACATATTTTGCCATTACTCAATGTCACTTTTTTTTATGACATTTCATAGTGTCACATATTTGCTTGAAATAATCATGAAAAAAAAAAAAAACAGTTGCATATTGTCACAAACATTTCTTCTCCCTTTCATTCACGTTGCTTGGCGTCACTTCAATATTTCTGACATCGAAATTGTAAAATATATATTTGCCATTTGTAATGAAACAAAACTATGTTTCATGTAATTTCATATTTTAATTATTCACTTCAAGGTGAGCCACAGCACCCAAACACTTGGGCATAGCATGAGTCATGACTGCTTCAATAGTGTCTAAACCTTTAACTGGAATTGTATCGGAATTAATCATATCTTTATGACTTATTCCCATTAAATAGCAGTTGACTGGCATGCAGCCAGTAGTGGAGTGTAAACTTTAATTGCTGGGCATGAAATTTGAGATTTAGGACGCAAAGGTGTGGCTGTTTGAACCAGCCTGTTGCTACCTGTCAGAACCATTGATCAAAAACCCTGAGTCGTAAATCTGCATTTTATTCGTTTCTCGTGACAAGTTTGAGTAAGTAAAAGAAAAGCAAAAGCCAACCCAAATCCAAATAAATATTTCACAAATGCAACCTTGATTATAGGAGGTACAAACAATTCAACAAATTTTTTTTGCATGAAATCTTTGATTTAATTTGTTTTTATTTTCTCCCAATTTTTCTCTACAACTTAGTTATTAGCAGGGGAGAAATAATACACACCTGCTCACAGGATGAGGCAAGAATCAATATCAAGTTCACGTGAATGAGACAATATTTTAGGTTGTGGCAATTTGTTATCTACTCATTATTAGTTTAACTACTAATAATAAGCAGACTACTCATACTTTCAGTGCATTTTGGTCAGTTGTGATATCACTTTGGCAACTAAAACCTGTTTTAGTGGGATTCAAGAGCATATAAAATGGCCTTGGTATCAAGTTTATTCATTTGATCAATAAATTCAGATTTTATACACCACATCTTGTCAGACTGAACAGAGAAAAACGGTACAATATGCAAACATTGAAGCACTGTTATGTACTTTTATGAATACTTGCTTACAGATTGTGCTAGAGGAACATGTTTTAATCTATCATTCGCAAAGTAATTATAGGAAAACGGATTTAAAACACAACTTTTTTTACACCATCGCCATTTTTAAGACAACCGTGCAATCTTGATTGCTGGCAGAGAAACTAATTTCGTGAAAGGCTTAGTTATTTGTTTCAGCCATTGCATAAAGACTGATAAACGAGAGAAAGCAGCAACGCTCCCCTCCATCATCATCATCAAAGTCCCTAACCACATGTTGAGAGGAGAGAAATCCGTTAAACTTCCTCAAGTGGAGGTGTACGTTCAACTTAAGGCCGGGCAAAAACAGCATTAAAAAAGCTCAATGTTCCCCAGTAATCCAATCGCATCACACCAGTCCCTAAATCTTTGTCAAGGAAATGCAATTGTTATAATGCATTTATTGAAACTTGGGCAAGGTTTTATTTAATCTCGCCTTGCTCTAACAGCACTGGCGGTAGATGAGAAAAACACACAATCTTTCATCACACCATCATCCTTGGGAAATTCAATTTATTGTTGTAGCTCTCACCATGCACCATGTAGCATCACATGGGTGATTGCTACATGGTGCAGCTCCAAACATGCAGGAAGCTGTGCTCCTGTGTGTTGCATGTGTCTGTTTTGTCGTTTTACGTGACATGGTGGTTTCATTTTCCAGTGATCATGAGAGCAATTCCTTGTAGAGGAGGTAGATAGTTCCCTTTTTAAGAACTACAAAGTCTTGATGTGCAAAGCATCATATGTAAAATAGTTTGTTTTCTGTTGCTTTATGTTACCGTTGAGAACTGTTGCATTGCAAAAATTGTTGGTAAAAACACAAAAAAACTGACTAGTTTGCAAGCAAACTCCTGTGTCAATATATGGACAGGACCGGGTTTAGGTCGGCGTTAACGCGTTAACGCATACGGTTAAACTGAAAAGTTTAACATGTTAATATTACATAAGACAGATGAATCAAATGTTCAGTTTTGACCTAAAAGCTTTTCTCTTATGGAGGGTTACCTAGTTCACAGCAGCAAATCATGTGTTCAACACACAGAGCAGCGAAAGAGCAGCGAAAGGTTTGAAAGTTTTCCACCACTCCAGGTGAACCCAACACACAGGATGCAGTAGTGACATCACTCACAGCAACAAAAATTCAACATTTGTCAACACTCTTGTGTCGTGTCTCTTGCTGCATGCGCACGTCTACGTGTACGAATTTGAACAACAAATACTGTAAAAATACGTAAAGCGGTATAAAATGTGGCATGTTTATGTTGACTTGGATCGGTTGTTTAGTCACCACCACCAGCCTGTGCCATCTAGTCATCTGGTCACCCATTTAGTTCATACCACAGCCTGTGCTGTGGTATGAACTAAAGTCATTAACCCAACCTGGACTGAGACAATAAAACAGCATGTGTTTACCATCTTACCACTCCTCACTTCATCCCTTCAAAGAGGTTCATTGAAGTCAGATCAGGTCATTGTACACTTCAAAAAGAGGATCCCATAAAGAAAGTTTACTCTGTTTTCTTGTTTGTTTTTTATCCATCTGCAAAAATTGGGTCACAATCCTTCTCCGAATGTTTGCTTACCAAAATTATACCCATTAGCAATGAAACCCAGCACCTGGAGAAAAAAAATTATAATGGTGTCAGTTTGCTAATTACCTTGAGTAAATATTTGATTGGTGTTGCTTTTGTGTCAAATCATTTCAAAGGTATCACTTCATATGGGCAAAATATTGTATGGAAAGTATTTTGTATGTCCAATTGTTACATTTATAGATGTACATTTGTGTATTTCCTGTATTACATCTCAAGGTTAATTATTCAACTACCACAACTGACTTATTTTTTTTATTTTTTATTTTTTAATTGCTTAAACCATAACTTATAATGGTACGTTTTTGGTAGTACATTTTTCCTATTGACCTGTTCTTTTTGAATTTGACCAACAAAAACGCCTATGCCAGGTTTCTACGGAGGAACACACGCATAGTCAGACTTCGTTGTTATTTACAAGAGCCTTTGAGTTGCTGACAGATCCCAGGTCAGAGGGCTGTGGTACCTGGGGAGCAAATGTGTGTGTGTGTGTGTGCCTGAAAAATGGGCCGTGCCATACTTCGACTGTATGACACCTCACACCATGGTGTTTGTGTAAGAAAAACTATATCCAGAAGCTCTTGCATGTTTGTGCTGCCCTTGCGTGGAGACAAGTGCGTAAATGTTTGTTTAGTAACTTTCTGGGACAAGTGGCTTGGCTTCAGTAGTCACCACACCCCTGGTGATGGGAAATCTAGTCATTACTTGTGCATGCATGTGTGTGGTTGTACAAATGAGATGTTGACTGCTCCTCGCTTCCCCACCTGCCAACCTGGCATCCTTCTTTTCTCTCCTTCGCTCGCTCGTAAAACTTGCCAGATGTTACAGATTAGTCAGCATTTTACACCGGCTCTAGTCTTGAGTCAAATGCCATCACCCTAAGCCACCCCTTAGTAACTATAAAGGCTTAAGGTTAACCAAATGAAGGAGGGCAACAAAATATAGTTTGGACATTATTTGCAGATGGGAAACCTTATTGGTCGTAAACATGAGAGGCTCTAATCCAGCTGTGTTTTAAGTCATTACTTGCTGCATGGCCTCAGAGAAAAAAAATTTACTTCAACATTTCAGTTCGTTCTTTATGTTTGGTTGACAGTTCGCTGAAGACAAAAAGTGGCAGCTGTTTCCTTTATGTGAGTGAGAGTATTGTTTCCACAGAATTCCACAATAATTCTTTTTTTTTTTTTTTTCCTTAGAAAATAAACATTTTTACACATGTGATGTGGAGGAACATATTATGACTCGATTCCACATGAGAAAATGCCAAGGTAAAGGAGCAGTTTTAATGTGTTTTATCAAGATTTTAGTCAAAAGACCAACATAAAGCAGTGCACAATGGTGATGTTGAAGAAAAACGTAGTCTTATTTATTTATATTTTTTAACAAAAGGTATATATTTTTCAGACCTCTTCAAACAATGCCTTAGAGAAACACTTTTCACTGCAATTTCTGCCGCGAGTATTTGGGGACAATGTCCCTACAATTTTACAAATAAAGCAATATATTTGCTCAAATTGCTCAAGCTCAGTTGGATTAAATGGAGAGCATCACTGAATGGCAGTTTGTTGCAGACTTGGTCACAAACTTTGGCCACCCAAACAAATGAAAATGCTTTGATCAGAATTATTTTATTGTAGCTTCGTTGTATCTTCTGGCGTGTTGCATTTCCTCAGCCATATGTCTATTCAGAACCTGATACAAAATCTAAGTCAGCTTTATTGGTCAAGATGGTGTGCGCAGACAAGGAATTTAACTTCGGTTTCAAGCATTTGAAGCATACAGAACAACCTTTAGCAACTTTTAACAGATTTCTTCTTCATATCAAAGTTGTGTGCTATTTCTGATTAGCAAGGATGACTCAGTTTCTTACAGTTGTTAAATTTTTTAATTAATTTATTTATTTTTTGCATTTTTACTATTGGATTAAACAGTGAAGTCCACAGTATTGGACGTTGTCTTTCAGAACGGTTGGATTTAATCCCATTTGTATTCTATTCACGAGGTGACTTGTAAAACTAGTTTGTTCCACTGGATGTTTAATTTTTGTACTACTTCACATCAAGAGAGTGCGTTTTTTTAATTTCCCTTTGATCTTTTTGTTATACCGCCAGTCATAAAAGCAATACATCAAAATTTGTGGGTATGATTTCTCATGGCTGGTACATCCTGTCGAAACCTGCAGGTTCTTGGTAATTATGCTAGTTTTAAAAGAGATGAGAACTCAGCTAGATCTTTTGCTTATGGTGTCACTCCCACTGCCGTGTTTTTTATTTTTCCCATAATGTATGCGTCTTTGTCTTACATGTCCTTTTACAGACTACATTGTTTTTCTAATTTGCATATGTTTTTGGCCATTTGCCTGTGTTTGGTTGGGCTTTACCGCACTTACCTCTTTTGCCCATTGTTTTTGGTGCTATCTTCAATCAGATTTGAATACCTTTTCTGTTGTTCTGTTGAATTTTTTTGCCAAAGCTCGAGGCCTTAACAGTTACAATCACAGATACAAAAGATATGGATATTTTTTCCACAATGCGCCATTCAGTTGTAGAATTTGAATAGAAAATTTGGCATTGTACATACACAAACCATATTATTCCTGAAAGTACTGCACAGGTAGTTTGGTGTCTCTGGAAAACTAATGCAGAGCAGGAAATGCATACATGCAATGGTTGGTGTTTTTAATTCTAGGTGCTTACAGTGAGGTACATGTCTAGGTCAAAGTAACTATATATCTAGCTGTAATATTTTATCTGAATGCACAGCTTTGCTTAGCAGCATCTATGTCCATGAATGAGTTGTGAAATTGTGTGTGTAATTTTGTGAGCATGTGCGTTTGTGTGTCATTGTTAGCGTGAGCAGCATTAAGGTGCTTTAGATGTTCTGGAAGCTCAGTCCCTCTGGCTTCAGCCAGCTGGAGTTCTCCAAATTAGCCTTGGATTTTATTATGCAGCTCCTGCCTTCTCCTCTCTACACAACCCTTGACTCCTATTCTTCATGCTCACCCGATATTTTTTTTTTTCCACCTCAACCTTTAAAACATCTTTTCTATCATATCAATCTTTCTTAATATTCTTCTGGTGTTCCAGGGCCCCATTCTAATGTTGCTTCTCTTTATCCCTCCCTTTTTCGTATGTCTTTGCTTCTTCACGCAGTCTATTTGCTATCAATTTAGAATTGTGTTTTAAAACTCTTAACCTAAGCAAAATCAAATTTTAGATTTGTAGCTTTATTTGCTCTATATTATCTTTTCAAAAACCTTTCCTCTTATCCTGCCACCCTCCACCCCCAGTCAGTGCATCCCTCGTTCCTTATCCATTCACTTTCCTCACTCCCTTCCAAACCTCCCCCTCATTTTCTCTTTTACTCCCCCTCTGTTTCAGATATTTAGCTCCAGGTGAAACAGTGAGCCAACCCTTTCCGTGGCTTCGGTCGGTAAAGCTTTTGTCCTCTTCATTGTAATTGCACCACAGCTCAACACACAATGTGTGCATGCGTGTGTTGCAGGGTGTGCATGTGTAGTGATATGTGTATAGTACGTCCATGTGTCAAACAGTAAGACAGGGGGAGGAGGAGATGCTTGTGTGTGTGTGTGGGGGGGGGGGGTGCATTGATGTTTGAGCAGGACTATGTAAGTGTGTGAGCAACCGCTTTGTTTTTCATCTGTTGCCCATGGTGCAATCTGCAACTCAACTCCCAATCGACTTTTGTGTACCTACACGTGCACACAAATATGCAAACAGAGACAGCCGGAACCTACAGTGCTGTTTTCAGCAGGTGTGCGTCGTTAATGTTGGCGTTAGCAAAGTTAGCTCCTCCGCGTCTCTCATTCTTCAACAGAAATCACTGATTTCACTTTATTTCTGGCCTGTAGGGAGGGCCACACACGCACACACACACACACCCACGCACGACCACACGCACGTGCACGGACGCACACACACGCATGCCGACTCACATATATTGGGGGACCTGAGGGAGGGCCAGTAACTGAGCCACCAGCCTAGGGAGCTGGACCAATTACATTGTTAGGATAAATGTAGCGCCGGCTATGCATGGATTGTGGTACTTAACAGCTGCTGCAAAAAAGAGAATTCCTCCCGTCTTCCCTTCCTGCGTCTTCTGTTCTCTCCAGTTCGCCTGGGTGTTTTTAAATGGAGGGGAATTTAAAAACAGATTTATGGGTCAGTTAAATATAGTAGGCAAAACTGATTTCCTAACCAGCCTCCCCTCCTTTGTAACTCCCTCTTTCCATCCCTCCCCTATCTCACAACCATCCTTCCATCCCCCAGTTTTTTGTCTCCGTTTCCCTCCCTTTGGTCTTTTATAAAATGATATATCTCTTAAAAAGGGATGGAACGGTTCCCCCTGTGGAACGCTCAAACACAAATTGACAATCCAGGCCTTATGGTTTAATTGACACCCCCAACCCCTATCCCTTCGTTTCTTTCTTCCCTTTTCCTTTCTTTTTTTTTTGTTTCCCTCTCTCCCACCCTACATCTTCCCGCCTCCCATCTCATCGTCTCCTGACCAGCTAGAACTTATTAAATGAAGCCTTAACTAAATCTGAGCTAATGAATTATTCTAACACCTACGATGTGATTATTGTAATTAATGGACCGGCGTACCTACCTTTGTACCATGTTTCCAAAATGAACATCTTGCTCAAGCCTAATGTGTTTCTTCTTGACAAGGATTTAAAGCTTCCTCTGTGTGCCGTTTTTTTCTTCTTCTTTTTCAACTAACAACACCGAATGCATTATGGGAAAGAAAAATCTGGCTCTGACATTAATTTTTCTTCTATCAGATCATGATTATTAATAATATGGCTTTAATAAAACCAGAAGGTCTAAATTTAGTGTTTAATGGATTAGCATAATCTCAGTGGACACATTTTTATATCTTTTTGAGAGAAATTGGTAGCCTTAAATTACAGCCTCCTATTCTGTCAGGCGCCTTCAGTGATATCATGCTATGTTGACCAATTTCTTTTTTTTTCATTATTTTGCAGGTAGGGTAATGGGGGTTTCTCCATTTGCTATCTTGGATATGTTTTTTTTTTTTTTTTTGTTTGGTTATTTGCCATGCTTTCAAACTGGGGGTCCTTACACTAAAAACGTGTTTACCTCACCATACTGAAAGTTGTAAATGCAACGGTTAGCAGGTTTTCGGCAGTGTGCGTGGAGGTGCGAATCTTTCCTCCTCACCACATGCTCGCCTCCAGCACCAACAAAAACATGCACACATTTTCATGCACACACAACTCTTCCCTGCTCTCTGCTAATCCTCTGCACCAGCACAAACCACTTTAAAGGCTCACCACAGCTGTGCCAGCCAGGCCACAAGTTTGTTTCGTTCTACAAGACAAAAAGTTCCGAACCCTGGTTCAGATTCAGCTTCACTAATAAATGTAAAGATTAGTACTGTTCTGTTCTTTCTTTCTTTTTCAGAAGCATAAAAGTAGATAATTTGACCATAAAAAGAGAGCGAGAGAGAGAGAAAGGCGAAAAAGCTTTGCAGTGTCAGTGACAGATCACAAAGTTTGGCCAAGTCTTTCATCCTGGAGCCAATGTGCATGGGGCAAAAATTCAGTGGGCTTTGATTTTCTACCCCTTTAAGAAGATTCTGTCATGCGTAATCCAGTTTCTCAGCCAAAATTCCCTCCAACATGGCAAATCCGACTAAAAAAAAGTGTGCACATAAAATCTGGCTGTTTCTGCTGTGTTGTTTTCTTCAGCTGTGATGCCACACATGATAAGCTGAAGTCACACCAATGAAGTGACTAATCAGAAGGCATCCATCTTAGCTTAGGGTTCCTTCTAATACAGTGATGCTAGTGTATTAGGTTTTGGCCCACAATTTGTCCTTCAAGGCTGGAAGGCTTTTAGTTCAGCATCGAAAACCAAAGCCAACCTAAATTCTGATTTCTATCATAATTGTGGTCAAATTTGACAGAATTTATTTCTTTTTTGTCAGTCTGAACGTCATTACTGATTCAGTCTCTCTGTTAACAGAGTGACTAAATCAGTAACTTTTTTCAGCTCAGATACAGTACATAGTTTCTTTCCATCTCACCAGTTTTAGTCCTCACCTGCGCAAAATCCTCACACTCCAGTCGCTACCGTGTTCTTTCATTCTGCAATCAAGTCTTGGCTACCAATCTCCTCAACGCATCAATGAGATGGGAATCACAGGATCATTCGTTTAGTCACCAACATTATCGAGACTCAGACAAAATCCATTTAACAACTAATTGTTGAGCAGAAATAATAGACTGCAAAATATGGATCTGGTCCAAAGGTTGATCTCAACCAATGATGTATTGACTGATTGAAATTAGATTTATATGCCCGTCACTCCACCCTAGCTTTGTGAAGACTTGTTTGATTTGAAGTGCTGGCGTTTTGTATTTTACAGGCACAAAGTGACATTTTAGAGAACAATCAAGTAACTATGTTAAATCCAGTTGTTATGAAAATGTTATAAAATCTTATATAACTTATATATAAATGTTATACTGTAGCTTCAGCTGAACCAAAAATTGTATGAATTAGGAAAAGGAATAAAAATAAGGTCACATGCTTTTTGGCAATGGCCAAGTGGGTAGCATTCACTTTCACAAAGAAGTATGTTTGGTGGTTTCCTCATATTTCAATGTAATTGTGCATTGCTACCCACATTACTTTAAATGTACAAGTTCTACCTGTAAGACAGTCACAACAAGTAGTTGGTATATTTATAGCTAGTCCAGCAACATGCACTTCTGTTAAGACTTCCCTTCATGTACTAACAATTCAGGATTAATAACCACATTAACTGCAAAGCGTTTATGCTATTGTGGATATGTTCACGTCCAAACTACATAAGTATTATTTTGCTTGTTTGCCAAATATTTGGCCTTTTTATAAGTCTTTATGTGAATTTATCTACCAAGCACAATTGGGTAGCGATGTGAGGGGAACAGAACTGACCTATGTGGACCCTCAGCTGGTCTATGTACCTTGCGCCTGAAGCCAAAGGGAGCTCATCTCTGATGAGAATCCCTATAATTGGCCCCAACCTATACACATGGCCTTGAGCTCTTCCACAACACATTCTCAGTGAGACAGTGGAGGACACAGATGTCGAAAATCAAACAGAATGGAGAACCAGGTGAAGATGTGGTTGTTTCCTGTAAAACGATACAGTTCTGGCTATTGAAAACATCACATTGATGGCTGACAATTGCTCATAGCTTAAACATGGTAAGACTCTTCAATACAAAGTAAAGACCTTGGGAATTCTTCTCAGTCCAACCAATCGTCTGTTTCTTTTTTATTTTCTAAATGTTTTAATGGTATTATTTTTTTTTTTGATGATGATGATGTTTTTTCTAAGCCTTTTGAGCCACTAATGATTTCATCATTCAATTTTCAGTGTCAGCACATGTACATGTCTATGAATATAGTTCGCCGTTGCACGTGGGCCTGCTATCTCCCAGCCACACTTCTGGGGTTGGCAGTGGGACAGAACGTCCCCAGGGCCCAAACTTTTCTGCACTCTCCAACCCCTCCCTACTCTCTCAGTTTCTTCGTCTGTTAACCGTCCAAGAATGTGCCAGTCAGGTCCCGGGCAATCTGCAGGCTGCCCTCCTGCCATCCTCCACCTCCCGTCTCATCTTTTCTGCTTCTCATTGTCCACATCTCTATTCTCACTTTTATTTTTCCTTTTCTCTCCTGTCCATTCTGTGCTTTTACATCTTTCTACTTGTATTTCTTTTCCGCATACTTCTTCCCCCCCTCCCTCTTTGGCCTTTGGCACCCATCATAATCCCACTACATGAAGTGGCATCATTTTGTAGCTCGGTACAGTATGTGTGGTGACGCCCTCTGGACATGTTGGCACGTTTCCCTGACAGCTTGATTTGGACCCACTGTTGCGGAGACTGGTAGGCCAGAATTCAAAACTGCAAATTTATAAATTGGGGGCAACATCAAGAGCATTTTTCCATTCATGTTTTATTTTGGAATTGAATTTCAGGATTTGCATCTCAAGGATTTCTATGTTTTGTGTTTGACTTGCAGCTAAATAAAATAAGCTTTAAATGTGATCCATATTTGGGTCTGAGATTAAAAGGTATGTCATTTTTAAAATGTATTCCTAAGTAATTTTTACTGCTGTCTGTCTGTCTTTACTCGTCTTTTTCTGTAAATACAGCATGGTGTAGTTTTTGAATCTTTGCTCATTCTAGGTTACCTTAAACATGAGATCACAGACACACTGCACATGAATCAATGCAGTTTTAATATGTTACATGTAGTAGCTCTCATAACCAGTAGAGGTCACATATTTCTTTACTATTAGCCTAATTACAGGCTAATAATTACCTGCCAGAGCAAGTGTCAAAGGGTTTGTTTCATTTCAGCCTGGAAGACAGTCTCTAAAAAAACCTGTCAATGATTATATAAGGGTTGAGGAGTAAGGCTTTTACACAACTGTTGCCAAAGGAAAGTATATTTCTAAAGATCGTTTGCGAGTTTTGCATCATATAAGACAACACAACTCATAGAACAGTCTTCAAACAGACAGAAACAAACAACAAAGATGAAGGAAGGAAAATATTTAGCATATCGGCTACTTTCAAGAAAAGTAGCAGAGGAATAATGATTTGTGGTTGTTTTGGAGATATATCCTGGGGAATATTGAGTCACTTTTTGTACCCTGTTTGAGACTAAATGACCATCTGCCCAGCAGCTGTGTGTTAGTAAAAACTGGATCAATGTTTCCAGGCTCAGCGGCAGCAATACAAAAAAAAACACAACGTAATCAAGATGTAGTTATGGTATAGTCAAATACCAAACCTTTACCCAGATGAAGGACAATAAAAAAGACTTGAGACCAATGACCACCAACCTGGTGATAAGTGACTGCTTTTGACTCCCCGGCTACTTTAACAGGCCAACCGTGCCAGTATAAGCATGGTCATCATTTTGCTTTCAGAATCATTTAGATTTTTTTGTGCATAGATTCAGCAAGGTGTCAGAAATTGTGGTCAGATATTTTGCATATTGACTAGATGACATCATACAGTTGCTGCAGACGTATAGCTGCACATCCACAAAATGATTTACCTGTTTGAATAATTGATCCAAGGTGAAATGGATCTGTCTTTTTGTGGTTTCTTTTGACCTTATCACCAGAATGCTACAGGTGAAACTGAGCCCTGCTGCTGTTATGCATTTCCTTCAAAGTTTGACTTGTTGTGCATTCAAAGATGGTTCTCCACATCCTTTGTAACGCATGGTTATTTAAAATACTGTTGCCTTTCTATCGTCTTGCAAGAGTTCTGACATTTAACATAGCTTTTCTGTTGGGCTTTCTGGCCATTGTCTGTACACAAAAGATTGTTGTGCATGTATGAAAAGTCCCATAAAAAACTCCAGATGACTCCAAATGTGTTTTCAGCACTTTCTGAAAACACACACACTAGCCAGTCTGACAGCAACAAATCTGCCACATTCAAAGTTATTTATTTGGAATTACTTCCTCATACACTTACAGTGATTGTATTTTTTACATAAAAGGTTTGCGTAACTTAACCGCAGACATTGTCTGGATGACGATTAATAAAAGGAAGCAAGCACTGAGAGACTGTCCTCTTCCAAAAAAAGAGGAATGACTGATATAAACTCCTTCAGGGGTTAAGATGGTGATGTGCATGGATGCTAAAGAGGACAGCCTGGGAGCTAGTTCCTAATACTACAGGGACAGTGACAGGAGGGAGAGAAAAGAAGGTGAGACAACATCCAGGGGCAGGCGCACAGAACAAACACACGTACACACACGCCAACATACACACAAGGATTTTGACTCTTTAATCTTACCCTGTGTTGCTTTGATAAGGAGACAAATCCTCTCCTGGCCATTGAGATAGAACTGCTCTCCATTTTTGTCTTAGAGTTACAGACTTATTTATACACAAGACAACATGTCTACAAATTCTTTCTTTGAGTCCTTTAATAAATGCAGTCCGGTCCCAAATTTAATGTGACTTTGCAAAGTTCATGAATGAAATCAGCCAATACCAATATCTGTCTGTCAGTCCATCGTTCACTCTTTGTGTTCAGGAAGAGCTTAAATAGCTTGAAGCTGTGAGTTTTTTAATCACGTACCAAACTCTCAGTTTCCTCTGAACCTGTCAGCCAAGTTTCACAAGCTTGTTCATGCTAACTGAACCTAGAGTACGTCACTGGATTTCAAATACCTTAATTCTTTTAAGCTGTTAAATGGATTCATTAATGATGTGTTGACAGAGATTGTCCAGAATCACATAATTCCTAGTCTGACCACTGAAAACTATGCGATTCTAAAATCAGTATCCTGTATGGATACAATTAGTCCACCTTCAATGCTATTGTACTTAAAGTCATAATGAGTTGACTTGAGTGTATAGGGAAACATGATCAAGACATTGTTTTTACAGCCGGCACATCAGAAGGTATGGAGCAATGGCTTTCCTTGGCAGATTGTCATCGCTAAATAGAATTTTAAAACTTCCTCAATTCATAACTTGCCCACTCACAAACAAAGGCTCTCAGGTATCTGCTGCAGAAACACTGTGCAGCTGTCAAAGGTGCGGAACCCTGTTTTGAAGCTGGTACAGGCTTTGAAGTATGTGACCTTTTGCCTTGTCACACAACGGCCAAGAACTGGATTGTCATATTTGCGAGCGCAGTGTGCTGCATTCCGCTGTGACTGCAACCAGGGAGCAGTTTAAAAAAAAAAAAAGGCATTCATGTCCTTAGGATAAACAGGTCCAGAACAAAGTCATGCAGGTGTACCATGAAGGCAACCGTCACATGAAAGTACAGACATTGTTGCTGCTATGTGCGATTTATCCTGGGATATTGATTCTGTCATTTGGGCAAACAAAAATACACATGACCAGACTAAGCAGTCAGAAAGTGAAAAGGAATTAAATGAAGATAATAATAATAATAATAATAATAATAAAATACAAACCCTTTTAATTGTCTAATACTTTTGTTTTTTTTATGTACCTTCTTGATTGTGTTATAGCATACCAATTAAGAAATGAAACATTGACCGACTTATATGAGGTGTATTGATGACTTTGGTGAATGCAATGTTTGTTGACTGTATGACTTTGTATTTTTGTGTTTTTATGATGCACAGCACTTTGAACTACCGTGTTGCTGAAATGTGCTATACAACTAAATTTGACTCATTGATTGACTGATTGACTGAAAAGTAGTCTGAAATGTAAACTCACTCAATACAGGTATTAACTAGTTCTACCAATAGAAGTAAAAACATTTAGTTTTGTGTGTATGGATTTGTGCTGAGGTTGTGCTGATACCTCCCTGAAATGAGTGTGTGTTGGCGTTTTAGGCTTCTTAGAAGTGCTTTTTTTTTTTGTTCATTTCTTTTTTCTAGACAGTTACTCATGCACTTAATTTATGACGCACCTGCAGAGAGAGTGTGTGTGTGTCTGTCGGGCTAACTCTGTGATAACTCTCAGGCTCTCAGTGGAATTGTTGATGAAAGAATGCTGCTTCCTCTGACTCACCTGATGATTTGTTTCTTACTTTGTGATCAGCACAGCAGGTAGATGCCACACAATAGCAGGGCGATGAGCAACACTCAAGAGCAGGGATTATCCAGCTCAAAGATTTAAGATTACAGGAAATGGGACACGTTAAAAAGGGTAATATACAACTATGAAGCGTAGCATATTGGCGTACACAGTAAATTCAAAATAGTGGACAACCTACGTAGTTTAGCACAATACTGATAATTTGCTGCATGTATAAAATGTAGCTGATCAAGCATGCAAATAGACAAAACGCCCACGCATAAAACAACACACTCCTCCCCGTCTCATGAGGAATGATCTTGCTCAGTCTACGAAACATTCTAAGCCAGTTTAATCAAATAATCAATGAGTAAAAAAATTTAGTCTACTGCCCTTTCTAAAGTAAGACACTAATAGACCGTCTACAGTAAAAGAATTGGGTGGGTGTTATTTAAAGATCACATACATTAAAGCTCAGTGTCAGGAGATGGATAGATGGACACACTCATTAATTTACATTTCTGCTTCTGTCTGAGGCCTGGTGCTTAATAGCAATTAATTACAGTTTCTCTCGTTTTCTTGTGTAAATACAGATAAAATATTGTGGCTGACTAGAGTAGAGTTTGAAGATGCCATCAAAATGTGACTTGAAGAATTTAGCCTTAAGAGCAGCGGCTGTATTCTAAGCCGAGCTACGGATTTCCCAGGAAGGATTTACTTTATATCCCTGAGACTGATTTGAGTAATTTAGGAAAAGGCATTTGCAGGGTTGCAGTCTGAAGCTTCATGTAACATACAGCTGAAAGCAGCCATTTACAAAATGGTCAATTTTGGCACAATCGTTAGCTCTGTTGCCCGGCAGCAGGGAGTTTCTGGGTTTGAATCTCACCATAGGGTGCATTTGTTTTTTCCAAGTACTCCAGCTTCTTTGTGCTTCCTGAAAAAATTCTATATCTGATTGGTTTGGTTCTGTGTTGTCCTGTGATAAACTGTCAACTTGTTGAGGGTGTAACCAACCCCTCACCTATTGACACCTGGAGGAAGGCACCAGCTCCATTTTGAGCCCGCAGAGTCAAGTAGATATAGACAATGGCTGGATTTCCAGAATATGTCACTCTCCGCAGTCAAACACGTCTTTACTGATATGGGCTAAAAGGCCACACAGAGACAGAGACGCCATATGCACCCAGGGTCAAAAACTGTAACTGTCCTCTGGTGAAAGTAAATCTTGGTGCTTGGCTACAATGATCATTGTTACCTTTGGAGGAAAAAGACTCACTTTTGCAAACCGGAGAACACAATCAAAATCGTGGAGCAAGGGGTTTACAAGCATTATGTGCTGGGGTTTTTCGTTGCTGCAGAAGGGACTGGTGCACTTCACTAAATAAATGGCAACACGAGGAAAGAAGCTGTGAAGCGGCATCTCACCACATCAGCCATGAAGTTAGAACTTGAGTAGAAATGGGTCTTCCAAAGTGAAAAAGTGTGTGTGACCAATTCAGACTACAAAGCTTACTCGAACACACCAGTTGTCTTTGAATGTACATCATAGTCTTAAAACACATCACATTTACCAAGGAAGTTAAAATGTTGGCTCTTTGTTTTAGTTTGGCTAGAGTAAAATAATATTTGAGACGAAAACATTTAACACATCTATCACGAGCATCAGGCAGTGATTCTGTTTGTAAAGCAACAATGACTATTTTGTCTAAAATACTCCTAAGGAGTTCAACGAGTGTTGACTGTGTGGTTACAATCAAGGTGTTGCAATTACCCAACTGTGGCTAAGGCAGTGGGTAATGATTGTTTAATGGGACCAATAAAATTCCTTTGTGTGAAGCAAGAATGCTTTGTGGCCTGAGTCACAACATGCAGCCAGACGACTGGCTGAAATTGATTGAAATGCTTTATAGCAATAGGACTAAAAAAAAAACAACAAAAAGAAAAACAGTTTTATAAAAGTGATTATTTGTTCTAAGTTATAAGCCGTGTATTTCTTTGGCAATTGCATGTTCAGATATTCATGACGCAAAATAGCGTTATTTTTAATGGGTTTCTTTTGTTGTTGTTTTTGTAATCTACCAGCATCAGGTTACACAAAACCCATGAAGGAATTTTAAGGCTAAAAGTTTATTGAAAGTATTCTGTGTCAAGTTTTGCATTTGTTGTTATGTCTGGTGATTGTCTGCAGTATTTAAGCCATATGTTTGTAATCAGCAACAGCACATGGTGCAAGTATGGGATCCTGGGAAAAAAGAAGAGATGGGGCCCACACAGCATTAGTTAGAAAATAAAAGGACTAAGGAAAGAAACAATAGAAGACAGTCTCTTGACTCGCAGGACGGCAAGTTATTGCGGCTTTTTGAACTGTCATAGTTGATGACGTAGATTAGTTTTCAAGATACGACTCCTCTTTGTAATTCTTTTTTTTTTTTTTTTTACACCTCCACCGTCTCACGAGACATCAAGAACATTAAAATACCTGTTAGGGATCAGCGTTAAAAGTGGCTGTAGGTAGTGACAGTTCGGAGTTGCAGTCGAGCGACTACTGCAAGCCCCCGCAGCCATGTGACAGTGATGTGATCTAGTTTAAACAACAGCTGTTTGTGATTCCAGGGGAAATTAGGAGCAAGATTCCCCTTGAGATGACAGTGGCTTACCACTCCAGTTATCTAAACGAGATGTCTTCAATTGTCAGGCGCATTTACCTCGCACAATGAAACGTGATGCTGTTACATAACTTCTGCTTTCTCCTTCCACTCCGAGTCAAACACAAACTCTCTGAATTGCTGCTCCGTTTCTTCCTTCTTTTTTAACTTAAAAAACAAAACAAAAAAAAAAACAATATCAGATTTTCTCACAGGCTCCCTCCATGTTTCATGAGTATCACCTGTTCATGAGCATATGCATTTGCTTATGCACATGAAGCCGTCTCCCTGGCGGCCTCAGTGCTGTATTGAAATGATTAGTGAGTCATTTTTTTTATGATACTTGCCTGCTTTGTGGGCATGTGAATGCTTGTACAGGACCTACTCCACGATCCTCTCCATCCCCCAGTCTTTCCCTCCAGCTATCCTTGCCACGTCCCATAAAAATGATGCAACCAAACAGAACTAAATCAAAAAGGGCTTAGATAGTCTGTAAATGACGCTTTGTTGTGCCTTCTGTGAATTCCTTTCAAAATTGGTTTTAAATTTAAGTCATACATTTAACTAAGCCCTCTTTAGTGCTCTAACCAGGAGACTATAAGATCCTTTACAACGAAATGTCTGAAATACATTTATAAGCCCAACTATAGACTTTGTTGGATGTCATAGTTAGTGGAAGTGAACTTCCTTCAAAGGGAAAAAAAAAAACAATTGTAAAACACTAAAGCAAGTAATTGTTTTGTGTGAAAAAATATACATGCTGAGCACTGATTATATCAAAAACTCAACCAACAGTCACCGATTAGTTCAGATGCTTTCACAAGAAATACCATCACAGTATTTACGTATGGAACGTGGAGACAAACTGAAATTTAGATTTTTAGAAAGTCAGTGTGAAATAAATATTTTTTCAAAAAGTTGACCTCCTAAAATATCCCGTTTTGGCTTATTGTTGGAATAAAAATAGATTCATTTGAAGAATCAAAGACCTTTTATTATCTTGAATTAATTAAGTGTTGGGAAAACTGATAACCACATAAAACATTTTGACTGGAATTAACCTTCACATATTTCATAGCTCCAGTGAGCTTTTCTTGTTGTTTTTTGACTCAAAATCCTCACTAACTCATAAAAACCCCAAAGAGTTCCCAGCCATGCGATACTCCCTACATATATTTTAACAGACCACAATGTTGCACTTCTGTGTCAAGTACTTGTACAAGTAAAACATATGTGTGTATTTAATTAAAGTTATATGGCTGCTATAAATTGAGTTGCCATTATGGATAAAGACATTTTATGGGCTTCAAGAAATGTCAAACCTTCTTTGAAGTATGAACACATGTTAGGGACACATATAGTAAATGCTGTCGAGTTATGTGGTATCAAATTATATTCACGTTTTAATCCGTAAAACACCTGGGCTTCATGTCAAACTTTATTGCCCTGGTAGAGGTATTAATTGGTTATTTTAAAAAGTTTATATTGGCTTACTTAAGAAAAACTAACAGGAATAAAGGATACAAGATACTTAACTTCAACAGCAACATAAAAACAGGTCCAAACTGATGGGAACATGGACAAAGCCAAATACAGGCTTATGTGTTTGACTGGTTAAGTAAAAGTTCAGAACAAAAAGTCTTGAACATTTATATTCATAAATGTCCTTCGCCCAGTCAGACGTCCCTTTGATGGAAGTTACTGTTTACAAGTTAGCAAAATGCTTAAACGTGCAAGAAGTGTGAAAACATTTGGGAGTGTGTGATGTTAATTGTAAATAGCAGATTTTGGTGTTACCTAATATTTAAATAAAATCGACAGGTCTGAGGTCATGGTTCTCAACATGCAGAAAATGTTACGATGTTTAACGAACAAATAATATGAAAACCATGTGACACACCAGCAGACCACTGCATGAGAGACCAACATCTGTGCTCGTCGCCTTTCAGAGCTGTGATTTTTGCGTTCTTGGAGCTGAAGGCTTTGTTGTCAAGTTGCAGCAGCAAAAATAACTTCTCACACCAGACTGCACATTGGCCACCAGTACACCCACAAATATGCACTCATTCATCAAATCAATGCATTCCCCTCCCATTCACAGAGATCTCCTCCAGCGGAGAGGAGCACAGGCCGGCACAGCAGCAAACTAGACATGTCTGTTGGAGACTTCACAATGGTTCAGCAAGCAAACATACTCCCCTTAAGGCCCTTGGGACAAACACAGCATCAAGCAGAGGGACTCTATGAGTGGCTGCTGATGCCTTTTGTAACTTGTTTTTTTTGTTGTTTTTTTAATGTGTACAGTTATACTTTTCCAGTACATCAGGGTGCAGTTCTACTTCTATGTTTTGATTTATATAGAGAATTTTACCCCATACACTTACGGATGCACATAAGTGTTATTAGCTTAGCTAAAAGGGGAGAAAACATGTTTTTGACTTTGGTTTCTATGTCTTGACAACTCATAGCATGTCAATTAAAGACACACACTGGAAAGAAGGTAAGTGGGACAACAAAGTAGTTAGCTTTGAGGAAAAGGCCTCACTGAAGCCCTAGAAAATAAAAATTGCCCTGCTGCTCCACATAAAGTTACAGTTGTGACTTAGTCATATTTTTTAGATCATTATTGAATTGTAAAATTAATTATGACCAAAAAAATGCCCTTGTCTAATTTTTTCACCTTGTTTATCTGCTATTCTTATCTGCTAATAACTTCCACTTTTGTACCAAAGTTATTTTTTTTTTCCAATAACTAGTCATTATTATGTAACCCGTGCTCAAGCTGAGCGATGGGATGTAAAGTGTGGCAGAATGTTTTGCAAACCAGACCCAAGATAATTTACTGTTTCTTATACTTATCTTAAAATGTCTCATCATGGTAATGCAAAAATGTAGCAGTCTGTGGGGTGGCACAGATCCCTCCAAAAGTGGAGTTCAGTCACACCCTGCTTGGCACGCCACACAGGGCCTGTCAGAGAAAGCAAGAAGAATACCCATCCTTCACCTCCCCAGAATGGCACCTTCCAAAGCGGATCCCCTGTCTACCCATTCCCCAGGCCCCAGATAAGAAGCTCATCCGTCATCCGCTGGGGCCACATTAAATTTTAACTCTGGTTACTGAGTGTGGCCATTCAAACTTTTATCTCAAACCTTCTTTATCTTCTTTTCATTAAGTTCTCAAGCACTAATAGCCCTGCGAGTCTCCGCCGGGGTAAGGATGATGTTCTGAATAATGAAAGCTCATTATTTCTCCACAGAATGCTTGTTAATTCAAATGATGATATTAAAACTATAGTAGCCCTCAGCAGTCGGGTGATTTCTAGCATACTTTATCATGTATCAATATATACTCTGTTTGTCAAAACTGCCCCGAGCCTGGGCTGACATTCTCCTCCCGAGGAGTGGAGTGCTTCAGCAGGCCTGCAATACTCTAAGGTGACAACTGGCAGAGTTTGTGCCTTTAGGAAAGGAGGAGGGAAGGAGAGATGAAGGCAGTGATGGGGAGACTGATGAAACTCAAAGAGCCGTCACTGTGCTCCCATGTCTCTTCGACATTTTTTTTTTCTGTCATGCCCACATGAATCCACACACACACACACACACCCACACGCACACACACACACACACACGCGGTCCTGTTACACATTTATACACCCATGCACAAATGAACTCACATCTGTCATCCTCATCTGTCTTGCTTCATATCTGCACACGTGAGCAGGCATTTGCACTTACTTACATAAGTTCGTAGGAAAACACATAGAAAAGTGTGTTCATTTACCTCCATCTTAGCTTTAATTTTTTATCTTCAGAAAATGACAAAACATGACAGTTTGTGTTGGTACAATAATTAAGAATGAAATTAGATTTTTAAATTTTTTAAGATTTAAAACTATCTTCCCTGTGCACACGCCGTGTCTTGCAAAACTATTTGCCTGCTTTGTGCTTGTTTAAATTTTGTCATGTTGCAACTGTAAGCATTAGTATTTTAATAGATTGTGAAAAATAGGACTTGGCTCATAATTCTGAGCAAAATATCTCAAGTAGAGTTAAATTGGATAGTGTTAAATGTAATTATATATATATATATATATATATATATATATATATATAATTTTTTTTTTTTTTTCCCCCATCAATTCTTATTTGGAGTAAGCTCTAAAGTTTCACTGGGCTTTTTTCTAATATTTGCCAATGGTTTGATCTCAACTATTCCATTGCAACTTATTTTACTTAGGGGGTAGCATTAGGGGTAGTTATACGTAGGAAAAACTTGAAAAAAATGTGAAAACCATCACAGTATACTCTGTTTTGTGTTGGTCTATCATGTTTAATTTCAATAAAATGCACTGAGGCTTGTCGCTGTCTCATGACTAAGTTTAAAGACTTGAAGAAAAATGTTTACAAATCAGACTCACATTCACATAATAACAAATACATTTTATCTCAGGAGTGTATTTATTCTGTATCCTGAAGCGTTGCATTTACAATGTCTTAGAAAATGCTTTCACTTCATTATTACAACTTTCTACCTGAAGGGGTGAATGTGATGACAGTGCGACCCAAACAGTGTGCTTATTATGGGTTCCTTGAGAGAGCAAAAAAAAAGAAGGAGGAAGACAGCAGAGTAGATTGATTTATATAAACATTACCCTCCAGTACAATTATGTAAAAAATGTACAATTGACATCGTTTTGGTCAGGCTACTTAGAGATCGACTGATAGAAAATCAGGAGTTAAACAGTGAGGCTTCCTCACAGTAGAAGCACTTCACAGGAACCAGGCGTGCAGGCCTGACTGGTTGGTTTACTGTGTTTTGACTTCCATAACCTCCTACCCCCACCCCATCCGGATGGCCCAACCCGATTATCTGTAAGCTTCCCTCCAGGCGTCGGGTTTCATAAGCAAAAGCCTCTAGCACAATGTCACTAAGCTGAAGGGCCCCGAGGGCCTTAAGAAGTGTTCACATCTAGATCTCATTTTTATAACAACGCGTGGACAAAAAGTGAAAGCCAAGCTGCGGCTTCAAGAAAACGGACAGCGCAGAGCAACAAAACAGAATTTGTTCAAGCTACGTTGACAACAAAGTTACGTTGCAGGAAATATTATTCAGCAGCAAAAGTGCGAGTGAGCATGTCAAAGGTTAGGGTTCAGAGATGGTAAATTTCAGGTTAGGCCTTATTGCCTAAAGGTTATGACTGCTCCTTTAGGTTATAAGCAGACATGGTCCTTGTTTTTAGCATGATAGATTTAGAGAAAACTAACTGTTGTTTTGTAGCATTTTGACATTGTTTATCACTCAGATATTGCTCTGATTATATACCTATCTTTATATGCTGAGGTTTTTTTTTCTATATATATATGTGTTTTTCTGTGTTGCTTTATGCCCCTGAACTTTTCCTTGAAAGGCTTTTAAAGGAGCGTAGTGAGTACTCAGAGAGTGGCAGGCAGCCAAGGACAGCGGACCTGGAGGGTAGACAGCATTAGTCGTGAATTAGACACACTCACGCTCAGACTGGCACACTGGCCACTGCTACAGCTACATTTGGCCTTTAGTTTGTCTGCTTAGTGTGTATAATGTGTTTGTGCATGTGCGTATTTGTGAGTGGCAGTAAATGTTGCCAGTTGCCGGTGGTGCCCCGGTTTCCCGGTGTCCGGTTAGCATCTCGGCGCGCACGGCTCACTGCGGAACCAAAACAACAACAACAACCAAGTGCAACTCAGCCATCAGGATCCGCTTTGCTTGTCTTCCTTGCACAGTGACATGCAGCTGGAATAAGCCGGGGAGCTGTTTTACCTTTAAACACTGAGCTGTCCAAAGCCCTTCTTCCAAACATTGTTACGTCCTCTGACATCCAGTTCCCGGCATGAAAGGCACAACAGTTTGACACTAATTATGCTTCATTGCGCCTCTTCTCTGAAGTCATGCAGGTAGCATGTGGAGCTGCTCAGGTGTCAGAATGAATTACACACACTCAAAGAAACTTGAGTCTCTTTGACTTTTTGTGCTGACTTGTCTCTGTGATTTATTACTTCATGCTACACCAATAATTAACTTAAAGCTGGAGCTACGGTGAGAACATTCAGGTGTAGACAGAAGATACGCATAAATCCTTTTTGTGTGTTCTCCTTATTAAAGACCCAGATGCATTATTTATACAGTATCCATGTATTTGTTGTGTTGTGAAGGTATTCATAACATGAACTTTTTTCACAATTAGTCATGTTAAACCCCCAAACTCTTAAGTTGTTTTTTAGACTAATACAGTAAAGAAATGAGAACTCCTTATAAATAAAAATCTTGCATAATGTATTTAAAGCCATTTACTTGGATAGGCTTACCCTGAATGAAATCCAGTGCAACCAATCATCTTGAGAAAGAATCTAAAAAATACATCACACATTTGTGTAATTTTTTTTCGCAGCAAAAATTCAACCATTCTTTGAAGACCGACTGATTGTATCCTGGCCATCGGCTTCCTACTCAGTTTTGTTCGATTCTCATCTTCCTTCAGTGCTCCATGTGTGGTTTCTACATTGACCTGGATTTCTCCAGGCCAATCAGTGAACAGAAGTTGTGAACGATTCCATTGTTTGGGCTGTTTTAGAATTGAAGTCTGCCTGTAGTTTGGCAATGGGAGGAATGAACCTGTTCAGTCTGTGTTGGCCATGCTTCCAAATATTGTACAGACATTAATACCCACCTCGCTTGCCTGTTCATAGTGGTTAGTAGTGATTGAGTAACATTAAACCTCAACAGAGTCTGTAACTCCAGGAAGCAATTGTTTCTCAATAGCTCAGGGTCCAGAGCCCTCTGTATGAAGCAAAGCACAATATAAGGGCTGGTTTCTACCAGGACAAGACTTTAGAAGATTGTTAGAGAAAAAAAAGCATCATGAAATCCAACAAATGCACAATCCCTGCCATTTTGGAAGCTCTGGAGCATCTTAATGCAGAGTTAGGTTATAAAATCATACCCCAAGCTTTGCATATCTCTGGAAGAACTGTTCAAGCCATCAGCTGAAAACAGAGAAAGTATAGCACAACTGCAAACCTTCCAAGATAAGGTGTTCAACCGAAGGCAAATGGATAACGCAGCATTAATAAGACAAGTAGCCAAGAGGCCCATGGCAACTCTGAATAAGCAGCAGAAATCCACAGCTTAAATGTGAGAATCTATTGAATCAGTTTCCGTTTTGTACTCCACATCGGCTGGCTTTATAAACGAGAGGCAAGAAGAAAGCTGTTTTTGAAAGAAGGCAGTAGTGACTCCCATTTGCAGGATGTGTGGAAAGTGGGGACTGGGTCAGATAAGCCTAACATCTAACTTTGTGGCCTACATGGAAATGTTATGTGTGAAGAAAAACCTACATTTCACATCCCTGAAAACACTATCACCATGGTGAAGGACGGTGACATCAAGGTCTAAGTATATTTTTTAGTAGAATGGAATAGAATAGAAATGTCCTTCATTGTCCCACAATGGGGAAATTCACTTGTAACAGCAACAAACTGACAGGCAATCAAGACATGCAGATTCACATTAAGTTTTCATCAGAGATGGGAATGCTAGTCAGTCCTGATGGGAGGAGGAATGGCACAAATAAAACCCCAATACTGGAAGAAAAGCTGCTTGATACTCCAAGTGCTGAGAATGCTGTATAGGTACATCTTCCAACAGGATAACTTCCCTACAGAAGCAATGAAATTATATAGCTCAAAGTACATTGGTGTGTTAGAATCAACTGAATTGGAAGCAAAGGTGAAAGTCACGCTTACCATATTTTAATTTTAAGTAAACCATGTTTTATTTGGCTTTTAATGGGCATTTTTGTCAAGTTCCATCCATCAAATACTTCTAATCTTGAGATTCCAAAATGACAAAATTTGAAAAAGTTCAAGAGGTATGATTTTTTTTGTAGTGCAGTGCTTAACAATAAAACGACCTTCTCATTTGCAACTATTACGTTTTTGTTTTTAATATCTGTTTCAATTGGCTCATAATCTGGTTTGAAAAGCTAGCTTTGCCTCAGCTCCCCCCCCATCTCTTCCTTTTCTCGATGCCTTCCTCCCTCCATATAGCATACAGTGCAAGTGAAAGAGTGTGGAAACTGTTGTCCTACCTGATAATGGATTTGGTGGCCCCCCTGCAGGCATGAACCATTGGCACATAGTGAATACTACTGTGAGATCAGGAGAGAACAGAGAAAGAGGGAGTGGAAGAGGGAGGGAGGGAGAGAAAGAAGATGAAGAAGGCATGGGTCGGATAAAGACAGAAATCCTGTGGCTTCCCCTTTTTTTTTTTTTTTTTTGCAAGTGGGGTAGGCTAAAGCTGTCGCCATAATCTGTTGTCAAGACACAAGGCCGCTGTAATGTCTTCCATCAGCAAGTGGATTATGTGCAGGGGAATTGTAATTTACACCAGCTTCACTTTTATGTGTCGCTCGGCTTAAAAGTTAATAGCATTTAGCTCAACAATAGCCCAGCCACATCGAGCCCGGTCTGCAGTCATCTACAAGTGAGGCTTGATTGAGGTGTAGTCATTCTGAAGCTATGACAATAGACTGTTCTTATTGAGCTAATTAGCGGATGCCTGCCTATCTTCACACCACACATGTCCTTTGTAACTGTCGCCGTCTAAATCTTGCTCCTAGTGTATTAGCGCAGGTTATTGTTTGCCCAGGTTCTCTTCAGTAATCCTGTGTAACGGCTGCATGTTTTGTCTTAAGGTTCCTAGATCATAGTCCTGAAATGCCATGACCAGACATGCTTTTTAGACAATGTTTGATTTTCTCTCAATTCCTCTCTTTTGGCTTTTGTGTCAAAGGAATTAAGAGATAAAACCTTGTGTCTGAAACTCAAGTTGCTGATATTAAGCCTAGGAAAATGCACATTTATAATTTAAATGAGGCTGGTGCATATGTTAAAGCTGTGCCTCAGAGATTATGTTAAAGACAGTCTTAAAAAAAAAAAAACAACCTTTGTTGAGTTGAACCATGCAGTGCAAAGGCAGTGTTTTTGATGGGATTCAGGCAGGATGTAGTTCACTGTCTTAAAAATAGCAACAATTTAATGAAAACTCTGTAGTTTTATATATTAACCACTTTGTTTTAGACAGCTAAGTTGGAAACAAATTTTGTCTCACACATAATTATCTTAAACACGAGGTTGACCTCTGGGGTCACATTCCAAAAATACATGACGAAGTTGTTGGTAAAGAGTCAAAAGAGAGGAATTCAAGTCGTCCTCAGGTTTTTATTTTTATTTTTTTTTCCGAGCCACGTTGCCCTTGGGGAATTCAGGTGTGATGTTCTGAGGTATCCTCTGTTTCTCTCTGGGAGTCGTTGAGTGGCTGGTGAGGGGAATTAGGAATGGAATAAGGGTGTGGGAAGGTTGAGGTGTGTACATAATCTGACAGCTTGAGTTATACATTTGTGTGTGTGCAAAAAAAAAAAAAAGGGGGGGGGCTCCTGTTAGTCAGGTGTTGCACTAAAACAGGTGGCAGGCCCGTCCTGTCAATCATCCTGAAAGGTAACTGAAACTTGGAGCAGATTTGCAAGAAATACATTTTACCGTTCAAACCAGATGCTTACCGGCAGAGTGCAGGTCATGTTTAAGAGCAACCGTAAATCTAAAGGCGGATCCCACATAACAGTCCCTTCGATCCAGTTGTTTGACCCCAGCTCTGAATTTCCACAATACGATGACAAATCACTCTGCTGTGATATAAAAGAACAAAAAATTGCTACTGCAAACAATTAGATCTGGAGAAGATTGTTTTTTCCTACATTCTCTTGACATCAAATTTACAAAAATATTTAATGTGGCTGGAAGACATAGTAAGCACCCATGCACATATAAGAATGTGAGTCCAAACAGCCACGTGTGATTAGCTAGACGGAACAAAAAATTACGTGTTGATTTTTTTTTTCTTGTTAGTGCTTAAATATGTCATTGCTCTTGTTCACAGTCATCAATGTCAGTTGTGAAAATACTTATAGATTTTAAAAAGGTTGTTTTGCAATTTAATTATATTCAAAGCATGTCTTCTTTTTATGTAGCACTAGTCTTTTAGTGCTACAGTCTTTTAGTCCAGCATGTAAAACCTTAGAGTGCTGCCAAGCTGTAATGAATACATGTATGTAGCACTTTGCAAAAGTAATGATGCTATTTGGATCTTTCCACTTTTTCTCTTGTTACAAGCTGAATGTTCCTTGTGCTATAATGTAATTTGATGTAGTAGACAGATACAAACCCCTCTTAGCTAACAGAGAAGAAAAGACTCCTAACTGAGTACCTCTGTGGGATGTTTACCAGAGTGAGTTTTTTGTGACGCATGTAAATTTAGGATCTAATGTCAAAAAGTTCAGTTTAAATGTCTATTAACGTGGACAAACAAGGGCATGAGTCATATTTTTGGATGGTGGATTAACAGGACCTCTGAGAGGAGCTCAAAATGTTGGGTATTGTTTTTACTACCGTCCTGCTTTAAACTTCTCCACAGTTGACTCGATAGCATTTTTGCTGAGTTTCTTGGTTTACAAGAAAGTCAGCTGTCTGTTCCCTCATGTTCTTCTAAATCTTCACAGAACAATTGCAGTTAGACTCAGATTATATGACATATGACTTTAATTACTAATAATATCACTTCTGAAACAACGGTTTGCATTTGATTTTTTTTCTTTTTTTACAAATCAAATGCATGTATTAAAGTAAAACTGACTGAATACAAATGTAATGTATCATTTTTCTCCCACTTTGCAGTTATGGGCTACTTTGTGTTTATCTCTAAAACAAAAATAAAATACTGAGGTCTATGGTGTAGAAGATTACGAAAATGTGATCATGTTTAGTACTGTTAAACATAATAACATAATAATGTTTAATAATGTTAATACTTCCCAGAGTAATGTAAATGTGGATGGGCTTTCTGAGGCTTTTTTGGTTTCAACCCATACTTTTGCCAGATCCCAATATATTCTAAAAGTATGAGGACAAAAAGTGTAGTCTTAAATAAGTAAAACTCCATTTCAGTCCTCTGCTCTATTATTAATACGGAGCAGGCTGATCTTTGATTAAGCAACTTAAGTGTTCTTCCTGTGCGGGATTTTGATTAAAACGAGGCGGCGTCTCGGAGCTGGAGCAAATGGCGGTGCTTTTGCTTCTGTTCAACATGTACTGCACACTCACTGCTGCTCACCTCTGTCTATTTTCTACAATTTTGTGATAAAGTGAGCATGTGAATTTTCAAGAAACAAAACTTGTGCTGTGAGTTCCGTATCCACCGTGTCAGATAGACTCGTCAGTGGAAGGCTTCTTGCGTGCCAAGTTCCCCGACCCATTATGACCTTTCACTTAACTATGTTTCTTCAGAAAATGTTGCAAATTGTATACCTTCAAAGAAACTGCTGTGCTTTTATCTGATTGCAATGGGAGAGCAAACAAAGAATGTGAGTTGTTTAACTGGTTAAAACTAAACCTCCATGACAAATTCATCAGAAACTATGTTAAGTATTGGGCATGTCTTTTTAGACTTTAGCAACAAAGCTCATCCATCCATCCATCATCTAACATGTTTGTCCTTTCAGGGTCACGAGAGCGGCTGGTGCCTATCTCCAGGAGTCATCAGGCGTGCACCCTGGACAGAGAGCCAGTCCACTGCAACAAAGTGAAAAATGTTAAGTGTTTCTCTCATATTTTACTCATTGAACGTAGTAAAAACAGTCGGGTACATTTTTAAGGCAGTTTGATTTTTAAGTTAACAGCTGAAGCATTTGAATCAAAAACTACACAGTGAAAGTTTTATTAAACAAAAAAAGAAAAAGTAGTGTACTTTCTCGAATTATTCAGACCAAAAACTTTTCAGGTTTGTTCATTCGCCTCTGAGTTGAAGTGATTTTCTAAGTAGTGGAAGAAAGGATTCAGAAACAAAATCTAAATATCAGATGAATTCATCGTTGTAGTTGATTCGGATGGTCTGTTTATGGATCTGTGTCTCGGGATTAATCCCTTTTCATGCTTTACAACCAGTGTACACCCCTACACAAATACACACACACACATACTGAGACGGGCAGTAACGGAAACAAAGGACAAATGTCAGCGTTCCCCCCCAAAGTCCTCTTCTCTTCCTTGAGGTGCTTTGAGCAACATCTCTCCGCCGTGTGCTCTCCTTCTATCTTCTCACACTCTGTCTTCCTATGATCCCTTTAGGAACACCTCCTCATGCAAAGCCTCGTTCTCCACTTGGGGCTACTTCTGTTCCATTATGCACGGTGGAAGGATTAAAACTGTAGACGTGATAGCTTCCTCCCCCCCTCCTCTGCATCACGTGTAGGGACCAGGGCGGCCAATGATGTACGAGTGTGGCACGCAACAGGGCGCCCCGCTTGGCCACCCACACATTCATGGAAGTAGGGTGTGCGTCTGCGTGTGTGTGTGTGTGTGTGTAAGAGAGGAGCACGGTATCAAACGGGGAACATCTGTGGCCACTGGGCTGTGGAGACCGGGGACAATGGTGGCCCCAGGGCAGCTGCAGAGCCCTGGACTGTGCAGCAAAGGCTAGACACAGGCTAGGAAGCCAACCATCCACACATACATATACGCACACACCCCACGCACGCAAATGCATGCTAGGAGTTACAAATTAATGCACACACCACCTTATTGCAGCAAGAAACAAAAAGCGAATTGTAGCAAATGTACCTACAAGTTATGTGGAATCACTGTGAAGGTTTGGCCTTTTCTTTTAAACAGAAAAAAATATCCATGCTTCTTGAACAGAATGTGCATAAACGATTTCAAAACTGGAAATGTAATTACATTGCATGATATCACACTTTTACACTTTGTTGGACAATGGTTTGAAGGTGAATTTCATCAACATTGCATTACGTCAGCGTGTGCCAGAGCCAAGGTTTCCGCTGCTATTAACCACCACGTCCATTCGTAGTGGGAATAAAATTGTGTTGCTAGTTTTGAATTGCGGGGAGAAAGGTCTGGGCGCTAGCTAGCAGGGACAAATCTGAAAATAGGCATTAACTGCTTCTCACATGTCTTCATTGTGTGACGCGAGACCACCGTAATTACAATTTTCAGGAGCTGCAGCATGTGAACCTACTTAATGTTCCTTCCCCGTCTGCTACGTACATAAAATCACTGAGTCACTCGTTGCAATGCTACAGTAAATCCAGAGAGGTAAGTGATTCTCCATAAGCTCCCCGCAGAGACACATCAGTGCCGTTTATTCTTACAAGCAGAGATGATAACACAAGCACACATGCACGTATTAATGCTGCGACACAAACACACACACGCACCCCGGCAGTCACACGCCATTTGAATAACATATTCCACAGCTGCTGCGGCTCTCAATGGCTTCCCATGTGGCTTTTGTGTGTTGACATGTGTGAAAAGTGTGGGGATGGAAACAGACACGGAATACACGCGGACACAGGAACGTTTACACACGCAGCACATCTCCTTATGCGCTGTGATGTCACCTCGTAGGAAGAGCCCGCTCCAAACCCTGTCATGTTGTGGTATCCCATGTCCGCAACCAAATGCCCACTGACGTGAAATATGAGACAAGAGGGGCGAGCCTCCGTGGCCATGTTTGTCTGCAGATGTGTGGACTCAGGTGCATGCACTAACCCCCGGTGGGAGACGTGTGGGCAAAGTGCAGCCTCATCTGTTCATACTCGTTCCTGGTGCGGACACCGGATCACACGGACACACCTCCAAAAGCAGCTGTTGTGACACAGATGTAGGTGAGAAGTTGTTGCCGTTGTTTTTTTTTTGCTTGTTTTTTTAAGTATGCAGAAATTTTCTGTAGAAACTTTGTGGGAAATCCTTTCTAAGTGTCCAGTTCAGCTATAAATCATTCTCCAAAAGTAAGTAGCTTTTGAGGTTCCAAAGATTTATCTGAGAAAGAGTTCACCAGAATTTATCATCTGCGTCTTTTTATTTATTTATTTATTTTTTATCAAAATTTAAAGGCCTGACATTTTCCACTCATTATGCATTGATAGTGTTTATAACAAGTGCGGTTTGACAAGCCGATTCCTTTTACTCTGAGATAACACTGTTGAAGTTGACATTTTCCCTGCCTAGTTTTTGATTTCACACCACACCCATTATCACATATGCAAACACACATCTAATCAGTGATGAGGAAGTATATCTTCAGCATCCTTATGCACACAAACTTTTCTCACGCAGATCAGTCACTTGGAAGGTGTTTTCTTTTTGTTTGTTTGCTGTATTTTTTTAAGAGAATTCTTCCTGAAACAGGACGAATTCACCTGAAAAACCCCACATTTCAACAGTTTGACTTCTTCTCACCAACTCATTCACCAATAACTCTGAGCTCATATTTGCAACTCCCTCCACACAGTTACTTAAGCCTTTTTCTAGCCAACATCAGCCACCCTCCTCTCTCTTCTGACGCTGCGTTAAGATAGAAGCTGTGAGTTGAAACTTTTATTCAGACATGCATCTCAGCAAATAATAACCAATAATCCATGTCTGCTTTCAATCATAGCCCCTTCTCAATCCTCTCTCCCAGATTTCCCCAAATAGACTGGAAGAGGGGCCCCAAATCTAATTCTACTTGAGGCCCCACACAATTTTTGGCCAGCTATGGCTGATTTTTATACTGGTTACCGGTAAGGTTATAAGTATTTGTCAACATACTATTTTTTAATAAAAATACAAGCAGATTTTCAAATTTGCAGGGAGGTATGGATAATTATGGACTTTACAGACAAAAAAAACAAAAAACATAAAGCAAAAACAAATCAACGTATATAAATACAATGAAAAAAAGGTGTATTTTCTTAAGTCATACAAGTTAGAGAGGAAGGCAACGGTGCCTTTGGGGAAAATATGGTTTAGTAAATAATGCAGTATATGTGGAGGAGAAGTGCCATTTCATTTAACCAAGGCCGAAAACTGACTGACATTTGACCAATGCCATGTCTCTTTTTTCTTTTGCCCACATTAATCCCACTTCCCTGAACTAAATGCATTTTTGATCTGTTCATTAAGCCTGTCAGTCAGCGCCCGGCGCCAATAGTTCACAGATTTGAAATATAACAACAAGGAAATGTCATTCTAAGGCTCTCTCTTTGAGATCTCATAATGTAAACCTCACCTGGAGAGAGACAGACGTTGATGGATGGACTCGTGGACACGCGTGTGCGCACGCGTGCACGGGGCCAGAAAGGGAACAACTTCGGCAGAGACAAGGAGAGAGGGCAAAGGGCTGTAAATGGAGAGAGAAGGAGGCAGGAAGGAGGAGGCAGGAGGGAGGGATGGATGGAAAGAAAGAAAGAAACGAAAGAGAGAAAGGGTTTGATATTTCTGTGGCCGTACACTTGTAAGCTCAAGCTGTTTCTTCCCTCCAAGGGACAGGATCCGTTAAGTAGCTCTCCAGTGCCTACAGTTTAGAAAAGGACCCAGGCAATACAGGACTAATTTAATCAAAGGTTACCAGCCCAGCATAGAAACACAATATTATAGTGATTGTACAGAAAAGGGAAGGTGGGGGATATGTCATTTCACCAGGCAAGGCTTAGACCTACTACTTTATCTCAACAGTGTGATGGCTAAGTCCCCCAACAGTCTCCAACTGCTGGCACCAACGCACATTTCCATTTTAGCTAGCGGGCCAGCTCGAGAGGCGGATATTGCATGATTGGCTGGTCGGCAAGGTGAGTGACTGACTGCTCAGACTTAAAGCATCTAAGGTTGTCTCCCTGTCTGAACTCTATTAACGCATTCATTATAAGTTTTGAAATATAAACATTCTCTCAATTTACGTTTGAATTAAATTAGCCGCTCCAAAACTTTTGCCAAAATGCTTATTGAGTAAGAGGGTTAATAATTTATTCCAAAATTGTTTTTGATTGATATACACTGTGGAACACAGACATACTTTCTTTCAAAATTAACTTGTTGCATGAGAAGGCTATCCTATGCTATGCTGAGGCAATACTTTTTTTTTTTTGTTTGTTTGCTTGCTTGTAGATTAAAGAGAGAGACTCTGGCAGCTGTGCAAACAGTGGCAGCATTCAGATTGTAATCTGTTTAGTCCTGCTCACTGGCCAGGCCACTCTATAATAAACTGCCATAAGTGCCAGTGTTTCACACATACAGCAGTTGTGTGCCTGTGTGTGAATATTCTCCAGCACATCCTGTGAAACTCTTTTCTAAGTGAAGTTGAGCTTAAGCCCACATACAAATATCTATACCAACAAAGTATTGTTATATATCAAATTCTAAATTTCATTTAGAAGTAATAATTTACACATAATTTAGTTACAGTATCAGGTATTAGAAATGTGATGAAGTCTCGCAATCTTCAAACAGCACACACTGATGCATCTCCAGCTCAATCTTTCCTGCTCGACTTAATATCACTACAGAGTAGAGCCGATCTGATTACTATTTTTGTTGATTAACCAGTTAATAATTTAATAGTAAAAGGTGCTTAATATAAACTTTTCTTTTCAGATTTTGAACAGGAAGAAGCTCAAACTCCCACCAGAGGAGTTCTGGGAACATATTTGCCTTTAAGAAGGTTTTTCATCTTAAATGCATTTTTTTCCTGCAATATTTTCTTAATTACTGTTCCCAGGGTGTTGCGCCTTCAGCAAATAGCCAGTTTTAGAGTCTGTGTACACCAGTTAACGATTGATCGACTACTAACTTGACTATTATCTCAATAATCCATAACAATTAATCTGATTAATTGTTTCAGCCCTATTATCAGTTGCTCACAGAGTTCTGTCTTCAATTGTCAAGACTCCTTTTACTGTCAATACAGATATTATCGTCTTTCTAAGTAATGGCCTATGTCAAGTTTGGCTAAAAGTGAGTTTTTTATTTTCTTTCTTTTTGGCCTAAATTATCTTTTGGAAATAAAAACGGGGGGATTTTTTTATTTGTTGTTGCCTGAGATATGACTGACCAGTGCTGTGGCCCTGCACGAATGATGGGATTTCAAGGTGGCAACTGATGTCAAGGTTTGAGTCTATCAAAAAAAAAAAAACATCAGCTTGCCAGCTCTCTGGGCAGAAATGCGCATCTCGTCGGCTTTCACGGACCAAGATTGCTTTCACCTGCATTCCCTGGGGCAACACGCAAAATACAGGCCTCAGCCAGCCAGCTAGTCAGACACACTCATGCATAGACACACTCACTTATATGTGCAGAAACATACACACTCTCCCTATCTTTTATGTCTGGCTACAACAGAAACGTATTAACTCTGTCCATGCAGGCCCAAACATACACCTTTATATAAGAGCGCTGGATGATGCAGAAAATCTAAATTAGAAGCGCATACATTTAGGTTGCCTTTGTTCTTGTTCCTGCGTGTGCGTGCGTGGGGGTGTCTGTGTGAGTGTGTGGGAAAAAAAGAGAGAGAATGTGTCTGGGTGCTAGTCTAAAACAGTCTGAAGACAGCATTCGTTGATCTTCCAGGAGGTGGAAAAATGATGTCAAAAAGGCAAATCTGTATTTACCAGCAGACAGGTATCCTTGACTTGACAGCTATACAGTCATTATCTGCCTGTCATGTGTCGCCTGAGGGCCACCGTGCCTTCTCCCAAAGCCCACAGTTCCCATGAATCAGACGCAGCCCTATTAGCTTACCTGTTTCCAATTCAAAGGCCATCGCCAACCAAAAAGACGCCAGAAGGACAAAACAAGGTGTCATATTTATGAATGTGTCAGCACGGGCTCTCCTGAAACCCAGCTCACACCTTGAGCAATGAGCCTGACAACTCAACAGGGGCCTTTTCCAGTCAAGAGAAATGATACCTTCAAAAACCAGTGGTGGGATGAAACCAGAAGCTGTGCTTCAGCAGTGACGACACAAGTGAAAAAAAAGTAAGAAGAAAAAAAAAAAAAAGCTCATAAATCACATCGGTATTATTCGGGCCCAATCAGCGGAAACTCGACCTGTTAGATTGAATAAAGGAGAATGAATATCAGATGGTGGATAATGACGGGATGGGTTGACCAGGAGAAGAGAAGATGAGAGTTTGTGATGGTTACTTCAGTGCTTCGTGTGTGTGCGTGCGTGTGTATGAGAGAGAGAAAGTGTGATGTGATGTTGACATCCCCATTTATGGAGCAGATTCATCTACAGTTACCATATCCGCATTGTGAGTGAAGGGTTGCATAATTATTGTCCAATTTACTGATCAGATTGCAAGTAGAAACCCCCATGCTCAGGCAAGGAGCCATTACTAGACAATGATGGTGTTCTATTTAAGGAGGTGTTGGTTTCCCATTTAGACTGATTTAAAAGTACAAGGGTTCCGTCAACAAGCTGCATGGCGGACAGCAGTGTTGTAGTCAAGACCACCTAACCCGAGACCAAGACAAGACCAAGACCAGAGTGTATCGACACCGAGACGAGACCAAGACTTTTAAGGTCCCAGACCAAGTCAAGACCAAGACCACCGCCCCAAGCTACATGACACAATAAAATGTGAAATATGATCAAAATTGCTAATCAAATTGATCTGAAAGATTCACATTCCCATAAAAACACCTAGATATTAAATACTTAGAGCTGAAATAAATTTAACCAATATTAAAAGCAGAACAAACGATAATGTCCTGGGCATTTGTCCATGTCATTCATGTCAGGAATCAGCACTGTCAGTGAGGTTCCAGTACAGAGCCGGTGTTCTGACTATCAGTGTTACCTTGTCAGATTTTCCTATCGTAGCACAGATAGATAGCTAAGTTATCTGTCAGTGCTACGTGTCCAAAACTCCTACCGTCATGTTTACAAACAGAAAACTATAGCGGGTTGTATTAATGTTAAATATATTGGATAACATTATTTGAGTGATGGAACTGAAGTGGAAGCTTAGGAGTTATGCTTGGCTTAGCATTGGAACAATTTATAAACATGACAAAACCACAAGACCCGAGACAAGACCGAGACCAAATGCAGTCGAGTCCGAGACGAAGAATGGTCTTGAGACCAAGACCGGTCTCGAATACTACAGCACTGGTGGACAGCTGTGTAGAATCCTGGCCTCTTTCTTAGAAATGTGTAATACCACAAATATGGCTTTATCTTGTTTGTCCAGTCAGGCGGCATCCAGAATCCAGAATATGTGGCAACCAGATTTGTAGAGCTTGATGAGTGATGATAAGCACAGCCATTTCTAATACCACTTTAGTTCCTGGATGGAGGCCGTAGCTGCTAGCTACCTAGCTCTGCTTTACAGTGCACATAACCACAAATAAGTGTATTTTTTTCCCGGAGGACAATTCGAGATCTTAGATTCTTGAACTGGTATTCTTAAAGGAATAATGTGCTGCTTTTATTTTTAGTAAATGTGGCGCCTTACATGGACAGACATCTTCACTCTGATCAAGGTGAAGATTCTCAAACAATGTTGTTCTAGCAGTTCTGGGATTTATTGATATTCATATTTGTGGCTGTTCTTCCAGCGGCAAAGAAGATGTTATTTTGTATTATATTGCCATCATAGTTTAATGTGTATTATTCTAACTTAGGGCCAGTGAGTCTGAAATGTGTCTTCAGTATTAGCATCTCGACCATCACTGTAGATTTATGAATCCTTAGGATAGGCATTGTTACTATTTCCAATGTAATTATTATGGCATGGACATGAAAGACTTTACTTACCAGTGTAGTCACGGTAAAAACCAAATCCCACAGCCTCTATGTTATAGAGTCATAAATATTGCTGTTTGAGTTCCTTAATTTGGTATCAACTTTTCATTCTTGGCACGCAGAGTGACAGAGATTAAAAGCTAATATTTCTATAAATTGTTGGCTTGTGTTAGATGACAGGGCTTTACATACAATACAAACAGCAACCCCATCAGACGGCGCAGCCAGTGACATTTTTCTACTTCAGTCTCATGGAGTGCGGGCTTACCACAACAGGATTTGTCAGCTCATTGGAACTATTTGTTCTGTATGTACATAAATTAAAAGCTTGTGTAAAGCACCAATAAATATGTTTTGAGGTTTTTTTTCTTTACATCACAAAAATGACTTAATTAAACCAAGTTAAAATTTATTAAAGTGACAAAAGAACCAGTTTTCAGGAAGCATTACAAATAACCAACGCTTTTCCTCGCACAATGTCTAACGAGATAAATAATTTATATTTTTTCACAACCCCAAATGTACTGTACAAAATGTACAAGTCATTTTTACTGAAAATAGCCTGATTCAACTTTTGTCATTTTCTTGTCCTTAATTGAAGTTAATGACGATAGTAAATTTAGACAAAACAAAGCCACTCCCATGCAATGACTATTATCTTTTCTTTTTTTTTATTCCATTGCATTTAGCTGAATTGAAGTTCGTCACTGATCATGTCAAAATCTTGTAAGTCCAGTTGAAGGGGTAATGGGTACGTTTTACTAACCTAAACCTTAAGAAAAATTCCAAGATTTGTCGAGAGTAAAAATCATCTCGAACTCATATGCAGCAGTTCTATCATTTTTCTCCCATTTTTCTCAAATGCCTCTGAAGCACACATGTCCTGCAGCCATGTCTGTTTGGCTTACAGAACTCTTTATCAAAGCAACATCACACTTTTTTTTTCTTTTAGCTGAAGCTGGTTTGCTATCTGTCATAAAGGGCCAAAAACTTTTTACCTAATCAATACAAACTGGTAGATCGGAAAATATATCATCAATAAAAGATAGGGGAGCATTTCCCACCTTTTTTTTCTAGAAAAGCAATTGATGCACATATATTTTGTGGGAAAACATTTGAGCTACTTCCTTCCACCTACATGTTGCATTGACTGTCTACCTTAGTATGTTTTGTGCAATTTAAAACTATACCACTTTTCTGCTTCTTGAAGCAGCAGGTCAAGACTTTTTGGTTTGTCTTTAGTATAAGACTGCGCTTACACTAAATGGTAAAACAGGACTGCCTGCTCATGAGACATTGCTTTACTAAAAACCACCACTTTCACATATCCATTGAGTTTGCTGTCAATTAATTCATGTTTACAATTTTTCTGTCACAAGACTTTTTTTTTTTTCTTTTCCTTTTTCCTTTTACCGGCACACAAATTAAAGCAAAAAAAAAAAAAAATAAAAATCAACATTCTTTTCTAAGCATTGCTGTTACTGGTATTGCTCATTAAAACCAAAAGGGCTTGGCCACCCTGAAGCTAATAATCATGTTTGTGGCCTGAAGGATTACAGTACTTAAGTGTTAATGAAACGTATAAACAAACCATGGTTTCATCCCCTGCTAAAACACAACACACATGCATTCAAAGACCCACCGTCAATGAGAAGAAGATATTTAAGAGGATAGTTAATTTGATGTACCTAACACCATGGCCTTCTTATTGATTCCTCCATGAGTCCTCCCATTTAGTAATTAAAAATGATCACTCCTACAGCATATTTACTGTACTTATTGCCATATATCCACATATTTTATGGTCATATTCTCCGTGTAACATGTTCAGAGATTGTTTATCGTGTTAGAGCTCAATCAATAACAGCTACATAAAGCATGAAAGTTAATAAAAGTTGAAGCTGCACTGACTTTGTTAAATTCCACGGGCTAAGTGATGGAGGAGGTGACACACTTTGATAAATGGTGACTAAAACAGAGTGACTCTGAGGTTCTGGGGATTTGTGGCCCCTGGAAGGTTTCTTGTGTGAGTAACTCTTCTGTTCACAGAGATGGAAGTCGTTGCTTTAGGCCAACCTTTACAGCAAAGAAATGTCATTTGCAAATTCAGATTTTTTTTTTTGAATCAGTCTGCATCACAGCTAGTTCATCTATCCATTTATGCAAGCGCAAAATCTATCATCAGAGAGGGAAACAGAAATAAAGAAGGAAGGAAAGAAAAAGAGAAAGAAAGAAGGAGAGATATACAGAAAGAAGCTTAGTGAAAATGCTGAGCCTCTATCTTATAGATCACCTAATAATTCCAATGTTCAGAACAGGTGAGGATTTTCCCAGGCTTCATGTCAATATAAACCCACAGAGACACAACCGCCTTAACGTAGACTGTAGCTCATCCTTTGAAATACAAAACACATCGCTAGTGATGTGTCTCACACCTACTCATAGGTGTGAGAAGGTTCTCTCACACCTATGTTTTTATTGTTCATCCCACCCTAATTAGATTTTATATTGTGAAATGGGAGAAAAATATGCAAATTTCATCAAACTATAAGGCTTTTTAAAACCAGTTTCAACATTGCAAACATGATTTTATAGTTTCAAAGAAGTCAGTATTTCAAAAACACATAAAAAAGTTTTTAATTGTACGTTTATGCATGTACAGTTGATTTTTTTTAAATCAAAGCTGTGTTGCTTTTTTCCATATTTGAAAAAAATATGGAAATTAGAAAGAAATATACATAATTTTTTTTGTTTAAGGGGCAATAAAATAAATAACCTAAAATTTCACATTTGGATGATATAATTGCAGAATTTCTCTCTGAATTAAAGTATGATTTCTTTCTATTACCAGCATCATTCAATCAAGTTGCACAAACTGAAACAATTGACATGTGGCACCTCTAAAACACAAAAATACCAACCCCAATAAATCCTGTATATGTGTGGGTGATGATAAACTGCACAAATAATTAAATAAGACAAAAACAGTTTGTTTTGTTTTCTTGGGAAAATGCTACATCTCTTTTTATGTGGTCTGGAAGAAGTCCAATCTTTCATTTGAAGAAGTTCTATTAATTTCACCTGTTCACAGAGATGGTTTTAATTACATCTTTTTTTAATCTAATCAAGTGCAATCATATTTAAAACGAAAGCAGCAGACCTCATGATAACCCTCTGAAGCCACATTAATAAATGTGTGTGATTGTGGATATGTGTGAAGGGGAGTGATCACTTCTTTTTCTGTGTATGTGTGTCTGGGCTGTGTGCTGAGCTTGGCACCTGTTAACAGTGCCAAATAATGTGCTGTGTTGAAATTTTAATCACCTGCAAGTGCAAAACAAGAGCAATACAATCAGGACCTAATTAGCACAGCAATTAACACCTCTCTCTCACACACTCCCAGTGTGCCAGAGCTCGCACATTCAGCCAGTGTGATGGAAGGTTCTCCTTTTATTAGCGTTTGTGCTTTCATTGATTATGATTTATTTATCAGCAAACAATTGTTTGTTTTTGTCAGAGTGGCACTTAAGAGTTTCCTCACTCCATTCTGCTGGCTGTTTCTAAAATATATGTTCATCATTGCAAGTTATTATTAGTCACCAACATTTTTTCTTTTTTTAAATTTTTAACGAGAACCCTCCTTTTGGTGCCAATGAGAAAGTTGTATATTTACCACCGTAGTACAACAGTATGTACAAAATGATGTAAAGATAAGTTATGAAATATAAGTTTAAGTGTCATCTGTGACGCTCCCAGAACAGACTGATTGTATGTCGTCACATCCTTCTGCCAGTGCAATATGCTACTGGCTACCAAATGCTGCTATGCAGGTCTTACATAAGTTTTTTTTGTTTTTTTTTACAAAATTATCATTTGTAGTTGTCGTTTTTTTGTCTCATGTTTTTCTCATGTCTATGTGGACTCTGAGCCTATTAAATAAATCAACCAAATCAAATACAAAAGGCTTTTTTCAGAGGGACGTCTGCCTGTATTTAATGTATTTGAGCAAAACTTTGTGTTGTTATTTTGTGTTGTATTTTATGATTTTGTTTTGTGCAATAGCACACAGTTTAAGAGATCAGCCATGTCTGCTGGCTCGGAATCTAGAAAGATAAAAAAATGTATGGAAGCTGAACGTGAACAAGCCACAGATGTTACATTTTGTCCAATGCTGTAGCATCAGAATAATCAAGAGTATAATCTTCTTCATATACAGCAAATATACTGATCAATGTTCCAGTTATTATTAATCAAAAGGTAAAGCTAAACAAGTGGCTTTGTCGCCTTGATTTAAGGGGACTTTGGCTGTTTTGCAGTTTTCTGGACGTTTGCTGAAGATTAGATGAGCAAAATAAAAAAAAAAAAAAACAGAAAACTGGTTCTCCATGTTTGGTTCTAGTTCTGGTTCTGGTTATGCAGGTGCATGTAGACTTGAACCAGATGTGGGCTGACAGATATCAACAACTGATTCCAATAAACAGAAGTGGGCAGCAAATCATTGAACTAAAGCCTTTCCTACAATAACTGGCCCATTAAAATATTGTGACTGGCACATATAATAACTGATCAGTGACCCAGTAGTAAATTTGATTATTGTTCGACACCCATTTGTGGTATTTTCTTAAAAACAAAGGGTTAGCAATACTTTTGATATACAAACCTACAGACATATCAGAAGCACACATTTACATTATTGATGAATTCACATGGAAATGTACACAAATGTGCCATTTGCTGACTTACTGTGTCTTACAGTCATGTTTTAAGTGAACAAGGTCACTGATGACTATTGATTAGACAGCTGCTCTACCCGCCCGCCCAGTCTGTCATGTAGGGAATGGGGATAGATTTGTGTGTCACTCTCTGTCTGACCGTAGGCCTCCTGGGGAGTGGACGTGAGTTTGTATTTTCATTAGGAGTGCTACTGTTTGCATGCGCGCATGTGTGCATGCGTCAACATGCTGGCCTCACGGGTTATCCATTACAACCTGTCCAGGAAAACACATAAGCTTCGCTTTAACTTGAGAAATATTAACTTTCCCCCGAATGGCAAACTAATTATTTGCTGCAGAGAAAGCACATCGGGCCATTTCTGAGACGTACGGCATTACAACCAAAAAGTGAAGTCAGCCAAACTGGCAGTAACGAATCAATATGGTCCGTCTCATCAGATGACGGAGGTTTAGGGGGAGGGGAGGTAGTCAGGTTATCGTTGTAAGTTGCGATAGTTATTTTAAAATGTACTAAGCAATGAAATCTAAAAAAATAAAAGACATCATAGCATCTGTGCAGCAGTAAAGCCATCTCGGTCTTACAAGTAATTTGTGTGAGACACTTTATTAGGCCACCACTTATCCTCCCTGATGTCAAAAAGCCTCGTCTTTGGCGGTATTTTGGGTTGGAGTATTTCGGGTAATTGAGTGTGCCAGGGCGCCATAGGTCTAATTTGATTTGAACAGATACAGTTTTAGATGGCAGCGTTGACATCACTTTCCTCTCAGACTGCATGCTTTGGTGTCCATGTCATCGCACTCATTTTAAGGATTCAACACATGACCTATTGTTGTGCGACTGGGTGTCGTGAGTTCAAGATACATGTCTGGGGGGATAATAATAACTGCAGAGTCACAACGCTAAACAGAAGTAAGGGTTGTGAACCGAAAACAGGGCTTTGGAGCATTTACTACAATCATTTACCTTTATGTTTGGGTTCTGTGTGGGCTTGACCAAATGAAGTCAGAAACTTCTCAAAAGTAAACACGACAGTGTCATGTTGACTTCTCTGGCTGTCATCTAATCTGACGCCACTGTCCAAGTTTTATCTTTCAAGAAGAAAGAAGAAGGATGAAGCAACAGACAAGAGACTTACATATGCCACCAAATTCCCTGAGGGTGTCTACGCTTTTTTGGCATTCCAGAGCTATGCAGTGATCCGGCTTTTTTGTATGGCCATGACTCCACGTCGACGCCTCCCTTCACTTTGCAATAACTTTCTGGTTCAAGACCAGAGTTTGGGAGGCTCCCCATTCTTCTTTTTGCACAATTTTTCCAATTTTCTGGTCTACCATGATGGGGGGAAATGTATGAAAGCACGCTCTGTGCATTTTAAAAGCTCATCCCTCACAAATGGCCTTGTGTCGAGCTTCAACCGCTTCCCGGGACTCGCAGAGATGGAGGATGCGGAAGAGAAAATGGCGTTGTTTGAACCAAAAGCTTTAGCTTTAGTCAGACTTGAAATGTCACATGTTTACCACATGTGACATTTCAAGTCTGACTAAAGCTAAAGCTTTTGGAGGAGGAAGTCTTTTTCTCATTACCCATCAGATGCACTGGTGCGATTTTGACACATGGCATCTCCGAAATGTCCGGGGGCTGTGTTTCTGTTATCACTCATTGCCTTCTCAACATTCACAAGTTTGTTCTCATGTGAAAGACAACAATAAAAGAACAGAACAGTATGAGGAACAAAGGAGGAGAAAAAGTAAAAGAGTGACATTATGAAACACATCAGATATGATGTTCTAAAATGATTTTTTTTTTCCCTCCTGCAAACGGATATGCCTATTCTAAGTGTATTGTGGCAGATTTGATAGATGTTTTTGAATTTAATCCAACCACATAAGATGTTATGGAAAAAAACATTGTGAAATGTAATATTTCCTCTCAATGATATCTGATGCCTCAGAGGTAAATTCCATTTATGGACTCTTTTACGTTCATCAATCAACAATGTACAATCTCATGATATTTTAATATCAAGTTTAACGATTTACCTAGTTAAATCATCTACCTAACTTTAGAATCCATTCAAGCAGCCCCTCCGCACCCCTCCCCCCCAAAAAAAAAACGAAACAAGATGTTTGTTTTGGAAGCAATCGCATAAGTTCAGATTTTTCACAGCACATAAAATTCTGATTGCTGTAGAAAGCCGCTGTATAAATATTCATAATCACAAATTACAACATGTGTGAAGAATGCTTATTGGCAGTAATGTAGATTAAACTATTAGAACTTTTTGGAGAAATTAAGCCACAACAGCGATCAAAGATTAACACACACAGAGGATGTCAGTCTCATATGTGTTAAAGCGCATTCATCTGGTGATGTTTCGTAATGTGACAAACTTTGAGTTGACATACATTTTTTTATTTATATTTTTTTAATAATTTTACAGTTTTATTCAAGAAATTACTGACATTTGAAGGACACGATTTAGGCTTAAGGACTGGAAGGCTGGAAGTGAAAATCTGGTCTGTTCAGACTGTCAACTAGGATGTGGGTTTTCTTTCAGTCTACAAGTCAGCAACGCAGAGATTACATTTAAATTGCTTTTTACTGATGTAAAGTTTGATGTTGGACCTCATTATGCTCCACAACTCTCACTCTGAAATTGCTGAAGATATGATCTGCTTAATGACAAATTCAATAGACTTGGTATTGAATTCAGAGCAAAGACGCTGGGGATCTCTTTTTGGTTTTTAATTTGGAGCATATTTTCACAGGGGAAATCATGACTCTATCTCGTTCCCACCGGAGACTTTGCAGCTCACTTTTGAGTTTACTAACACTATAATACAACAAGACCTGCAGAGTTGAGAGTCTTATTTATGAGAATATTCAGATACAAGATGAACAAACCATTGTCTTGACCATCCATCCATCCATCCATCCATCTTCTAACACCCTTGTCCCTTATCTCCAGCTAACATTCCGGGCGAAAGGCGGGGTCCTTATTTCTCCACTTGAAAAATATTACATATTTTCAAATAAAAACTCTGGAAAGAAGTTATTTTAAACATCTGCTGCTTTTTTTTTTAAACAAAAGACAGTTGATTAAGCTCAGAGAGCTGCAGCTACACACACAACCACCCAGAATCAAGATAGTTAGTAAATAATAATAATAAAAAAAGCATCCTCACACAAATTAGAGAAACAAAACATCAGTGTAAAATGCTACATCAGGTACTATTAATAAAATCTAGATACACTTGGATTAAAAACTGAACATTACTAAGAGAAGAAGAAAACATGACAACAGTGAAGAAATTCTGGAATAGGACTTTGGCCACAATCCTCTGGAGTGGCTAACTGTTCCACAAACAACTTTTCCATTAGCAAGATTAGAACAGCAAGATTTTTATTCCTTAATATGAGTAGAAGAAGAAGTTCAACTTTGTACCTACACGCCAAAGCATCATTCCGCTGTATACGTAGCTTAACAAGCTGCATGCATAGAAGGTAAGATTGTCAAGTTTTCTTTAGATGATTCCTCTCTTCTTCCCATCTTTCTTTCGCACCATTGGAGGTGGGTAATTAGTGTTTTTTTTTTTAGGTCGGGGATTTGGGGGGGAGGTGAGAGGTCCTATAATCTTTTGCTGAGAAGGCACCTTGTCCTCTCCCCTGTTTATAACATCATCAAAGTTGTGCCTCTGGGTGCCCCCAGCTTCGTTAATAATTTAGGTATGCGCTGGCCTGCCTAGCTCAGGCAGGAAGCCCTTACTTACTGACTTTGTAAATCACGTGATGATTTACAAGAAAACCCTTGTATTTGTCATGCTCATTAAAATAAAATTGTCTCCATCTTCTTTTCTCTCTGTGCTGTGAAGGTTTTGTTTTGCTTGTTTTTTATTATTATTATTTGTGTTTTGTAGGGTAAACAGGTTGCTGAGCAGCTAAGTGAAAAGGCAACAGGAAGAAAAGAAACAAAGGATGTCAGGTCCATGAAAAAGAATGCCCGGATATCTTCTTACCTGCAACTCTTAAATGTTTCAAATGGTCAAATTTCAGTTAATAATTTCAGTAAATAAAAAAAAATGCAGTTTTCAACTAATCATATATATTAAAGAGGTGTGGGGATGATCCAAACTTGCCTGGTCTTGTATGAAAAAAGAAATTTCAACCCATGCCAAATCATGAAACAAATGCTATCAAGCGATAAATATAGATGAAAACCTTCATCTAAATGGGAACCTGTATGACAACGAGAAGTATGTTCACATAATCTCAGACGGAAACATTTCATTCTCTAATCTGAAGACATTGAAGAGACATTGAAAACAAAGTCCCTGATGTGCATCAGTCTCAAAAATGTCATTTCCAAGGTTTTGGAACTTCACCAAACCACAGTGAAAACTTCTAATCCACAAACGTGGAAAGCGTTCAACTGTGGTGAAACGTCCCAGGAACGGCCAGTTTATCAAAAATAATGAGAGTGCATTAGTGACTGATGAAAAAACAGGATTTAATTATGATTTGCATGTTTTACCACAAACTCAACATGCTGCATATGATCATTAGCCTTCCAAGAAGGCTGAATTGAAAGATTACAGAAGAGTGACCCAAAATGTCTCCATAAGGGCAATTGTTAGGTTAAGGTAACTACATATATATACAGTATATATACTGTGTGTATATATATGTTATTTTTTTTTTCTATTTACTAATGAATAGTAAATAGTTCAATTTTGTCCCATGATTTGAAGGATGTTAGTGAGATTTTTTTTAAAACGAAGGATTCTGGAGATATTAACGTTTTGCATAGCAAAAGAAATAGGGCTATAATAAAATACCGTGGCCTTCTAAATCAACATTTTGCATTAATTAGCATTTTGAACAAAGCCGTAGTAAAATTGCGTCGTCACGTCATGTTTTATACATTTATTCATTTACAATTCAACAATGTCTTGTTGTAAATTAATTCCTCATCTAAGGGCAATAATGTGTCCCAGAGCTTCCTGTAGGACTGAATAAATGGAGTGGGTCAACGTGCCTTAAGCAGCTCCTAACCCACGTTAAAAAACATTTCATTAGCCTGCTGTGGCGTAAGAAGCTTTAGCCCAAATGAGAATAATTTTCTGCTGAATCCAGTAATTGTATGAGACTAAAAGGTCAAATCTAATGAATGGCAAAATGAAAATCAATACAAGAAAGAAGAAAAAAAAATGCAGAGACTGTCTGTTTTCATATTTGCTGTTTAAAAGACCCCGGCTGGATGAAGCCTGTGAGTGACGGCCAGGGCTGAACGATGGCACTTTAGGGTTTTCTTTAAATACCAGGTTGGACGTGGTGAGGTGGGTAAGTGCTTCACGCTCAGATGACAGTCAAAGTGGGCTGACTGACCTTCATACAAGCACCTTACAACTTAGCTTGGCTTAGGGAATTGAATGTGATGTGGCATGACAGAGCTGAAACGAGGGGACGGTACACAGCGAGGGGGCTAAAAGTGGAATATTTTCTCCCCTCGGGAGTTGAGGCTTTTTAAACGTTGCTGACTGTAACCAGCCTGTTGACGGTAGCATGCGTGTGCTCATGGGTGTTGTAGTCAAGTCAGAAAGTGTAAATGGGGAAGGTTGGAGACTTGGAAGAGAAAGTATTGGAGAGGAAAAAAATTGGAGAGGAAGTGATGGCTGATGGTCAGGATAGCAGGGTAAAAAAAAAAAAAAAAAGACAAAAAAAGCTGAGAATATTATTTGACCTTTTGCTTAACAAGATGGTATTCAGTGGGTCCAAGCAGTCACCTCTGGCCTTAATGCACAAGATGGTTACCAAACATTGCAGTTTATTTATTTGGGTTTGAATTATGTGTTGCAACTTCCCAAAGACACGACAGTTAGCTAGGTCTGTTTGTTTTACTAGCTCAGTAGTTGTTTTAGAGTCATTCAGACCACATTAACACCATCAGATCTCTTCTTTAAACACACATTATGTTGTTTAAACCACCCCGAGTGTGTTTGCTAAGGAAGCAGTCATCTTTCCGGCCAATTATTGGAAGCATATCTCAGGAAATTTTAAGGCTAAATATTAATTCTCGTGAGTTTCTAAATGCACATGACAGGCCTCTGTCACAAAGTTTCACTTTTTTCTCTCTTTTTTCCCCTCGCTTTCTCTCTCTCTCTCTGTTCTTGTGTTAGGATTCAGGTGCTGTCCCCCCTAATGGGTTTTACAGTTTTTTTTTTAAAAAGAGATTATACTTTAAGATGACTACCTGAGCAGGAGGGGCTTGGAAAAAAAATTCAGCAATGCCTTTGATGTCCCTGAGTGTAAACAAAACCTGGGGCTACCTTGCTAGGAGGGGCATCTGTTTTGTTATTCAGAGCCACGGCCCTTAATTGTGGTGGTCAGGACAAAAGAAAGAAAAAAGGTAATTTCTTTCCCTTTCTTTTTTGAAAATACGACATGGGAGGGGTTCATTGAATGGTCAAGAAAGGTCAGTTTTAAGAGCCGCAAATTCCACACTAACATCAAGGATCCGCAGAACTGCCTTTATTCTGTTGTATTTGCCTTACATAATGTTTTGAAAATGTGACAAAACTGCTGCGTAATTGTGAAGGAAAAGGAAAAAAAAACTCTTTCAAAAAAAAAAACCCTGAAATATTTAGTTTGTACAAGTATTCAATCCACTTTACTTTCACACCACTGAGTAAAACTCAGTGTAGCCACTTGCCTTCACATTTTAAAATACAGATGTATTTCAACAAATACATGAACAAATTATATTATATTGAAAGCACATGACAAATGCAGTGAAATATTTGGTAGTGGAGGTTCAACTTTCACTAGGCCAGCAACCTTAAACATATAGCAAGAGACATGTCAACTGTTTAGATCAAATCATATTCAGGTGTCAGAATTGCACAGTGGAAATTTCAGTCTTGAAAATACAAGAATTTAGTTTTTAATAGATAACTTTAATAGGTCGGCTCGAGGCATTTTGCCCTGGTTCAAGTTGGAGATGAAGAAAAGTAAAATAAAACTAAAAGTAAGAAAAATCCCCCAGTCCTTAGGTTTGAAGAGTAATTCAGTTATGATGTCGAAAATGTAAATATAACTATAAAAACTGTCACTTTAAAAATAATTCACAGGCAAAGTTATCAGTAAGGACGAGAGAGAGCAGGATAAGCTGTTCCTCCTTCAGCTGCCACAGCAATCTAGCCATTCATCAACACCACTCACAGCCAGAGCTGCAGTAAAAGCAGGTTTAAGAGGACAGAACACATATCAGCAAACTTTTCAGATTTTTATTTCTAAAACTAAAACCATGTTTCCCTTCCAATCTATTATTATTGTCTTCTTTCTGTTGATCTGGAGTATAAACCCACTCCCAATAAAATGCAACGTGACGCACGCTCATGTGATATTGGTCATTTTTGCAAGACCCACCGTTGTCATTAACCCTGGTGTAGGAATTGGCTTGTATATAGAAGCACCAGTTGCAGAGGAGAGGAAATAATTCCAAAGAAACCTTTCATGGACATTAAGTGTTTTAAATCATCCATAACAAGCTTATCGTTGGGACTCATTATTTCTCTCTAAAGCTACATTCAATGCTCTGCTTCCCAGCAATATTTAAACCTACAGCTCCAGTGAGCCTAAGTGCAGTGCTGGGGTTCTCTGTTAGCGTTATGGACATGCAAATAGGCCTTAATGTGTCCACAAGGCCCTCTAAAGGCAAATACCTCCACCCTCACTTGCAGAGATGAGTTTCCTTCTTGGGCTCTCTGCACTAAGGTTTATTCTCCTTCAGCTAAAGCCTGTACACGTAGTTTTAGACAACATAAGGAGCCTACAATCTTTTCAATCCACACAGAAGAAGTGATTTAAACACATCACAACATAAACAAAATGGAAAGCTGATGCAGCGCTACAAATGGTAGCAGACCGAGAATGTGTAGGAAAGACCGAACATCGGGACAGTTATGGCTCCCATTACATTTGATTCTGAGCTGTTATCCTGTCCTGTCAAAAGATAAAAGTCAAATCAATATTGTCATTCACAGCTTCAGATTAAACCTCTCTTGCTTTTACTGTTTCCGTGTTCTTTTTTTGAGGGGCCATTCAATCTGCCGCAACAGTGACAAACGCATCTGAATCGATTGCGGGTGAGATCAGCGAATTAACAAGTGGAATGTTCTTTTTTCTTTCCTCTCCTATCCTTTGTTTCTTTTTTTCCCTCTCAGAACGGGGCGAGGAGTGAAGCAATGGAGCAAAACACATAAAAAGACGGCAGTCATCAACAAACACAATAAAACCCTGATCTAGAAACTGCTTTCCGAGACGAAGTATTGGAGTATTGCTGTGCAAATGTTTTTGCAATTTAGAGCCAGTTGCCACAAACCACTAAATGCCCTTAAATAGTAGTGTGCAGTTAAGATTTTCAAGAGGAAAGTGGTTTCAGTGCTTTATCTGGGGCCAGACATTGGAATCACTAGGAAGGATTATACAGGGTAAAAAGGAAAACACAAGTATTAAAAATATCCTCTTTAGTTCATTCCAGACATTTGCATGTATTGAGTATGTGATTTTAATAGAATCTTACTGGTGCTTACAAAGGCTGACTGCAAACCAAAACTCAGCTGTGCTGTTTTTTTTTATTATTATTATTAAATTTTTTTTATGTAGAGGTTCACATGTGTTTACCTGAAAGAAAAGTGTGTTGGTGTTACCAGGTTTTTCCCTTACAACGTCCAATGAGGATGACAACGAAGGAGAATCACTCTGGGCAGACTATTTAAAGGGCTCACAGCATGTTTCCTGAGTCGGACTCGGCAAAATTCAGGACTGTAAAAGGTTTCGACTGACAAGCTAAGTTGATGAAAGACGGTGACGTAGGGCGACTTGTTGTGCCGTAAAGTAGCGCCGTGGCAGATTAAAGCTCGGCCTCTCGGGGAGAATATGTCACACGGGCTCAGAAAGGGTGGATGTGTTTTTAATGTTTTTTTTTTGGGTGGAACAGATGGGGGTTTGGACTCAGTGGTTGACATTCTGACTGGATCGTTGCACATTCACCTGCCGCTGTGAGGCTTTGCTCCCACCTACCTTTGTCACGAAGTGAGGGAAGAGAGAATGACCCATCCACAAATCCTCCTTCTCAGTGCTAACGCCACGTCTCCGAAAGCCGTCTGCGTCTAGGCGTCTTAGAGAAGAATGGAGGCATTTAGCTGCTGGATGGGAGCCAATGACTGCAGCTTCAGAAGATGATTTTTGTTTGTTTCATGAAGCAGTCTTCTGACTTTTTGATCTGAGAGGGGTCAGAGGGTCGATAACAATGGATTGTTACTGGGGGTCATTTGAGAAAAAAGAAAAAAAAAAAGAAAAAGAAAAATGTAGACAGAGCTGATACCAAAGTTATGAAGTGAAAGCAACAAGAGGCAGACAATTTATTTAGTCTGTGGATTAACAGGGAAAAATGAAAATCCTTATTGTTTTGTTGTGAAAAGAAATAATTAATTACAACCTTCATATTAAATAATCTGTCAGAACAATATTTCTTTACATGTTTTGACTATGCTTATTTTGGGGTCTTCATGTTTGTCAACATTGACATTCTCCTGTTTTAATCTTTTCAAAAATCCAGTGAATGTTTCATAAATATAATACTGTTTTAAATAACCTCTGTTCATTGAAGAATGATATAGTTAAGACTAGATTAATGTTTTTGTTTTGTTTTTTTAGATCATCAGCAAATGTGGATCAAACAGTCTGAAAGCCTTAAAAACTGTGAAATAGCCCTTAAATGTAATTATGTAGTAGAAAGCACCAAAAGAGATATTAACTGAAGCTTTGTTAGTGGCTTTATTCAGTAAAGGCAGGACTTCTCAAATAATGGGGCGCAGTTGGGTGTCAGGGGACATGACAGGAAGGAGGACTTTGTTATTGTCTTTATTCATGCTTGATAAATACACACACCTCCAGTCACTAGGTGGCAGCAGTGCTAAAATTAGCCAATAGGTTGCCTGTTTAACACAGTAGAAGAAATAGCCTGGTGGACCAAGCTGATGGAGGAGGACAGATGGAGAGGTTTGCGACAGTGAAAGGAAAAATGAAGGCAAGTAAAGAAAAATACAAATGCGTATTTGATATAATATATCAAATACTAATATTTGAGAATAATGTAAAATTACGTGAAAAAAGTTGCTTCAGTGAGAAAAAGCTTGGATAGAGTTATCAAGATCTGACGTGACTAACTCGTCAAGTCAAACTGGTTCTCTGAAACACTCAAGTCACTTGCACAATTGTTTCAAATAACAACATGCATACTCTAAAGAGCCATTAGTTAGATTAGAGGTTCTAATGCTATGTCCTTACTATGCAATGATTATGACAGCAAATGTGTAAGCACATTTGCTTAAAGTCCTACAGGCAACACATCATTTTATGTGTTGCCATTTTATGTGGTAAACTTTTATATTTTGAGCTCACTTTATTGTGACTCACCGTTAGTCTCTTTAAGCTCATCCAGCTCTTAATTTCTCCACCTACAATGAGAGGAGCAGAGGTCAGACATCAAAGCCTTCAATGAAGATTGCATGAGACAGAGGCTCAGTCTAAAGAACCTGCCCAAGCTTGCTCTCCTGAATTAGGACACTTAGCGAGGGATAAATGAAAAGCTCTGGATTTCACATCCTGGGCACACTGACGCGCACACACACACGTGCAGTTAATTGCCTGCGTATATAAGTCGCTGCATGTTTTTTTTCCAAAGGTCCTATGACTGCATGCACCCAGCAATCTGAGTCTTCTTTCTAATGTCTGCAAAAATGAATGTTTTGCCACAAAAATGAGTAAGGTTTGCTTTGTTTCTCTTCTGAAACAATGAACGTTTGGACAGACGGTGCTCTCACGGGGAAGCTGCCCTGTACAACCACTGATTCCCTGCTAGCTTTTGGACAGATCAGCTGCAGCAGTTAAAGCTCAGTTATCTTTGCATTGGCAGGCAGAGCTGTTGATAAAAAAAATAAAAAAAGTAGTATAGTAGCATTTTGTGTTTACTCTTATGTGGGCTAGACAAGCTTGTATAATGTGGTATCACGCATAAAACCCTCAGCTTGTTTTTCTAAGCCGAGAGGCTCTCCTCTAGGTGAAGACTGAAGAAACAGATGAGGCTGCACATGCATAGCATACGAACTGTCCTGCTTCCCCTTATCCCTCCATCAAAGGTTTCAGTTAGTTTGTCTGACTTTCAGAAATATTTCATGAAATCTGGAATACAGGTGGAGCTGTGAAAAGAGATTTGTTTTTTTTCTTTGGACAGAAAGTTATGGCCTCGTCGGTAAGGGAGGACTGTTTTGAACAGTTTGATTCTTGAAACATTCTTTATGCATGGATTTGCTAACAGCGGGTCAGTGAGAACCTTTGATTTTAGCTGATTTAGCAATTTTGAGCAACTCGAGTTGAAAATGCCCGTACTGACAACACTATTTAAGCCCTTTACACTCTCACAGACCTTTGTTGCTAATAGTTTCTCAGCAGCAATCGTCATCTTCGAACTAACTGAAATTCCTTTAGTGGAGTTCATTAGCTTTATGTGTCATCCTGTTCTTTTCCAAAACTTTTAGTTGTTTGGAAATTGTCAGTACCCTCCACCAATGTATTTTCGCTTGAGATTTACAACGATGCCTTGCGGAGATAAAAGGAGCAAATCTAACAGATTAGCTTGGAGCCGCGGCTCACTGTTTGCAAACTATTTGCAATGTTTACAGAAATTATTTGCCAAAAAAATGTGTCTATATGCAGACTTTATTTTTTTTACAGTATATAAAGTATTTGAAAGAATATGCAGCTTGGGAAGCTGAAATAACTCGGCTTTCCAGTATGCTTGGCATACTGTTGTCTGGCACTCGCAAAGCAGCCAATCCAGGCTGCAAGATAGTCAACCAAATGCATTGAACGTGCATGCATTCCATCTGTTGCAGGATGCTTCAGTAACATGGGGGACTGTTCAGAATAATGTCTATCCCCACATACGCTCACATGCATATGAACCCCAAGGTGTATTGTCTCCACAGCGATGTTGAAGCAGGCAGGTATAAACACTCCTGCTCGGCTTATCAGATTTCTGTAGCTTCCCTAAGGCACTGTAGCACAAAAAGATAGATAGGCATCGAGGCATGACCTTAGACACACACACACGCACAACATACATACATGCAGACTTGAAATGGTAGGCAGATGAGATTCCATGTGACATCACACATCATCTCTGGTTACTAGAAAGTAACAAGGTGCATAAACACAGCAAGTCCAATATTGTTGGGGACTAATAGATGACGAACAAACAAACGCGTGCGTATGAGCAGAAGGGATGTGTATGCTTTAAACATTAAAATGGCCTTCACAAAATGATTGAATAGCTCGAAAACCCACATGGTTTAATTCAATAAAGTGCTTTGAGTCAAATTAGGTCCCACAGACTTTGTTTTTACTGACGGCACCATTCAGCGTATATAACCCCAGTGTAAACATGTAAATTCTGTAATTTAGTGCTGCAAGGAAAAGTTCTTCATGGTCTTGTAGCATCGCTAGGTGCGTAAACACCACCTAGCAGATAGCATCTGAATTCACATCAACTATGCCTCCAGGCCCCGAGACTACGTCACCATTTATTTTGTTCCAATCATTTCGAGGAATCTTCTCTAAACCATCATCACTGAAGGGTAGATAGGAGGGAATGGGGGTTAAATAAAGTAAAAGTTAAGCAAGCTGAGAGATTTAGAGATAATTCAAATCTATCTTCAAATTCCTCTGTCGTATTTGGTCCAAGTGTCTAGAGTTACAGTACATAGAAACACCAATATAACAGTGTGGTCTGCGGGGATAAAAAAGTCAGAAAATGTTAGTGACAGCATAGACTTTGAAGTCAGCAAGTAAACTTGCACCTCCCCCGACCTTCCATCTTCCTTCAGGAACTGTAACAATTCTTTTTTTATATACTTCTCCTCAACATATGGAGCATTTCTTTACAATTCTGTTTGCAATCAAAACCTGCTTCCAAATGTGTCATTATTGTTTTCATCAAACTACATAATGTTTTAATGGTTTTAGTGAGACAAAGTCTATCTATTACTATTGACATTTAACTTGCAGTTAAATATCAATAAAAAAACACAATCAGAAACCACACTAATGAAGAATCAAATATTTTTTTGATTGGAAAACCAAATTAAAATTATTCATTTTCAGATTATTCAGGAAATGAATAATCAGATTTTGCACAAAGTCAATAAAAACGAAATGTGGATAAGTCAACCACATAAAAGTATCAAGTGTTAAATGTAAGTGTTCCAGGCTTTATCTGTTTAACATTTTACAAGATTATTAAACTTCTTGGACAGGCAGTAGTGTAATTTATGGTCTGATCCTTTTCACAGAACAACAGTAATGACAATGTACTCTTTATCTGAAAAGGTTTGTCAAATGTGTAGTTTGTAAAAGTAGCAAACCTAATGTACTAGGCAGTTTTGTGGGTTTTATATCTATCTTTTTATTATTATTATTATTATTATTATTTGCATGTAGTTTGAAGCCATGTCTTTGGCTTACTTTTAATTTTAATCTGCTTGTGTCTGAATTATATCTTTAAATTCCAGTTCAGTGAAGAATTATTTGCATCCCTGTAAAACATACAAGCCTTAAATAAATTAGATTTTTATTGCAGTAACATAACCTCAATATTTGTTTAAATAAGCAGCTTCAGACATCTCTTAAAAGAGTTTGTGTCATGATGTGTGAAGGTTGTAGCAGACCCATATGTTGAGAGGCTAAGGAGTCAAGTGAGTCAGAAGATTAAATGAGAATGATGGAAATGCAAACTTACAAAACCATGGGGAGCCAGGACAGAAAAAAAAAAAACATAATCCACTATGAAATAACCAGCAAGGACGTACAGAGAGTACGGGAGGAACCAGTGAGCAGCAACTGAGAATGAGGTGCTTTAAGTACTGAGAGGCTGAATGCTGAACAAAAGACCTGGACTAATGAACTAATGGGTTGCAGGTGTGGGAGGAGAGCAGAAGGCAGGCTGAGGAGAGAGAAAGAAAGAGTAAGTGTCATAGGAGGTGAGGGAGAGCACACTGGGCCCTAGGGAATTAATCGAACAAAATAATAAGATATAAGAAACATAATAACTACAGTAACTAAGAAAAAGGACTAGACACAAGAAATAAACATAACTAGAATCACTAAGAAGGAACTGAGGTAAAAATAGCAACAATGCATAACTAATGGAAAGAACTAAGGAACCCAACCAACTAAACCCAAAACAAACTCAAACAACTGAAGAGCCTGACAATTTGAGAACTGTATACAGACCCATTCAATAAGCCCAGAAACCTTATCGCTAAGTGAAACACATTATATAGGTTAATACAGAAACATATGTTCGAAACTCTTTATTTCTGTTAAATGTACCAATTTTCCACTTGCTGGTAATCAGAACCTGACACTTAAATTTAGAATTATTCAGACCAATAAAAACAGAAATGTGGTATTAATGAACCATATGCTTACAGGTTGTTATTTTCAAAAAGGTACGTTTAATCTAACTATCAGGCCTCATTTGAAAGCATATTCTACTTCACTGAATATGACCGTACCTTACCTTTTTCAGTTGATCTCTGCAGGGCGGCTTGTAACTCGCAATTATAGACTTCCTGTTTTCCTGTGTAAAAATGCGATGTGACACAAAACGCCATTTCTCTTAGCCACTCTTCAATATGGGAAAGAAAAGACAGACAACATGCCAGTCGGGTGATTCACACTTCATTCAGTCAGTCCTTACAAATCAAATGCAGGAAATGGATACTAGAAAATAGCTACTTACCCAAACGTACCCGCATAATAAAATCAGACCAGTAATGAGAAAAGTTTAACGTCTGAAACTGTGACAAACAATGCTGGATTAGGATCTAGGTTCACCTTGTCACCATATACTATGGCGGCAATAGTAAAAGACAAAGAAAAAAGTCAGCAGAGCTTATTATCAGAGAACTAGAGCAGACAGCGGTCAGCAAGCCTCCAAAGTAACAAATCATTGCTAGGCTCTTTATCTGCACTGCCAATAATTTTGGAAGGTGCTGCACTTGTGGAAAAACCTGTTCAAGCTATTACACACAATTACTGTAAGAGAAGCCATATCACATTAAACTCTCGGGTATGAAAGACTCAATAAAAAAACTCGCAAAGTTATGCAAAATCTATAAAAGTATGATTCTTTTTTTCTGCACTTGTTCTCATAAAAAAACATTCCCAAAGCTTGCGCTTTTTTCTTACATCATGCTCTGCATCTTGTCAATTTTCAGCTTCACACTTGAATAGAGAATTACAACCTAAGGAGCAGATAGATTGCTTGCTGAAAACACTCAGGAAGATTTTCTTTGCCCAGAGGATGGAAGTGATATCTGTGTGGGGCTCCCCCGCCGGCATCAGGTGCAGGACACCCATGAGGCCTCACACATTTATCACACATAAACTAAACAAATGTCCATGTACCTGGACTAGCACTAACATGCCTTTTATGTACTTGATATACTTACACATTCATACACACTGCACTCTAAAGCTCTGACGCTGATGCATGACTGTTCCTAAATCAGTTTCTTTAGAACACTTCTTCAGTGTCCCTGGAGTGCCAAGATCGCACCACACCGAGTCTTCAAAAGCAGGCATTTGTACCTGTTACTCCTTCTCTGCTGAGGACCTGTGATGCCGCCACTTCTAGCAGTTTCCTCAGTGGGTGTGAAAGTAAAAAGAAATAAAAAAAATGTAAGCTACAAAGACAGGGGTGTGGATAGAAAAAAAGGAGGAGAAGAAGTGCAGACAGAGGGAGACAGAGAAAGGGGAAAATAGAAACTTATGCTTGAAGCCAATGATTTTTTGGACTGAGGGACTATTTAGCACTCCAACAAAGTCTGTGCTTATAAATTTGCATAACACGTTGCGGTCAATGGCTAAAGTAAACAATTGAAGGCGGATATTTAATAAAATATTTTAAAAGACACACATTTGTGTCTTTTGAAGTACTCATACACCTTCATTTTTGTCAACATTTTATCACAATACAGCCACAACCTTTAATGCAATTCAGTATGTTTCTTTTTTTGTTTTGTTTTGTTTTTGTTTCCCAGTGGATTCACACAATGTAGGACATGATTATAAGGGGAAAGGAAGATGATATATTTTTTCTAAAATGTCTATAAATGAAAATCTGAAAATGTGGCATGTATTTTTATTCAAACACCTTTATTCTGGTACCAGTAAATAAAATCAAGAGCAATAAGTTATTGTTATGCTATAGTGAGTAAGCAGAGTGCAATGATGTGTAATTTAATATCAGTATAAATCCAGATTTTTTCAACTGCATTTGGAAGAAGATTTCATCAAAATAACCAATTGCATGCTAATTTTTTTAAAATCTCTGGCAGACTGACAGTTTACCTTTTTCCATACAGATTAATCAAAACCACTCATTGACAATGCATGAAATTTCCCCCCACCACATGTCTTTAGATCGATAAGAGGGGGATAAGACTTCCTTTGAGCCTCTATTGTAACTGCAGTTGAATATATATATATTTTTTATTTTTATTTTTTTACTTTAATTCACAGTTTGCACGTCTGATTGCGAGTTCCAGATATAATTGAGCCTCCGGGAATATTTTGGAAAGGTCTTTTTGGGGTCAATGCCGGAGGCAGACATTAGTCCCCTCAGGCAGTCTTTGTGATCACCTCTTATGCTGAAAAAGCCTCGGGGGGTTCATACAGTTATAACGTTATTAACTCATCTAAAATCTCAGCGTAAAACACTTTCTGTCAAAATTTTATATGAAAATGTGTTAGATTTATTTCCCAATACTGAAGAAATATTCCTATTTTGATGCCTTTAAGAGCTGCCAAATATATATATATATAAAATTGTGCTAATGTAGGACACGTTCATAATGAAATGTAAGGAAAAGTTGTTCATTCATCATGACATAAATGTTATCCCAACTTCCCCTGTGTATTACCCACTTGCAGAGGAGTGTGCATCACTCTGTTTCGGTGGTGTGTTTTGTGTTGTCCTCACTCTGGACTCACTAATGGGTCATTTTTCTTCCCCTTTTTATATCTTTCTCTCTCTCTCTGCTCATGTTGTGCTTTCACTAATGGACAGATGGCATCCCATTGTTTACTGAGCCAAGGTACAATGCCTTATCGGCCATAGCGGCGGAAACTGGGCTAGCGTTTCTGCTTGACCCAGCTTAAGTGTGCCACCAAAAACGGAGGAGAGGAAGGAAGGCAAGAAGGAGAAAAAAAAAAAAAAACAAGAAACAGGGAGACAGGCTCGAAGCCTGACCAGTTAACTGAAGTACAATCAGTTGATTTTCAGTTCTTTTAATGTCTTTGACGTTGTTTTTTTTATGTATTTTGACGACTAAATCCCTCCTTTATTTTGTAACAAAAACTCTGAAAGCCTGTTTTACCCCCCAACACACACAGTACATACAATTTAGTGTCCCCATTGTGCAACAATAAAATAAGATTTCAATTCTATTCAAACATAAGCACAATTCAAAGGGCTAGATATGATTTTATTTGACAAAAACTAAAGAAAAAAAAACAAAAAACAGATGTTCACCAAGTTTCCCAATGCCATGTTGAAGGTTGCAAGTATAAACTATTTAATGGCTCTTTTAGTTCTTATGTCATTAAACCAGTGGTGTGTGGAGCTGTATAACCTCTGTTTGAGAATCTGGTCCACTAGAGTTTACATGCCTAAAATGGAGGGCACTTTTACTTCAAGATCTTCTATTGCTACTGGTAGTTAGCTCCACAACAATTAGGAAATCCTATTGATTTTTTGATTTGTGTGTGACATCATTCCTAGAACACTCTTGTGACTTCTGAGTCAAGGCATAGTAGTGGTCCATATGCAACACGAGGTATAGGTGAACTTAATTCATCTTAGTATTAAGGGAATGCGACGCTAACCAATGGTGTCACGGTAATGCGAGGAGTTTATCAGAGTGCCAAACGCACAAATGCAGTGCTAAGTCACCAGTTGTTGTTTTTTTGTTAGAATGAGCAAATCAAGCTAAAAACTTCAAATTCATGGGGGAGAAATGAGGTATATTGATGGACTTGTGTGTTTCAGAGTGACCTTTAAGAATTAGAGTGCTGAAAAAAATAGAAACAAAGTACAAGATGGGTAAGAACATTTATATCTCAGACAAAGGCATTTGATTTTCATCATGGGGCCAAAACCAGAATTACAATATTGTAGAAAAGAAGATAAGTGATGTTAGCTTGAGGGTTTCAGGTGCAAAACTGATAATCCGTGAGGATTTTGTTATTCACCGCCATGTCTGCTGCACGGTATTTTCTATTTGTGTTGGCAGATGACAAATACTCATCCAACTTTTGTTCGCTTGTGCCTGATTTCCTTAAACAGTAATGCAAAACAAGTGGGAAAAAAAAAAGATCATTCATGAGCCATAAACAATAGGCATACACATATTGCTGAAGCGCCACTATGAGTCAAATGTGATTGTGGAGTAATTATTTTGTTTTTTCGGTTGTTCCAAAGTACTGACAATGCATCAGCCCTAGTTTCAGTCAGTCAAAGCTTCAGCTCCTCCCTTCCTTTTAACCCCTGAGGGCCTGAGACCTGGGGAACTTTAATTACCCACAGTCACAGCTCTCCTCTCCATTTGCCACTGAATGGTCAACAGGCTTTTTACTACCTACTGAGGCATCAGTGCCAGAATAATAATAGAAAACAAAGTCACTGTGCGGGGAGACATGTCTAGGGGGTCTAGGCTGAGGGGAGAGAGAGACGTAAACAGAAAGAGAGAGATAGGGGTATCATTAGATAAGCCTGTCGGTTAATTAGCCCTGCTTCAGGAGGAGGGGACCCCCCTCCTGATGCCAAGAATGGCCATCAGGCGTTATCCGTGATCGCCTATTTTTTATGGTCCTTTGCAGACTCCACTCAGGAGGTTGTTAAGCAACGTGGAGGGCATATGGTGCCAGGATGGAAACATGCTGTTGTCAGTCAGTTGAACACCGACAGAGAAGAAAAGATAAAAGTTTTTTGGGGTTTTTTTTTTATGTTGTTGAAGTGGTGGGACTGAATATGTTTTGTCCCAGCTGTTTGTTAGCCACTGACTTTAAAAGAAGTCCAGACCCAAAGTTATAAAGGAGCTTGTACAAACCACCGGCTAACCTGATGACAATGTTTAAATGTTTACTTGACTGTCAAAACCTTCCCCAGAGACTAGAATTGGTACCAGATGAGATTAAACCAATCAAGTTGTCAGAAGGATTCAGTTTTACTGGTACCGGTTTTTAGTCTCATAGTCAGAAACAGTACAAGGAACACCTGTGCGATAATGCAGATTTCTTGAGTTAAGTTAGCTTTTATTGTCACATTAAAATTCTGAACTCTTATTGAGTTCAGAATTGGAGCTAAATTCAATTATTTTGTTGTCTTTGATAAATCGGATCTTTACTTTGTGATCTCATGCTCAAAATTGTTCTCATAGAAGCAGTTTTTCAAGCTTAGTTTTTCAAGGGTAAGCTTAAGTGGATACTTCAGGGACAGTTTGAAGTGAAAATGTTGTAAGCAGTTTCTTACCTGATAAAGATAACTCTTTTAATTTATTGTATTAATCCAGATTATTGGGTCCCACAGGCTAAAGCTAGCAGCAAGTTTTTTTTTTTGTTTTTTTTTAAGAGGGGCAAGGTGAAGTTCGAATTCAATCATCATAAAACATTTCACACTGATATAATATCATTGCAGTTCATGCGACGTTTATACTGCAGTCATACTGGTATTAGGGAGTCTTTTACATTGATTCTAAGTATTGTTCCTAAGGTTCTCACCAGCTCATACAACTATCTGTCCACCCATCCATTTTCAAAACTCCTTTTCTTGTGCTTTGCCCGCATCTCTACATGCCTTCCTTCGTTCTCTCTCCTCTCTCTCACGGATGTTGCTGAGCAGGCCGAGCCCGAGGGCAACAGAAGCACCACCGAGATCTGTTCTGTGTCGTATGACTAGTTATTTTTATCTCCAGTCACTTCCTCCGCCCAAACAACTCCATCTCCATCTCTTTCTTGTCTCCCTTTTCTCTGTCTCTGTTTTATTTTGTTTTCTTTTGCTTTTTATTTAGATTTTTTTTTCTCTCTCTTTTCTTTTTTTTTGTTTGGCAGGGGTCCTGGTTTACTCACCATATTGTATTTCCTCTTACAAGTAGGGTAAGATAAGATGAGTGGGCAGCGTGTGCGCGTACAGAGCCCGTGTGTGGTTTTTTTTCGTGGGTGGGTAGATGTACGTGTGTGTGTGTGTATGTGTCTGTGTGTAGTAAAATGATTCAACTTGCTTTTTGTCATTGATGTTGACAAGCATAAACACAAACATGTTCTGTCTGCTGCTAAATGGGTAAATGCTCCTGAAGTTCACAAGAAAAACAAATGCCATAGGTGATTACTACTGATCACCGGATTTGACAAAACACACATTAAATTTAAAAAAATAATAATAATAATTCTCTTAATTAGCATTTAAGGTTTAACAAAGCGTCGCTGTACCAGCATGTAAATACACCTTCAATTATGCAGCCACATGCAGAATTAGGGTTGAATATTGTCAACAAAAGGTTTACAAACACACGTGTATATATATATCTGTCTGTGTGTAGATACACACACACACGTAGAGACATAAGGTCTACTCTCCAGGAGGAAGCTCATTGTGTGGAGAGATCGATGGAAGGGTCAGGCCATGTCAGAAGAGGTAAAACAGAAACAAGCAGAGGATTGTTTTCTGTCTCTTTCTCCTCCGCTGTCTGGAGACCCTGCTGGTCAGTGCTTTGTGCCAGGTTGCAACCTTTCAGTTCAGGGAGAAGGCACTGTTCACTTGCAAATGTTCCGTGCAGAATGCCTTGTAAAATATGAAACGTATATCAGCATATGACCGAAATGCATAAATCACAGTACTGGCTGTCTGTTCCTGTGTGCGAACGGTTTGGGCGCTGCAGTTGTAGTTTTCCTTCGGGATTCGCACAACGGCGTGTGCATGCAAGTCGAAACACTATAAATTTGTTTATGAGACTGGTAGAAGTTAAGAAGCAGTGCATCAAAACAATCTCTTAAACATAATTAAGAAAAACAAAATGCATATCTTGAAGTATTTAAAAAAAAATGCAAAATTGAACAAAAGAAATTACAGAATAATATTAAATCACGCAGGGTGGTGTTTTTCTATCACAACTGTTAATTCTCGCCATCTCTCACTGCTATTAGCCATTGTCTGTTATTTTCGGATGCTGGCCCCCTAACTGATAACTGTGGGAAAGGCACATGTGGTTCTCCACAGTAGTCCTCCACCCTCACCCACAATAGCTTGCTTTGTCCACCTCGCTTCCCTCCTGCCCTGTCTTGAGCTGTACATAGAGGTTGGCATTGTGCTTAATAAAGTTACAGTGACCCTAAGACGCCTGACATCCCTGGGTAGCGAAAACCAGCACATAAGGGGTGAAGCCAGCTGGGACAAAGGTCTGCAACTGCCCCCCTGGTCGGATGAAAAAAAAGCTCTCGGTGCAAAAATGAAGAAGAGAACTACCTACTGAGGTTACTTTGAGCCATGAGAGGCAATTATCTTTTGAAAACCTAACAGCATGGTAGCCTTCTGATGTATTTAAAATAAAGGAGATTCTGTCTATAAGGCAGATCATTGACATAGCTAATGAGCTAGTCCTGGCTGGCACCAAATCAAGCTAATGATTCACCAGAGCTTTCCGATGATGTTTCAGCTCCCATGTGACCCAGCCACCGAGCTCCCGTCTTTCTAAGGTATAGGCTGATAGGGTGGGGGCCATGTAGGGCAGAGAAAATATAAGTTAAAGTGAGAGGGTAACCTAGGTGCTGGCACAGATTTGTAGCACTATTAAATTAGCTCTCAAGAAGTTGACCGAGCTCATAAAAATATGTGGGGTGTTGATAATGGATGGATGCTTGGGAGGACAGATTTTTATTTATTTATTTTTCAAAATCGTACTGAGACTCTCCTGGCACATTTTTGTTTTGTGTTTACAAACATAATTTGTGTCAACAGGGATTTGCGTTTACAAGGTGGACGTGGTATGTAGTTTTCTTGCTTTCCTGCAATAAACTGTCAATAATTATCCTTATTAGATTCAGAGGCAACATAATACCATAGCCTTTACTCTGTGATCTTAGCAATTATCATGGTTAGTATGGCTTGCTTTGCTAAACATTTTCCAAAACACGCCTCTGCTGTGCTATGCTTAGCCATTCTGTTGTCAAGTGAAAGTCTTTCTCTTTCTCACAGCGTTGAAAACCAGGCATGTCTGAGCATGCCACACAGACTACGGTATACATCTACAAGCTTTTAAACCTGTTTTTTGATTTCCAATCAAAATTTTAAAAAACATTAAGTCTTCCCTTTGCTGTAAAAAAAAAACTTTTACACCAAAAAGTGTTTTTGTGCTGAGAGATCACTGGTCACAAGAATAAGCTACTCAACTCAGGTCACCAGTCGATTTCTTGGTGCATCTCATCTCATGACTCATCATTGTTTATTACCATTGAGGTATTTTCCCATGCATAACCTCAAGAGGTATGCTTTCAACACATACAACCTTCGTTCTTGTCACAGCCAACACATGGCCAGCTCTTGACTAATGGCATGCTCCCACTCCCTGGAGCTGTGAGGTCCCCTGGCAGCCAGATTCCACATGCCACCGTGCTCCCTCGGGGTGTCACCATCGGTTTGTGTGTATGCACTGTATCTGCCCCATTCAGGTAGCTTTCTGTGACAGCTGAGTCTACAGGTAATAGTCATTTGGCTGAGTAAAGAATCCCTTTGGGAAAATCTCAGTCCCACAGACTTTAAGCAACAAATATGGGTGGGAGCTCCGAGTTGGGTGAAAAGGTGACTAATGAAGCTTTTTCAGAATTGTGAAATAGAGTTGCCTTTTGACTTGCCCACAAAGACTAATCCTACCACCTTCCAAAATATGTGCATATAGCCTTAAAAATGTGTACATGGCTATCTACATGCCTGACAGCAGTTAACTGTATAAAAGCCCAAAACATGCAAATACCAGGTTTTCAAATTTGTACCGTGATATTAACTGCCATGATGAAACCGCTGTTCTCATTGATCCATTGGATAACATCCCGGCGTTTCTGACAAGACGGTTAATGGGTTAAAGATCATGACGATATTATCTTGGTTCAAGAATTTATTTATTTTTTTTTCTGACATTGATACAGCTGTTATCTTCGAAATAATATGCACGCTAAACATACAAGCAGTAGAGTTTGACCAGGTTAAGAAAAACATTGATCTGCAGGAATGAATATAAATTTGGGTTTGAAATGTTGAAATGACCAGTGGCCATTCAGTGCTATTCAAAATGTTTAATTTCAACTTGGCCCAATTGAATCTGATTGCATTCAGTTGAGTTTCTGCTAGAAACTAGTTTAAGTGAATATTAGTTCACCCCAAATATGACTTGAGTGCATCTATTGTCTTTCTTTACACAATAATATTTTCACAAAGGTTTGTTCGTAAAGTTTTGACAGTTATGTTTTCAGCTTAATCGTATCACAGTAAATAGTTCCAGTGCATCTGACAGCTCCCATGTACGTACATGTCTTGCCGCTGATAGTTAAGCAGTTCAGATGATAGATTCAAATGGATCTGCATGGATGCTTTTCAAAGATTTATCTCTCCCGATCAACAACTTTTTGTTTATGTTAAAGAAAGATAAGGGGAAGAAACTCATTTGATGTCCGCTCCTCAAACTAAATGCATATGTTAAGACAGAGCTGATCACAGAAACACTCCGACTTATCTGTCGCGAGACAACAAGACCTCCCTTAACTTGTCGTATTTCAAAGGAACCTCAGAAAGAAAACTCTCCAACAACACAAGACAAACAAGATTTGCTTCCTCTTGACTCTTCTTGTCAGGGATGCCCTTTATCACCCTCTCGAGCGTTTATGAAGGGAGGCCTATCTTTTATACTATCATTTGACATCATGTACACATTCCTCTTAGCAGATGCTCCCTTGTGATACTCTGCGTGTTCTTTCCCCCTTTCTATGTGACTCAATGGGTTGCATTCTTCTTCTGCAGCTTCCCCCTTTTCATCCACACACAAACATATAGACCATGTCAGCCGCAAAGTCAGTTCAGCTGATGGGGACTGTTGGCGAAGAGAGGGGGGGAAGCCAACACATGACAGTGTGGGTCCAGCCCCTCACAGAAAACCACCTTTTCTGTCTGAGGGGTGAAACAGACAATGCTTTGTGGGTTGCATAGAGGGTGTCTAGCCCTTTTACCAAAGGCACTGATACCCAGCTGCTTAAGCGCGTCAGCCAAACTATGGAGCATTGTTCCACGGATGCCTGCTTCAGACTCCATCCTTCCTCGATAGGATCCTAGTGATGATCAATGGCCCGGGTCCTGCCTGAGCGGCCGAAGGTCTGCGGCACCCCACAGGTCTCAATACTGGGCCCACTCTTCTTGTGACAGATTGCCTGTTACTCTCCACCCTCACCACACCCCTGGCCTGTAAAGAGGCACTCGTCTTGTTCCCTCAATTAAACCCACACAGCAGGTCGTAGGCTCATTGCGACTGGTTGCAGCTTTGTCGGACAATACAGAAACAGCAAGCAGTATTTTTTTTTTCCCTAAGCGAGGGTTTTTTTTTTATTAGCTTGCAGATTGTAAGAGATAAGTGTACTAGCTCTCATGTTTCCTCATTTTACAAGAGCCTTTAAAAAGCTAATGTCTGTCATCTCATCTGTTTGGTGCAATTAAATTCTTTTTTAGTGGTACTGTGAGGAGGGCCTCAGCGAACATGTCCATCAAAAGAAGAGTCGTGCGACGGGAGACATGCTCAGTTAGACTCCACGGTCATAAAGGTTATATTAATGGTTTATGTACCCCCACTGCAGCATTGTTAATGGCACACGGCATTTACTGGGTGCTGCAAAAGAAGGCCATTCAGTCCACCATTCGCTTTTTCTATCATGTCAAGCGCTCAATAAAAAGAACTCGGTAATATCAAGGGAGAGTCAAGACAAAGACGGTACCCCAGGGCTAGGTTTAAACCTTCTCTTGTGTTCTCCATAACAAAATGAATAGTTTGTATTTTCAAAAATCCGTCAGAAATTAATCAAATTTAATTCCTCTTTGCGCCGTGCCTAAGTACATCCACGGACACACACAGACACACACAAGCGCGCAGACACACCGACAGACAGACAGCATGCATGCACAAGAGGCAGCAATGCCATTTACACACTCAGTCAAACAAACCCTATTAAAAGAATTTCACTGTTTGCTTCTTTCAAGTCTGGCTCTTCAAAATTGTTCACGCCCGCACCAGCAGCTGCATTCACAGCCGCTTTGATTATTAGCGTCCGTAATGACGTCATCAAAACGAGGGCCCCACAACGGAGAAGCACCTCACTGGCTCAGTTGAGTTAAGCAATCCCCACAAAATGTTGGTAGACTGTAAGAGAGGATAATGATAATGATGATGGAGGTTATCGTGAGGTAATTACTGAGCATGGAGGATTCCACGCAGTGTGAATGAGTAAAACACCCAACCGTGAGGGACTGGAAGAGGGAAATGAGGAAGAAACATTGATGGGGGCGGAAGGGAAGAGAAGGGGGTTCTAAATGTGTCGCTTGATTGAAGTGCGCAAGGTTTTGAGCTAATTACATTCAGAACGGCAGCCTAGGAACAGATGCCACACTTGTGCATCAATAAATGCTTATAAGTAACTTATTTAGGGCTGCCTGCCATGCAAGGAAATGGCATGACTTAAAGCACAAGTAGCCCGGGGGCTATTCCCCGACTCTTTGTCTTGTCATCCTGCATCTTTTAAATCTATTCACCACTTCAAAACAACACAGGCAGACAGCAAGGCAGGCAAAAAAAACGAGTGAAGGAAGGGTAAAAAAAAAAAAAAAAAAAGTTACAAATATTCACACTTTGCAGACAGTATTATGTTTGCTGTTGGAGTTGTGTCTGACATCAAAGACACACCGTCTTTTCTCCAGATTTGCGACTCGTAAAGGAGCGGTGAGAGCGCCGTTTTAAGGCCAAGCTCCCGTTTGATGAAACGCAGCTGCTTTTTTAAAGTCTCAAGACAAATATGCTTTGACTGGAACATAGAGAGAGATATATTAGCTTGACAAGTTGCTGCTATGTTTTATTGCACTTTTGATGGAGTAAAAAATATGTGCTGTCACAAATTAAAGGTATGCTTGGATCTGGTGTGAACGCGGTTGAGTTTTTCAGACTGATTCATTTATCTGGCAGTGCATGCCATTGCTTTAATTGACAGCTCCGAGTTTTGCAAGCTTAAACAAGCAAGGTTGCGGCAAGGCAAAGCAAATTCGACGAAATATGTTATCGTACTCAGACATTAGGTCTCTATCAGGAAAATAAGCAAGCTCTCCGCGGCTATAAAGGATCACTTTTCGTTGCATATTTCATCTGCTGTACGAAGGCTTGGAAGACCATTTAAGTCAATATAGTAGAACCAAAGGCAGATGTCTTGTCCTCTGAATTTTTCTGTAATTACTGTTTCCCCTGTTTTATGTCTTTCTTTCTGAACTTAAGCCGTTGTGCTCATGCAATTGCATTTTCGTATTTAATTGCTCTCAGCTTTGCAGTTTTACGTACATGATCGGCAGCATTCTAGCAATACTTTCCATGTTATCTAATCCATCTGTGGTAGTAAATCTGACATGTAGGGGGTATTTTGACGGTTAAATTTTATAATTAAAAAAAATTTTCTCTGACCTGCAGAGGCAGAGTTCCTGTAAGCTCTGGACGGTCTTATCCATTTAGTGCGATTGGCCGGCATTGGTAAAACTTGAAATAAAAGGAAAAACAAAAAACACATACAAAAAAGAATTCCATCTCCTCCCAGCAGTTGTTCTGTCTTTGAATCCAAAAAGCTGTTTTGCAATTGATGATTCTTCCCCTGCATAATTTGACAATCTTGCATTTTTCATGAGACTAATTCATTGTTTTCTATACTGTACGTTTTGTTCCTTGTTTCTCCAAAGTGGCTGACTAATTAACATATTTTGCAATATGTGTGATCTTTATGGAGGATCACAAGTGCAGCGTTCAGAGCAAGTTGTGCATGTTCCAGCTATGTATAAACATAATGCAAATACATGCATATGTTTTTTACTTTATTTTTTCACAATATGCATATTTAATCTTCATCCGAGGCTAGTCATTTATTAAAATATGAGACATAAATCACTAATGAGCATCCACTAATTGATATAAAAAAAAGCAGACCTATTTCAGAGTTTAAATGCGTGGAGGTGTTTTCTGCTTGAACGCACATGTATTTTTATTCGCTTGTATTCATAATTCAGCACCAACTTAAATTGGGGTGTAAGTACATATTTCCTCACAAACACATGGTGTGTTTATTTAGCAGATTTATTTATGAAATCTCCCTTATCTTATGAATAAAGGGGGAAGAGCGAAGAGAAGAGACGGTCGTGGAGTAGGTGCTGGTAAAAACAGAAAAACATGGTAGGTTTCCATGACATCACTCAGATGGTATTAGCAACATTTACAGCCTGTGCTTCTTTCTGCTGCTCTCCATGCCACCCATTGGAGCAATATGCAGCGGAGAAAGAGTGGCTGTTGTTGTTTTATTGGCGTTCGTGTGGCCTGGTGCCAGTGTGAGCATCAGAATTCCTCCTTGTCTTTTTTTCAACGTGTTCAACTTTGAAAGTTCTGCCTTAGACATTTAGGACATCGTTTTGTACCGCAACCAAAAGATTTGTACCCATATTTTAGCTTTTATATATATATTTTTTTACTTAATTGATGCAAGATATCCAATATTGAGAGACCACTTTTCTGAATTGAGCAACAGTAATATAAGTTGACCTTTGAGATAAAAATCTACTTCCCTTCAATGAGAATTCAGGCATTGTTACTACCAAAGCACCTGGACCTTACTTTCTCACAGCGTGATCTGAGAATTAGAGCAGAAAGAAAAAGAATTCCCTTCCAAGTTGGGTGACTTCACCTCCAGGGCAGGAGGTGGAGGTGAGTAGCTTTGCAGAAAGGCATCATATTTTGATGGTGTGAAAATCACCAGTCACTCTTTGCTGACTTGTTTGGGCAATGAGCAAATACTCTTGGCACATATTCCTCTTAGACCCACCTCTCTGCTGCACCCAGAGCTGCAAACATCACCCCCGATCGTTTTGATCTAATTTCCTCCTCTCTGCCCCCCCTCCTCCCCTTCTTCCTTTACCTTTCCTGCTGAAATTGATTTCTGCTTGTTTGGTTTGGCAGTAATAAGATCAACAGTAGGATCATGTTTCAATGGCATACTACCATGAACCCCAGGCAAATGATTTGTCCAAACTTAATAATGGAAATACTTAGGATGTATTGGGAGATGTAAACAGTAGTTGTAATAAAAAAGTGCCGGAAGGTAAGCGCTCCTTTAAGTTGCAAAGCCTTTCCACTTACACGCTGGTCCGTGCACACCTCGGGCTCTCCCTAAACACCATGAATAAAATGTATCCCCCATTTAGCCTGGCGAAAAGTCACCCAATAAAAGCTGTTTAGCTGAAGTGCAGTCTGGAGTGTGGCCTGTTCAGTCCACTGCCAGAGTTGGACCGCTGACGACAAAAGCCATGAGCTGGACAGGAAATGGCTAATGCTTCACCGCACAGTTAGTCACAGTTTGAGGCATGCACAGAGCTGTGGTCAAGTTCTCTTTGCAGTTTCTCAACACCGCGTTACATAGTTCATCACAAAGAAAAAGACCAATAAAATCCAACAGAGAACTCTCACTCATTCGAGGTCTTTTGCGTGCTTCTACAAAGAACCAGATTTTATCCCGCAAAAGAGGAAACAGAAATGACCAAAAGGGCCTTCCAAAAGTATTCACACCCCTGAACTTTCCACATGGTTTACGCTATAAACCGCAATCTTCGGTGTATTTTATGGGGACCAGAAATGACAGACTAATACAGCCAGTGGACGGCTTATTTTATTTCATTTTACAAATAAAACCGGGAGATCGAGCACGAAAAAGCACTAACCAGAGGAGACGCAAAGAGGCCCAGGCCGGCGTTGGGGGGCGGTGCAAAGAGTCGAGATGCTGGTGGGTAAACTCGTTAAAAGGTTAACTAGCAGACATGAGCTCCACAAGTCTAACCTTTATAAAATAGAGAAAAGAAGACAATTTTCATCATTTGTTCAAGACAAGCCTTAAAAAGACCCATTTGTGGTTGCCACATGCTGGGTAGGGGACACAGGAAATGAGTAAGAATGTCCCTGTGGTTAAGTGAGACAAAATTTGTGGAAAATGCTGTGTGTGCCAGAAGGCCAACACCAAAACACACATCCTCACTGGGAAATATGGAAGTGGTAACATCATTGTGTGGATACGACACTTCTTCTGCTGGTCAGCATCGATGGGAAGCTTGACGAGGCCAAACATGGAGGCGTCCTGTACGAAAATCTTAAAAAGCCTGCTGTAAACTCCACCTTCCAACGGGAACTTGGTCCTTAACGTTTAGCCAAAACAACATTGGTCAAAATGTAGTTATGTGTTAGTATGTCCTCCTCAAAAAGATGTATAAGGCTGATAGAGACACACACCAAATGATTTGTGACTGTGATAACTGCAAAAGGTTGCTTTACAAACTCTTGACTCTGCAGGTGCACTCATTTTACCAACTAGGAGATTTTTATTTAAGGTTATCAAATTAAAGGGTGTTGTGTAAAACTGGTAGTCCTACTTTACTAATTTTCTTGTGAAAAATTTTGAAAACCATATAGGATTTTCCTCTCGATTCTCATCAAAGACACAAATTATTTTGGTTGATAACAATAAATTACATACAACATGGCTAAATGCAAAAAATAAAAAATAAATGCAACTCTTAAGGAGTGAATACTTCTGCAGGCACTGTGTAGACTTAAAAAAAAAAGACATGATGGGTTCTTCAAACCTTTTTAAGACCCAGCAGACGTTACTTTGAAACCTCTGCAATTTGCTGACATTACTAAGGTAGCAATTTTAGGTTATATTAAGCTTTTCGAAATGGTATAGTATATATGAGTCAGTTTCTAATTAAAGCCCTCAAGAGTTTTTTTTTTGTTTACAAATCTTGCTCTCACACCTTTTCTGCATTGGCCTGCAGACATTCCTCCAAGGGAATTAGATTAGGTTCAGGATTTGCAGGATGGCAAAGTCGGTCCTCATCTTCTGCCACAACCTGAAAACGAATCCATTCAGGAAACGCTTTAGATTCAGCCTCTTTTTCTTTTCTCTTTTTATTTTCCCCAGAGATTCTGAGGAAGGAACAAAAAAAAAAGGAAATATAATAAAAACTCCCTTTGAGTCTCCATGTTTACGATCAGTTTTAGCGTGCAGATATTTCTTTACGTGTTTCCTGCGAGTGTGTTTTTATTTACTTCCCTGAGTCTCCCAAGCAGAACTAAAAATATGCAGCAAATGAACCTTGAATCTACACTTAACTCCTAAAATGAAAGACAAATCTCTTCAATGCAGACTGAGCAGATGTGGTAGATTGAGGGAGGGCGGAGAAAAAAAAAAAAAACGTTTGAAGGATTTTTCAGCTTGAACAAAAATAGCCAGATTCATGCCATGTTTGGCTCTGTGTTGTACCCAGTGTTGTGTACTGCATGGGGTCCTTGTGACCAGGCCACAAAATTGTTCCACTTTGCTGGAGCACAACCTCCGACGTAGATATGCAGAGTTTAACGAAAACTGCTTAAAGACCAGATCGATGCATTCTCACAGATGGACTCAAAGTAAAAATGAGCGAAAAGACAAATCTGTATTTTAAGCACAAAATACAATTCCAATCAACAAGCTCAACCTTCTCAAACAAAGACTGCATTAAAGCCGGCGGCCAAAAGTCTTTCCTCGCTGTGAAAAATTAAATATGTTAGACAAATTCAGCCTAAATTCAATTTGTCATCATGATGCTTTTATCCCCCCCCCAGCCTCCGTTCTTTTTTTCTCATCATGCTTAAATTGGCAAATTTGACACGAGCGATAACACAAGAAGGAAACGCGAAGCAGCCCAGGACACTGGGTGGCTTTGTTGGTGGCATAAGTGCTGCGCTAATGACGGCGAGCCTGACGTGTTTATGTGTAAATCAATTTGTACTGTTGCAGCTGAGGCAGAGGGAAGCCTATAATGCCATTTATTAAAATGTCAATATTGCCCATTAATTCTTCTGTTTTAAACCTACCTACTGTGATACCTATCTACCTACATAGAAAAGTGACGGGCTTTCAACATGACATGTTTTCATCAGTTAATCTCCGAACACCTCTATTCTTCACTCTATTTGTAGTTTCCCCTTGCTTTTTTCTCGTTCTCTTTTGTTACTGTTCGTCACATTTTAGCTGTCGACGTCAATGTATGTTATTGGATTTGCAGGTGTTAGACCTTTAAACCATTTAATTGTAACTCTGGTTATATTTTTTTATTTTTATCATGCTGAACTTTGAATTTCTTCTTAAAGGCCAGATTTGGGGAGTACATCGCAGGTATTAGGGGTGTCAGAGTAAATTCATTAATCTGCACATACAGCTCTGGAAAAAAATAAATAAATAATCAGGAGACCACTTAAAATGATCAGTTTCTCTGATTTTACTTTGTGTCTGTGTATGTTTGGGCAAAATGAACATTGTTTTTTTTTAACTCTACAAAACTGCTGACATCATATCTCTGAATCATGTCTACTTGCAGAAAATGAGAAATGGTCAAAATGACGAAAAAGATGAAGTGCTTCCAGACCTCAAATAATGCAAAGAAGACAAGTTCATGTTCATTTAGAAACAACAGTGCTAATGTTTTAACTGAGGAAGAGTTCAGAAATATTTGGTGGAATAACCAGGAGGTTTTCAATGGGGCTCCCTGCAGTGGTCTCTTAATTTTTCCCAGAGCTGTATATGCATCTATTTTCTTTCTGTCAAACCTATATTGTTTTTGTCCCCGTCACGCAAAATTTTATCAAAACACAAAGACGTCTGTTTTTGCAGCATGACAAAAAAAAGTGCAAAAGTACAAACGGTTGGAATACTTTTAACAGGGCGACATAAAACGAGCCAGGAACGCACATAAGCCCCCTAAATTGAAGCTGTCATCCCTTCTGGCATTTCTTTTTTTGTAACCCTTTGCCAGATTCAGAAACGGAATGAAAAGGCTGAAATAAACAGCGGGACATATGTGTCAGCGCGGGGGCGGACTCGTAAAACACCTGTTTGCAGTATGGGGGCCTGGAAGCAGGACTTGTTAATAGTCGGCCATAAATCGCTCAGTCCGTTGTTCTGTCACCAAGTTGTAGGTCCGCATTTCTCAGTGGAATTCACGAGGCCAAACTTTGCTGAAATTATAACCTCGCCCCCACTTCGTCACTTAAACATCAAACATTTGGAAGCATCAATCACAGAGCTCTCCCTCTGAACCGGGGCAACGGCTAAAATGGACCTCGAAATTGTGACCCCGCACGAAGATGCAAATTTCCCATTGTTAACGTCGACTTCTTTGCAAGCGACTTCATTGTCTTTTAATACATGGAAATATTTCACACATTTGAATAAAAGATTGTGCTCCCCTTTAGTGGCGGCAAAATTTGACTGTTCCATGAATTAGTCACAGCCCTTCGACACACGCCTTTGGTAGAATGCTGATATTGCGATCAATGTCTGCGAAAAGGCAGTCACTTATCTAAATTTTGTTGCTGTTTCGTTGCCCTTTTGTTGACGTATGGGGAAGTCAGAAGAGTTTTTCCTCTTTATCCCCCCCCCCTCTAATCAGTCTTTTGACAACAAACACAGTCATTGTGTGTGATTCACGGTGTGTGGATGTGTCACCTGGACTGCTTCCAAAATCCCCGCCCTTTTATTTTTTTTTTTCTTCTTCTTCTTCTTCTAAATAGACTGAATGTGGATCAGTCAGTTAAGGACATGTCCAGGCAGGACGATGTGTTGGGCGGGAGGGACAGGACTTGAAGCTCCTTGGCGTCTCCTTAGAGTTGGGGAATCAGCTCCTTGAAACCAGCATCGCTAAAACAGCTGAAGGAGCGGGGAGGACTCCCGAGATCAGATCTGTTGATGAATCTCAGCATTCACTCACCCTATCGTGAGGTGAAGACTTCCAGGGGTCGAGACATAGAGAAGCAGATGCATTGGGTCTCGACAAGGGAGACGGACCACATTTTTTAAATGTGTTTATAGATATTTCTGTTATTTTCCAGCTGAAATAAAATAACAGCTGAAAAGGAGAACGTGTTTTTTTTTTTTTGTCAGTACTGCAGTTACAAGTTTACTTCAGTATCAATTTGCGATGCACCAATCAAACATGCAGAGATGGGATATCTGTTAGTTTTTACATGATCGGCTCTGAAGAGATTTGATTTCTTTCCCTTATGTTCAAACCCATCTAATGGCAGAACTCCCATCATTTTAAGTCTTTAAGTACATCAACCAGGAGCATGTTCTGGGATGCACCTTTCAGGAATGAATATCTGTTGGGAGAATCTGGTTTTCTAATCTTCTGTAGATTTCAGAACTGTAGCTCATGTCAAATAACATGAAACCTAAGTTTTTTTTTTTCCTCTCTTCTTCCTCTTAAAAAACGAGAATAAGTATCGATTGAAATCAGTACCTGAAGTTCAGAGCTCAAAGAAAGCCGATAATTCGCATAGTAAAAGTCTGAATGGTGAATTTCTCAGTCTGTCTTTGTAGAGAATTCTGTGAATGAAGCATTGCGCACATCTGTTTTCAGCGAGTTAAAGACAGGGCACAAAAAAAAAGAAAAAAAATCAAAGATAAGAGTCACACCAGCCTTTCTACATTCTCAGTCTAGTCAATGTTGGGAGGCTCTAATAAAAAGCCACCATGTGCCAATTGAGCGCCTACAATTAACAGATTAGAGTGATAAAGAGGTTGCATGGCTGCGAGGCACAAGGCCGCCTCCCCGGGCCCTCAGGGCTCCATGATGGGCAGGAGCAGGAGGAGAGGAGGAGGTGTGAGGCTGAACTGCTGATGAAGGGCCCAGATAATCTCTTCCTCCTCCCCACAACCCTACAATCCCCCCCCACCCCCCAAACCCCTCTTCCTCCTCCACTCCCTCCACCCCCAGCACCTCCCCTCTTCCTAGCCACCACCCCACCCCAATCCCTCGCACTCCGTGCCCTGAAGCACCTTTTTGCAAATACCTGCTCAATATTCCAGTTTGGCGGCGGCGGTGGTGGGGGGCTGGGGATGGGGGGGGGGCGCAGCAGCAGTGGTGGTGATGGGGCATGTGGTGTGTCTGCAGAGGGGAGATACAACACACAAAAAAGCAGCTTGAAACAAAAAGCGGAACATCTGCTAAAGCGATTGCGGGGTAAATATGTTTGACAATTATTGTTTACAGTGACAGTGGTAACAGTTTCAACACCAAAATCAAAACCCCACCATTTCTCCATTTGCAGTGAAACAGATGGGCCTGCAGCAATCCATTAGCAACCTGTCAAAAGCTTCATTCTCAACTTACTTTTATGTCTTCGCCTCTTCGCGGAGGAGCGGGCGAGATGCTCTGTTTGGGAGTAATGATTATCATCTATTTACCCGTCATTAATCAGATACCTATAGCACTCATTGTGTTTATGGTTTTCTGTGTTGTTAAATTTATACTTCTTTCAGTGTTTACTGTTCAAGGAGAGCGGCACGAGCCCTCGCCCGTTCCTCCCTCCCCGCATTCACATTATTATTGTATTATTGATGGAGATACACCCTGTCTTTCACATGAAACAGAAGTAACGATTTCTTTTTTCTTCTTCTTCTCCTTCTTCTTTCCACAGGTCCTGGCTTTGTTTGTTTTTGCTTCGGCAGCGAGGATTTGCCGCATTTTCGATCCGTGCTAGTCCGATAATTCGGTGATACGAATTATTAACAAGCTGCCTTCCCTCATCAGGCAGCCTGTGCTTTCACATGACCTTGACGGATCGACACAAGCTGTTATGAGCGAGCATGCAAAGTACGAATTTGGATACTGTGATGTGAGGATCCTAATCAAATCAACTGGCAGCCGTTCTGCAACCAGAGCAGTTCAGAGCGAGACCTTTTTTTTCCTTTCTTTCTTTTTTTTTTTTTTTTTCCCTGATTCAAATTATGCCCTGGAATGTAAATCATTAAAGTTTATTACATTTTAGTGTTAAGGTTTGAATTATAAGTTGTGGTTAGAGTTGGGGCAAGTTTCCAGAGAATGAATACAATGAATGAATGCAATGCCCTGTTTGTGTTGGATACAAGCTTCCTTGAGTTTTTTGGGGGTTTTTTTTACATTTTGTCACATTTGGCCAAAGATATACTTGCATTTTGCTGAGATTTGCACTAGAAAGATTGTATCATAAAGTTGTTTTTTTTTTTTATATATGCATGGTAAATATATTGTATATATCATAAATAAAAATCAGAAAAGTGTGGTTTGCACCTGAGTTCGCCCACTTTATTATAATGCACAAACTCCTAACATTGATGAAAGAAAGCAGTGAATCTCTGGTCAGGTGAGACAAAACTTGGTGTGTCTTCAGTTTTAGACCTACCTGCAGAACACAATGTGTAGCACAACAAAAGCACCATAGTAATCCAAAGTCATGTGCTGGAACGGTCTAGTCAAATCCCAGATTTAAATTCAGTTGAAAGTCTGAAGACAAGACCTGCAGGTGGACGTTCACCAATGCCCACCATCAAAACTCAAAGTCTTTGCAAAACGAAGACGAAGCAAACATGTTCCTTGCACAGAAAAGGAAAGCAAAACCAGAAGAGACATGCCACCTCAGACCTGCAGCTGCAGGTGCTTCTACAAAGAATTGGCTGATTTGGTTGCAATCTTTTGAGATTTACATCTATTTATTTTTATTAAACCACCTATCGTTTACATTCCTTTTACTGCGTAGTGGTGCACTGCTTTCTGTATGAAGATCCAAGTGAAAAACACTAAGGTTTGAGGTCGCAAACATCTTAAAAATGTGAAAACGCTCTGGCGGTTGTGTCAGTCTGCACGGCTTCACGCCTGTCACTGTCTGCCTGTAATCAAGAGTGCACATCAACACAGACGAAGCTTTTATCTACCTCTGACCCTGCTCTGTTTTATATATATATATATACAAATATATATATATTCTTTCTCTCTGCACCGCTCTAAATATGCCCAATCAAATAATGTGTTTGGAATAATTAACCCCAGAGCCCCCATTGGTTCTAATTGGCACCTATTAGAGGTGGGATGGGGGGGTGTGAGAGGTGGGAGCTCTATGATTTCTTGATAAACGCCGAGGAGACGGAGCTGCACTGGCAGCAGTGGTGGGCGGAGGTTTGATTGGTAAGCAAAGCGCGGGAGCGATGCATACCGGGGGTAACCAACATTTAATTATCAATGAGGTTTTTGCAACACTTTAGAGAGGCCCCGGGCACCGTTTCCTTCAGTAGTAGTAATGGGCTCTTTTTAATGGAACTTGTGTTAAACACGGAGCTGCCACTGCAAAGCTTTGGCGTTCAGCCCCGGCTCTTAGTTGTGGCTGCTTTCATTTAGGTGACTACAGAAAGAAGACAAAGCGCGGTTCGGGTTGAACACCGGCCCGTGGGGGGAGTTAAAACGGTGGGCTGGGGGTGGAGGGCCGGGGGTGTCAATCAATACAGCCTGCATTTCAATGGTTTTCACAATTTTTAGGGAACTCGTTACTTTTTACGAGCTGCATTCGATAATAGCATGCTCTTACTGTAAATATATGTTGTTTTTTTAATGATGGCCATAATTTAACTACTTCCATGTTTTGTTTTGTTTTTTTTACTGGTAAGCCGCAGCAGTGGGACCGCAGTGTTTTAAATGATGTGCGGTTGAACGCGACTCTAATGTCAAACGTCACCAGCTGTCACCACAGTCATTAATGTGGTTTCTCAGGAAGACCAGTGTGAACTTTATATGATCCATCCCTGCTTTTTGTTGTTGTTGTTGTTGTTTGTTTGTTTGTTTTACCAAACGGACTTTGCTCTATTCTGTCTTTGACTCATATATTTATGCCACAATGTTAAAAATGTTAAAACAGTATTTTGTTTAACCTTAAATTTAAAGACTGTAAAAGAAGATTTTAAGCACTTGTTGACTTGCGCGCATAACTCTGGATTTGTTATGATGCTAATGGCTACTTTGAGATATAGCAAGGCTAAAGTCCTAAAATCTCTAAAACCTCCTGCACTATTTTCTGAACCTCTGAAAGTGTAGTCACTACTCCTATGTTGTTGTTTTTTGTCCAACTGTAGTCAAATATTGTTTGTATGAAAAATGGAGTTTGGAGGTGGTGCGACAGCAATTATCTTCCTGTGTGAAACATACTGAGAACAGAACACATGAAGCGCTTCTGATCGGATTAAGTAATATGACAGAAAAGCAATATAGTCAAACATAAGTGTTTAAGTGAACACAACTTTAGCATTTTTAAAAAGATGTACTTCTCCGTTGGCTAAATGTTCTGACCAGAAAAGCACTTTCCGCTCTCATGTATGTTTCACACAGAAAGATCATACAGTATCTCAAACAGCCTCCACTTTTCAGGTTAATGATCCTTCATTTCTGTGTAAATAATTGCCCGTTTCAAATGTGACCAAGGTTTAAAGGTTAAGAAAAAGAAAAGTGTTTGCATGACAACCCCATGACATTTTTTAAACTGTAGTTGTTCTAAGACAATAAGGAGTCCACTTTGGTTTTGGCCGCTCTTGGAGTAGCCCTTACATTCAGTGTACATAAGCAACTAATCTGGATTTAGACTAAATGTAGATGAAAGGGGGAGTTATCTAATGTAGGTAAGATGTCAACTTCTCTCAGTGGTTCTGAATTGCTATGTGTATGTTTCCAGAAAGGCAAAAAACAGTGGTTTCTGTCATGACAGGTTTGCTGTCTTCCATGTTTTTTGGGTTTTTTTTCTTTATTAATTGCATGTTTCAAACCCTTTTTTAACTGTTTCTTATTCAATCCACACGAATGATTCAGCAAATCAAACTACAAAGTCTTTCCAATTTACTTTTTTGTGGTTACTTGCAATTACCGAAACAATGGATGCAAGTGAAATGAGCAAAGACGCATTCGGAGCTAATTCATACTTGCCCTTACGTTGCACCTAATTGCAAGAACTTTTCTTAATAATTGAATCATCAGCTACACTTTAAAGCCATATCTGAAGAAAGATTTTTAAGGTCAGGTTTATTCATGTATGACTTTGGCTGTGATTTTCTTTTCTTCTTCTTTTTGGGAAAGGCTGTGGCCTTCCATCCAAGGCCTCAGGCCTTTCCTTTCATTCCACTAGCACTTGCATTGGGACCAGCGCTGGGGTAAAGGGGCTTGAGGCAGAGCCAAGCCCAAGTTTGACCCAGTTTCAGGGAGGGGGCTTCCTCATAGCAGACGGCTGGAAGTCTCAGGGTAACCCTCCGTCAACACCGGCTCCTGTAATGTGGCCTAGCATGTGCCAATCAAAGCCGCCGCGATGACAAGCTCGCGATGACACGGCCATCGTCCACTCTTCTCTCTTTGCTGCCTGGACATCTCAAAGGCGAGCAAACATGCCAGTGATTATGGCATTTCAGTGTCAAGTGGCATGTTGAGTTTGGCCAAAAAGCTCGAGATTGACAACCGGACAGACACGACGTTTGTGAGCGCTCGAAAAGTTTATTGGGGAAGGATTGAGGGTTTTGGCACACGGGTGTTGTAGAGACAACCCATCACATCACATTTACACCTTTTAAAAGCTTTTTAAACAAACCATGAAACAAAACGTTTCGTTCTTTTTTCTTTTCCAGCTACTGTCGGCTCGACATCTTTAATCAACAAAATACTCCAAGAGAAGTTTGGGTAAACATTGACAGAGAATGTGTGTGTTTTGAGGTTTTATATATATATATATATATATATATATATATTTTTTTTTTTTTTTTTTTTTTTATAAGGTCTTTCACATTTCGCAGCTGTCAGGAGGGACTCCTCTTGTTTTTGGACACTCACACAAGTGCAATGGCAGTGAGAGGCAAAGAGAGATACTCTGTGAGAGAAAGGGCGGGGAGGGAGGATCAGCACATCTGACAATCCACTGGCATGAAAGTGAGCCCCTCAAGCGCACAAATTCAGAGAGAAAATTACAGTTTTGTGCGTTTGTGTCAATATGCATGTCAAAAGGTAATTGGGAAATTGTTCTGCAATGTCAAGTCCTGTTGGCAGTGTTTAGCCTGTGGTAAGATCAAAACCATTTCCTCACAGGGCTCCGAGAGGCCAAAACCAAGCTCCCCTAACTCTCGCCGCCGTCCAAGACTCTGCTTTGAGCTAATAGCGGAGCTGTTTATCGTGAAGTTATTACGTTATTATCAGCTGCGCGCAGGATCTGCTGGAAATGACAGAAAACTTAATTGAACCTCTGCCCTGTCATGACCGTTTTCTTCCTGCTAGAATTTTTTATCTTATTTTTTTTACGAGGCCCAAAGCATCAACTGCTGACATCATCCGTGGTGAGCTATCAAAGCAAAGCTGCTTACAAAACGAGGAGTGACTGATCAGGGAGTTCCTCATATCATCACATGTCATGTCTTCAAATACAGGGAAATAGGGGGGGAATCCACAAAAGCAAGGCTGTATTGTTGCTAAGCAATGCAATAAGGATCGAAAAGATTTGAGAAGATTCCTCAGATTTGAGAAACTGTCCTAAAATACGTATAAACATTTTGCAGAGCTTTGGAAAGTCCAAAAGCGTTTAAACCAAAGGGGACGAGATAGTTCACTTTTTTTCTCCTTTTCTTAATATTTACATTTTTACTTCCATTATTAGTGTCGTACTACGTCATGAGGGGTTACCATCGAGTTCAATTCCACTGCTTAAAGTTACAACCTTGTTAACTTTTCAAATTAAAGAAAAGAAAAGAATTCATCTGCAAATATTATATAATCAATAAAAGAGACAGGCGAAGGATGTTTTCGGAAGTTCAATGCCTAAGAAGTTGTTGTTGTTTTTTTTTTTTTTTAATTATCTTTAAATCTATCATTATTTTAATAATTATTTGAGCTCTATATTTGTTTTCATTATTAAAGATACTCCCTGTTAGAATAGTCATTTAATAAAAATGTGCATTCTGGTTGATTGCACCACGATAACAATAATAAATAATAAAATAATAAAATGCTCGAGAAATATTGGAAAGTAAAAGTTTCTAACATAGTATGTTCCGAATTCGATTGCAGCATACTTTATATTTCTATTAAAGTGACAGGTTTTGTTTTGGTTTTTTTGTTGTTGTTTTCGGTTATTATTTATTATTATTATTATTATTATTATTATTATTATTGATTCACTTGCAAATAATACATGTTGGACAAAAATGCTTCCCAAACTGAGCTGTAACTAACAAGGTAAAATAGACTGAGAAGGAAGAAAGGAGCAAGAGAAAGAGAGAGAGAGAGAGAGGCGGGGGGTATATACCAATGGTTAAAGGGCCGAGCCAGTGAGTTGATTAGGTTCGGGAGAGAGAGAAGCTGCTGCGGCTTTCTTCGCGCACAGACACAGTATAAGTCCTTTATCATGGGGAGGCACCGGCGTGGCCCCGAGCTATTGCTGGCCTGGAGCAAAGTACCAGGGAGAAGAGGGGAGGGGGGCGGTCTGTCATCAAACTTCATAATAACGCTTGGGGTTTGCCACAGCTGCGCGGTGACCCTTTTTATTTTGCTGTGATGGAACAGATAGCTCACTATGAAATAGTGTGAAATTATCATGTCTATTAATTCGGTCAGACATCCACGACTCTCCGCTGCCTTCCCCGCCGCCGCCGCCATCACCCACCTCTGTGCCTCTTTCTATCTTACGCCATCCTCTTTTTCTTTTTCTTTTCTTTTTTTTGTCGGGAAAACAAATGTTTCATTTTCCAACGGCGATTGTTCAGCGCTGATTCACAGGAAATAAAGCAAAGACTCCCTGTACATTTTTATCCCCTCCTTCTGCTTTGTGTGCGTGAACCCGGGCATCACCAGAGGCGATGCTTCACAAACGGTTTATGCATCTACACATTTTGTATAGTTTGCATGACTTCAAAAGTTTAGAAACAATAAGAGTAGTGTTATATAGGAAATTTTCAACGAAAGTTAGTTGTAATTTGCAGGAAATGCTTATCAGAGGGCAGTACAGAGTACAGTCATTGTTAAGCCTTCCTATATCGTAAGCTGGCTGCCACAATAGCAAACACAGAAAGGCATTCTTTAAAATACATAAATAAAATAAAATAAAATAAAATAAAAAAATCTGGTTTGATAAAAGGGGGTCTGGGGCCTGACGCACAGACACAGACGCACACAGAAAGAGAGTGGCAGAGCTGATTGAAATGGCGTGTGCCTGGCTGACGGGAGCCAGTGAGGGACAAAGCCCCTGCGAAGCCACGGCCACTCGAGCAATTATTCCTCCACGCTGCATTTGGATTAGTGCAATGGAAAGAAGCATATGTTTGGCCCGGGGCGACACTCCCCCCCTGGCTGACTGCAGAGGATGCAGGGAGAGACGGAAAGAGAGAGAGAGAGAGCAGGGAGGAAGAATGACTAAAACCAGAATATAAACTGCATTAACCGAGTGAGGAAACATTAACACAAATTTAATCCGCTCATTATTCATATATTTGGAGGATGCAAATGGTCGTTTTTTGTGTGTGTGTGTATTTTTTTTATTATTATTATTTTTATTTCTCAGTCCTCGGGGCTTGCTTAGTGACGGGACGGCAATTCCCGATGACAGCGAGGAACTGTTAACAAAAGGTTCAAAGCGGGCAAAATAGACTTTAGAATATTTGCAAAGCACCTATTCTATCGACAATCTTGCAAAAACTTAAAATGAACGAACCCTCTCGCTTAAAATAATAATAATAATCCAATTGAAGTCGAATTGTCGAGCTCCTGTGTGCCTATCAGAAGTTCCTTTGTTTATTCAAAGCCACTTAATGTTTTCGAATCGATTACCTAATGTCTCAAGTAATCAAGGCCGATTTGGTGAAGTCGTTGACCTCTCGTCGCTTCAGAGTCCTGGCCCTCAGAGTGGGCAGAGGGGGCCCTCGTTGTGTAAGGAGGGAGGGGGAGGGCCAAATGACGGCTGATGTCAGAGTTGAGGACAATTATCCATTTTGCGCTCCATTGAAAACTTTAAAGTCTCATAATTCGATTGCACCAATAGCCGTATCAAATGTCATTTAGAGGAAGCCAGAGTCTTGTCCAAGCCACTTATTGTTAAGCCGACACTTTGGGGGGGGGGGGTTGGAGAAAACGAAGTGAGGAGCTCCACTTATTGATAAAGCACACTGTCAGAATTTAACCAATGAAATGTGCGCAATAGTTTCTACTTTTTTTTTTTTTTTTTTTTTTTTTTTTTACTTGGGTCGATAGTTTTATTTATTTTGTGAGCGGAAAACATGGAAGTTTAGCAAGTTTAACATGACAATTAAATAAACTAGTGGAATTTAAACAGATTTTTTTTTTTTTTTAAATGCTTCCTAGTTAATAACTGAGGACATTTTGCTCAGGTGATTTTGCCCTCTGATGTAAAATGATCACCCGACCAAAAGCTGTGTTTGAGTAGAAGAAATGTAAAAGATAACCAGCTCCCAAAACAGCAGCATGCATTAAATTACATTCATGACAGTGACAAGAGGTTTTGGTTTTGTTTGTTGTTGTTGTTGTTGTTGTTTTGGTTTTGTGTTTTTCAGGAAAATTAAAAATAAAATATTTCCGATGTTTCACAAATCAACTTTTTTTTTTTTTTTTATCCAACTAAATGTGTTAAACTGCTCTGAAGCTGTTATATATTTTTTTAAATGAAATATCAAACTGTGTTTGAAATGATCCATGCTAAGTGGGGGTTTTTTAACAGGTACAGGTAAGCCCAAGCAGAATGTTTGGATTTTGGTCTAAAGCTACAGAACTGCTTTCCAGATTCCTTTAAAACTGTGAAATAGCCCTTTATCTTCGCTCCAATTGAAAGCAGAAGCAGATCCTAACTTAAGCTTTTGTTTTAGCTAAAGGCTACCAAGTCGTTTCATTCTCATAGTACTTGCAAGTAGTTCTTATTTTGTCGGTCAACTTGTCTTTTTCTCCCAAGTACCCAAAACCCGGCCAGATACTCCATTTAAAGGAGATGAAGGAAACTTTCCTCCTTTGTCAAAGTTTGAAGCACTTTCACTTCCACGTCTTGGACTAAAACAGCAACGTTTCAGTCGTGCATATTTTATTAATAAAATGTGTGGGATTTTGAAATAGAGAGATCTCGTCCCATAATACACTGCTCAAAAAAATAAAGGGAACACTCAAATAACACATCCTAGATCTGAATGAAAGAAATATTCTCATTGAATACTTTGTTCTGTACAAAGTTCCATTTGCACAACAGCAGGTGAAATTGATTGTCAATCAGTGTTGCTTTCTAAGTGGACAGTTTGATTTCACAGAAGTTTGATTTACTTGGAGTTATATTGTGTTGTTTAAGTGTTCCCTTTAATTTTTGAGCAGTATATATCCCTACACCTCTACAATTAACACAGTAGGCATTGAACACTATTGAAGATTGTTCCTACAAGGTGGAAAGCAAACATTTTCTCTGACATCAGCAGCTGAGATAAGAGATTAGTTGGCATAGACTGAAAGGGTGATGATACTTGTTAGCAATATCTCTTTGCTATACAAAGATATATATATATATATATATATATATATATATATATATATATATATATATATATATATATATATATATATATCTTTGCTATAACCCCTTATAGTCCATACATACATAGTCTTGTACATCTGTAAATAAATATTTATATCTCGTAGAGCACTTCTGGATAGATGCAAACTACATCTCGTTGCTTGTACTTGTGACAGTGCAATGACAATAAAGTTGAATTCTATTCTATTCTATTCTAGCAAGTTTGACTTTAGCGTTGGAGCGAACACTAAACTGGGTAAAGCTGGGCAAAAACTCAGATTTGTCTCTGTTTCTTCATCAAAATATGACATATTACAACTGCTGTTTACATTTTTGCATTGTGAACATCAACACCAGTGGACTGAAGTAAAGTTAGTTAATTTCTAATTAAAGAGTTTAGGTGCAATTTGTTATAATAAGAAAAACGCTAATTTTATTAGAATTTAACCATGAGAGATTTTTTATTTTTTTTTTTTGTTACAACCTTTTACATTCATTAAGATGCAATAAATTAGACAACTAAAAGTGTGCGGACTCCTCAACAGGTTTTGTATAAAGCACTATTAATAAACCGACCATCTGTTTGCTGTTATCTTAGACTTTGGCCCCCATCTTAGTGTTTCTCGAACATCAACATGTTTAGTCCGCCAGAAGCCTCTATCAAAACATATCTGCTCCGTCAATAAGGAGAAACTTTCCAACACTGCGTGGACGCTAATCCCCACCTAAAGCAAACTTTTCTCCTCGTCCGAAAGCACCGTGCAATAAAAGAAATCACCCGACAATCCCTTAAATCTCCTTCACCCTCAGATCCCCCACCCTCCCCCTTTTTCTTTCTTTTTGCTTAAATGTCAGGGGGAAAAAAAAGAAAAAAGACAGCAGGGCTTGAGTCAGATTCCAACATGGTGTCTCTGTGAGTGAAAGTGAACAGATCTGGGCCTTGCTGGACTGTTTGCCCTGTGCCTCCCAGTTCAGCTCCAAAAGCACTGCCTTAAACGTGGCCAAGGCTGCAGACTGACTGGATGCAGCGATGTTGCTACGGGGCTAATTAGGTTCCCTTCGACTACCAGTGATCTCAGCAGTATCAGCTAAACACTTCCTGACCACAGACATTCCTCCCGTGATGTGGAAAGTGGATGGGACACGTTTGATTAAGGAAGCTTTGACATGCAGCTGGTTTTTTCTCGGACGAAAGGTTGTGTAGCTGTGCCAGACAGGCGCTGATCAAATGGCCGTGGGAAAAAAAATAAATATGTGAAGCAGTAGAGCATGGCTAATTCCTTTCTGCTCTTTGAGCCAATCATAAGTGCTGGTTTTTTTATTAATCAAAGCAAAAAATTAAAAATGCAGATAAAAGTACAGAATGCCCCTTGATACAATAAACAGCATAAGTCAAATGAGTCCACTAGTCCTTCTTTACCTGAAATATAACACAGACCTGGCCTGAGACATGAGCAAACTTTGCATTGCTTAGGGCCCTTACACATGATCCCTGAAGAGAGCTTCCATGTGGTGTGTGTCTTTGTCAGAACTGTGATAACAATGCCTGCATCTTGTAACTGTTTGTAAGTAAACCAAAGATTGATAATCCTTTTTTTTTTTTTTCCCCCACCCCCAGTGCTTGTGAACGAAATGTTCAACTTTGCTTCTGCCGAGTCTCTAATAACGCTGTGTTCAATTAGTCTCGGATGCTGGAGCCCGGACCTAGAAATGTCATCTAAGTTCAGCATGTTTGCAAGCTGCAAAACCAGTTGGATCTGCTTAGTGTTGTGGTGCAAACTACGATTTGCATTGTAAGACAATACTTATTTGCTTATTATACTTTTAAATGTTAAAGGTTGCATTTCGTCACCCCCCCCCCCCCCCCCCACCCCCCAAAAAAAGAATAAAATAAGAATAAATGGTTCATAACTGCAGATTTCACTATGGCAGCCATTTTGGACACTGAACTCTGACCTGCTCAGAAATCTCTGACCTTCCTAGTCAGCATTCCAAACTTCAGGCAGCTTTAGTGTTGTATTTCTGACTTCTGAGAACAAAAACAATGTGCCATGACTGGAATAGGCAGGACATGAAGATGGCCCCCTTAAAGAAAATTTGCTCAGGGCCTTTATATAACTTTGGTCCGGCTCTGGAAATATGTAGGGAGATGGGGGAGGGGGGGAGTATGAATAGATACTTTTTTCTCCTCATCACAACCCTTGATGTATTTAGCTCCAAATATCCTCCAGAACATTTGATAACAACAGGCCTCACACTTATTAATTACTATGCAGGAATCAGCTGTAATTGCTTTAGTTGAGACAAGCAGCGGGTATGGATTGAATTATCCATATTCAGCTGGGTATTGCTGACTGGCTCTTCAAATTTCAGATCCCGCTTCTTTTGCAAATGACTTTTGCTGTGAGTCATTATTTCTTTAAGAAAAGGAAAGAGGGTTGGGTTTTTTGGGGGGGTGGGGGGGGGGGTGCAGTTCTACCTGTTTGAGATCAACTTAGGGGAAAATTGCAATTTTGCTCTTTTGGTTGGAATCAGCGTAAACAAAATGGCAACAACAACAACAAAATAACAACAAAGTGTGTGTGTGTGTGTGGGGGGGGGGGGGGGGGGGGTTGGATAGCATGCATTAACAAGAGCCTCACAATTGCAGACACACACTAATAATGCGCACAAACAGCGGCCATTGTCACAGGATGGAAGTATTTCTAATGCGTTTGTTTCACCCTCAAAAACCTGTTTTCTTCAACCCCGATAAATTTATTAAGCAACATTAGCATTAATGACACACTCTTCCGTTGCCCTATAATACAAATGAGTGCAGCTTTTAATACGATTGCAACCCCCCCCACCACCACCACACACACATACACACACACGCATACACCCAACCCCACCCAACAACCACCTTTAAAGTGACTATTTATGCCCCTCACATCCACCATAGCAGCAGTGCAGTCTCTACCCCCCACACCCCCACCACCACCACCACCCTCTTTTATGAGTGAGCTATTGTGCCTGAGGACAGGATCCCACACACAATCTGAGGACTGAGCCAACAAAAACAGGCCCTGACAGACAATGCCGCGCTTCACCTGCTGCGGCACTGCGCATCGCAATTATGCCAAGGACATGTACAGTTAGGCTTCAGTCACTCTCTGCCTGCCTCAGAATTAAACCCAAACCAGATAATAAATACAGCCGCTGAGAAGAAGAAGAAGAAAGGGAGATTGGGGGGTGGGGGGCTCAGAGTTGCAGTGGCTTCAACTGCATGGTTGGCAGACAGTGAAATAGATGGGGAGGGGAGGAAGAGGATGGGGGGTTACAATGCTAGGATGCACGTTATCATCAGACGAGACTGATTCCGATCCATCAATATACTCAGACTCCAAAATGTTATGCAATGGCCCGTTTTCTGCACCAGCAAATAAAAATAAATAAATGGGGGGGGGGGGGAGGCCAATACCCGCAACAGGACCTCCGTGAGGCGACCACGAAATTCCAACTAAGCACCAGTTTACAGCGCAACACTGAGCGCTGATTGTTCATTGATTACACCGAGAGGCAAACAGCATAACAAATATTTGATGCGCGTCTTTGAATAAGGTTCCCGCACCAAAAAAAAAAAAACAGAAAAGAAAAGAAAAGAAAAAATAGCCTGCAACGACTAAACACCGCACACCAGGCCTGCGCACATCTCAGGGGGTTCTAGCTGGAGGGGTGGCGCTGCGCACTTCAGACGCGAATTTGCGCGACCCCCGTTCGTTTGAAGTGCGATATTTCGGCCCGCGAAAGATCCGCACTGCTCTGAACGGAGGGAGTTTTTTTTTTTTTCTTCGTCGTCTCCTTCTTCTTTTATTATACTTAAGGGAAACAATGAGTTCAGCTTCTTATTGCACGGAGCAATCGTCAGGGGAGGTTTAAACTCAATTACTTTAGTCGTTCAGAGTGAGAAAAGAAAAGAAAAAAAAAATGAGAAAGAAAACAAAAAAAAATCGAGGCTGTAAATAATAATAATAATAATAATAATAATGTTTTGAAAAACGATTAAAAAAATCGAGATGAAGCGTATCAAATATTTATTTTTTTCTGGGCAACAAAGGACTATAATACATTGACAGGCATAGGAACTATTGCCAGCACATGTCTATACAATACAGCTAAAACCGCCTCCAATTTTGGACATAATCGGACATATAACAAGATAGCAGGTGGTCCCAAGAAATAATAAAAGAAAAATGTTTCTGAATGTCTTTTGGAACACTGGGGGTGGGCGGGGAGGAGGAGGAGGAAAAAGACAATATTCAATTTATTGCTTTTATGGTGCTTCAATAAGAGAACAAGAGGTGAAACGTATTCTGATTGGCACAACACATAGAAGCTTGTATAAAAACGCAAATTAGACACACAAAATAAAGATTTTTTTTTTCTTCTTTCCTCGGGGTCAAATAAAAAAAAAAACAGAAGAAGAAGAAGAAGAACTGAATAGGTTGATATATATTGAGAGAAATTGGAAGTTTATTTCTATTAAAATTTGTTCACTTGCTTCAGTGTCACCTCAACATGCTACAAGAGGGCTGAAATTGAAATATCCCAGAGAAATAAAATAATAATAATAATTAATAATAATAATAATAATAAAAAATTACCCCAAAACTTCTGTTTTTCTAGAACCATAAAATCACATGAAGAACTAACCGAATATTCAAAACCCACTAAAACAGGAGGCACCAGATAAATAAAAAAAAAAGAAGTTGCAACAGACGCACCATATTTACAATTCCCATTAAATTACACATAAATAAATATATACATACATAAACACCGATTCCCTTATATAACCGCGAATCGTGTTGAAATTCAAAACAAACAAACAAAAAAAAATAGTTCAAGTTGGTCGCTCGGAGAAAGAGAGAAAGAGAGAAAGAGAGGGGAGTCTACAACTGAAGTCATGACATGGAGAGCTGTGGATTTTCTCTTTGCCTTTTCAAGTTTATTATTCACAATACTGATAAGAATTCATCCTCTTTTAGCTTCGTTTTTATTTTGTTGTTGTTTTTTTTTTTTTTCCTCTCTCGTCACAATCGTAAAAGTGAAATATAGAGAAGGGGTCGCTGGATTTCAGTCCATTCGTTGCAGCTCATAAAAAAATAAAATAAAATAAAAAAAACCAGGAGGGGTGGTGGTACATAAAAAGTCTTCTGGCTGAGGCAGCCCACCTTTCCCCTCGCCCTGGAGCTGTTCCTCTGCAGCTTCTTTTCCTCTTTTCGTATTTTTTTTTTCTTCGTTTTTTTTTTTTTTGTCTTTTTTCTTTTTTTTTTTTTTTTAAATAACGTTTCATATCGTCCAGGTGTTGGAAGAAGAAGAAGAAGAAGGAGGAGGAGGAGGAGGAGGAGGAGGAGGAAGAGGAGGAAGAGGAGAAGAAGATTCTTTGCGTCGCTTCCCGTTTGAATCCAAAGTGGGATGTAAAAACAAGAGACATGTAAAATCGGCGCAAGATCAGATCAGGAAGTGGCACGTTTAACTTTATCAATAATATTTATAAGGTATTTATAATATTTATATTGGATGGTTAGGGGGCGGGGCGAGGGGAGACTGTGTAGGTCGGTGCAGATGAAGGGCCCCTGGCATTTTGGCCCCCTCGGGCAGAAAGGTGAGGTGAAGAGGAAACATCACTTTCTGTGCTTCTCATCTTTGTCCCCGCCTTTGGAGCCGTTATCTGAGTGACTGTTGGGGTTGTTGTTGAGGTACATTTTGTCCATGGCTTTAATGGCCTCGGTCAGATAGTTCTGGAGGGCCGTGACAGCCGCGCACAGCGCCGGGGTCCCGAAACCGTGCGAAATGAGACTAAAGTGGGTCAAACAGCTTTGGATTCCCGGTTCGAGGATGGGCTGCGGCCGGGAGTTCCCCAGGGGCGAGCGGTCTTGGGACAGCAGGTCTGTGAACTCTTTGCAAACTTGCCTTGAACACAAAAACAAAACAAAAAAAGAACAACAGAGAACATAGAACGAGGGTTAGTGAACAAGTCGTGCAGTATTAAGGTATCCTGAGAAAATACATAGATAAATCATAGAGGGCTCACTTTAAAAGTAACCAGCCCTGCGGTTTTAAATCGCGAATTTGCTCGAGGCTAGATACTCTGACTTGAGCTGCCTTAATTAATTTATTCCGTTACAATTTCATACGAATGGAAAGACGCAGTATTTAATCAGATCTTATCTTATTTATTCATCTTGCCGTTGCCAAACTTTAAGATAGACATAAAAAGTAAAAAAAAAAAAAATCCTTCGAAATATGAATCCATCGAATTTTATATATATATATATATATATATATATATATATATATATATATATATGTATGTATAGCAACATTTTTTCCCCAAAGCGTAATAAATGAGGCTCTATAGCGCAGATTTCAGATTCTCCGCCCCATATGACATTGGCAGCCTATCTTAACAACACTTTCAGGTCCCAGCGATAAGCTGTTATGGCTGACAGCTGTTTGATTATGGCAGCCCATCATCTGTATTAAATGCTGGCCTCTGCTGCTCTGAGCCTTGAAAGGAGTCCTCCTCCACTGAACGCATAGTAAACAGCAATGGCACAGCGCGCTGCGTAAATACAATGCTACAAGTTGACGTGTGGAAGACTCGGTAGGCTGTGTGGAGATTATTCCTAATCCGTAGTCAGTAATCAAAGCATGATCAAAACTGGAATAAAATAAAGTCATCATAAAAAAAAAAAGAATAGTCGCCATAAAGCATTTTAAATGAATTATCAATTTGCTAGCTTGCCACTAGTCTGTTATTGTACCTGGTGCGTTTAAAAAAAAACAACAAAAAAAAAACAGCACACATAAACATCAAACAACGCGAAGCGGGCGTTTTATTAGCTTTCCGAGCAAGTGTGTGCGCATGCAGGCTGCCAAAAGAACAAGCAGCTATAGGCCACACATTGGGCACAGACTGACACAGTGAAGCGGGCGATGATAACACTTACTTCGTGGCTAACAGCATGTTTTTTCTTTGGACTTGTTCGTTTGGGTCGGAATGCTGACGGTTTACATATTCAGCTACTGCCTTGGCTGGAAACTCAGTCTCGCACACATAACCAAAGTCCCTGGCAAGATGCACCGCTTCGCCTGCGAGGAAAGGAAAAGGGGAGAGAGGAAAAAAAAAACACACACACAACAACGTGAGGTTGAGAGGATGTTTTTTTTTTGTTTGTTTTTTTGTTTGTTTCATAGAAATATGGTCACATCAAATACTGAGAGGTTTGGAGGATTAATCTGATCTCAATTGCTGAGCGCCCGTTGTGTTTATGCGTAAAGACAGCGGGGTTATGGCACCTGCGCATTCCCGACAACACTGCTAATGATAACAACAATAAACGCCCGGAAATAACATCGAAGCAACCCCGGGCGGCTATCATTCCAGGTCAAATTCCTCAGGAGGAGAAAACTAAGTGGATATGAAATATAGACGGACCGCCATGCTTAGCACCATGTCATTGATTACCAATGCCTACACATTACTGAAAGGCCCTGCTCATGCATCTGGAGGCTTTTTTTTCTCCTAATGCCTAAATCTCAAGTAGCTATTAGTAACTGTCGATGTCATCCCGTCCTCACTTCTTGATAGTTAATGTTGTTGATTTTTTGTTGCCCCCCTCCCTCCCCCAACCCACACAGAAAAATCTTCGTTTTTAATCGACTAGAGCAGTTGATCTTTACAACCCGGAAGAACGCAGGCGCCAAGTAAGCATTGCAAACATAGCCCAACTGTAGACTGTTTTCCATAAAATGGAGCGATCATGAACAATGACAAAACAAAACATCCCCAGTTTGTCACCCAACTCTCATTGCTCACCTTCCCTGCAGGGCTAATAGAGATACTATAGCAGGGGCGCATCCAGATATTTAAAGGTGTGTCCAGACAGGAATTAGGGAATTAGGGGGTCCTATCCATTTGGCATGGCACAACAGCACCAAAAGACTTTCTGGAATTATGTGAATTTTGTTAAGCTGAAGGAAATGGCCAGATTTTTATTGGTTTGCTTTGTTGTTGTTGTTTTTTTTCATTAGCAGATCTGACCGTTCCTACGAATTAAAATCCTTATTTTAGGATGCCACAGAAAGTGCCAGGATGACCATATTTTTTCCTTATGAGGCTTGGTAGCGCTGCAGCTTTTGTTAATGTGCACTTCCGGGAAGCTTGCTGAAATAAGAGTGCTGCTGATGTCCATTATTTTCGAGACACAAAAACCGCGCAGAATAGAAAGCTCAACTAAATAATCCGCTAAGATCACCTGGTGACAGTCCCCGTGTTGCCATATGTGACACCACAAAAAAAGAAGTAGAATTATGCCCAACATGCTCTTAAAAAACGAAAAACAAATTTTTGAGGGGGCGGGGAAGTGTTGATTGTATGTCTTTGTGTTACTCTGTAGCTCAAATTTAAAACAGAAGGACATGCAGACACGCATCAATAACACTTTCTGCTTTAAGTAAGAGCAATTGGGACAGGCCGCCCAATTTTGTTTGGATTCTCTGAGGTAGTACCAGCACACAGAGGTGTGTTCAGTTTTTCAGCAATGTGTCCACCATAAAATAAAAATTTAGAATATATATATATATATATATATATATATATATATATATATATATATATATATATATATATATATATATATATAAAGTGGGGTGGCTAGAGATTACCCCGGTCCTCCCCCTCCTTGATAGCGTCACTGTACAGGAACAAATTTCTGCGAAACCAGCCGAATATTGCATTTACTCCTGGTCTGCAACAATGATTAACTGGTTTAGGCCCAGTGAACCATCGCGGGTTTCAACACACCTTTTAGGAAACCAGCAACACACCAAAATACCACCGCACTGAATTAATAAGGCTCAACTCTGCGAGCGGAATGGATTTATCCAGTCGCGTAAAAAGGCATCTCTTTCGCTCGCCATAATTGCCTAATTTATTCTTTAATAGGCCCCCAAAACATACAGCCTCCAATAGGTCAGCGCGTGCGGCGCCATTTTGCATGCAATACAAATCTTCACCGAAGAAAACATAAAATAATAATAATAATAATAATAATAATACAAACGCATGGGGAAGCTATTAATAATAATAATCTGCCCCGGCATCCACTCCTATATACCCAGACTGTATTAACGTTTGAAGCAACGCAGGGTTGGTAAATCAATCGACTTCTCATCCATGAGGTGAAAGAGCCTCAGCAGTGCCTAATAAACAAGCAGCACTCAATAATTAACTGGACTTCAACACAAATTAATCCAGTGGATAAACTAGGCCAGGCGTGGACCTGCGAGCGCGCTCCAGGAAGCGAAGGGCCAACGCTGCACAGCCACTAGAATCACCAGCACCATTCACTCTGCGCTGCGTGCATTTGTGGGGGTCTCTTTCACTCTTCACACACACACACACACACGCACACACACATCCTTCATGCTTTATTACTTGCGAGGCAAAGTCGGTCCACATTACACGGATGAGCGCATATGCTGATTTCCAACACAGAGAAAGAGAGAGAGAGAGAGAGAGAGAGAGAAAGAGAGAGAGAGAGAGAGAGAGAGAGAGAGAGAGAGAGGAGGTAGGAATAGAAAAAAGTATTTTTTTTTCTCCCTTTTTAAAAGTACTTGATATCGCGGGAGCAACAATAATAATAATAATAATAATAATAATAATAATAATAATAATAATAATAATAATAATGAACGTGATTTGCGGACAGTGGACTTACCTTCGACTAGTGACGTCAGCAAGGTGACGTTGGCAGCTTTACGTCTGCCTGCAGGTAGATTCAAACCGATTTTATCCAACTTCTCCCTTAAGGATCTACCTCCGTTCTTAGACTTGGCCCTGTGGCATTAAAACAGAACAGATTACTTGATTTGAAGTGTGCATGGTGAGCACACACACACACACACACATACCCGCACCCACACACGCACACACACACACCCACACACATACAAATTAAGATTAATACAGACGAGAAGACATATTTTAGGGTATAAAAAAAGCTACACTGCCCAATAAACACAACATCGTTTCATCACGTCGTTGCTGTTTTAATTTGAGAGCTCCGATGCAAAACAATAAATAACGCCCAAAGAGCCTCATCAATACAGAGCAAAATGAACAAATAAAGTCCTGCTTAATAGGCAGCGCTATTACTGGCTGCGTGTCTGCAGCACTTCAGTAGACAGTTCACCAGAGACCAATGTTTTCATGTGTAATGCCTTCACTGGGCCTACAGAGCAGGGGCTTGAAACAGACTAGGCCTACATTAATTTGAGAGAGAGAGAGAGAGCGCTAAGGGAAGTTAATATGGAATTTAACAGACCCCTCCTGCTTTAAATGCAGGAGCTAGGTGTCATGGTTGGTCGATTTTAATTATTCTTGGTACAGAGGAGGGAGAGCGCGCAAGAGAGCGAGAGAGAGAACTGGAGTAGAGGGAGAGCGCACAAACGCGCACACAGGTAGAGACAGGGTAAGGAGAAAGAGAGAGGGGAGAGATTTTTAACACTTTCTTTCTTTCTTCCTTTTTTTTTTTTTTTTTTTTTGCACACAAACTCACCTTCTCAGCACCCCGCCCAGCAGAGAGGCGTTGAGGCATTCGGGTGGCGAGAGGCGTCTCTGCACCTCAGCCACCGTGACCTTGTACTTTGAAGTGGAGCTGAGGAGGGACAGGCGACCCGGAACCGAGCAGAACACCTCGTTCGGGTTGACCACTCCTCCGAAAAGACCGTCTTTATTTACGGGGATGGCGGAGACGCTGTTGTTCTTGGATAAAGACACGGGACCTGTAGCCAGGGGAAGGGAGAGGTGGGCAAGGGGGGAGGGATGGATGGATGGATGGATGGATGGATGGATGGAGAGTAGAGAGGTGGGGAGGAAGGGGTGAGACACAGAGAGAGAAAGAACCCGTGCTCAGTGAATTTCATGCAATGCAGAGCCTTAACTGAATGAGAAGGGGAGACGTAAAGGCCCCGATATTGAATTTCTCAAAACATGTGCACGCTTTCAGAAATAAATAAATAAATAAAACAGTAGTAGTTTCATCCCCCCCCCCACGCCCTCCCCCCCAAAATATGCACATTTATTTCAAACACAAACAACTCGAGTCTGAATATCTGCGCACACTGCTGGGAACCTGCAGCAGTTTTTAAGCTAAAACAATTTTTAAAAAATGCAAATTATCAACAACTGAGATATTTAATAAAATCTATTTTGACAAAAAAAAAAAAAAAAAAAAACACTGTTGGGTGTGTGTGAATTCACACCGGGTGTGTGTGTGTGTGTGTGTGGTGGGGGGGTGAGAGTCTATGTGGGGTAGGGGGTATGTGAGGCTTTATACCGTTTTGGTGTGCAGTAACCGGAGACAAAGGGGGGAACTGTGCGCCTTTGGATAGATCACTTGTGACATTAATGGCTCAAGGGAGCCTAATGGAGACAATAGGAGTTAAACGAACTCTTGAGATTACTAATATCAGAAGCCAATTATCAGGTTGATATGGAGATAGACTGACTCAAAAAATAATAATAATAACCTGAAAATAAAACTGTAAAGCAAAACAAAACAAAAAAGAGCAAAAAAGAAAAAAAAAAAAACAGACCAAAAATATCTCCGGTCCTTGAGTCTAATCTGACCTGACAAAAAGCCTTTTACACATAGCCATGAAAAGACCTCCTTATGTTGTATTATCCACAATATTAATCATTGCTTTTTTTCTTCTTCTTCTTTTTTTGACAGCAAATCTTCACAATAAAAAAATACACAAGTAATCCAAAGAGAAAAAAAAAAAAATCTCCACCAACTACATATGAAAATTCCATTTAAAGATAATAAAACCAAGAAAGTGATTTTTTTTTCTTTCTCTCTCTCCTCCTCCTCCATGCCCAGTTTTGATTCCCTCTACTAAATGGCAGATTATCTTCCTGCACACACTTGGCCTGTGCTCCTTCCACCGGTACCAACTTCCATTTTACATTTGGCCATGCTGCGTGATTGCAGCTATTGGATTCTTCGTCCATAGATATATTTATATATATATATATATATATATATATATATATATATATATATATATATATATATACACTTATATGTATAAATATATAAATATACGCCTGGATTTTTTTGGGACTGTCAAATAGCAGGGGCCTACAAAGCCCACCAGCTCCACTCATCTCCCCGCTGCGCTGAAACGCTGACAGTAAATTCCATCAGCGAGGAAGAGGAAGGGAGGAAAAGAAGAAGAAGAAGAAGAAAAAAAAAAGAAAAATGTGCAGCCAGTTTGATGCACTTGGAAAGCATGTAATGAAAAATAGGCTATACTGCGTATTAGGATCAGTCAGGCATCACCGCGTTGCACCGAGTTCTCTGGAGCAGAATGCGTGTAGGTGTGTGTGTTTGTGTGTGTGTGTGTGTGTGTGTGTGTGTGTGTGTGTGTGTGTGTGTGTGTGTGTGTGTGTGTGTGTGTGCAGCTTGGAGAGTGGTGGTGGTGGGGAAAAAATGCATGATATCTCAGAGGAAATTGCTTACCTTTTTTAATTACAGTCTGGTCGGGAATGTGTATTCCTTGATCCTCAACAGGCTATGAAACAAATGCAAAAAAAAAAAAAAAAAAAGTACAATTTTAGCACAGAAACACACACACACACACCCACACACACATACAAAAAGATGTCACGTGAATGCAGCTGCACGAACAAAGCCTGACACAATTAGCAGCCACTATTGTCGGCCAACATGGAGGTTCAGGAGGCCCATACCTGTTATTATTGGGTTTTCAGCGGGTTGCGCCTCAACATGGCAACACAAACTCAGACTTAAATAATGAAGGCTCGCGTCGCCCCACAATCCTGACCTAATTTCGCCGTCAGATTGGCTTCACTCACAAGGAAAGGAAAAGAAGAAGAAAAAAAAGAAAAGAAAGGAAAAAAAAAAAAAAAAAAAACTCCAAATCTATGATTGGATAGTAATTACGAGAGTCACATCCTATTAAAGGCCTGTGTGAACTAATTAGAGGATGATCGGTGTTTGTTTCTGATGAAAAACCGCGCAGGATCGTCTCAATAAGAGCGGTCCTTTATTGACAATCCGGCAGCTCGTTTATCACGCGTCTTTAGCAGCTGCCTGAACTCGATGCAGAAAACTCAATTCTCTTGTTAGCGTGCATGAAAATAATAATAATACTAATAATAATAATAATAGAGAAAGAACTAGAATGAAAAAAGTGTCATGTCGAAGGTATTGTTCGCACAGACAGAGACGCAGCTTGCATCACTTTCTTTAAATCGAAAAAAAAAAAATCAAATAAAAGTGGCAAGACGGAGAGAAAATGTACATAATAAATAGGCCTTTATGCACAGGTTTTACCTGTTCAGTTTCAATTCCCTTATAGTGCCAGAGAAGATGGCAATCTGTTTGAATTTTGAGAACAGAAATTAAATAAATGCATCTTTTGTCCTCAAAAACTCCAGTCATGTAGAACATATCTTAGGTTTTTTTCTTTGCGTTGTCTTTTAACCTGTTATTTGTATATATTTTTTTACAAATCCATTCTAAAAATAAACAAGCAACCCATCAGTTTTGCCAAATATTCATTTTTAAAAAGAGAAATTATGCGTCCTAAATGTAAAAGAAATACGATTGCAGCTATGAAGTGAACACATCGATTGTGATGCTTAATAATAAATTAAAAAAAAAAAAAAACATTACGTTGTGCACAATAGAGCAAATCAATCTAATTCCATTTAAATCACAAATGATTCACGACAAAATGAGTCTTTACATTTTTTTAGGATTAAAAAAAAAGAAAGAAAAAGGAAACAACTGCCTCACCTGAACGTCATCTAAAGGGTGAGGTATTCCATGGATGGGGATAGAGTCAGACAGTCCCGTGTCGATGCCGTGGCCGGACGGTAGCAGCACCTCCCTGCGGTACTCCCGGCACAGCTGGTGGGGCAGGCTGCGGTGCTGGTGCAGCAGGCCGCTCTCCTGGCCCTGCCTCTGGCCCGGCCAGCCCGGGTGCTGCGACTGCGGCTGGGCGTGCAGCGAGTTCAGGGAGTACGGGTCGTTGACGTGCGAGTACGGGTCCTGAGACTGCGGGTAGATGGGCTGGTAGGGTGGGGGGAAATACGGGGGCTGGAAGTCCGAGTTCGGCGTGTGGGAGAGCGGAGGGGCGCTCGTGTAGGGACTCTGACCCACGCCGCCCAGCTGAGGTAACCTGGCTGTCCCGTTGCTGGTGCCATCGTGGCGGTCCTGCCAAGGAAGATGGGAGACGTGAGTTTGTTTTAGATAAAAACCGACATGTTTTTTTTGTTTGTTTGTTTGTTTGTTTGTTTGGGTATTTTTTTATTTTATTTTTAGAGAATCAGCCATGCACTCATTTATTGTAGCCACCGGATATACCAAAGGCGAAGACTTACAGGCACTGTGGCCTGAGTGGAGAACATTATGAGCAACCTCGTTACACTTTTGACTAAGATCAAAACAAAACATAAAACCACGCTATTCCATAATGGCAGCTATTTTGAAATGAAAAACGTAAACAAAAAAAAAACTTGCAAATCAGAAGAGAGAGAGAGAGAGAGAGAGAGAGAGAGAGAAAAAAGAAATCAAAAATCCACAGCAGAAAATGTCCACTATTTGAATGCTTTTCTCCCACAAAACGAGCACTGTTTGTTTTTTCTTTCTTTCTTTCTTTCTTTCTTTTTTGAGGCATGAAATATCCACAAAATGAGCCAAAATTATGAAAAAAATGGGGGAAAAGAAAGGAGGGGAGGTGGAGGGTATGGAATGCACACCGTGGAAAGAAAAACTAGATCTAGTATGTCAAGGCTCCAACAACTTACCATCGCGGAAAAACTGTGCACTAACATCTGTGCGGATTTTTTGGTGCGATTTGGCACAAGAAAAAAAATGTTTCTTTAAGAAAAAAAAAAAAAAAAAGACACGAACACTCGTAGTGTTTGAAGAGGAGAGGGAGAGAGGGTGCGGGGAGGGGGGCGACACAAGGGTGGAAAAGAAACAATATATATATATATATATATATATATATATATATATATATATATATATAAATAGGCCCCCCAGAAAAGACTCTTCTCTCCCCGCAGGATCAGATATGCGTCTCAAAAGCAGCACGATAATCCATCAGAAAGGTGTGGTAAGATCCGAGCCGCTCGTCATTTGCGTCTTTAAAAATAAAGAAATAAAAATTAAAAAAAAAAAAAAAAAAAAGAAGAAGAATTGCAGATGTTATTCGGCGGTGCTGGTGGATCGGGGCTCTGCGAGTTACTCCGGCTTCTATCACAGTGCTACACCGTCCCCCTCGCGCGAGCTCATATTAGCAAGAAGAAGAAAAAAAAGGAGAGTCGCTTCTTCGTCCTCCCTCCTGGACTCCTAGTGGAGCGCATTCATGGCTGTTAATGTTACAGGAACACTTAATAATAAGGAAAGAATAGTCGGAAATCTGGCGTGAAGTGGAGGACGCAACTCAACGCAGGAGCCTGTGCTTAAATGACGTCCATTGAAAGGAGGAATCAGTATATCTAATCAGAGATGGGGGAGCGAGAGAGAAAGAGGGAGTGAAAGAGAAGCAGAGCGACAGAGAGAGAGAGAGAGAGAGAGGAGGGGAGTGGAAAGGGAGACAAAAAAAGAGGGACATTCACTGGCGACTGGCGAATCAGGGAGAGGGGGTAAAAGGAGGGGGGCATTTTAAAAGCGTCCCAGGGCCAAAGCGCAAAAGTGAAAGAAAGAAAGAAAGCCGTAGGAATGGAGCGATCTGGACCGCGGATAGACAGAAGAAGAAGAAACCGAGCAGGGAATGGAGGGCGGGGGGTAATAATAATAATAATAATAATAATAATAATAATAATAATAATAATGATAATAATAACGTGCACCTCTGAAGTGGGTGAAAATTCGTCAGACGACTCGATCGCCTCGTTTTCGTCGCCCGTCCCTTTGTTTTCCGCCTCAGACTCCGAAGAGCTGTCCTCCACGGGGCTCCTGTCCCTCATTCCGACTTTACTCACCGGTTTCCTCCTCGACGCCGAGCCACACCGGGTGACATTAACTTTGATCCGGAAAAGAAGTTCCCACAGTCTTAAGATGAAAAAACTAAAAAAAAAAAACAAAATGCGGGCGGGGGAAGGCGGTGGCGGTGGGGAGGGAAAGGCAGAGCAGCTGGATCGAGAGCTCCAACCGAACTTTTCCTCACGGCTTTTTTACACACTTCCCTGCCTGCCTCCACACGCGCTTCACAATTACGAAACACTCCAGGATTTCACACGCAAATCTGCTGGAGGTTTTGCCATCGATACCGGCCTCAAAGATTCCCCCCCCCCCCCCCCCCCCCCAAACCCCCAGTGAACCGAAAGAATCAACATGACACAAACAAGAAGATTCCCATTCTTTCTTTCTTTCTTTCTTTCTTTCTTTCTATCTTAGTTTTTGTTTTCCATGTCCGTCTCTGCGCTCAGAGGACGCGGGCGAAAGAAAGAAAGGGAGAGAGAGAGAGAGAGAGAGAGAGAAGAAAAAAACACGTTCAACTGGCTTCTCCACTCCTAAACAAGTCTCTGATATTACTGCCAAAACTTTGTCTGTGTCCAAAACAACACTCACTCGCTCAGTAAGCACGCACACACACTCACACACACTCACTCACACACACACACGCACGCACGCAAGCAAGCAAGCAAGCAAGGCTGCTGTTCCACAAAAAATAACAACAATTTAACGACTTCAAGCTACAGGAAAAATTATATATATATTTTACTTTTAAAGAATTTATAAATGAAAGGAAGCACGTGGCTGTCACTTGATCTTTAATTAAGGCGGTCATTCTCCAAGCATTCTGGGAAAAAAAAAATCATATTTATTGCAAATAAAACCATGGTAAGTAAATGTATTTTTTTGTTGTTTTGTTTTGTTTTTGTTTTGTTTTTTTGTCCCGAACATTTAATATATCTGCTAATATTTTTGACATGTTCCAAGGTGGAATTAAAATGTACTCAAGCATTTAATAGCATGTTTATTATTATTATTATTATTATTATTATTATTATTATTGTTATTATTATTATTATTATTATTATTATTATTATTATTATGCAAGTCATTTTAAAATGTGTAAGAGTAGCAGCACAGGTCTGCAGTTAAATCTAACAGCTCTCAACTGATGATCAAAACAACAAAAGTGTGCTTGAAAGTAATTATTCTTGCTCATCTCAAAATCTAGAGTACAATTAAATGTAAAAAAAAAAAAGAAGAAAAGAAAAGAAAAAAAGAAATCCCAAAAAGTTCCTTACCTCGCAGTCTTCGTATTTAATGTTATCAGTTAATTTCCAAAGCATTTTCATGGATTTGTGGAAGTGCCTATATGTTGAGCAGCCTTGTTGTTTCCCACTCAGTGAAACTGTGCTTGCTTGCCCCCCCCTCCGCTCTATAGTTTAAAAAAAAAAAAAAAAAAAAGGGGGGGGGGGGGGGGGGGGGTAAAGATCTACTTTTATTGAAGCTGCCTGTGAGCTGCTGCCGCTGCTGCTGCTGCTGCTGCTGCTGCTGTCTGTCTGTCTTGCGCTCTGAGGTCTCCCTCTAATGGTGGAAGTGGAGGGCTGGAGCAGCTCTGTAATAACACTGGCACAGGGCCTCATTAGCATATCAACAGCCGTTTGATCCCCCCCCCACACACACACACACACCCTCCACCCTCCACCCCCATCTCCGTGTATATGTGCTCACACAACGTCAACGCCGATGGACATGCGGCGCGCAGGTAACGCAAAGCCGACGCGGCGAGGCCGCATTGCACCCGGTTTGTTGTCGCTTCTGCCCCGCTGAGGTGCGTTCGGACTCGCGCGGGGAGACCTGCGCGCACCTGGTGACGGCGTTCTTCTTCTGCGCTTTTTAACAGACTAAAATGCACAGGCGCATTAAGTCTATAACTAAAAACGCAAGTGTGGAACTTATCGGTAGGATTTTTTTTTTTTTTTTTTTATTAAAGTGTACATTTTCAGACTTTTTTTTCCCCTTTAATTAATTACCTTGACTCCCCCCCCCCCCCCCCCCCCCCCCCCCCCCCCCCCCCCCCCCCCCTCTGGTCTCTCCCTACCTTCTAACGCTGTGTTTTTATTCCCACTGAGAGTGGCTTTTCCTTTCATGTTAAAAAGGTGAGCCATTCCAAAAGCGTCCCACAGCTCCATTGACTATACCTGTAAGGTAGCGTGGTTTAAGAGGGGAGTGTAAATAATTAACACAACAACATGGGCCCTGTTTCATTTGAATGAGTGGCTACTGGGAGCCTGGCTCTGCGCTGTCGCCGGCCTAGTCCCTCACCTCAGCAGGTCGCGGGTCAGCAGACAGGTCGACGGCCTCTTTTAAGGCGTTGGCTCCCCCTTTTTTGTGTGTGTGCTTTAAAACCACGGATTACCATTTTTGGTGGAGCACCCTGTGTTTTCTTTTTCCTTTTTCAGCCATTTGTTATTAATGAATCCAGAGCAGGGGAAGGATTTCGTTGGGTTTAAGCGAGGGGAAAGGTTTCAGATCGTTTAAAGGAGGCGCTTTTTAAAAAAAAAGTTATATATCTGGATAATAGAAGAAAAGTTGACTTTTTTTGTGTGTTTACATGTAACCTGAAGTTTTAACTGCTGATAGGGATCGAGGATTCGTGCGCAAAGTTTTGGATTTACAAAAAGTCGCAATTACGCAAAAGAAGCCACCGAGGAGTTCACAGCACAACTTTTCTAGACATCTCGACATCTTTCAGATTAAGGACTAAGGGTGAATTATGCACAATATACACTCACAGCTTTAAGGAAAAGTCAGACGAATCAAGATGCATGTAAGAAGACTAACAGACTAAGATCTTAGGAAATTCGTGAACAAATTTTCGTATCATCCTGTTTGACAAAATCTATCATCTTTTATCCACAGTAGAAAACTGAACCAGCGTGCAAAATAAAATAATTTTTTTTTTACAGCAGCCTCACGCCACAACAAGCCAACACTTTGACACTTTTCATGGATTCTTTTCGCTCCAGCCTCTTTGTCCTATAAAGTATAAGCAACACATACCTGCCATTCCCCCATTTTGCCCATAATTGACATTCTTTGTCCTCTGTTGCCTTTGGTGGATTTGGTCGTGTTTTTTTTTTTTTTGGTTTTGTTTTGGTTTTTTTTTTTTTTTTTCCTGAGCCGCTCCGGTACCGTGTCTATCTCATTGAGCCTCAGGTCCCAAAGTAAACCTTTTTCCTTTTTTTTTTTTTTTTTTTTACATAGACCCAATCACCTCACCTGGCCATAAAAAAAAGGAAAAGGAAAGACCGTGCAGGCCCACCTGGTGACGCATGCGCACTGACGCGGGTGTGGAACAGCTTAAGATCTGAGGAAGGCGAGGAATGAGCGCTGGAAAAGTCAGAGGAAGGCAGAAAACAATGATACATTTGCTTTTTAAAAAAACGCAGTTAGCATATATATTTATACAATTTTGCACTTCTGACAACTGGGCGTCACTCTAATGAAAACTTCCTAGAGTCGCCCCTGCTAATTTGATGGTATATTTAGCCTAATTTGGGGTCATTTGAGTACATATTGCATAAACCTTTAGAGTATCAAACATCGTGAGGCAAAGTAAATGTGACAAATATGAAAAAAAAAAAACTGTGATATGAGGCAAAATTGAGACAAAAAAAAAAAAAAAAAACATGAAGAGAAAATAATCATGGAGTCGTCCTAGAAGTCAGTTAGCCTGTTTTATTATCTGATCTGCTTTTGATGTAAAACATGAATTCTCTCTGCAAACGAAACGGTGTCGATTTAAGAAGAAGAAGAAGAAAAAAAAAAAACTTGCAGGTTAACTGCCAGCGTCATTACTTCTTCAACACGCGGGAACGGAAAGAAAGAAGAAAAAAAAAGCCCCGTTATTGTGAGGGTCATTATTTATTTATCCGCTGTTTATTTCTAATACATACTTATGTGAAGCCCGCGGGCCGAGAGCGAACGATCTCTCCCTCTCAGACGTTCACACTCACCCACACACACACACACACACACACACACACACACACACACACACACACACACACACACACACACACACACACACCCACACACACCCCACACACACACAAATAGCAGAGGAACGCGTGCGCTCTCATAGATGCTGATGGTCAAAGGTTTTAAGTCCCAAACCCCTTTTTTTGTGTTTTAAACTCCTTTTTGTTTTCCGTAGATTTCCTAAAGAAGCGTCCTAATGACCCTCCCTCTGCTGCAAACACAGAAACCAAACACATTGATCTTGATGTCAGTATCGAACAGTTTCCAGAAATGAATGGAGAATTATTTCTTTCTTTTTTCAATTTGCTTTTCTAAAGTTTGTGATGGTACTGCTGTGTTTTTATTATTATTATTATTATTATTATTACTTATTTTAAACCTTTCTCCACTTTTTTTCTTTCTTTTTTTTTTTGCAGTTGCATAATTCCGCGTGGAGTCTATCTATAGATTTTTCTGGTGTTAATATTTAAAACAAGATGTTTGACTTCAAAGGCGAACACGTTTTAACTACACACACACCCACACGCATACACACGCATACACACACACTACCTGCAGCTATATAGCGCAGACCTGGACAAAGGAGAGTGGGGGTGGGGGGGGAAGGTAGTGATCGGATCAGAAATATTGTTTGGGGGTCTGCGCAGGAGAGGAGTAACTTTTGAAGAAGAGCCGTCAGAGGATTGGCTCCTCTTAAGAGTGGAGCGGGGCCCCGTTTGAATATCCAGCCCGCATGTGTATGGGGCCTGGCTTCGGGCTCCTCCACACAGCAGGCAGCGGCCCTCCGGTGAGGTTTTACAACGCGAGCTATGGTTAACACCGGTTGGCCAATATGTATATATATATATATATACATATATATATATATAATTTATGAATTAATTATTTAAGAATGGTCTCTTTGTTATTATTGCTTATTATTTATTTATTTATTTTTGTTTTAACTCACCTCGTTCATTTCCACTTGTCAAACATTAGAACTCATTTCTTCTGGTTGTGGATATGATCGTGGATAACGTGGATCTTATGAATCCGGACGGTGAATCGTCTTCTTCGTCTTCCGGTGAACAGACGTAACAATCACGCCAACAGCTTGATGGTTCAAATACCTTGTGTAATTAGCTGTAATTCTTTTTTTCTTTTTTTTTTTTTTTTTTTTTTTATTGCAACAGAACCTATAGTTGAGGGTTGGAAATTAAACTGTATTCTAGCGCCACCTTTCTTTTGCGACGGAACACAACACGCAAAGGCAGGTTCCTGGAACCCAGTGGGGATGAATCTGTGCACTAAAAACGATTGAAGTTATATTAATTAATTGATCTATAAATCAACTTTGACCTTAATTTGGTTTATATAAGTACAAGATATAAACCTGGTTCAAATGATGTCTTAGTTCGTTTTCATAAACACTCAATAAAAAATGAAGAATTTGAGTGGTAACCCACCACACTTGCCTGTTGCACAACTGGAACATATTTATTTATTTACTTATTTATCTATTTAAACTCTGAACAGAGTTCAGAGCCAGTCGAAATTAACATATAAAAAGAGCAACTTTAAATTGAGGACGCTTATGACCTTAACCGGATCACAGTTCTAAAATAATCCTGTGGTGCCCCCTTGTGGCTGCTAAAAGTGTGACGTTTTTGGTTTGACATTGCAACGCAATAATCAAGTGTTGCCGGTAAAGTCTTTAGAAGGACAGGACCGAATTAGAGGTGTTGAGAACAACTGGACTGTTCCTCGATGGACCAGTGTCCACTTCTCAGGTCAAGATTATTTCAATTCAATTTCAAACAAACCGCTAAGAGGAGGAGCATAGAGGCAGAGGATGTTTTTCTTTTTTCTTTTTTTTTTCGTTTTTGTTTTTTGAGATGCTGCATGTTAGGTTTTTAAAAGACTTGAACCATAATTAACGGGATGACTTAAACACGTATATAATTATAATATACGTTCGTATATTATTCCGTTTGTAATAAATACCACGAATTTAATATGAAATACATGATTTAAAAAGTCTATTTATTAGCTGTAAAGTTATGTATTTATTTATTGTTTGTTTGTTTTGCCGGATCTTGACATGTTTGAGGATCGTACCGCCACATCCGAGATTTCTGCAGAGGTACGCCTACATTTCCCATCGGCCACCAAACTAGGTTCAGGGCTTTTTTGTGCGCCACCTTAATCTGTGTTCGGGGGAGAACAAGCTGCCGGCGGTGGAGACAGAGGACAAGCAAGGAGCAAGGTTGGATGTCCTTTTGTAGGTTCTTTTGAACTTTATTAGATTTTTTTTTCTTTTGCCACACCGACCGACACATTCTGCCATTGAAAGCCGTGTTTTGTTTTGTCTGTAGAGTTTAGCTTTGCTCTCTGCGTGTTTGCAGTCCCAGCCAAAGCTACGGGTCTCTGCTCTGTGTCGCACGCTCGTCTTATCTTTTAAGCCAAACGCGCTTACTTAGACATGCGCCCATCTGTTTAGTGAGATCTGGTGAGTGTCTCATATAGCAACCTTTCTCGGACGGGTCATAATGTTGCCATACGTTCTGTTGGGTTACTTAGCTTTTAGCAACAGCTCCTTGTCACACGAGGAGAAATGCAACGTCTTGAATAATGGCTCTGCATGTGTGAGTACGTAATAATCGGGTCAAAACAGAGGGCGTCGTTGCGTTAGTTTGAACGTTTGCAGCGTGTTAAGTGTTTGCTGTCTTACTAACTCTGCTGGGTTTCTGTGACAGGCATCCAACATGTCTGTGGACTGGATAGGATACGGATATGCCACTCTAGTGGCATCCGGAGGAGTCGTTGGCTACGTGAAAGCAGGTGGGAAATGTTTCCGTTCATCTGGGATCACTGTACCTCTCCGTTCACTTCAGTGAATGTTGTGCTGTGCACAGTTCATCTTGGAGGACATGTTGCGGATAACTTCTAAAAAGTACAATGTAAACAAATGAGGCATGTCTATTAATTTGTAGGACCAAAAGAATAGTATGTCGGGAGTATCTACAAGTATAGCAGATACAGTTCCAACCTCTTCCCTGTTTTTGTTTTGTGACTGACTTTTCTGTAACTAAATTGAGTAGTTTCCTAACATAAACGATATGTTTGCATGTATTGCACTGAAATAAAATAGCTTATGATTAAAAAACAAATCGGCAAGAAATGGACTTTTGTTTCAGCTGTTTTGGCTGTCAAATTCAGAAAAAAAAATAACGTTTTGAAGAACACAATTCTCAAAACCTAATGTAAAAAAAAAAAGAGAGATGAACTTCCATAACATTTTTCAGCTCTTTAAGAAATGTTCTCTACGTCAACATCAAGGTAAACTGAAATAATTTAATAATAACACATTCTCCATAAGTGATATTATTGTGATATTCTCGAGTTTACCTTTTAAAACGATTATGTCCTCCCATAAAAAAAGTTTTGAGTAATTAGTGTCGGATGTTTTCTTCCTCAATATTCTTCTCTCTCTCTCTCACACACACACACAGGCAGTGTTCCCTCACTGGCTGCCGGTTTGCTCTTTGGGGGACTTGCAGGTTTTGGAGCCTACCAGATCTCCAACGACCCGAATAATGTTTGGGTGTCTCTAGGTATGTCAAATATGCTGACACACACAGTGGCAAAACATTGGTTTAGGAACAACTCAGAACTAGGGGTTTAGTTAAATGTCTAGTTTTAAAACTCAGGCAATTAGTAAAAAATTTTTAAAAAAATTGAAAGGAATTCAAAACATAATAAACTGCAATTGCTTTCTTGTGGATAAATACGTTTGAACAAGGTTATTATTCTTCCTCATGACTCGGTTCACTAACCATCACTTTCAATATCGCAGCTACATCAGGAGCTCTGTCCGCCATCATGGGGAAGAGATTCTATGGGTCGAGGAAGTTCATGCCAGCTGGTTTGATGGCAGGAGCAAGGTTTGTTCTATTAGTGCATCAAACTCCAGAAAGGATATTCGCAGAGTGGGTAAAATAAAAAAAAAAATAAAAAAACGTGGATTTGGCGGTTTTTGAGTGGACTTTAACAATTGATTCCAGGTGCTAAATGTTCGTCGTACTTTTTCAGCTAACTTCAAGTCATTTTATTTTTGTTTGAAGCGTTTTTAATGTGATCATCTCGTTTCAGCCTGCTGATGGTGGGGAAGCTTAGTTTGACGTTGCTCCAGAAACCTACAGCGTCCTCATGAGGTCAAAGTTCTTCAAGAACAGTATTCAGCTTCTATCTGGCCATGTTATGGAGCATCCTCTTGGAATTTGACATTCTGTGTTACTCTGGTCAAAAATGTTTGATAATAAAATGTATCATTTGTACAGAAATGTATGTTTTGTCTTTTTTTTTTTATAAATACACCTTGAACATCTATATGTTTATTAGTATAAAATAAATACAAAATGTTACATTTTTTTTTCATTGCATGATACAAAGAGTCCAAGAGTTGCTCTACAGTATCAAGAGAATCCTTCACAACTGTAACCTAAACACAAAAACAGAAACTGTCTGAACTTAGCTTTGCAGACTTCTTGACAAACGGTTATTTACAACAAAATAAAAAGTTTTTAAAAAGGTACATCTCTCTGATGCGTTCAAGTCCTACTTAAAATATGCAAGCATTAACAGTTGGACTTGCTCATACTGGATCTCTAAAGAATACTTTGAGACTCCCTAGCAGTATTGGCAAACATGTACAAGCTGGTCGGTTTACCACATATTGGTGTGACATATTTATCCTGCGTGCTTGATGAGTTAGGTGGCAAAAACTGCTCAGCATTTATATTTGTTGTCAAAGATGAGGACACAAATCCAAGGACAGCAGACAGTCGTTGCGCCCTGTTTTCTTGGATTATCGGTTTCCGCCGTACTTGGATGTCCAGTCGACCCGGCCGTGAACTGGCTGCACCACAGGAGCTCTGCTCAGGAGATTACCAGACGTTTTCCCCAATGCTGAAAAGCTGCTGCCCTTCATCTGAGTCCTGTCTGCCCGCCTCTTCCAGCCCTCGTAATCTGAAGGGAACCGGCAGACTGTTGTGTTTCTACTTCCAATTTACAACAAGCAACATATACGTATACGTATTTGACAAGTTAAAATATTACTGCAAAGTTTAGTTAACTCAATTTATTAAGTGAAACACATTGGATAGAGTATTTAGACATAGATTGATGTGTCTAAGCCTTTATTCCTGTTAATTATGAGGATTTTCTTTACTTATGAAAACAACATTTAAGATTATAATATTACATATGACAAAAACATTTGTAATACAGAAATGTGGGCTAAATGAAAAGTATGTTTATTACCTGCTGAAAGATTACTTTCAAAAACTACTTTTAAGCTAATAAGCCTCAACAGGATGCATATTCTAATTTATGGAATATAACTTTTTTTTTTTAAATCAGAGTAGTTATATAAAATTAAAAAATATAGAAATTTGCAATTAAAACATTCAATGACGTAATCAGCCAATTAATAAAAAAGAAAGAAAAACACAATCGGCTACAAAACGAGTACCTTCATTAGTTTCACTCAGTGAAGAGTTGGAAATGGGCTTGAGTTTTGCAGATTTGGTCTTTTCTTTTTTATGATCAGGAGAAGAATTAGAAGAAAGATTGACTGAAGTAAAGAAATGAGAGGAAAAGGTTGAATAACTTTTGAAAGGGAGGTGCAAAGGAATAGACTAGAAAAAGAGAACAGTGTCACTGACAAAGAAGCAAGCTTAAAATCAAACAGGTGTGGAAGGTTTTTACTATCTGAAAACAAATAACCGGTGAAATTCTTACTTGAGTGCTGGCCAGCCAAAGGGGCGAGCTGGATTCTCTGTCCCACTGTCCCAACCTCTTTCTTTTGGAAAGAAGGGATGTAACCACTGGAGAGGTTGTACTTGGTGCTCACAAAGTTCCCTTTAAGAAACAAAAGACACATTTTGAGAGTGTGTGTTTTGTCTGTGTAGACTGATTAATACAAACTCAACTAGCCTAAACTAGAGTAAAACAGATAGATGAATTATAAATGAGTAAAAATATAAAATAACAGCTGAAATCACAGCTGTTATTCACTCTCAGTTTGAATGACTTAGGTTGGAGTTGCCACAACTCTGGCTATTTAATCAAGCTTTCTCCCTAAATTGCATATAACTTTTGTACATTAATGGAATGCAAATTTGAAATGTGTCTGCATTTGTATCACTATTTTTAACTTGTAAGTAATTTAATTGAAGTACCTTTAGACAGATCAATTTTCTCCAATATTCTTTCTTTGACAACTGTTTTCTCTGGGGTGCTATCCACCGATTTAGTGGCATTCTCTTCTAATCTCACAGCAAAATGGAGGAGTTGAAGAAGTGATGCAGGCAGTAGGAAAGAAAGAAAAAAAAGATTTAGGATAACGAAGCTGTAAAAGAAGAAATACTTTGAAATAATAGTAAAACATAGACAGGTGAAGAAAAAATGAAAAGAGGTGAATACAGTTAGTGGTCATTTAAGAAGCATTTGATCTTTAACAGTCAGACCGAATCTCATAAATACATAATGAAAGGAAAAGACAAGGTGAAAGAAAGGCGGGCAAAGTAAAGGGGGTAGATATTGTGTGGCTGCTTACACTACAGACTAAAAAATGATCCAAGTAAGATCCTTAACACTTCCAGAGCCCTGAACCCAAAGCTTGTCTGCTGTGACCCTACAGCTGCTAACAAGCCTTAGAACTGTAGTTGAGCAACATAACATTATGGGGTTTTTTATTTGTTAATGTAAACATAACTTTATAAACGTTGTTTGAAAAATACATTTACTACACTTTGGAGTTACAAAAGGGAAAACTTGCACACCAAAACTGAGAAGTAGAAAGGCTAAAAATGTGACTTGTGAATGTATGAGATGAATAGTAATGTGACCATTTTTCCTTTTCAAACAGCATTATTACATGTACTGTATCTACATATTACAGTCTGAGTCTCAGAGTCTGAGTTTGCTCCAGTGTACACTCTACAAAACACCATGTAGCATTTCTGCATTAGCCATTAGCCGTCGTTACCTGCATTAGCTCTGGTGACGGCTAATCCTCCTCCAATAGGGCAAAGTGGTTTATTTGCAATGTGTGAGGAGTTCTCCCACAGGTCCCGCAGTGTCATTGCACTCAACTCCTTCTCTCTAGAGGAAGTCTGACTCTTGCCAATTAGACCTTAAAACAACAAACATTTTACATAGCTTTGGTAATGATAAGCAGGTTTAGGTAATAGGTGGTTGTATGGACTGATAAATGTATGGGTAAAGTACTGTATATGTCACAAAAATACTTATTTCATATTTAACATTTTTTTTGATGAATTGTGCTCCTATTAGGCACAAAGAAGGCTGTCCATTTGTCTTACCTGGCAGGTAGCGAGACTGGCCAAGATAGTGCTGCCGTGCTGCTGATCCAGGAAGATTATAATCTGCTTGACCAACTTTAACATTGCTGGGAATTTTTGTAACTGTGCTAAATGAATATAGAGGTTTCTGCTCTTTGGGCCTGCAAACAAATTCAAATATTAATAATAATAAAAAAACAGTTTAATTGTTACAGTTTTATCAACCGTAAAATGATGCGCCTCATAACTGGAATTTGCCACACGTTTAGCACATTACAACACTTACTGTGAGCAGTGCTCTTGTTTCCTATCCCCCTCTGCAGTCCCCAGGCTAGGTTTCTTGGAGTTGGAGGCGGCGGTTTCCGATTGGTCGGATTCGTCCCAGCTGTCTGATGTCTTGGATACTGCCTGACCCCAGCGACGACGACCACTCTTCAGCAGCCCCATCCCGCTGCCGCCTACAGCATTTTCACTGCCCATTGATGTTGCCTTCTGATAAAAAGAAAGGGGGGTATTATGTTTTGATCCATACAGAGGTGTTTAAGAATTGTATTAGGCTACTCACTGCGTGGCTGATGCCTTCGGTTTTACTGTCAACCTGAGGCATTTGGATCTGCTGAAGAGGCTGATGCTGCAAATAGTTTCTTGAAGAGGCGGAAGCTTTGGAGTCTGACGATGACTGCTGGGGATCTGTCTTTGACTCAGAGAGCTGCTTCTGAACCATCGGACAAGCTTTGACCTTCTTAGCCTCTTGGCTCTGAGGACGAGGCCCCAACACCTGGCCTACTTGGAAGTAAGGATACCGCAAGGCCTTGCCGGGGAGAGAACAAAACGGGTAGAATATGTCAAAGTGTTACTACCAATATACAATTTAAAAGCATGAACACTGGACTAAGTGTTAAGCCTTTATGTCAGAACATTAGTTTTGCCTACCTGTACAGCGGTGGGCCTTTTCTTAGGGTCCCACTGCAGAAAGTCCTGCATCAGTGCAATAGCCTCCTTGCTGGCATTTGGAATAAGGGTCTTCAAGTTGGTCGGCACGCATTGGGGAAAGCGGAAATTCATGGCAGATGCTAGTTGGTAGCCCTCTGGCCAATCCATCTAATTGTAAAGATGATCAAATCATCAGGTGCAAAAAAATTTAAAAAAACAAAACCTTGCCTATCAAAATTTGTCTTTACAAGGCATTTTTAAAAGGGCATTTAACTGTTTTGTTACATAAAATCTAAAATAATTCTATATTTTTGTTACTTTCTCAAACCCAGGGGTCTGCAACCTGCAACTTTGGGGTCGCAATGGCTTCGACATTGGCTCTTAATAACTGGATAAAATGAAAAAGAACCCCCCCACCACCCTTTTAAATATAGATATTAGGGCTGAGCGATGCTGTCTTAAGATATCTTCATAGTAATACCAATAAAATAGTTATAACTTTACAGGAGCAGCTAAAGTTAAGGCAGTCTTTTCCACCTCTTTCCGTCCAGAAATTCCTCACCTTTTTAACGGTGCCCAGAACTTGGCAGATCTTAAAGATTTCATCCACTTCACTATTTCCAGGAAAAAGAGGTCTAAGGGTGTAAAGTTCAGCCATGATGCAGCCCACAGCCCATAGATCAATAGGAGAGCTGTAGGTAGATGACCTTAGCAACACTTCAGGAGCGCGGTACCTTGACGCAGACCAGAAATACCTCAGTATAAAAGTTGATTTCAATCAGCATAAGATTAAAAAAATCTAAGCTTTTTGGCAAAAAATATACTGCTTTAACATCATACTTCTCCAAATGCAGGAAATCTATTTTTTTTACCATCTTGTTGAAACATAGTCTGTGTAAGGAGGTTTGGAGCGGATCTCTCTGGCCAGTCCAAAGTCGGCTATTTTAACCAGTTCTGGACCCATGCACAGCAGGTTCTCTGGCTTCATGTCTCGATGGAAGAAACCTGGAAAAATTAGAACTCAGAGTTTATAATCAGGCAGCAAGATAATGATGAAAATATGACAGGAAATATTTTGAATCCACTCTCTGATTGGCTGAAAAATTAAATAATTAACTCCCTGCTTAGAAAAGATTACTACATTTCATTTTCATTCCTGCGCTAGATACATTTACTGTGCGTCAGCTGGGCTTTAAATGTAAGACAATATCAACAAAATCCAGTTTTTATTTTTGTGTTTTGGGCCAAAACGGACAATCTTGTCATCCACTGACCGCCAGTCTTTTGAGCTTAACTCACTTTTGATTAAATACTCAATTACAATCAAACAACACAAATGTACCAGCAAATATTTCATTCACTCCACATTTCTAATGAGATGTGCGTTCAGAAGGTTGTGTATTGCAGGAAACTGAAAAATCTCTCCCATATTTAGATAATGGAATCACCTGTTTGTAAATCAATCAAATATAACCAAAGGGGTGAAAGTGTTTAATGGCCTCAAAAGATATATTTTGCTGTATGTCTCTATAAATTTTATTCAAGAGAAAGCATGGGCAGACCTAGTGGCTATACCTAATAACGCCAATGTATTTGCATATGCAATGTATTCCTTCTCATGGGTCACGATGACAAGATTGTTTACATGAAATATATCAAACCTAAAAAGCAAAAGGTTATGTTACTTTTTCCAAAAGAGAAAAATGACAAAGCCCCTTACCATGCTTATGCACAAAAGCCAACCCAGACAGCACTTGAAACATGATGTTCCTAATTTCATTCTCTGTGAACATCTTATTCTCTCTAACAGCACATCAAAGAGAAAAAAGGAGAAGAAAGGATAGAAGGGAAATCAAAGAAAAATGTTAAGAAAAGAGAAGTCTGGAAAGGTGCATGCATTTTGGATGGAGGGATGCTTGGATGTTTATAGTGCTTTTATGCAATAATTTTTGCAACCCTTGAACTTTTTTTGGATAATTTGTCACATTACAACCCAAAATTTCAAAGTATCTTTTGTACTTTCTGTCATGTATCGACATAAAGTAGTACATACCTCTGAAGTGAAAGGATATTACACGTGGCTTTGGACATTATTTTTACATACAAGTGAATTGTTCAACCAATTTTTGTGGCAGTTCTTTTTGGGTTTGAAACATTTAGGTAGTGATGGCCCCTCTTTCTAAATCCGCTAAGACTTAAATTTGATGAATAACAAGTTTGCAACATATTCTGAACTGGGTTTAGGTTAGAACTTTAACTGAGTCACTCTAACATACACTAAAGCAATTAGCATTACTATTACAAACCAATCCACAGTAAATGTGGCTATATGTTTACAATCATTTTCAAAGTGGAAGGTGATCCTAACCCCTACTCCAAACCCTTTGCCACCTCTTATAGGTTTTCCTTATGGTTTTATGCTGCCATGTTTTAGCATTAGGTTGTTTCAGGGTGTGCAGCTGTAGTTTTTGCTACCTCACAAAGCAACTTGCATGTTGGTGAAAAAGTAAAGCTTTGTTCTCTTCTGACCAGAGCTCCTTTAACCTGTTTTCTGTGTCCCCAACATTGGTCATGGCAGACCGCAAACAAGACTATTCTTGGTTTGTTTTCAACAATTTCATGCAATTCTCCTATTAAAAAACACTGATTTGTGGAAGGGCATGAATACCTTTGAGTGGCTCCACAGAAAGTATATTTACACATGCATGCTTTTGTATGAAATATTTTTTTTCTTATTTGTGATGTTGTCATCTAGTTAAAACAATTAATACCTAAAGATAAAAAGGGACAACATCCATGCATCCTTTCATCACATAGAAACAGAACAGATCAGAGAGTTAGACAAATGTTTCCATCAGGCAAGTTATGGAGCGTTCACATACTGCAAGGATTTGATGCATTTAAAACAATGCAGCTATTGCTCTTTGGAAAATCACTTAATGCAGTGTCATAATTTTCCTCTGGAATTTAGATTTGCAAATAATGTCAATACTTTCACACTGAATCTTGCAGAATGAAACAGCTCTCACAGATCTGAAAGCATGACCCCAGCACGGTACACCTACCGTGCTTGTGAATAAATGACAGGCCTTGCAAAATCTGAAAGCTTATGTTTCTTATCACTGACTCAGGAAACAATTTTCTTCTGTAAACATACAAATTGACATTTCATTTGGAGGGGCAGTCAGACAAAAAAAATCATCACAAATATAGTTCTCTTGTAGACCAATGTTTAGTGACTATTTTTTTTGATTATAAAACACTAGGAACAGATTCTCTTGTCTATGTTTTGTTTTTAACGGAAAGACCCAACTGTGCTCTGCAAGTATACACACTGGGGCGTATCCTAACTGGCATAAACATCAAGGCCTCTTGAGATGAGACTCTTACGTCTGAGGGCTGTTGATTATTATTATTTTTTTTACAATGCATTAGGAAATAAAATTAAAATATTCCTAGGAAAACATAGACAACAAACACCCAATAGTAATAATACTTGTCCAGGATTTCCCCCAGAAAACTTGCTGAGGCCGGTTCTAAGGGCGCTACAGCAGTCATCCAGCCATCCGCTGTGATTTTGACTTAAAAATGTTGACAGAAAATTTGGAAATATCATTTGACAGTTATACCATTTTGAAAGACTGGTAGATTAATACATAAACAGCAACTATAAAGTCTTAAAAAAAGGTAATAATTAAAAAAAACTAATAAATTAACAATACTAAGCCTGGTGGGGGCATAAGTAAAGCCTGGTGGCCCGCCAGGCTTATTATACACTGAGGGAAACCCTGTTGTCTAAAACATTTTAAGATACTTTTTTGTGATCCAGATATTTCTGATACTGTAATATCACTATAAACCATGAGCACACAGACTGTTCTTTCTCTTACCTGTCTTTCATTAGCTGATACAGGTTTTCTTTCATGTACTCAAAAACAAAGTAGAGGTGATCATTCTCTCTGATAACCTCCTTTAGTTTCACCACATTCGCATGGTTCAGTTTCTTCAAAGACTGCAGAGAGAGAGAGACAATGTGAAAGACAAAAAAACCACACTATAAAGCCTGAAAGATCATGCTTCTTTATGTACATTAACAACAAATTGACACTTCTGCTAGATGGATGCACCATTCTTAGAAGTTGCAGTGTCAATTTTGCGGTGAACGTCAACGCTGGTTTTGCAAATTTATCACCTTCTATTACATATTTCTGATGATCTCGATTTCTCCTAAAGAGCTGTAATTAACAGCACTGAATGAATTCAATAAACAACCTGCAAGTCTCCGCAGAAAATATATTTCAATTTAGAAATCGTTTTGTCCACACTTTTTGTCTGACTTCATCTTTAATCGGCACACTGACACTGAAGCTCCTGTCAAACCACTTCAGTTTCAAGCACTGACACTGGTTCTTGATCAAGTGTGTTGCATTTCTTGCATCTCAAAGCAGCCTATGTGAATTCCTTCCCTGGGTGTCAGTGATGCCAGTGACCATCCATACCTTGACTTCCCTTAGATTCATACATTCTTCCCATGAGTAGAACTTTCTCTTCATCCTAGGAAAGACAGAAAATTAAAAAATGAGATGCTGATGTGTAGGTGTGCAGCAAAAGAAATTATCTTATCTTGAACATGTAACATAGCACTATTATTATCTTCACAGTAATAGCACTATGTCTTTTGTGTCACTCTATAAATAATTCAATCCTTTTGACGTGTCTTAAGTTGCAGCTTACATTATTACAAGAACAAAGCTTCAAGGGTCCAAGATTTTACAGCCACAGTGACTCTTCTTGCTGTGAAACATTCCTTTTTCACATTTGGACATCACCAATTAATTTGCCAGTGTTGTTATAATATACGGTATGTTACCACATGCATGGGAAGCAGTGTGCCAACTGGCACTGGTTTATCCTCTCAAATCAACAATATCTCTCCCACCCTCTGGAATTACATAAGAGCTAGACTGAGCACAAATCCTTTTCTCCTCATCTGCTCCACAATATCAGGAACCTGACACGCCCCACCCTCTACTTTCTCTGCCTTTTGCCGTCATCACATGTATTATCTTGCATGGTAACCAAACGATCAACAAGTGAACCCATCTCCCGGGTTTCTCGTCTATTATTGAACACCATGGCGCGTGTTGGACAAAGAAATGTAGGCTACTGGTTTGTTTGCACTATTGATCGCAAGAAAGCTGAAATAGGCAAATTAACCCAGGGCCTAATTCTATAGTTGTATATTACATCTGTTAACAATGACTGCTTGAGAATATCACAAATATTTCATATAACAAAAGCTCCACTTTAAAGATTTCCATATAACTGGATTTGTTTTTCTATTTAATTTATAGTACTTTGTGCTGAATATCTCAGAAAACAAAGCAAAGCAGTAATGTTTGGAAATATTTCTGGTCTCAAAAAATGGAGATATTCATATTGTAAAGGCAAAAGGAGGGCATCTCATTATTAATATTAAAGTAATGCTGATCTACAACAACAATTAATAAAGTATAAGTGAACCATCTGCAAAAAAAACTGCTGCAGGCTCTACCTGTATGCAAAGAGAACCATCAAATTTGCCACCTAGATGTTAGACTTCTGTTACTCTATAAAAGACCTTAGGACAGAAAAATATAATGTTCTGCACAATTAAAATGATGTGTTGCTCTTGTACAAGTGTCAAAAATCAAAATAAAAACATTATAGATAACATCAAGACTGTAATTGTCTCATTTTACCATCAATATCAATAATTGTTGCTTGTCTGTTTTCAGATAAAAGCAAGTAGAGCATGGTATATGTTTTGTTTTGAAGTTTTGTGTACATTCCTGCAGTTCAAATAATCATTGTTGAAAATATATTTATATGTGAATGTGTCATATTATTAATCTGTCTAAATATAATTCTATTCTAACTTCTGAATTTTTGCTTTAGGTAACTATTTACAATGGTTTAACAAGAAACAAAATGAAATCCCTACCTCTTGATGGCTACGAGTTCTCCAGACTCGTTGCTTCTCCCCATCAGCACACTGCCGTAGGTGCCATCACCCAGCTGCTTCAGGGTGGTGTAGCGATTCATCTTCTCTTAAAATTGTTTCATCAGCGTCTCAGTTCTCTTTATGTGTTAGGTGAGCAGCTCTGATGTAACAGTTCAAATTACTTTCCTGCTTTCTTCATTTGACCTAATGTTTGGTCTGACCGACAAAAGATTTCACTTCTTCTATTCCAAAATGAAAAATCTTCAACCAGGGAAAATGTTCCACATCTACTGAGTCAGGAGTTTAAAGGCCTTCTTGCAGTTTCTTGTCTTGTCCATCACCATTGGTGATGTAGTTAAGTTTGTAGTAAAGAAGCATCTGAAAATGGAAAAAAAAAAAGAAAAAGAAATCCATTAGCAACATGTCAATTCTAAATGGAACATTATTTATAGACTCCTAACCACCTTAAACAATCTCATAAATCTGAATTAGAAGAGAGACGGGATAAAGATGATGCTCTGATCACTTCTTGTTTTTTGCCTGGATGAGAAGGATCAGGTGTGCAGCACTTTAGACGTGTAGGAAGCTGTGACATGATCACCCCGGGGTGATGACAAGGCCAGCCCTGGAGGGATTAGTCCATGGGAGATGTAAATAGGTTGTTACATCACCAACACGCTTACCGGCATCCACAACATCCCCCAAGCTCACTGCCTGGCAGGAGGATTTGATCGACGCCACAGGGTGTAGTGATCACACAGTTTGGTTGTTATGTTGAGGAAAATCCCCCACCCTTAAGGTTCCTGCAGAATTACAGGGACAACAACTACAGAGCCCTTACAATAAACCTCATTTTCTCTTTAAGCTTGCACCACAGTGCCAGAAATTAATACGTTATTACAAAATAGTTGCTTTTATTTAAAATAGAAACGGACTGTCGTTGAAATAATATGGTGATGCTTGTAGTTATAATTGTTATCAATAACATTTACATATTATTTTGACTTAGATTCATAGGCTTCAGAACAAAAGCAAAACAGAATAAGTGTTGATTAAAGCCGTAGTTTTCAAGTAGTTATTGCGCAGAATATTGGGCATGTTTTGCTTTCTGCTTTTTATAATATCGGGCTTTTTACTCTGGTCGGTAGCCTGCAAAGGAGGAGCAAATACACTTCATCCAATCTTAGTTTGAAAACAGTGATGGCCGCCCCTAGTGTTAGTGTTTTGTTGCAACACAAGATACTCCCGAGCAGCTAAATGTGTTCTTACTGGTCCAAACCTCAAGCTTTTTTTTTCAAGCTTTATTTAAAGTGTTTTAGTTTGCAGAACAGATTCATCTTTGGCTTATCATAAAAATGCTATTTATCTGGATACAACTCAAACAAAAATTAAACTTGTATCCTGGCTAAAATAATCAGGCATGCTGCAAAATAAGTTAGCAACAGTTACTTATTGTTGTTGTTGTTTTTCTAACAGTTGCCAAGCTACAAAGAATACTATATAAAAAAAGTCCCAAAGTACTTATGGTCAGTCTTTCAAGAAAATAAATAAAATGTTTCTTAACATGCTATTCCATTAAAAATACACAGATAGCTATATAAGTTTATATGTTTATCATATAACAAAGGCATCTAAAGGTCAAGAAATGACAAAAAATCTATAGTTTTTATTGTATTTGTTTAATATATTTTATATATTTATTGTATTTGTTTTTGGGAGAATCACTGTCTAATATACACTATAGATGTTTCACAAAATTTCACTAAAATAGAGAAAACACAATGAATAGTAGTCATGTGTTGCTTACACAATATAAATTAACTTCAGAGAAATAAGCTACGGACAAAGGCTATGTAAAATTGATTTAATTATAAAACTCCCTACTATAGAGGAACTCATCTCCAAAATTAAGAATAATAATCTGTGCAACTGATCAGGAATTAAATGTATCTTTCGTCAAGTTATTATTATAGGTACTCCCTCGAAACAAGTACCAGCTCCATCCAGGTCGCATTGAGACAATGAGCAGCTAAAGGAGAATAAAGGCCAGAGGTCTGCTGGCCTGCAATCTGCTGGGGAGGGATTAAAAGGAATTAAGATGTACCTAGACCACATGACATTCGGAAGCTATTCAAGGTCAGTTCCTCTCAGATACCAACCTGACTGCATAAGGGGGAGAAAAAAACTACTTCGTGTGATAATGCTCACTGAACTAAATAATATTAACGTTACTTATCAGAACTTATTCAAATTCAGTAGCCATGCCTTCCTGAAAAACCTACACGTCAAACAAATAAACTGACCTTCATTAGACAGTTTTGTCAGGCAACTATACACAATTCATAGTGAACGCTGTTTAATAATAAGACCGTGCTTAAATTAGTTTCTGGCATGTCCGTTTCTAACAGCTCATTTTCTCCATTGCTTCTTATCAGTAAGCAGTAATTCCCTCTAGTTTTTCCTCTGTGTGTTTTTAAACTCACCAGTCGCTCGTTTCCGCAGCCGTTGTCTGTCTCCTCTGATAGCTCCTGATAAACTGGACGAAGTATCTGTATCACAGCTCACACGATAAACTGCGTGCGTGCGTGTGTCCGCCTGACTCCTTTCCATGGAAACGTACACACAAACGTGACTCCTTTGTTCGGCTACCAGGTGACAAGAAGCGCAATGCTTTGTGGGGAATGTTGTCCTTCAAGGACTGACCCTAATCCTAACCCTTTTGGAAATGTGTGACTGATAAATTAACATTTATGTTGACATTTTATATGTATTTTTTATTTAACCTTACAAAGATCTATTTTCAAGCAAATGTGTCGAAAGTTAAGCTGGAGACAGGTGCCAGCCCCCTTCATGGCCCTTCATCGACAAGTATGTTAGATAAGGTCAAAAGTTAAAACCATTAACTAGCTTTAGCCCATTTCTATTTTTAGTTTCATTTTGACACCCTCCACCCCTCTTAAAAAATTGCTTCGAGGACGGAGAGGAAGTGAATAGTTTTTCTAACACTAAATACACCCCTAAGGGTCAGGAAAATTGACATATTAAGAGATTTACATCAAGTGAAAGCAGTATAGATTTTGCACCAGTAGATGGCGCTGCATGATTTATTTTTTTGTTTACAGGGGAACCAACAACACTAAGAAGTTCAATTATTTGGACTCTTTTTTTTAAACAAATGTCATAACCATTTTTTGTATGATATTTTCTGGGCTATTTGTTAAGAAGTTATCTACTATTTACTAATTTATTCATAATTTTATTAGGCCTGGTTTGTTTTTAAAGGGGACTATTTAAAATAGACCAGAGGTTACACAGCTAAGCCACTGTGGAACACCTGATGAAACTTCCCCACTGCTCAGACACAAATAAAAAGGAGAAACAGGAAATAAGAGATTAATTATTTTCATCAACATTTATTATGTTGTTGTGATGGAAAATAAAAACCCAACTGACAAGAAAAAAAAGCTGCTGAGTGGAGGACCGAAGGGAAGGAGTCCCCTTTTTCTTCTGGTCCTAACAGGAAGAAGACATTTAAATTTATTTTGGACATTTAAAATGTCTTCCGGTTCTAGTATTCATTAGAATTTAAAGTTTATTTGTTTGAGGATTTGTCTGCTAGAAGCCCTAGTTTTTAGCAGACAAATCCTCCATCACAGCACCACAAAGCTGCAGCACACATGCTGCCCAATTGGCCAAGAGGCCCTGAAAGTCAGTTTCCCAGCTAGCCTTATACTCTGCTAATCAAGAGGCAGAATGAAGCTGGAGCTCAGCAGCAACCTGAATTGGGGGAGAAATCCTACCTGCAGCCACCACTGCATGTAACAGCCACAAATAGTTTCTCTGTGTGTAACTAACGTCACATACTTTCTACATTATACTAAAACAATAACAATGGTTGGGTTTAATTCTCTTTCATGCTCAGTCTTTGGTGTAAGACAGTTCAGGACGCCCCCTTGTGGATTTAAATAATCCCTGCACTCCTTTCAGAGCCTGAAATTTATTGCTGGTGTGTTTTTCAGAGAAGAAAACATTTAAAACCCATTACATTAGAGCAGTAAACTGTCATGTAACAGGAGCATTGCATTATTTGCAGGATAGTAGCTCTCAGGGACGGGAACTGGTCACCCCTGGTCAAGCGTCTGATGACTGCTCTGAAAGGAGCTGTTCATAGTGCATTCAACAGACTTTTTTTTGTTGTTAAATGTTGAACACAATGTATCATTTTCTGTCCCAATGATATACTACTTGGTGTTGATCTATCGCATAAAATTCCAATAGTTTAAGAGGCGTCACATTTGCAAGGCACTTTATCGAAAGTGAGTTTTCTCGAGTTTGCAAGACAACATGGCCAGAAGAAATAAGATATTTGATGATGAAGTTGGGTTGGGTGTGTCATTTTATATCAACTATTTGGCTGTCCTAATCTGATCCATTTGATCAGATTAATTCTTTATGCGCAGTCATCTAATCGATCCACACATCAGTATTTGCTGACTCTGGACAACATGAAGATCTGAGGCAATTTCCTTTCCTCCGGTGTCTAGGGTTACCCTAACCCTAAGCAGTTTTTTACCGGTGTCTGTACTTCTTATTGACGATTGTAGCTCACACAAAGAACAGGTTAAGCTCAGACGTACCAGGATGGGCGGGGAAGAGGGTGTAACCAGTGGAAATGGACTTAAGAGGATTATTGTGGTCGTTAGTTCCCTGCCGGTCTCATTAAGGATGACCAGCAATGCCGGTGTGAGAGCACAAATCGTCAGGAACAATCGAGTCACAACCAAAGTAGAGTTCTTTATTTATTTATTTATTTTTTTGACACTGCAATGAAATAAATTAATTGCAACATTCCACGATGACCTGCTGTGGTTGTTACCTACTGGGAGCACATGGTGATCCGTTTGAAGGCGTGCGTTTGTACCAAAGAACAGTTTCCTGACCAGGACGTTGGCAGGCAGCCTACTGAGGGACATGAGGACGAGACCTGCTGGGATTGGGAATGTCCATGCTGACTGGATGGGTTCGCTTCCCTCCATACTCAGTGCCATGCCTCTCAAGTATCTTGCTGTGCCAGGTGAGCAGGAAGAATTGGGGATAGAACAGGAGAGAAGAGATGGAAAATTTGACAATAGGGTGGAAAGGAATGTAATTCTTGCTCTGTGTATTTTGACTGAATGATGTGAAGAAGAGTTGAGCTCTTAGTCCATTCAGGGTAGGCAATTGTGGACCAATTATCCAGAAAAACCAAACTCTCCAAGTCAAGTACCCCCCCCCCCCCCCCCCTCTGAGTTTTATTGCTTTCATCTTGTTTTATCTGCCTCGTCTGCTCCTCAGTTTCCATACAGATACAATTTTTCCTCTCTTCGTCGTGCACGTTTCATTAGCAGCAACATGTTTCATCCTTTGTTTCAGGTTCTCATGACTCCTTCACCTTCTGGGTGGATGTGCATGCCCCTGTGGGCCCTGATCAGAAGTTTTATGTAAAGTACCTAGCCACCATGTTCAGCGTGCTAGCCAAGAAAGTCATGGTGAAGTGGTCAATGACACAGGTACCAATCTCAAAATACAGAAAAGTTACAATTTTGAAGATTTGTTCTTCCATGTACGGATTTGCAGCCTCTTCTAAAATATTCTGTGATCTGTATTCCCAGAACCTGACATTCAGGGAGCAATTAGATGCAGGAATTCGTTACTTCGATCTCAGGGTGTCTTCTAAACCAGGTGAGCCTGGAAATGAGATCTACTTCATCCATGGCCTCTTTGGACACAAGGTGAGTAAAGAAAAAAAGAAAAAAAACACCCACAATCGCGTCGAGTCACACTACTTAATATATTATTTCAAATATGTTTCTGTTGAAAACAATAGATAAGTGTTTAACCGTTTTTCAGCTTATTGTAACAGTTTGTCTTTTGGGGGTTTGTTTCTGCAAGAGTAATGTATTCTTGCAGTATTGTGTGTCACTAAGTAGGGCATGGAGATGACCCAGAGTAGGGATCAAAGGGCGTGCTTAGCTGTAAACATTCTTTGTCTGAAATGGGTCATTCCAACTGTTCCCCATACAAATCATCATTATTGTTATTTATTCATAATGTAGCACATCATCAATTTTACTCCCCCCCACCATGTATGTTGGAGGCACCAGCTTGTTAACACAAATAAATATATTCATCACCTGTCAGCAAGTACACTGAGCATCATTTATCATTTTGAGTAAGAAAGGGAGGTTTAAATCGCTGCGACTGTGTCATGGTCATTGCTGCTAGAAAGGCTGTAATGATGATCAACATAGACTTTTACTCGTAAACATTTCTCCAGTGAAAAAAGAACTGCTAGAAAATAATAATAATAATAATAATAATTGAGCAGCATTTAAGTGGACAAAATGTCTTGTTGATCTCAGTGGTGAGAATTAACTGACGGGGCTGAGATGAAATGTGTGCAACAGAACCTGCAAACTGATTTCTCAAACATGGCAACTTCCTTGTTCTCTAAAGCCTTTAAATGGTATCTTTGCAGTTTACGTTGTCTGTGTGTACAGTAAGTGTTTTATGTAAGCAAACTTTAACATGTGTTTGTTTTCCATGTAACTTTGCCGTTGCTGTCGTCTGTCAATGAGTTTATTTGTATAATACATTTCAGCAAGAAGGCAGTTTAAAGCGCTTAAGATCATAAAAACACTAAAATAAAAAGTCATTAAAATCGCACGCAGTTGCGAAATTGAGAAATCAGTAACATTTTGTTGAGGGGCATCATCAAAATAATCAATACATATCAAATATATTGGTTAATGTTAACCTGTTTAGTCCTGATTTAAAGAAACTCTGTGTTTTAGCTGTTTTTCAATTTTCTGGAAGTTTGTTCCATATTTGTGGTGGTTCCGGTTCTGGGGATGCAGAGCAGACCAGAACTAGAACACCTGAGAGTTCTGGAAGGCTGATAAAAACAACAACATATCTTTAATGTATTGTGATGCTAAGCCATTCAATAATTTATAAGCTAACAACACCATTTTAAAGTCTGATCTCTGAGTTTGGCTAGGTCTCCCTTGTAAAAGATTTAAAACTGTGACCAAACCAAGAAGCAGCATTTCTTCATGCCTGCATTAGCAACAGACCTTTTGTTCCATCCATCAACTCATCATTGGCTTGTCTTCAATCTGACTGTAAAGGTGAGAGATGGCCTGTTGGAAATTAACTCTTTCTTGAGCAGACACAAGAAAGAGGTAAGAATCATTCTTAATATTATTATTAGTAGTAGTAGTATTTAATACTTCTCAGTATCTTTTTTATAACACAAATAAATGTTTAGATGAATTGTTGATTCCATTCTGGATTAAGGTTGTGCTTTTGGACTTCAATCATTACTACGCCATGGATGAAGGTCACCATGTGTACCTCATCCGTATGCTACAGGAAGTGTTTGACAGCAAGCTGTGCAGCGACTGTGCAGTGGAGAACATTACTCTGAACTACCTGTGGGAGAAGAAATATCAGGTGAGATCCGAACACTGCAGCAGAACTTTTCATCTGGTTGTTTTATTTGTTTTTTGCATTTTTTGCCCCCCCTCCAGTCCATTTCTACAACAGCTTTATTCCTTTTAAAGCAGTAAATGCATATAAAGTGCATTTTCTGCATCTATAAGAGAACCAACATGTGAGTGTGCGTGTGGTGGAGAGATCAATGAATGTCAGGTAATCCCAGCTGCCTTTGACATTTCTAAGAAGGAATCAGAGGTGGGTGTCATCCCATTAACACTTGTTCTGTCTTGCAACTGTACTTTCCCTTTTCCCCAACGTTAACTTTAAGCGCAGTCGTTTCTGTTTGACTTCACTACTGACTTACAAAATCTACAAAATCTTTTCACCAAACTCTCGTAGACAAGCTTTATCTTTTGCTTTTATTATTTAACGTACATTGTTCTTTTTGGGTTTTTTGTTTTGTTTTGTTTTTTCCTCATTGTAAATGTTAAACACAATTATACACATGTAAATAGATATGATAGACTGGCAACCATTTCTGAGAAACCCCACATTTCTGTGGCTGCTACTACTGAGCGTGTCCAGGGCTCTATCAGATGAAAATAGCCTACTATCATTACTTGTCCTGTGACCCTAATCTTTTGCTGACTTAGCCTACTTGGCAGAGGTACCAGCGATAGTGCAGGAGACAAGAAAAGGAGAGGATGAGTAAACGTAGAGCTGTGCTTTAAGTACCTGAAGGGGGCAGCATTTCTCTTTGTTATGCTTGTCAAATTCTGGACACTTTTACAGTAGTTTTCTGTATCTCTTTTTTTTTCACAACTGCTTCCGATGAACGTCTCATGATTAAATCCTAAGAAAAATGTACATATCGTAGAGTAGGAAATGCTAGTAATGCTTAAACAATAGAAGTGGGGTTCATTCTTTAAGACACACAAAGGAAAGGTAGGACTGAATTCAGGCATCTCACATGAGAATTGTAAACTAATATATTAAGGTACAAATATCTTATTAATTATTTCGCCCCTTTATAGGTCATTGTGTTCTACCATCATCCTTCAGCACAAGGTATCCCTGTAATGTGGCCTGGCAATAAAATCCCTGCTCCTTGGGCAAACACCACTGAGCCCAACAAGCTTATACAGGTAAGACAACAACAGTATTTCTTCTGTTGCTTCTTCGCCCTCACATTAGGATAACATCACTATGCATACACAGCAGGTACAAAAAAAAAAAAATGTTTTGTAAAATAAAACGTAAAGATACCAACCTGAAAGTAGAAAACGGAAAATCACTCATACAGGAGAATAAGACCCATACGCTCACAAACAAGTCTGCCAGGGAAAATGGTTAAATGAGAGTAAAGGTTATGTTTAGAAATGAGAAGTCAAAGTCCAGACCTAATCTAAAGAGATGATGTACTTGAACCTGAGATGAGAGGCCCTGATAATATTGGATTGTCCACAGTTAATGAGCAATGACGAAACGTCTCTGGAGTTAAATCTATGTTCCAAATGTCAAATCTAAGAATTAAATCATCTTTTGCCACTCTCTGGGTTTACATGACAATCAGAACCATTTACTCTGTCTTTTCTATTTTGTCACCCAACTACAACGTTTTCTTCCCCTGCTGCATGCCTCCATGTCTCAAACACATTGTTTCTCTGTTTACCTAAAATAAGCCTTTGTGGACAATGTTTGCAGCTCATCCTTGCGTAACCGTGCAAACAAAATTTGTGTGCTCATTTTCTTTTTCAATAAGTTTTTTTTCTCCCCCTTTTATTTAACTTTCTCTTAGTTTCTGGAAACCACATTGAAAGAAAGAAACAAACAGGGATCCTTCCATGTCACCCAGGCTATCCTCACTCCTACGGCCAACACTGTAGCCAAAGGTTTGGTGTGGGGGCTGCGTGAATACCTGGTAGAAAGGTAAGTACCAAACTACATAAATTAGTTACTTTTTAAAACAAAAATCTTGTACATCATGCTATGTGCACACATTGTCATCTTGCCTCACATGATTGGTATATTGGTCTGTGCATCGCTTACGATCACAATGCAAGGTGCAGATGTTCTCATTTGCACGTCATGCCTCAGATATATCTCAGTTTTTTCTAGAGAAACCTTATATGGTTGCACGCACTCTCCAGGGATCGACTTCCTCTAGCCTTCAAGAAAGCTCAAAATGAAACCGAAATCCTGACACAGAGAAAATACTCTTTATACCTTCAGATAAGAAAAATATGGCACCAGCATATTATGTTGCGGCATATCATCCCCGATGGACTGGACGGAAACGGGAGGTGGTCTAATTTTGCACTTCTCGGGAAGTACAATTGCGTACCACAAGCAGATAAACACATTAGCTTCCAGGTTTTGTTCTGTTAGGCTCTGACGGGGGACATATATTTGGGTGTTTAAAGTGATACAGCCACATTAGGTCTGTCTCTGAATGTGTTGTGCCTGGTAGGAGTGAAAAAAAGAAGGAATGCAGAGGAGTGACTCCAAGGCAAGAGTGTGGGAGTTGCAGCTAGCTTATTTTCTTTAGATAAGTCTTCTCCCACATTATCCTATATTTCAGAACACCAACAGCAGGCTCAAAAAAAGTTAGAAGGCCAATACAAAAAACTGACCAAATTGGAGTTTGACAGTATATATCGCAACAGTTTCTACAAGTGTAACCAACCAGAATGAGGAAATTAACTTTTAATTTCCTTAAAAGGAAACCAAAGGTTTATCTAAAGCTATCTTCTGTTCCATACATGCTTCAAATAAAGCATGTTTGGAATACAAGATAGTTCTAACTTTGTTGTCTCTAATAGTCTGTCTACTTTCATCAATCTAGAAACCTGCCAACCATAATGTCTTGGGTTCAGAGTCAACGGCCAGGAGTGGATGGAGTCAACATCATCACTTCAGACTTTGTGGAGCTCACTGACTTTGCCAACATTGTGATTAAACTCAACAACCTACTGCTGTCTAAGTCAGAACGCAAACCCAGATGACACATGCGCCATTTTTGACCAGAGCTCAGATGGCTTGGTTTCATATCTTCCTTCTTGTTTGGATAAAATGGCTTCATTAATACACATGACGTTATTGACTTTCAGGAGGTTTTGTAGCTGGTACGCAGTCAGCTTTTCTGCTGCCTGGAAAGCTTCAGTTTCTAATTCAATGACTCAAGTTAAATGGCAGGCTTTGCAGAAATTTGTAAGCCTTTAAATATTCCTGAAACACTTTGATTTTACTTGCAGACAATTTGTTCAGCCTAAATTTTACAATACAGCCAAGAGGAGTTTGGGAAAGCAGGGGAAGAGTGGTTTGTATTCAATTTTACACAGGGATGTACCTCACATCGCTGCTATGAAATGTAACTGTTATACAGACCACCCATTTCACAAACGCTCCACTTGTTACCACGGTTATAATAATCCTAGACATACTGTTAATCTTTTACATCTAGATCTGTTATTTATCAAAATGGTTATTAATATACGAACACAGAATTTCTATTTATGAACATAGACAGTAATAAGAAAATACCCAACAGTCTCCACCAAGTTTTTCGAAGATCGGACTAAGTATTAAGTTGAAACGCCTCTACCGGTCCAGAAGTCTCGCGGTTCATTCAGATGCAGATTAGCGAATTCAAATTTCATTATGTTATTTTTTGACACTTTCTACTGACGAGCTTTCTCAGCAAGCCACTCTTGTTACACCTTTTTTATTTATTTATTTTTCTAAATGTACTTCTATGAATGTCAGCATGTAACAGGTTAAGTCAAGCCTATCGAGTCTTACATGGACTCGATAGTTTCACTATTTGGCCTGACTTTGGCCTCTTTGGGGTTTATTGTCTGGGTCGTCCATTCCTGGAAAGTTTTCTGCTGATGTTTGCCACTAGTCTCTCTCTCTCTCACTCTATATATATATATATATATATATAATTTGTATTTTTTTCATTATACAGTAATAATTTTCAAATTGTTTGTAAATCGCCTTATAACTCTACCCAGACTTGGGTAGCTAGAATTGCTTACCCAAGGTGATCACTATCTTTCCTTCTTGCCGTCGACACACGGCTGGCAAACTGCTGAAGTTTACTGCTTTTACACAGGAAGTCACTGCTGACGATGCCTAGTTACTCCAGCGTATTTGATCAGATGAGCCTGGTTCTAAATTTTCCTCCCAAATCATATAAAAGGGCAGCTTTGCATTTGTTTATTTCAAAATAAATAAAGGTGTTAATTGTCTCTGAGAACTTATTTAAAATAATAAAACCTGGTAGAGACCACGTTGTTTTTTTGGTGGGCGGAGGGAAATGAGACCTAAATCCCTACCATTGATAAATGGGTTGTGCTCTCTTTTTACAGTTACTGCATGTAGCAGTAAAAGGTAATGAAAAACAAATGCATTTTCAAATTGGGCCTAGCTAGGCTTTTTCACTCTTCACTTTACCCCAGTGAAGTTGAGGGGAAACGTGTGTGCTGTTATTTTTTTTATTTATTTTTTGTTTACTTTTTATTTGTAGGTTTTGGGCAGGGAGTCCACTGGGCCAGCTGTGTCTCAACATGAATGGCATTTAACAAGCGCTATAGACAGTAACACCTTCAGGGCGTACATTCTGCAAGGCTAAATATGTGTGGAACTTTTGCCACAATTCCCATAAAGCATGTGTACCCATAAAAATAAACAGTTACACTTTTTATGGTTACAGTTTGTTGGGTTTGATGTAAAAATAAGGAGGGGAAAATAAAGCTCCATTTAGAGAAATGTTGGGAAAGTCTCATCAAAACCTAAATATGTAGCCATTAAACTAAGCACAAGTCAATGAATGCGTTCTAACTGTAGAAAGTGTTTTCTGTACATTTGAATGTTTTCTGCATAAGTGTGTGTTCCTGTGTGATTTGTGCCTTGCAGGTTTAGTGATTACTATGCATCCCATAGACAGCAATGCTCTGAATATCTGCACTTTGTTGGTCAAGAAAGGGAAAAATAAAAATAAAAACAGGGAAATGGGGAAATCCTATATATATGGAACAACTGTGTGACAGACTGAGAAGAATTCAGTAAGAACAAAGCTAAATATCTGGAATTAAAAAAAAATTAAATAAAAACTTTTATTCTCAGCATCAGTAGCATGTAAAGGTTAACTGTGATGTTCTGTTTCTGTGTACGCTTGACCACTTCTCTTCACACCCCATCTGAGTTGGGGGGTTTTTGCGAAACTGCCTGCATCTGTCCAGGCCGTGTTGTTGACGCTGTTGAGTGTGGCCACCGATCCCTATGAGGTCCTCTCTCTCACACTGAGACACAAGCAGAGGCACTTTAATTGTGGAGTAATTACACATACCATGGCAGGCAAGTGGGAGAACCGAGAGCAGCAGCAAAGCCGAACTGAAGGCATTCCTCTGTTGTTTGGATTGGTCCTCTCTCTTTCTCCTTGTGTCCCACTTTTTTTTTGTTTTCCAGCTGGCTTCCAGGGCTTCAAAGGAGAAAGTGACAGCTAATGCGAGATGTTTGGGTTTGCAATAAATAACGGGACTGCTTTTACTTGTGTTTGAACTCGTTACTCGTCTGAATTTATTTATTTATTTTTTCCAATCAAAGTGGAATGTTCTGGATTCATTGGGAATCCAGAACGTCTCATCCAGCTCCTCAGCCAATTTCCAAACAGTCCAGTACAAACATCTCGATGCTCATAAATCCTCGGCAGACGTCTTCATGACCAAACATAGTTGCAGTTTTATTAGCATTTCGGGCAGCAGGATTATTGTCACGGTTGGTTTCACGGTTTGTCAAGAGATGGAAACTGTGGCGAGGAGAAAACATCCACACGACGTGTCCCTGTTGGGGCTAATGGTTTAACATTAAACAGCTGAGTAAACTCGGTTTCAATCCATTTACCGTCTGCTATTTCCGCGATGTAATATACCGAAGTCGACTGGGTCACTAGCATCTGTGGCGCACAAAATTGTCAGTATTCCCTGACAGACTGTAGTGACCGGGATATTTATACAGCTGTGAAAATAGCTGGAGGTGTATCTCATGACTATCTCTCCTCCAAATGAATTAAAGGTGAGCAAAGACAGACTAGGGCTGAATAAATCATATTTGAGGAAAACTAGCCTTAGTATATTTGTGTCTTACAGTCACTTAGTTTTCCTAAGCTGTTTACTCAGACTTTACATTGTAGAAACATGCCGAATGACTGCGTGAATTAATGTGTCCATCCCAATTAGTTTCTCTGTAGTAAAATAAAATATCAAGCCATGAAGATAGTCTGGAAACAAATGATCTCATATCCATGTTCTTATAGTAGGACATTGGTTTATTATTTGTTTTAGTTCCATGTTTGTTTGTTGTTTTTTGTTTTTGTTTGTTTGTTTGCATTTTTGTTTCATATCATGATTGAATCTAATGTGCAACTTTTTAAAATTTTCCTGGATGAAATGGATACCTACCACTGAATTGCTTCCTCTAACATAGGGAAAGGAATTCCTTCACATAAGGGTCTAGATTTCCTGCACAACCTTTTGAAAACACACGGGAAAAGTGGAATTCTTTTAGGAATGCAATCAGTCACCATGGAGCTCGTTTGAACACACAGGCCTCGGGATGATGTAACTGGGAAATGCTGGCTGGCACTTATTTCTTACCCATGAAGATGTGAGAGTGTAAATGGGTTCTGGCAAGACAGTTGGCAAGAAAGAATGTTAAAAGAAGCTAGGAGAAAATGTATCTAGTGGTAATGATGAGGTAACAGTTAGCTTTGTTAGCGCTCCAATCATCTATAGCATCAAGCGATGGCACACCATGTTGAACCCATGTGAAATTTTATAAACATTGAAAGCACGGAGCATGCTGATTGTAATACTTCCAGTTTGTGGGAGACCAAAACCTTTCAGAAATTTCCTTCTGGCCAATGTATTTCACTCGTGCATCATGAAATGCGGTGGAGGAAGTGGAGAACAAATTCTTCTTCCTTTTAACTATAAACTCACTTACTTTATTTGTCTGCTTTCTTGTACTGAAATTTTTACAGCGTCACTTTTGTTTTAACCACACAAACAAACAAAAAAACACCATTTTATTGCCCAACAGTTGATTTGTGAGCATTGCAAAAACCAAACTCCTCAAATGCAGCTGCTTTTATAAAATGGCAAGAAAAGAAGAAAAGATTGCCAAACGAAACAACCCATCAGGACTGATGGCACGTACTTGTTACTCAGAATGATGCATAACTGGGCATGTAGTTGAGATTCTTTTTTTGTTTGTTTGTTTGTTTTCAATTGTGCACATAGCATAACCTGAAAAAAGAGCAAACTATACCATTTGAATGTTTTCCAAAGCAAACATTACATAGAGGAAAACACTGAGCGTCTGTAAACATGATGACTGAACATGCCTCGTAGTTTGAATGTGTTTTGAACTGTGTGTTTCTGCCTTGATTTGTTTTCCAGCTGCACTTTTGTGCACACACAAGAATACACCTTCATAAGTTCAACCTGTTTACTTCCAATTTAATTTGTTCTTTAAAGTTAATTAGTGCTTAGTAAACGTTTTTAAGTGTAATTTTTGCTTTCTATAAATGTACGTTGTTGTTCACCACCTCCTACTTAATGTAGGATTCAAATGCAACAATAATATAAGAGGCGATTACTGGCTGATGTATAGCAGATTACTGTGTGCATGACATTTTTTCCCAGCAAAAATCCCCCCAAAAAAGAGTAAAAATATTTCTAATATATGATCCAGTCACATTAAGATTTTAACATTTTAAACTAAGCACACAACTGCTGTATTTGTCAACCTGTCATTTTTAAACTTGAACTGAAAAGGCCCACTTTCACCTTACCCCGCCTCTGATGCCAAACCAGCAGTCAAAAGGAAACAGGGATTTTATTTTTAAAATAATGGTTTCTGAGACCTTCTTCTGCAAACACGCAATTACCAAATTAAGGCTTCCACTTCTTCTTTTTTTTTTTTTTTTTTTTTTTTTTTTTTTTTAACAGCAAACTCTTGACAGGCCACTGGAACACAATGCCAGGACTCCAATTGTATTCTCAGTTTGTGTGCCAGAGGAGGAAAAAAAATAAAAAGTGAATGTTTATCTGATATCCAACTCTTTGATGCTGGAACTTGAAACTTTTTATCTTTGTTTGTCCACAGGAACATTCAATCTCCTGCCCCCCCTCCCCCTTTTTTTTTTTTTAATAAACCCTAAATCCTTGCAGCTGTTTGCCTTTGCGTGTTTAGTAAAGACAGAAGCTGCAGAGGGAATTCCTTTTAATATTGCTATCACCTGCAGCATCATCTGGATTTGTTTAAATTATTGACTAATAAACTGCCTGGGTCCTGGCTGCAGTTCTGTTGCAATATGATTAGCCAAAACAATCCTATCTTGGTTTCTTATCTCCAGCTGTCAAACAAAGTAAGGGCGAAGGAATGCTCTTCTCTCTCTCTCTCTCTCTCTCTCTCTCTCTCTCTCTCTGCTCTCCCCAGGTCTACTTCGTCTGGCTCGCGTTTTTCTTTTTTCAGCCTTCTCCTTCATTCATGGCGGGTCAAGTGTAGGTCTGTTAACACCTGCACATTATGCTCTCGATGTGTGTGAGGGTGTAAGGGAGAGAGGAGGAGATGAGAGGAGAGACTCCCTCCCCTTGTTCCGTGTCCAACTCTGCTTCCAGCTGTTGCTGCATTCCTCTGCACGTCGCAGTCGGCTCAGGCCGGCGGCCTTTTTTTTTTTTTTTTTTTATTTTCTTCCAAAACTTTTGCGTCAGTTTTGTCACTGGCGCCGGTGCGCGCGGATGCGACAGTGGATTATAGTGTTAGGTATATAGAGTCGTACAACTTGTTCATGTGAGTAATGTGTGCGGCTGCTGCCAGGAGTTTCACGACTACTAAAGGAGCAGAAGATTAACATTTGGAAGAGCACGAGATCTTGGACTGATCGGTCCGTTTCTGCGCGATGACTGAAGTGGCCAATTGCGCGTCTGTAATGGTAAGAATGTACATCAAAAATCATTTTTATATCACAAATTGTAAGAATTAGAAGCAGATTTTTAAAGAAAAACAACAACAACAAAAAACCAATCTCACCTACCGTTATGGTTGTTATTATTATTACCTAGCTCAACACAGGCCATTAACAGTAATGGAGGGATGACTTCTAGTGTATTTAAAATGTAAGGATGAAAATATAAAAGAAAGAAAAGCAAAATGAACGATACAATAAGTTACGTCAAAATTGGCATTGAATACTCCTACCTTTTTGTTTCCAAAATAAGAGCAAGGTTTCATGACTCAGTTCTCCCTAAGGGTACGATTTCTGTTTATTTGTTCTGATTTCTTCAAATAAATGTGGAAGAACCGTTCCACGCCATTAAACAACTTGGATTTGAACGGTGTACCCTGTAAGCATGAACTAATAAATTAGCAGAAGATGAAAACAGTCGGTAAATTGACAGCGTTAACGCAGCATTTGTGCAGAAATGTGTGCCATGCTGCGCTTTTTATCCTTAATGGAAACATGTTTTAATGCCTGTATGAATTATTTATGTATTTTTATTTGGTTAAATTTGAGAAACCACATGAAAACCAGTCAGTATCGAAACTGATAGTGTTTGTTTCTGTGCTTAATGTCTGTTATTTGGAGGAGTTTAAAGAAAATGGTAGTTTTGTTCTGGCTGTGTTGGGTTTAGAGGTGGTTTTTAGCACAGTCAGACTTAGGGCATTTGAAACTTTTTGGGTTAAAATCGTGTTCACTTCCTGTTATTTTTCTACTTTGGGGTTTCTTCTACATTACCAATGGTTTTTTGTTGTTTTTTTCAAAGTTTTGAGGTGACCTCACCTCAAAACCTTGAAGTATATTGCAGATTGCTTTTCCCTCAGAACCTTTGTCCTTCCTTGTCTCTTGGTCATTTCCTGCCCATTTGGAAAGCAAACATCACTTGATCCTCTGCATGTGGCATAAGAAGTCATCTGGGCTTTTCCGCCGGCCACGCACACACATTCGAGTTAGATTTCCTCCACCTTTGAGTCAGCTGAAACAACAATGCACTTTCTTTCCTGTAAGAATCTCGGACTTTTCCCAATGACACAAGGAGCGCGAGGGAGTTTGAGGGGTTTTTTTCTCCCAGCAGGCGATCAAGGTCAGATTGACAAAAAAACATACACTGTTTGCTCTTGTTCATCTTGGTCTCACTGGATTAACGTTGTAGGTATATTTCACATACACACACACACGGGGATTGGGGAGGTTGGGACATACAGAGGAGGAACGTAATCGTATTAAGACCAATGAGTTGCTGAATGTGAGGCACACTGAGACCGACTCCATATTAACCAGCATCACTGATACAATGCAGGCTTTGTCAGGTGGGAGGAGGAGAGGGTAACATTGGAATGCATGGGGAGGGGGCTTTATAAAATACAGAAAAGACGTAATAAGAAAGACAGAGAGTCCAGTGCAGAAATCAAGAGGGAATCTTTAAAAAAAAAATAAAAAATACAATATATATGAAAGGCTATTAGAAAGGGAGACAATCCTTTGTCCTCCTGTCATTTCTGATTCTTTGTTTTTCAACTCAGGGCTACTAGAGCTTCCTTTCTTCAGCTAGGGTATAAACTACCTTAAATACAGAGACACAAATACCGATACCTATAATTAAATATGTCAGTAACAAAATGACCTTGGTGTGTTATGTTTGAGATGCATTGTTAGCTTAACAGTCCTTTTAATGGAAACTACACTGATCATTGCTTTGAAAGCCAATCACAGTCGGCAACTTCAAAAAAATGACATGATCCATCCATCCGTCCATCCGTCCATCCGTCCATCTGTCCTAAGGCCATGTCCAGCCATCCTTCAGAAAGAAAAACAACATTTTTTGACACTTATATCTGGGTCCCTGTTATTGAACTGGACTTCATAACACAGATTTTGATCTTAAACAGCAGAATCCACGTGGTGAACTAAAATACATTTTATATATGACATAAAACTAAGGCCAGTTTTATAGTATAAAATAGTATTATACAGTTTTATATTATAAAACTCTACAATGTAACTGTTACTGAACTATGCTGAGAAAATGTCCAAATTTTTTCATATGTTGAAAAAGTTGCAATTTGTTTGTCAGCATATGATCAGTGCTGCTGCTGCTGCTGCTGCTGCTGATGATGATGATGATGATGATTAATAAAAAGGAAAAGGCTGAGGCGCTGAGGCCAGAAAGTTAAATCATGCTAATATGCTTTTAGAAGTCTTAGTTCCCAACCCCCCCTTCATTTTCTCTTCTTTTTATTGGTCTAGATTTATCTGTTTTCGTCTTAAATTCTCTCTCCACATGCAGGGCAAGCGGCACGTTTCAGACTCAGCTGTTTCACAGATGGCATCAAAGAGGTTTTTTTAAGAGAACCGTGCCTATATGAAGTTAATTCGTCAAGTCACGGCAGAAACTATTTGCAAGGTTCTAACTCAAAAATGCATAACACCATGCAAAATCATGTTTTAGCTTATCTTTTTAGGTCAGCCGTGATGTTTTGGTAAGATGATGCAAAAAAAAAAAAACCCCAACAAAAACCTGTAGATATTTAAAAAGGGGGCTTGACACAGCTCACTGCTCTTCTTTAACCAAGGCCAACAAAGCCACAGGCCTGTCATGACCTGTCCTGGAAGGCGTTCACCTGGAGAAAGAAGGTGACTATGGGCTGCGGGGACTAATAATGAGGAAGAACAAAAGAATGAAGTGGTGCTTTTTTGCAAAAGAAAGAGAGAAGGTGGAGCTAAGAAACCATGGCAGACAGAGAGGAAAATTTATTCTAACATTCTTCTTCAGGATTAAAGAAATCCTCTTGTTCCTCGCTTGACTCTGAAGTATTTTTTTCTTCAAATAATGTTGCCATAACAAATGGCAGATTTGCTTTGTCTACACCAATGGAAAAAAAAAAGTCATAGGAATGCATAGCCCATATCTACATGAAAGATGATTAAAAGCTGATATATGGGTTTATTTGTGGATGTTTGCGCACGGATGGAGGTTACGAGGGTAGCTGCAGGCACGGCCGTGTCTGTGAGACGGGGGGATTGTCGGAGGTAGCGAGGGTGTCAAAGCAGCAAAGGAAACGTCCTCAGAAAGGAAGCTGTGGCTGAATTAGAGGAAGCCGTGCAGGGCAGTGCTCCATTTGCTTTCCCCTTTGTAACAAGTTGGAGGAACGAATGGAAAAAGACAGGAAGCGAGATTAAAAACGACAGGGGGAGAGGAGGGCATGGATCGGCAAACGTGCAGAAAAGACAGGAGGATGACATCGACACAAGGCACCGACTTTGGGAAAACACAGATGAGGACATGACAGAGTTTCAAAACCAAAAGGAAGAAAAAGAACTGAAAAAAACCAATGCAGTTAGTCGTTATGGAAGCTATTTCAGGTGGCTATGTTAGGCTATTAAAAGATTATTACAGGTTGAGGACAGTACACTAGAGGAAATGGTCCGAGGTGTAAAACACAGAGTGGTTCTGGCGGTTCCCCATGTGCTGCAACCGTTGCCACTTTGGGGAGCAGTATTTCATATTTTAGGTTTTTATGTGTGGGCACACAAATAGTGGTAAGCTTTCTTTCTCTCTCTCTCTCTTTGCTGAATTGTAGGGCAGTTCACAGGAACTCCTTGGCACACGATCTGAGGATGTTTACAAAAAACATACACTGCCACACTTCTGATTTCTCTCCCTCTCATCTTCCTCTCTGCCTCTTTTCCTCTTCAAAGTTTGCCATTCTCTTGCTTTCATGGCTGACTGATTTAAGATTTTTCATTTATTTTTGCATTTCACCTCCTGTTATTAAACACTGAGCCTTTCCGTTTCGAGCTGGCTTTTAATTTGCACAACATAATAGTTCAAGTGATCCAAAAATATTGTCGTGAATTACTGGCAGGAAGCAAAGATGTGGTCTTGAAATTTTCTGTTGTGATTTTTTCCAACTGTACATATTTGGGAACAAAATGTCTTATCATGATGAAAAGGAGAATCGTTCCTGTGACATGTATAACTTTAGAAAGCACTGTAAGCTACATGAATGTCTGCTGTGATGAGAGTTAATTTTCAAGGGGAAAAAAAAGGATTGGGTCAGTGATGGGCAATATAAATAAAAAGCAATTCACCTCTTTAGGGTGTGAGGCAATTTCATTGTTTGTGACATTCTGTTTTAATTTGGATAATCAATGAAGGAATGTGAAACATCCATCACTGTTAAAACTGCTTTAAGAATCTGGTGTAATTAAAAGCACACCAGTTTTATTCTCAAATAGTGCCAAATAAGCTCTTGCTTTGATTCTGATGACATGTTCTAAGAAAAAGGAAACTAAAAAAAAAAAAAAAGTTATCATTTGGACTCAGGTAAGATGCTAATTTCCAGTAATTTGAATAGTTTGCCTGCTAGAAACCTCAGAAATTCTACTTTGCTTGCATTGTCTCATAAATAACAGCCCTGATTTCTTTCCTAAAGAGAACTGCATCAGCTGCTAGTTCTTAGTGGGATTGTCTGTGAACATGTTGGTTTTGTAGTGGGCTGGCAGCCTACCAATATTCTCAGCCATAATGCCTCAAGAACTTTTAATCGCTTTCACAGAACAGCGTGTTTGCGTGTCCTTTCAGGAAGCCGAGATGATGTTTAAGCCAGAGTCGGATCAGATGTGTCCGCCAGAACCCAAGGTGAAATAAAACTCTCCCACAAACATGCGCCATCAGTGACACATTTGCATTTATTTTTTACAAAAAATGCATTGCCGCAAAGAGTCAGCTTTTATGTTGTGTTGTTACGTCCCTAAAACGCAATAAGAACAACTGGTTATTCCCCATTAATCCTCGCAGTCTCCACCCTTGGACCTGATAGACACGGGGAAAGGCCTGAAGGTGCAGACTGCGACGCCTCATCTGGTTAGCCTGGGCAGTGGGAGACTGAGTGTGGCTATCACCCTGCTGCCACTAAAAGAAGGTAAAGTACATTACTAAAAGACAGTAAAAAAAAAACAAAAAAAAGAAAAAGCTTGGGATTACCGGGTCATATTTAAGCTATTTATTTTCACTTACATCTCCGATCTAGAGGATCTAGAGGACGCAGACCATTAAATCTTCTAATGTATCCTCACCTGCCGTGCAACTCTTTGACATGGAGCCTGGAGTGAAACCAGATGCCCTCTAATCTCTCCCCGTGTCTTAACTTCCTCTTGCTAAACTCCTACGTTGTTGATTCCCCCTGCCCCTCCCAACTCTCTGTATCTGCTCCATGGTTGCAGTGACAAAGAAGCTGAACTATCTGTAAATGTGGAATGCTAGGAATACCATGCTCTATATAAAAAGCAGCAATAAAATATTCGTACAGGTGTTGGCACAATCCCAAGCTTCAATAAAATGTGTGCCATTTTAATCTAAAAGAAAGAAACATAAGTAGGTTTCAAAAATTCTCTGAGTAAAACTCTGAAAAAGCTGACCATGTTAATTGATCCCCCTGAGTCAATACTTTGGAAAACCACTGTTCTCTGCCATTACACCTGCAAATCTCTTGGGGTTTACGACTAACATCACCTATCAAAAATCACAATAAAGTACGAAGATTTTGAATATATCACAGAACTTGTAAAAGTGTGTACCGTACAAATACTTTTGCGAGGCACTGTAGAAAGTTTCCTCTGTATCTCTGATTGGGGTTTGTTTACCAAAGCTTTTTTTTATTTCTTTAGTTCATTTCATTTGGTGAATGGAAGACAATACGACTAGATGTTTTTCTCTGCACAGTTTTATGAGAAGTGTAAATCTATAGATCTAAAAGCATTACAAGAAAATGTGTTTTCAATTTGTTTATGTGCGGAATGTTCTTTCATATTCAGATAAAATTGTATAACAAACTCTTTTGAACATGTGTCTTAATTATCCTGCTAAAATGTATTTTCCCATAAAGCTGGTTTCCTCATTGGTATTCTAGATGGTTGCCAAAAAAGTGATAGTGAAGTGGTCCAAGCAGGATGTAATACAACATGAGAGGGATGCTTGTACTGCTGATTATTGTTTAATAGCCTCTGGATATTACAAGGAGTTTTAATGCAAACTGACAGATAGTTAATACAAAACGATCTGAAGAAGAATGATGACTCTACTGCACTTAAAGCTTTTACATAGTAATTTTACGCAAGGCTTTTGCACAAAGAGAAAACATTTGCCCTGCAGTTGTTTCTTTTTTAAATTATTTTTTAATTCTGCATAATCACAAGTAACCCACAATTGGCCATCATTTCCATTTTTGACTTGAACAGATGATGTGCAAGAGAACTCAGTTTAAAAAAAGTGACCTATGTAGGCATGTATGTTGGTAGCTCAAACTGTTTACTAGTAATCATTTGTCATTGATTTGCGTCACAGGGGTGACACGTATAGGCCGAGAAGACGCTCCAATCCCACAGGACATTACGATTGAAGGGCCTGGCATTGAGGCAGAGCACTGTCATATCATCAATGAAGGTTGGCATCAGTTCACCTTAATATAACAGCTTTGTAACAATGTCAAGCGGTTGTATGAATGTTTACAACATACCACGTGCATTGATCAGTAGTTTCTTATGGTTTAGTCTAGATTAAAGTTAGCGGCTAGAGACCTTTTAACAGAACAACATTTCAAAAACCCGAAACTACCCCTTTTAATGATTTGTCCTACATTGTGTTTTTACTTGTTCTTTACTTGTTAATAACACTTGCTTTATAATTGTTACAACAGGAGGGGTGGTGACCCTTGACCCCTGTGGTCATCTATGCAGTCTGGATGGAGTCCAGGTAACCGTCCCCACACCGCTTACTCAGGGTAAGGTCTACACATTCATGCGCACATTATTAAACATTCCTCTTGCTTGCACACAGAAGCAAGCCTTTTTTTTTTGGAAAATGCTTAAAATACTGCCCCCTACTGGTTAAATTTAGTACATAACTTAACCGGAAATTCACTTCCTTGGTTTGTGTTCAAGCTTTTAGTATTTCATAACTTCTGTATGTGTTTATGTGTTTGTCTGCAAAAAAAAAAAAAGAGGTTAGTTTGTGGTTTAGTGGGCTTGCATTCCTCTCTCTGTGTATGAGTCACATGGGCAAACTGCTGACGTTATGTAGGGAAACAAATGGGTGTGCAGTGTTTTAGTGTGTGCAGAAATGTTGGCGTGTTTGTGTCTGTGTTTAACATGATGCGTGTGTAATGGAGGCTGGAAGTGTGTGTGCGTGTGTGGGGGATGTATACCTCTGGTTTGGTTTAATTCATAGTGGTTTGGAACAGCAAGCTTTTATAATGAGTCACTCCCTCCAGACTTATGTGTGCTGCCACAGCATACATAAGTCTTCACATTCTGTCATTGTGGACTGCAAAAAGGAGTCAGAGCACACTGAAACTTTCTCACAATTTCTTCTAAGAGTTCTTAACTTCCATTGCTTTCACGCTGGCCCTTGAGTGCGTCTCTGTTTTCTGAGAGCTATCCTGATCGATTCATCCGTTGCCCGTCTACCCTGTCTGCTCTTTTCCCTCATCCAGTTTCTCAGAATTTTCTCTCCTGCAGAGTGTTCCCTTTTTTTCTGGAAAGTTTGCGCTCTTTGAAACGCTGCTGTTTTCCGCTTCTGTCTCACGTAACTCACTGCACCACGATTTGTCTCTCCTTTCCATTTACCTTTTTCAGACCTCCTCATTGTGCTCTGTCAAGCCTAGCCATTTCAAGTTAAATATTGACAGGCCTATTTGTCTTTGCGGTGAGCCTTGCTGATTCAAATATTGACATCGTCTCAGAGTATGCACAGACACAAGCCCAGGGTACTGTGAGGTTGTGGGGGGAGGAGTAAGTGACTCTAAAGGGGAGAACAAAAAAATAAAAGAAATTCAAAATTCAAAAGTACTTTGCTATAATTACTAAATGTTGAAACTCACTTAATTAAAGAGTTGAGGTAGATAGTGATGGCTTTGGTGAAATTGCAGTAAAAGGAAAAGGGAATGTCTGGAAAAAATATGGAGAGCCTCAGACAAGATGCATACTTCGGGAACATCCTCTGGCTTCTCATCTCTGTGCTGAGAAACACCAAAAAAAAAAAAAAAAAACGCTCATCAAACATACACACAAGGGAGGCCTGGAGCCAATTTACTATGTTTAGGAAATGATCTGTTTTGGATTCTGGAATTTGGAGCTTGACCTGGAATCACATAAGCCTGACTGGTAAGTCACAGGAACAGCTGGAAGGCACTTCTGATACATAAAGGGAAACAATGGCAATCAAGCCGTTTACAAAAGTTTCAAATTATCCATTTGTTTTCTGTAGACCTGATGGGTTCGTGAGGGATGTGGTGCATTTCTCCAGCATTGGAGACGGGGTATGCCCTGAACAGATTGTCTGTCCCTCATTGGGAAACACAAAGACAAACTACCATGCATGCACTCACCTTTAAGGGTAATTTAGTCCACAGTAAACTTAGCGTGCATGGCTTTGGTGCAACCCCCTCACAGAAAGAGCCTGCAACGGGATTTGAGTCCAGTACTTTCATATGGAGTGTCGACAGTGCATGTGTAAAAACCACGACTGTGAAGCATATACATATGAATATTGTTGAAAAAAATAAATCTCTATGATTATTGTTCAGATTTCTATGCACTCTGAAAAACTCTAGAATTTGATGTACACATTTAGTACGGTCTGGAGAGATATGGGAAAAAAGAAGAAACTTTATTTCATTGTTGCCTAAAAAGTTGGCATCTCTCCAATACCTTAAAATAGGCCAAGAAACGCATAAATCTTTGAAAAATGTGTTTGAACTCTGTAACATACACCAGGTAAAAAAAAAAAAAAGAAAGAAACTCAACCTCCCAGCATTCATTCAAATCAAGACTGCTCCACCAAGCTGCTCCACCTTCTCCCTTAATGTCTTACAGCCATCCCTCATAAAAAGCACTGGAACGAAGCAACCGAGGAGAGCAGACTTAGACTGCGTGTCCTCTAAAATGTAAATGATTTTGCTGCATTGTTTCATCTTCTAACTTCTCCATAAATCGCAAGCCTGTTTTGCGCACCTCATTTTGTTTTGTAGTATAAACCTTATCTTTGTCATCATGAAACATTTGTAAGCCCGAAACGAGAAGACAGCTGAACGTATTAGCATGTTTGGCGCTACACTTGTCAAGTGGATTTAAAAAAGTTGAATAGAAATAGGTAGGGAGACAAAGAAAGTTGAGGGGGCGTCCTCCACATACCTCACCGTTGTACCGTCTTTGAACGTACCATCTACACACCGGGGTTGACTACGTACCTTTTATTGCGTAGCTTATAAACTCCCGTGTGTATTTTGTCTTCGTGGAGGTCTGATAAAAAACACCGTTTTTTAAATTTTTATTTCGCCTACTTTTAAAGTTATTTCTCCAATGGCAACTAAGGATGCTCAACCCCCTTTTTTTATAGTGAAACTTGGTACAGTCCTCGGGCTGAGGCTGGTGGATGGTAAATCACTGAACTTTCTCCGACACGGAGTCAGGACGGCTGGGGAGGCGTTTCATCACCGAGCAGGGAAATAAACAGCAGCTCCCAGATTTACAACGAACTTTTACTTCAACTTTGCTTACAGAAGTGGTTCTGTTACAGCAGGGTCTCTATAAAACCTCTTGAGAAAAAGAGAGAGGATAAACAACACTTGTTGTATTCGCCGAGCGTTTACTGAATGGGACTCACAAGGTTAGTAACGAATTTGTTAGCTACAAAGTTGCATTTACAGTGGCATCATTTGTTTCCATTTCCCTTTATTTTACTAAAATGTAACTCTTTGTAACTTTCAGAATGGAATGTGTTTATTTATTTATAATTTTTTTTTCTTCTGACGAGTTGGACATAAATCACCACAATAACAAATGACGAACGTATTATTTCGACCTATTAAGTCATTTCTAGAAGAATTTAAAATAGCATTAGCTTTCTATAGTCTGCCGTAGTGGTAGGCCCTCTACTTTTTTGTGCATATGTGTAAAATATAATCTGTATGACTTTATTAAGCTTCCTTTTGTTTTGGCTATCTCTCTGTCTCTTTGTCTGGTAGATCTCAAGACAGATGGTTCTGTTATAATCTGATTTTGCACCTTTTTTTATTTTATTTAAATTTTCTTTTTTTTTTTTTTTTTTTTAGCCAGGACCATTTGTGATAGCGATCAAGCTAAAAACTTTGTGAAATAGCCTTAAATAGTAAGTAACCAGTTACAGATTTATTTGGAGGTGTAAATCACTACTGTTGCTGCAGAGAGCAAACCAAGCCACATAAGTGTTGAAAGTTTCAGTCAGATTGCAGCTGTGTTGTTTCACAATCTGTTGCACTACATGCACTCTAATTGAATAAAACATTTATGTGTGGATTGTGGAGGAATAAATAAGCTTGTGAAGTCTCAGACGAGGGGTGAGCAAACAAAAGAGTACGAGCCTTATGGTAATGAAGCCAGCCACAGTCATGTTACCTGACACCTGGACACAAAACCTGTGAGGTTATTGTTCTTGCAGGTACTGTCCACTGCTTGTCATTTGCGTTTTTGGGCTTGTTTTTTTTTTGTTATCAGCCTTAAATAATAACAGAGATGTGTCAACCTTATCCTGTCTTCGTTTACAAGATTTACACTATATTTCCGATTTAAAACAGATGGAAGATTGTTAATTTTTAGTTATGTTTTTGCTTTTTAGCCTTGGTGAATGTGGAATGGGTCAATGCGCCATGGGTACGATTTGACAAGAAGCAGAGATGCTGTCGCTTGAGCTGCGCAGTATTAGAATCTTTAACGTATCCCCCGAGAAAGATCCGTCTTCATGGAGTTGCTTTTGATCACCTTTGCTCCACAGAGGGTTAATGTGTGCCTTATTCTCCCACTGGGAACCTGTGTTTATGCATCATTTCATGAATGAATAAATCCCCTTCTAGATCCAAGTGATTTCTACTGCATTCTGACCACAACTGTTTTTAAAAGCTACTTCTCCATTCAGACGAGAACTGGCAGGAATTTTCCTAACTCTACTTTGAAGTGTTTAAGTGATTACCTTGTACGTCAAAGCTGATAAAGACAGGCCACTTCAGCCTCATCTTGGTACTTGTTGGACATGGGATCTCGACAACTTGTTTATTTTTGCATCGTAGCCTAATTGTTTCAAATTGTCGATTCCTCCACTTATGCTAACCCAAACGGAGCGAGAGTTTCCCCTCCCATAACGCTGTGGCATGCGTAGATCTACATGGGAACAGAAATTGGCTCCAGACATGAAGCGGCCCATACATCTGTGTCCTCAAAGACTCTGAGGTCTGACTTTGTAGATCACAGACTTTAAATTATCCTGTAAATGCATATACAGACAAATTTCAAGTTGTTTCTTGTTATGGAAGAAGGTCTTTGAATGCTGTGTGTGTTGTGGGTAAAGCATGCTCCGACACAGGCAGCAAACTCAATTTCCTGGTTAACAAGGGATTTGAATGAGATCAAATGGGTTTTATTGAGTAGAACAGCTGGAATCATTTCAGCCTTTTAATAACAAGAGACTTGATTTTTATCTCATCTAGGCAATTAAGAACTTACAGCGTCTTGGCAAAGTATTAATAACCCTTGGAAGGTCACAGCCACAAACTTCATTGTATTTTGTTGGAATTTTATGTGACAGACCAAGTAGTGCAAAACTGGGAAGCAGGAGGTGAAGGATGCGTTATTTTCATAAAGTTGTACAGATAAAAATCTGATCAGTGAGGTGTATTTGTATTCAGACTGTTTGAATCACTACTTTGTCTCAGTGAGTTTCTTTCTCCCAGATTTGCTGTAGAAGCTGACATGTTTGCTCGTCTTTACAAAATAGTTTAAACTTATTCATATTAAATGGAATGCGTTTGTCAATGTCAGTGTTAAGGCCCAGCTACAGATTCTCAGTCGGATTTAGGTATGGACTTTGATTAGACCATTCCAACACATAAACATGATTGGCTCTCAGCTATTCTGTAGTATGTTTATGGGCACTGATCTCATGGATAAGCCTGTTCAGTGAGCAGTTAGTCAGTTAATCACATGTGATTAATCAGTTAATCAAATAGTAACTTTTGAAAACATTTGAAAATGGACTCAAAACATCATTAATATAAATAGGGGGAGCATTTATCGTCGAGTAGAATTTGTTAATATGACAGGCCTGATGGTGGAAGGTTAACCTAGTTACTAGTTTATACTTTTGCAGCATCCAACAGGTCTTCTTCAGTAATTGTCCTAATTATTTTTCTTGCAAGATCATAAGTACTGTTTTGTGCTGATCTATTTAATAAAATTCCTATGAAATGCATTCATGTTTGCAGTAAAAAGTTTTGAAAAAAAAATTGAGTGGATGTAAATACTTAGGAAAAGCTTTGAAAGTGTATCTTATGCTACGTGATTAACACAGATGGAATGCTTTCTATCTTTATCCCTTTGCCTGCATCACATAGCATACTGCAATAAAGGCTGTAAAGCCATAAAAAAGAAGAGCAGGTTAGTTAATAGATTTTATAAATGAAGGAGCTGAGAGGAAATTAAAAAGACTAAGAGGCTGTTAACAAATCAGGGCATGCATTTCCCTCTCCACTTGAGAGGCGGCCCATGGTGAGGTTATTGGGGGGAGGAAATTGGATTTTCACAAGAGTTAACTTGCCAGAATCCAACTGTTGTCGATTGGAGTCTTGCTAAATTCTGAGAGGTGCTGTGACTCATTAAGCAGACACTGTAAAGACGTGTTTCCTCATACAGATGATGCACAACACGTCGAAGACTCTCATTACTCATGTCTGGCATTGACAAACATGTATTATTAGATCTGAATAGCTGCATGTATATGTGTGTGTCTGAGTGTGTGTGCTGTGGACTTTTCCTTCATGTAAACTCGTCTTTATGATCTTCCTGTCTTAATGCCACTTCCTCACCGTTTGTGCCTAAACTTGCCGGGTTCTGTTTACATAGACATGGATTTGAATAGTTCACAGTCCAGCTGTGTAGACTAAACATTTCTTTCTTTAGTGTGTGTGGCGTTTGCTCCATCTCAGCACTGCATTCAGGTCTCCCTCTGTGCTAAGAAGTACAACTTTGAAGGTAGAGGGGGGAAAAGTGCTGTCCAAGGCAGAGTGTGGCAGATAGAACCGCTTGGATTTAATGAAGGTAAAAATGCATTCACTCACTTTTAACCTGGAGTCGAGGCTGTGAGTGGGAATAAGAACAGAGTAAATGTAAGACGCTGACAAAAAAAAAAAAAAGAGTAAGGAAAATAACTTTGACATTTTTCCATGGAGTCTTTTTCCATTCGCCCTCTTGTTATCCCCCTCCTGCCTCAGTGTGGTGTCTGACTTCAGATCTAAGGAATCTGATGTAACGGAGCTGTTTCGGAGGTGCCTTCTCAGCCCTTTACACATGTGCGAACATTATGGGGTTTTACAGGCTTACCTAAATCTTCTGTCCTCAGCAAAACTGGCGAGTAAATCATGGAGAAAAAGTTGCAGACAAAAGCAAAGTTGATACATTGGTTCTTTTTGTGTTGAATAACGCTTAAGTCTCTTTAAGTGTCAGCCCTGCTGTTTTTCTGCGGCCATGCGATGTATTTGGACAGCTGTGGCTGGCTGTGTATTACAGAGGTTGCGACCCTGACATCTTGTTTAATACCTGGCCCTCTCCGCCTAATTGATGGCCAGAGCAAACACTGTGGGACTGGGATGGCTAGCTGTGTGCGAGCATGAGCAGGAGAGAGTCTGGCTGTGAATAAATATTCCAAGCTTATTTGAATTTGAAGCCAACTTGTGCCTCTGAACTCATTACAGTATACAGATTTATTTCCTGAAAAGATTTTGTTTTGTCTATTTATCTGATTATGTACTTTACTCTTTATAGCTAATTAGTTTGCTTTTACTCACTATAAGCTCTCCTCCAGTAGATCCTGCAGAGAATCTGATGAATGCATCCCTATACCTTCCTTCCTCCAGTTTATTGTTCTTACTTGAAAACTCAAAACAGCTACAACTCAGCTTCTGTGACTCATTGGCTTATGGTTTAAAGACTAACAAACAGTACCACATAATTACAAAGTGTAAGGAAAAAGATTTGTGGCTTTCAAAAAAGCTTTGTCACCTACTGAGACATGGTAGGTTTACCAAAACTGACAGGTCAGAGCAAGGAGAGCATTAATCAGAGAAACAGCTAAGAGGCCTATAGTAACTATTGAATAGCTTCTGAGATCCAAAGCTTAGCTCAAGCAAAAACATTCCTACCGATTTTGAGAGATCGGTAGGAAGAAAACCGACATTGTTAAAAGAACGGCATAAGAATTCCCATTTGCAGTTTGTTGCAAGCCATCGAAAGTGAACACTGTTCACCTTACTGTGAAACATAGAAGTGGCAGTATTACACTGTTTGGTGACAAGGACGCTGGTCAGAATTATTGGCTAAATACAGGCCAGTCCAGGAATCTTGAATACAAAAACCTCAGATATTTTTCGACTGTGTTAAAAATCATTTGTTTTCTACTTTGCAGGTTTGGACCACTTTACGTTGGTCTTTCATGCGAAATTCCAATAAAGTTCCAAGTTTAAATGTAAAAAAAAAAGTGAAAAAGTTAAAGAATCCATTTTTTCATGGCATTCTAGGCATTTATTTTGTTATGTTTTTCTTATAGGATATTCCCTGTGTCTGGGTAAGTCCTACTACTTCCGATTCAACCATCCTGCAGAGGCCAGCAGAATGAAGAGCATGCTTCCACAAAAGAGCCCAGTGTCAGCTTTAGCCTACAACACAGGTACTAACACAGAAGATTGGCGATGAAAGTTGTAAAACCTTTCCCTGAACCAAAACTGCTGTTGAGCCCCTGCTTGTATTTCTGTTTCCTCTCTTTCTTTTGAACCTTCACTCTCTCTTAAACCATTTGGTCCATTTTAAACGCTTCCATCATCCCTGCATTTCTTGTTTAGAACATACACATATGCAATCATTAACTGAATACTCGAGTGCATTTAAATCTAAGCAAAAATTTTACCTTTCCAAAGCATTGGAATGTTTTTCTCATCTGGTAACTCGGTTGCCTTGGTGAGACAGCTGGATTTTAGTGTCTCCTCAGAGATTGATTGGCACAAGGTGTGTGAGCCATCGTCAGTGGAATCCCTTATCTTTTTAACCTGAGGCACAAGCTTTACACACACACCGACAAAGCTGTTTTTGCTTTGAGCTATGACTACTGCCTGCAGCATCCAGTGTGTTAAGAGTCTTATTCTGACATGTGAACTCTAAGGGGAAGACTCCTACACAAAGCAAGAATAGCTGGGGCACATCAAGTGGAGAGTTATTAAGATAAAAGCGGGTTGTTGCACACCACCGCCACAGCTCTGTTTTAAATCTGCCCATGTATGGACACAAACTGCATGTGTGTGTGAGGTTCTAGGTCTTATGACATCTCATGATGTCTTTCATTTTCTGCCCCATTTCTCAACACCATGTCAAGTTTTAACGGTTTCCCACACGGACACATTTTATGTTGCTATTTTTTGTCCTTTTGACCTTTTAGATATTTTAGCTTCTGCTTTGAAGTTCTTCAACCAGGCTTACAACAATCATCTTTCCTGGATAGAGAAACACTTTTTATTTTGCTCTAGCAGATCCACAGTTCTGGGTTGAAGGAAAATGTTTCTGCCAGCATGTGTGCGTGTGTGTTTTTGAGTAAATGTGGCATTAAAACACTGGGTGGTCTAAGCTTAAGATCGTAATAGCTTCTTTTCCACATAAAACCACAGAAGCTTTAAAAAAGATGGGCAGGTTTTGCTACCTCACCTAATATGTTTTCACCTGCACAGTCGATGGCTGGATATTTAAGTCTAGTTTTGGGCAGTTTTTACTGTGCATCAAACTAGGACTATAAGTCAAACATACCTCTGATGATCCTGCAAAAAAAAGACTTTTTTGGCATAGAGTTACGTTGAGAAAGAAGGAAGTAGAACAGACTCAGTTGAGGTTTGGGGAAAGACCTTCAAAGACTCTGCTGCAAGTCCTTAAAATAAAAAGCCTTTGGAAAGGGTGCTGGTGGTGAGGAGGGGATCTTTTTAGGGCACTCTACAATAGTTTGTGGGCCTTTTCATTAACCAAAATCCCATTCCAAGCAACTCCACTCAAGTTAAACTGTTTATTTTGGATCTAATAGACAATTCTTGTGTGTGTGCACTTCCACACTAAATCCAAATGTGTGTGCGAGTCAAATCCTATACTTAGATTCTCCCTTCCATTTGTGGATTATTTTGACTTAATGGGCTCTGATAAAAGTCTTAACTTTTGACTACCTGTGAATTCAAGTAGACATACAAGCTTTCTCCTTTGGTTTTTCTTCTTTCTTTTTCTCATTCAGCACTTTTGTCCTTATTTAGCCTCAAATTCTTTTACAAAAAGGATTACAATTACAACTTCTCTTTTATTTTTTTATTTTCTTAGTTCCATAACGTACCAAATATTTGCACATTGTTCCAATTTGCCTGGTCGTTTTTCCTCATCTCTATCTAATTTAGTCTGTTTCCTATGAACTTGTCTGTTCACCTGTTAATTCATATCTTTTCTTGCAGATTATCTAAAGTTCAGCAGTGACTACAGTCATGCAGTCGGAGGCAGTGGTAGCGCTAGAGGGATGCGATCAGCCTCTGAGCTCCGGGATTTGATGGACACCCTGCAACGCAAGAAAATAGCCCTGGAAAACAGCCTGAGAGCCAATGGGAATGCTAACCCCTCCTATTTTAGTGTCACACAGGTCAGCACTGCTTCAAGTCCAACACATGGTTTATTATCCTTGTACAGAATGCTTTCATAGACTTTAGGAAGTTTGTTTGGTTATCCTTGATATCCGCTTTATCCTAAAAAAAACCCCATCATTTTCTCACTAGTAGTGAAAACAATGATTGCTCTTAGGGGTTTGGATATTATCCCGGATGTTTTACTTGTGTCACTGAAAACAGAAGAAATTCTTGTACCTTGTCATTTTTTTACAAGTTTATGAGGGTCTTATTTTTTTTCCCTTTTTTTCAGTCTCCTCCCACCACACCCACTTCCAGTCCTGCCATGTCTTCATCAGCCTATCAGGGCACCTATCAGGAACAGGCAAGGCGTTTCTACAGCTCTGATCGTCCACCCGTCTCTTTGAAATCTGGTTCCCATCTTCCCCCTGGACGGCGGTCCGACCCTTTGACCTCCTCTCGTGGTTCTGTCAGCCGCAGTCAGGACAACCGTGGCATTTCAGACAGTCGACGACTGAACAATCCAGGCTCCTCCCCTTTATTGACCACATGGAACGGCGGAGGTTCTTCCACTTCTGTTGCCAGTAGCGATAACGTTCACCTCTCTGTTCCTCCCTCTTCTACATCCCGCGCTCCGTCAGCGGGAGGTGCTGCCAGCATGCCTTCAAGCCCGCGATTGGGTCGGCGTACCTATGGGAACCAAGATCCATCACCCACCATTCGAACCAGGAAATATTCAGCCGGGTCACTCAGCGGCCTTATGACTGGAGGACATAGCCGATCACTGCCACGTCTTTGTCCTTCCCCTTCTCCTCGAGGTGAAAGCAGTGGAATGCTGCACTTATCGACGCTCCCACAGAGACAGGCCAATATGAATGGGAGTTACAAAATAGGCAAGGAGTCTTTCAGCCACAATCCAAATGCCAACCCTGAATACAGCCACAGCTCCACTAACTCATTCCAGCAAGTATCTAGCAAGAATCACATCCAGACCAATACTCAGGGTGAAGGCGTTGTGTCTATTTCTCTTTCCTCCCCTAAAAACTCGTCCTCCTCCACTTATTCCACTACTGCCCCACCAGATGTGACAATCCCATCCAAAGCAGGGGGCTCTTCTTCTCCAAGAGTTGCCAAAAAACTCAGCCTAACCTCCACCAGCTCAATGGGCTCAATCAGCTCCACAAAATCCAGCCATCCTGAAGAAGAATTTAACTGCACCCAAGGACTGTGTGGAGTTATTGAGAGGTCCTTGGGGGAAGATGGACAAGTTGGAAGCCTGGAGATGGGACTTGGGGAAACAAGGGCTTCATTTGGGAAGGCGGGGACGGATCATGGGACGGGCTTTGGTGAGAGGAGACAGTCGTTTGGAAAGGCAGGAGTGGCTCCACCTGGGGGTTTTAGGGAAAGAAGGGGAAGTATTAGCTCTCTTAGTGGGAAGGAAGAATTGACGGATTATCACCATAGACAGAAAGAGGAGCGACTTCGTGAGCAGGAGGTGGAGAGACTGGTAAGTTGCAAAGTGTTCGTCTGTTAGGTTGTCTATATTTACTGTAAGTGATAAGATGTTTATTTTTGTTGCTGTTGTCTAATTACCAGTATATGTTTGAGATGCAGCTAAAAAAAACCCCAAAAGCAGTTGGTGACCATAATAACACTCTTCGTTGTGGACTCTGTTACTGAAGGGTCCAGCATGTTTGAACTGTTGAAGTGTGGTCTCGTGGTTTTGCGATGTTTGTTTTTGCACAAACCCTTCACGGTCCACAAGACACATCGAACCAAGCTCCTCTGAAACACCTTCGTTGCAGTGGACATCATGGTGTTTTCTCATATGTGTGGTTTACCACAGAATTGTAAACACAGCGTTTATAGCAGAGAAGAACAACTATTATGAGTTCAAAAGTTTGGAGGATGAGAACAATGATTGACAAGTTGGAAAATCAAATTCTATTTTCCATGTTATCGGGAAAAAACAGAACGGAAGGCCTTGGTGAGAAACTCTTCCATTGCTTTGGATCAGAACTGAGCAGGTGGAGTTTAGTATTTCAGTATGTACTTCCTTGCAGACTTAAACAATTGCTCCTCAAGACTGCCTATTCTGCTCTCTGACTGAAAAAGCAGAATTCTGTCTATCAGTGCAACTTAAAGAGCTTTCCTACCTTGATAGATAGTCAGAAGACTGGTTCATGAAAGTTGAGTAGCTCTGTTTTTCACATATAAACACCCATGAAATTCAGACCAGTCACACAGCAGTTTCACATACAGCGAAAAGGTCACCAAGGGCGTCGTGACAAGAAGGGGGGGACAACATGAGGCTGAGAACAAAATTTTCCTCAAGCAACTGACAATGAGAACTGATTTCGGAAGATCAACTCGACCACTGTGGTCCTGTGAGTCTTTGACAAGAGTTTCAAGAGGATAATTTCTGTAAATCAGCCATGCTCACTGATGGGTTCTGTGCTCCTAAAATGACGGCTCTGAAGAAAAAAGGACGGTTGTGTTAAAAGTCATCACTGACAGTGGAAGCGTGGAATGCACATGCTCACAAATGGTCTTCAGAAATCAAGTTAGCATAGGAATGCTTGCCTCCAGAATAGCATTGTCTTTGGCCTCTCAAACATACTCTCCCAGGGAGCTTAACGCGCACACACACACACATAGTGAGGTTTACCACTCAACAGATGCTTATGGCAGTTAGCCTGCACTAACAGGACTATTCTTAACCTTATGCTTGAATTGTGTGTGTATGTGTGTAAATGTTGATGGTTGTTTATGTCAGTCATCTGGAGGTCCGCCCAGAGCGGTTTCAACCACTGAGTAGCCACAGAGCCCAACATTTAGATGTGGGTCAGGGAAACCAAGATTACAGACTTAGAGTAGCAGGTGGATAAGCACACAAATGCATAGCACATAATAATAAGTGTGATCATAGAGTTATTGCTTCTCTGTCTATATACATCTCTCATACGATGTCATATTTCACTAACTTAGATGAAATAAATAGATTTTAGAATTATTAAACACTTCACTTCTTTTTTGGAAAGAGACAGAGCTCATATTCTAAGAGAGCTGCCTTCAAATTAAAATGGCAACAACTTACTCTTTGGTTACTCACTGATGTAATCACTTTACCAGCATGACCAGTATTTGTTGGTATTAAATCAAAAGATTGTGGACATAAAAAAACCCGAAATACGATTACAGATTCATAAGTTTCTATTAATTGATGCATGTGGGAACTGGGAAGAGCCATTAACAGGATTTTAGTTCTTCCTAAGGCTCAACATTGAAAATCATCTGTAATCATCTTAACTTTTCCTGCCATCTAGTGGTTATTTTTATAAACTGCAACTAGAAATGTGGAGCTCTTGATACTCTACAATAAATTAAGTGTTCACTTCATGTTATTGAACTCTTAAGTAGTTCTAACTTCCAAGCATTATTTGTATATTTACATGAGCTTTAGCCAGGGGTGTTACTACTACTTGCTTTTTGGACCGAGTAAGCATAAATCAATAAAATTTATTTCCAAATCTTTTCCACTTTACATGATATCAAGGTTACATTGATCTCAGATCAACATCATTTTATAGTGTCTATCTTTTGAATCAATCAGTGTGACAAACTGGTGTATACTCTTTATCTCAGGTTGTGCTGTCACATTAAACATTAGAAATGGCTCAGTGTGGTTCTATTGATATACAATAGAAAAACAAGCTACACTCAAAGGTTAATAATTTGTTAATAGTTGTTCTGAAAAGAATTGCAATCTCTACAAAATATGTTTAGTGCTGTTTTCATCCAATGAGAATGTTTCTCCTAAAGCCTGTTGACTTCTACTTGAAGTTGAATATCTCAACACTTGCACTTCCCCATCCTCACAAATTATTTCTAGATGATATTATCCTTGAACGTGTTTTGTTTCCTCTGTGGCATTACAGACATTCCTGTGTTTTGGGCGATGTCTTGTTTCCCCGCACGCTTCCGATCGGATCTGACAGCTGTCCACCTCCTCATTAAATCACTTGGTCTCTCGCTGTTACTCGCATACACACCAAGTCTTAATTCTTTCTCCCTCCTCTGTTTACTTGTAATATTACCTATGCAGACCTGCATTGGGGCTCATGGGCTTCTCTGTCTAGGGATTATAGAGCGAGGGGGTCGTTTTGACTCTTCACAGCTTCCGTAGGTCGACACTTATAGCTGCGCTGGCAATAACAACAGTAGGAGGGGAACTCTTGCTGTGAGCATACTAACTGAGAGAAGATTCTCTTCTTTTATTTTAAATATGTTTTATTTAGCTATATGTTGTTAAAAATAGATGAAAAGAACCGTACTGAGTTCAAAATACAAAATAATAATCAGACTGGAACTGGAGCCATAATTTCTGGAATGCTTCCCCAGGTAATCCTTGTTATCAAAGTGGAACTTAAGAATTGTAGCCATAATCATCATGTAATTTATATGTAAAGGTTATGTAAAACAGTTTCTTGTATGTTCTGCATCTTTTATTTTGGAAACAACATGATTATCCTTTTCATGAATAATAGAAGGATCTAATTTGCACATCCTGTGTCTCATTTAACCGACGTGTGTATTTGTGTGGTTGTTTCAGGAGCGACAGCGTCTAGAAACCATCTTGTCTCTTTGCTCGGAACTCGGGCGTGCCGAAAGGGACGGAGGGGGGCCGGCACCGAATTCCACGTCGGCGGTTGCGGATCTCCAGAAGATCAACCAGGAGCTAGAGAAGCTCCAAGTGAACGATGATGATGACGACACGCCGTCTGTGTTTTCAGACTCTTCAGCTGTTAACGGGATTCCAGGGAGCGGTCACATGACCTCCCCGGGATCAGAGAACGGTTACTTTGACGACGACCTGCAGATGCGGCGGAGGTGCAGCAGCGGACACAGAGACTACAGGGCCGAATCACCGGCAGTCAGCCTACGAAGCTTTGCTCCATCACCCTCATCAAGATCTCTGAGGACAAATGAGGTATCGATTAAATATTTTATTCAAACTGTCAGTTGTTTGGGTGATTTTGAGATCATTTTGTGCCAATATTTGTATGTTGTTTACCTTTCAAATCCTGAATTTCTTCAATATAATTCATTATTATCCTATTCCTTGACAAAAATCTGAGTGAAACAGCAAAATACATTCACTATAAATCCTGACATCAATCCTTCTGTTGTGGTAAAATCATGTGTTTATGGGGTGCATTGTGCGTGGATCAGCTTTATTCACCTAGATTATTATTTATGAAGTGTTTATGCTTTCCACTGTCTCTGTGGGAAGCATGAAAGTAACAAGGTTGCTTGTTGAAATACTTGGAAAAGGGTTGATACCATTTGTGTCCACAGATGGGGGATATTTACAGCTCATTTATTAGATTAGCGCAAGTCAAGTGTTACCATTTTAAATTGACAGCTGCTGCCTGTGTCAGTGGGTTTGTATGTATAGAATTAATTCATTTGAAAAACAAAAAGAAAACAGGAACATATCTATATTTTGCAATATTCTATTGTAAGCAATGTCTATTATTAAAATTACAAAAAAATTATTGTGTGAGTTTTTAAAATTTTATTTCAGATTTTCTCTTTCTATTGCGTGTTTCTTTGATTTTGCATTGTACATGAATGTAGTTTATTTTTCTATTTTACTTATTTGCATTGATATGGACTGCAACTAATTTTGTTCCACTTGCTTATGTAGTGGCAATATAAATTCTGTTCCATTTTTAAAGTTTAACATTGAAGTTTTGTGTTTAAATGAGTTCAATTAGTTATGTTTTTACCAGTCTGCAGAGGATTCAGCTTCCTGCCTAGGGCAAGACTCAATGCCTTCAGAGGAGGAAGTGAGGCATGCAGAGGAGGAGAGAATTCAGGTGTTGAACAACATTGAGGAGCTGGAACAAAAAATCAAGGACCTGGACAACCAAATGGAGGAATCTGCCCGAGAGGTAGCTGACAGCTAAATCTGGCAATTAGATTTGTTTGCATTCTTTTCAAAAGACATAAAACCTTGTTCTTTCTATTTCTTTGTCATTTTGTCGTGTTAAAATGTTTTATCCAAGAAAGAGTAGCCAGAACATGTCTTCAATATGAAACTCCGGAACTAGTCCGATTTATTTCCTAAAGGTGGAAGTCGAGCGAGCGCTGGTCGAAGCGGAGCAAGAGTCGGAAGTAGATGCTCTGCAGCGGGAGAAAGAAGCTTTAGATGAACTTCACAGCAAGATGGAAGACCTGGAGACAAAGTCCCAACAGGAAAAAGAAAAGGTACAAGTCTTCACTTTGAAACCATATAACCGTCTTGAAATATGATTTTATATTCTGGTAAGTGATAGTGATGCAGATGCAAATCTTGTTACCTTAGTGTAAGTTCTGGAGAAGTTTTCAGCCTTTTAACAGTTGACAGAATTTTAACCATGGAATATAATCTTACAAATATATAGGCAGCGCAGAGACTCATACGTTCAGGGTCATGTGAGTAACCGGAAGGTGTTAATCCTTCTCATGCTTTCTCTGCTCCAAATATATATCTGCTAATACTACCCAGGATGCATCACCAGAGCTATTCTGTCTCACACACTACTGCAGGAAATCTACAAATATACACAAGGGTGTCACTTTTTTTCTTAGACTCCCATATGGTTGCACTGATGGGGAAAATGTGGAAATTGCTAGATGAACAGATGGAATTTATATTTGAGATTTTATATTTAAACATGAGTATAAAGCAAAATTAGGGTTTGTTGTGTTCATTCCTTCCACCTGAGTAAAATGTTTACACAGCTGCAGTCAGGAAAACGAACGAGAAAGAGAAAGACAGAGGAATCAATCAGAAACTGTTTGGAAAACTGCAGGTCAGAAATAAAGTTGAGTGCTTGTACATATTTGGGTGGCTGTTTTGTGTCTTGTATACAAAGAAAGGAGCCCCAATGTGCCAGTTAATCCTCTGCTCAACCATCCCTTATGTCCTTGTTTCCATTCCCACCCATTCCTTCGATCATTGTCATGCAAACAAACTTGACAAAAGGCAGGACACCAATCTGTTGCAACGTTTATCCTACTCCCACATACCACCTCCCCGTTCCCTGTAACCAGCGCTCCATTACTCTGCCAGAGTTTTTTTTTTTCTCCTCCGTGCCCTCTGCCCCCCGCCCTTCATATAGGCTAGTGTTACTGACTTTAAAACCATGATAACTAACTGGCCTCCTGCAAGTACCCACTAACTCAGCCATCCTCTCTCTGTCCTGCGTGTGTATGTGTTCTTGTCTTTGTTTCTTTTTATATATATATATATATATGTACACATGCACAAATGTGTACATGGTGTCCGTGTTGTTGCGTGGGAATGTGCGTACATGTACACATATGGAAACATGCGTGTACCAGGCGTGTGAGTTGCTGCAGGCAGAAAGGGACAGAGTAGAGAGGTTGGCTCAGATTGTGTGTGAGCAGCGCTCCCAGCTGGACAGCTGCCCTGAAGCCACCAAGGAGCCCCTACAGGAGCAGCTAGCCAGGGTCAGTACACACACACATGCACACCCCCACACACACGCACATACTGCCACAGCTCTGTACAGTGCCATGCAAAAGTATTCTTGCAGCTTGAACTTTTCTATATTTTGCAACATTGGAACTATGAACTTTAATTGTGAAGTAGAGGGAAAATGAGAAATGATTCATAAATTTTTTATTATTTAAAATTAGAAAAATGTGGTATACATATCCATGCATCCCTTTTACTCTTATACCCCCAAATAAAATCCATTACAACCACTGTCTTCAGGAGGATCTGCATTAAGCATTTATAGCCTGGCTGTTCTTCTCAGATGCATCCCATGAAATATTACTGAACTAGGGTTATTTTTGCAACAGCACACAAATTCACACCAACCTTTTGCATATTTTTATCAAAAATACAAAATATATATATATATTTTTAAAAGCTTATCATTTTCCATCTATTTCATACATTCCCATTAAGGTTTCTGGTTGTAACATTTAACAAATGTAAAATGTTCAAGAGTTGGGAATAAATTGCAGAGCACTTTCTTTCCTTGTTGTTTCAGCCAATTATTTTGTTTTATGGAAGAAGATAAAAAGCATGCAACGGCAGCATTAAACACAGATCAGTTCATGCAGCAGTGTGGCATTAACTAGAACATGAATGTGGGAAAGTGTTTGCAGGGTGGACTGGAAAAGGCACGGGATGCTGGCATACTTTATTATGCATGTAGAAATCTGCACTTCTTCAGCTAAATCACCCCAGCTTCTCTATGGACTCACTCAAGCTGTCTTCCATTCAAGTTCTCGATTGCTACTGAATAGCTCTGTTTATTTCTGCTACTGCTACATGCTATTAAACTGATTAGATCTTTTAAGGTTCTAAAATAGCAAGGGTGAAAGACCAGTTTGGGCATAGAATATTAGCTTTAATTTTTTATGTTTTAATTACAGCAATTCCTTGTTTAAAATTACAAGCCTGATAGGGATTTTGTTTTTGCTTTGTTTATCAATGAGTGCCTAAATGTTTCTAATGTTTTGCATGTGAAGTCAAGTAGCCATGGGTCAGTGTCTGCATGACTGGTAAATGTTCATGAAAGTCGAATATGTCTTTTTCTGTTTTGCATGCATTTGTTTTGTTTCACTAAAGTTTTTTGCTGAGATCTTATATCACATAAGTACGATCTTTCAGAACAACACGTGTGTCAGTCTGTAATACCTAATGTATACGTCTGACATATTTTACACCTATTTTGTTATCGTCTTTAAAAGTTTATTAAAACTATATGCATTTTTTTGCAAATAGTTTTTCCAATGCTAAAGAAGGTCAGACAGAATATATACAAAAACTTAACTTAAATACACTGAATGCTTGCTTAATTTTCTATAATTTTAAACACATGGCACATTATTGGTTTTAGTGATTTGATTCCTAGACTCACTGGGTTTTACTCCTTCATTGTCTTTTCTTATTGTGCGCATTAGGACTGTGAGGTACTTGAGGCAGAGACAAAGCGCTTCGAGGACCTGGAGTTCCAGCAGCTGGAAAAGGAGAGCAGGCAGGACGAGGAGAAGGAGACCCATACACAAGAACTTCTCCGAGAGGTTGCCGACTACCAGCGCAGCACCGTCACTCGCAAGGTGACACTTCTCATTTTTATGGAACCTAAAGAGTTGCTTGAATGTGACTGATCCGAGGCTTGTGTTTTTGTGTTCCTCCTTTAAGGAGCGACTCTTAGCTCTGAAGAAGCAAGCAGAGCAGATAACGGAGCAGGCTCAGAGAGAAAAGGAGAGCTTTCTGAAGGAGAGGAGCAACCTTGAAGTGATGCTGCGAAGAGTATGACGATACCCATTTTTGGATCCCTTCCAGACAGGAGACATTTAGTGCAAGGTCTAAGTTTCTATTTTTTTTTTTCTGTTAGGAAAAGGAAAGCCTTTCAACACTGGAAAGAAAATACGCTGACCTCACTGGTGGCCGGAGTTTCTCTCTAAGAGAGGTAGGTTGACTGACAGCGAGCAGACTGGATGTGACTCCTTAAGGCTCTAGACGTGGATAAACTCTGCCCTGATTTAGTCATTCGGATCTTCTTCTCTGCTTGTTAGGCTACAGCTTCTTTAGCCGATGTGTGTCAGTCCTTTCTTTGCAATGTATTTCTCAAGAAGGCTAAGGTACTCCTGTCTTGTTGGAGTCTGCCGTGTTTCCTCCTTTTCCTTTTGACTTGATCTCCAGTCTCCATAACAATCTCAGTGAATAATAATCTCTTTTTATTAATGCTGAAATGATATTGACTGTCTGTTCTGATATGTATGGTAACTACCATGTGTGTAAGTAACTTTTTTTGCTGCCAAGTTGTGCAACATATTAACAACTAATTTCTATGTTTGCATTGGTAATGTGACTCACTCACTTCTCGCTATGCCTCACCCATTCTCTTTCCTCTATTTCTCCTCATAATACCCTCCAGGGCTATGTCACTGTCAGTGAAATCAATGAGCTTTACTCACAGCTTGGGCAGGACCCTAACCCTGCCTCTGCCCCTTCTCTGGTCAAAATGACCCCCGAGTCTGAGGTAAACCTTTCCCCGGAGGAAGACTCCACAAAGCCAACGGAGGATGAGGTGTGTGGAGTCATGTGACCGTTGTCTGTTTTTGCAGTGTGTGGTTTAGTAGACCAGCAGATGATGAGAGTATTCTCCTCTTCCCACATTTATTCTTCATTGTCTTTTTCTCATGCTCAGTTTCTGTATCTTATAGTGTTTGTTTTTCTTTTTAAAGCTCTGTCACTCTTCTTTATCAGCCGACTGTCACTGCTCTTCCTCCTCCTCCTCTTCTTCTCCTTCTTCTTCTTCTTCTGCCCACGTCAATGCTCGTCCCCTCCCAAAAACTCCCTCTGTGCACTGGCCAGAGAACATGGTAACTTATCGAGACCCCTCCCCTCTTCCCGACTCTCCCCCACCTCCTCTTCCTGTCAAAAACCATCATCAGCGACACAGGCAGGTAACGTGTGTGTGGTTATGTGTGTATTGTTGCCTATAGTTGATATGTCCATCCATCCATCCATTTTCTGTTCACCCTTGTCCCTAGAGGGGTCGGGAGGGTTGCTGGTGCCTATCTCCAGCTACGTTCCGGGCGGGAGGCGGGGTACACCCCGGACAGGTCGCCAGTCTGTCGCAGGGCAACACAGAGACATACAGGACAAACAACCATGCACACACACACTCACACCTAGGGAGAATTTAGAGAAACCAATTGACCTTACAGTCATGTTTTTGGACTGTGGGAGGAAGCCGGAGTACCCGGAGAGAACCCACGCATGCACAGGGAGAACATGCAAACTCCATGCAGAAAGACCCCGGCCGGGAATCGAACCCAGGACCTCCTTGCTGCAAGGCAACAGTGCTACCAACTGCGCCACTGTGCAGCCTAGTTGATATGTGCTTGTGACAAAAGTTTTTGAGACTTAAAGAAGCTTCTATTTTTTATTCATAAACTCTAGTTTCGCTGAAGTTCCATAATATATTTTGAAGGGTTATATAGTGAAAGACAACAAATTAATACTAAGCACACATTTATAGTTTTGAGAATTGTGGCTGAGCCCACCGCCTTTGATGAGAGGCAATCCCACACGTCAGTGATCAAAGGATGCTTCACTTTATGACACAGGACCCATGGTAGCCTTAGACTTTTCTTCTCAAGCTTTTCCAAACAGTCTGAAGGGATCTTTATTAGAGAAAGTTATTCTACCCCTGTCTTACTTCAGAAATAGCCTCTTTTTTTACCTGTCTTGACAGGGTCATCTTCTGAAGGTCACCACCTCACACAGAAAACTGCAAATTAGGGTTTTCTGATTAAAAACGAACTAATTGTATTGATCTCAGCAAATAATTGCATTTCATCTGATCACATTTTCTTACACACTAGATTCGGTCCAAATTGACAACCTTAATGTAAAACCGTAATTATTTATCAGTTTCAAAACTTTTGGCCACAGCTGTATTTAATGGCATATTCTTATTAATATTGTTGTTTTTATTTTTTTGTCTGTAATATTCTTATTCTATGCGCAATGTTTATGATACGCACATTGAACAGCAAAAACTGTTGTACAATAAGTACTTTAATCCCTGCCACCAGATGGCAGCAGAGTAAAACGCCTATGTCAAATTATTGCAAAGGGTAATTCTTCATGACATAAACAATAGCTTATCAGTTTTACTTCACTGTTTAAGTTAAATTCAACAATGAATAGTGAATTATCAATATGCAATTCTTCCCTTTCTGTCTGTTTAATTAGCATTTCCGTTTGCTGGAAGAGAGAAAGCGCTCTGAAAGGGAAAGTGGTTCACATCTGAGTGATACTTTACCCAGGAAGAAGAACATTCCCACTCTGAATAGCCAGTTCACATGCTCAACACTTGGGCGCAGCTATCAAACAAAGGTGCTCATATGTAAACTATACAATACAGTATTTTAATAAATTGTGAAGGAAAAATTTCACATTCAGTTATATTGAGGTTTCTTACTGTTGGAAACTGTTTTTGTTCCTCTAGTCCCACCAGCCTCTGGTACAAAGCTCAAGTTGTGGCAGTATTCTTCCCAGAATCCTCTCTCTGTCCAGCAAGGAGACTGAATCTCGTCGTCTACAGAAAGGTACAAACACATGAAGAGCATAACTAGAAACAACAAGCGTTAATTAAGTTATTGTATTCTGCTTCAGAGAAATTGAAGTTTGTACAAACTACCCTGGCATTTTGGCGACTTGTGGCTGGTAATCCTTTAGAAAATTCAAAGAAAAATTGCCCCAAGTTAAGGACTTATTCATAGGGGTTCGTGTTGGATGGCGTTTTGGGAATTCTCATTTTGTTCACCTGTTTATTCGAGATTTAGGATACTGAATGAAAGTCTGTGCAGGAGAGCTGCTTCTTGATTCTTTAGTAATCTAATAAAAACAGCTCAAAATTCCATTTACAAGAAACTTCCAGTCACTATTTGATCTCTTCTAACACTGACATTCACAATAATTTCTGTAAGCCATTACACCTCATTAGGAAAATATGTTCACTTCCCTTCGATTCAAATCATTCAAGTAAATACATCTAATGGGCTCTGCGCAAGTCGAAAGCAGCAGGTAGGTTCTGTGGCACCGTTTTGTTAATGGGATAAACAAATGTTCTTTTTTGTCTGTTTGCACTATAACTCTGCCTGTCTTCCTGGGAAGTGGCATGTGTATCTGGTCCCTCAGTCCCTTTGGTCCCTTGATCTGACTCATCTGATGGGTGGGTCTCCTGTGCGGCTCTGATGCTATCAGATTTTGTTTGTGTGTGCCTCTTCCTTCACCCAAAGACTGAGTTAGTCTCTCTTCAAAGGCTCTGCAGAGTCATTCTGTCATCGGCCCTCTATCAGAACGTATCCTGTTTTTGTCGACATATTTGAAGAGGCTACTTTTCTTACTTGTTTATTACAATTTTAAGTGTGATTAAGTCTTCTTGAGAACGTGCCACCGTGGCAGGTCTTTGTGATCCAAATTTAAAGCCATCTGGCCAAACTGTCCCAGATGAAACACCTGAGACAGGTATGCCGTTTGCACAAGAAGGGAAAGTAAGTACAAATAGCAGCAGCTAAGACGTTTGCTTTTCTCCGTGTGTCTGTTTGTCTGTGGGTTCAGGTCAGTCTGGCTCCCGAGCGGCTTCCCAGACTAATGTCTACCTCGATGCCTTCGGGTACCGTGAAAACCAGGCCTTTGACACGTTGAGTGTGGACAGCAGTGACTCCATTGAAACCAGCATCTCAGCTTGTTCGCCTGACAATGTCTCCAGGTAGGTTCGTGCTTGTGTTATTGTTGTATTTGCAGATACATTACAGTGGATACTGAGATAAAACAACACAGATTTTGTAAAGCTCTGACCTGCCAATGAAAATTTTACGGCTCAGTTACGGCACTAAAAGCAGCTAGAATAATTAAGTGTCTCTTCTCTGCAGAATTTCCAACAGCTTACATATCTTCTTTCAGCTCATCCCATGGAAGACAGAATTAGCCACAATCAAAAAGATAGAATGAAGCAACTTTGCTGAAATATATTAGATTAGATATCTGACACCAACTAATCCACGTTTAACACTATCAGTAGCATATTTTAATATTTTAAGCACCTCCTTGTTACTAAAAATAAATTCTGCCCTTGATTAAAATGTCCACACCAAAGAGCTTTGTGATCATCTGAACTTGATAGTCCTTAGGTCTGGTGCAGGATCCAACTAATTGCTCTTTAAGAAAAGTATAAAACAATATTTTTTGTTATATGTCAAATGGTGTAGCTATTGTTAAAAGACATACATTTCTAATTTGAGGACCAAACATTTAAAACTGTTAAAGAAGCAGGGGAACTGTGTTTGTAATATGAACCTCTGAATTTGGTGATCGGTGAGAAAGACGAGGAAAGTGTGTTAATGTAAAAAGCATGTTGGAAGGTTTTCCCGCCTTTCTTGTTCTCTCCTCGGAGAGTGGGATCTGTGCATTGTGTGTGTGTGTTGAGGGCTACTCTTGATTAGGGGTCTAGGCATCATGTTACGGAAAACATGAAGCTCTGTGAGACTCTGCATGTGTGCCATAACAGTCAACCCCTTCAGGTTGAAGCGACCTGAACAAAATGAATGGGGGTGGTGGTAGATTTTGGGCTTGAGCCCCCATCTGGCCTGAAACCATGTGTGCTTGCTCTCTCTCTTGCTCTGATTTACAACACTTGCATCCGTTCCTTTTTTTTTTTTTGCCTGTGTCTTGTTTCTCTGACTTCTGCAGTCGTGTTTCAGCAGATTTGAATCCATTTAGCAGAATGGATTCAAAACTGAAATCTTTCAGTTGGATTTAGCTTGATTTCTGTCGGATTGCGATCTACCTGCTCAGAGTGGACTGGACCTGTTTAAATTGAACCATAAGGAATGCTGTGGAATATGAACCTGTGTTGGACAAAACGCTTACTCTGGGACTTGGGAAATTGGTTTTTGTCTTCTTGTTTTTGATTCTAACTTCAACATGATGACTATGAGTACATTTCCCTCTCATCGATTAAGGTAGGATTTTTGTTAAGACAGGGCTGACTAAAGAAATAAGTGCTTCTGTGTTGCTGCTGCAACAAAACTGAAATGCTAAGAAAAACTTCTGAAGTTAATAACGCCATATAAAAAATTAATAATTTGAAAAGCTACTGCTACTTTAAGAAATACAGACTTTCTTAAATTTAACCTTAGTAAGGAGTTGATTTTTATTAGTTACAGGAAACCATTTTGTATCTAAAATTTCTTTACCAGCGTATAATTTAGGCAGATTTGACTTCAAACTGGAAATTTATTGATCTATTTTGGAAAAAAAAAAAAAAAGGTTGAAACTTGAGCGGGAAACAGGATTGCATGCTTTTATTTTTTCTACACTCTTCCTTCCCTCCCACTCAGTCTTCTTTTGTTATTTCTGTTACCGCTTTTCTCCCCCACATCTCCCTGGTTTGTGTATACCGAAGTCTAATGCGGACCATTCCTCTCAGCTATGTTATGACATCATCACACATCAACACGGAGTATCCATTTCCCTCTGGCTCCGGATTAAAGGAAACTGTAAATGTGCATGGAAGTTCATTACATATGTATTAATGCCATAAATCAATCTGCACTGTTTTATTGAGAGGGATCACCTCAGTTTTAGGAGGTCAAAAGTAAGTCTTTGTTACGTTAAGGATTTTTCGAGTTGGGATTAGCATAAGCTCCAGAAAATCAATGGAATTTACCTAATAAGGGATGGAAAGAGTGTCCATGCCTTTGCTTGACAGAAGAACAGATGGGCAAACATAATGTGAATCAGCGCAATTGAAAAAACAAACAATGGGTTTAAAGTCACAAAACCACACACAATAAAATACCTACTGAAATGCCTTTGATGTCTGTCAAGAATGCCTGTCATGTGCAGACCATCTGCAGACTAAGAGACTGAGGATAATTTATGCCTTGTGTTCTGCCAGAGAGAGAGAGAGAAAGATGGAACTGTCCTAAATTTCCTTGGCATCCTGTTTTCTCTGCCAGTGAACCTGTAAAATGAATAGACACAACATAAACAGGGAATAAACTGAATTATGAGAGAGAGAGAGAGTGCAGCTTTTGGGTTAGAAGACTAAACACAATTATTTTCAAGACTCAACGCTGTTGAGTCCAGAGTCTTTATCATTGTCTATAGAAATATTAATTGCTACTCATGTAAAAATACCTGTTTGGCTTTCTTTTAAACCAAGACATGATGTTTGTTTCACTTTGTTTCTGATGTGCAACTCATTTGTCTGTGGGTTGCAGCGCCAGTACTTCAAACATGGCCCGGCTAGAGGAGATGGAGCGCCTGCTGAGAGAGGCACAGGCTGAGAAGAACCGCCTCCTGGAGCACAAGGTGAGGCAGGCCATAAAAAATGTCCACTTATTTTCACTCCCGTTAATGCTTTAAACGAAGCAACACACTTGCTCACTTATATTCAGAAATATTTTACTTAGATTTATTATATCGAGGTTTATCCATATTTATATGTCCTCTTTTGTTATGGTCCCTAAGGAACGAGAAATGGAGATGCGCAAGCAGGCCTTGGAAGAGGAGAGGAGAAGGAGAGAGGACCTGGAAAAAAGACTACAGGAGGAGACAAGCAGACGTCAGAAACTCATCGATCGTGAAGTGAAGATGAGAGAGAAACAAAGGGCACAGGTGAAGAAGAAAGGAATAAATATGATCCTAAATCCTCTGGTTTTCCACCAAACACATAGTAATAAAAAAAATTATTATTTGCACATGTGGAACTGGTGCTACATGTGCACCAGTTCTCTGCACATGTAACTGTTTCTTATTTTGTATGTAAACCCTATTAGCTTTGGCCAGGCATGGAAGCTGCAAAAAAACAAAAGAAAACTGGTTAACTCTAAAATGGATTGCCATTTACTGAACAGACATTTTTATCATTTTTCACTCTGTATATGTTTGACATATACAGAGTGTATTGTATTTTAAATAATTTTTATCTTATCTGGAATAAGTCAGCACAGCTTTGGTTGACCTAAGTATTTCATCATTTGAACTAGAGATGAATAAAGGTTGCCCAGTGACTTTAAAACGCACAAAAAAAGTCCTTTACTCAAGAGTCAAATGGTATCTTTCTCTTATTTATTTGTGTATTTTTACTCCTTTTCTGTTTGAATGCATGTAATCCAAAGATTGGCTATCAGCTCGTAGAAATCGTGCTCACGCAGCACCAGCTATCTATGGTAATGGCATGTAACTGGAACACGTTTCATTTAGATTTTTCATCATTCCTAGATCTGAGCTCTGACTTCCCAGGCTCCATCGTTCCCCAAGAATTTATTTAATAGCTCCATTCAAAGAGTGGATGCACTGTGGAACAAATCAAAAGCATTTTAACCACAAAAACCAGCAACGGAGAACTTCCCAAAGTTCTCCGTTGTTGCAGCAAATAAAAGGATTATGCTGTTTTGATTTGATTTACATTTTAACTAATAGAAAGCCATTGTAGACAGACACAAAGCTTCTTTTTAGCCATAAAGACTGTTGACTATGGCTCCCCCAGTTTCTCCTTCTTCTGCACTTTTATGTTTGGCCACAAATGAAATACATTTGTGCAACTATTGTGAATTATATCATCCCTTCAAACAGCTCATTCCCTTACTGAGCTGTTCTCTCCTAACCTCTCCAGTCCCGGCCGCTGACTCGCTACCTGCCGGTGAGGAAGGACGACTTCGACCTGCGGGCTCACATTGAGTCAGCGGGTCACAACACAGACACCTGCTTCCACTTATCCATCTCGGAAAAGACTTGCCGAGGCTACCTGATCAAGATGGGAGGCAAGATCAAAACATGGAAGAAACGCTGGTTTGTCTTTGACCGCAACCGTCGCACTTTGTCCTACTATGCAGGTAGCTACAGAGAGCACGCTTATGCAGATGTATTTATGGTACTTTAAAGCTGCAATGATTAAAATTAATAACCAAACGTTGGTGGATGTCTTAAATCAAAGAAATTATACAGAGGTTTTCTTGACTCAATTTGTGTTTTGGCAATATTTCTGTAATTTCTCACCTACAGACAAACATGAGGCTAAGCTGAAAGGTGTGATTTACTTTCAAGCTATTGAAGAGGTGTATTATGACCATTTGAAAAGTGCACACAAGGTATGTGGTTACATTCATGTCTATCTATTGAATGCACCCTTGGCTTTGAGTAATTGATCTAACTGATCATTGTTCCTGAGCTTTTCTTTATTTTATTTCTTCTTTTTTTTTTAGCCGTTTCTCCTCATTTTAAACCATTTTCTTTCAGAGCCCGAACCCCTCCCTGACCTTCAGCGTTAAGACTCATGACAGGGTGTACTACATGGTGGCCCCCTCTCCCGAGGCCATGAGGATCTGGATGGATGTGATCGTCACCGGGGCAGAAGGATACACACAGTTCATGGTGTAGTGGCAGGCAGGGTTCCTGACTGTCAATGGGAATGTCTTGGGGTATTTGCCATTTGTGTGACCGACAGAGCATCATAAAATGCTCTTCATTCTGGCAGCTTAATTAAAATATAATATGCCCACTTATATGAAGTGGATTTGTGCTTCTCGTCATCACTTCTGCCTGAGATATATGAATGCAACATTGGAGACAGACGGGACCTGAGCAGGATCTTCTAAATATTATTACCTTTTAGGGTGGACCACTCATGTTGATCTGTGGACACATACAGGCTTATAATTACTACAATTTTATGCAAACTATACTTCATAAAAAAAAAAAAATCAGAAAACAAATACACAAGTCATTCTGAAAGGTACTGTGATTCACCACTCTGCCTTAAAGTGAATTTCAGCAGACCTCTTATGTAGGCCCAAGTATTAAGCATCTATTGAAAATGTTCTCTACCAGTGCCTATAGAGGAGAGCACAATATTTTCTAAAAAAAAAATAATAATAATAAATGTATAATCCATTGAAAAGACTGAACCCTAGTTCCAGTTGGAGTTGTATTTTACATCCTTCCTATCAAGACTATAACCCATCATCGATGAGCTTCATTTTCTGGTGCTCAGCCAAGACTTCAAAAGTGTTTTTCAAAATAATTTCTAAAACAAAATGGAAGAAACACTGGTAAAGAACTGCCTTTTTAACTTGTTTTATTGCTATGGCATTCTCAGGTCTGAACTGTGCAGTGCCCATGTCTACATATGATTATGAGTGTAACATACACATTAGGTAGATAGGTTTCTGTTTTGGGTGCACAGTATTAATAAAGGGCTCCCAATGTAGCTCCAAAGGTGCTATTGCTGTGTCATATTCCTTGGAACATCTTCACATAATACAAAACAAAACAAAAAAAAGCTTAGCATTCACCCAAACAAAGCTAATTTCTTTGTTTGTTTTTTTTGTTTTGATGATTTTTATTATTGTCCTTGGCTTCACAAGAGGATCACCATAGATCATCAAGTTTTATTTAACAAATAAAACTGGGTGACATGAGTCACGGAGCCACAAAACATCATTATATTTGTACAATTTTGCTGGAATGCTTTGGTTAATTTTTAAAATAATTGACAAGTGACCCTAATCTTCAACGCATGACATTTAGTTTAGTTTTTTTACGTGGCAGTATTTTTATATGTATACTTTCTGTATTTGTATTTATGAAGTGATCTTTAAAATCAGTGCCATGGGTTGAGTGTTTACTAAGATGTGAAGCAGACAAATCTATGGTACATTGTGCTACTTATAAAATCTGACTCATTATTGTGCTGCTTTTATCCACTAGCTTTCATTGCATGGCATTTATTACCAATAATTAAATGTTCTGTTTAAAATGATCGTGGTGATTATTAAAGCCAGTTTATAACATATATCTATGTTATGTAGCTTCTTACCGGTCACCTAGCTTTGCATTTTCTTGTTATTTTGTTGACCAAAGTTTATATCCAAGATATATAATGTATATGTGGTTTCTTTGCTGCTTTTAAAGTAGAAAAGTATCAGAAGAATAAAAATTTTTGTTTTAACATGATGGAACAAGGACATGGTCATGTGTATTGTCTAATTGAACTATTTCAGCAGAAGATTTCCAGAGCTTGATTTACACTATTAGTATACATTTTTTTATAAATATATACATGTTTGTATGTTGATTCCACCATATTTATCAAAGTATGTATATTAATTTTTGTATTTTCATATGAATAATAAATGATGTATCTATAGCATTTATGTTGTTTCTTTTTGACAAAATCATGTACAGCTGCTCTTCAAAACAGCCACCATGACTCTATTGTGAGAATGAAGTATAATGCTTGAAATACCCAATTATTAAACAAAGTCAAATGGAATCGTATACGATGAGAAATGCACAAAACACGAGCTTTAAATATACATAAACGCTTCACTTTTATTTGCAGTAATCGTTCTAGCTCTTCTCTGCTAGATAGTCTTTGCCGATTGCTCACAGTTTGGTTTTAAATTCCAACAAAAAGAACAGTTGTTGAACAAAAGACCTGGGTTGATGAACTAACGGGTTGCAGGTGTGGGGAGAGAGCAGAAGGCAGGCTGAGGAGAGAGAAAGAAATAGGAAGTGACACAGGGGGGCAAGGAAATTAATCCAACAAAATAACTAGACATAAGATATATAACAACTAGAGAACACAAGAAAAGGACTAGACACAAACACAAGTAGAATCACTGAGAATGAACTGAAGTAAAAATAGAAACGATGCATAACTAATAGGAAGAAGAAACACAAATAGTATTAAGATGTAAAACAAACTCAAATGGCCCAACATCCTGACATAAACTGAGTTTTTTTATTGTTGTTTTTTTAAAGAGAGTCACCCATTTGGTAAAGTAAAACCACTATCAGCTAACTTTCCAAAATTTTATGCAACTGCTAAGCATACTGAAGAACAACACACGTAATGTAATATTGAGGTCAGATCTCAATATTCATTGGGATATTCATTGAACATACATATTCATCCAAGTCTAGTGGCACAAACTTCGAGCACCTCCGTGTGCCACTAACCAGTACTGCATCACTTGAAATAAGGTTTTTGATTAAGTTTGATTCAAATGTAGTATTTTGAGGGGGGGGTTGCTGTACACTTCCACTCAGGCAGTGCGGATGATTTCTGATTTTCAGTAAAAAAAAAAAAAAACACCGATATAAAAAGAAAAAATTGTCCCCCCCCCCCCCCCCCCCCCCCCCAAAAAAACCCATTTAGTTATGTAAGCAAATAAAATAAGATGATTCCTTTACAAGAGAAAAACAGACGGCTCAGTTTGCATGAAATTATAAAATTATTTATGTAGAAAAAAATTAATAAACGTAGCGTCACTGCTTACGTGATACGTCGTGTTGGTTGGCTAGTATACCCATGAATCCTTGCGCGAATATAATGCAAAAACGAGACACAATAAACGCAATTTTTGCAGGTGTGTCGCAGATACTATCTTTACAGCATAATAATCTCAAAGTCTGGACTTCAACAGAGAACACGTCACAAAAACGACAAAAAAGGAAACAAAACCGCCAGGAAAAAATAGTGACAAGAGTGTCTTATAAATACTGCATGTTGAGTGGAATGAGGCTGGTTGGTCCGATGGTAGTGGAGTTTCAAACGATTGTTTCAGTCAGTAACAGTTTCTCCTCTCCCTCTCACTGCCGATCTTGACTAGCCTTTTGTTTTTGGTTTTAATCTCCCCCAATACTTAAAGCTTACATAAGTTTTGTCAAATGTCCAACACCGCAGGCGATGTAAGCAAAATGTTTTGCTGATAACAATCTATGAGACTCGGTAAAATGGAAACATTTAAAATTATAGTACATCTAATGCATCTAATCTAATGCAAATAAAGTAATTAGAGTTTCAAAAGCGTCTTCAACAATGAACATCACAGAAAAGCTAGGGCATCAAGTGTCATGTCCACATTGATGATAATCAGTGATGGTTTCTGATATGGGTGACATGGGCAACCGCCCTGGGCGGCATCTCGTGGGGAGCTGATTGATCATATCCACTTAGACTTTAAACTGTTCTGAAAGCTGTGTAGCTTGGATTTGTTACATGCAATTCGTATTGGCTTCTGTTATTCTTTTACATGATTTAGTTCTACAATTACAATCCGAACACAAAAACTAAAGTATTCAATTTGAGCCTCAATATTACCAGTAAAACCAGAAAACAAAAACTATACCAAAACGTTTTACCACTCTTCTGAGGACTAAACTAGATTTTTGTGTGTGTTTTGTTGTAAAACGGGAGATGTTTTTGTGGTAACAAAAGGTGCCTGTTGTTTTGCTATTTCTATCAACATGCTGCCTTATCGCAGCCGACAAAACAAACCCGACAAACTTGTCTGTTTCTGACATAACCAACAAACTGAACACGTTGCGGTGTGTGTTATCTTCACAGTCAGCTACGTCGTTGCTCATGAAGCAAATGAATTATGTTCAACATGTTGAACATTCTGTTCTTTCAAGCATATTTAGTTGATAGTTAAAGCTATTCAATAGGGACGAAGAACAGAGCAAATGATCAGTCTGAAAAAGGTGAGCGGTTATTCTTATATCTATATATGCGTATATTCTAGGGGCGTATGTATTTTTATTATGTATGTTATGTATTTTTCTTTTGATTTATTGAAAGGCATTAAGACGCCCCCCTTTGGATCTCTTTGTAGTATTTTCTCATTTTCACCTGGTCAACTTGAATCTATCTATGCAACCTGTCCTACTGTTATTGTGGCCATTTAGCATTATGTGTTTTGAACTCATTTCACTAATCTTATTTATCGGTTGGGTAAATCAGATTTACCCAAGGGATAAATCTCATTTCATGTTTTACCGCGTCTTTATGGGATGTTCTTCCATTATTATTACGATTATATGAAGCCAGGGAAAGTCGACACTCCTTTATATAGTGCATGCGTCTTTAAGAGCTTGAATGAAACGAGAGTCCTGAGAAATAAGAGTCACCTCACACTCTCGTGCGACTGAAAACACACGCAAAAACTCCACCTCCCACCTCCTCATGTACAGCCCCTCCACCGCCACCCCCACCCAGCAGCACTTTCTGTAAGGTCGAGCGTCGAGCTGCGCGATCTGCACCTCTGCCGCAGCAGTTATGCACAGTTCCTGTCGGACAGGAGTCGCGTTAAACCCAGCAGAATCCGCCCCAGGCTCCGAGCTGCGTCCCCACCGGCTGGTGTCGTCGTTGCGGTTGTCGGTGGCGAACGCGGAGCGGGAGGCTGGCTGCTGCTGCCGTCTTCTCGCTTGTTTAAAATGAAACGACATGGCTGTGGCTGTGACTCAAGCAACATACGCGGTTCGGCGGGCGACTCCTGGAAACCATAAGCAGTCGTGAGCGCGAGGGGGGTGGAGGGGTGGGAAACCATCTGAATGAAAGACGCAAGGTGAGTCCGACCACCATGTTTCATATGGGCTACGTTATCTGTTTCCATGTTGCCTGTGTGGAAGATAAGCAGAGTCGCCAGTAGGCCGGTGATATTTCTCATCCTATGCCAGCATCTGGACGGGCACTGCGGTTGTGAACTGGCCTTGATTTAGCTCCTGTTTACGCCACCACTTTCGCGTCATAACCAAATCTGAACAGCTCTGTGACACCGTTTCTAACATGTTAGTTCCAAGCTGATCTACATACCAAGAGTTGTTTTCCTGGAACCACAATTTCCTCGTTAAAAGAGACGTTACGCAAGCGCGTTTTCCCAGCGCTTATAAGGAGATATAGGAGAGCAGAGTGGTATTCCTGGCAACGATATGATTCATTAATAGATATTTTTCAAGGAGCCTAATACATTGTTTTATTTTTCAGGTCAGTATTTGTTCCAGAAGGTACAAGCTGACAAAACTGAAGGAACGTGTTTGCAATTTGCGATTTGTGTATTTGCATGTTTATTTAAAAATAATAATTAACCACACTATAATCGTTTTGTTTTCTGCATGAAATTGTATCTACCTCTCCAATCACTTATTCTGAAGAAATCTAACAGGAAGTGTGTTACCAATTGTCTCGTTATGATTTCCTGATTGCATTTTAACACGTGGGTCATTTTCACTTTCAGTTCATTGCACCTATAATCAGCTGTTGTTATTTATTATCCAGCTTTGGCGCTTTATTTTTTCTCTCTGCACCCTAATGTTGACCTTTGCCACCAGTCACCCTTGGTAACAGGGTCTTGTGTTTCACTGGCAGGCCTCAAGCATGCACGTGTGTATGTAAAGCAACCCTCCTCACTTCACATTAAGCATACCAGATGGTGGCTTCTCTCAGATCTTGTAAAAGTTTAGACACGTTGCACCATGAAATGTTCAAATATATTAAATAATAAGGAGACCACACTTTAGAAATGGACTTAAGTCTGATAAGTTTTGTTACTTTTTGTTATTTTGTACCAAAGTGCACGTCTAGGTTCCTTAATGCTAAAACTCTCACAGCTAACGTGTGTTTATGATATTGCTGGAAGACTGGCTACATTTTTGTCTCTCATTTTGAAAAATGTCAATTGATATTTACTAACCTTCAGACTTATTTCAGATAAGTATGCTTTTCTACTTAATTTAAGAATTAAATAGCCCAGTAAAACCTGTGTTGAAGGAAAATAAGGGCAATGGCCTTTATGGACTTCTGTCCTTGGTATACATTGACAAGCCAGAGCACATATAGGGCCGCTAATTTTAGGTCTGTTTGAGTTCTGGAGAACATTGATCTAGAGGCAAGGGTTATGAGCACAGGATTCTCTGAAATACTTTTTCAGTAACTAGATTGTAAGTTGAAAGGTATGTGATAACAATATGCTCCAGTCCCCCCCCCCCCCCCCCTCCTCCCATACGCAGTAACAGACAAGTTAATATTTATATAGCAGCTTGTTAAACTGTCACTTCAGGTAAGCCATTATCAGGGTTTCCCCCAGAAAACTTGCAAAGCCCGGTGGTTGGGGTGCCGAGGCGGTCCACCGGCGACCCACCGTGTTTTTGTATTAAAAGATGTTAAGTTGACAGGAAATGTAAAATTACTACTAATTATATGTTATGGGAAATGCCAGTGAAATGCTATCTAAACCCACAACTAAAAATAACAAATCATAAAATACAATTAAAATGAATAACAATTATTTGCACTTCTGTTTAATCCAAACAGAAGTGCAAGTAAAGGGCTAGTAAAGCATGGCGGGCCGCCAGGCTTATAATACACTGGGGGAAATCCTGCATTATTATTGCTTTTTATTGTGACAATAAATGAAAAAAAAAGGTCTCACACAAGGTGGCTTAGCTTTAAAGATATAAAATATTCAGAGTTGAAGGAAATAAAATGTAGCTGTCATGCTCAGAAATAAAAAATTGTGATCTTATAATAAAACCCTGACCCTTTATCAATGTGAAGTGTGCTCTCTGTTTATAATTTATTTGGTGCACGATTACTCAAATTCATTCCTTACTCAAAGATTTACAGCTCATATGAAACGAACAAACACGTCCCATTCTTATTTTTGTACCAGGTCATCACAAGTATTTTAGAACTAATTTAAATGCAAACTTAACAAAGCTCACCCATTAAAATAGAGTTTTGTGGTTTTCATTAGAACGCAATTCACAGTGTCATAAATAGACAGTTTCACATCAGTGACATTTCATTCTTTAAAATTTCAACTCACAATGCACAACTTTCATTTCCAGGTTTAAAAAAGATGGGAAATCTGATATGGATGTGGAAGTACTGATGGTTTGCCATTAAATTTTTACAGATGACCTCAGCTCTCATAGTATGGATTGGCTTTCTGGCATCATAAGCAGGTCAGATTTCCGGGATACACTGAGCTCTGTTATTACGTGCAGTTTTATTTTGATACCACCTACCCCGAGATTTGGTGAAATTATTTAATAGTTTGTAAGTGAAATGCCACCAAATTACAATAACAAATTAATATCTGATCAGAGTGAATTAGAGTCGTTTTAGTATTGGGTGCATTTTAAACTATTGCACTATACAGCTAGACTCAGAGATAAAAACACACAAAGTGTTTCCTCCCCCGCCGCCACCATCTACATGCATAAAAACAGACTAAACGTCTCCTGTTCCAAATCAGAACAAAAATATTAAATGCCTGAAAAAAATGAATGAGACATTTATTTTATTCTATTATTTTCCTGAGCTGAAATTCAGAAATGTTGAAATTGATTAAGGTTTCCTTTTGGTTAAAAATATCTAAAGGTCAGAAGGTCACCCTCTTATCTGTTCAGTTATGTTCAAGTATAAATGCCATGGGAATTTCCAGCATCATGCTGCTCAGTAATTAATCATGTTCCATGGCCAGAGATACTGTATGTATACATGTTTTGGTGTGAAATGTGTGTATCAACAGTAGGAAAAAAACTAAAAGCTTTTGTGAAGAGGCTGACTGAAAGCTTGTTAAAAAAAAAAGTACACAGATTATATTTCACATAAGGCCACACAGAGAAACACCTTTTTTGTTTGGAGACATACTTTGTGGTGTGCTGAAAGAAAAACAAAGGTTCTGGTCATGCTGACTGTACTGAAAGAAAAAAGTGACAGCTAAAACCATATAGAGTCTTGTAAACTTTAGAAGTCTATCCAAATGGTTGAGAATCGGGGTGGCAGTGTCATGTTTTGGATGTGTTTTGCTGTACGAGGGAATGGTGCACTTCACAAAATAGATGGAATCACATACAAAGAAATTTTTGTGGCAATATGGAAGTAACGAAGGAGTCGCATCACAATCTCTAATCTGAGTCCCATCAAAAATTTGTAGGCAAAATGTCAACCAAGCAAACCATTGTGACAAATTTGTGGAAAGATACCCAAAATATTTGATCCACACTATATACAATTCTTAAGCTGAAAAAGGTTTTAAAATATGTCTAAAAAAATTTTGGGTTTTTTTCTCTCATTATTGTTCGCAGGTAGAGATAATTTTGGTAGGCCTAGCAGACCTAAAGTAGAACATATTTACTCTAATTTGAAGTCAGAATAAGAGCACGGTGTATTTCGGTATCAGTTCAAATGTGACTCTGATATTAGTTCCATCAGACATCTCTTTGTACGAATATGCTTAACATACCTGCGGCTGAAGCATTCAACCAGCCACAGGATAGGCACTTTGCTTTCAGTGGTGTTATTGATACATGGTGCAATCCTCCATCAGCCTCTGTTGTAATATTGTGGCAGCAATTCAAAGAGCAAAACTGACTACACTTGAGCCCTTGCCTGTGGACATGTCATGCCTTCTCCGAGGTTATCATTCAGAGCACAAGCGTCTCATAGTGACTCAGTGACTTTCACAGACTCTGACAGTGAATGAGGCCAGATTCGAGAGCCACATTTTCACCAGCAGCAGCTCCATCTGCAGCTTTTGAGAACATTTCAGTGACATGTTGAGTGCAGGCCATGTGTCAGTACATGCACAGCAGGCTGTATCTGTTTTCCCTTCTGTGCTGACAGTTTGTCCCCGACCCCCATTTTTTTTTTTTTTTTTTTTTTTTTTTACACCACTCTGGTGTCTGTTGTTAATGGTGTTAAACAAAGCCTTGAATGATCAAATTGTTTATAATCTATAGATGTTGTTACAACTTTATCTTAAAGACTTAATACTAAATAGGTTTAAGGAAAAGTCAGTGAGTTATAAGTGCATGATACTGTGTGTTCTAACTTATTACCATCGTAATAATAATTATGTAATATGTATAGAGATATGTGAAAGTGTTCGCTTTTTCTTTGAAGACAGAGTCTGCTGTGAAGTGCTATGGTGGAACTGTACTACTTGCAAGTCATTTATGCTGTTATGTAACAGATGCTACTGTCGTAAAAGAATAGGTCATTGAAATGAGTCCAAGGTGAATAAAAAGTATCTTTTTAAATTAGATCTAGGTTTTATCACTGTTTATGATGTCCTGGTAACTACCTTTTTTAATTTTTTTTAATCCTGATTCCTTTCTTTGTCCTTCCACAGTGGGGTTGGGTGGCCATGGACCCATTCAGCCAGCTTATCCTCACCATCTCGGTGACCAGCTTCCTCACCTTCCAGTGGCTGTTCCACAGAGTCAGCCCCTGGATGTCCATGCGCATCAGCCGTGGCTTCTTGGGCCTCACTGACAAGCAGAAGGTGGAGTGGAACTCAAGGTGACCTGAGATTAATTCACGTCTGTTGTGACTGTGTGAGGTGTTTTTGTCCACATCCCAGTTTCGCAGCGGAGACAGTAATATTGCTCTTTGCATTCATGCTGGCCAGAAGGAGGTGTGTGTACACTAGATCCAAAAGATATGAGTTGACATTCAGCCCACAGATTCCCTGCGACACCAGTATCTGACTCATACATTTGATTTTCTGTGTGTTTGTTGTGCAGTGTTTCTGCATCTCACTCTTTCAGACTGCTAGAAGCATTTAAATTGTGATGTTTTTTGGGGGTGTGGTGTGGGTGGGTTGGTTTGTGTTGCACATTTCTAAAGTTGTGTTTGACTACTTTAACCATTTTTCAAAAAGGAAATTATCCCTTTTGCATCTATTTTTCATACAGTACCCTGCCAAAGTACTCATACTCTTTAAACTTTTCCCAGTTTGTTATGATACAACAAACTGTGACACACTTTAGACTAATGCAAATAAAAGTATGGGATATATGGGTTTCAAAACTTTTAGTAATAACAATTTTAAAACTTTGTACAAGTCAATTATTTAAACATGGAATGGGTTTGGCACAACAGCAAATGTGGAGGAACTGCCAAAATATGTCAAAGTATGCCATTGAACACTTCATCTCCACTATGAAACACAGTGGGGGCAGCACCATCTTCTTGTGTTAGTAAACCACAATTTTCAGCCCTTTTCAGTTTACAATCATTTTCATCATAATAGTAATTGTTTGATTTATTTACTGTTTTTAAATGAAAAAGGAAATGGCTAAAACGTAGCTTCAGTGTGCAAAATGATATGTGATGGTAAGTTCACAGCTAGACCAAAGATTGTGGTGTGACTGTGTTTTGAAGAGCTGTGAGATGAATGCCTCGCAATACTCGCCTCAAAAGCTTGATCAGTTTGAGCCTCATTTTTACATTTCTTTTCATCCGCAGTTTATTACTCATGAGAGCTCTTTATAAATTGAATCAACCTTGTGGGCGATGAGCAAATGAAACGTAATGATTAGTTGGTGATGAATCCCAGCTTTGGGGATCCCTGTAGAAATCCCCTACTTTACAGATTCAAATTGAGCAGTCTTTCAGTGAAAGTTGCTGTCTTTCCGTCTCACTGACTGCTGAGACGGAAACTGTCTGGCAACGTGGATGAATCCCTGGGACTCAGTGTCACTCTGGCCGACCCTTCAGCAGTATTTAATCTTTCAGTCTAATTGGTTTGAGTCAGTGTGCAACCATGACAAGCAATTAGTTGATCCACCATGAACACTAAAAACTCCCCTTTCAAAAACCAAAGAACAGCAGAAAGGCGAATTTACTAAATGAAAGGTCTTCATGTGCTACTTCTTTTTAAGGTCCTTGACATAACCAAATTTTCTTTTGACAAGGAAAAGATTTGAATGTTGGTGTGTATTTCATATCCCCCCTCAGGACTGTGTCAACGTTCCATGCACTGTTGGTGGGAATCTTCTGTCTCTGCATCTTGTTCTTCGATGATGCCGTCAACGAAGATCCAGTCTGGTGAGATGGCAGATCTCATGTTTCTAACAGTGTATTAGCAAGATTTTTGTTCTTTTTTTTTCTTTGACAAATAGGACAAAGAAATGTAATTGCAGGGACACTAGGTCTACTAGACTTTGAACTTAATGTTCAAAGTCTAGTAATCAGTATTTGCAACTGATAACCCACACAATTATGGTGTGGGTGTAGGGTTTAAGATCACCAAAATGTTTGGAAGTCAGTACCTCATTTTGACTCCTTCCAAAACCATAGAGATGCAGATAAATGCATAGTTTGTTAAACTAATCGATTGCCTCCTTTATAGTAAAACATAAACAAAGCCCAGATTGTATGTGAAATGTGTATAAAATAAGGTAAATAAACAACTAAATTCTCATTGCAAAGATCTGATTCTTATCAAAGTTCTATAAAAGGAACGCTACTCTACCAGATTAGCTGTCAGCCAGATTAGCATGTCACAACCTGTTTGACATTTTATAGCCATTAGTTCTGAGGCACACCGTGCCATGATCTGTTTGAGTGCATAGGTCAACAAAGGCTGGAGGATTTTTTGAGGGCAGCTCAATGCTGTTGGATGAGCCTGAGCATATTAACCGAATTGTGACCTTTATTTGCTGCTTGTTGACGATGAAGGCGAACAAGCTCTGAGTTCCCTGCATTACATGACGCAATTACAGTTTGATTGAAGAAGCAATTGCCGTCCTTCTATGTCATTTAGCAAATCACACCGGGCCTGGCCCCCTAAGAAGTTCAAGAGCACCAGTAATACTGGTCCATCTGTTTAAACTCAAATGACAAATGTATTGTAGATTTTGTTGGGAATAACTGAAGTTTATTTGTTTTATAAAACAGTCGACCAAAGTAAAATCCAGTTGATCCATCTCAGCCTCATAGAAGGCCCACATGTCATGGTTGGGTCAAAAGCTTTACACTCTTTTTGGTGTGTCATTAAGTTAGCCAACTTCAAAAACGTATTATTTTACTGCCTTGCTGCCACGTTGGAGTTGTCTAATCAAGGACATAATTCCAGGATGATACTTTAGCAAAATATATATTCCCATGTTTAAGGTCATCAGTCAGAAAAAACAGCATTTAAAATGACCAAGAAACAACAATGTTGAGTTATAAGCCTTTTGTAATTTTGAAACCCTTCAAGAAATGTATATGACTAATTTAAGTTAAAACACAATTTTATGTGTTGTTGTCTAACATGTAGCTAGTGAACGTTAGTTGCTAATGTGTATTAGCTACTAGATTTAAACTGGTTTGAACTTGCTCGAAGTTCTTTGCATTTGCCATTTTGCAAATTATTAAGAATTTTGCTGTCATTATGATGTGTCTAAAAATATGCTAGACGAAAGGCGACATTTGGAAATGTAAATTCTTAAATCCAGTGTGTCTTTGTGTTATTAGGGGGGATCCTACACTGGTGAAGACTAATGTTGCAATCACAACAGGCTACCTCATATCAGGTAAAAGAAAAACGTGTATTTGTAGTATTGGAAACCATTTAGTTTTTACAAAAAAAAAATACATTTTTGGTTGTATATTATTTAATTAACAGCAGCTTTAAATTTGCTATCACGGTAATGTACCTTTTGTGTTTGTTTTTCAGATCTGCTGCTTATATTTTACTATTGGAAGGCGATAGGGGACAAGTTTTTTGTAGTTCACCATCTGACAGCACTGTATGCTTACTACTATGTACTGGTGAGTGCCCTATTGTCCAATAGCAGAATGTGCAGGCAAGATGGGAAGGAGACAACCAAGGGTGTACAGCTGTGTACCATTTAACTGGGTGGTAGAGCTAATAACATCAACACAAATTAGGTATCTGCAATATTTCCCCATACAGCATTGTGTCTTATACATTGTAAGTATAATGAGAGTGATTATTATCTTTGCAACTGATAAATCCGCAAAGAAAAAATCTGAAACTTTTTAAACTACTGACTGCTTTTACTGTGAATTTAACAAAAATAAAGATATCCTGCAAGTAAGTGAGAATAATCAATTTGTCAATGTTTGACTTCTCAAGACAATGTGTCCTGCTTGCATAGCAGCCCAGTTTGTAACAATCTTAGCTTCTCAGTTTATTCAGTTCAGTTTATTTATGGACAAAAAAAATATCAACAGCAAAGCACATCTCAGGTCATGTCAAATTCAGTCCAGATTATTTCAGCTCTATTAGCACTACACTCATAACAAGAGCGATTATTTTCATGGTGAATAACCTTCATTATAAATATTTACGCTTTCATCAATGACACTGTAACTGTTGGTATTTGGTGTGTCAATTACTAAGCCCATCCAGCCTTCATTAGCACTGCTGTTCACTCTTGGTGCAGTCTGAAACCCTCTAGGTCGACAGGGTCTGACGCATAATTACAGGAAATGGATGACTATGGTAATTTTTGCATGGAATGCTCCGTGATGTTACTGGCTGATGCCTCTTTTCCCCTCTTCCTAATCCTCCTCCCCTCTCACACTTTGCCTTTACAATTTCTGTGCCCTTCTGTTTTGCTTTACTGACCCCTTCTGGCGGTTTTGATGTCAGATGAACTTTCCTGAGCTTAAAACAGATGAAGGCTGATCTGTACTCACTGTGTGCATGCTGGCAGCTCTGACCATCCTACGCAGGCAGGGTCCCTTTTTCCTGTTCCTGTGCATGCCAGCAAGCTGTATTCAACTTTCTTAATTACTCACCTGCTTATGTACGATACCTTATGCCTGTCTGTTTTCTGTGCCAGAGTCTAGTTCTCCTTTGTACTTCTTCTACTTATCGCTCTCTGAGATAGTTAGATCTCTTCACAGAAACAATGGTGGATGGATTTATTCAGGTTTAAGATGCTTTTGAAAGCATTAAATACTTTTTAATGTTTTCAACAGCCAGTTTTTGCTTCTCTTTAAGCACAGTTACAGTTTAGGTTGCTCCAGAACAGGAAAAGGTATGAATTTGTTTAAGGCAAAAATGGCAGGACATACAGCGTGCATTGCTCTGCTTTTGAGTCTTGATGCAACTTTTAAACAAGGATCCAAGCTTTATGTTGCTGCAAATGTAGATTGTAACAGGTCTCTACTCTTTCATTTTTGTTTTAATACATTAGGTTTTCTGTTTTAGCTTCTCTTGGCATCAGAGCACCTCTTCCTGTTACGATGAAAAGTAAAAGAAAAAAAGTTGCCCTCAAAGTTAAACGGAATGTAAATTCATTTTTCATCGGCAGAAACAGAGCAAGCACCTGTATTTAAAAAGTACTATAATGAGATTAAGTTGGCCATACTGTCACTGGACACTCATCGCTGTATTCTCAGGTTACATCTAAACTGCTGAAGGAAAGCTTTACATTTGGCAATACCAATGATAATAATAATTATAAAAAGTCAAGAGTAATTTGCACTAGAGTTTTGTAGCCATCCGGCATTTATTGTAAACGTTAAAGCACAATTGGCTAATCCTCTATGTCATTTTCATTTGATTTAATTGTGTTCTAAGTCAGATCTGTCACATGTTGTCACGGTCTCATTAGTTAATATGTTTAATGTGTTTATGTTGTTCAAGCCAAAAATTCCCAAACTGAACATTTTAATGCGAAACTTCAGCTGAAGTTAGCACGTCTTTCCAAGTCAAAGCAAGTGTAGTTTTGATCTTGTTGCAATGTTTTTATTATGTATCAGTCAGTCTCAAATGGCTTGACCTGAATGTTGTTCAAGTCATTTATTTCATTTGTCTGACCGTAGCCTAATCTGTGTTTTGTGTGTGTGTTTCAACTGTCAAACAAAGCCTAATCAATATCTAGTCGACAGTCGATGCATGCTCTCTTCTCAGTGTCGTAAGTGTTCCTTCTTTGCTTCCAGTTTACTCTTGCTTTGTTTTCCTTCTAATATATCTGTCTGTCTCTGTGTCCTTTGCTGATTTTAACAAGAGCGGCCCCTCTTCAAACCTCACATGCAAAAGCTACCAAAACACTGAAGTTGGCTTGGGTCATCTTTGTTCATGCAAAAACTACCAGGCGGTTATGTGTCATTTAGTAAACACAGAGCAGGCCACGATCTAGATGGGGACTACTTTATTCCTGTCTTGTCTGCTGTTATTGCTGTTGTGTTGCACTGAGCAGATATGATGCCCAGTCACAGTATGGACTTACCAGTTCCTAGGGGTACTAGCATGCTCATGCTAGGTGGATGACTTGAAATATACATAAAATGCAATGCAAATGTGCCCTCTAAGTAACACATAGTAAGTATGTTTCAATCACCAACTTCCGTTTCAGCTACCATGGTAAGTATTTGACCACATACTTGTGAAAGTCGTGGTAGCCTTTGAATTTTTGCTTTTGTCACATCTCAGCAACAAACTTCAGAATATTTCATTTGGATTTTATTCGATAATCCACACAAAAATACTGTGGCGTAAAATTGAAGGAAATGAGTTATAAGCCATGGTTTTCAAAAGTCAGAGGAAGTCCTGAATACATATGTACGCCACACTTTCTAGATTATTAATAATGAAAAATATCAAAACTCTTCCCTTTCATTTGCTACTACGTGCTGGCCCATCATAAAATCCTAATAATTAGTATTTTTTCTGCTATGGATAACATAGCATAAGTAAGTAAAAACACAGCAAATAAGCTTTGCTGTACCATCTCCATGGTGAAATAGGGTTATGGCTTCATCATGCTGTGGGAATGCTTTTGTCTAACAGGGACAGAGAATCAGAGAGTAGAGGCTGCAGGAATTCACCTTCCAACATGACAGCAACCCTAACAACCTGAGCTGTTTTGTGCATTTTGTATCCAAAAAAGGGAGCTGATTCAGTTGGACATTTGTTTTAGGATACCATTTTAAATGAGAAATTTATTTTATGTATTGTTGAATAGGAAACATGCTGGGTAAAGCACAACATGTTTATTTTTTGGTTTCATTCTAATTTCATACTAAGTAGGCTACAAATACTAGTAGCCCTACTAATATTTGTATTTATCTTACTAAACTAAGATAAATACAACAAAGGTTTTCTTCTATTAAATAAAGTGTCTGAGACATTTTTCACACCTAAAATACAGGGGTTTTTTTAACCATGTTTAATTCAATTTCATGTTTATTTTTTAATTTCAAAGTGCAAACTTAAATCCAATGTTTAAAGACTTGCAAATTTATGTTTAAAGTTGCTTTCCATCCACTCTGTCTGAGTTTGAACGATTTTGCTGGAAATGTGCAAAAAATGCCAGTCTCTTGCTGTGCAAAGCTTTTGGAGGCATTCCCTACAAAAGCTGTAAGACAAAAAAGTGGCTCTCCAATGTATTTCCTCAGACTGCCTGAATACATGTGCAGGCCACACTTTTTAGATTTCTAATAGTGAAAAATATCAAAAACCATGTGTAATTTATCTTCCCTTGCATGTGTTGGCCTGTCCCATAAAATCCCATTAAAATAAATCGAAGTTTGTGGTTCTAATATGACAAAGTGTAAAACATAAAAGTTAGATGGATATGAATACTTTTGCAGTACGCTATAAAAGTCAATCTGGCAGATAACATTAATAAATGTTTTCTTTTTGGGTGTTCATGTTGAAACTGACTAGTGTGTTTTTTATTGTTTTAGTCTTTGTTTTGCTGCACCTTAACACTCTCTTTAACTTACGGTCTCAATTAGATCAGTCAGGGCTTGTTGTTCCAGGAGTTACTTGCCACATCTGTTCTCATCCATGAGCATCGTTCAGCCAGAACTTAATATTGAAAATGGTGTATTTTTAGCATCATTGTTTCAGGAGAAGTGTTCCAGACTGTACATCTAATTAGCACGGATTAGACTGGCCTCTAAATATAATGCAACTTATTCTGCATGGCTTTTGATTGCTCCCTCACTAGTGGCTGGCTCAGTGTTTGTATTTATGTAAAAGACATCTATCATTACCCGTGTTGATATCTTTTCACTGTGGCACTGTTTTGATTTTTGATTGGTATGAATGAAATTTAGAATGTTTGTGCAGCGTTCAGTTAATCTATGTGCAAAAATGCTCAATTTTTTCAGCATTTTTTTTTTTTTTGTTGCATCTTTCCTCTTGTGTTTACAGGTTTTCAGAGGCTACTCGATCACAATTTGGTCGCTGATTAACTGTAATATTTGGAAACCCTGTGTGAGGCAAGACATTTTATTGCCTCAGTAGAAGTGATGCCAAGGTTTCCTGGTGAATCTGCCCTTTGTGTCTTGCTCCTGTATGACGCTTCTGTTTGTGGAGGCTGTCTTGTCATCACTTTTCCAGTTGATTAACATTTTACTCCAGCAAAGGTTATCAAAAGCCTTATTGGCTTAAATCTCCTAGAGTAGTCAAATCTCATGATGAATAAAATAGTTTTTATTTACTTACACCATGTAGAATTTGCTGCCAAAAGAATAGGCTTCTTCGTTTTACAGATTTAAAAAATGTCTTTATTTACCTAATATGTGTTACTGTCAGCTTCGTATAGTGTAGTTCTATTTCTCCAGTACATATGTCATGTTTTCTTCCTTCAGACTGATATGTAATATGAAAGACTTCTTCAGTAAATAAAGAAGAACCTTTATGCATGAGAATTAAAGATGACAGTCTAATTTTGGCTTGCCAAGATTAAGAAAATATCTTGGGCCCTGAGGGGAAGCCTATTTATAAATCAGCCAGATGGATCTTTTTTTCTTTTTTTTTTTTTTTTTTTAGCTTTTTAGTGTGAGTTTTCCATGCAATAGCAGTATTTTTCATCTGTTTTGTGGACATTAAAATTTGCGCATATGTTCAAACCGGGTATTTCTCAAGCGTTTACTCACATTTATCCTTTGACGACTTCTCAGATTAATGGTATTTGTGTGGAGGAAGTCATGCATGGGCTTTATGGCTGCTGATCCAAGTGATTCCATGTTTCGTGTTTGTACCTTTCACGTTTTGTTATCTTCTTGTGCCTACCTTGTTTTTCCAGGGCGAAGGAATGTTGCCTTATTTTGCTAACTTCCGTCTGCTTGCTGAGTTTTCCACACCATGTGTGAACCAGCGGTATGTATTCGCTCACTTTTACACCTGGTTTCTCAGGCCATTCCATTTTTCACAGTTGTTCATTTTATACTTGCTATTATTTCTGGAATATACGAAACAAACTGTGCAATTAGAGGCTTGTACTATTTGATTTTCAAGCTATAAGTTTGATGCTTAAAAAAATAAAAACAATACTTAAGACACCAATCTTCCATAATGTAGATTTATGTGTTTGTATTTCTACATGAAAGGTGGAATTCAGCACAGGTGAAAGTGAAAAATTAATTCATTTGAAATAAAAATAAGAACTGTGCTACTGTGGCCCAAAATTTATTTATATTTTTTCTTACTGATATTCCCATTATGTGAGACCCACAGTCTTCTGAACACAAAGATTCAGGCAAATTTAATTTCAAAATTCTTTTCTAAAACTCTTTCTTTCATTTTAAGAATTGTATATATTAATGTTGTAACTCATTTTGTTGTATTTAAGTCAGGATCCATCTTATCTAACTCACCTTATCTGTACTTATAAGGTAGTTTGTAATATTGTTGGAAATTAAAGTATAATACTGTTATTAATTTGCTTCATTTTCACTGAAATGCCTAAATTCTTGTTTATGTCTCGTATATAATTTCATCATGTAATTTACTTGCTTACATCACCAACTACAATGGAGTGTTAAGTGTTAAAACCCTTTGCCAGGTTTCAATTTCAATCACTTCACTTTTAAAAATATTGAATGCTCACTTTGTTTCCATTTTTATTCATGTACTGGCCTTACTGAAAAGAGATTATTATTTACATAAAGAATTTTTGAAGTCTCACCTATAATTTTTTTTTTCAGTCAAAGCTGTAATAATTCTCGATCAAAAGAGTTTTTTGACTCTCTTGACTTTTCACAGTTGTATTGTGTAAACTAGAAATGTTTCCTTGGTGACTGCACGGAGAATTAAAAATAATCACACATTTTAATATTTCCATTTCTTCTCCCCGCCACTCGCCATTCTCATAAAAATGTGTTTCGTTTCAGTTGGTTCTTTGAGGTACTAGGATATCCCAAGTCGTCCCGGCCCAATATGGCAAACGGCGTCGCCATGGCAGTTGTCTTTTTCATGGTCCGCATCGCCGTTATGCCGGTCTACTACAGCCGCATGTACGCGGTGTACGGCACCGAGGCCTTCTACCTGGTGCCCTGGGGGGGCCGCGTGGCCTGGATCTGCTCCAGTATCTGTTTGGACATCATGAACATCATGTGGATGCACAAGATTGCACGCGGCTGCTATAAGGTGCTGCGATCCGCGCGCCAGAGCAAAGCTGTGGCACCTCAGGAGAACGGGAAGACGGACTAACAGAACCAGGATGTCAGCGGAGTGAAAACACCGCAACAAAAGAGACAATTCTCTCGATGCACTGCCAGTAGCGGTTTGGACCCTCAGGTTGATACCGTGGCAGCAGAGCAGGACTTAACCCTGCAGGACCGAATGTAATGAGTTTTTTTCTTCTTCTTCTTCTTTTTGAAGAGGGGGGAAGCAGAGAGCCTCCGAGATGTTTAAATGGACCAGTGAAGTGGTCGTACCTAAGCCATGATTAAGACTTTCAAGCAATACTTTATGTGCATGGCCAATTTATTTCTCATGAGCAGTACTGAACAGCTCCTCCGTGAACAAAAAAGGACTGTTAGCCCAACTACAAATTGTCAAAAAGTATGTCATTTTTTTCACGCTTCTTACTCAACAGAAGGTTCTGTTTTGTTTTAATACTGCTGTTCGAGCGGCACACAGAAAACAAGGAAACGTGAGTTAACATTCATGAATAAGCCAGGATTTGAGGTGGTTCGGTTGCTCAACGATGACGGTCAGTGCCATAGGTTCGTTGCAGGATGCCTGTCGAAGAAGGTTAAGACGCAAACTGAATGAGCTGCGTTCGCAGAGAGGGGTAGAAATGCATTTCATCTCTCCTCTTGGTTACCTTCGCAGGGGTATTAAAAGCTTGGTTGGAAGGGCATTTGTTCGTAGTTTTATTTGTTTTGTCTTGCTGGTGTCAGGGCAAATTAGTTTTATAAAATCTATAACCTTGACTGCTATGTGATAGAACAAAAAAATGATTTGTAAAGCACTTTTTGTAAGGCTTAAGCGGATGGTTGCGTTTTGCGATTCAAGGTTAGAAATGGAAAATTCTGAGGTCACACTGATCTGTTTAGCCAAATGATGCATGAAAGCCACCTGATATTACTCAAAATGAAAGGGAGAGTATTGCACTGCTTAAATAAACGGTTTTAAAACTATTTTTTGGCACTTTTTTTTTGCATTCAGTTCATCACTTTAAGAAATACTTGTATAATTGTGAGACTGATCCAATAGAGAGCTGGTATGGAATTGGTTTGGATGATTTTAAAAATCAAGATATTATAAGAGTATATAATTAGCTTTTTTTTTTTTTTTTTTACATAATGATATTTTAAAATTCAGGTTAAAAAAAACTCAACAAATGATTTGATCATCTTGTTACATCATTTTATTTGTATGTAATAAGGAAGTTTGTAATCTGTTTCATACAGGAGAAGCTTTAAATTGTTTTGACAGAGAGATTCAGATTCAAGGTATTTTTGATTTCTACTTGTGCTTTTTTTCCCCCTGATCCAAGATTGTTTGCTTTTTAATGCACAAAAAAATATGAAAAAAATATTGGGGAGAATTTAGATTTAACTGTAATAATTTTGCTAAAAAAAAAAGTTTGATGCTGAGAGAAGATTAGGAGCATTCCGTGAGTGTAATGTGTTGTCGGTTTATATAAAGGTTTCAGCCCACTTGTGATTTTCAGTACATACTTGAAATTTTGTGAGCTGTACAGAAAAAAGCTCCCTTCAGATTTTTATTTAGGCAGAGGTAAAGATTGTTACATATTTTTTACGTATGCCTTGCTGTTCTCAGTGTTCAATTTTGTTGCCTTTGTAGAACAACCTATGACTGCACGGTGGATATTTTCTGACACTCATCACAAAAACAGCAAACGTTCCCAGTCTGATTCCCCTCTAATGTGATTGCTTCGCCTTTTTTGTATTGTTTTTTTTTTTTTCTTCGAAAGCTACGAATGGCAGAGCTTCTGTTTAGTTGAGTTTTCTTACTTCATTTTTTTTTTGTATGTATGTATGTATGTGGAGTTCTTTTATTTTCCTCCTGAGATTCCTTCTCATCGCGTTTTTTTAAATAACAGCATGAAATGCTTACGCTGTTTGTTCATTGCTGGCAAAGTGCTCGGACGAATTTTGGCAGTGGCGAATGTGCCGCATGTCAACTTCAGGTGAATAATCATTAAAAGGAAGAATGTGTTGACTGCTGACTTATCAGTTGGATTCAGTGGAAACAGCAGCAGGCTCTTTCTGAATGGAAACAGGGTGAACTTAACGTGCAAGCTCCTGTACGCTCAGTATGGCCGTCTTCATGCACCTTCTGTAACTGCATGTGGGGTTTTGTTGTTTTTTTTTTGCATGGGGACTGCATTGTAAACAAATTAGCATATACATTTGTGAAGACCAGCTTTGCTCTCTTTTCTTACGACATGTAGATAATGTTTACTTAAACTTTACTCTTGTACTGTGCCACAAAATGTAGTCCACAGGAAATGATGATTAACGACGTGATGCTAACATGAACAAGCAGATATTTAGACTAGCATCCAGCACAGAAATATACAGTAAGGGAATACTTGAATACTAATCAGCACAGTTTATAACAATCTGGGCAGTGCAAAATAAACACGAATCTTACAACCATCCTGCATTATATGTGTTGCATTGTTTTTTGTTTTTTTTAATGTTATTCCAACTGGAGTTGACATAATAGGAAGGGGGTGCATTTTAAACAGAAGCTGTTGCTTCTAGCAGCTGTGTTTTGTTGGTGTTTCTGTCTTCAATGCCTTTTGAGGAAACGTGTCGGAGTAGTTGGAGTGTTTTGTGACATTCTGTGAATGTACTGGCGATAGAAATTTGTCAAATCACATTTTCAGTTCTTCTTGAAAATAAAAACCAAATTAACTTGTGATGTGTCTTATTTAGTGGAACTACTTTTGGCAAGCATGGGTTACCCACTGAAGAGCAAGACCTTTATGACATGATGTTTTACTAACATAACTGTTCTCCAAGATATTCCCACGTGTCTTTTGCAAACATGTTTATTAACAACTTGTAATGTCCTTGGCTAACATAACAATGTCTCCAAGTTTTGTTTTTCATACTTGTAATATATGCGTGTTAGGTAAGTGGTATTTTATTTTAGAATTTTGCAGACTGTCGCAGCAGAAATTGGTAGATAAAGTGGAGATTTTGCTTACCAGTGAAAGCTCAATTCTCATCAGGTTATGTCATATTCTAGTCACTAGAGGGCAGTGATGTACATTATTTATGACTCAGTCGCGATTGAAAATCATAATCTTAAATCATTTAGAGAATGAAACACTTGTTTAAAAACTTCTTAATAACAAAATGTTTTTCTTTTTCATCTCATGTAACCTTGTTCGCAGAGTACGCTTTCCTTTCAACCTCTCTCAAATTGGTGGGAAACTTCTAAAACATTTCTAAGTGACTTTCATGCTGTAAAGGTGTAGACAAAAGTGTCCATATGTCTGTATGGGTATTCACACATACAGACATATACAGTCCTTAATGAGATACGGAATATCACAGATGTGGTGCTCAATATGTCATAATGTGATCGTTGTTTACATGCAGAGATTATGGGTAAACAACTGATGCAAACAAACCACTCAGAAATTGAGAAACATCACTGATATCTATCATTTTGGAAAGGGTAGCAGCCATTTCTAAGGTTATCTATCTATCTATCTATCTATCTATCTATCTATCTATCTATCTATCTATCTATCTATCTATCTATCTATCTATCTATCTATCTTATTGCAAAAGTACCTTACAATATATTATTTGCACATAGACTGAACTGTCACCATAAGTCATACATTTATTTCCTTCCTAATCCTGAGCCAAAACCCTAAAGATTCAGACTGTGCCTGATAATCATATGCGGTGTTCCAGTCTTTGGATCACTCCACGGCATTCAAAGAACCTAGTCACACAAGATGGACTTTACGTGGGTGATATGGAAAAGTTTAAGGCACACGGAGTGAACAATTAGACCTGTGGCGTAATGCCATAAGATAAGACAACACATTCTCACTTTGGATAAGACCAAAGACTCGATCCTGCTAGAGCTAATGTTGCCATGTCAGGTCAAATCCTGTGAGTTGATACAGTCATTATTAGCTGATTTGTCTTAGAGAAATACACACAAATGAACGCAACAATGTATAATTGAATAGACAAATGTCACAGTCTGATGTGATTTTGAGCTAAAGAAAACCGAAGTGGTCTGAGTAGGCAGGGCTATGAGTTTGAAAAAAAAAAAAATTGCAAATTAAGCTTCTTTTTTTCTCTCTCGCAGAACTGAGCGGTGGAATGTGCTTTAAATATCACCGAGACTGTATCTTGACACTCCGATAAGCGATAAGGAGATTAAGATAATGCATGTTTTACCAAGCCTCCTCACAAGACCAGAGCTATAAAAGAAGCTCAAGCGCATTGAAGTAATTCAGTGCGCTTCCTCCGATACCACTGTGCCTTCCTGCTCTCCAGTAGCCAACATGGACTACTCCAAAAACGCAACAGAGAGACCAGAGCCGTTCAAGGCGGAAGTTAAAGGTTAATATGGGTTATTTTAATGTTCTAAAGGTAGTTGATGCACAAACCCCAGGATGATCGCATAAAGTTGTATGTCTTAATTTTAAACAGGTACGATTCCAAATTGGCTGCAAGGAACTCTGCTGCGTAACGGACCTGGGATTTTCTCTGTGGGGGAAACCAGCTATGATCACTGGTTTGACGGGATGTCCTTAATGACCAGCTTCTCATTCAAGGACGGTTCGTTGAGCAATAAAGCTATTATTATTATTATTATTATTATTATTATTATTATTATTATTATTATTATTATCAGTGATTCTTGAGAATAGGGACAAAACAGGTCCCATGGATAAAGTACAAAATTTGAATAAAATATACACCAAATATATATTTTTTAAATATCTGACTAAACTAACCTGGGTCATCTGAGCACAACAATGTATGTTTTCCTGGTGTTTGCTGAATATTTTTTTATTTTAAACATTGTAGTAGGTGAATGGTGTCTGTAAAAGCCCTTGTCCTGGTGTAGAACTCAATACATTATCATAGTTTAAAAGAACTAAAATAATTATATTTAGTTGTCATAATATATTATTTTATAAGTATTCAAACAACTAACTTCATAACTATCAATGAATGCAATTAAAAGTCATTTAATGTATTTTCAAATTCAATTGAAATTGTGTCCTCAGTTTTTGTCAACACCGTCAGACATAGAAAGAATGTGAAAAAAATCAGGCATTATTGAAGGGCACCAGAAATTCTGAGGACCCCATGACCACTTCCTTTCTCTTCCTGTGCTTGGGGGGATAAGCAGCTCTGGTAAGCTTATATTATTCTTTTGTTTTTTCTTCTTTTTTATTCCTAAGTTGTTTGTCACAACCATAAAGTGTCAACACCATAAGTAACATTTTTCAAAATTTTGATGAAATTTTGTTAAATAAATGCTTAATTTTAGTATATTTTAAGGATTTAAAAGAACTGATGAGCTACAATATGGCCTCCTTCAGAATATCATCATATAAATGAAGTTAGCATGGCGTTTTGTCAACTCCGTCAGATGTCAACTCCATCAGATTTTTTAACTGACGGTGTTGACTCTCTTAGTGATGGTGTTGACAAATGTCACTTAAGTGTGCAGTTAATTCATTTTACTGTATTTTACATAATTGACAGCACTTCACATTCATCATGTATTTCTTTTTAAAAATGTTTCTGATTATTTTCAGCAACTTGTAAAGTTTAATGGTTTAAATTTAATACAATTTTATTAGTCCTTTAAAATTAATAAGATGTAGTTTATTTTGTAAGGGAAGGGTATGTTTATCCCATGACAAGCAGTGTACTGATGATAATTGCCTATATTTCAGGCTACAATGGCCAGAGAAAAGCTGTCAGTGGAGGAGCGCAAAAGAAGGAACAGGGAGTATCAGAAAAGAAGGAGAGAAAAAATAAATAGCCAGCCTGAGCTGAAGGAAGAGTTTTTAAGAAAGGAAAGGAAAAGATGGAGACAGAGAGTGGAAGAGGGAAAAATAAAACATATCAATAATCTGGGTGAAAGAGATAAGAGACGTAAGAGAAGACTTTGGAAGCAAAAACAAAAGGAGGCAAGAGAACGCAGAAACAGAGCAAAGGAAGGCCAGAAAATACAGCCATTGTTCATGTTGACTTTTCTGAGGCCTGGAAATGTAAATTCAGCTCAGAAGTACAATCCTGTCACTATGGACAAAATCTCCCGCAGATCACACTTCACACAGGCATGTTCTACACTGGGCAACAAAAAGCAGGATTCTGCACAATCTCGGAGTCAAAGCGTCAGGATGCTGCAGCCATATGGACCTATATGGATCAAATCCTCACAGATATTCACATCAGATATCCGGCTATAAACACTATCCACTTTTGGTCTGATGGTCCAAGCAAACAATATAAAAATAAGAAGAACTTCTTTCTCCTCTGTGTTGTCCCGCAACGTCTGGGATTTGAGAAAGCTACATGGAATTTCTTCCCAACATCACATGGCAAAGGCGCTCCAGATGGCATTGGGGCGACGGTGAAGAGATGTGCTGACAGTATTGTGCTGAGAGGTCAGGATATCATAGATGGCAAATTATTCTTTGACAAGGTGTCCAACAGCTTAAGTGGTGTCAAGCTGCAATTTGTGACAAATGAAGATTTTCAGTCTTATGACTCTCTCCTCCTGCAAACCCTGAAATCAATTCCAGGAACAAGAAACATTCACCAAGTGCTAGCTCAGGGGAATGTCATCCATTGTAGGTTCCTTTCATGTTTTTGCGGAGAGCCACAGATTTGCAAGTGCTTCAGTCCCACCATTCACTCTTTTGGCAACACAACACAGGACCCAGATGTCCATGAAAGTTCAACCACTGCTAAAGTTCAAAATCCTCTGGAAATGCTGATGGAGGAAATGGAGAAGGAGCCGAGCAAGACACCTAAAGGAACAACAACCCTGATAGATCCTTGTGATGTCCAAAGTGAAGACTGGCTTGTTGTGATGTATGATGGAAAATGGTGGCTGGCTAAAGCCTTACAAATTGACAAAGAGCACGAAGATGTACAAGTGGAATTTTTTCATCCTCATGGACCAACTCTTAGCTTCAAGCAAAAACAAGGTCGTCGGGATATCTGCTTTGTGCCATTTTCGGATGTCCTAGTTAGGCTGAGAAAACCATCCTCACCAGTCCGCACAAGCAGCACCAGGGGTGTATACCGCATTTCACCAGCTGTTATGGATTTTATTGAAGGAGAATATGTGACACGTCTATTGCCTGGGGATTAAATATTCTGACTTTTAAGCGATTTAGAAAGATATGAATTAGTTCACAATATATTTCAAAAAGTTCTGTCGTGTATATTTTTGTTTGTATTCATCTTTTACATTTTGATTGAAAATCGTCCTGGTTGATGACTTCAGTGACAAAGGTACATTCTCAAAAATTTAGATGTTCCTTGAAATCTAAATATGGTTATTTCACATTTTTTCTTCATATCTTCACATTCTACAACATTTCAGCATTTAATTCTTCTTAAATGTCATTTCAAGTTTAGTGTTTTCTTTTTACTTACTAGTTTGTCACCACCATCAGTTTTGTGTCAACACCGTCATGTGCCGTCAACTCTGTCAGATGTAGTTTATGTTGCATTTTGTTTAAAATAACATTTATTTTGTTTCTTGATAGGCATTTGTTTGTGAAATGTCTGAATTCATGTATTTGGTGCATATGTGTTTTTTACTAATAAATGACACTGTTCATTGTGGTGATTACTTTCAAAATTGTTTTTTGTATCAATTGAACTGGAGTAATTAAATACAGACTAAATAAATGTTTAAATTGTGGTATAATTAATTTAAAAAACATGGACATAATTAAAATAATTAAGACACCACAGAGAGTAAAAATATCAGTCATAAGTTCATTAAAAAATAATTTTATACCAATTTATTTTTGTCTGATGGTGTTGACAAATTTCTCAGTCAGATCCAGTAAAAATGTAATTTAAAAGAAAATGCTGCAGCTGGGAGCCTGCACCTTAACATATTTACATTCCCAAAACATTATTTGTCATGTATGAATACATAACTTCAGGAATAAATAACATTTTTGGTGGAAGAATTTTAAAACCATTTTGTCCCTTATCTCAAGAATCACTGATTATTATTATTATTATTATTATTACTTTAAATCTTGTGCTCTGCTTTAAATTTAAATATCTTTTTCTTTCTCTCTCTCTCTCTGCCCTTTCAGGAGAGATGACCCATAGCAGCAGATTCCTTAGAAGTGACACCTACAACTCTAACATGAGTGCAAACAGAATAGTGGTGTCTGAAATGGGGACAATGGCATATCCAGACCCAAGCAAAAACTTTATTGTAAAGTAAGAGCAATTTTTTTGGTTTTATTTATTATTACTATTATGATGATGATGATGATGATTATTATTATTATTACATTGCTCATTCTGTATTTTTGCTCTATAATTTCCTATAACAGAGCTCTGTTTAGGTTGCTGTGCTCTAATGACAATGATCATAAACAATTGGTATCCGTGAGACTACGACTTTATTTACATTCTTTGACGTTGTTCTGAAAGGTAAAAACATTGAAAGTTTCACACTTCATAAAAGTGACACGACCTTATTCTTCAGGGCGATCACTTTCCTGAACCACACGGTGCCAGACTTTACCGACAATGGTTCTAGCAACATCATAAAATACGGAGGTGACTATTATGCCACTTCTGAAACCAACTACATCCGCAAAATTGATCCGGTTACCCTTGAGACTCAAGACAAGGTATCCCTACAGGGTCCTCTTTATTGTGAAAATTGCAGTAAGTGAAACATTTTCAACTAATGTTTTTGTTGTTGTTGTTTTTGGATCGTTAAGGTAGATTACATGAAGTACCTGCCAGTTAATCTGGCTACATCTCATCCGCACTATGACAAAGAAGGCAATGCCTACAACATTGGAATTTCGATAGCAGAGAAGGGAAAGACCAAATACATCCTGTTCAAAGTCCCTGCTGTTTCACCTAAAGGTAGGTTGTGACATCTTCTGACAACAGAGACCTCGGGGACTACTTTCTCCTTTCAGATTTATTACTTATTTCTTGTCGGCTTCACAATGTAGGCATATTAAATGTGTTATATTACAGTCAACCTTTATTACTCTCTAGTCTAGTCTTGTCAAGTCAAGCCGAAGTTTATTTGTATAGCAAACTGAAAACTGAAAAGAACAACAGGAGACCACAGGGTATGAAATCGCCAGTAGCAGTTAAATATAAAGCACGATCCAGATAAACAAGTAATAAACAATGTGAACATGATGAGTGCAAAATATTCCTCTTAATAGGGGTTAAACACAAGAAAATAAATGATCAATAATGATTTGCTGCTGCTGCAGAATTACGTCAAAAAGGGTTGACACAGGTATTAGTCCATCAATGATTGGCGAGCATGTGATAAACTCTCAGAGCTGGAGGTTAAATGACGATGTAGAGGAATAGGGATGAGGATAAAGCAGTACAAACGATTCCAACTGAGGTCCAAACAATAATATAATGTGAACCTGGGTTAAGATTGAGTGTTTTGTTAAAGACATCCATTATGACCAATGCCAAGTACAGTTCACAACTTTTGTGAAAAGAATATTTCTCTTGCCTCATTTTATTCTTGGACTTTGGAAATTATGTATAAGCAATTTGCTTGGTCATACATAGTAAAAAATATAAATATGTAAAATCTGGGATCTGTGCCCAGAATCCTAGATTCAAAGGACTATTGAGAAGTCAAAAGTCGTCGGAGTATTTGTTTTCCTGGCCAACGAGCACACACAGTCCTCATGTTATCAGTTCAGAAGTCTTAATCAATGTGAGTGTAAAAGTGCAATTGGATTGCCAAATGGATATACAACTTTCACTGTTTGGTAGGTAGGCACCAATGATACTGCATGACGTAGCGATGTAGAATGCTATATGCTGTCACAAGACTGGTCCTAGCACATGTAAATGCATTTTATTTACATAGCACATTTCTAAAATACTCCAAGAAAGAAAAATAATTATAATTATCAGTTTTTTGGAAGCTTGTTCAATATTATATTTAAGGTTTTTAAACTAACAGAAGTATTTTAAAGTTTATTCTGTGTGCAATAAGGCAGCAGTGTAAGGTATGAGGACTGGGATGATGTGTTCTACTTTCCTAGTTTTAGTGAGGATGTGAGCAGCAGCATTCTGGATCAGCTGAAGCTGGCTAAGTGACTTTTTAGGTACACCTATGGTGACGCTCCTAAAGTAATCAATTCAATTAAAGATAAAAGCATGGAGGATTTTTTTCAAGATGTTCTTCAGGGGATAGAAGGCTGACTTTGTAGCTGTCTTTGTGCATGTCTGAAAGCTCAGGTCCATCACTACACCCAGATTTCGGGCCTGATCACTAGTTTCTTGATTTAATCACTGAAGCTGTGTGCTGACTCTCGATTGCTTATCATTTCTTACCTTTTATCCAAGTGAAAAAATTCATAACCCATCCATTCATTGACTAGTTCTATGCATCTACACGACACTTGAAAACAAGCGACAGGAGGGATGAGTTTATTATTTGAATTAAATAAAAAGAAACTTTGATCGAAAAGTGGTGTGATTGTAAAATAGACAGGACAAAAGTGGGATTGATTATCAATAAACAGTCACATATGGAAAACATATTTATTCAACTTCCTTTATATTGAATGATGAATTATTCCAAATACAGTCAATTGATGTAAAAATATTAACTGGCTAAGATAATGGCTCCAGGTGTCCATCAGAACCAAAATCCAGTTCAGATAAATCAAAGGAGGTCCCACAGAATGAAAGAATTGGTCAGATGAAATAAGTTTGTCTCCTCAGCTAAACACAATTATTAAATGTGTTTGTCTCATTTTAGACAAAGGCAAGACTGTTCCTGCTCTGAAGAATGTGGAGGCGATTTCCACTGTTTCCTGCCGGTCTCTTTTCACACCGAGCTACTGCCACAGCATTGGCTTCACAGACAATTACATCATCTTCGTCGAGCAGCCTTTCAAGTTGGACATCCTCAAGATGGCCACTGCCTACATGAGGGGAGTCAACTGGTCGAGCTGCATGAAGTTCTGCCCTGATGAAAATGTAAGGAGTCACAGCAGTTTTGCGGGCTGCATTCTGTTCATATATTTGTCCTAGAGCAAAGTAAAAAAAAAAAAAACGTTGCTTTTTCTGCTCTTTGGAAAAAGTGGGAGGGCATAAGTACGATCCAAACTTTTCCTTAACGTCTTCTCCTTTCTGCGTCAGACTCTGATCCACGTGATCGACAAAAGAACTGGCAAAGAGGTTGAAATGAAATTCAACACTGGGCCAATGGTCATGTATCATCATGTGAATGCCTTTGAAGATGAAGGCCATGTGGTGTTTGATGTCATCGCCTACAATGACAGCAAGCTTTATGACATGTTCTACCTGAAAAACCTAAAACATGATGCTAGTTCTCAAAGCAGCGAGTACTCCAAACCAAGTTTCAGAAGATTCGCACTTCCTGTCAAGTCGGACAAGGTACGGTAGGAAAATAAATCTTGAATTTTAAGCTGGAGCTTAAAAATGGCTTGGGATTTCTTACAGTCTGGGCTGTTCTTTGGTTTTGCAGGGCATTAGGGTTGGAGAAAATCTTGTGAAACTCAATTACACAACAGCCAGTGCTGTAAAGGAGAAAGAGGGCAAATGCACATGCCAGTCAGAGGTGCTCTGTGAAGGTAAAGCCAACATCCCGTCATACAGTGCTTTGTAGAAGTACTTGTACTGTACCCTTATACATTGGTTTATGTCATAATGTCCCTGCTGAAGAAAGTTATTCCCAAAACATTCTATCACTACAGATGGACTCTTTTAGCCAGGTCATTTCTGATAAAAAACTTATAGCACTTGACATTATTTTTTAATTAAAGAGCTGAATAAAAAAAAAAAATGTTTGCCACAGTTATCGAGTTTTAATTTTTTAAAAACAACATTTGACACATTTGCTACCTTGTATTTCTTAATGTCAACCACATAAAATAAAAGTCATGTTTCATATTGCAATATGACAAAATGTGAAAACATCCAAGGGTTTTGGATACCTTGGAGAAGCCCTTTGAATGGACACTTAAACAACGTCAAATCATAACAGTATTTATTAACTAGTTTATGAGTTTTGTCACTGATTTGCTTTGCAATTCATTCAGTGTTTATATGACCCATTTTCACATGCCAGCCACTCTTGGCCTGTTTCTGCTGCAGCACTTTATCTTCCCCGCCCATGACTTCCAAGAAACCTCATTTGTTCACCTATTTATTTATTTTGTCTGTACTTTGGAATCTGAGTAAGCTTTGTCCCTGTGCTAAGTTTATCTCCTAGTTTTTTCAGCCTAAATCTGCCTTTAGCGAGTAAAAATTTGTTTGGCTCTATCACATAAACATTGGTTCATGTTTATGTGAACCAATACTGCTTATTGAAGTACCATCCTATTATTTTCTTCCTTTCCAGGTTTTGAATTACCCAGGATCAATTATGATTTCAATGCAAAAAAGTACAAGTTTGCCTATGGGAACATTGTGGAAAAATCTGCATTGTCAAAACAGGTAAATTTCCTTCCTTCTTTTTTTATTTTTGATTTGGACGTTGTGTAGCTCAACTTGTAGGAACATCTGGATTTCATATTTCTTTTGGCATACTAGGTTCTCAAGAGAGTTGTGTTCCTTGCAGAATGTTTCACAAAATATGTTTTAAAGGTTTTGGGAAACGGGCTCTTCCTGTCATCGCTGTTTCATTGACGCAGAAAGGAAATTGCAGTTTTAAAAGTACAACTACCTGCTAGGGCATCACAATATCCTTAACGCTTTGATGTCCGAAGACCCTGTTGGTACAAAAGAAATTATAATAGGTCCATTGGGCCCAGTTGTACATTAAGACACAATGAAAAGTGGAAAAATCAACCTCAATGTACGGCGTGAGATGACGAAGTCTACAAAACACGGATATATCAGCTGTTATCACCATTCAGTGAGATAAGAGTTAAAAAAAAATAAAGCTGACGAAAACCCAAAGACCTCCCTGCTTTAGTGTGTAGAAGTTCAAAATGTAGTCGTCATGCAATGGGGGGTTTATTACAGGGCATTTGTGTTGAACTGAGATAGAGATGTCTCCCAGTTCATCGTATTTCAACATCATGAAAGCTGTCTGAGTCAGCAAAGAGTCACAAGTCCATCTTCTGCAAAAAAGGAATCCTGATTGACTGGAATGGGTGCTTGTATGACTGATAAAAGTCCTCCAACATGTTTAATTCACAAATAACATGTTCAAGACAAGATGGCGGAAAATCTTTAAAGAGAAGCTAGTAGGAACAGAAAAAGATACATTTTGACAAAGTGAACATTAAAACATGTACATAGCTATATAATATCCTTGGACATAAGTAATTAAATAAAGAGTGATCTTGCATTCTTCAAAGACATTAAGATATATTATAAATGTATATGTGAATCCATCTTGTGGTTGATAAGTCAGCAGGGTGTGACATTCAGTCATACATAGTTTATTATTAGAAAAAAGCTAAAAAGTATTCAAAAGTATTCATATTTTGCAAGTTCTTACATTTTTTTTGTAATATTAAAAGTACAAACCCCAATATATCTTAAATCAAGTTTGTGGTATAACACACTACACAGTTGTGTGGTGCATAATTGGAATGTTTCGCAGTTTTCAAGCTTCTTACAAATAGAAATCTGAAAAGTGGGCCAGAATGTGGAGGAGCACCTGGAGGAACAGAATGATGCTGCTACCCCTATTTTTCTTCGTGGGTTTTGTGTGGGGCTGCACAGTGGAGCAGTTGGTAGCACTGTTGCCTTGCAACAAGGAGGTCCTGGGTTCGATTCCCAGCCTATGGTCTTTCTGCGTGGAGTTTGCATGTTCTCCTGGTGCATGCGAGGGTTCTCTCCGGGTACTCCGGCTTCCTCCCACAGTCCGAAAACAACTTTATTCCTGACGGCATTGTAAAGATCCGTGATCTTTATAATGCTGCTATTCACTAAAGTTGTTTAAAAAGACTCTGATCCCTTCTATTACAATTGAGTTCAATTCTATTTAGTGTATTTATAAAGTACCAACTCTGGCTTTCTCCCACAGTCCAAAAACATGACTGTCAGGTTAATTGGTATCTCTAAATTCTCCCAAGGTGTGAGTGTGTGTGTGCATTGTTTGTTTGTCCTGTCTGTCTCTGTGTTGCCCTGCGACAGACTGGCGACCTGTCCAGGGTGACCCCGCCTCTTGCCCGGAACGTTAGCTGGAGATAGGCACCAGCACCTCCCGACCCCTCTAGGGACAAGGATGTTAGAAAATGGATGGATAAAGTACCGATTCATAACACGTCATCTGATGGCACTTTGCAAAAAAAATTCACTTTTATCCAATCATACATTTATTCCAATCCATCCTAGTAATTAAACAGTGCAGTCAAGGTCAGTTCCTTATTCAAATTGGTTTAAAAAGTTTTTCTAAGGAAGCGCAGTAGATTGCAATGAGTAATGAACTTGCAGCAATTCCTCATGTGGAGCATGAATGCAGCATCAGTATAGAGGAAATCCTCCCGTTTAGGACTCAAACTACAGCTTCCAAGATCTATTATTGCCCAAATAAGTTTTCACTGGTAAGAGTTGCTTCAAATGCTTGTTGTCAACGTTTTTTTTTGTTGTTTTTTTTCTCCATTTCCATTAGGTTGCAAAATTTGACACAGAGACAAAGACTATGCTTTACTGGAATGAAGAAAACTGCTGGCCATCAGAGCCAGTTTTTGTTCCCAGACCAAATGGAGAGTCAGAGGACGATGGTGAGTGTATGGATAAGCAAAAGTAAACCTGGGCGTTAACACCAGGTTTACAATCCAGAGCACAATCTGCTCTGGATTGTGTGCTCTTAATCTGTGTACATACAAAGACGTGGCAAAAACAGACATCTTTTTGTCACTATACTACTTGGTTAATTGGCATGAATTTAAATTCTAACTCTAATTTGCAGGAGTGGTCCTGTCGTCTGTCATCAACTCCAATCCAGGCCAGTCTGGTTTTCTTGTGATCCTCGACGGAAAAACATTCAAGGAAGTTGCCAGGGCGTATGTCAACGCTGAGCTCTACAAGGATATGCATGGAATTTTTATTCCAAAAGGGAACTAATCAGCATGCAACATGTTTGAAGTTTACTACAGCCCTCCTCAGCCCCCACATGCTTTTGCCTGACTTTGCATAACCACACACCATCGTTTATCTTACTTCCCCTGTTACCATGACAGCTTATGTGCTGGCTTAAACTGTATCTAAATATAGTAAGCTTGTGAAATGATATTGTCGTGCAATATTATATTGTTTCTGTTTTAGAGATAAATATATGTTCGCCTTGAGCACATGCATGTGTGTATGTATCATTGTTATTGAATATTTACATATTACTCCATTAAAGACCAATGTAAACGCTAAGTTTGGAGTTGTACTACTCATTATCTTACCATGCAGAGATAAGACAAGAACAAGTAAAGGTGATTTTTACAGCCGATCAGAGACCTTGTAATGTTGCTATTATCGCTTACAGGACAAACGTGTCATAAAATTTTTGAAGCTTTTATCAAAAGAAAGATAGGACCATAACAGGTAAGACTAAAATCACATGGAAATCTACAGAGACTGCTTTAAGACAAAATGCTGGAGAGCTGAACAAAAAAGGAAGCGCAGCCCGTTAACTGTTCATGACAACATGTAGAAGCAACTATTTAAACTAAAGAGCAGTGAAATGAAGCCAGGTAGGAGACATTATCTAATTATTTCTCAGACTTGATACCAGAATAATGCTGAGCTCCCTTTTTTCTCCTCCTAATAAATTAGTGACCTCCTCCTTCTATGTTGTAAAGAATCAGCTGTCAACTCAGTCTTTCAATATGTTTGTAACTTTCTTTCAAAACATAATTAATGCCATAAAACTAGCCTTTATAGCTATTGTATTCTCACAGAATTACTTTTGGTGATGGGCTTTTCAATCATTGACCTGGAAAGCCTGGCCAATGCCATATTACATTCCACAAAAAGCTAACTGGCCAGTTCTGGGCAATATAAGTGAAAAAAAAACTGTTAAATTATTATCTTTAATAAACCATCCCAATTGGTCTGGCTTTCAGGCTGGACACAGAACTAGTATTTCTGAAAGTGCTGAGGTTGAATCAAGATTCAGGCAAACTCACTCTTCTAGTACTATTACATATAATCCTTGAAGTTGGCAGTTGAGCATGTGGTTTTATCAAAGCTAATCAGCTTGCCCTCCCTGATGCAGTTTTACAATGGCAGAAGTTATTTTTTTATTGAGCTGAAGTACTGTTGCGCTTGACACCCACTATCTCAGAACGCTTCCCAATAATTACTTGCCGGGTTCTCCAAGGATCAAAACTAGGCCCTGTTCTGTTTAACATTTACATGTCGCCTCTGGCAAATGTAAGTAAAGAAATTAGAACCTTAGTGTACAATGGTATGCAAATGACATACAATTATTCTTATCTGTAAATGTTCCTGGGTTAGAAAAGTGTTTGCTACTGTGTATTTAATAGATTAGAATATGTTTAGGATATGTTTTTGATGAGGGTTATTTGTCAGATACATGTGGTAAATGGAAAGAATTTATACAGTGCCTTTCTAGTCATGTCCACCACTCAATGTACTTAACACAACAGACATTCACCTATTTTCACCTAGAAAAACACTGATATGCCTTTGTCCACCTATCGTTGCGTTAACCCACTAGCCCATCACAGAACACCAAAATAACACAAATGAATTAAAAATATATATAGTTAAAACACCTCATCAAGCATCATGTGTTGCATGTGTTTTATTTTTGACTCGTCATGCTTCAACCCAACTATAAGTGAACATAATCTCATAATTCATAGAGTCTCTAAACAGTTTGTGTCATATGGCTCTTTATTAGTGAAGATTAGGTCTAGCTGACCACCAGAGGGAAGCAGTGACCATGTTATTTCTCCACACCCAAACGTCTCCTCTAGTCATTATATCACACATAACTTAAAAGTGTCAAAGCTGCTGTAAGTAAACTGAAAACATTTCAAAACCGTGAAATGCCTTTTCCGTGGTGTGCCCGAGTTCCTGAAGACAGTTATATATAAAAAAATCAACATGGCTGCCATCAGTCACCAACATTGCAACAGTTTTGGTCATTAAAACAAATTACACCTGAGTTGCTTTACGGTACAAACATTTTTTTTATCCACAAATATTCTGAATAATACCTCAAATTTAAAGAGGAAAAAAAAATCAGATACCATAATACAACTGAATGAAAGAATTTCACAGCATCAATTTTACAAAGACATTTTTTGAGAGTGCATCTTCATATGTTTTGGTTTAGTTATACAAGGCAAAAATACCATTATAGTATTAAAGCTATTTTACTATGAAAAGGTTTATGAGCAGAGTATACAGGCCCAAGAGTCATCCCATCAAACGTAAATAAATAAATTAATCAGAATCCACGCATGGTTAGAGCTGAGTGCAATCAGTAGTGCAATTTCTAGCAACAACAAATATCCGTTATACTCCTGGGGCTGCACAAGATCACACGTTAAATTTGAAACAAGACAACATACAAAAATGATTAGAATATAATGCATGGCAGTGTGTTACTGTATGGAGACCAGAAATGTGAAGAATGTGGATTTCAGGGTGAAATTTGTTTGTCACAGACAGCGAAAGGCATGACGGTAAGAAAAATCTTAGTCCAGAGCGTTTCATCTTCCAAATGTAATTGCAAAACTAATACTAAAAATATTAACAGCTCATTACTTATTAGTGCAAAAATATTCCATTTTTAAGTGATGAAATGTAAGCTGCATTACAATATCCTTCACATGGCAGAAAACCATAACTTCATGTGCAGATCTTGAAGAAAAGGTGTTGAAATATTTGAAAAACAACAAATATTTAATCTAATCTGCACGTTGCCTCAGAAGCAGAATAGACCTAAGACTCTACTTTCCAGGGGTTATCAGTGTGTTACCTAATCATCATTTGAATCAGCTGTGTCTAAGTTTACCTAAGGCAGATGGACAAATAGAAAGTCAACAAAGCTAATTAGCTAAACTAGGTCTATGGTCCAGAGGGGGAAAAAAAATCATGCAGAAAATTATTGAGCGCAAGGAAACAGCTGACAGGAGACATTAAGAGAGGGTTCGTGTGTGCAGTACTTGCAAGAGAAGATGACGAAGTGGAGGAGTGAGTATTTTCAGACCCTGGTCACCTTTTCCTGGGAGTGTTTCAGAGAAATGAGTGCTGGTTGAGTAAAGGCAGAACAAGGGGAAGGTAAACATGCTTAGACTTAGTGGCAACTCTTAAGAATTTGCCTCAAAAAATCTTTAGAGGACCATTTTCGTTTTGGTGTCTGTGGCCTTCCTTTCTCCACACCTAATTGTGAAAACACATTGATTTTAGTTGCTGACATCACGCTACGCTCACAGTCGACCTAGATCCTAGATCACCAAACGCAGCAAGAAAACTTTGTCCTGCTGGGATGATGGCAGTAGAGGGTTTTCTTGAGTTTCTCTCTCGGTTGTAAACGGTGAGCTGAAAGCTGGAGAATCCTGGGATTATTCTAGACCCCTCCATTTCAACTTAGGAGTCTTCAGCTTTAGTCTCCTCTTCTTTTGCTGAATCGCCCTGGCCTTTCTCTGCGTCCACTTCCTCATCCCCTTACAAACAGAAACAGGGACAGTTAGACAAGACGTTTCACGAGTAGGGCACCTTTTCATTCCCATTACATTTCAGGGCCATCTTTTTCCTAGAGAAGGTAGTCTGGTTTGACCTTGATGGAGCTGAGGTGAAGTCAAAATGTGGGAATTTTTATTTGCTCTCAACACTCTGCTTTGAAATAAAATAGCTTTGCACAGATGCAGCACTGAAAATCTGATATTTGGCTTAATCACAGACAAAACAGTCAGATAAATCCTTGGGTGCCATTCTTTACACTGCGGGGAGGGCACAAGGTGGACATGTGGATAGTTTTTGAACGCACAGGCTTCAATCTTGTACCCGTACGCAGATACTTGCATTCCTTTTGTATTTATCATAGAAAGTAACACAATATTTCACAACTCTTCAATTCCAGTCCAAATTTTATTCTTAAGTCTCACCAGATTTGTTGATGTTAAGCTGTGCCAGAGTCTGGGACAGGTCAGCGGCCTCCTGCGCTCCCGGGTCTCCTGGGATCTCGTGGATGGCGTTCCTGCGGCCGGATCGTCGAGAAGCGATGAAGTCCTCGTAAGTGGCCTCCACATCCGTCATCGCTGGCACGCTTCACCATAGCATTGCCTTTTTACACACACACACACAGCAACAAACCTAATGCTAGCTCCAGGCGCACACGGGTGTAAACGTGTGCAGCATTTAGGTGGGATGACGAAACTCAAGAGAGGTCTCTGAGGTTTTTGGTGAGTAAACGTGTGTGAGGAGGACACATCAGAAGAAAACGAGACACACTCCAGACGCTCGTTCAATATATCCCTCCCTCCCCTCTTATTTCACAATCTAATCCCGGATTAATCTATTTTAATCTCAGTCCAGGGTACAGAAAACTCTACAGAAATGAACATGTACACTGTGGTGGGGAATACTGAGGAGAATTTAAAGAAAGACGTTGCTAAACCAATGCAGAGCTCAACTAAAAATGCTCAATAAAAGGGGTAATTAACAAGGAGTCAACTTGCACTCTCTGTTGACATGCCAGCTCTCTGTATCAACCCTGCTGGATGAGGCTGCTCTTTAGCAATAATCAGGCTCAGGCTTTGTTTTCCCTTCTCTGTTTCTTCAAATCTGTCAAACACAGATTTATTTTCACTGTGCCAAACTGGAAATCCTTCTTAAGAAGAAAAAATAACAAAACAACTTTGCAAACTAGAACCACAATAAAAAATAAAAAAAGACAATCAAGGTTTCCTGATTTCTTGCATTGACTCAAAAGAGTCTATGCAAAAAGAGAGAGAAATTTCAGAAATTAAAAGAAGAGTGCTGCCTCCAGATCAATCCATGCGCAGCAATAGCCGCAAAGGCTTTGACTGACCAACGCAATATTTGAATGTCTCATCCGCCATCAGCCGAGCGCACTCCCGTTCAGCTGTCATTCTCAACATGGTGTCAAAATTGGCAAAACCCAACAGATGCTGTGCGTGCCCAACAGACAGACTGAACACAGCGAAAGGGGGGACACTACAGACGGCATGCAGGAATGTGGAGAGTCAAATCAGGGATGATAATAACCTAATTTGTTGCTCCTGACCTTTCAGAGTCTTTTGCCCTCACTCCAAAAAAAAAAAGAATATCCTGTTACATTAAAAATTAGTAGCATTTTCTCACATCTGCTATGTATCTATATTGTTAGTTTACACAGTTTGAGGCTGGCCTGGACACAAATGTAGCTCCAAACTAATGATCAAAGCACAGCACAAGAGCCAAGATGGCCTCTCTGCCTTCTATAGTCCTGACAAAATCTGCTGATCTGTCTTTGAAACCATTTCATTTGCTGTGCTGCCAAACACTGATAGCATTAGTAAAGAGGAGAGTTAATGAAATGGAGACCCAGAATAACTTTCGCCAGCTACTCGATTCCCCACTGAGGCCTAGTCTCATATAGAGCTTCCTGCTCCTGGTGCTCTGGAGCCCAAAGACCCCAACAGCCATTTAATGCTCAGAAAATTTAAAGAAAGTGCTTTTATTCTTTGCTTACAAGTTTATCAAAACCCCACTAAGTTGTGTTTTATTTATGTATTTCTTTTTACGCTTACACGGATACTATGATTTGAGCTACAGATGATCAAATGCACTTAGATTTCTCTAAAACAAAAGAAAAGAAAAACTCTTTTGGTAAAGGATTTGACAGTCACTAAGGCTGTGCTGTCCTGGGAAATGAACCGTAACACACATCCACAAACACCACTGTGTGAAAATAAATCTTAAGTAGCCGTGACATCTTTCTAAACAGGCCTGCAGCTCATCCAGGCCATTCCCCTCATCTCTAAGGATTCTGCTTTGGACTTGAGGGCAAGAGCAAATGACAAAGTCACAGGAATCGCCCAATTACCAAACTTTCTACCCAGCTTTTACCTTCCTCAACACTTTGCCACATGTGCTTTTTTTTTTTTTTTTACAAATTATACCAATAAAATAAGACTGATGTGACAATTCAGGGGGAATTCAGTGTTGCGGTTATAGTTATCTCTAAAGTCAGTTGTGAAAACAATTAAGAACAGTCTTATCTCCAAGTGGGAATTCAGCTTAGGGCCCCATTCAGCTTTGATCCTGTCAGATCATTTCTATTTATGATAATCCTTTCACAAATTAATATTGCGTCTCTTTTTCAGAACAGTATCTAAATTTGTAACGCACAATATTATTTGATGCTTTCATTCAGTAAAACTCTATACATCTTACAGTTACTCATTTAAAAAAAAAAAACCGATTGAGATTCATTGTTGTGCTTGTCATTTAATGTTCTAAATAATAAAACAAAACGTACAGTGAGGCTTAATAAATATGCGCCGCTATAAATACCGCGGCACAATCTTGAGTCTCCAGCTGATGTCACTGAAAATAGAACGGCCATCTGCCTCTCTGTTGCTGATGACAAAGACCCCAATCAGGCAGAGGTAGGTCAGTGTCACACAAACGGCATGCAAACTCGTTCTGCGTGCGATTTCTCCATATGCATCGTGCGATCCCTGTCGGGATTAGAAATGTACCTTGTCTGGGCTAAACAGATTCCGACTGTTCGCAAGGGTCAGTCACTTCCAGCCTGAGTCCGTGCACCTCGGTTCATCTACGAGAGTTCGTGGCGTGAAGCTGAAGCAAGGCTGATTTTAGTTCCGGGCGTTTGTTTCAAAATAAAATCCACGACAAACTTATGTTTGTGGATCACCTTATTTGTAGAAAAATGTAAGCTAAGGTGTGGAAGCTGTGCGATATTTAGATACAAAAGTAAAATAAAAACATAGAGCTAAAAACAAAGTCCCAAACTGTGTAAGACTGCTATAAGACTCTTCCATTGGCAACTTTTGAAAGGGGCGATAATAGCTCACTGAACAGGGTGCCATTGTGTAAGGGGGCAGCCCCAGCACTTATAAAACATTGTTGCTTTTTCCTCATAAAATTTCTCGTCAGTTTTTGTGATTTCCAGTGAACGGGCTCTGGGTGCCCCCTTGTGTTGTGTATTATGAAAGCACCGTAGAATGGGGGCTGACTGTGAAGTTGTCAGGTGATTCCAGATAGCAACACTCTTTTTAGATAATATGCTCAACAAACATTCTAAAAAAACAACTCATAGTGAGATTCATGATTTTGTGATTCTACTTTTGAAATTCCCTCCAAAATATTTTTTGGCTTTTAAACAACTTTACATTAGCGCGAGCATCAAAACCACAATGTACTTGCTGTTCAAACTGGGACTGAATTATTTGCCAGTACTTCCAGATCCTTTGACATGCCTTTCCCACTCGGCTCCTCCAGACCAGCGGCAGCAGCAATTAGGAAACACCTGGTGGAATTGTAAATCTGCTGAGCTTAAGACACAAACTACGTCTCACCCCAAGACTCCTAAGAATGGTTGTATCTGATACTCTTTCTGGTGTATCAGAACGAGCCAGAGCTTCTTAAACAGAGAGGCCAATTTCATGGCATCAAATTGCAATTTCTTTTAAGTCATGTTTGATCCATAAAGCATTTTTAAACAACAAAAAAAAGGTAACAGTTGCTTCTTTTTCTTCTTTAGGTTTTAACGACATCTTTTATCCAACAATATTATATTACTTCCTTTTTTATTCACATTTCAGAATCAAGAGGCTGTAGAGATTCTCTTAATGGCTAGAAACGCAGAGTATTTCCTTAAAAAAACAAAACAAAAGAGAATATATTGCCTTCGGTACTTGAATAAAAACTACAAGAAAGTCAAAGTCTAGCTGCTACTAGCAGTAGTTGTTTGCATAGAAAAGTGTGAGTATCTGTGTGAAACAGAGGACAGAGAGAACAGCCAGTTTTAGAACAGTGGTCTTATTGTAATGAACGGAGATGCATCCTTTCAATTCTGTGCTTTCTCATAGCAGCTGTTTGTGAAGCGGTTCTTTCAGATGACACATGTTCCCCATCTGGCAAACAGTGAACTCCCAAGTGCTTGCCTGGAGCCAAATGTTGACCCACCGTATGTCAGCAGGACAACACCGATTCTCTTAGTCTGGGAATTAAACCAATGTTACATAATATATTATTGGTACAATATATGTCAGTTCAGGCTATTTGTATACCTCTGTTTCACAACAAGTGACATTCCATTGGAAGACAAACAGGGATTCACAGTCGCAACAAGCAACAGTCTCAGTGCTGCTTTATTAATTACGAAGTACCAGCACCTTTTATTAACTAATGTAGAATTACAGACACACAGATATCATTTCACTGCAATTGACAATGTTTGATTTTTGTAAAAGTAAGAAGGAATACATGCTTGATTCCCATGTACTAACAGGCCACTTGACCACTATATTTTTTGAAATAAATGAATAAATAAAGACTCTGAGGTCATAATTCCTTCCACGCCCCCATCTGTTGCAGTGCTAAAGCAAAGCAGTGCTTTGGTTTTCTATTGGTTGTACCTGATATAACAACCAATAGAAAACGCTGATGTTAAAATGTTAGTCACTATTTATAGCCAAAGATAAGTCCTGTCAAGATCGTTATTCTACAAGCCCTTGGTTGGTAAAATATTATTATTATTATTATTATTATTATTATTATTATTATTAATAGTATTGGAGGATGGCGTTACACAACAAACTAAATAAAAAAGTAAAAAAAAAACCCGCAAAAAATATATGTAAACATTGTAATTGGACGAAACGTTGTAAAAAAAATTTAAACGTACTATTCTGTTATTTATTAGTTAATTTATTTATTTGTTTGTTTTGCTAAAATGTTGTTTTCTCCAGAAATTCTTGGCTGTTTCGGTCATTTTTGCGAAACCGGAAGTGCTACTGAGGGATTGCTCTTTATTGCCCAGACTACGTCGGGCCGTTTGGCGTCAACGGCAGCAGCATCAGACAAGAGAATAACCTAATAATGGAAGAATTTCAAGGTAAACTAAATAGATGTCCCTTTCCTCCTTTGTGTATTTTTATTTTATTTATTTTTTTTGCCAAACTCGAACTTGCGTTACACATTCAGAATCACCATTTAAAATGTCACTGCTTCGTTTGCTTTACCGTTTGTTTATTTTGACAGCGACCTCTTTTGTTTGGGATTTAGCCCAAGTACAGCTAAGGTAATGTTGGGATCAAAATGAAGCTAGCTGCTAACTAGGTGTGTGTGATTTATCGCCACAAAAGTGGCTCTGTGTTAGCTTTACTGCTATCTGTGGAACATTTTAATGAATGAACTGGACTGGAGCGTCGTCAAAAATGCATTTCATTGAACAAACTTGAATCATTATTCTCTGTACCGTTTTGAATTTGTTTGTTATTCATTGCATTTAAAAAAAAAGTATAATCTTCTTGTTAAGAGCACAATATTAGGTTGTGGTTATATTATCATGCAAACTTAAATTGTCTCAACGCAATACTTGAGGCCAAAAGCGAGTATTAACCAGACAATTGCAAGTTAAGCATCTTTCTACGTCTTATTGTCTAAAGGCGAAGAGTTAACATTGTTTCATTTGTTTATCTGGTCTTCCTGCAGATGGTCAGGCTCCTGGTGAGGAACTGTCTCAGTGCAAAACCTGTGCAAGATTTTTCTTCCCCAGTGTCCTGGTAAATAACACAACTTTCTTCCAAATACTTCGTAAGATTTGTGTTGATTCGGTGTCGTAAAAGTGCACTCATTTTGGAAGATGATTTTGTGGTTTTATCCCAGCTAAACTTTGTCAGGAAGGCTTTAGGCCCTTCAAACACTGAAAGTTTTGAAGTTGCTAGGCGATCACATTTTCCTCTGAGTCTGTCAGCTGACGGACTCAGCTGACAGTCTCAGAGGTAGTATTTTTTTTTTACCAAAATACTGACAAACTCAGTATTTTGTTGTTGTTTTTTTTTTTTTAAAAAAAAAGCTTTTATAGAGAAGGTACAGGTTTTAAGGAAACTTGATTTATAATCTTTGCATCAGAAAAGCAGATCAATTGACATTTTCACAGACTTGCTTTAAATGATCAAAAATAATTGTTCAACATGTTCAGGTTTTGTAGGGATATTGTATAGGAACCATGTTCTTCATTAATGTGTTTACCTTTCCTCCAATAGGAGAAACATGCTAGAATTTGCCAAAAGTCAGCGGCTAAAAGGAGAAAAGTTTTCGATTCGAGCCGGCAGAGAGCTGAGGGCACAGACATCCCCGTACTAAAACCGTTAAAACCAGTGGTAAGTCGTGAGATGAAGGGAACAACATTCCAACACTGAAGATGGTTCAGCCTTTTTTTAAATTTATTTGAGCAAATGTAGTCAAAGCCTTTTTTAATCAGGCTATGGACAAATGTTCTAAATGCCAGTTGAAATGACTATAAAGGCATAAATTTACATTAAAACTAAGAAACTCTCTGACATTGCGACGCCAGAAAACAACCAGTTTTTCCGACTTCAGAGAATCTCTTAGTTTTAATATCGTAAATGTATGCCTTTAGTCAGAGAAATTTTTTTTTTCTCTCAAATGTATAATTTTTTGACAGAGGATATCTGCATTCTTTTGTCAGAAAATTGTGTAATTATTCTATAAACGTTTATGCTTTCTGGTGGGAATTTACTCCCTAGTGATCACATTATCATTATTTTTTTTCCTATCTACAATGGCGCTAATACCCTATCGTATGTCATATTAAAACTTTCTCTCTGTTCTGGATCAGTGCTGGATTCCAGTACTAAATTAATTGTTAGAATATTCTCAGCACTCTGATCTTTACTTTGATGAACAACTTGTACATAAATCTTTGCGTTTATTTTCAAATGTAAAACATTGTCAATTGTATTTCAGTCACAAACCTCAGCTGCCGCACAGAAAGTAAGTTCACTTGCTTCACTTTTTGTTTTGTTTTTCCATATACAGTTGTTTTGCTTTTGCTCACACTTTCTGCCATTCTGAATACTCACTTGTACCCTTGGAGCAAATGGTAGTTGAAAGCATGTCAACTCATATTTGTGATGTCAGTATAATGAGAAAAATCAGTGGATTTTTTTCGGTGGCGTTTCAGTTTTTGAACTCTATGTGTAAAGAAGTCTTGTGCTGTGACTGTTAATGCTAATGTCTTCTGCTTGCAACTTTGCAGTGCCTTCAGAATTGTCAAATAAAGGGAATTTCTCTCAATAGCTTCCTTGAAAATTTTAATTTGTTCTCTGGCGTGCCTTACAGTTTCTAATGAGGTCAATCTGAGTTGCACAAACTCTTGCGCTTGATCTAAAATTAACTCAGGAATCTGTTTGTCTTCTCATTGCTGTCTAGCTTTCAACTCGCATCTTCAATGTGGCTTCTGGTTCATCGGTATTAACAGGACAAACTTTAGTTAAACAGACACATCACTGACGTTTTGAAAAGTCTTGAGAAATAATAATAATAATAAAAAAAAAAACATGTCATGAAAGTTGCATTGAAAAGTGCAGAAAAATAAGGAGGGCTTCAAATAACGATTATTTTAGTAATCAATTATTCAGATGAGGGATCAGTTAAGTAGGATAAAGAAACTGGCACATTCTACAGATTTTTCATTGAACCTCTAAAGCTGTATTTTATATAAAATATTAGAAGTACATTCTAACAAATGGACATGATGCAGTTGAACAGTGCAGCCGTAGGAGAAGATAGGAAGTCAGGCCAACCCAGACAGAGTTCACTGAACTATTTCTGTCATAAATGATTAGCTTTAGATAACACTTGGACTGCAGCTATGAAGTTTTTTTTTTTTTTAGTTTTTAAAAAAAATAAATATTAGTACAATAAGAAACAAGCCTGATGTATTTATTGCTCATATTCACTGTATCAGAGCAGTGGTGGAAATTTCAGGCTTAAAAAATTCCAGATCAACAAGAACTTTGGAAATCAGGGCTGCGTAGAAATGTTTTCTCAGTCACATTCTAACTACAGAGACGTACCGATCAAAAGCAATCTATGCTAACTATATTGTTGCCCACCAGGCCGAACCTCCGAAGAAGCCCTCCAACTGGCGCAAGAAACACGAGGACTTCATCGCCACCATTCAAGCTGCCAAGGCCGCCACTCTGGCAATGAGGGAGGGGGCACCTCTACCCCCGCCTCCTCCTCCGACTTACGATCCAGGTAACAAACAGGTGGATTTTTATTTTGTTTTTTTTAACATTGGGGGGGGAGAAGAAAATAAAAAGTACACATCATGTAACCTATGTACCAAACCTGCTTTGTAGATTACATCCAGTGTCCTTACTGTCAGCGGAGGTTCAATGAAAATGCCGCTGACAGACACATCAATTTCTGCCGGGAGCAAGCCGCCCGCATGCCCAATAAAAACAAGCTGGTAGATGCCAAGAAGACTCCGCTTCGCACACAGGTACACACACGCACAACAATAACCAAATCAGTCGGCGCATACCGCTCGTCTTTCTGGTAGAAAGTTTGTCTGGCGTAGTCAGATATTGAACACAGAAACTTCATGAAAAGATACCTCTGTGAACGCCCACCAACCCCCCCAAAAAACAAACAAAATAAACTGCTATGCTACTACTAATAAACTAACTTTTAGCTGAAGGAGCAAGAATCCAGGAAGTGCACGTCATTTTGCAATTCAACCGTAAGGAAGAGTTAAGATCTGCTGTACCTTGGAACGACTTGTGAAATGACCTGGAGGTGGTGTGATGTTCTTGTCTTGCATAACATGCGTCTATTATCCTGACTGGTGATTTGATAAAGGAATAATATAGCTGGACACATTCTCACGTGTCAGTTGATTCATTCAAATGTTACGAAAGAGGAATCAAAAGGACAAAAGTGAAAATCGTGTTGTTGCTCGATTGATTCTTTTATTTTTATTTCTTTAAAAGTTTTTTCTGGCGCTAGATCGTGAAAGGAAATGGTTAAAGAGACAAGTGGGGAAGGCGTGCAGCAAAGCTTTCAGAGTCGGGAATTGAACCACAGGTAGCTATGTTGAGGACCAATAGCCTCCGTTCACGTGGCGCTCGCTCTACCCCTACACACACTTTCATTTTAACCCAGTGAAGCAGTGTGTGTGTTTTGAAGACAACAGGCAGAGGTTTTGCAAGTATAAAATCTAGAGATATTCTGGTTTGGCTTCCTTTTTCAGTTATACATATATATATATTTTTAGCTTTTACCTGCTGATTTCAGCATTTTATTTTTTACCATAACACATATTGGAAAAAATTCTTCTCCAAGTTCTTTGATGGCGATAGTAGTTTTGAATTCTTATCTAAATTTATGGATCAAAGCATATGACCCCAACCTCTATCTGATTTATTCTGGACTTTAAAAAGAAAAAGCACATCAAAGTGCTTGATGTTTACTGATGGATGGCAAGTGGTGCAAATTTTGTTTTTGCAGCATTTATAGAATACCAAAAAGATATTTTATGCCTTTTTAAATTTAACAATTGATTGGTACGTTTCCTTGTTTATGTTTTAAAAATGTATTGTTGGTATACATCTCATCATTAAAGGTTTTATGCATCTTTTCAACTACGACACCAAAATTTCCATTTAATTGTTTAAATTCCATTAAAAAATACCACTTCAAAATCAAATCACTAAGATTGAACACGAGGCTCTTCCTGGTACAGAGCTAAACTCCACTGACACACTTCAGGCATTATATTTTACATGACTGCCTCTGTATGTTGAAACTTTCCCATATGAAATTCCTGGCCAAATTCCTGTTGTCATGCCTCCGTTCTGTCCTCAGTTTAAGCCTCCTGGTCCTGTAAAGAAAACAACCCCTCCTGGTACATCAACACTTCCCTCGACTTCTTCTCGTGTGCCCCAGAGGCCCCTGGGACAGTCCGCTGGTGAGGCAGCACAGCTGTGTTCATCTGTAATCATAAGCTGCTATATTCAGTCAACATACAGTATGTGTGTGTTTGTAGCAGATTTTATAGCAGAGTTACTTGCCTAAGAGTCGATGTTCGGACTTTTTTTTTTATCCTTTGTTTCTCCCTTATTGTGACTTCCATTAATGGAAAATAAGAGATTGTTTGTGGCTCTCTGAAGGAAAACAACCCCTTTTTTTTCCCCGCATGATTCTAGTTCCTTAAATTTCTCAGAGGGAGGTTACTGTGTCACATTTTTCCTTGTGATTAATTGGGTATGCAGAGGTTGTGAAATAAACTTGTTCTTGTTTCGCCGTTGTAGCTCAGCTATGAGCTTAGCATGAGAGACGGAAATGATAAAGATAAAAAATAGAAGCCGGTTTATGTAAGGTGGGATTGTGTGTGTGTGGAATTATGCTAATGTAATAAAAAAAACATTTTCTTTAAGATTATTTACACGTCTTTACCAGAATGCCAATAAATATACATTATACATCACCTCCATTGGCTCCTCTTGGTAGAATAAAATGTATTGTTGATGGAAAACTGAAGTTTATTATAAAACAGTAGTTGGATTTGAAATATTTTAAAATGTCAAACAGGTTGTTCCCTTAGGGATCAAAACCTTGCCTGTAGGAACTTCTTCACAATGCTCTACAGACACATATCCATTCAGAAAAAAAAACTATTCAGATGTACAGTATGTTTTAAGTTTACTATGTGATTCACAGATAAGCATACAAATATTCACCCTGTCGTATTAATCATGTCCTTTTTTTCCCCCTTATCATTTCACTCACTTAAGTAAGCCCGCCAGGTAAGACAAACTCATCAAGCCCAGGGAGGAGGAATATCTCTGGAATCCCAAGCCCACCTTCAGGGTGAGTCTGTTAATTCACACACTTCAGTCTAGAGGTGCACTGATAAACTGTCTCTGACTCCCCTAATATTCAGATTGACTTTGTCGACATATTTAGCGACTTTTCAGAGATAAAAAAAAAAAAGACAATATCGGTCAAAATTGGCAGGTTGGGGTTTTTAGTGATCGGCCAGAAAACCTCAGTCGGTGCGCCCGCAGTTCATCAAAAGGCATTTTGATGATGCTCGTTTGTCAGAAATAAAGTACCTTTTGCAAAATTACCTCTTTATCAGTACCATATTTTCATTAGCTGTAAGTGAAAAATCATAATTACTAGAGATAAAGACTTGAAAACAAACATCATCAGTATGTGTGCAGTCACATCTTTATAATGTGTTTCAGCTTCACACACGGTTTACCAGAACGTGTTGCTCAGATCATTTTTGTTTGGATGAAGGTTTGAGTAAAATATTTGGATGTTAAAACCCTGATGTGCAACTTGTAATCAGATTAGACTCTTACAGATTTCAGTTTACTGTTTATTTGTTTCTCTTTTAAGTGTGTCTGTGTAGAAATACTTCACTTTCCATTATAAACATGTCAATGGAGGGGGAAAAAAAACACAATAACTAAAATGTAATTATTACATAAGAGCATATCATCTTCCTTTAAAATTTATAGTTGATTGAAATAGTATTCTCATGAAGACATATAATCCAGACTGTACTGATAGTCAAATAAATGTGGGAATGTAGGAGATTTTGTAACTCCAATTGTTGTAGGCCAGAATTAGTTCGGATAGATGTCTTGTAGTAGAGATCAGTGTCTCCAAATCCAGTCCTCACTGTCATCTCCTTTTGTTTTGTTGTTCTCTCTCAGTGTGGGAAATAAGGCCAAAGGTGTAAGCTCAGGCTACGGAGGTGTGTGTGGAGGTGTGAAGAACTCTCAGTTTGGAATAGGAGCCAACAAAAAGAAAGCTGACACCAACATGTCCGGGTAAATTACCTCCAGTTTTTCAGGAGGTCACTGGGAGAAGTACTCTCCAATCTTCACCTCCCTCTTGTGGTGTTTCTGGTGAATTGCAGCCATCTTAAAATCCAGCAGCTACAAATTGAATTTTTTTTTCGCCCTGCTTTTTATTATTATTTTTCTTTTTAATTAAATGTCACTTCTTACTTTTTTTTTTAGTATTCTAGTCCTGCAGGTCTCCAGTTATAAATAAATGTTTAACTTTCTGCCTTTCAGGAATGACGTCAACGTCGGTAACGGCGGCATGAAGAGCAAGTTCTGCCACGCCTGTGGTGCCAAGTACCCCGTTGACTCTGCTAATTTCTGCTGTGAATGTGGGATTCGGAGGATGTGCATCTGACGGAGGTCAAAAGTCGGTGAAGGAACAGGAAAGTAGGGATGCGTCTGTGCTTAGTGAGCAGTCAAGAGTATCACCAAAGTTAATAAAGACAAAGAACACATTTTCCATCTGACACACGTTGCCGGTTTCCTGTTAGGTGAGGGGCGTGGCTAAGATAAAAGCTGTACTGCTCTATGCAACAATATGGCAGTGATATTCCTCAGTATGTTGCTGAATTATTTTCTTTGAGCAGTCTCAATAGTAAACTATAAAGCTTTAAATATCTTAAACCCCTTAACTGTCAAGAGGACACCGGTGTCCTCGTGGACCAATTGTCTAAAGTGTAAAGGTTTTTTGACAGTTAAGGGGTTAATGCATGTCGGCTCCTTTCTTGGGGGAAAAAACCCATCCAAATCATCTGACCTTCCTTCTCACTACTTCCTATGTAAGTATCAAAAACAAAGTTACTGCCCTGGGATTAGCAAGTGTGCAGAAATCCGCACAGAGAAGTGTGTAGTAAAACTAGGAAGAGAGTGTTTGGTTTGCTTGTTGGAGATGGCTGTGATGGCTACTGAGTTTCTCTCCCGTCCTGAAGCGCATTCAGTCAGTCTTCTCTTCTCAAACTGAAGGTTTTCATATTAAAGTGCAATATAATTGACTACTAAGGGAACGCAATGTGGTTTTCACATTTAAGAACAGGTTAGATCTTTTCTCTTACCGCCCTGTTAAGTCAGAGATCACTCCCTATATAAACCAGTTTTTAAAGCTGTCGCTTTACAGGCAAAATGTCCCGTAACACTACTGCTACTGGCAAATGTAGTTTTTACTCTGTCCTTTTTTCCTCCCCCCTTATTTTATAAAGTGAAATTTATTTATTTTCTTAATCCATTTAATTTATGCTGAATGATACGAGATATGATTCACAGAATAATTTTTTAAGTGTAATTGTTGTTGTTTTTTTCTTATGGATTCATTATTCAACACATTACGAATTGTAGAAACACAACTACAGTGACACTAGATTGTATATTTCCGTGGGACTTGTTGGCACTTATACAAGTTCTCTCTTTCCTTTCTGTTCTCATTTAAGTCATTTTCTACTCCTAGCATTGATTTGAGTTGTTTTGTATTCCAAACAAGATTAAAAACTAACATGTCACAGAAGGAGAAATATTTAAGCTGAGCAAAAAGTTGGATTTCTTGTGTTAAAAGCATTAACCTCTATATGGTGGTGCACTTAATGTCATGTATGTCAACCACATAAATAAACTTCTTTGAAGACACCAGTGATTCATTTATGACTCGCATAAGAAAGTTGATGCCTAAAGAGATGTCATAGAAGGTGCATTAGAGTCATGGGTGCAAAGTAAGATTTTTAATTATAAATATAGATGGGAAACCCATGCAATGTCATCCATCCAGCCATCCATCCATTTTCTGTTCACCCTTGTCCCTAATGGGGTCGGGAGGGTTGCTGGTGCCCATCTCCAGCTACGTTCCGGGCGAGAGGCGGGGTACACCCTGGACAGGTCGCCAGTCTGTCGCAGGGCAACACAGAGACATACAGGACAAACAACCATGCACACACACACTCACACCTAGGGAGAATTTAGAGAAACCAATTGACCCGACAGTCATGTTTTTGGACTGTGGGAGGAAGCCGGAGTACCCGGAGAGAACCCACGCATGCACAGGGAGAACATGCAAACTCCATGCAGAAAGACCCCGGCCGGGAATCGAACCCAGGACCTTCTTGCTGCAAGGCAACAGTGCTACCAACTGCGCCACTGTGCAGCCCTGCAATGTCATACACAACAAATATACTTCACTTGCTTAAAACCAGGCCTTTTAAGCACAAGGCAGACATCAGCAGCACTGAAAGTAGTAGAAGAGAAAAAGAGCAAAGGCTGCATGTTTCAACCTTTTTTTTTTTTTTGTTACAAGTCTGACTGTTGCTCTTTTTTTTTTTGATAAAAGTATCATTAATCACAACACCGACCAAAAGTTGTGGGAAAGGCATCTTCGATGTCTCCCACGTAAGTAATAAGGCCTGTGAACTGAGCTCAGCCATCTGTGTCAGAATATGCTTTTAATATATCAATCATTCAGAGCGGCTAATGAACACATTGTCAATAAAAACGGCAACGATGACTTGACACACAGCCTAAAACAACCGGCTTCAGATAACCAAGATAAAAATATGTCGGGACTAGTCGGGTCATTCTTTTTCCGAAGTGAAAGCAAAACTGCATTTGAGCACCATTACATTTCCAGTTTGTACTTCAGGAGTCATTTGAGTGTGAGTAAAAACCAGAGCATTTTTTTTTTATACAGATATATATATATATATATATTTTTAACTAAGTCTTTGGAAATAGATTCTTCACTAATCATCTCTTCAAACACTGGCTACATGCATTCCAAAGGCCTTTTTTTATTATTATTTATTTTTTAAGTGAATTCCTCTTTGGAGCAGTAGATCTGTACAGCACCCAGCTCCTCCATGTAGCGTGGGAGAGTCCAGTCTGCTTCCTTCTGCTAAATGAGTTTGTTTCTGTGTAGCTTGGAAACTGATCTCAAGAGTCAGTAGTCGTCCAACACCCAAAGCAGCCGCAAGACGGATATACCGATACTTTACAGGAAAGCTTGAATTAACTGGAAACTTCTTCTTGCATAATCCGAAACGACAGCACAGTTCAGACAAACTGGCAGCACATTAAGTTGTTTTTTTTTTGTTTGTTTTTCTGTTTGGTTTCATGCTGTGCTTCAGCTTAGTTTCGAGCAGCCGCACACTTAGTGCTCAGCCTCTGGTAGCATACAGTCATGGAAGACAGAATTGCTTTAGCTTTGCAAAGTTTTTTCATCTGCTTCTTCCCCGGGTTTCTTGGAATCCTCCGTCGCTGTGACCTCACACTGGGGTCTTTTGTCTGTTAAATAAAGATAGACATACTAATTAGTGTTGAGTCAAATAGTTATGACTATTAGTTATAGTTACTATTAAGAAATATCTGCATTTTAGGCATAGGCTGATACCTGCCTTGCGGTGTGCAAATATATGTTGCAGTATTGAATTTATATGCATTTTGTACGTTAGCATAAATAATTGGAACCCAGGTTGCCACAGATTTTGTGGAAATGTTGGAAAAACTGTACCCCAACATAATATGTATGCCTCACGTCTGCCACTCTTACAGACTCGACACAATTGCTTCTCAAATATCACTGCTCTGACTTAATATTGCTTGACCTCACGCTGCGCTATGCAGATCCTTCGTCTGCGCCGATGAAGACACATTTCCCTTGGTGTGCTAGATACCAAGACAGCGTGATCTAGTTAATGATTAAGCTGGATAAAAGCTATGGCGAGGATGGAACTTATTTACACCTTTTGTGAGTTGATACTTTAATGTTACAGTCACATTACAGCAAAAGTAATTTCCTGATGTGATTTACTCACCTCTTATTGTGATACAAAGCGCTATTCAAACCAGTGGAGGACCAGAGGTCACACACGCATTTTAAAGATGTGACAGAAAAATGTGTTCCTCAAAATCCATTGACGATCAATGTTCAGTGTTTGCACCTATGTAATTTTCAGTTTCACATTTTCTATAATTCTGATATTTATGCCATAGACAAATTCTTTTTTTTGTTGCACAATAAGTGCACTTATTCCAAATGCTCTCAAGGCATGGTTTTTTTTTTCTTCTTTTTCTCAAGCATATTGTACCATGAGAGACTCATACTGGCTCACAACAATATCATTCATTATCCTCACAAGCAATCAAAGATAAATGTATATCTGGCTAATTTAATCAACAAACCAGGTGAACCACTCCGCATCTTAAAAATGTGGAGTTGGTTCCAAACCGCGTTCATTACTTTGACCGAGAGCGAATAAAAAAAAAAATAAACGTTTTTTTTTAAACTATGCAAGAATGTGAAGCAATAATACAAAGCCTGTCGCAGTACAAAGGCCCTGATTATGCTCCGACTTATGACTCAGACTTTAACAATCAGCCTGAATCATCAAATCTCACTGAGATTCCCCGCAGCTAAAGCAGAAGTGTACATGACAGTGTAAAGAGAGGTTATCCAGGGACAATTAAAGTTTGATTTTCACCTTTGACATGTATACACAATACTATGTAGTTGGTATGTTAACATATGGCTACCAATGAAGTAAAGACCACAGAGCCAAAAAAAATTATCACCTGAACAAAAAGGCTGAGAAAATGATTAAAATTTTGATCCGCTGCTCCTGCTACTTAACTGTCACATCCATGGTGAGAATTGACTTAGTTCTGCCAGACTCCACGTAAGTTAGATTTAACAGCAAATAGGCTCGTGTTTGAATACACTGTCAGAATGAACCAACAAAGTAGGATAAGACTAACAGTGAGTCACCCCTCTTGACAAAAGGAAACATAAAAACCTGCCAACATTCCTAGGCAGATTATAAATTCCACACCTCATGAAGAGATAAAAGCGAAAGAAACCCCTTCCTATGATTTGTTTCTTGTTTTCTAAAAAATAATAGAACATTAAAGAAAAACATAAAATAAAAAATAAAAAACGAACTTGGCAGTTCACTCTTACCGCATTTTTAGGACAAGTGCATCGTATCGAATCTTGGACAATTTCGGCCAGCTCTGTCATGTCCTGAAGTTTTAGCCTGTGCATTTCACAGGCTTGACGGAGCAAGGTTTCCACCATATCCTGCGGGAATATAACGTGAGTCATGGGCAAAGCGATGACCACAGAAGCTCAGATCTGCTTTTAAACACACAGGGAAAATACCCAGCTTTTCCTCTTAATATAGGGAAATGGAGAAAGTGACTGGTTTGGACACTGATGCGTGCATGCTGATATTGGCAAATTCATTGGAAAAGTGTGTGCTTGTGCTGCGGTAGGGTTAGGGTTGCTCAAAAGTAGAAAATACATAAGTGTGCTTTTATGTTCTGTGTCCCGACTTACATTTGAAGCAATGGACAGTAAGTCCAAAATTAGAACATACTGTTACGTAAAAGTAAAAAAAATAAAATCAGTCACACCTATTCAGGGAACACCAAAAGGTGTGCCCAAATCTCTGGGTGACACAGAAAATAATCATTACTCACAGTGTTCTCTGTTGTGCAGTTTGCTAGTTTGTAGTTCCGTTCTGGGCAGAGTAGGTTTTGCAGCTTGTCTCTCTTAAATGAATGAGAACACAACAGTGTTAGTATTACAAAAAAAACAAAACATTGGCTTTTCATTGGCTCATGGTACAGTTTGGGAAAACACGTTTTGATCTATATCCGTTTAGTTTGGTTTGTATTAATCTCCTAGCTAAAACAACATGACCCAGACAACATGATCCCATTTTAATTATCTCAATTGCATAACCTGTAAGTATTCCTGTCGCAATAAACAATAAATCAATTAATCGCATGATAAATTAAAACAAACTCAATCAATTTCATTTAGTTTTAATCTTTTCTCTCTCTTTCTGCCAAAACTGGTCTTCAGTCTGGTTCATTGCTCTCAACCAGAAGTGTTTTTGAATGACAATTTTGTTTACAGAGACTTGGTAATTCATTTTAGTTGTTGTCTTGTTTATTTGTTTTGCGTATTTCAAACGTCTTCCGGTTCCAGTGTTTAAATGTCCATGAGAATTTAAAGTTTATTGATCTTTGAGAATGTGTTCTTGCATTATTTTGCCATTACCATTATAATACTTGAAAATGGTCTCAAAACAATATTATCGTTTATCGCAATAAGTACTGGGACAACGTATTATCCAGCAGGATTTATCGTGTTATACCTGTAAGCAAAGCTTTAGTTTCCTTCATAACAAGTAGTTTGAAAAAAAAAAAAAAACATCACCTGAGCCTGAAATGTGTAATATTAGGTTACATATGCTATTGTGAGTCTCTTTTTCAGCCTCGGCACATGTGCGCCAACTTGTCTGCAGGTGTTTTTTTTTCCTTCGTGGAAACTACATTTCATAAACAAAATGATTTATTAATCATAAATGTGTTTATTAATTATAACATTGTGTTATTCTGGCTTTCTGCTGCACAGAGAATAGCCTTTACTTTAAAGCAGCTCTGCTTGTGTGTAAAGTGTCTTCGTTGTCCTGTGCCTCTGTGCATCTCTGCATGTTAGAGCCGTGTGAACCAGCTCAGACTCTGAGAACTTCAGGCCGTGGTCTCAAGACCAAAACATGACGAGGCTGCGTTTCACTTTTATGCTCCCAAAGTCTGCAACAGTCCTCCTGAAGAAGAGAGACAGGCCTGAACTCTGATAGTGTTTAAATCCAGGCTGAAAAGAGTTATTTTTTGTTTTTTTTAGCTAAAAGTATTTTATCAATGTTTTATTTCAAATTTAATTAGACGATGACTTACCCCTTGTTTCTCATTTGTTTTCTCTTGTTTAATGTATGTCTGTGTTTTTAAGCTCTAATTTCAAATTCTTACTCTTGACTTTTATGTAAAGCACTTTGAACTGTCTTGCACATGAAATGTGCTATACAAATAAATACAAAAGTAGAGGTTTTGTAAAGAGAGGCTACAATTAAATAGCAAAATAAATGCAAATAGGATGATTTCGATAACTTCTGCAGCAAGATTTATAACGAAAAAGCATTGAAATTTGAAACAGTAAAAAAAATAAGTGGAAAGCGCTTCAGTACTTATGCACAGGCAAATTTTTTTTTTTTTGTATTCTCTAAACCTGCTTCTGTCAGCGAGTGCGGGTGGTGAGAGTGGTGAGGCAGATGCAGTGGACCCAGGTAAGATGAATAAGGAATTTAATAAGGCAACACACAGTCCAAAAACAGTCCCAATGCCGGGCAGCACGGCCGAGCTAAAGCCAGGGCTCGACGCCGGTAGCAACCGGTAAACCAGGGATGAAAAATAGACTGGGCACTCAGGAACGGAACGACAAACGACAAGGGCGGCAAGTAACGACGAGGACCCGACAAAGAACAGACACACAGGTGACACTAAATACACTGGGGGTAATCATAGAAACGAGACACACCTGGGAACAATCAAGGGGAGGACAGGACAACGAAGAGACTTAAGGGGACAGAAAACTCTAAATAAACACAGAAAGACACAGATCATGACAGTACCCCCCCCTCAAGGGCGGCTACCAGACGCCCAAGAAAAAAAAAAAAAAAAAAAAACCCAAAAAACCCAACAAGGGTGGGTGGAGGGGTGCCGGACGGCGGGCCAGAGTCCAAACGAACAAAAAAAAAAAAACCCACAGTCGTGGGCGGAAAAACAAGAAGGGCCAAGAGTCCATAAACAACAAAAAAAAAAAAAACTACCCACAGGGTGGGCGGAGGCAAAGGAGGCGGGAACCACTGAGGTGGTCTGGCGGTCGTCCGCGGCAGCGGGAACTACGGAGGTGGTCCGGCGGTCGTCCGCGGCGCTGGAGGCGGGAACCACGGAGGCGGTCCAGCGGCCGTCCGTGGCGCTGGAGACGGGAACCACGGAGGCGGTCCAGCGGCCGTCCGTGGCGCTGGAGACGGGAACCACGGAGGCGGTCCGGCGGTCGCCCGCGGCGCTGGAGGCGGGAACCCCGGAGGTGGTCTAGCGGCCGTCCGCGGCGCCGGAGGTGGCAACGGGGAGTCCCGGGGGCCGCCCACAGACGGCGACGACGAGCCCCCCGAGGCAGGGTCTCTGGTGGAGCACAGGGGGTCTCAGTGGGAACACAGAAGGTCGGGGTCTCAGGAGGATCGTAGGGGGTCTGGGTCTCTGGAGGAACGCAGAGGGTCTCGGGAGTCGGGGTCTCAGGAGGAACGTAGGGGGTCTGGGTCTCTGGAGGAACGCAGAGGGTCTCGGGAGGAACGCAGAGGGTCTCGGGAGGAACGCAGAGGGTCTCGGGTGGAACGCTGGAGGTCAGGGTCTCGGGTGGAACGCTGGAGGTCAGGGTCTCGGGTGGAACGCCGGAGGTCAGGGTCTCGGGTGGAACGCCGGAGGTCAGGGTCTCGGGTGGAACGGCCTCCGGTGCGCCGGCGGGTGCGCCGGCTGGAACGGCCTCCGGTGCGCCGGCGGGTGCGCCGGCTGGAACGGCCTCCGGTGCGCCGGCTGGAACGGCCTCCGGTGCGCCGGCTGGAACGGCCTCCGGTGCGCCGGCTGGAACGGCCTCCGGTGCGCCGGCGGGTGCGCCGGCTGGAACGGCCTCCGGTGCGCCGGCAGGAACGCCGGCTGGAACGGCCTCCGGTGCGCCGGCAGGAACGCCGGCTGGAACGGCCTCCGGTGCGCCGGCAGGAACGCCGGCTGGAACGGCCTCCGGTGCGCCGGCAGGAACGCCGGCTGGAACGGTCTCCGGTGCGCCGGCTGGAACACCGGCTGGAACGGTCTCCGGTGCGCCGGCAGGAACGCCGGCTGGAACGGTCTCCGGTGCGCCGGCAGGAACGCCGGCTGGAACGGTCTCCGGTGCGCCGGCAGGAACGCTGGCTGGAACGGTCTCCGGTGCGCCGGCAGGAACGCCGGCTGATTCGGCCTCGGGTGCGCCGGCTGGAACGCCGGCTGAAACGGCCTCGGGTGCGCCGGCTGCGCCGGTTGGGGGTGCTGGTCCCCGAGCTGGAGCTGGATCTGGGCTGGCGGAGAAACTGTGCGGATTGGGAGGCAGAGGGTTACCTCTCAGCACGGCAGCCGCCGTCAGGCACTCCCTCTCTGCCTCCTGTTGCAACTCCGCTAGCCCCAGATGCGGAAGTCGCGGGATCCATTCGTCCAGCATAATCACCAAGCGTGTGGCTATATTCAGGCGGTGACGGGCAGAGTATGGCCTTGCCACCTCTTCGACATAGTCCTTTATGGTTTTCCGCAAGCCCCCTGGGTCCATGATGTAATTAGCGTGCCTCACCGTACTTTTGGTCGGGTCCTTCTGTCAGCGAGTGCGGGTGGTGAGAGTGGTGAGGCAGATGCAGTGGACCCAGGTAAGATGAATAAGGAATTTAATAAGGCAACACACAGTCCAAAAACAGTCCCAATGCCGGGCAGCACGGCCGAGCTAAAGCCAGGGCTCGACGCCGGTAGCAACCGGTAAACCAGGGATGAAAAATAGACTGGGCACTCAGGAACGGAACGACAAACGACAAGGGCGGCAAGTAACGACGAGGACCCGACAAAGAACAGACACACAGGTGACACTAAATACACTGGGGGTAATCATAGAAACGAGACACACCTGGGAACAATCAAGGGGAGGACAGGACAACGAAGAGACTTAAGGGGACAGAAAACTCTAAATAAACACAGAAAGACACAGATCATGACAGTACCCCCCCCTCAAGGGCGGCTACCAGACGCCCAAGAAAAAAAAAAAAAAAAAAAACCCAAAAAACCCAACAAGGGTGGGTGGAGGGGTGCCGGACGGCGGGCCAGAGTCCAAACGAACAAAAAAAAAAAAACCCACAGTCGTGGGCGGAAAAACAAGAAGGGCCAAGAGTCCATAAACAACAAAAAAAAAAAAAACTACCCACAGGGTGGGCGGAGGCAAAGGAGGCGGGAACCACTGAGGTGGTCTGGCGGTCGTCCGCGGCAGCGGGAACTACGGAGGTGGTCCGGCGGTCGTCCGCGGCGCTGGAGGCGGGAACCACGGAGGCGGTCCAGCGGCCGTCCGTGGCGCTGGAGACGGGAACCACGGAGGCGGTCCAGCGGCCGTCCGTGGCGCTGGAGACGGGAACCACGGAGGCGGTCCGGCGGTCGCCCGCGGCGCTGGAGGCGGGAACCCCGGAGGTGGTCTAGCGGCCGTCCGCGGCGCCGGAGGTGGCAACGGGGAGTCCCGGGGGCCGCCCACAGACGGCGACGACGAGCCCCCCGAGGCAGGGTCTCTGGTGGAGCACAGGGGGTCTCAGTGGGAACACAGAAGGTCGGGGTCTCAGGAGGATCGTAGGGGGTCTGGGTCTCTGGAGGAACGCAGAGGGTCTCGGGAGTCGGGGTCTCAGGAGGAACGTAGGGGGTCTGGGTCTCTGGAGGAACGCAGAGGGTCTCGGGAGGAACGCAGAGGGTCTCGGGAGGAACGCAGAGGGTCTCGGGTGGAACGCTGGAGGTCAGGGTCTCGGGTGGAACGCTGGAGGTCAGGGTCTCGGGTGGAACGCCGGAGGTCAGGGTCTCGGGTGGAACGCCGGAGGTCAGGGTCTCGGGTGGAACGGCCTCCGGTGCGCCGGCGGGTGCGCCGGCTGGAACGGCCTCCGGTGCGCCGGCGGGTGCGCCGGCTGGAACGGCCTCCGGTGCGCCGGCTGGAACGGCCTCCGGTGCGCCGGCTGGAACGGCCTCCGGTGCGCCGGCTGGAACGGCCTCCGGTGCGCCGGCGGGTGCGCCGGCTGGAACGGCCTCCGGTGCGCCGGCAGGAACGCCGGCTGGAACGGCCTCCGGTGCGCCGGCAGGAACGCCGGCTGGAACGGCCTCCGGTGCGCCGGCAGGAACGCCGGCTGGAACGGCCTCCGGTGCGCCGGCAGGAACGCCGGCTGGAACGGTCTCCGGTGCGCCGGCTGGAACGCCGGCTGGAACGGTCTCCGGTGCGCCGGCAGGAACGCCGGCTGGAACGGTCTCCGGTGCGCCGGCAGGAACGCCGGCTGGAACGGTCTCCGGTGCGCCGGCAGGAACGCTGGCTGGAACGGTCTCCGGTGCGCCGGCAGGAACGCCGGCTGATTCGGCCTCGGGTGCGCCGGCTGGAACGCCGGCTGAAACGGCCTCGGGTGCGCCGGCTGCGCCGGTTGGGGGTGCTGGTCCCCGAGCTGGAGCTGGATCTGGGCTGGCGGAGAAACTGTGCGGATTGGGAGGCAGAGGGTTACCTCTCAGCACGGCAGCCGCCGTCAGGCACTCCCTCTCTGCCTCCTGTTGCAACTCCGCTAGCCCCAGATGCGGAAGTCGCGGGATCCATTCGTCCAGCATAATCACCAAGCGTGTGGCTATATTCAGGCGGTGACGGGCAGAGTATGGCCTTGCCACCTCTTCGACATAGTCCTTTATGGTTTTCCGCAAGCCCCCTGGGTCCATGATGTAATTAGCGTGCCTCACCGTACTTTTGGTCGGGTCCTTCTGTCAGCGAGTGCGGGTGGTGAGAGTGGTGAGGCAGATGCAGTGGACCCAGGTAAGATGAATAAGGAATTTAATAAGGCAACACACAGTCCAAAAACAGTCCCAATGCCGGGCAGCACGGCCGAGCTAAAGCCAGGGCTCGACGCCGGTAGCAACCGGTAAACCAGGGATGAAAAATAGACTGGGCACTCAGGAACGGAACGACAAACGACAAGGGCGGCAAGTAACGACGAGGACCCGACAAAGAACAGACACACAGGTGACACTAAATACACTGGGGGTAATCATAGAAACGAGACACACCTGGGAACAATCAAGGGGAGGACAGGACAACGAAGAGACTTAAGGGGACAGAAAACTCTAAATAAACACAGAAAGACACAGATCATGACAGCTTCCTATTCAAGATTGCAGAGACCTGGAGTTTACTGTCATATATATATATATATATATATATATATATATATATATATATATATATATATATATATATATTACAAGCAGACATTGCATGAGTAACTTCCACATTTCTGTCAACACATTTACGGAATGACAGCTTCTGGAGCCCATCCATTTCCCCCCATTCAAACAAGTTATTACAGAGGAAGAGTTTTTTTTTTCTTCATTGAAACACTGATAGACCAGATTACTTGTATTTCACATGGCCTTTCATATTCTAAATGTGACATAAAATACCCAAGCTGTTGAGGGGTCATGCCGGGTAAAGGTGGGAAAACATATCACTTTCAGATTAATGAAATAAATCTACCTTTTTACAAATAATTCATTCATACTTACAATATTGTCCATATGAGTTTGCACAAATCCAATGAAATGGTCTCGAACTGCAACCAGTTCAGCTTTACTGTCACAGGAGAGTGACGACGGTAGAAGCACAAGAACTAGGAGATTGATGCAAAGAAGATGCTGCATGAACAAAGTGTAGGGAAAAATGGGGCAGAAAGAAAGAGAAAGATTAATGTACTAGCAATGAGCATAAAATACAAGTTGAATACTGCCTTTTATTGAATGTGCCCAGTGGGAGAAAGGGACATTTTACACAGACGGTATCAATGCATGAATAAATAACGAATGGGACAGTTAATAACCATCAAATGATGTCCAGGTATTACAAACTGTATGCATCTACTGTACACTGGGAAGCTGGGAAATGGAGAAAGCTGTTTGCAGTGAGGATACAAAAACCTCTCAACGCAAGTCAACATGTTCAAATAGTTATAGTTTCTAAAAAAGACAGACTGAGATCTCTTGAAGTTTGTGTTGCCTGGAACGCCAATTAAACCTGACAGGATGTATTCATTCATTTTAATGCAGGGTTGCATCTGGAAAATAATAGGCAATAATAAAATACATATATTACTCACTATTTACAAAACTGACCCGAGGTTTTAAGTGACCTAGGCTGCTGCCCAGGTACGTCAAGCCAGCAGGGGGCCACCGAGTCCTCTGTAATTCTTAAACAGTACAGTAACTCAGAACTTTAGTCTGTAGTGAAGTTAAAAACAAATACAAGCACCCATGCACATACACCCATATCTATCTATATCTATATATCTTTACTTTCTGTTCTGTCTGAGCTGAGGTCATATTTCATGCTTACTGTAACTATTTGCATATAGCTCCACATTCAACCTGAGGCCAACCCTAATAATCTATCATGTCAAGGCAGTACTATTTCATTCTTATGCAATGTTGTGCACAGCTAACAAAGTAAACTACAATAGCCTATATACTGTATATATATGTATGTACATGTATGTACTGTATGTATGTATGTATGTATGTAAATATACTGTAAATATACTCCTAATCTTTCCATGGTGTGTGGTAATGACTTTAATTAGGCTTTCAGTCTCAAACGGGCCTTGATAACATATTAATCTGCTCCGTCTCTCTGACATGTAACTGTGTGCCTTTGAATTGACGGCTGTTTCTGTTTCCCCCTCCTTCTGCACTGAACAGATTTTACATTGTTCCTTTCATGCAAATGTCTACCTGTGTGATTGTCTCATTACTTCAGGGTCGTAAATCTCAGCTGGTGAGGATTATCAGTTGCGTCCACTATTCCGGTAAGCCGGCTAACGACATTTCCGTAAGCCAAATCCTGAAACTATCGGTTTCCTTCTGACTGGCAGATGGGAGGTTGTTCATACGGAATTCCCCCGTTTAGAAAGGCACTTAAGTCGGCAACCTATAGCGACTGCGCCAGTCACTCGCCGGAGAAGTCTGGGAGACGTTTGCGCACGCTGGCGGCTCCGGGTAAGTTTCGCCTCTGTCGTTCTAAGTGCAACTTTTCACCCAACTAACTTTGGATGAGTGTTTTCCTTATTTAAATATGGTCTGTAACATAATGGTAACTTTGCCTCGTTTTTGCTGCGCAACCATCAGCTATTCGGCTCTGTGCGTCACCACCAAATTGGTTTAAAGCGCCCGAGAAGCCCGGGTTTTACTCACCATTGGTCATTCCTCATTCATAGTCTCTGCGTGCTAAAGCTGGAACCGGACCCAAATGGGCGCCTCTTCATTGCTGCTCAGATGATGAACCCGAGTGGCCTCAAAGGGTAAAAAATAAAATAAAATAAAATAAATAAATGTCCTCTTGACATTCCCGTACACAGTTTAGGAATGACTGTCCTTTCTCACGATCACCATTACGCAGCTCTCCAACTCGACAATGCGCATGTGACTTAACTTCCGTCCTCACTAAGAGAGAACTTTACAACCACACGAATAAGGTTCATCCTCCGAGCACACCAGTCTCTGCTGACATCACGATTTGTTCTGCGAGAGAAATGAGTTTTGAGTGCCTCTGAGTCTGTCATCGGCTCATGTTACGGGCTCCTGTCTTACTCTGAGCAAGCTGCAGGCGCTTTGCTGATGAACCGAGTGCTGAACGGGAGCCAAAAACCTTCATAAATCACACTCATAGAGGATGCAGGCGCTGCTCTGGAGTCCCACGCTGCACTATAAAACTAGTAATGCATTGTAATTCCTTTTCGGTCAAGTGTCATTCATTCATTAACCAGTGTAACTATTATGTAATAGCAGACTATCTTATTGTTATGATCAGCTTTTGGTTTGAAGCTTTCCTTTTTATTTTTCTATAGCCTATTCACTCGGATCTTGAAACGTGCAACATTTGTGGCTTCACACCATAGATCACAATTTTCATGTCATTATCCTAGTCGTTATCCTGCTATTAATCACGCATTGAAATATTATATTTAAAAAAAAATATACCTTTACAAGATGGCAATGTGCAGAGTTCCTTATAAATCTAATGTACTTTATTGGATTTTTATACTGTAGACCAACAAGTACAGTACTACATAATAGAGGAATAAAAAATATACGTCTTCAAATTTTCTTTAAAATACAACTCTGAAAATGGCAGCACAGTATTCTGAGACTGTTCGAATAATTTTAATTCATTAGTGTTCTTTGATATTCATCATTGTGGTGGAGTCTTGCATATGTCCATGGTTGCTGCCCTGCTGGAAGGCAAGCCTCTGCCTCATGCTCAAGTCTTCTGCCATGTCTAACATGATTGCCCAGTGTTTAGCTCCATTCATCTTCCCAGCAACTTTGCTCCTATTGATGAAAAGCATCCTTATGGCATGATTCTGCCACTACCATGTCTTAGGGTGTGCTTGGGATAATGTGCTGTATATATGTTTCTTCTTAGGACAGAAGGTTCAATTTTTATTTGACAAGTTTGCTGTGTCTTTTTTAAAAAACACAAAAAACTGACCTGGTTAGAAAGCCTAAATATTTTTCAAACACAGAATATAATAATGGCTAACTAATGCAGATGTTACAAAAACTCTAAACTTGTGTTTTCTTTTAAGAGCTTAGTCAGTTAATGAGTCATGTAGTAAAACCGCTACAGCAGTAGCGGTTCTACGGATGGCAGACAGAGCATGAGAGAGGGCCGCATAGATACATCTCTAACATCTCTGACCAACCAAGACACATCCACCAAAAACTCTGGACGATCAAGACCACAAATGGATTTGTTCCATACGTTTTACCTAAAAAAAACCAAAAAAACTTTAATCTTTCTGCGAGTTAGATTTTTTGGATTGTTTACATTCCGTGCCAAATTCCGAGGCAGGAACAGCCAAGCATCAAACATTCTTCCAGCCTCAGAGTGAACTTTCACTCTGACTGAGACCAGATTTTTAAAATGCAAAGCTAAGAGTCGAGCTGTCAGTAAAATCATTCCACTCAGTTTTGCTGCTTTGTGTCAAAATAATTAGTGAGGCCAGGAAAGGTGACGTCCACAGATTGTGTGTATGAAACATATCGTAAGTCATCTTCACATGTATGATGGTACAGCTAGTACAGAAATGTTTATTGGAATTTTTGGGTGCCTTACATTACACACATTTTCTTTGACCCAAAGACTCAACACAGAGCAGATCAGATCAGTCCAGAAGACAACAAGAGCAAACTGATTGTCTGCTCTAAGTACATTTTTCTAAAAAAGGTTGTAGTTATTGGTAGAAGTTTCAATATTTTTAGTATTATGTTTCTAACTACAGCAAATATAAAATAAATAAATAATAATAAAAAAATACAACAATAAAATGATTCTGCATTTATGTCTGGTGTACAAACCTCAACATGTATTAAAAATGTGGTTTGCAGATGTTCATCTCCACTTTTCTGTTGATTTACAACATAAGAAAACTAGATACATAAACCGGAGTTCACTTTGTTTAAGATTCCACTGCAATGAAAAGTTTGACGTCTTTTAGCGGAGGTGGAACAAGTCATCGCACTTCATGTCTCAAATATTTCCACCCAAGTGTCGAGCTACGTGCGAAGTTAAAAGCATAAATGTTCCGAGTTAAGTTCAAAGTCAAGGCATGCACGCCTCCAGTCAAATCACAGTCCTAAGCTTTTCATTTTCGAATGTGGAACGAGTTATTTGATCAAGTATGTCAATTTCCTGATAATTTTGAGATTTTTAAAACTACCGTATATCAAAAGGTGTTTTGTAAAGCGGAATCATCGGAATATATGTTCTAAAGATGTTTTTTAAAGTAAAAATAATCCAATCTAAACAAAGCCTCCAGTAAAGTTAGAAAATAATGAGAAAAATGATCCATAAGTGAAATAATCAAGTTTCTGTACAAAATAAATGTTTTTTTTCCGCCCCCCTCTTGTTGGCTTATTGCAATAGTATGAGCCTGCTTTAGTAACATTAGACAGCTGCTATTCTACTATTTTTGGTTCAGGCTCCGAACCCAGAGGCTTGGCACTTAGACATCGGACTCTGTGACTTTCCAGACACCATAACTAAATAAGTAAGAACGAAAAAAATCTTAGTTTTTAATCTAACATTAAGCATACATTAGATCATTTATTAGCTTTGACTCATCATTCTTTGTGTAAAGGTCAGATGGCATAAGGAAGTCAGATGTTGTTGCATCTTTACTTGAGATTTTAGCCCAGATGTTTTCCTCACTCTGATATAAATTGTTTGATGACTTTGTAGTCTTGGCAAGCAAATTAAGTTATGCTCATTTTGTTGTGTCAGATGCATGAGTTATGAGAATTTACTAAAAAATTGGCTGAAATTTAAGGCTAAAATAAAAGTGGCTCATCTGAACAAAATAAATAAAAAAATGTAAACAGTTTGCCTCTTACAAATGTACAAATTCATAAACAAGTAAATAAATAAATACATATTTTTTGGCATAATTATGTAATTAAACCTAACATTTAACATTGAAAAAAAAGTCAATATTGCATCTGTGGCATATTAACTAAATCAAATAAAGAGCACACCGAAGTATATTGTTATGCTTTTGTTAATTTGCTCTTATCTGACATATATATACATTTTCTGCATTGTTACCTACCGATTGTTTGGGTGATGCCATTTGCTGCTCATTTTTTTCTTTTTCCTACTTTGTGCATACCTACCTGGTAGAAGTGGATGGCAGACCCTCTCTCCTACCTTTGGCTTCCTTGGTGTCATTGTAGCATGCAGAAGAAAAACAGGTAAACAATACGGTAGATGCAACATTCTTGTAGCAATAAGAGAAGGAAAGCGGAGGAAACTTATTAAATAGTGTAGGGTAACCCATTCTAGCACACTCAATGCTTTTGACACACTTTTTTAGTGGTTAAGATATTCAGTGGCATAAAAAAGTGTTTTCTCCCTACCCGATTGCCTAATTTTTAAAAAATTTTTTGTGATGTTTGTCATCACAAACTCCCTTAATAAAAAAACCCCTCCATTTACAAACTGCATTTTGTGTTCACTTGTGTCGCCTTTGAGTAAATTGGTTTGATGCTCCGAACACTCATATGTGACAAACATGGATAAAAAAGGGAGGTCAGGAAGGTGACAAACACTTTTTCACACCACTGTAAGAAAGTCTTTTCAAGTCAAAGTAAAGTCACAAATCATTGGTGTAAAAGTCTTAAGTCAAGTCTAAAGTATTTTGCCTCAATCACGTCTAAAGTCATTAAATTTGTGACTGGAGTCTGACTCAGTTCTGTGTCACATGACTCAAGTCCTCACCTTTGGTTATTAGCAATAATCATTTAAGTATCCAGTATAACGTTTTTACAACTTTAATGCATCTACCTTTGGCAACAACAAAAAAATTATAATATGCATATTCTTCATTCAATATGAAACTCTACATGTGACTATATTCGTATTTAAAAGATAAAACTACAATAAATAAGTTAAATTCTTAATTTTTCTTTTTCTTGATTGAATGATTTCAACCTTTGATCTGCTCTCCTGAAGTCATTAATTTGTCCTTTGGAGCGATTCAAATAATAAAGTGCCAGTTTAGTGAACTTAAGCAGATAACAGCCATGAAAGCTAGAGCAATAAATACCAATAATGCTCGACAGTCGGTATGTCTGTTTGTGTCAGAGAGGTTGAAGTGAGTGCACACGACATTAGCTTTTGGTGAACATCTCTATTTTTTGGATCAAAGCTCACAATATTAACTCATGCAGCCAGTCTTAGCTTATGCATCCATCTGGAAGAGCTTCAATAAGGTTAGCTTTTTTTTTCTTTTTTTAAGAAAAAGATGACTTAAAGTCTGAGTATAGTTTTATTATGTCATGTTTATCAATGCCTGAATGAAAATTATGGCTAATTGTAGATTTGCTATACATTGTCAGGGTCGGAGAAAGAAAAAAAAAAGAAACTCGAAAAATGAGATCTTAGATTTTGGTTGATCTTCATGGATTTTAAACTGATTTATCTTCTAATGCAACATGAATATTCAGGAGAACGTGCTTTAACGTCTGTCACTTTAAGACACGTAAAACTTGGAATTTTAAGAGCCATGAGTGCAGACCTGATAAATCTTTCACCCTGCAACTCTCTACTATTTTTAACTTCCATGTCCCTTGGCCTGAAAGTGCAACATATACATGTGAACGGATTGCAAATGGCATTTTTGCTGAGAACGAATACATTGTCTGGAATTTAAAAAAAAATGTTACGTGGTTAGAGCCAAGTACAACATCTGGAAAGTAGTAACTCACAAGGTTATTAAACTGTTACATAATTTGTTTGTGTCCTCTACAACGCCAACCGTTATTCCAGAGTTCTCCTGCTAATGCAGAGAAATACTGTTTTTCAGGGGTTTATTTTTAGTTTTGTAAAGGGTAAATAATGTTTTGGCTTCTGAAATCAAACAGGTGGGATGGTGCAGGAGGGGTCCCATCTGCAGCCGCAGATTATAACCATGAAAAAGGTATTTTAGCGCTGCAGTAGACTTTCTGTCTCCCACAGTGTTTGTCTAGCGATACATGAGAACTTCCTTGAATTCAGCAATTTATGATGTTTTCATTGTATTTGATGCAGCCAGAACAAAGGTTATTGCTAATATCTGCTTTCTTTAAATGTGGAGAGCTCAAGCCGCTGATGAATTAGTGAGGGAGTACAATGGGTCTGCATTGTTTCCTGTCGGCTTTGTTTAAAAATAGTAACATTTTTGACAAAATAGGCATAGATTTAGTTTGGCCAAAAGAAGAAGGATTAGATGTTTTCCCAAAGCGACTTGTTCATTGTAATCCTTGTCGTGTTTTTTTTGGAAGCCATGCTGCCTATTAACATATCAGCATTTGTCTTCAGGTGATTATACTCTGCTGATCTTCAATAAAAAGAGTTTGCCCGCGTGCACGCCCATGTGAGCCAGGGTGGTGAGTTTGATATGAGCGAGAGTATCACAGGCTGCAGTAATTAAAGACATCCATCAGTTTATGACAGAGTTGCCAGGAAGCGGTGCATCGTGGGACCCGAAATGTGACCGGCGTAACCAAGAAAGCAAACATCCTAAAGATGTTCCCCAGCAAGATATGTCTTGCTTCCTTGTGTGTCGTGATTCATTTAGAAACTATGTCCAGGATTTTGCACAGTGATGGAGGATTCTGCAGGTGCTCAGAGTCACTCCGTGGTAGTTCGGATTCATTCCACGTTTCCATCGTTACGTTTCTTTTCTCATTGTGCAGCGCTGAGTTTGTAGAACAAACAGTTTTCTAAGACGCTTGAGAGCTACAACTGCTCACTGGTGTTATTTTGGGTACAATTATGTTTTGATGCATGCATGCTGGTTGTGTATTAACCAGCACGGTTAATACATGCTGGTTATAAGATGTTGATGGTATGCACGTTGCCATACATGCTGCACTGCATGTACTGTGTGCTTTCTATTTCTGAAATTCTATCTGTTCATCGGCACCTGCACAAGATCTATGACCAAACAGTAAGTATCTAAAATAAGATAAAGATGTTACATTTAGGCTGCTCGTATCAGGGGGGATTTCTTTTAGAAGAAACTCGTCAGAAGTCGATAAAACAAACTCTCAGTGATGGGATATGAAATGCATTCTCAAGTCAGGAAGTGTCAGATAGCACTTTGGCTCAAGGCCTATTTTTACTTTAAGCAAAGTCATTATGCTGGGAAATGTCTAATACGAAAGCAAATTGTAATCGGAAACTGATCTGAGTACTCTAATGTATTTTTTCCGTGTTTGTTTAGTTTTATTTTTCCGATGAAGCTTTCGTGACATGGTAGGCTGGACTCCGGCCACCTTAACTAAATGCTCGACAATGATTTTCAGGAGGAACGAAGTGTTAGGCTGAGAAAAGGTCTGTTGTCAAAAATGTCTCTCAAGTGTGCGTTGCATTTGTGTTTCAGTTTGCTTGTTCAGGTGCTTCTTGTTGCCTTCCGGTTTGGTTTGCTCAATTGTCAGTGCTGAAGTAAAGCTTGTTTTGTCTCAGAAGATCAAGAGTGTGCAGCGACTTGCACATGTTTGGACTTCATATTTTAGGGATCTTGTTCAAATGAATGGCTGACTACTTGATGGTCTCATGTCAAAACTACTAAACTGAAGGTGGCAAAACAGAAAACAAATAAATAAATAAAACACCTAATGTCTTTGAAGCGATAAATCCTTTTTTTCTGGAAATAAAATTTGCATCTGATCCTAAGCAAAAGTGAAGGCAAACTTTGAAGGCATCAATTAATCACATAGTTTGGTATAGGAAAACCTTTAGACAGGAAGCAATCTCAAAGCAATGGCTGTTATGCAGTCCTGCTACATATTTTGATTTTGGTTTCTTATGTTTAACGATTCCTGCTTTCAGGGAAATTGCTCCTGAAAAAATTTGTAAAAAAGGGAATCTAGTGTTAAGGTGAAAAAACATATTTGAAATCCCTGTACTTTATTCTTCCTTGATTTTAGTGGATGCGTTTGAGCTTTTTTGAACAGGGATCTACCAAGCTTTGTATATTATATATGACTTCATTAGTAATGATGAAGTCTACATACGATTTTTAAAGAGAAAACAATGACCTGTCTATTGAAGTATGCTTACTAGTTGGCTGCCATGTATAAGCAATGATGGTGTGAAATAGCTCCTTTGAATACGTTCTCCTTTATAATTTGCAGCTGCAGTTCTGCATACAATCTGATGCATGAGAGGCAAAACAAGCCTTGGAAATTTTTATCTTGGTCTCACAAAAATATGATAATTTACCAGGGCGGAATAAATTCTTTATACACACTGAAACAACACCTCCTTTACTCCCTGCTTGTGGGACTTGGTGTCTCGTATGCTGCTCGGTCTTGCACAGGTTGGTGGTCAGTGTACGTCATCATGTCAGTCTTCAATAAGAAATGTACGCAGTGTTAATAAATGACTGTCAAGTAACTAAGTGTTTTGTTTGGTTATTTGTTTCACTTTTAAACGTGTGTACTTTTTCACTTTCTCAGCGCTGAGTGGCATAGTTTTGGAGTGTGAGTGCGCTGGATGTGTTTGTTTACCTGTTGCCTGAGTTGCAGATCTTCCACCTGGGGGTGGGTGTGGCTTTGGCAGAGTGTTGCAGTCGCACCTGTTTGCAATCTCCTAATCCGCCTCTGAGTATAAAAGGAGCTGTCTGACAGACCTACTGGTTAGAAATGAGGCTGTATGCTAACCTTTCCTAAATCCTGCTTGAGCATTCTAATATTATTCTGTTCTCCATATTTTTCTGAGCTAAAGGTCAAAGGAAAGACTCCCTGTTCTATCTGAAGCCCCAGACCCAAGGCGCTTACTTTTCTGAGCCAGACTTGAATCTTTCTCTGTGAGCAACAGCCGTCTCGCAGGTGTGCTAAGCCAGAGATCCTCTTACCCAAACATCTCCTTTAGTTGTTTCACTTTGAGAAAGCTATTTCCTTGGCATGGCCAGAACAAAACCAAACACTGATAATATCTTCAATAAACTATTTAAAGATGGGTTTTCTTTGTGGGTTGTCCTGCATGCGGATCAGGGAATGACCTCCAATCCTGATGGAGTGATTGCATCTGTAGTTTTCTTTAACCAAAACCTTTTTAGCACACACATCTCTCCACCCTGTCTAAATACACCTAATGAAGTTGCATCCTAAGGAGAAATGTTGTGGTCTAAGCTGTTTAAATTTTTTTTAACATTTTCTTTGCACTCAAACAATTAAATCTGAACATACAAAAGCAAATATGCTCAGGGAAATTTGTTAAATTGAAGGTTGGCAAACTAAAAACTAGGCAATCATTAAATGCACAGTTAATGAAAACAGAGAACTCCAGTGTCCCTGGTGTGCACAGCAAGACAGAGGTTCTGTATGCAGCTTTTGATGACGAGAGACATGAAGGCGTGACTTTACTGGAATGCATTGTTGCCCAAGTCTCCAAAGTGAAAACTATATCTCTGTGACCATTTCCCGTAAGCTGTGGCGCAACATATTTTATGAATGAGAGGTCTGACACTTTTTTTTTTTTAAAAGGTTTTGCGAGGTGAAGCTTTGTTAGAAATTCTCCATTTAGCAGAATTGACATTTTTTTGTCTGCTGAAGACAAATCTGGTCTGTGTTTTTAGCTTGGAAGAAAAAAAAGTTTTTTTATTGTGATATTGTGATGGAAAAATTACATTAAGGTCACATCTGCTAGTCATGTTATATGAATGATTGTGAACTCTCACCAAAAGAACTATTTGGGTTACATGTAGAAGGTTGGAAGTTGTTTTCTACAGCTGCATCAGAACCAGACTGTCTCGCCCCTTGTTAATTCTTTATCTTTAGTATAAAACTCATGTGTTGTCTCTGCCTGACAGAGCTTTTCATCCAGACCTGCTTCATTACTGATTGTCCTACAAGCTCTCTGTATTGTGCGCAATATATGAATAAACCTGATTGAGTGATTTCACCTGAACAGTGCTTGGAAATAGTATTTTTTCCACGACAATATACATTTCATCTTCAAAAGCTAAAAGTTTCTGTGCATACATTATATTGTATGGTCAATTTATATGCCAAACTAACTTTCTGCTGCAGGTGCAGCGCCTGGTGCTGTGTGGAAAAGTTCAAGTAGACTTGCATCATTGTACTTGACGGAAGTCTGCGTACTTCCCACTCGAGGAATCTCTTCTTGCAAAAAGCAAACTCGCGCACTTACTGCAGACCTCCTCACTCAGTCCAATTATGCTCTGCAAAGAGCACATCAACGTAAGTAAGTCTGCTGATATTGTTAGCAAAGCACTTTTTTTTGCAGCCCCTCTCCCCTACATCCTACCCAAATTCTTCTGATATCTACTTCAATGTGTGGGAACCATGCCCAGCTTGGTAAGTCTGCACAAGTATTTCTGAGAAAAAAAGAGGAAAACTATTTTATGTTCCTCATTCTTTTTCTTGTTTAGCTTTATAGAGCATGTCTTCATGTTTCAGTCATGCTGAACTGTCTCTATAAGTTGGTATGTGAAAGTGTTCTGCATGGATTAAACCAAATACATCTAAAAAAAAAAAAAAGCATTTTGTTTTGCTCAGGTTATGCCTTAACATGATAGTTTGCTAAATAATACATCATTCCACTGTGACTGTCATGAAGTGGGGGTGTAGATAGTGAGGAGAAAAGCGGTAAACCCAGGTGGAAGTGAAGGCAATGATGATTTAACGATGAAAGTCTCGATAATCCAGACAGCACAGATGAGCAGAGGCAAGGGCTCACACTGGTAGTAACTGGACTCGACTTGAAGACACAGACTGGTACGAGAAGGACCCGACAAAGACACAGAAACACAGGTGGCATTAAATACGCAGAGGGGACGAGACACACCTCGGAACAATCAAGGGGTAGACAGGACACGGAGACTCAAAAGACAGAAACCCAAAATAAACACACAGAAAAACTCAAATCGACACAGAGAAAACCAAATCCTTACAGTGACTTAATGTTTCTGTTTTTTTTTTTTTAATCAATGTTTATGAAATAATAAAACATTAATGTCTTGGTGTGTAATTGAATCAAAGTGTGTTGTGAGTCTCTGTTTTTTTTCCCCCCTAACGTTTTTAGGTCAATTAGTGCACAAAATAAAGCATCTCTATGGAAACAGCTTTTGTCTTCATTTAAATTTATGTGCATTTAACACATACCTGATGAAGTGGATTCACCCACCGGTGCACAGCAGTACAAAATGCATCGCTTCATGTCCATTTATTTGCTCTTTGTAATTTACCTTTCTATAAGCGATTTACCTTTTAGCCGGAAGAGATTTTGCAGAGAAATTTGCTCATTTTGACACGATCCGTGGCGCCATCTGGTGGTGAAAGATCGGAAATGAAGATCAATACTTTAATACAGCTGTACGAATTGGAAAGAATCAGACAAATATAAGTACTGTAAAAGTAGATAGACATCGAAAGACTGCTCATTTTAATATAAGTACAGATATGAACATTTACTTTCTGCTAATAGCAATACAAACTTTACTGCATGCATTATTCTATCTGTCTGTCTGTCTGTCGACTATTGCAGTGTCACAGTGACAAAAGAACTAACAAGCACTAAGAAAAAGTAATTTGGAAAGACAAGAAAATGAAATATCCTTCTGGACTGCAGTCAAGTCCTCACACCCCTCTCATTCAGGTACAGAAAAGAAAACAGATCTTGTTTTTGTGCTGCCTTGAAGCAGGGAAAACATCATCGGGGATCATGGTGTTCCTGACAGTGAATGGTGCACACCTTGTTACACAATTACTCTAACTTACCTCCACAGTAGAAATGCAATAGGACAAAGAAGCTTTCATGACAGACATGATATTTAGCACTGCCAATCCTGACTGAGTCATAGATTTTGAATATTCTTTAGGGTTTCTTTTGGCGTGTGTTCAGAATCGCCCTGCCGTCTCCTGGAAATATCAGCTATTCAACTCCTTTTGCCACCATGCAGTTCTCTTCTCATCTCACCCCCTCTACTCTGCTTCTGTAATTCACATCTGCTGTGTTGGATGTGACCACGTTTAAGTTGGTGTTTATTCGTGCTGGTTTTAGGACAAACCAGGAAAAAATGTCCTTTTCGCGATCTGAATTGACAGTGGCGGGCAAAGACTGGCTGTTTTAAAGATTTAAATTCTACAATTGTTGAATTGACACTGGCAGAATGTTAACGAGATGGCTTGGACTATCTGCTGCAGGAATCACAGGCTAGTTAAAAAATAATACACTTTTGTTCTTTTAAAGGTTTTTGGGGGGTGAAATAAAAAGAAAAACAGAAATTGGCAGCGAAAGGAAAAAAAACCAAAACAATAAAGACCAAGTCCAGCCTAAACCCATCTGAGTCAGCAGCTTCGACATGATACAGCCACACATCTGAAACACTCAGCAAATGATGGGCTTTGTGAAGCCATGGTGGAGGTGTAATAGGCAGACAAATCCAGAAATCCAGAGGTTGTACTGGGGCTGTGGAAGGATGATGGAGTAGGTCAGGTGATATTATCATCGTTATAACCATAACTGGGATCTGGTTGCCATGGAGTGTGTAGGAGGAGAGTTGGGGAAGGGGCTGGGGGGTCTGGGAAGTGGAAGTGTGCCAAAACATAGGTGGGGGGTGGAAGCAGTTGTGATGTAGTATTTTGTTCAGAGGATCCCCTTCAAAAAGTCATATCACGGGATCCAAATGCTCTAAACAGCACTAAAATTAGGATTTAACTATTTAAGTCCTATCGGAGGATCTTGGATCTTGTGTCAATCCAAGTAAAAATAAAAATAACAAAATAAAATACACATACAATAAAGATAAAACAGTTAGATTGCATGTGCACATATGTCCGGCACAAAGCAGGGAAACAGTCCTTGGTTGGAGTAATTGACTCCCGTTGCGTTACGGAACAATGCAGTCACGATTAAGAGATTTTAAAAGGTGCTATGTGCGTTAGGCGTCTCCCTGCTCGTCTTCCTTCTGGCCTGAAGATGTCGCTCTGTCACCTCCTATAAAACCACCGCTGCGCGCGCGGGCGGGCGGGCGCGTGCGCGAGCGACGGGCGAGAGCGAGACGGAGCGCCTCTGTCTGCCTCCTCTCCGGTGGCGTTGCCTCCGTGTCGCTGCAGTGCTTTGCTGCGCTCCTTGCCTATCCGTCTTTCTTTCTTTCTTCTCCTCTTCCACACGCGGCTCATCTCTTCCTTCTTTCTCACCTGCGTCCCCCCGCATCTCCTTTCCCCTCTTCCCCGTTTCTTCCCCCCCCTCCTCCCTGCGGATGCCTTTAGCCTCTCGCACCCCACCCGCATGCACTCAGCATCCCGGCAAATGGTCCTTCCATCCACAGCGACTGTGGACGCAGGACGCAGAGAAGAGGCGCACCTTTCCCTTTTTGATCTGATCTGAGCACCACTGCGGATTGACTTGGAAGAGGGGCGGATCGGGGGACCGTTGGGTAACGAGCAGAAGCTTGAAAGCGCGGCCAAAAATCTTATTTGGGTAAGTCATCGCGCTTATCTCCCAGCTGTATGAGATTGACTGGAAAGAAGCTGTCAGCTCAACACACGCGTGTGTTTGAGGTCTGCTGTTTGGTTCTCGCAGTCTGGAAATCCGACCTGAGTTCAGGATCATTTACTAAGGGTAATTTATAGACACTGCGTTTGCATGCATGGTGCTGTTTTTCTTTTCTGTTTATTTTTTCTTCTTGTAACAGCTTTTCTGTTAAACATCTCTTGGTGAAATGCGTGCAAACCTACTCAGATTGTTCAAGACACAATATATTTTGGCTCCACATGGCCGCTGACCTAAATCTACAACTGGTTGTGCGTAAAAGTGCTCCGAAGCCTCAGAAGACGCCATGTAAACAAAAGGGCTCAGCTTATTCATGCTATTCCAGTTGACAAAATTCAGGTAAAAGCCTCTTTCATAGTGATGTTGCTCAGAGCTTTAGAGTTCTGTGCTGTCGTACGTGTTTGCACAGTTATTCTCACTTATGGCCGGGAAGTTTTGTGTGGATCTGTGGGTAGATTAAAGCAGAGCTTTCAATCTGTACCTTCATCCACTTTGCTTGTGGCTCTCTGATCAATAGACATTTCCAGGAGGGGGACTGAGCACTGGCAGTTTGTCAAGGGCACACAGTATATCTAGAAGATGTGGTGGCGGAGAGGGAGAGGAGGAGGAGGATGAGGAGGGTTCAGCCGATGTGAGGGCATGGTGCAGGTCCACTGTTCAAACTGATGTATGTATATCTGGGATAGAGAGTGATTGACAGCTGATACACGGATACGGAAGGAGTGAAAACGATGCCAGTGAAGTGCATTCTCCTTACTGGATCAAACTGCTTTGTCTTTATTTTTCCTGTGTTGGTACACACTTTGAGCCGATATCTGCAGATAAAGCAACTTTCTCCCTGCCAGGTAAGCAGCTGTGAGACCAGGAGAATGCAGTCACGTTCGATTCTCCTCAAACTGACCTCTGCTGATGCCATAAGGGGACAGAGCTCCGCGGTCTGCTTGAAAACAGCATGTTGGCGCTTTCTTAGCACTTCAAGAGACGACCCTAATATTACCCCTTCCCCGAGCAACACGTCTTCAAGGAACTTCTGATTTATTATTATTTTTTTCTTATTGTTAAAAGGATAAGGAGCATTACAAAGGAGCCTATCACTATGGGAACTCTCTCAACAATTCTCGTGCAATCGTTCTCCTTTAAACCACAGGCATAGACACTTCACCCTTTCTCCAAATTTCCTAAAGATTAGCTTCTTTTATGTCCCGTAAATGTCTCCAGTGGGCATGAAAAGCCTCGTCCTTCATCGCGGACACAGATTAAGCTAATTCACACAGCAGCGCAGGCCTAATGCCTAATCACTATGCTGCGCTGGCAGAACAGAACAGTCTTTCTACTGTGGCTGCCAGGGAGAAAGAGAGAGCGAGAGAGAGCGAAAGAAAGAGAAAGAGAGTAAAAGAGGGAAGGAAGGCTTGCCGCCAGTGCCTATTGATCAGATGGAGGGGATACTGTCAGGCGACCACGGGATGGAGTGCTGACGACAGTCCAACGAGCCACTGTGATGAGCTGGCCCGGCAGTTGCTTTTACACACCGAATAATGCTGATGTTAGGGGAAGAGTTTAAATTATAGTTGTCCTCCAGAACAGGGTCAGGAAGGATTTGGAAAATGCTGCATTTTAGTCATGAACATGGATGTATTTAATCGACAAAAGAAAAAAAAAAGAGTCAAAGTCAGGTTTGGCGTGTTGCTCTGATCATGACCAATCTTTTGTCAGCATTAAACCACATCTGGTCCTCAAGGCTGACTGTTTGTCAAGTCGGTAAACAGTGAGCTCAGTGTGAAATATTCATTATTTCAGCCTTGATTTTTGCCCTTGAGGAACTGAAAGCAGCAGTAGAACTTTACTTATTTATTTATATTTTTGTAACCATATTATATTTAACTTGTGTTTACAAGACTAATAGGTTCCCAACTGTGCTCAAAGCTTTGAAACGACTGAACACGAACCTATAATTTTCAGTGTGACTTTTTGCCACATCAAGAACTTCTGGCATTCATTAAAAGCTTGGCCTTTAACCAAAGTTCAAAGAGGCCATATGGTTATCCTGCTTCAGTCGAGATACAAGCTTCCCTGCAACCTAATTTGATTTGGAAATACTCTTGAAACTTTCAAGTAAAAATAAAAAGCTAAAAAACTAAAAAAAAAAAACCCAAAAAACTGGGTTGAAATATAAATAAGTGCAGTTGCATCAATGAGATTTTAAAGCCACACGACAAATGTTCACTCCGTTCATTGTGTCCGTACAACTTCTACAATCCAATCACGAAAGACTCTGACAGGAGAGTAAATGTTTAACGTTTTGATGCTGGCAAGTTGAGTTGTCTGCTTTTTGTTCTTTTATCTTTCTTCCAATGTTTCACTTTCGTGTGATGTTTTCTAGCCTGAGGCACCTAGAAGGCATTTAATCCATGCTTGCAGACTTTATTGATTGCATATTCATGCGACTAGGCTGGATGCTAATTGGCAGCCACAATGTGATCTTTAATCAGATAAAGTGATACTTATGTTAGTCATGAGTGGCTAAAAAGTTTGGGTTATTTGTCACTGCTACAATGTGTGGATTACACTGAGCTATTAAAATATTACATTCATGGTTTTTCACCAATGAAGACGTAAAAGCATATTTGAGTTCAGAGTTTCAGACTGATTTGCTATATTTGAGATTTTCAATCAAATTTGCCCATGTAGGTCATTGATAATAACTCAACCTGTTCTTGTTTACTTTACTGTTAATGTTCAGATTATTGGTTAAACAGTCAGTTCACACTGAGATAAGAGCCTTGATATTTAAAAGATAGGCGGCAATGACATTTAAGATTCTGGACAGAAATTTACTTGCGCTCATCATATCGCTATTTTGGGCTTTCTACGATGCATTTGGACTTATTTTTCCATAGGTTAACAACATGCAAAATCCACAAATTTTAAAAACAAAAACTGAATCAATTGGTTTGAGATTATGGCAAAAGACTCAATTTAGTAGACAGAGAAACAATGCACTTTATGTCTCTAACAGCAAGCGTATTTTTTATTATTTATTTACTTATTTATTTTTTTGCATAAGCCACAAATCTTCGATAGGGTTTAGGTTGGAACCTTTCCAGAAATAAATGCCCGACTTACCGATTCCAAAAGCAGTTTGGACGTGTTTGGGATCCTTGTCCTGTAGGAGCAATCTGTAGTTTTCAACTTCCTACCATGTAGTTTATCTCTGATGAAAATAAGCAATTTGCAGGAAGTCACTCGTCTTCACAAGAACCGTTGGCACCTGAACAGGACGTCAAAGTCACGCTGCCACCGCCATGCATGACGGCTGTTGCACAGTTCTCTGGTTTGAAAGCTTCACCTTTGAATCTCATTTTCAAGATGACCCTAGCAACAAAAAACAATAAAAAGCTGACTCCTCTAAACATTCTTCTTGTCATAGTAGATCAAACTTTGTCTCCTCTGACCACCAGACATTTCTCTAGAACACATTTGCGTTGCCCACACGGGGCAGGTGCAAATTGCAGTTGTGCATGAAGGTGTTGATTGTGGAACATGCATGTCTTTGTTGGTCTTGCACCTTCTCAGTTTAGGCTGATTTACACTTTACTTTGCAGTGAACTGTAGCCAATGGTACTGCAACATCCTCAGGTTTGACTGTTCCTAAAATATCTGAGGCACAGGAAAGTTGGATGGGAATATCTGCTCCAACAGGACAATAATCTCAAACACACAAACAAGCTACTTTTGGGATTAATAAAGAAGGTTGTCATTCTAAAGATGCATGGACTATATTTGAATGTCAGACTCATAACAGAAAACAAACTAATAAATGTTACCTAAGTGGAAAATTGTGAAATTTCACTTCAACTTACTAAGGGACATTTACCCAAACTGCATTTTTTTCTTTAATCATTTTCTCGCAAGCAAATCTAAATTAGAATAAAACTTCTGCACTAAGTCTTACTGTTTTAAAGTTAAATATTATGATATTTTTCTACAGGCATACAGTTCAGATACAATTTGTGACATTCATGATTGATGAGTGTGTGGACATTTCTGACCTGTACCACACATATTTACACAAGATGATTACAGTGCATGTACAAATTACATTAAACCAACAAAAGAGTCATCAGCAAGAGGAGTGAGTCACTCCAGCTTTTCAGATAAGTTAGAAAACAAACAATATAATTCCAAGCTAAGAGCTTTAGCGAATGTATGTTTATATCATTAAATAAATACAGGCACAGCCCCGTTACCTGTAATGTCGAGAATCAATCAGCTTGAAAGGATGCGTAAACAATACATTATTCGTACCTTAACGCTTTCAAAATGATGATTTCAAAACGTGTCCAGAATAAACAGAACTTTGTGTAAATTTAATCTTTTAAAAACAGCTGACTGGAAATGTTTCTTCTTGTTAGTAAGCCTGCAGAAGGTTTTCAAAGTGGTGAGACCACTAAAATCCTTAGGGTGGTACAAAAAGCAACAAGTGATAATATTTGACATGTGCATGATAAGATCCAACAACAATTTATCGGAAAATTTTAGATGTAATTCTACAAATTTCTACTACGTCCTAAACTACATGCTGTTGTTCTATTGCTCAGGAGAAGACTCACTTTTTGCTTGTGATTAATTTGTTGCTTGATCCATTGTGAGGCTTTTTTTATCCCCAACTTCAGTAAAATTTGCTTAGGCCAATCCTCAACCTGACTTAAGAGGATTTGTGGGCATTTTTTGTTACAATATTTTTTTTCTTATTTGTGTATGAGAAATAAAGTAATGATAGAACTCTTAGATCAGTCAATGAAGATAAGATTCCTTTAGGTTTATTTTCTATAGCTGCCATACTCTTCCAACCAGCATGCTAACAATACAAAGAGACTTAATTCCAAAGTAGACTTTAGCACATTTGGTGAGTTGGAATGAAAAAAAAACTCAGAGGTGAAGGAATGGACGATTGCAATTTAGCCATTTCTTTTTAATTGTTTAATTAAATTCAGATTGGAATTAACAAAAACTTAGCAAACATGTGTGATTGTATGGGATTGGTAAAATCTCTTTGAATGAAAAAGTAAGGGAAAAGCAGATGCTCCTCTTGTTCAGGTGTTTACATGCCTGCTGCTTTCATGTGGCTATTTGAAAAATACTGCCTAATTTCTTTAGGAAATCAAACTTGAAGGAATTTTCCTTTCCTAGCTTTTAATCAGAGTGGATACAGATGCATTGCCAATTCATGGAGATGATCGCTGTTTTACCAGAACCTCTTGGTGACACTATTGATTATTTGTGGTGTACTGTTTAGATTTTTAGTTTTTTTTCCCCACACAACACTTGGAGCCTGAGGCCATGCCTTTTAAAGTGGACAGAGAATCCATAACATGTCAAAAGTCTTAAAATTTTCTGTTTTTTTTTTTTAAAGTGGACGGAGAATCCATAACATGTCAAAAGTCTTAAAATTTTCTGTGTCACTATTCGCTTTTTGTGAGGAATTTTAAGTTACTATAGGGACAGCAGTGCCATTTTTTTAACTTGGCAAATAACTTTTGTAAGCTTTCTGTCGATGTGACATGCGCTCCTCTTTTAGTGAGTGTCTGCTCCACTTATGTTTGTTCACCATCTGCTGACCTTTAATTTAAAGCCAGAAAAGATATGGAAACTGTTTGTCATGTAAAAGGTCAGTGGGAAGTGTTATTAGGTTATGGCTGAGCAGAATGGATCATACAGCTGGCACATTGTGCCTGTGAAAAAAACCAAAAACAAAACACTTTCAGTCACTTTCAGACACTCGGTATGAATATTCCTGGCAGATAAAGTGCATGGGCAATAGCTACAGTACTCTTTTCCTGCAAAATTCTAAAAATATCTATCTCTAAAAGAGCTCAGTCACTTTTTTGTTGGGCCTTTAATCTTCTTTTCAGTCACGGGAGCATATTAGTTTTCAAGGAAACAGATAATGAGTTGTCCAGGGTTAACAATGCTTCGGATCGGCGTCTCACACAACGCATGTAGTTTGTAATATATTGCCTCGCTAGCACTGCAAGGTGGTAAAAGGTAAAACTATTCAGGTGCCGTGTGTTGGGTTTCGCAGTGATTAATGAGAGGGACGTTGAGGAGCACAGCAGGAGGACAGCACAAAAATATGGAGGAGGCAGTGATGTGTCGGAACAAGTCCAGAAAAAGCAGCAATATGTGTCCGAGAGACAGGAAGGGAGAGAAGCAGACACACACAGAGCGAGGGGGCTGTGTGCATGCCTACCAGTGTGCCCCCTCTGCTGACTCTCCTCCCATCTTCTAATGAGCTTGCTGCAGATGGGACTCCCTCTGTCAGCCCATTGCCCTCCTCTTTTCTCCTCCACTTCCTTATCCATCCTACATCCCTTCACTTTTTTTCTTTTAAATAAAGCAATGACCTAAAGGAAGGAGGCAAAGCAGGACTTCGGATGTGGGTGATGGGTGGAAAAACAGCGGACGGACGGGGTAAACGATGCGGTTAAGTTAGGAAATTCTCCGGAAGTGGTGCGAAAACGGCTGTGAAAGAGTGATATTGAGGAGTGAAAGAGGCTTTTCATGCAATGAGGAGGAAAAGTAGCGGACAGGCCGGGCGACAGACAGAGAATCGTCGATATCAAGAAACAACGGCAACGTGTGAAAAGGAAGCAAAGGCAGCGGGATGTGACAAAGAAAACGACTGAACTGCAAATGTGTTCAAAACATGAAGAAGCAAAAAACAACAACAAAAAAAGCTATTGATGAGTGTTTTTGTGCAGCCGGTCTTGCAGGACAAGCCGAATGCCCGTGGTTGCTTAGCCATGACATCATATATGTGCCTGTCACCCTGCACTTTTGAATCTGAATTAATAATTGGCTCAGCTATAGCCACGTCTGCCAGAGTTAATTGAGCATCAAAGAGAGATGGTTGCAGGAGCATAGATCAACTTGATTTTCCGGGCAAATGGTGCGATGTTGCCTAGAGTTGGTGTGTGTGTGTGCAGGGGTGGGGGTGTGTGGGCATGTGTGAGTGAGTGTATGACTGCTGTGGTGACACATTTCTTACTTTTGCTCATATGAATATGCATGATTGTGACCTTTTTATGTGTACTCAGATCTGTAATTGGATTTTAAACATGGCCTAAGGTCAGAGCTTGTGTGTGCGAGTGCTGCGGCTTGTTTGTGCGCGGTGCCCTGCAAAAGTGTCACAGTCCCTTAAGGTCGTCCACAGTAAGTCTCAATTAATGAATGGAGTCGTCAAAAGTTTATTAACGGACTGTTACAAATTTGATTTGATTTCTATTTTTGACTTCAAGTCACCACTTTGTGTTGATGCATCATGAAGAAATCCTAATGAAATGCGTTTAAGTGTGTGGTGGTAAAGATAGAGAGGGGAACAAAAAGCTGCAACTGATTTATTTTTAATTGTATTTTGCATGTGAGTTTGCATTATTTCCTCTCTAGATTTTATGCGCACTCTTTACCTTTTGTTGGGTTTTTTTTTTTGGGTGTGTAATCAAGTGACTTCTGAAGTGGATTGGTGGTGTTGATCTGGGTAAAGCGGCCTGAAAGCATGTGCTCACATCACCTTGTATCCTTATCCTTCATTTTCATAATAATAATAATAATAATAATAATAATAATAATAATAATAATAAAAACGTGTGTTGAAGTTCAAAGTGGGTTTTTTTTGTTTTGTTTTTTTTGCATTCTCTGTTGCCTGGAGTTGTCTGGATAGCTTCCTGACTGCCTCTCAGTTCATTTCTGGGAGATGATTACGCCTTCTCTTTCAGCATTATCCTCCTCTTTGACCCATCAGGTTAAATCTGTTTGTGAGAAAGCAATTAGGCTGCTTCCTCGGTGTGGCTGGTGTGCTCTAATTTTTACGTGCGCTGAAAAAAAAAAAGGCACAGTTTGCAGCAAAATGCCAGAATTGAAAGGACCTTATGTGTTGGCTAATTAAAAAAAAAACAAAACACTGGAGCTGCTGTCTGAGGGACAGACAAGAAAGACTTGGCATAATGACATGTTACATGGCAAAAAAGCAGCCTGGGTGTATTGTTGTCGGCCTCATCTCTAGTCGCAGCGGCAGCAACGTGGTATTATCTCGCTGGCTGGTCAAGTGAGTAATGATATGTTTGATGAGATATGAACACCTGTGCCTGAGTGTGCGTGGGTGAGCATGTGCGTGCTTCTTTTCCTGTCTTTTCTTTTAACCCACACGTCATTCCCGGCTTTATCTAAATAGGAGTAGTAAAAAAAAACAACAAAAAAAAAAACACATTTACATAAAATCAAGACAGTCTACCCCAGTTGTGAGGATGCAGCCAGCAGACTGGTGTCTCTGAGCATTTAGCTTCCAAGTGCTACCTGAAAGCTATAGCAAAGGATTAGCTGCTGCAGAGCTGAGCCAGATAGGCAGAAAGTAATATTAAGTAATAATTTAACTCTTCTTGTTGTTATTGTAAATATGCAAATGTTGCACATATGAGTTTCCCAGGAAGGGTAAGTAAGAAGAAGGAATCAGCTCTGTGCTTGTTTTTGTGACATTTTATTAGATTGAGAGACATGAGGAGATATACTTGACATGCTGTCATTAGACTACCTACTGCACAGTTAAACTGAACAGTATAGCTGGTGTTCAGGACCACCGGTGGCAGGGTGACTGTGATCGTCTGGCAGTCATAAATCGTTTACTGAAGATAGATTTTCTTCTTTTCTTAGTGCAATGTTTTGTTTTTTTCCTCTGCTCTGCACCTTGGGAATTTATAAATATTTATTCCTCATCTAGTTTCTTTGTATAATACATAATACATTTTTGTAGTTAAAGAATCTTTCTGAAAGCGTGAATTATTTAGAGTTTCTGCATTAATTTGCTCATGATCTCAGAGGTGCTCTGACCCCACTTTTTCTTTTTCTTTGTCATTTAGACACATTTGAGGATTTTCAGAAATTATTAAACTTTTTAGGAATTTAAGTCAAAGTAAAATCCAGACTTTGGCTTCTGGCCGGAACATGCCCGTGCGCTTTATCTGATTGTCCAGTTGAAGAACCCAGGTCCATTTGCACTTAAGATTACAAACTGAAGGCTGGACATTCTCCTTCAGGATTTTCAGGTTGAGAGGAGGTTTTGTGGTTCTATCAATTACAGCAACTTTTGGAGATATTCAAGATTTTATGCTTTTTGGTAAATCTGAGTCAGATTTGTTTGTTTTGTAAGCTTAAACATCCAGTATAGAAATTTGTCAAAATATAACCAGCCTGGATGGATGGCGTCAGTTCAATATACAATCCAAGACTGACATCAGTATTGGATTGGATAGTGATATAACATTTTTACTTGTAAGAATTTACAGTCTATCAAAGGGTTTTTGCTATTGAGCCTCATCAAGAGTGAAATGTGTTTCTTTTTCCTCCCATTTGGACTACATAACCTTTAGTTGTAAAGTAAATCCAATTTGCACTCCAGGGCAAGTTTTCCTAAATAAAACATTTTTAAACTGATTTTCTTTTAAATCCTCACATGATGATGAAATAAGAAATAATTTGCAACAGGAATCGAGAGACCTTATTGAGTCTGTTCATGTAATTCCAAAAAGAAGCCAGCAGAATTTTCTGAATGTATGCAAAGCAAATCGGCTAAAATTTGGCAACTGGGTTACATTACATGAACGCAGTTGGTCTTTCCGTAAGTGTTCGCAGCAATGCTTTTACCAATAAAATATGGTGTTGTCACTGGCGACAGTAACTCACTAAACTCCTTACCCGTTCCAGCAGATTGCAGCATATGTTTCAAACCAATTTTAGTGACTAAATCTAAGCAATTTAGTGGAAAAGATTGAGATTGTGGTGCTAATACTGCTAAATGTGACTCCAAAATAATTGTGTGCTATAAATACCATCAATTTAAACATTATTACGTCTTTAAAAAAAAAAGAAAAATAAACTGTTCATTGTATGAAATTAAATCTTAAGTATCTTTTCAAACTGTCTACAACCACTATCATCCCCTGACAAACACTCACACAGAGTGATCTTCCTGTCTTAGAAGCTTCCAGTCAGCCAAGTGGGATAAATGCCTGGCCAGATGCTTGTGATCGAATCAGCTGCCCATCAGCAGCACTCTCAGGTCCTTATCAGTTATGGCTACTTCCATTGCCAATCAAAGTCTTTCTCACATCTGGACCGATATGATGGGAATGATGGCCAGGGCAAGAATTGGAAAACGATAAGCACCAGACCACGTACGGATTGAGCTTTTTCATTTTTATTGCTCCGCATGATCTTATGAGTTCATTCAGGGGTGCAGATTAGTGTCCACTTGGATTCACAAAGACAAATATAGAAGGAGGCAGTCACCAAGTTAGGAAAAAGGAGAAAAAAGGATCCATAAAGAGGAACCACGTCCACCGGTAAAACCCGGATCACATAGAGAAGAGGATTTAGCTGCGAGAGTTATAGCGCATCTAAAAGAAGAACAGCAGCTGAAATAATGTTTTGACCATGGGGTGTTTTATTAGTGCGCTTATTGATGTGTGTTGACAGTGGAGAGATACACCCGCAGCCGAGCCTCGGCTCCTGCTGTCCACATTATTCGATTTCATTTCGCAGTCTCTGAGCTAACAAAGGCAGCTTTTCTCTTCAGCTACACAGTGTGCTTGTTCAGTGCAAAGCCCATGTCAGTGTGAGCTGCATATACACCGTCCTGGCATTCAGCATTTTTATTTATTCTCAGCTCCTCCCGGGGCAGCCTTTGTTACATACAGCTGCTCACCTGACAACAAAACAGGCTCTGTTAACTCAGCACTATTAGATGTGGTGTCCTCCTTTTGGAGGAATCCAGATTGAAATGGAGCCGCAGCTCATATAGGTTGCATGGACATACAAACAGCTTTACGCAATAATAAACTATTGATGACAGCATTTGCATTGTCCGTATGCTGCTCCCAGTCAGAAACAATGAATCATAGCTGCGAGGTGGCTCAAACGCTGTCGATCATGCTCATGTATGCCCTTCTCAGTGGTGGATAAAGGTGTATGACATCATAACAGGTTTGGTTTGCAAACCTTGTCCATTTATGCACCTAACCGTGCAGCACCGTATGACCATTCTTACAGTTAAATCAATTAAATAAAGGCAACATTATATAAACAGACGTTACTAAACGTTTGACAAGTCTCTAAGGAGTTGACATGCACATAAGTTGCTTTGACATCTGTCATGGTGGAGTGGGAGTGGGTCAGTGTTTTGCAAGCTTGAAGTCAGAGCTGGCCCCAGGCATAAGCAAACCACCTCGCACCCCCTCCCGACCCCATCAGAGGGCTCCAGTGGGTGCTTGAATTATAACTCAGATGATAAAATCTGTATGGAAGCACTATTAATGGGGGTGATGTCCTTAACAGGAAGAGACCCTAGTTCAATATTCTGCTTAAGGCCCAATAAGACTTCAAGCCAGGCCTGCTAGAAATGAAAGGTTTGAAGTAATGAAGTAGGTTAATTAAGGTTATGGATTGCTAAGTAAAGTTGGGCCAGTAATTCTGTGTTGATTGTTAGAGGGATTTACGTCTTGAGCTGACCTACTTATTCCTTACACCAGATTGCTGTCAAATCTAGTTCCAAATCAGAAGGTATAGCTTTTGATTAAGCATGTTAAGAACTCAGAAGAGTGGAGATACCCCTTTTTTGTACCAAATAGCTTAGAAATACCACTGGCTTGTTCCCCTTTTAGTTCTCCTGCGTGGGTTATGCAGATTTCAATCAGAGCCAGATTATAGAATGGCAAGCTCACATTGACTTCACTCGTCTGGATTCCGTGGGCTGCATGTGCAGTGTATAATTCATCAAGTGACTCCCCGTTTATGTTACCCGCATATAAATTAACTTTGGTAATGTGCAGCTCATGAATTTCTAACGACGTGTGTACATGACAACATGACAGATGTGCATCAGTTCTGCTGTCTCTTGCATGTGAGCAGTGAAGGGAAAAATATTTGGTGTCGCCATCAAATTTCAAGAAAAATAGAAAATGAAACAGACCAGTGACTTATTGTTACAATTTTATACAGTAGAGCTGCTACATACTGCTGGGACCACCAATTATCGCTGGAATCTGTTCATCTGATCTGTACATTTTGTAGCAGACACCAAGAATAGAAGAGGTCTGTGAGGGCGCGTCTGAGCTTTTAGTGTTCGATGGTAAAAGACTTGACAGAAGCTCCACTGATCCACATAAGAGCAGAAATACTGATTTGATAATCATAGCCAAAGACTAGCTCAGTGGAAGAGTGATAGGGTGACTATTTTAATTGTAATTCTTGAGTTTTCGTGTGCTGTAATCAACACATCTGCATGTGTGAAGTTTATAACTTAAGATTTCTCACTTTTGAATGCGTTCCAGATAAACCAGATAAATCTGCTTGAACTGAAAAGCTTTAGTCATTTGGTAAGACAAGAAGCCCCGTGCTGCCATTTAGACCAATTAGGCTCAAAATCTGCTGTGTTTGGGCCTGTGCCAGCAATTTGGAGCAAAGTCTCTATATGTCTAAGAAAGGCCTTCAAAGGGATTGAGGAAAAAAGGGCTTGCTGATCCCCCACCAACAAAATATTGCTGAGAAATGGTGACGCTCACGCAGAGACACAAGCGCACCATTTCTGTCACTCTATTGTCTCTTTTTCTCCTCTGGCTTTTTCTCTGCGGATTGTAGGCAGACAAGTTGATACAAACTCAAAAACCGAGAGACAAACAATTGATCATAAGAGCAACAAAAAATACGCCCGGCAGTCGAGACCTAAAGCACACACACTCGCACACACACACACACACACACACACACGCTCAGAAACAAACTACAAAATTCAAAGAGCCAGGAAAGTCCAGACTGGATTTCACTTGGACTGATTTGGACTGTATGCAGTTGGATTTTAATTGGAGCTCTTTTCTTTTTCAATAAAGACTGTATGGGATAACTTCTTGTGAACTTGCACAATATAAATATTGTGCTACTAAATAGATTTAGTAACAGAGAGTTTTAGAGTGTAGTTCACTGCTGCTGTGGGTTTGCTTGTGTGATTTTAGTCCTGATAATCAGACCTGTTCTGCGACATGAGATGATGGAAGATGTTTTTACAGTGGGGCCTCTGGCTCAGAAAGATTCTTTTTTCCTTTTTTTTATCCTAAGGTAGACTGTATATTTTTCTCCATTAGATGAAAATAAAATGATATTGATTTCACAGACACTGCAAGCAAGCCTGGGGATTACTTTTATTGCAGGTGGGCTACCTAATCTGTATCATTACTCTCTGTGGATGGTCAGTATTAGTGTTTCCACAAAAGCTCACTTTTAAATGACAGTAATTTTCACTGTGTGGCTTTTGCCATTTATAAATCCCATTGGGTCCGAGACTGTTTTAAAGTGATACATTTTGCACCAGCATTTTACTGCACTTGCTCAAGATGTTCGGAGTCGCACACCAGTGCGTTGTGAGCTGGATGGATATAGCGGTCTTTACTGCTACCTTCACGAGCCATTTTTCTATTCTATACCGTGTCTTATGGCTGTGGTAATTAATTACACTCCACCATATCCTGGCAGACTGCATTTGTTTAAAGAATGTGAATGATAAAAACTTTAATTTCCCCTCAAGGATGGTATTTGTTTAAAAAGATTAATTGTCAAACAGTTCTGTTTGCTATTTTTTTAGTCACCATAACAGAAACACCTCAAATGGCCCTTCCTTGATATGACTGTGTATGTGTAAAAAGTAAATGGGAAATAAAAATTTCTGTTGAAATTCAATCAGTTCTGTTGTCAGAATAAAGAAATCACTACGCTGTCGCTGCCAAAACAGCCTCGCTATGCGGCAAACATCACAGAGAAAAGCTGTAAACGTTTATGAGAGCAAAATAGAACTTTATGGTCAAAACCGCCAACACTGCATTTGGAGATTAGTCTAAGAAGCCTATGACTAAACTACTATTAAAAATGTAACTTTTATAAAAACATGATTTTTACATATTTCTTAAATCTGTTGCTATGTTCTAACAGTATAATATCAGACAAATAATCTGTGGGGAAACAAAGGGATTCAAAGCCTCCCTGTGGTCCTACTGCTGTCTGCAGCAATACACTGCTCCCTGTCAGAAACAGCCAATCGGTGCCAGAAGGAGGGACTTAGCACTGTCAGTCCTGTTGGCCACACTTCCTAATATTGATCAATTAAACTCAGAGCAAGCGGAACATTTATGGGGTTGTTTACAGTGCACACAATTCACAGTAAGCTTCATTGAGCTTACCACATTACATACATCACAGTCAAGCGTTAGTGATTTGGTAAAATCAGATCCAATCACTTAAAACTTTAGCAGAGACCACGCCTACAGCAACCCGTTGTTTCTCAGTACCTGAGGATTCAGGCCCTCTCTATGAGGAAAAGGACTGTTTTTTTTGTTTGTTTGTTTTTTTACCAGGCTAGTAGATTACCTCTACCCTCCCCATACCTAATTTTCTCTAACTGTGTTCTGCAGGAAAATAAATTATGGCATTTTCTATGCGGTTTTATCTTTCAAGCTTGCGGAAGATAAAACAAGGATCACAAGGTATAATTAAAGCACCGATAGTCAAGTGTCTTACTTTGATCTTTCCGAGATTCACAGGCCTCCCCAGGAGGAGAAGCCTAAAACTGTTATGGCAAAAGGGTGAGGTGTAGTTGGCGAGAGTGGCAGGCTGGTTTTGAAATCTTGTGTATTAAAGTGTTTCAGAGCGTTACATCAGAACCACGACTTTGACCAGGAGACCACTGCAGCCCTGTGTTTGGAGGAATCGATTTCTTTTTGTTCCTTGCGACGTGATTAGATGGGTCGTCGAGGCAAAGGTGAAGCGGTGGACGTAGGCACATATGTGTTTTGCCGTGACACGTAAAGCTCTGACCACATACAGATAGATGACGGGCGAGTAAGCGCTCATTTACTGTTTTTTTTCTGTTTTGTATACAGCGTGGGATGCTGTGCCCTCCTGCTGTGTGGCAAATTGATTTTCCATTTCCTCGCGGGAAGTCAGACAGTGTTACTTTTTCTCCCATTAGGGCACATTCACTACGACAGCGGGAGGTCAAAGGCAACCGGGGTCTCCTCCAGCTTCTCCAGTAGAGGCCCCCTGCCCTCAGCTGCCCGCCCAGCAGTGGACTCTCTTTGTTAGTTGACTGGTGTGGCTGAACGAGATAGCTCCCAGCTGTGTGTGTAGCTCATGAACATATTGTTACTGTAGATGTGTTACACAAACACACACAGTTCCAAAAAAAAAAGAAAGGTAATGTATCCTGGTGCAATCATTTGACAAAAGGCACAATGTGTGTATTGGATGCGCCACAGGACACATTGTGGGTCAGCAGGGTTACCAACAGAGTCTGTGGAGCAAATAAGCTCTGCTTGTTGAGAAACCATGGTAACTATTAGCTCAGTAGTGATTCGGTTACTATGACAGCTGAAGTATCACAAAGCAGAACAAAGTATTATGCTGTAGTGAGCCGGTAGAAGAATAAGAATATGTGTGGATGAGTTGTTGATGTTTTCAGAAGCTAATTAAAACAGCCCTGCTTTTTTTAAGTTGAACTTATTTCTTATGACACAGTATATTAGATTATTTACTTATTTGATCTGTTCGTTAATGTTATTTCAACTTTCAGAATCAGCAACATTCATCTTTTTAATGTTGTTTATACATTACAATTTAATGTTTTAATTTGATCGAAAATGAAATACAAATCCACATTTTATCGTTACTTTTCTTATATAATTCATAACTTTAATGTTTCGATTTGTTGATTTCAGTTCCTGTGGTTTTCCATTTGTACTTTCTATGTTTAATGATTTCAATGACACTGACCTATTTTTATAGCAATTATTATTATTATATTGACTGGGTTTAACATTTTCTGGTATGAATAATTGTTATTCATTTTTTTAACCTTGATAAAGTACTTGGTGTTACTTATATTTTATGAAATGCTTCATAAATAATATAGCTTGCATTGGAAGCAAAATTGGGGAACAGGACTATAGAGGAACATAGAACATGCAGATATCTTGCTGTTCTTACAACTGTAATCAGTAGAAAAATCTGGTTTTGTCCCTTTTTTTGTGCAGGGTACAATAAATCTTCTGGATTTTCAGACTAGACATTGCTAAAAGAATTTCAACAATTTCTTTTTGTCATGGATTCATTTCACACAAACTTATTCCCCGTTGTTTCCGTGAAAAATAATAATGATCGATACAGAGCTGCTAAAACGGTTTAATGTGACAATTTTCAATTCCAAGATTATTAGATGTTGTTTGCTCAAACAGCTTTCTGAAAATAAACCCATGATTTTATTTTATTGATTTTTTTTTTTTTTTTTACAGAAAATCTGTTCGACTGAAATTGATTGCTATCTTGAGCTCTTTAAACAAATCCACTCTCGTTGGGCTAATTTAGCCAAAAAAACACAAGAAAAGTCTAGTTTTAAATATACTTTTTAGATATGCTAGTACATAATTGCACTTTTCTTTCTTATGTTTTTGCATTGGAAAATTTCTTAAAACCCTAACCCTCTTAAGCTCCACATTTGTGCCATCTTCATCTGTTTGACTTAATCTTATTATTTCATTGTATTTTGTTACCCAGCTTTTCTGTTTTATCTTTTTAGCCCTTCTCTGGCATTTGCGACAAATTAGCATTTGCTTTGAAGCAACAGAACTCACATTGGAGTGCTCATTCATGTGTTTTGCATTTCTCACTATTCAATAAACCAAATCAAATTAAATAAAGATTTATACAATGTCGGCTTGTCTTGCACGGTCTGAGGGTATGAGAGAGAAATCTGAGGTTATTACAGCGCGACTACAATTGCTTACAATCTTTGAAGCAATTCTGTGGTCAAAGCGGAATCAATAATGCCATTAAATGGCAGTCTACCAGTGTAAAGAAAGGTGATCTGATGCTTTCGACTCAGAGGTGCATCGATAGCTGTGTCTTGCATGTCTGTTTTGTAGGACAACAAAAAAATAAATCCATCTGCTTCTTGACCAAAATCTAGCAAAGGATTCATTTAGAAGCCTCAGGATGAACTTAATGTTTAACAAACTCAGTGAGGATGCAGCTGCCAATCACAGATTTCGGCCGAGGTAATGGCATGAACATACACTCAGCCTTGACATTAGTTGGCAGCTTTAGAGTTTGGTTTAAACAAGATCAATGCCATTTTTGAACTTTCTGGTAGTTATATGTCCTTAGTAACTCCAGTTTCCTTAGTACCAACAGTTTTGATGGCAGAATCTTTCTAAATATTGTCACTGACCATTTCCATGGTTATACTGACCATTGTGCATAACAGTCACCTTCGGTATTATAGAGGATAATGCACCATGTCACAAGTCTCCAGAAATCTCAAACTGGTGTATAGTCAGTGAAATGACTGTACTTCAGTGGCTTCTACTGTCTGTATTTCTCAATCCAGCTGAACCTTATCAGAAACATAATGCAAAGGCGAATCTACAAAAGATTAACCAAAAATGCTAACTTTCTTGATCTGTTAAAATAAGAGTTATGTCCAAGTTGGCAATGTGAATGGCATGTTAGTCTAAAATATTTTTGCAAAACTATTAATGTCCATTTGACTCTTTTTAATATATATTTTATTATGTCACAACAGACATCATTATATTGTATTCTGCTTTGATGTAGATCAAGATGTAGACTGACACAAACTGGCACAGAGTTGTTGGAAGTACACATTTTTTGTATTCTGTCTCTCTTTTTACAGATTTTTCCTCTTGGAAATGTATTTATAACTGTTGGCAAACACAAGGAAAACTTGAAATGGTTATTCTCAACTGTAATACACTCGGGTCATCAGCGGGGGGCGTCATGCTGTGTCAGTCTCGGTTTTCAGGTTGGTAGGCTAACGTTTTTATTTTTCCTTTGATTAGATTACGATGATAATAGCTGAGCTACTGCTGCGAAAGCTCTCAGTATCAAGATATTTTTCTTCTAGCTTCTGTGGACATGTCAGCCGCTGTGTCACACACACACAAAACCACGCATTCAATGAGCATGATCACACCTTGAACAATTGTCTGGAAAGACGGTAAGAGGAAAACTGCAGTGATTACTGAAAAACACAGCCTGGATTTGACACAGCTTCGCGGAAAGTCACACTTGGAACATTGCTCACTTGGCCAGACAAAGAGTTTTGTCTGCGGTTGCCAATTTTTAATCAAGCACATGTATTTACAAATGCACAAGCACACAGCTTCATTTTCTTTCTTTCTTTTTTTTTTTTTTTTGTTCCCCCACACACTTAGACAGACTAACCAGCTGCCCCAAGGCCTTTTGGCTTCCGAATAAGGACAGAGTGCTCCATTGTTTTCACTGTGATTCAGTTATTACACAGAGATTAACACTGTGAAACTCCTCTGTGCCACCCAGGGGCTTTGGATCCAAAGAGAATTTGCACTAAATGCCTTTATCTTTCTCTCTCTCCTCTTTTCCTCTCTTCGTCTCCCGTCCCATCTCCCTCTATTTCACGCTCCTTACACACACACATACTTGCGCATAATGTTGCACACACACCTATTCGAGCATCGCCAGACAAACAGTCACAATTATGGCTGAACGTGTTTCACCCAGACCCGCACACCCACACCCACCCATTCCCCACTCTTGCACTGGTCTGGAGGAATGTGTTTAGCACCTGATAAGACGGAGAATGGGACGACATTAGAACAGAAATGCCAGCGCAGCAGCATTTCTGTCACAAACACACACCTGATGCACATGTCTGAACAATGTATGCAGATACGCTCTCGCACATTTATTTCAGATATACAAAGTTCTTTTATTATGTTGTCAGCTAAGCTTGTTGCTACTTGTTTTTGTAAAGTAATTATTATTACTATGCAGTGCTTTCTAGCTACTTAATGTTGCTTTCTATTATTTATACATTTTAGTTTTTTCTATCTGATGTGGTGCTTCCTGTCTACCTTAACAACCTTAATAACTTACAAAATGTAAGTTGAACTATATTTCCAAAAGCATTAAGGCTGCAGATTTAGTACCAACATCACTGTGGGTAGGTTTTGGTCAAAGCCAAATGGGAAAAAAAAGAGAAAAATGGGGGGCACTGATTTATATTTAAAGATGCAAGTATGCTTCTACCTACAATGCTGGGAGAGATTCCATAACAGGTGTGGTAGCTCTGGAAGAATTTTTTTCTACTAAAGAAGCAGAGAAGTTCTTTGTACTGAAGGTAAAATCTCAGAGGACAATATATGTACCGGTGTGTAATACGTACATAGAAGGAAAGGGGAAAGGGAACAGGGAACGGAAAGTGATGCGAGGTGCTGGGCTTTGTGGGAGTGAAAGAAAGGAGGAGGAGATGGAAGGAAGGGAGGGAGAGGTGAGTGAGTGGTAGGATGACATCATGCCGATACGACTGAGGCAGCAGGGTCCCTGTGGGATCTCCCCGCCTTTGACAGATGTACAGCATCTCACTGGGATCAAACACAAGCAGCAGGCAGACTTCAGCTCAGAGCAGCTGGAGGAGCATGAAATTAACATCCGAGCTTTTCTTGCGGGTCCGCTCATGTGGGTGCTGCCACGACTTTTAGCTTTGTGTCTTGGATGCGTACAGCAGAATTTATTTATCTATTTCATAGTCTTGTAAGAATTACTGTACAATGCATTTGATAAAGCCTTTTTCTCCCGAGGGGCGGGTCATGTTCTCCAACAGAAAAGGTCGCAGGAGACTATTCTCAGCCTCCCTGGGTGAGGCAAAGCTTCAGATCCAGGTGGAACAATGTGGCGTTTATCCTGGTCAGGGAATCGCAGTCCAGATTGTTACACTTGCAGAGGTTTTTGTGGGGGGGGGGCAAGGGGAAGAGATTTTGTGGAAATTTTCAAGCTGTGTTCTTTAGAATGCACTGGAGAAAGTTAGTCTGTGGTTATGGTTCTCAACAGGAAACAAACAAACAAATAAGTCTCTGCTTTTAGCGTAAAGCTCCGAGTATCTTGATGCTTTGAGTGAAGATGGAATGGTTACGGACAGGGGGATTGCAGGCTTGGTAACTGAGCCTCTTGTGGTAAACTTAAAATATGACACTTCAGTCATTTGGCTTAGTTTGAGAGTGTAGTTAACAAAAGAAAACATCATCTACACACAAAAAATTTAGAATCTATTGTGAGTCTGTGCTTTTAGGATGAGGTTGGATTTTCAATTACAACAGTCAAATCAAGTTAAGGAGCTAAGGAATGCTTTGTGTCACAAAGGTGTGCATCTGTGTGCCTGCTAGCGCTGCCATCTCGTATAAATTATGGATGCAGTAACTGTCAAGACTGTGAGAGATGGCCATCTTGACGTCCACACTTCCAATCTTACCTTTTCGGGTCTCGGAGGGGGAATTCTGTCATGCCGCCTCACAGCAACTGTGGTTTTATACATCCCATGTTTTACTTCTGGTGAGTTTTATAGCCAAGAGAGGCCACTACTCTGGATGGGAGTAGTAAATTTTTATATTGCGGTAAGCTGTGGGAGCACCATAAACAGGAAATGGTCACAGAGGAGGGAGTAGAAACGGTATGGTCAGCGTCTGGGTCAATGTCCGAGCAGATGTGCGCTCACAGTCTTGTTTGAGGTTGACTGTGTTACTTGCATGTGGTCTTGATCAAATTAATCAAAAGGATTAAGTCACTACTGTTTTAATTTATTAAAAGCATGCCATTTTGCTCTTGAATGTGTGTATTTTTCAGACGTGTATTTTTTGTACATAATTGTGCAATTAGTTGCCTATATCAGTTCCTGGCATGAGAGTATCAACGGTATCGTAGGGTTTGACTTAGAGAAATGTTCGAATTAAAATCTGCAGTTATAAATGCCTTTCGACCATTTTTTTCCCAACAGCTTGTCTTGTGTTTAAATTGGCAAGAAAGATTTTTTTTTCAGAAGTGCACTGATGAGGTTTTTCCTGGTCAATACCAATTTTTAACATCTGCGTTTATTGATTTATTTGTCTTTTTGTAGGACTACAAGAGAAGAAATGTCCAGCCATTTTTTAAAAATGATTTTATAGAGTCCAATCTAATAGAAACTCATGAGAATTCTTGGTATCCATTCCCTTCTGAATAGGACAAAAACATCAGATTTCTCGGTACTTTGCAGTCTGAGCACTAATCAGGAGTGATCAAGGGAAAATTGGCAGATTAATTGTTGCATCCTTAACTTGTCTCTTTGTGTGTGGATTTAACTCACATGGCAACTGACCATGACTCCTTTCCATGGCTGTGTTTTTTTCTTCTATTCTCTTTCTTTTCTTACCCTGCTCTTATTTATAGTTTCACCCCATTTTCTCTATATCTATCCACCTTTTTGACAGAACTGACCTGTCACTTTTGATCTCTTTCTTTTTTGAGTGGCTGCTCTAAAAACACTTGTGGGTATCTAAAGGACACAGCAGGAATATTAAAGTCTCTTGCTTTTTTGGTGGATGTCACAGTTGCCGATGGCATCTGAGAATTTGTTTCATGTTTACAATAGTATGTGAAAGTAATAATAGTAAAAAAATATGAATAAAAAAAAATCAAACAAACAAAAAGGAAAAAAAACAAACATTCAGATAGAAAATGACCACCCGTTTTTCTTTTACAGATGTATCTCCCGTCTCATTTTGTTGCTGTCACAAAGCTTTATTAGATCGCAAGCCGACTCATGTCTGCTGTCTTAGAGATAACGGCCAGGTAAATGTTGCTCCTTATTCCCTTTGAATGTCAGTCATATCTCCACATGCAGGAAAGCACATAATGAAAATTATGGTCAAGGTTATCAAATGGACCCCACCATGTGCTCTTTGCTCCCCTTCTGAATCCTCCTTCACACAGTTTCACCTTTCCTCTCCTCTGTGTGTCCACGTTTTTTTAAGATACAATGTATTGATGCTGTTTTTAGAATCGCTTTCTAAAACTTCTCCCTCCACCTGCCACAGTTGCTCTGAATGCATGTCATCTTTGGCTTCAGCAGATTAGGGGGCTCTGCAAAAGTCACCTGAACGATAACGTCGCATAGATGAGAGAGGAATGACTGAAGGATAATGCATTCTGACACTTCATGAATAATACAATGATTGTGCAATTCACCCTGGGAAGTAGACATTTCTCTACATTGAATACAGTAAATAAATTAACATGTTCAATCCCCTTGCAATTGACCATAATTTACCCACTTTGTTCGTGTTGGAAGAAAGTTTTTCTTCATCTGAAGTTTTTCTTTACACTTTGCATTTGCTTTGTCAAAGACCTCTTTGCTCTTTTTCCCCCCTTAAGGTGGAATAAAATCGTATTAGGTAAAAAACAAATTAAGGGGACAGAGAAAATCTAACAGCGTAAAAAGAAATTAAAAAAAAAAAGCCAAGTCTTTTTCAGCACCATGGACAGCTACCTGATGCAACAAACCTTAAAATCAAAGGCTTTGCATTTCTAAATCCATCTCATTTCCTTTAATAAGCCAGCTAAAAGCTCATGTCTTTAAAAAGTGTAAAATAGGACAACACTGACGCTGCAAACAAATAACTAAGTTGGTTTTTAGGTGTGCTTCCCACAGCAACAAAACAATATTCTCAGTCACATTAGCAAAGGTTTGTGAACGGCACTCAATGTTTTCATTTTGGACATCTGAATGCTGATGCATAATATTTTCCATTAGCACCTGCTTGATAATTATGTATTAAGACAAAGGCGCTATTGTAATATTTTATTATTTCTTTATACAAAAGTAATTTGTGTTTATTTCTTCCTGACTAACAGGCTAGACTCTTAATTAGGAAATGAAAAGACCATGTTTCTGAATGTTGTTTAACATCTAAGCCAAAAAACACACTGAGGAAAATCATCTTTTGGAGGTTGCACAGTTTGTCAACATTACAATATACAGTGAAGGACAATATGAAACATCAGGATTTTTGGGGTGCTATGTCTTTATTATAGTCTTGTGGGGACCATGTCATCTTTGTCGGAAGTTTTAAAGAAATGAGGATGAAAACAAATATAACATTTGTTTAACTTTAGGAACTGCATAAGACATAAATAGTACTTTGTGAAAAGTTTCATAAAGTTACAGCATATCTAATTCATTTGAAAATATTCAACTCTTTAAAAACACTATAAAATGCAGAATGCTTTGTTGTTCTGTTATAGAACGATGCTTTTTAGCCCGATGAGGCGCGTCCCCTCAGGAAGTTGTCTATAGAAATCTGTCAGAGAATGAGCGGACTGGGAAAACAGGATATCACTCTCTGAAATATTTTATCACAGTTGCAGGCGTAATAAAATATAAATATTGTTTATATGTGTGGTTGCAAAACTGAGTTTGTTTATGGTTTTTGCACATTTATGTGTGTGGATTTAGATTTCTACTTAATATTTATGGGATATTGTGTCCCTCCCTGACAACTGCAATAAATAATAAAAATTGTGGTTTTATTTTCACCAAGTGTGAAAACGTTAAAAGGAGTATGGATGCTTTGTCAAGGCACTGTGCAAGACATCTCAGTAAATGAAGAAAAAAAAAAAAAAAAAACATCATTCAAATTTATGTTTAAATATAATCTCCCACACACACATTGTTAGTCCTGTATGTCACTGATGTATGTAACTTTCACAGCCTTCATCACCTTCCTAAAGATTCTCTCTCATTTTCTTTTTTTTTTTTTAAGAAAACCACTAAATGGTATGAAACTCTCAAAAGAGATTATGGCATGAATGTTACTCTGACATGTCAGGAAAAAAAAGAATAGTAGTGATTGATTTTCATTTTTTTCCCCGGCAATCACTGTTAGTTTCTCCCTTGTTTCCAGCCTCATTCTCATCCCCTGTCTGCTGTTTAAACTACAGTTCTTATCCTCTTTAGCGCTCGGCCTCTCCTGCTCATTCATTTATCCATTAGCTACGCCCACATTGTCCCAGGGAGAGCTACAGGAGGCTGGAGATGAGATTTCAGTAGAACCTGAGTGAGAGTCGGGCAACTCCCTGAGCCATGCTGCCGGCACATCGGCAGGCTTTCCCATCGATAGGCAATTTTCTGCGCGCTGTTTAATCCGATTCATCTTTATTGTTGAGAGGGTTGAGTTTCTACAACTTCCTGTGTCTCACATCCTTGATTTGAAAAGCGAGAGTGAAATTTCTGGCAAACTGGCTTCCTGCTGACAGCTGCGGCTCTGGGAAGTGACAGTTTCATTTTAGACGTGTTAATGAGCCCACGAATATAATAGGTTGTCAGTAAATTTGTTGAAACTAGCTTAGTTCCTTGATTTTTATTTTTTATTTTTCCATACACAAGGTGTATGGAAAAACACCTTGTGTATGGTGCTTTTCCATACACCAGTATTACCACCAGTTATCACCGGTGGTAATACTGGTCTTTGCTAAAATATGCAATCATCAACAGATTCAGTTACTTTTAAAGTCCAGAGAATCACCTGCAAGACTTAGGAGAGTTTTTTATTTATATTTGATTTGGTCTTATTTATTGCTTAATACTTTGCTTAGTTAAGTTTCAATTGTGATGAGAATTAGCCCTTACAAAAAAATCCCATGAAAATCCCATGTGATCACATGTGAAAGCATGGGATTTTCATGGGATTTTTTTGTAATGGAGGGAACAACTGATTAGTATTGACCTAAGTCCTGGCTACATTTGAAATGGTTTAAAACAATGTGGTTAAGAAGCAACAACCAAGGCAGTGTGAGTCATTCATATCCAGTTGTCAAATAATTTTGTCCTGTACATATAAGGATTATATACATGGGTTGTTCTGCTACCATATTAAATGACAAGATGGCTTCCTATATACAATCTTTTTGCCTTTCTGGCTTATCAGTAAAAAAAAAAAAAAAAAGTTCTAAAATGAACAATTTCAGAAGTTGGAAACTCAAAAGCAGCATTATTTCACTCTCGTTTCCCGGCTTCTTGCACTGTTAGAGTAGAGACTTCTGACTCTTTATGCATATGGTTTCTTTTGCCTTCAAACCCACCACCAATCTAGGTCAACCATTGCACTGCTTCCCAGCTGTCTGACTGAAGTCGGTCCATATGTGTGTATTGGCATGCACAGCACTCCAGGCTGCAAGCACAACAATCTGCAAAAGACCTTCATACATTTCTCTCCTTTATTGAAACCAATTGCATATTCATATTTTCAAGAGAAGATGTTGAAATAGCTGGTGTTCTTTGGCTAATACGGAGATAAATGTGACAGAAATGCTAAAGCAGGAATGGTTAGGGGGTATTGATTGAAAGAATCAATGTTACTGTCTCTGTTGACTGCTTTGCACTGGGATTTTTTTCAAAGCCTGCGAAACAGGCCTCAGGCGTCAGATCGCAGATGTCTGTGACCAGCCTCCCGAATCACTGAGGCTGCAGGAGACTGGGGCTACACCCCTCTCTACCTCATCTCGGGCTTTTTGCACTTTTTATAGATCTTTGACTTTGTTTTTTTTCCCCGAGAATGATTTTTCTTTTAAAATAAATAATATTAAAATTTATCCAACCACAACAGAGCGCCGAGTTACAAATATTGGGGTTACACTATTATTTTCACACAACTAAATGCGTTTAGTTCCCTGGACACGTTAACCAAAGCCAACGTACCAATAAAACAATAGGATACATGAAATGTTTTTTCAACCATCATTGCAAGGATGTAAAATCATTACATATTTAGTTTGAATGTCAAGCTGAGTTAAGACATTTCTCCAATGGAACAATATTCTATCTAATCTATAACAAAGTACCAGGTCAGATTTTTTTTTTCTTTATCAGCATCATAGCAGTTTCTAACAAATTTCACCACAAAACATGTCATGCATGTTTGTCAATGTGCATTTGTCTCATGAATGCACCATGCACTTTCCCTGGCTCCCAGATCTGCTAACCGAATTATACATTATTCAGAGATTCATATTAGATGTTTCATGGAGGTAAATTAGAGCTATCAATCATCCTAGACAATCATATGCGCTACACTTTGGGAATAATTCTTGAATGGCAGAGCAGCCTGTGGAAGACAGAAATGATTGGCTGGGGAAATTGGGTATGAAAATTATAATTATTATTTCTTCATTTTCTAAGCTTTGCTTCATTCTGCTGACATTAACATTATTAGCCATATGTTTGGAATAAATGAAATGTAGGCACCTGAGGATCCCGGGATGGTGCACCTAATGAGCAACAATTTATTCCAAACTCTTAATCTAACATTTCTGCCAAAGTCTATTTGACGCGTATATCATTTTCAACCTTTAAAATTGAAGAAAGCATTATATATGAGTCACCATTTAATGATATGTCAGTAGGCCTGATAGCAATCAGGTTGTGCTTAAAATTCCAGTCAAATTTACAAGCTGGCATATAGGACATGGGGAAAAAAAGCTGCCTAAAATCTGCCTAATATTAAAGTTTAATAATGTAAATAATAATAGTGTAAGTCTATATTTGCGTGCAATTTACTGTTTATAGCTTTCCTTAATCCTCAGATCCTTCCAAGGTCAATAAGCCCCCTTGAGAAAGTATTATTTTTCAAAGAGTAGCTTTGTGTCATCCCTAATGTGAACAAATAGCTGTGTTGCAGGCAGCCATTATTAAAAGAAATTGTCTTTGAAATTTGTCACAGCATATTAGCTCGTTTTAGACCTCCTTCTAAACACTTCAAAGTGATACTAAGTGTGTGTGCAGCGACGTTCTTTCGTTTGTTTTCCTAAAGCTTTTACAAGGAGCGTTTTGCACGGGAACGACAAATGGGGTCATTTAAAAAAAAAAGAAAAAGAAAAGCACAATAATTAGTGTAAAGTGGTCAGAGTCTAAAAGACTTTAAACTGTAGTAAACTATAATATTTGCATTTATGATGCTAATTACAGAGCGTCAAATGTTGAAAGGCTGACATGATAAACTTCAATCCCTGTAACGTATATGAGACAAACCTGACTGATGTTTTCTTGAACATTGAAAATGTTTGCCTTCTCTCACCTAAATAGCTCTTATATTTCCAAGCAAATATTTCTGCACAGAAAAGAATCTCTTTCTATACTTCTAAGCAGCGGTTTAATAAATCACCATGTTGCCAGAGGAACTCAAACAGGAAATTGGAGGATGATGCAGACATTTTAAGCATCCTGAGGAATTAGGAACATTACCATTGTTTGCTGTGGATGAACTTAGACGGTGGTGTGAACTTGAACCACCGGGACTAAAGCATGCTACTGTTGTGCGGATAACTGAATGCGTTTGGGGATTGTTCTTGACAATGTTCTGCCTTTTGATTAAGATTTTTATTTACCAACAAACAGATTAGCCACAGTACATGAGGAAATTGAGCGTTGAAGTGAGAGAATGAGAACGATTTCAGGGTCTCCTTGAAGATTTCGTTTTATAACAGATAAGTTACAGGAGGAGGGCGACCTTTCACATGCTATGTCTGGATAATCCTTTTTTTGAAGACTTTCAAGCAGCTTTCCTCAGGCAATCAGCCTAAAGTGCTTGCAGTGAAGACCAAGAGAGACAGAGTTTATTTAGTACCTGCTACTACTGTTATGTCTAATAGCATGAAATCTTGATGTGTGTCGCTTACACCACCGAGCACTGAATCTCATGGTTGCTGGAACAGACGTTCCGTTTTTTTTAAGTTTCACCAAAATGAAAACCTCCATAATAGGGAAGTGGAGGTAAATAAAACAAAATCTGAAATGTTTGGCATGAGTATTGAGCCTTCTTTCCTCTGATGCTCTTAAATACAACCCAGTAAGCGGGGGTTAAGTTATAAAACATACTCCAACTTTCGCAGAGTATTTTTTTTTTTTATCTATTATGTAACTAAATACCAGTAAACGCCACTCAAGTCAGTAGATGTAATGACACAAAATGTGAAGGAATTTCAAGAAAGTTGAAGGTTTTTGCATTCAACTATGTTGAGGTTTTTAATAGCTAACCCTCTTAATCTTAAAGCATTGGAAAAAGAAAAATAATACTGGTAACATTATGGTTGCTATTGGTTACTGTCTTCTAATTTATAAATGAGTGTAATTTGTGGTGGGTGATTTTCTGTGACACAACAAATTCAGCACTACTCTGTTGGATGTTGGTCCACCTTAATTAGTATTAATTGTGCACAGGTGTTGCAGTCTTCATATACAGTCAGACTAAACGGTGTTAGCCTACATTATTCCTTGCAATAGCTATAGCCCTTTTTCCGACTTATGCAGTTGGTGAAGGTACTTCAGCTCTCCCTTTAAGTTTAAGTGACAGATACGTTTTGCTTTAAAAGACAGCACTAACAACAAAGGTAAGCACGGTAAGAGTCATAAATCTGTTATTAAAAAAAAAGATTTTCATGTTAAATTGTTCTTTAATTGACATTGTTTTGTCTAGTATGTTTTTCCCTTTAGAAATGCAAAAAATAAATAAATAAATAAATAAGACATTTTAACCAAACCACACTACACACAATAAAATGTTATTGTTTCCTCAGTTTGCACAATAGGTCTACTTGTCGCCAAAGAATTCATGCAATGTAATTACATTCCCTAATCCGAAGACTTTATTGCTTCTGTTACAGGAATTATATTGTTTTTGTATTGCGTTTAATTACTTTCAAAACTCGAATAAATGAAAACCAAGCATGGATGGAGTAGATTTGACAAAGAACTAATAAAAAATGCATACAAGAGGGGGAAAGAAAAAAAAAATCAAAGCCCCTCTAATGCAATTGCTAGTCAGTTGTTGTTTAGCTATAATATTTCATCAATATGATATTCAGCCTATATTTTTATGAATGGTATTTGTTTATTAACAAATAATAAACAAACTAATTGTAATTTAGAAGGGAAAAAGTGAAAACAGACAAAGAGGCGTTAAGACAGAAGAAAGTGTCACAGGAAGATCAGATGATAGGTTATAGGCCACAGGATCTCAGAGGAAAGCGTGTGCATGTAATTAATGCTTAGGTCTGGGTGAGTGTAGAAATGTTCTTTTGGAAAGACGCAGCTTTGAGCTCAGGTCAGACACACAAGTCTCCAAACTCAGAGTATGAGTGACCTCTCTGTACCTTTGAATTATCATGAATGCATTTTGATCAGTCTATATTTCTTTATTCTTTTCTGCAGATTCAAAAGGTTAAAGCAAGCCAAATGCCTGAAAGTAATATGAATATCCAACGCTACTCGTGTTCGTAGATATTTACTAGCTATCTTTGAAACCCAGGTTTGATCATTTATCAGCTATTTTCAACTAGGCATTTTGTAAATAAATATTCTGATGTTTTATTAAGTGTGAATATGTTTTCTAGCAGTTGTGGAGTCCAACATTAATTCTTGGCGCAACAGAAACTGCTAGAAATATTTGCTTTGAAAAGTTTGCATGTTCCTTTTATTTATGGAGGTGTTTCCCAGGTACTCCAGTGTCCAAAAATACATGCATGATGTGGGGAATTGTAGTCAAACGGTCAAAACAGATAAATAAAAAGCAGCATCAGCCACCTGTTCCAGATTCTTTTGGTGAGTTTTATTGTTTACCATGTATTTTAGGCTCTGAGCTTCTGAAATCATACTGGTCTTCTACCAAATTGGCAACACAGGTGCACTTCATTAGACCATACCATAATAGAACAGGTCAAACCAAACAACACAATCTAATTAAACAGAAAAAACGGGAATAAGAGTATTAATCTAATTTACAGATTCATCTACATAACTGAATGGTCTGCAAAATAAAACATGTAATACAGGGCAACTCAAAACATTACTTTAAATGAAAAAAAAAAACAACAACAAACAATCAATAGAAAAAAGAAAACCCTCCATTTGGTACAACCCAGTAATATAATCAGTGACATCATAGAGCCATTTAAGCAGGAAATGCTGCGCCGGTCTCTCTCATACACCTACTTACACAGTAGCGTCTACAATGGAACAAACGATGGTGAGTAAAAAAAAAAGAAAAGCTAATAATTTACCAGAGATGTGTCTTGATAGAAAAGAAACATTCATATTCATCAAATGATCCAGAAGTGTTAGCTACAACTAAAACGTATACGTAGATGTAAACTGCAACAAAACGCTACCAAAAACTAAAAAAAAAAAAAAAAAAAAATCAAAATGTCTAAATCAAATGTTTAGTGAGTGGAGTTTGTTTATACCAATATCCCTGACTGTGCTCTTTTAAATTTCATCATTTGTTCATGATGCTTTCTGCTTTTGCAATGTGAAGCAATTGTACAACACATAAATCTGTGTATCTGAATTAGTGTAAGTCTGAGTTATTTTTTCCCCATTTTTTCCAGTTAATTCAGATAAGGTTAAATCTTTATACATACTGCCTAAAACAAGCTACGCCTGAGTTTTTCATGTCTGAATCGGACTATATACCAATGAAAGTTTCAATCATTCCTCACTAGTTCCACGAAAAGTCAAACTTTATTCAAATCAGCAAGAATATGATATTATTAAAAGTTCCCTCACAGGTACAAAAACCCAATTTAAGGTTTTTTGTGACTTTGTATCCTGCAGGATAGAAAATGTCTATTGAACAACAGTTTCGCTATGCACGTTAACAGTAGCCCGGGAAGGTTATTGGGGTGCCGGAGTATTATAACTTATGATGGCAAATTTGTTGGCTCCGGGACCAGCCTCTGCAGCCGCCAATAAACAGTGAGCCAACTTTGCAATTTTCCGAGCACAGCACCTGCTGGATGCTAATCACCCAGCATTTGTGTGTGTGCTTTATATATTGAATTACTGGCTTCCACGGGCAATAGATGTTTTGATGCATGCAAAGTCTCCAAAGTACAATTACTGCAGGGTTGAGCTTTTTCCCCCTTAGTCATTCAGGTAATCCTGTCTTACAAGGCAGTATTTCTCAAGGACAAAAAGGCCTGTAATTGTTTGCTAATATACTGAACACTGTAATCACACATGATATAGTGAGCTAATATTATAGTTCTTCTATGTCAATAACTGCCAATACAATGAAGTTTTCAGAGTCGTTTAAATCTTATCTGAGCAGTTTCAACTACACTATGGAACATGAAACTATGTAGCTTAGCCTGTCTTTGCCATCACTGTTACAAAAAAAACCCCTTATTTAAAATAAATAAACAAATTATGCTTAGCCTGGCGCAGCGCCTAGTAGAGCCCACCAGGATCTAAACCCTGCATATCCAAGTAAAGAAAAATGCTATTACTTTCAGCTGTAACTAAAAGTTGTAAGACAAGCTGACTTGCCCCAACTATTTAGTCATACAGCAGTTACTTTAATAAGGTCATTCCGTTTTCTGCCTTGCTTTTGAAAACAAATGTTGGAGTTCAGAAAGGTGGTCAAATCAGTGAGCTGCTCAGTGACTTCCATATTTGTCTCTTTCATTGAGAAAGAAACGGGAGCGCCAGCCAGCACATCTAATTTGCTCTTTGTTGGGGTTTCTGGTTGTTCAGGAGCCAAGCCCTGGTGACTCATCATCACTTAGGAGGGGAGATGCCAGACATAGAAGTGGTGTTTGTCAGCGAGAGTGAAAATTACTATCCGCAGGGCCCTTCACCAGCATATTTTATTTACAAACATCTTGTCTTGCTAGGTGACTGTTTTCCAGTTAAGTTGCTAGCTACGAGTGGCTGGGTATTTGATTTGCAGACAAACCATATTGTCCAACACTCGGTGTAATGTGTGTGCATGTGTCTGTATAGTGCGTATGTGTGTATTTAAAGAGTGTGTATATGTAAGTTTTTGGAAAAGTGATCCCACTCAGTTGCACATCCCTTGGATTGCAAGTCCATTATGCCTATTTCTAATAATTATACAGTATCTTCTGTTATAGTTTAATTGTACTTTGTCGTAGTTGGGGAAGTGATGCTTCACTACCTCATGTGGGCTTGACGAAGACCCACATGTTATGTGCGTTTCGTTTTTCCCCTACACACTAATCACTAGAGAGAATCATGTCTTGAAATCAGTTTTCTGACGAGTATCACTTGCCCAGATACAGTACATAAAACTGTGATAAGTGGGGCATCACATTTTAACAAGTCTACCAGGACCTCTGTTTGTAAAGCAACATATTGAAAGTGACAAGTCTAGCTGTTTGCATAGCAGATTAATTAATGTGTTAGTTTCTTTTATGAACTCATTATTTATAGCTTGGTCTTTTATTTATTTTTATTTTTTTAAGAGTTGTGTTTTAGAGTTCCTGGAGTTACGATAGAAAATAAATATTAGATTTTAACTTATTGTAAACATATTTGTTTTTGTTATTAGCAATGCCGGTGCCAGACCAGCCAGCAGAACAGGAGAAGGGGGCGATGGTTGCCCCTGTGATGCCTGCCTCCAACGGCGACAGACCTGAGACGGAGACCACCTCATCCATCCTCGCATCTGTCAAAGAACAGGTAATAACCCATTCAAGTATATATCAAATATATGTGTGCTGAAGTAGTTTCAGGTCTTGTTAATGTTTAATTTTTCATGGATTGGGGACATTTTTTTTTTTTTCTTTTTCTTTTTCTTGCCCTTGGTCATCTTCTCTCACCTCACAGCTTGTGAACAGCTTGCTAGGAGACGGGGCTAAAGGCTGTCAATGTTATTCAGAGAAACAGGCGGTGTGCAGGAAACCAGGGATTGATTGGTGCCAAGGGACTGGAAATGTAATTGAAGGAAATGTTGGAGATTACGGGGTGAGAGCTGTATTTAGTATAGACATAATTCAAAGGGCTATTTAAATCAAGGCAGTTGCTTTACAGCAGGTGTTGGAAGGTGACTGTATAGCAGGAATAAAAAAAAAAAAAAAGACAAGCTTTTTGCAGGAATAGTAGAGGTAACTTTTAGGATTCATGTCATGCCTTGTTGAGTTGCAATAAAATGCAGAGAGAGTAAATTATGTTTTGCAGCTCCAGTTTTCTGCTGTTCTTACTTTGTTGGGTCAATATGATGGAAGAAGACAGCATTTTGATATAGATTGTAATGAGACAGATGAGAATTTTCAGAGGAGAGATCTAATCTAATTTAATCCTGGGATTGTAAATCCTTACCTGAAAGGAATATAACTTAACTTGGCATGAAAGTTACGAAGTGTAGAATCTGCCTACTTTATGTTGCAGTTCACATGGGGAACAATGTTTGCTTTTATTCAACCTGTCTTTACAGTTATGACCTCAAAGTGCACTGGTAGGTTAACTGATTTAGTCCAGATAACATCCTTAGTCTTCAGAAAACAGACATTTTTGGGAAACTACCATTGCAAAATGTCATTGACTGAAACTGTAATGCTTGCTCTTCTTGGCCAAATAAATAGCCACGTTAAGCGGATTAGGATTTCATGCATGACAGTGTAAATAGTGTTCAGATAATGGTTCAGAACAAAATGCTGCTTCCTAGAAAAGAAAGACTGAGATTTAGCCAGCCATAGATTCAACCGTGTATCACATAAAATTAGCTTCTGATCAAAAAAACTTGTCTTTTTTAGCATCAGACAGACAATGTGAATGTGTTTGCAATGCTAACTGCTGTGTCATGGTTGCTTGTATATGTTCATGTGGCATATTTTTACTAGAGTGCTGCTGCACTGCAGCACCACTTGCCTGTACAGTCTTTTTCTTTTACCTTGTGGAGTGGCCAAAACTCCTGTTCAACCCAAAATCATTTATACCCCTGACAAAGTTTACAAAACTAGATTACTCAGAAAAATACTGTTCCACGTTACATATACTTATTGTGTGCAACATAATCATATAATACTGTTATTAAATGATGTTGCTCTAATCATTTGATGGTTTTTCCCAGCACTGTTCAAATGGAGGGGGCTCTATGTTGCTCATCTGTCATTCTGTAACCAAGATGCCAGATATTTGCTCATTCAGATTTAACTGTACTGCTATGAAATCTAACCCAGTCATAAGTAAAAAAAGAAAGTACAGCCCATTTTATACATTATTGTAAAATAATTTTTTTTAATTTTCTTTTTTACCATTACTTTGCAGTTTATGCCAAAACAAGATTTTCACAAACTTACATTTGAGCTATGTCTTGAAATTATATGGTAATATTTCATCTTACCCAGTTAGTTGACGAGGTCATTTCAAAGATATTTTGTCTTCTTTGCACAGTCATAGTTTGTGAAAATTATGCTATGTGCGATTGAGAAAATAAACCACCAATCTCTGAAATCAACACAAGCAGTTGCTCCAAAATGATGGGAACCATAATAAAATGTCTGCTAAATGTCCTAAATAAAATCATATGCTGTTTGTGACGAACCTAATTTTCCACAAACCTTTCCATCTGGCTTCATCTTCATCTTAGTGGAGTCTATGTTGTGTGGATTTGTGTAGGTATGCATGTGCAAGTTCTTGCTGCTGTTTCAGAAGGATGATGTAAATGGGTGATAAAAGATTATTTTTTTCTATAGAGCTCACAGAATCTCTAACACTGACTGCCTGGGAGTGCATGCCTGTTTGTATTGCTCCAGTAACCCAGCAGTCTTACTCCCACCATGGCACATCATCATGCCTGGCCGGCACCTCTCTCTGTCGTGTCTCTTTTCGTGTGCACACATCTGAGCAATATATGCATGTCTTAGAATTCATGGACATCCTCAATTTGTACATGTCTTTGTGTTTACATCAATTTAAATTTATGTTTAACGGTTAAGAAAAAGAATGTGGTATGTTCTTGTTGACATAGTACATGTCTAAGGCTGTCAAAGTACCTCTAGAATTAGAAATAAATTGCAAAATAGAAGCTAAATATAAAAACATAAATCGGTAAAGCAAAGTTTTTCAGAAAATACAATGACCGGTATTTTTTTTTTCTGTAGTTGGGAATAAATAATTTCTGTTCCAAATTACCTTTAATTCACAGCTTTTAAGACATAAAAATATGTACGTCATGTCCTGGGTTGTTTTTGTGGTTTGATTATTCTGTGTTCCTTAGTTTCTTTCTTTGATTAGATCAGTCTCCTTTCTGATTTACTTTAGTTCAGTCCTTCTTGGTCTTTCTAGATGCATTTGTTTCTTGTCTCTAGTTGTTCCTTGTTACTCGAGTTTTATTATGTTCCTTATTTCTACTCATTTTTTAGTGCTAGATTTATTTCTTAGTCTCCTGTGTACTTTGGGTCCACCAACAAACACATTGTGACAACCTAAGCTATACAAAATGAATTAAAAACTAAACAACAATATTTTCACAAACTGTTCACCACTAGTACCCATCAATATTTTTGGTGCAACACTGTAAAGTTTGTCTCTGGGTCTGGTACAGGAAGTGGAAGACAAATCCCTGTAAAGACTAAGATACACATGCAGTAGTGGAGGCCCTGCTGACAGCAACATTTCTTTCTATTCTGCTGCAGGTAAACTTAAAATATTAATTGAACCCCTGGCATCCCTCAATCAAAGTACAAAGAAGGCTGTGTTTGCCCATAGAAATGGAATTTGCAGCTTCTAAGAATTCTACAGCAAGCCTGCAGCATGTCGAGTGTAGTTAAATGTATATATATGCTGTTGTGGTGCAAATTGAAGGCTACTTTATCTCAGTTAGGGACTTTGGTAAATTAGGATTTGCTTCACTTTACAATGTGCTTAACTGGCATATCTGATAATATCTGATTATTTCATAACTTTATCACATAATCCTTCAAACTGTTTTGCCTAGCCTTGCAAATATCTGGTTAAGCATAATTTTGTTTTTTCTCAAATAAGATTTAATCGTTGATTATCTTCAACCAGCTTGGATAAGATGTTATGATGTGCCGTCTTGTAATAGCAGTTCTGTGCATCAGATGGATAACACTGATTTGGATTTTTCATCCTTTCGTGCGATGGGTATACTTCTTTGGGAGCTGGTTTTTGGGTTGTTCCTTGCAAACAAATGGGTTGTTTTCCTGCAATCAACTCTACCGAGTTAATTAATATATGACATAATTAGATCTGAAAACATACATTGACAATTAAGATGACAAATAGTAGTTATTCTGTCTCTTCACAAAGCAATGTTATGCTGAAATAGAACACCCCCATTATTGCCTTGACACCCACATGGCAGGGGAATTATTTTTCTTAAATACTGATATTATGTGTAAATTTGATGTCAAAATGGGTATTTTGATGCACATATTTTCTGACTCCTTTCTTTTATTGACATTACACCATGTCCCTACCACTTTCTCTGACCTTTAGTGTCTCAGTTTGAGTTCGTCCACCTGGCCAGATTTACAATCAGTTTGCAGTGTGAGTGCATGGCACTGGAGTGTAGCATCACCATCGCAGTCATTTGAAATTGTGATACTCCACGCAGTGATTGTGACGACGACTGCAATCTGATGTTATGTACAACTCTAAATATGAATGACACTAATGTGATCTGATGGAAAAAGAGAAAGCATAATATACTCCTTATGATCTCTTTCACGAGCTAAACAATTTTTGCTAGCTCTGTAGAATCAGACACCAGGGGAAATCTGGAACCTAATATTCAGATTCTTTTTAAACTCTCTTGTATTATGACCACCAATAAAATGAGCAATACTTGTTATCTCTTCACCTCAACTCTTGACCTTAAGTCAGAATTCTTTGGCAGAAAATGTACATTTTGTTGTCAAAATAGATGCATTAGAAGCTTGAAAAACAGATATAGAGGAATTTTGACAGGGGCCAAGTTTGTGATGGCCAGACATCTTCCCCGTCTGCAGGGCCAGTATCCATAAAAAGGAAGGAACAGTGAGAAAAAGCTGAGTCGTGTAGTCCAACAGAAGAGTCTCTGATGTGGATGCTACAGTGACAAATACCTAAGCATTGTGCTGACCACATAACATCCTGATTGACAAAGTAATATTTGGTGATGGCATTGCTTTCCCGTACTAAGATGAGGCACTTATTGCATGTGCATTGTCCAATACATATTGATTAAAAAGCATGCTGTATTTTTTTTATGTTTTGGAATCGAATATCTATAAAATCTGGTCACTTAATCAGAAAAAGGTGTGCTCCACATTTGCTGAAGAACATCAGAAGGTTTTCTCCCCTTCTTTATTCTTTTTCTTTTTATTAAGATTATTTAAGAGCTCTATTACTGCACCAAGTAAAGCCTTTTGAGTTTTTCTAAAGGTTTTGCACAGTCTTGCATCATATCATAAATTGCCTGAGGAGAGCTCCAGTAAAACTAATTTAGCTAGTGCTGTTGGGCTCTCAAATCTATCGGTTTTCTGGATGTTTTCATTTATTCTGATTGTAGGTCCTCCTTTACGTCTGGAACAAGGTCTTGCAATGTAACCTTGTATATGACAAAGTTTTGTTTTCATATTTGGTCTTAATTTAACACTGAGATACAATAATTAGCTTCCTAGTCAGATTGATGGTATTTTTCTGTTTGAAAATGTCAGGTAATTTTTCCGGAGATAGCTATTCAGACAGGCATGCTTTGCATTCTTCATCTTATATTTTGTGTTCACGTTTTTTAATGTTTTTATAGTTAACTTTTTTGTGTTTTGGTATTAAGTACCAGTAGAAAGCCATTGAATATGCCCATGTATAAAATGAAAAATAAGTAATAAAGGCAGAATTGGATAGAACGTTTTTTCTTTTTTTTTTTGTGTGGTTGTATTCTGGAAGTCTTACACGAATGTTGAATTGAAATATGAATTTGCATTCCTACAATTTCTATTTTTATAGTTGTATTTTTTGTAGTCAATATTCTGTTGGAGATTATTTGTATTGTTAGTACTGTATATAACCAGTAGTTGCTTTCTTAAACAATGTCATTGGTTTCACACTTTATGAAGGGTATGTTTTGAGAAAACAAAATATGATTTGGTAAGGTTATTTTTTTTTTAGGAAGCAACTTGTAGCCTAGATCAAATTATAGAATATGAGGTGGTTGCTTTTGAATCATTATTATTTTCCTTGTGAAGTTAATTTAGAAAAAAACCCAAACACTTGTTCTTCATGTTATTATTGATTTTCAAATTGGACTTTATAAAATGTAAGTATTCATATGCTTGAGTTTTCAAGGACTGCAGATGGAAGCAATTAGTGTGCTTGAAAGAAGCAGCGTTTTCTCAGAGCTGACTGATAATGTTTTCTGCCCTTAAGAATGCTGTTTATTATCCAGAGTGGACTCCACTGGATGTTACAGTGTTGGTAAAAACTTAAAAAATGCCCTCACAGAACTTGAATACTGCTGATGCTGATTATTAAATGTGCCAAATAACAACATGTTAACTCTTTTTCAAGACATTGTTTTGAAAGGAATGTTATGAAATGACACAAGTTCATAACTTAAACAGTCTCTCTCTGATAAAAAGAGATTTTGTATTTCAGTAAAACAACCTATATAAATAAAGGTTAAATAAAAAAGTAATTACTTTCTCTAAAATTAACATTTCTTTGACATTACTGTGTTTTAACACACATGCTAAATGTCTCTGGTGTTATAAATGACCTGTTTTAAGGTCAAATTGAAAGAAGAAAAATGACTCCAACTAAAGAATATGTTCAAAATATGAATATTTGTTGAATTATTGAAGTAGTTTCAACAATAGAAAGTGTAGGCCTGTCACAACAATAGCATGTAAAGCTTGCATTTCGCTTGCTAAATCATATTTTTTGTTCTCTTTGAACTTCCAGCTTATGATTTTAGTTTGAAACTATGTCTACTCCTTTGATAATGTTTTGTCCTTTGTGTCCTACAGTATTTATCAAGCTAACATTGCAAGTGTGGGACTGAACCATTTTAGCTGGTGGGCAGATGTGCAGTTTCTGTATATATGAGACTGATTGATTGCACAAGTTCAGTATGTGTGCAGTATATGCTCATGTGTGCTTTCAGTATAACTATGTATGCCCTTGTGTTTGCTTGGTTTGCTCTGAATGGATGAGTAAAATGATCTAAATCATGTGGATAAACTTGGCTAAAAACTAAAGGAAGTGTTGATTGTTTGCTACACAGGAAATCGGTTCAGTTCTAAAAGAAAGTAGATTCAGCAGGAACATAGGAAAACACAAACCTTTTTTTTTTTCAGAGGAAAAAGTTATAATAACTAAATCTAAACCGATGTCCAGTTTTTCAGCAGTTACCTAGTCAGTTAAATGTTCATTGCAAAACAAGATTGTGTGTGATATACAGTTTTTCAGTCTGTGCTTGTAGTCTTTAATGATTCACTCAAATGCCAGGTGCGATTTTAACATTTGAGACACATCCTTGATGGTGACTTATGGCTTTTAGATGATGCTAAAAGCTTCCAAGGTGATTTCTAATGATTTTGTGCAGGTTTGAGTAGGAGGTATGTCACAGTACCAGGATTGCCTTATTCATTGAAAAAGCATTTGTGGGAAACCGGGGCACAAAAAGGATGGTGTTAAGTTGCTTTCATTGTGGCTGTGAAGTAATATGGCTGGGGAAAAATTATTCACCCAAAGGCTGTTTTGCTCTTTGGCACAGTTATTGCATGAGTTGGTGTGTGTGTCTCCCAGATGTTCTGCACTTTCTCATTTAGTCAACCTCACACAGCCGGCAACCCGACTTTACTGTCACGATCGTCATAGCTACCAGCTTGTAGGCGGTATCCTTTGCGACTTTTTGTCTTGTAAAGAGATAACAAGACTTATTCTAGACTTGTTAAAACAAATAAATAGCTCTGAGAAAAAAAAACATGGATGGGAGCAAGTCACAAAGAGAAAAGATGTTTTTGTAGAAATGCCCAGAGGAGTATAATTAAAAAAAGAGGTTTTACAGTAAAGATAGGACATTGGAAACAGTTGTTGAACTTGTAACAAGGCACAAGAAACTCCTGGTAGACTAGAAAGCCAGTTTAATTTATTAACATGAGAGAAACCTTATTAATTTACCAATACTATGGTATTTTGGTTTCTTCGTTCATAAAGATGCATATTTATGACATATTGTTTATTAGCTCAATATGTTTGTTGTCGGGTAGAAATCTTTGACCTTGTCATTTACATGTTTTCTTAACTCCAAATTAAATGTCTTTGTAAATAAAACTTAAACTGCTGGGCAGTTGTTTGTTTTTTGTGATGTCGCTTTCCTACCTAAGATTATCTTTACTTTTAAGTGCTGTTTGTTGCATACAAGTTTTCGAAACAAATTTTTGTTTCTTTTTAAAATAGCCATGTCAAGAAAGAAATAAGGAAATAAATATCCTAACTTTAGTAATATAAATTTCCTGATATTCTGTGAAGCTGAAAGTGTTTACTTAAGTATACATAGTACTGTTTGACTCTTAGATTCAGAAAAAAGTAATGAATGATTCTGGTCTCATATTGCAACTAATGTATGGCTCAAAATAAAAGCCTAATTGAAAACAAGAATAATTCTGTATTCGGTCAAATTCGGTTAAAATTTACAAAATGTGCATTAACAGTTGATCTCATGTCGTCAGCCTTTATTTATTATATTTGTTTTATGCTTCTTGCACAAACATTTTGAACATACATGAGGGAAATTATAGAATATCTGGAATATTTCTTTCCCACAATTTTAGATTTTATCACTTGCATTAGATGCAAGGTGTACCATGATATCATATTTGACATAAACATGATTTTCATCATTTATGTCCCTTGCACTGTTTATAATAGCTTTTTATAAAGACTTATTGTGCTGCCATTCTTGACATGTAGAATAGCTTTTTTTTCCTAGACAAATGATATATGGTTTTGCACATACTTTATGCAACATTAGATCTCCATATGCTGTTCTTGGAATTTCTGTTCAGTTACCTCCACAGTCACACTGAGTATAATATGTCACCACACAACATTGCACAACCCAGCAGGATAGCTCAGCTAATAGCCTTGCAGGCACTCTAGCCTTTTCCCTTCCACATTCTAAATAGATAAATTATGATCACACTCCTCTGCAGTTCTCTGGCTGCTAGGGCTGACATATACACTGTTAAGACACTGGCTAATGAGGAATTGCCACTGAATTCAACTTGAAAATAAGGCAAGTCACTCAGTCTCTTTCTCTGTCCCATTCTTTTAGTCCTTCTTTTTTTCCTCTGGTCCTGTACTGTTGAACTTATCATCCATCCATTTTATTGCTTCTCTCATTGCATTGTGTGTGTGTGAAGAATAAATTAGTTTTTGGACTTGTAAATTAATCAAACACTGACACACACACACACTTGGCAGCCATCTGAAATATTCACAGTATATTTTGTGTGTGTGTTGCTGTTATTTAAAACAAAGTAGCATGTTTTGTTTCTCCAGATTATTTTAGACAATGTTTGGTATTGGGCGTGGCAGTTGGTTCGAATCCCAGACGTTGACCTTTGCCACATGTCTTCTCTCCTAACCCACCGTCCCGTCATTCTACTGTGGAATGAAGGCCACTAGTGCCAAAAAGTCCTTTAAAAAATATAATGTTGTATTACTTTGTACTTGAAGTAGAATCATTGCCCATGGATTAAAGGCAGGACAATATACAGTATTTGAACGGTAATATTTAATATAGCTTTGTAAAATAGCGATGAAGCTTTCCCCAACCAGAATTACTCTAAGAATGGATGTATCAACTTGAATGCCCAGAGGACCACCATCATTGTATTTTCCATACCTCTATGCTATATGAGCACTTATTAGTTTTCTGGTCTCTGCTGTTCTATTAAAATAAGTAGTGAGATTTCTGTAAAGTGATGGAACAAAGAAACACATTCCTTTGACCAAGTCTGACAGCCATAGTGAATCAAGCAATATAAGGAGCACATGGGAGGTGTAGACCTTTGTGATCGAAAGGCTTCAAGAGGATCAAGTGTCCTGCAACTTTCAGATGTGTCCCTAGTCCAGCACACCTGAGTCAGATGGCTGAAATGCCTCCCCAGTATGTAGTCAAGTTCTCCAGAGTCCTGTGAATGACCTCCTTATTTTATTCAGGCTTGTTGAAGCAGAGACGCATCTAGAAGTTGCAGGACACTGGCTCCTGAGGCCTGGGGTCGAAGACAGGTCAACCGAAAACTAGTCAGACCCCATGGCAACTCTTGCTCATCACCGTAAAGAAAATAATAAAACATTTCTCCGAGTGCAGCTATTCACCAGGACTGCTGCTGAATAGATTTGAATGTACCAGATGCTTGTATGCACTGCCTACAATAACGTATTTATCTAAATAAAGCTTACACACTTCACAAATTAACACTTGCAAGTGTATCTTGTCTGGTGCAGTAGAGCCCAGCTTCTGTTGCTCTTGTGGGGAGCAACTGTATGTGAAATGGATTAGTTACTCCTCTTACCCAGTCTTCTGTACCTACCTATATTTCTGAATATGAGTCACTTACTAAATATTTCCAGAATAATGCATGCCATTCAGGGGTTTATACATCCATGATTGGTGCTATTTTCCCTTTTCATATTGAGTTCTTGTTGCATGAGACAGTACTTAGCAATACATGTTTATACTTGTCCTTTCATAAACTTCATTGATAGCAAGAAGAGGGAGGTGAATGTTATGAAAGGTAGCCTTTAAGTTCCCTCCGTCTTTTCTGTGAACGATCAGCTTTTCTTTACAAGTCGTGTCATCATCCAGGAATTCTCTTAACCAAGGACTTGAATAATTTAGAGACAGAAGAGGATGAAACATCATTTTCTGTATTTTTGTCTTTTCTTCCCTACCAATTTGGAGTCGAAATGTCATATTGTCAGTGGGATATGCCCATGGTAGCAGCTCTACCCAGTCTGGCCTAAATATAACTGTCACAAGAGATGTTCTAAAAATGTACTTTTCTGTCTGTCTCTCTGCACTCTCTCCTTTATTTTTATCAGTCCTCTGATTATTTTACTTTTTTATTTTCATATTTTATTGCTTTTCTGCTTTCCTTTTTTGATTAATTTTCTTTGCCAATTTCTTTGTATCTTTCCTCCCGTCAATGTCCTTTCTTATTATCTTGTTTTCCATCTCTTATTCACTCCCCGGCCTCTAACCATAATTATTTGATTTCTCGTCCTACCAGTGTCTTCTTTAACCTCTGTACCTTGTCAGTCTCTCATTTCTACCTCCCACTCAGATGTTCTTCCCATTGCTGTTCTCCATCTGTATTATGTCTCTGTGGTACCACTGCTTCGGGGGCAGACAAAAACTTGCCTGTCATCTGTCACTTTTGTTGAATTTTTTATTTAACTTCTCTTCATCACTTTTTCTTCTGTCTTACTTGTCTGACTTAGCCCTGTGGTTTGGATTAAAACTGGTATGCCTTTTGTTTACTGACATTAACACATCTTGTATTCCTAATGATTCCCAATGGCTTTCAATTATTATTGTTGTGTTTTTTCCCCATGTATATCATCTCCCTTCTCCTTTCATCCCTCTCTGTTATAATTTTGTGGCTTTCCTTGTTGCCATTCTCAGTTTTCTATTCTCCTTTTTCCCCTTTCTGTGCTCTGTCTGCCTACCGCAGTGCTTTTCTGTCATTTTACCCCCTCTGTACCTTTGCACTTTTCCCTTTAGGTGCCATGACTTTTTCCAACTTTGCCCCTTCGCCTCTGCTGCAGTATGGGGTGTAAAGGCTAAAACAACCTTCCTGTCAAGTCAGATTTATACCCTCACCTTTTGCAGCCCTCAGTCATTGTCTCTGTGCATCTGTAATCTGCCCCTGAAAGGTGAAGCATTTACCCCACACTAGTCTGCTCTGGCTCTTCTGGAGCTCTAGATTCTCTCTGGGTCTGTCAACCTGGCATTAAATATTTAGAACGCAGCCTGTAGATTACTCCAGGCATAGTGATAGATGTAAGATGGATAGACTGAACAGATTTAAATAGCATAGAATTATTATCCTTTAACACATTCACTGCTTTCATGTATGTGCTTCCGTTCTCATGCAAACAGCAGTGTTTAAATGTCACTGGAGGGACCAAATTGATAGATATATTCATGATCCTAAAATAAACTGAGAGCTGTTTTTTTTTTTTTTTCCTGTGGGTCTGTTGGGCTGCCCTGTAACACCGGAGGTCAATGTCAACACAATTTTTCATTTCCTCACATGTGCTCAGATCTCAGCTCATTACTTTCCGTAACTTTTCCTGCCACAACACTACTTCTGGTTCTGTATTTTTCTTCCTCGTTGTCACCCTCTTCTTCCTCTGACTATGTTTGCTCATACCTTTGGCCTTGTCATTCTCTTAACAAGCACACCAGACTGTTTCAATGTCTAGTTCCAGTCTCAAGCATTGTATAAGGGTTCTGGTTAAGACATGGTATGACTGACAGTCATCCGACTCCAGAGAGAGGCCCTTAACTGTGAGAACTCAGTAGTCTCAATTTTAGATCTAAGTCAAGTGATTGACTAGGCAATTCATGCAGTTTTGCATCTCTCTCTGAAACCATGTAAGAATGTCCTTGGTTCTCTGTTTGGACTAATGATTTGCTTTGAAATCTTTGCTTATTTCATTTAGTGGGTTTTTATAAAAACAAATTTGAAGTGCATCTTTTCATTCTTACTTTTTATGATGTATAAAGGAACCATACTTCTTCCAAATATGGTGTGTGCATTGACATCCAGAAGTTGAGCTTTCATCTAATCTGAACAGAATGGAGGGACATCATTGAATAGAGTTAACTTTAATGTTGCCTTACCTTTTTCTCTAAGATGATCTGTCATTTTATGGCTCAAGTCATTATAAATTTTGTGAAAATCTACCATTATCCAGGTCTTGACATTTACACAAAAATGATATAATTTGGGTTTAGATTCCATAAAGCTGAATAATCATATATTCTTCTTCAGGCTAAAATGTGCACAACCCACAGTGACATTTCAATAAACCTTTCAAAGACCTCAGTTTAGCTTTCTTAACCTGGTCCATATATCATTTCCCTGGGTTTTCAAAGCAATAACCCAGTGAACCATTACAGTCAACCCTCAACCTGAAGGAAAGCGTATTCTATTTGCTTTTGTTTATTTGGGGGGGCTTCAATGTGTGTGAAGGAAAAATTTTATTGATTCATAAATGTTAGACTGCGTTTATTGTTTCTTAAGAATTGGCTTTTTTCAAATAACACTGTGACAAAGGGGCCATCACAAGCTTGAACGTAGTCTAAACACTGAAATTTGCACTGACATGGAAGCGCATACACACACACACAAAACTTAACTTTCAGTTCTAGCATAAATGGTCACAGTTCATCGTGGGCGCACACACGTTATTCCTGCTTCAGTTGTCATATCCGCCTTGCAGTAAATATATTGCACAGCTTCTCCATTTTTCTTTCATCTGGAGATGAATATAAAGAAACACCCCTTGAAGTTGAACTATACCATTGGCATTGCATTTTAGCCGAGTCATAATGGAGCCCCATCACACACACTTTATAAAGGAAACGATTGACAAAAATACAACAGAAAGCCCTACACTAAATTTGGGCACTTCAGCTTATATAGATTGTGTTTTCAGTAACATTTTACCTGTTGTAGTGAATGGGTGTATTAAGTTTTTATTTTACTCTTGTTTGGGTTGTTCTAGCACAGTGATATGTATAGTAATGAAATATTATATTTGCTTTTGAACTTTATGTGGTGTGTTACAGACATTAGCAGAAAAAAGAAAGTAAATAATCCAAAGGTTGTTGGATCATGGAGTGCACTTACCGATTGCATTTTTAGCTTTGCTTTTGTTTCATAACTACATTATACTCTTTGAAAGAAAAGTCATTTCTTTTTAACATGACTGTACATACATGTATTTTCCTTATCTGGAGAAATATACAATACTTTTTGTGCTCATACTGGCCTGTCTCAATTCTGAGGTGTTATTCCTCTGATAGCATCAAGTCGGATTACTTCTATTTTGTCCCTCCCTTCCACATTTTAATTTAGAGAGGATTCATGAGCTACATCCCCTTTCCTCATAAGTGGAATAGTTTTCAAAAACTAAAGTACACAAAGACTGCTAAAAAATCCAAACATACAGTGGTTTGGTTTTACCATCCCAGTAAAGGTTTTGAATTGATTGACTGTTCAAGTAGCATATTTTCTTCCTTCTTTTGACAACTCTGATTCATAAATTTATGACTACTAACATTCAGTTCACATGTCCATTGTAACGGAACAAATTTACGAGCTCAGCTGTTACACATTTGCTTGATCTTCTTTGCAAAATTGATGTAAAACTAGGTCTGGTATGGATAATTATTGTTTTGGTAGTTTTTCTATGTAAATTTTTTGCAATCAGTACCAGAAATCAATATTTGGTGGAATAACTGAGGTTTTCAATAGGGTTTAGTGCAGTGGTCTTTTAATTTTTTCCAGAGCTGTATTTTTCCAACTGTTTCTTTTTTTGTGTGTGTGTGTGGCTTTCTTTTAAGCGTTAAAATAAATAACAGAAATCAGCTTGCAGATCTAAAGAAGAGAATATTTGTCTGTTGGTGCATGATGGTAGTTTAGTTAGCAAAGAAAATGATTCATGATCTCTTCTTGTACTCCTTTGACCAGGGCTCATAAAGACAACATTCTGTTCCTGGTGCTTTTATTTAATACAGTACAGGTTCAAGCAGAAAATCATTTCAAATTTTGTATCCTTTTAAATAGCTAAATATTACATTTCTTTTAGTATTTTCTGTGTTAATGCATTTGTTATGGATGTGTTCTGCCCACTATGCAAGGATGGAAGTACTCAGCAGTCTATCTCTGCAAAAAGTGCTGACTAGGAAGGGTGTCAGATAACAAATCTTTGGGACAAACTGCATCTCAAGCTGATTTCTTACTAGTTTATCCTTCATCCCTAAGCTGTTTTAAAAACTGTCTTAATCTGTCCATTTTCTCCCTTCTCTGTCAAATATGTTTTACAATGAATGTTGCATATATGGATATGGACAGAATTATTATTCTACTGTCCTGTTATTTGCTCCTCTGCCTTGGTTCATTTATCAAATTGATTATCTATCCTCAGCATGACGCAAAGACAGAAGTAATGGCATGTTGTGCATCAAAGAAATCACAGTGACCCATCAGCCCGCCCCCAATAATTACTGACAGAACATTGCACATCTTTTTCAGTGGTTGACAGGCTTACAAAGCCATTCTTTTCCCACATGTACCCACATGAACATATTCACAATTATGGTAACAAGAAAAAAAAGGAAGCCTCTTAAATTTGAAGCTTTATGACTAATAGAAAAAAAAAATTCTAAACCATATCAGGAATTTGAAATCCATAGGAGTAGTTAATTGTAAAGAACGTCCATTAATCTTAGACTACGGTACTTTCAAAACAGTTCTGTGTGTTTTTATGGGAAGTATTTTTTTCTAATTAGAAGTGTATTAGTATAGGCCTTCCACATTTTTTTATGTTATAACAAACAATGTAATCTTCAGCTATCCGGCCTCGTATTCTTATTTAATTTTGCTAATAATTATTTCAGTACTATTTGGCACCAGAACTATCTGTCTTTAAAGTTTGTATTGAATTTAATTGACAGTGTGTAGAGTGATGAACGTTCAGATGAAGAGGGTCAGGCAATTATTAGGAGTCAAAAGACAAATACAAAACGGTGACAGCATGGCAAATATTTAAGTTCTCCATCTTTCTGTATTTTACACCCTTGATCACGAGACTAATTTGTAATTGTCATATGGGTGTAAGAAGCAAATGCATGCAGCCATGTGGCAGATTTGATGCATAAATAACAAAACTTAATCATGAAACACAAACTTAAAAAAAAAAAATCTGAATCCAGTAGTAGTGAGATGGGGGGGAATGTAGTGAACAGAGCTCACTGAGACTTTAGACTAGATAATATGACTCAGTTCTTTGTGTTTCATGGCCAGTATGAAAATCACAACTCACTACAGAAGTATTTTTTTTATTTTTAATCACCTTGGTGACCTCAGTACCAGAGATCAGAGAGCCCCGCCCAAAGTTATCAGCTTAGGCTTCGACAACAGAAGACTAGCTGGTGGGATTCAGGAGGTCTTCGAAGATCCATGTCCCGGGTGGAGGTCAGCAGCACAACATCTCCACCATAAACAGTATTGGTGGTGCCACGCCCATTTTTACCTCAACTACCATCCAAACCAAGTTAATCTTAGAAGATTAAAACAGCAAGATTTTTTTCCTTTACTTTTCTCAATTTTCTGCATGCAGTATGGGCTTTTCTTTTTTTTATCAGTCAAACTTTGCAAAGTATTTTTTTTCCAACTATATTAGATTGAATTATTAAAATGAATGATAGCTTAGATCAAATCCCATTGAGGAAAAAAAACAACAAACATTTGTTTTTCTGGAGTTTAAGCAGCTGTTTATGCAGATGCATTTGTTTTTCATTTGTGTTGAATGGTTTCCGTCAGAAATTAATACCATGAAAAGTCATGTTACTTTCAACTTTAGCTGCATCCGCTCAAGGTGTATTTTTGGCTTCTGGTTTCTGTTGGGCTTCTTTCTGTTTTGCTTTCTTGCATCTGTTCTGTATACATAACCCCCCTGCTGTCATCCACTGCAGTTTTTCCTCCCCTCTATTTTTCTCAGTTTTTAATCATTCTGCCTCTGTCATCTTCTATCACTCCTCCCGTCACTTCCCTCTAGCCTCCATTTTTCTCAGAGGGGGGCCGGGAGCCATGTTTCTACCTAATGATGCATTGCCAAAAGGGGAAAGAATTTGACAGTAACAACATCCACACACATTCTGTGTTGGTGCTGGAGTTATTGATAGAAAGGAATATACAATATCTGGATTTCTACAATAATTTGATCTATTATGGCTGAATACAAACAAAACAGAGAAAACCCGATCTTGTATTCATCAACAGTGTAAATGTGTTTCCCTGGACAAGACTTCTGTAGAGCTAACGTTGATGACTTTCTTGTTGTTGCTCATTGGTAAAGCAATACAAGGAAACATCTAGCAATGTTTTATGTGGTTCATTGAACTTGATAAAGATGGAAATACATGAACTGATTTCATAACATTATTACATCTGTGAGTATTTGTTAATGTTTTGGCCGTCAGTCATTTTCTTCTGTACATCTATTGCTGAGTAAGTTAATGTGGTCTTAGGAACACCATATTTCTTCCTCCGCCGTCTTTTGCCTCCTCTTCTCAGTTTTTCATCACTTTCTCTCTATCTAATGAGATGATATGTCTACAGTGTTCTTCTTCTGCCCTGTGACAGCTTCTCTGTTGCCAATTAGAGGTGGAGGTCAGCCACTTAGAGATAACATCTCTGTTTATGTGCACAACCCACAAATGAGAATATCTGCTCAAATGCTAAAGATGTGCTGAGTTTTTTTTTTTTTTTTTTACTTGAAGCAATTTATAACAGCGTTGGAATGCATGTATATCTACCTAATTGCTAGAAAATAAATTAAAACTTTATTTTAATGCTTAAAAGAACAGATTTCGACATGCTGAAAATCAATTATAAAGCCTACATAAAAGCTCCAGCCATTTTAATTAAATGCATTTCTTTTAAATTTATTTTACAAGTACTTTATTTTTCCAAATGACAAATTGTCGAAGATCTCAATCTAGGATTGCTTCAGAAGTCATTATGGATGTTCTGTGTGCACAAAGGATGTCCTGATGCTCTGGTCCCATAAATCCCTCTAACTGAAGTCACATAGTTGCTTTGTCCTAAAAGCCATGCTTAGGGTTGTCTGATGTGTTTTTAGTTTTACACCCTTTTTATAAGATGTGTAACACAAACATTTCTGTGGTCCACAGAAATTGGCAGTCATAATGCATATTCTTGGGACAGGTTGTCTCTAAACCACGTCAGCGGGTTTTTCTCACACACTTGATGTCAACACTGGCCGAGCGGTTCACTGTGTGACACCAATTATTCGTACTCGGCCATAAAACTGACCTTTGCATGGACATGTCCTGCAGATGTCTGCTTTGAGTCCTCCTCGAATCCGTTTCTGGTACACAAGAATCTCCGGGAAGTGAAGTATGCCCGAGTCTGTGGGATGCCGCAAGTGTGTCAGGTAGTCATTAATCTAAGAGAATGTGGAGGCATCCATCTGTTTATTCTGGAAGTTTGTGACATTATAAATGAGTTTGAAGTGCTTTAAATGTCCTGGAGAAATTTAAGAACATGATCCTCTCAAACTGCCTACTTTGCCCAGTTGATGTTAGGTTTATTGAAGCAGGTAAATGATTGCATCTCCAACTAGAAGCAAACTACAGGGGATCCTGAAAGGTGCTTATTAGCCTTCTCTTATGGGCCAACAGGAGTCTTTATATGACTTGTAATGATGTGTAATGTTGGGGCAACAAGGTCAATTTCTCATTTTGGCAAAAATTGCAAATTAGAAATTGTTCTTTGTGCCTGTTGAAATCAAGGTTTAACTAAAAATTGTGTTTCCACGAGGGAGCAGAGTGGACAGTACTTCTTTAGAATGGTTTTGTAGCAAACTTGTTTGCAGGTTTGTGATGTGGAATGCTACATGGTTTGCTGTAACCTGTTAGGACAGTGGCATCACAGTTTCTAGTTCAAAGAAGCTCATTAAACTGATTAACACCACACATATTGTAAATAGGATTCACTTGTAAGATATCTTAAGACGATCAAAAACCTTTAACTTTACAACTTGTTCAAAAAAATATGCACACCTGTGCAATTGTGGACAGGCACTAAATAGGGCAATTTATTTAGATTCAAGATTTATGTTCTGTCTAACTCATTATACTATAAAATGTGTACATCAGTCTAGAATCATTTTATCCTATTGTATAAGTTGGAGAATTAGCTTATAAAATACTTGTTAAAAATGTAATACATCAAGGTTTTACTTAGTGTGTTTTCCTTCAATACAGAACACAAATTGGGAAATCAGTTTAATTTGTTTCAATATGATATTTAATGAACAGATTAATAAACATGTACTTGGTCAGGATGAATGATACAAAATCAAATTACTTAGAGAAATAATTCCCAGTCGGTATTTTATGAACTAAAAACTTCGTCTATTCTGAACTGTCATTGGAATCAAATTGAACTGTATTTAATTGGAACATAATCTGAAAAAGGCGACTAGACTGCACTAAAATGAATTTTATTGATCTGCACTGGATTTAGATTATATTGAATTCTGTATAACTGCATTTGAACTGGATCTGTTTGTTTTCTAAAGTACCTTAAGATGACATTTGTCGTAATTTGGAGTAACATAAAATCCTCCATTGAACTAATTTTCACCTTGACAAGCACTGCATCTAACATTTAGCACACACAAAAATGATGTCAGCTTCTCTATATTCTTGAATTCATTGCAGTTGCTGAGGCAGAGATAACCAGTCAAAACAGAGCTTATGGGAGATTAAACCCTGATGCAAATGGCTTGCGTTTACACAATAATGAATGCTTTTCACTGACTTTTACATTTGAATAAAATACTATATTCTGAAATAACAATCAGCTTAACCTCACTGAGGTTGAGCTGTTTTCAAACTTTAGTTAGATTTAGGCGTGGAGTAGTCAAAGCTGTGCTGAAGGTGATACTTTAGTTTGGCAAAGCTATTTGACTTTATGCACCTAAAGAATCTATTATTCTATTTATCTTTATTTAGCTTGATATCTCTTCTTGCATGTACCAATAGGTTCTTGTAGACACAATACATGTTCAATTAGTAAGAGGTTAATTTTAATTGTATGAATGGATTTGAGATGAAGAGGCTGACAGACAGATTAAGCATTTTATTAATCTTAGAATTTATCCTGAGGGTTTGTGTGTGATTTTTTAAAAATTATTATTATTAGCTCCATGCTTGTCACTTTAGTTTATGCTTAGTGACTTGCATACTGTATCTGGCATGCACACATCAGTTATGCTTAGATGCACACTAGGTTTTTCTCACACTTGCATACACGCCCATATAAACTCGAGCAATTTAAAATCCAATTTGAAAAATAAATAAATAAATATTTTTACTCTTGAACCCACAGTGACTTGGTTCAATTTGGACATGGTGCTTTTACATTTTTCTTTGTGGACATATCTGAACGAGGCTCAAAAAGGATGGCAGAAGTTTCAATTTACTTGCACCAACTAATCTATCAAAACAAGTGCTTGTGAGTTCTGGAAGAAGAGAGACCTTTGGGGTTGCTCCGGAGTCATCTGCCACGTTATGTTGCGGTGAACACACTCAGAAGAGGTTGACATGGAAGCTACTAACTGGATTTTAAATCCATCTTCCATGGAAGATATTTTTTGCATCCATGCTTGTTCTTTTGTAGAATCAGTTTTTCACATTTGTGCATTAGCCACATTTCATATCAGAGATGATGCACTGGGAAGAAAAATGGAGTGTGTCCTGTTCAGGGGCTTTGCACAAGCAAGTCTTGAAAAAGAGCGTTAACATATTCAGCTTTTTTTTTTTTTTCTTGGCAAGAATTTTGTGTCTGGTCTGAAGAAGTCAAATTTGTTCTAAAAAAATTCTTTAAAAGCTGCCATCACCTCCCTTAGTTGAAATATTAAATTGTCTCTAAAATATATATTCTTCCTCCCTAAAGCTCCTCAATCCTGTCTGTGATCTTTCTTTTGACATACTTGAAGCAGCTAAATTAGACATTTTAATTTAGTCAACTTTTAAATAATCATAACAGGAATCTGATATCAAAATAACCCAAAAAGATTAACAAGAAATTAGGAGTGCTTTCTGTGTGCATGCTTAAGATGCATGCCAAAATAGGTTGTAGATGATGAGAAACTTTTTAGCCCCTAGTCTGTCAGTCTGATTTATTTATTTTTTTACTGTTATTTCTACAGTATACCCAGTACTAACATGGGATTTAAACAAACCTTTTCTACTAACTCTTCTCTGCATCCACAGAAAAAGTTATTTTAGCAATTAAGTTACATAAAGTTTATTTTATGTATACTTTATAGATGCATAGTTTTTGTGTTTTGGGGTAAAAGTGAGTGTGCACCAATTGTTGTTCACACACATGCCTGTGCGCGCCCACAAACACAAATCAACACTCTAAGAGGCGCAGGGAGCTGCATTGGCATTTAAGCAGTGACATTTTCGAAATGACATTTTGTCTGTTGCTAAACCCACACTCACTGAGCATGAACCCAATCCTTCTGTCTTAGAAATTTATAAAAGCTAGCTTCAACTTTAACATTGCATGTGTGTTGTTGCACATCTATGTGTAAACCCATGTAGCTGAGAACAGAAGGCTGTCCAGTTGGAACATTTAATTTCAAATATTGTAGCAATAATGTGTTTTTGCTTAAAAAGTGCTTAAACATGTTGATGTTTACCTCATGGAAAATCCCACTAAACAGGAGTTGAAAAGAAGCAAAAAAACGAAAAGGCTTGTAGCAACATAGAACAGTTTAATTGTCTGTCTTGATTATTTTTCTGAGCTATAATCCAACCAAGAATGACATTTGCCATTTTCCATGTTTTCTAAGTTGGGATTCATTTTATTTATCTTTTTCCTATTTCCTTATTGTCAGTTCTAATGGATTTCAAACCTGTCTGTTTTTCATTGTTCCTTAGTTGGGGAAGTTCATGGTCTCTCTCAGCTGCAGAACATCAGTGTAATCTCTCACCTGTTTAATCACTGCTCTTCAAGTCTCCAGTTTTCAGTCACTGCTTGCTGTCGTGGTTTTATTGCTCCAGTGGCTCCCTTGCTTCTGTTGTTCACCATAATTCCTGACTCCTCCTGGGCTGTGATTTCAGTTTGCAATTTGTCCCTTATTTCTTTAATCACCCCAATGTTATTCTTTCTGCATTCTGTCTTAGGTTCCTCTACTAATGACCCTGTTGGCAAAGGTGGTGAGATAAGATTAATGTTGATCCTATATGTGAGCATTTCAGTGTAAAACCACAACCTGAGGCGATACCTATCTTATAGGATAGTACAGTATGTGACGGGCCTAAAAGTGTTGCTACTGAAGCAAATTTCTCAGCTGTATAAACATGTTGCAATATTGTTGCAGGTAAATTGCTCAAGAATCACTTGTTTTAATCTCTAATGACTTAACAACTGTAAAGTGTCAAGTTAGCACAATGACTTCTATCTTTTCATGTCTCTCTTAAATCTGCAGTGGAAATGAAAATCATCATAATAATTTTGTTATGACATTTAAAAACAGAGTTAAACAAAGACAAAGTAACAAAAGTCTGAAGATAATGACTTACAGTTATTATTTGCCAATATGGGAGCAACAGAAAACTCAGCTTCCTTTTAGATGTTTTTTTTAATGTATTCATTTATTTTTTCTTATCTGAGCTCATTAGAGCTAATAAGTCAGTCCAATGTTTGTGCTAGTCCATTCTCTCTCTCTTATTGTTTTGTATTGGTTCTCTAGCCTAAAAAGACTGAATCATAGTTAATATATATCCATAATTGTTGCATCAACCCTGCAAAATTCAAATAATTAAAATCTGAACTATTTAACTGCCTAAAATTCATGTTGAGTTGTGGAACGATAGCAAACCGACATTTTATCTTCATTGCGCGATGTGACCAGAGACGTCTGTACTCTCACAAAACAGCTCCACAGTGAGAAAAGAAAAGATTTGCAGACTAAAAGAGAGTTGATTTCATTTTGCCCACAGAACCCTTAAATAATTTAACGTGGGAGAGATCTGTCAGAGTACTGCTGTGTTTGTGTGTTGCATATTTATAATGCATATAAAACTGTTATAGGCCAGCTGTTGGCGATCATATCTCAGGTCTGGATAATGGTGTTTTTTTTTATTTGATTTTTTTATATTATTTTTATGGCGCTTCAAGATGCTTATTCTAGACATTGACTTGTTTACCTATAGTAAACCTTAAAAGAGATGGTGGAAGGTATATGTTTGTTTTTCTTATTTTAACCACATCCATTGGGATGTAAGTGTTTATAAGTGTTTATGGGTTTGTTTGAAAGTTTCATAAAAAACAGAAGTCAGATAAACTACGACTTTGAAGCCCTTTTCAAAGATCTAGGCTGTCGAAGCAAAAGGGCAGTACATCACTGCTACAGGTCTGAGTTTTGTCTCTAGTGTGTAGCAGCGTGTTGTGAGAAAGGACAACTGATCGTATGCATAACTGATGCAGAATAAAGCAAGCTAGAGTTGTGCATTGGTATGATCATTATTTTCATAATTTCAGAATTCATGGGCATTAATCCAATATTAATTTTGAGCTTTTAAAAATGTATCTGGGTTTTTTCAGGGAAGAAGATTCTACAACAAAAGACCTTAAGATGAGCAAAAAATGAGTTGGAAATGTACATGCTCTCTCAAACATTTCCAGAAACTCCATCTTTACTTTTTTTTTTTTAATTGGTACATCAGGAAATGACAAACTGAATCATTTGTGCAGGCATCAACAGGCTTGTTGACAAACTGGCTAGATGACCACTAATGTTTTAAAATGTTATTTTTAAACGATTGGTCAATAAAATATTCTTTTTTTTTTCTTTCTTTTTTTTGGTTTGAGATTATTGTCCACTTGCTTTATTCATTCCAAAACCAGTTTTATTAAATGTCTGGGATCTTTAACTTGTTGCAACACATATTTGTGTCCTACTTTCAACCTTTTAGGTTTTGACTTGAGGACAAGTTGATGTCCTTGGACATAGTCCTTCTTCTTTAATGTCCCACCTACTTTGTGCCATGCATGAAGCTCTAATGTTGACAGGTTGAAATCCTCTCTGATATATCCACATATAACTCTTGTCACAGTCAGTGACGCATCATAAAATAATTCTCTTGAAGGTACCATGCTGGAAAAAAGTTCAAACGCATAATTAAAAATGAATAACATTCATTGTCATGATAAGTATATGTGACCTAATCAGTGGTACTATATACAACTTAAATATTTTATTATTATTCTTTAAGTTGTCGGGGTAAATTAGGAATATAGATTATTGCAAAGGTAAAACCTGTGCTCTCAACCTTGAAAACGGCAGGACTCGTGCTTTATGTAGAAATTCATCACTGAATATAAAATATCTAATGCAGTGTTCATGCTATTGCCTTTGATGGCATGCAGCCTGATATAAATCTGGAGTTTTTATGTTTTCCCCAAGCCCAATCTCTCTTAATGGACTCATTCGATCAAATAAGTACTGTTTGCTAGTTTTGTGGCTCACATACTGTAGAGCATGTAAAGCGAGCAGTGGGGGGAATGCTATCTCACAAGGAATAGATGAGCAGCATGTCTACATTATTTTGTGTGATAATGCAAGAAATGTAAAAAAAAAAAGAGTGATGGATGAGGGCTTTCAGAGCAAGCTGCACGACAAACACTTCAGCTGGTATAGAGTCCTCTGTAAGCAGCACACACCCAACATAGCTACTGACTGTATTGATTTTAAAAATGTGAATGTAGTGTTTAGTGTTCAAATAGCTGTTGTATTATTAGCATGGAAAATATGCATTCCCTATAAAACCCCTAGGTAAGAATCATACTGACATGTTACACTGTCTTGCAATCGCACCATAATTTCCTCTTAACAACTCTGTATTAGTTTTGTTTCCATAAACTCTTAAGATTTTTCCCCTATTTTCATAAAGTGGTTGGTTCATCAAAACTCATAAGATTAAATGCTCCTAATTTTAAGAGATGTTGTGGACCAATTTACCTCTCATCACATTTAGATTTAAAGTATATTTAGATTTAAACACTAGAATTATATTTTAGATGCTTTTTGTGTAGTAGGCAATGATGCACCTTTCTTGGCAGACTTAAACTACCTTCTCTTTTTTTGCACACACATGCAGAAAGACACGTTAAAGTGGATCAGGTTTCCATCCGTTGGGCATCATTTCATGTGGCATTCATCAGCAGTCGTCTTGGTCTCTGTTGGATTCCTTTCTCTTTTCTCATTCTTTCCTGTCCTCCAGTGTTCCTTTTTCAGAGCTCTATTCCTGATGGGGTTTTACATGCTCATTAAAGTGACAGACAGGACAAACATAGGGAGGGTAAGCAGAAATGGTTCTCTGCTAAATCCTAAACTTTCTACATGAGCTTCAGTTGTTGTTTTTCAAAGCACTAAAGCTGATTTTAATATCCAAGGTTGTGACAAAGAAGTGGCAAGTAATCCTGGTACCGCTTCCCCTTCATATTTTCCTCTAATTATTGTACTTTGAATTATCTTATTTATGAAGAAAACCTGAAAAAAGACCAAGTACATGAAGGGAAATCATGATTTTTACAAGACAGTTTCTCTGTTCATATCTTCTGTGAGGAAGATCATGTCTAAGATTTTGCATATATTTCCTGTCTATGGGGGATGGTGCAATTCCCTCCACTTTTCACTCTTCTTAGGTTGGATCAAAGAAGGAGTGAAAATGCTTTCTTTATTTATTCTGAGAATTGCACCGTGTGATCTCAAGAATAACTCTCTCAGATAATCTACACATGGGAAGAACAGCATTTATATACATCACTGGACTCCAAATTGTTTCAACATGGAGTTATAACCCATTAATAACTGATGGGCAGCAAGAGAAGCTCCTCAAAATTCATTGCTGATGTCTTTGCTTTTGGGATAGTCTTAAGTCATTCATGCACTTTGCATCTTGCATCTTTCAGACCGACCTAGAAGTTCAGAACATTTTGTCTTTTTTTTTTTTTTTTTTTTTTTTTTTTTCATTCCGAAGCCTTATAATTCCCTGCACTGCATTGTATAATTAATACATCAGCAGAAGCCCTGTGAGAGTGATCCAGGTTTGTGAATAGGCGAGGGCTATAGTATGGACTCATTATGTAATGTTTGGGTTAGATGGGGGTCTGCAGTTGCTAGAGAGATCTGTGTGGCTAATTGGGGGCTTTGCTTTCTATGTCTTGTTTGTGCTAGACAGTAAGACCTGTGCAACATTGAAGCCTTATATTATTTGCCTTAAGAGAAACATAAATATATATTTATTTAAATACAGGGATTGGAATATGAATCAGTAAAGTCCAAACTCGTCCATTGTGGATCTGCCAAATTGTGATTTATGTAAATATCCAGGTGGTACAACTTTCACACATACAAATAACAAATAATCATGTTTTAATATGTGGCATTTGAACTAAGATTTAAATTTTTCTAGATTTAGATAGATCCAAAAAACTCATGTTTCTAAATTGCCCTTATGTAATAGATAAATGTCCCCATTCTAATCCCCGCCTCACACCCCTGTATAGGAATAACAAATTTAGCTTATCCGTGGATTATTTGTACCGATCACGTATTCTTCACTATTATGTCTTTGAGACTTTGTATTACGTTTCTAGTGTCCCATATAATAATTCTAAAAATTATCAATTTCAGCATAACAACAAAATAGTCAACTTCTCAGACTGTCAGACCGTCCAGAAGGCCTGCTGCTATGTAAAGAAAAATAAAGTAAATAATAATTTTTAGAAATCCTGGTAAATACATGATACAAATTAAAAGTTGGTGCATTTTGTCTGCTTCAGACTGTACTTATTGAGCATATATTACATATTCCCAGTTTCATAAATGATTTCAGAAATGATTTAAAAGGGTGTCTTGGTAAAACTGTATATCAGTTTTCAATAACTTGAACACTGACAATTTTTTACTCCCCTTTCTAAGACGAGAGTAATAAAATTCCCTTTTGTTTGACTTTCAGTTTATTTAGTTAACATTTTACTCAAATTAAAGGCTTCAATCCTACAACAATCAAAGCTACATTTATCTAAAAGTAACTCTGCACATTTTTACCAGTTTTTTCCCCTTTATTGTTGACTATCAAAAGAACATCTCAATCCAGCTCATGAAACTTCACTAATACAGGCAGAGATGAAGGAGTTTAACTGGGGCTTTCTGTCATTGGGACTGACATTTTAGAGGTACCTAAACAAATTCATGACGGCAGTGGCCTGAAATGGATGAGCTCCTCAAAAAACCCAAAAGTTATGTGTTCAATTATGGGGTAATATTCGTTTGCTTCCCTGAAAAAACCTATGTCAAGACGCTATAGGCAGAGGAGCCCATTCAGTTCTTGAGCCTTGGGTTTAGGAGGGGTAGTGTAGTTTTGGTTGTAGGTATAAAGCAAAGGATTATTTATTTACTATCCTGAAGGGTGCATCACATTTGCCCAACTTGCTTTTATTTATTGTAAAGACCTAGAAAAGACTTTTCACTGCATCCTTACTGACGAGTGAGCATAAAATACAGCAAATCTAACAATAAAACTGCATTTTTTTCTTGTCAGGTTCATAAATAAGGCATTAGCCTTGTGCGATTTATCAAACTTTTCTTGTTTAAAGTGTTCAAAATTAATAAAGGCTTTGAAGAAGGGTTATGTAACATTGAACAGTTCTCTCCCAATGCAAAACCTGTCCACTATGTCACTCATCTGTTCCAGACATCACCTTGTTGCCTTAGAAGCCAGAAAATAAATTTGGTCATTGAAGCATTATAACTAATCGATTAGCATAATGACACTGTGGGTTTAGGGATTTACATCTTTACACCTTGAGGATTTAAATAATTTGTAACTCCTGCAAACGAGGTGACAACACAGTGAAATGCAGAACCGAGCTTTGAAGTGAGGCAGCTCTTTGTAAAACAAAGCTGTAATTCACAAGTGGAGGTCCTAAGGGTGTAATGGAAACTCCCTGTGTCCCTTACTTTAAAGACAAGCAAGTGTTGATAAAACCTGTTTCTTTGTTCACATATTGGAGATTTATCTTACTGTGGTTTGAAGATATAACATTTATACAATAGTTTCTGACAGGAAGAATACCAATACACAAAGGAAGGCACAAAGAAAGACAGAAGGAATTGTAATAGAATTTGTGTCACTAGTATTCTCGTGGGATGAGACATTGCTTTTAATTAGTTTCTATGTTGCCCTATATCACATGAGCAGTGAACTAATGAGCTTAATGCACCATTGTATATACAAGTAGTGCACACAATACACAATGTCCTTCTGGAGTTTTAATTAAAGCATAAAAAAAAAAAAATTAAAAACAGGTAACGATTTGAATGGAAAACAGATAAAGGGGGAGTGTGCATATTTATGAGTGAGCTGTTGCTGAAAGCACGTGCAAAATAGATGTATGGAAGAGACGGAGAGGGAGATGAATTGCATTGTGGTGTGTTTTGTTGGGGGGGCGGGATGCGATTGAAGTTGGAAACCCAAGATAGCGACTGGGAATCAGCTCACTCAGAGCTTCAAATGACTTTGAGAAAACCAATCAAACCAGCATTCAGTCTCTTCTTCTTGTTCCAACTCTCTTTCTTGTCTCAGGTTTTTCACACATGTGCTCAGGTACTATACAGATACCGTTTTTGCATTCTTGATCCACCTCCACACTGTTATTAACTACAACAACACATGCTTGTTCACACACACACACACTTATGAATTTATCTAGGGTTTAGGGTGAAAATGACCATTTTCACAGTTAATTCAATGAATAAATCCCTTGCAAATGCAAATCCATCCGGTGGAAAGTTCCACCCCAGGTTTTATATTAGAATATTAGTTACTTTTTCATAAACTGCTTCTGCATTTTAGCTTCTTTTTTTTTTTAGATTAAAAAAATAATGCTTTTCATTTTTTTAGTGAGATACTTACAAATGAGTATAATATATTTTTTATTATACTTTTAAAGACTTCACAAGGACAAGAGGATTCTGTCCTTCTAAAAGTCAGAAACCTTGTAAGTGAAAGTAGGGGAGGACAATAAATTAATAATTGACATAGAAAATTATCAATATTGACTGATGTGAAACACATATCATGTTTAGCCACATTGTCCAGCCCTAAGTGAAAGTTGTTGTTTCTCACTGTGGAGATTAGAGAAATGGATGTATGGAGGTCACAATACTGTCTTGTAACATGTATTATTGCTGTTGCTTTTTCTCCCTTTTAAACTTGAAATAAAAGTTGAGTATTTCCACCTAAATATGTGAGGTATTTACATAGAAATACACTCCCTAGCATACCTTGATTAATATTGATTACTGAAACTCAGACTGTGTATCTTTTATCTCGCCAGGAGCTTCAGTTTGAACGTCTGACCAGAGAACTTGAAGCCGAACGTCAGATTGTTGCCACCCAGCTGGAGAGATGCAAGCTGGGATCAGACGCAGGCAGCATGAGCAGCATCAGGTAACATAGAAAGGACTTTTTATATGTGTGTGTGTGTGTGTCTGGCAGTGTGATGCTTTGTGATAATTAAGTGAGTAGCAGTTTTTGTGTAGCTTGGAGAAAGATCTGATCAGATGAGGACAGTTTGCTGCTGTTCCCCTCAGGCTGTGGTTAGTTAAAATAAAGATGAGGACTTTGATTTATGAGTCAGGTGTTGGTGCTTTCAAAGAGCATCCTTTTCTTTTGCTATTATCATTTAAGCTGTGCTGCTGAATCCTCCGATATACTTTTGGAAAATAGCTACACATATTTTGTTATATTACTGTTATAAAATTTATTTCTACATTTATACTGCATCTTCTTCAAGATCATTTTTGCATTGCAATAGCCTCTCTCAGTAATAGTTCTCAAAATTCACATCCAACAGTGTTGGATCACTAACATGCTTACATCACCCATATCTTACAGATAGGTAATGCGTCATAAACCATTATTTGCTCAAATGCTAACTGAGCTGAAATAATAGTTAAAATGATTTCTGGTATCTTTAAGATTTCTTATGCCACACAAATAATAAACCGTTTGAAACACACTGTATGATTGATAGCTCTTTGCCAGTTTTATCTTGTGCATCTTCATAATGTTTGAGAACTAACTATTGGTGTAAGTGTCATCAGCAGGGCGTATTTCTAGTCCTGTGGTACTTAAAATTTATGTTGAAATCCAGTACCTTGCACATGCAAATTAGACTTAGCAATAAAACAACTCATTGCTTTAGCTAAGACTTTTGCCTCAAATAACCTTTTACTGACAGGCTCCTTAAAACTCAGGAAAATATCCTTCTTTGTTCTCTCTGGTTTGTGTTGTCAATCAATAACCCAATGCGTCTAAGCATATGAGCTAACAAACTTGGATGTGTTGCTCCTAGCTTCATCAACATAAATATTGCACAGTTTGCACAACATTGAAGATGTACGCATTGTGAATACTTGCTCAATGGCAGGATTAAATTATGAACTGAACAAGTTGTAAATAAAAGGTGCCATTTTTGTTATTGCATTCTTCAGAGAGAATAGTACAATGGCATAGGTGATGTGGGGTCCTCTCATTGTGAAGACCATTTACATATGCTAGCTTGAAGGAGACTCTAAGTAATAGTTTAGAGTTTATTTTGCACAATTAAAATACAGTTCAAAGATATTAAGAAAAATATAATAACAATGTAGGAAGAGGCAAAAGCCCAGTGGGATTATATAAAACCTGTACCCAAATAGTATAAATAATAAAATTGTTAAAATCCAACAATGTAATGCTTCATCAATTGATCATACACATATAAAAACACAAATGGAACACATAACACATCTACAAAGAATTAAAGGGAATTTAAATAAAATTTGTAACAATGATAAAGTGACTATCACAACTTTTTAAATGTCTGCTGTCTTAAATAAAGCTCCAACTCTTTTTTTCTTGTTTGTTTTTTTATATCATTGAATTAAATGACTAACTGTGGCCATTTTCAACCTGTGCTAAACTGGCTGATCCCTGTTCTGACCTGAGACAAGTGAACCAGATGATTAGATTGATTTCATGAACTGTTTCACCTCTAATAATTGTGTGTAACTCATTTTGGACCTTTGTTTATCGAAAAATGTGGTTCAGCCATCATCTGTTGTGCCACACAGTTGATTTATGTATTGGATGTAAACAGTTGGATGCTTAAAATGTATTTTTATTATTATTATTCAAAGATCAAAAAGTATTTTTTATGCATTTGAATGCATAAAAGCCAATGGGGCCTTTATTCATTCATCTGCAATAGATGGCCTGGGGCTGGGAATTAAACTTAGGAGAGCTGCGTCTAGAACTGCATCCTCTGTATTGTGCACTTCTACCACAGAGTCACCTGGGGCTCAGTGGTCAAAACATTTTTAAACTATTTAGAAGTTGTGTAGTGTTCATGTCTTTTTCAACAGGATTCTGTATTGCAGTAAATAAATCAAAATTGACTTTTTTTTTTAAAAATAATAAAATACAGTATATTCCTCAGCACCATAGGGCATACCCTAACCCTAGGTTTGAACCTTAAAAAATGAATGCAAATGCATCAAAATAATGTCCAAACTATCTCATTTTATAAGCCATAAAGTTGTCATGACATATGGAGTTATTGTAATGAAGCAATAACAAGAAGGCGATAACCCTGCTATACTTCACGAGGTTCTACATTTTTTTTCTAATCTTAAGGGTAGAAAAGCACACACCTTCCACACAAATATTTATTTATTTATTAACAATATTTTAGCGCTAGTGGCCTTTGTTCAGCAGTAATCTGACGGGAAAGGAACAGAGGACAGGACTCAAACCCATAATGGCCGCATCGGTCTGTACACTCTGTAAAAGGGGCGGCAGCTCTAGCCACTGCGCCAGATGACGACCCTCCATACATTCATTAAATGAAGAGAAATCCAAATGAAAGCCAATTTAGATCTAGTTTTCTTTACAGTGACGATCATTTCTACTGTGCTGAGATCCAAAATGTAACTGAAACACACCAACACACTGATTCTTCTATGTTTTCGTAATTTATCGTAGATTCATAGCTCCGCTTGGGACCAATGGTTGAAGTTGTTTGAGCCAACTCCAAATAAGCTGTGTGGGTTGGACACATGAATTTGAGATTGACTTGAAAATAATTTGGCATGTAGTGAATTTAATGGGTAATTCACTAACATAACTGCATAGGTAGTGTGGTTGCAAAATCATCAGCCATCCACAACCATGCTTGATAGTTTGCAGGAGGTGCTTTTGTTATCTTGTTAGTTTTCTCTGAATATGTTGCTATGCACTATGATCAAACATTTCCAACTATTCCATAAATTCCAACATGCTTGGAATGTATGTTATCAACATGGATTTTATCTTTATGATTGGTTTGATTTAAGCCTTTTTTGCACTGCAAAGTCACTTCAAATGGCTCAAAGTCAAACTGTTGTTTGACTTGAATTAGGGTGAATTTTTCACAAAAATAATACGACCTTGTTTGCTTGAGAATAATTCTGATTGTTGGGTAAAAAAAAAGTACATATTAGTTAGATTTTGCCTTATTTTAAGTGATTTAATGCTTAACAAACTAGCTATAGTTTGTTCTAGATTTGTAAACTAACTCCTGTTACTTTAAAATGCTCTTTTCCTACGATTGTATCTCCAGATAACCCTTGATAGAAAGTCGGAACACGACTGTGCAGTTTGCAACTAACATAAATATCAACCGAAAAATACTGAAAACCCCTCTTGCATAATAATATTAATCAACATATTAGCCACAGCCTCATAGCTCTTTAAATACCAGTTTCATTATAAATATGACCTTTGCACCGCCGACATAATTTCCAGATAAAGGAAAGAACGCTTTAGGCAAAAATGAGAAGCAGGGAGGAACGAAGGAGAGAAGATGTATGTGACTTCAATGCTAATTTATTTTATGCCAGCAGCTCAAATGTTAAGCCCGGTTAGACTAGACAACTATCCAGCATTCTTTCTCACACAAGCTTCGCTTCCTGTAAATAAAACTGGGTAAAAGTAAAGTTTGGTGGAAAGTTGTGATAAATTATTCACTCCTCTTGGGTTGCAGATGTGTCTATGCCTGTTTGTGTGTCTGCTTTTGTGTTTGGCGAATTCTTCTGTCATGTCAAAGAGTGTGGTTCATATAAATTCAGCATGCTACTGACTCCCTCAGGCAGATTGTTGCGTAAGTACACAAACCTGAGGAGGGCAGGAAAACTGCTCACTGAAAGAAAGGCAGTTGAATTTCCCTAACTCATTCTGTTTACTCTGTTTTCTCCAGGTGATTCACCCTACATTGGTATATTATCTTTAAAAATTATTTAAGTACTATATGTGTCATTTATTTAGCTCATGGCATTAGTATTTTAATTTATTAGTATAACAAAATGTAAGTACATATGTGTGAATATATTTTCTGTTTCTATAGAATATTTTGTTGTAACTTGACAAATGTTTGATTAAAGTGAAATCAAACATTTGCTAACAAAAAAAAAACAACTAACTTAACCTCCTGAAAATGTCCTCATAATGTAGGCTTCTGTCTTTATTTATTTTTAGAACCAGAAATGTTTAGTGTTTTATTTACACGGTAACATTTTCAGTCAATTCTCAACAACTTCTAATAGTTATCTTTACTGACTTATTGTTACTTACTTAGAGCAAAATATTGGATTATGTACTTTTAACATTTTAAACTTATTTTTCCTCAAGTTATTATTACTTATTTATTATTTATTTTAAGCTTACTTGTTCAGCTGGGGAATTGGGCTGGCATTTGTGTTGTCAAATTCATTACACACCCCTTAGTACTGTGTTCTGATGAAGAATAGTTAAAATCCTAGCAATTAAATTGCAGTGTTGAATTTGGTGAAAATTGGGAATCTTTTAATAAACAACTGTCTGCTGACTTAATAAAACACCTCAAAATCTGTTTTCTAACTGTGGACGTGTTTATACATTATTAGTACAAATATGTGAATTGCTATGGTTCTCCTCCTCTCGGCTTTGTGTCGTTTATGCTCTCAGTTAATTCGTTTTTGCATGTCTATGTGTATATTTAGCTGCTGCTTGACCCTGCATGCCCTCAGTTGGATTCCACTCAATAAAGCAATTTAGACATATCAATGGAGTTCTCCTAAGACCAGAGGATGCTTAAAAAAAGAAACCTCACTGTGGTGTAGAAACCAAAGGCAACACTGATGAACATCTGTTCACACTGTGAACTGTTGGCTTGTTGCACAACAATTTACAGGATGGTGGAACAAACTGGCACACAAGCAGACGTTGGATTGCAAACACACAGCATTCACCATGCAGGTTCTAATCTATCATTTCTCCAACATTAGCAGTAAACAGCAGCCGGGTCAAGCACTGGCTCCTGCTGTTTTTTCTCTGTTAGCGGCTGTGAAGTGCGAACTTGACAGCTTTAAGGGCATATTACAGAATTTTTGGTGTGGTCATAGCAAAAAATAAATACACCTATATGTGATTATAGGGTCTGGTGTAATACAAATAAATGAGGGATGATGCTTCATTCCAAGTGAGTCTTGTAGCACTAAAACTATTTAGTTGTTTGTTGTAAAGAAGTTGTTTTTTTTCTCAGTGCCTGAGTCAAGATCATTAATCAAATCTGTTCATGAGGAAGCTGGCCATTCAGTTAATGATGACGTGTGACTGTCAGCAGGCTCCTCCAGGTTATAGAGTGTCGCATAAATTTCTGCTTAATGGGTAAATTTGGTTGTCTTGTTGGCATATGCAGTTTGCTGCAAACAGGAATAATATGTACTGAGATGAAGAACACATTACATAAACCCCATTTTTAACCATCTGAAACTGTAGAATAATGAGATGCAATCTCAAAATAAGCCAACATTAAATTAGGATTTGGGGCTAAATAATTTTGTTTTCTATTGAATTGCAAACAATGTTGAACAAACGAATATGATATTCAATAAAGTTGGTGATCATTGGGATTGCAAGTTAACTGAATGTGACTTACTCTACTTAGACAAATACTTTAACAAACATCGTTTTTGTTACTGTCTTTCTACATTGAGAACCTAGTCCAAATAGTGAGTAATCCATACAATTATAGTGGAAACAACCTAAGATAATTTCAACATGGTTTTATTTAAATAAAAGTAACATAGTGACTAGATCTTATGTTTTATGAACAAAATAACTTAGTTATGGCTTACTAATGCCTTCCTGAAGCATTTAATACATGCAACACTAAATCACTCTATTTTTGAAAACAGTTTTTTTATTAGTGAGTGTTTATTAAAGTCCAAGCAGCTCTTTGCAATGTTGATATTCTTTACAACATCAACAATACAATAATGATATAGTAGCATTATTCTGAGCACCTACATGCATAAATGCTATGCGGTTATTGTTGCAACGATAATATAACACCAGTACTTATCACATTCTACTCTATGCAGACACCTTACTGAATGGATGAGGATTTACTCTCCTCGGCAAGTCTTTTCCTGGGAATGACTGCAATGGCAGGGGACCTGGCTCTGTCTTCAGAGTAATTCGGCAAATAATTATCTGACAACTTGTGGGATCTCGTAAATTATGTAGAGTACTGAGGCATGTGTAGATTACTGTAGTGCTGTCCTTACAGGCACCCATTTACATATGCACAGAAAGCAGAGAGACTGTTGGCATCTTACACCCAGACAGGGTGGTATTTACATTGTCTGGAGTCCAGAACTAGACAACGTTGCCTCCCATTCTGCTCCGGGGTCATTAAGTAGCAATATTTGATCCCAGAAAAACAGTGTTCTCTATTTGCCGTGATTCTGGTCTCAAAATTTCGGAAGCATCCGCAAATGTTATTATGAAACTGCTTGATGTGATTTACTTGTAGCTGTTTCAGTACCATGATGTGTTCAAAAGTTGGTATGAAACTGTTAATATATATATTAGTAGAACTCCTAAGCAATTTTTAAATGTTAAGGAAACATTGGAAATTGGTCTGTAATAAAAGTTCACAACAGGTAAAAATTAACAAGTTGTTACATTGATTTGAAATGTGTTGATAAAATGCAAAACCTCCTTAAAATGTTGAGTTTTTAAAATACTCAATAATACATGTTGATGGTTTAAAGGCCTTAATTGATGACATATCAAATCAAAAGCAATAAGAACTTTTATGCTTTCCTAAGACTTGAGATATTGACATTGTGCTGGCTGTGGGGAAAGGTTTGGTACTGTGCCGACTGGTAAATTTGCAAGGCAGTAAGATACCAAAAGTACTTGCAAAAAGTTTATATCTTTCAATGTCACATCATCTAGTTCATGTGTTTTCAACTCCAGTCCTCAAGGGCAGATGTTCTGCAACTTTTAGATTTTTCTCTGCTGTAACACAGCTGAATAAATAGCTGAACCAATTCAGTATGCAGTCAAGTTCAACGTATTTTTGGAGAACATAATGAGGTTCATGAAATATAGAGACAAACGAGATACACTTTTTTGTTTGTCTGCCATAACAAATATGAAGATGATATTTTTGTTTGTACCCCGTTATTTACAAGCTCTAACACATTGCTACTGAGCTGGTATATCAAATAGCTCTATATGTGTGTGAATGTGTGTGTAAAGGGGAAACTAAGAGCAAGAAGGAGGATGTTGAGGTGTAAAGTTCATGTCCTGAGGCACTAACAGCTTTCTGATTGTGTTGTTCAGGCTTAGACATCTGTCCAAAGACTGGCCAGGTAGGTGAGGAAGAGATAAAACCAGACTGTTTAAGAGAGTGAAGGCGAGTGTTTGTGTGTGCGTGTTCATCTCAGGGAGACTGCTAAAATAAGAATAAAAGGGAGAAATTAAGCAAAAGTTGTAAGTGTTTGTAATGTTTGCATGAATGTCAAATGAAATTGTAAATGTAATTTTTTTTTCTTTTTACATCAATTGTTTGACAGATTAAACATTTTCCCACAAGTAAAATCTACTACTAGTAATATCTAGTGTTTATGTATAGGGTGTACTGGGAAGGATACACTAGACCTGTCCTTCAAATCCAGGGAAAAGATGGCACATTTGAGGGTCACATTTGGAGGAACCTTTGAATTTGAACAACCTTCGTTGCATCGTTGTGACATAATCGGACTTCAAATTCTTCGGAATTTGGACTCACCCATTGTTAAATAAAACAGCAAGTTCTAACACATTGGAAACATTGTTCTACACCTAATACCACCCCCATGTTTTATTGTAATACATTAGTACAGTTAAATAACAGTATGTTGTACTATATTGACTCAGTACAGCTGTAGCCAAGTTGAAATTCGTTTAGAAACACTCTTTGAATCCATGCAGAGCTTTTCTTGTGTTGTGAATTTTTGTCGGTTTGTCTTTATGGACAGCTGTATGGCTTGATCATGTCATTATCACTTTACAACTGTGTTCCAGCTTTTCTTTTGTCAGTCCATCCTCCTGTTTTCTGCTACTAATATACTATCCAATTACATTCCTTTATCCCACTGTACCTCACTCTTCTTTCCTGTGTTGGGTGATAATAGAAGGATCCATCACACCATTAGCTGCAGGCGGTTTTATAAGCTCAGCAAAATGCTGCAGAGAGAACTCAAATTATAGGCTGTGACATTATACCTTAAAATACGCCTTGTGTTTGGGCTTGAGTCTGCGCGCGTGTGTGTGTGTGAGAGAGAGAAGGAGAGAGAGAAAGTGAGAGTGATGATGATACTGCAAGTTATGCTCCCCCTTAATGACTGATGATGCATTTCCAAGAGGAGAGGAGAAAAATGATGGCAGGTGGCAACATCTCTCACAGTGCTGTCACCCTCACTGTCTATCTGTCTCACAGCCTTTCTCTGTGTTGTTTCAACTCTCCCCTCATCTATCTGTCTTTTACTCCTAATTTGTGCCTTGGCTTTTTCCATTTTAAAATATATAAGGAAAGTCCACCTTTGTGAGATTGTGTTCTACAAATACATCTGGTATCAATATTAGGTCAGGGTTCTCAAAACGAATTGATCATCCGATTTCTTTTTTTGTGACCTTATAAATATAAGAACTCATGCAATGCTGATGCTGCTGATTTAAAATAATAATAATAAAAACACTCTTATACAATTTAACTAAGTGAACAGGATATCAGAGGTCAAAATCAAATTTAGAAGCACATTTTAAATACTCTATATACCATGGAATGTAAAAAAAAAAAAAATTATATTAACATCTAAAATGTACTATGTGCAGCAATATTTGAACTTAGATTTCATATAAACGTACAAAAAGACTTGTGAAGAACATAGGGCTTTTATCAGTAGCACGTTCTTGGGCTTGGCTAGTACAGATAAAAGTATATTCTTGCTGAGGAACTAGGACCCAGTACAGTAGTTATGCAATTGAGACAAAACATACTTGATGATTGATGTATGTTTTGTTACAAATAATTACAAATAATTTGTAATTATTTGTAATGGATACCAATGGAAGAATTTTTTTTTTTACAAGACATACACGGTATATATACAGTATATATATAATTTACCAAGAAGTAGTGTCTGTTCAAAACTAAACTTTCTAACTGAAATTCTATACCTGGTGAAACAGGACTATCAACAAAAACCTGAGAACTTTTATTACCTTTACTAATTGCTTATGCCAGATCTTATGTATCATCTGTCTTAATAGAAGAATTGCACGGGATCCATAAGCAGAAAACGTTCAAGACTCTTTATAGATTTAATTTTTATCAACCGGCATCTAGTCAGAGTTGCGGTTTTGCAATTTGTGTGATCAATTTACAACGGCCATTAAAACTAACTACCATAAACTCTTTTTTTTTTTCTGTTTATCATCATCATCATGAGGTAAACTTGTATCAGATATGTACAGCACAAATAGATACAATATTATAGTAAAACATATATTTATTAGAATAACAAAACACAAAACGGATACTCTGCCGACAGATACAGCGAATTAATACAAAGACTATCAAATCATCAGCAACTATTAATATAATTTAAAAACCCAAATGTAGTGAACCAAGGAAAATTTGTTTACACAGCAAGAAAAAATTGTAATGACACTTAATAAAACACCTAATTTTAACTTAAAATGTGACAAATTTCAGTAGGAAAATGACATGTTTTATTTCTTTAATGTCCACTGTATTGAAGTGCTTTATATTTCACTTTAAGCGGCTATAAACTGATAACAGGTGGTGGGAAATGACAGAGCGACGGTGGGGAAAATGGTCAAAGGGGAAAACACAGCACACTCCAATCAGGTGCTGGTGCTGAGCCTGTAGCCACAGGCTGTCAGCGACGCTGTGCTGCTCCAAAAACGGTCCAGCACATTTGAAGGTTGGCTCATTCATAATGAGCAAACTGCATTGATAAGGTTTACTTTCAAAACTAAAAACATCTTAAAGCTACTTTTCATGAGTATGGAGGTATTCAAGTACCAACAATTGTGTATATTTTAATTCAGCTATTCTCTTAGCTAATGATAAAACTATATATAATCGTCTGTGTGTCTTAAAAAACTTGTTGGGGATGGAGACAAAGTCATAAACATCAGATCATTTCTTTATTTTCTTTTTCTTTAGACTCTGACCATGCTAAATAAAGGCTCTCTTCTCCTTGCTGCTCCATTTGTTATTTATATTTGTTCCTGAAGGTGTCAGCAGCTGGTGACTCTGTGTCAGCTGCAAGGAGACAGAGGCCTTCAGGGCCAGGAGCAGCGGCATATTTGTGTTGCTGTGCCCATGTGCATGTGTGTTTCTTCATGCTGAAGGGAATCGGGGGTGTTTGGTTCATTAAACATGCAAATGCAAGCTTATCTTCCCCTAACACCAGATAGTGGTGAGAATAGATAAGAAACAAACCCTGCCAGAGTGGCAGACGAAGTACTCTCAGTGTGATGTGGGAAAAGAGAAGGATGCATTGAGACCAGAACCCAGATTAAAATGGAATGGAGAACTGAAGAAATATATCAAGAGGACACCAGTGAACTAAGTTTATATGGACTAGAGGAGGTGGTGTCCCTGAAAACGAACTGTTTTTCTCATTCATTCATCAGACACCTGTAATCACATTGTGAATTCAACATGTCCAACCTTTGGTTTTTGAAATTGCTTAGAATAATTAAACTCCATAAAAGTAAATGATAAATTATCCACTTATTGGCTTACAGATTGTGGGAATTCAGTATCATTCATATTTTCTGATGAGTTTATAGGTCTCCTTTTAGTCAAATTACCTGATTTTTTTAAGCAAAATAAATGTGAGAAATAAAGCATAAAAATAGATGACATATTAGGATGAACTACCTGTTTTTAATTTAGGAACTAAATTGGTCAAATTAGACAGGTGTGTCAACTGAGAAACAACTGTAGAGCTGGAGGACCTGAGGAACAAGTTTCCCATGAGTGACGGACAAGGTTGGTCATGTGGCGGAAAAAGTTTAAAAAAAAAAAAAAAATGCAAAGGAAAACACACCAGGACAATGATCCATCTTGATGATCAGAGGTTTTATTGTTCCTTCTCCCATAAGCTAAATAGACTGTTCGGATGGGATGGTAGCTTTTCTGGGTTGCATACTTATGAGCGTTTTATTTGATGGCCTGTCTGTTTTCCATCTTGTACTAGTTTTGTTTGCAAGTGGCCAGTGCAAAGCAGGATTAAATTAACTGGTTTCCAAACATGTCAAACAGCAAAGGTTAAACTTTGTGATGCATTTCCAGACAACTTGTCAGGTTGCCTCACAGATTTTGGACAATGTCAGAAAACTGAAAACTGTGACAATCTAAATACATCCTTATATTTAATGTTTGTTTTATGTGAATAATACAAAGAACTAGAGAGCAGTTAGTTTAGTGTAAGTTTGGACGTGTTTACTAAATGCATGTGCTTTATAACAAAGTTTTGTCTGCGTAGATGTGGAGTAATCATTGAATAATAGGGTATTGCAATGCTTTTACAATGTTTTTAAACGTCTTTTTAAATTGCTTCACATCCACATTTTTTGTAAGTATATCAATAAACGATGTCTGTAAATGATACCCACCTACAGATATTTCACTCATATGTAAACCACAACAAGCAATGTACTGAATAAGAAATGCCTTACATGTGGAAATTACTGTGAGCATTTCTGCCTGAACGCACATTATTTTGATGACTACCCTGTATTGAAGTGTGTGGTATATTATGCGTGAGTTGTCAGATCTTAGCGCGTTTCCAGCTGAAGGTATTTCACATAAACATCTAAAATTGCCATCTTGAGGTGACTAATTTCATTAGTTATGTCAGTCGCAGCTTTTATTTTCTCTATTCTACCAGTGTTGCCTATTTTCAGTATGAAAAATAACTTCTTTGTCTTCTAAAGCCAGCATTTAAACTATTTTTTTTTGTGTGTGGGATGCAATTTTCCTCTCATTATATTGAAGCAGGAAAGTGAGATTTTGACTGAATAGAGCTGTACATTGAAACTAAAACAGTAAAACTTCCATATGTCTTGTTTAGCTTTAAATGAAGTGTAACAGACTATATGTGAGTGATTTACATATTTTTACAAATTTCTTGTTGAATTGTTTAACGGCTACAGAAAAAAAGGGTTTCATTTCATTTGTTTAATTATCATTTTAGAAATCAAACTGTAATTTGGTTGCCGAGGGAATCCAAAATGTCTGAAAGCTCATGCTTTTGAACTTGGTTGTTTTCAGATATAACACGGAAACCTAAATAAATATGTAAGATAACCAAAAAATACCCAGAATTGTCACATTCTTCTCTTCAATGTTATTTTTAAATGAACCAACAATTAAGTTGGGGTATATTTTCACTGTTTCTTCTAGATTGTACAATTGATAAATTTGGTGAAAACTTATAAAACACTTGCATGCGTCGCACTGAAACATTTTCATCATTCTGTTCATACATTAATACATTCTGTCACACATGAAAACTTTATGAATGCATGTAGGAAAGGCACACTTATACCTATGCTTGTTCAATTTCATCTTGGAGAGGCCATGCTATTGTCCTCTGTAATAGAAGCAACTATTTTCAAGCTACTAATGAAAGAAATAAAAATAGCAACTGTTGCATACTGAAGTTTGCTTTGTACTCGAGCACATCATTACTGTGAGTGGTAATAAACAGGGAAATTACATTTGTTAAAAAACATTGATTACGCATAACTCTGGTCTAATTAAAGCAGAGAGAGTTGAGGGAAAAATAAAGTGTTAATCTATACATTTAAAGCTCAGTATAAAACATCTTTAGTTCCACTTGTCTCTTCTGGCTAATATTTGCATTATCTTCTAATTTGACATGCTGAATGCCAAAGTAAATGTGGCTGAGCGTTTTCCATTGTTGTGTGCACGTGCGTGTGTTTTATTTATTAACTACCATGCAGTGATTGCCATAAAATCCTGTGTATTGAGAATATCAAGCTCATGTGGAGCCATTCTGCTCATCACAGACTGGATGGGGAAACATGCTTCTTCCTGTTTGGATTTAAATCACAAGTGTGGATCTACAGTATGTACTGTTGTGCTATGTGGAGGTGGACAGAGTATCAGCAGTTGATCTAATGTGGCTCTCTGAAGATAAACACATAAAAAGAATATCCTTTATCACTAAAACACTGAATCTAGTAATTTCTCTTATTCATCCCAGAAGTGTACACTGAAAATGAGACTCTATTTGGTCTAAAATTTTGTTTTATTAAAGAAAATAAAACTGAGCATTAGGGTTCTCTTGCGTTAATGAAGTGTGTCTTGATAAGATATACTGTTGATACCTTAAAACCAGGCACTAGATTGTATTTATGTTTTTTTTAATAAGAGTGCAATAATCTAACCAGTCAAGCTGAAGTTGACAAGCTGAAGCATAATACTTTTCAGAGTTGAGCCTATTGCTCTAGAACAGGTAGAATAGAGGTTGTCATGATCTAATGCAAAATTAATTGGGTAATCCTTTATCAGCATGTCTGAACACAGTGTAAGAACAGGTTGTTCCTCAATCATTTCATCAAAGGGGTGAAACTAAATCAAAACTGTTAAACTGACAGGATGCCACGAAAGGTTCCTTAAATTCATGAAGTGGTGTCATGTAGAGCTGAAAGATATAATTTTCAGAGCACTTTTTTTTTTCTCATGCACAGTTGCTCAGCTGTAAGAAGGTCCTTGGTTTGAATCTGGGCCTGGGGGACTCCTGCTTCCTCCCACACTCCAAAAACTTGGTTACTCTGAATTGCCCTTAGGCATGAATGTGTGTTGCCCAGTAATGGACTGGCAAACTGTTTAGGGTGTACCCTCCCTCTTGTTCAGTGATCACTGGAGATATTTGCCAGCCTCTTCTCTGTCACCCTACAATGAGATACATGTATAGACAATGGATGAACAAATATTAGTTACACATCTTTCAAAAAATATTGGATTTGGAGTTGCTATGTTGTTCCAGGGAGTTTAATCCACTTCTAGAAGTTCTCATCAGATATGATGGTCTGCCCACTACCTGGACCTTTGGAGTTTTTACATTTAGATTAAATTTTATTCACCACGTTTTGCCCACAAACAAGGAATTTGACTTTGCTTGCAATAAAGACATCTCAAACATTTAAAAGGAAAATAAAAAAAAGTTTTTTTTCTAGATATGTATATTTAGAATACTTACAAAAGAGGGTTGCTGTACAATTGTACCACGGTCAGCTAAGACCCGATTGGTTTAGTCCTGGGGAAAGAAAATATTTTTTGCTAATAATGCTCTGTTTTAAATGTAGGATATGCAAAGCCAGTAGGTGAGCTAATAGACTGCACCTTGGAATCCTGCAACTGCTGGGCTAGAGGTATATTGGATGGTAATTTGATGTGAACATGTTTATCTCAGTTGTCAGACATTCAAGTCTTAACTCTGAATTGGGAGTTAATGGCTCGAGACATGACTTGAACTTGGAAAGAAATGTCTTGTAAACATCTGACATTTCATTGTATTCCATTCATATTAGGAAACAAACACATAGAGACATACGTACATATGTTATTACTGCTACTTTCTGGAAAGGCTAAATGGCTTTTTATGTGCATTTTGAAGACCGTCAAAATTCAAATGAACCAGTTGTCTCCTTAGGAATTTGTCCTTACATCTTCACACCTTCAACTTCCCCTTTGTATTCCTTGAGCGTACACACATTTCATAATTCATTTCACTAAGCTTAAGTGATCTAATTTTTGAATGCTCTAGTGGATTTCAGATGACTCAAAAAAAATGGAATTTGACAGTGTGTGTCGTTACCTGTGGGTAAAGAGACTCAGGATTAACGACTGTGTTTTTCACATTAAATATTACAGGACTGGTTTGCTTAGAACTCTGGTTGCTGTAGAAGCAAAGGTATCATCATTTTTAAGTATCAACTAAGTACTTCTATAAATGCTAGATTTTCTTCTTCAGAGCAGTAAATATAGAAATAAAATTTTACTTTACAAAATACTATTTTACTGTAACATACTGTAACACAAAGTAATGGAAAAATGCCATAACATATTTTTAATAGTTGCCAAGTCAATAATGGCACAGTATAATGTGGAGTTTAGTGTAAATCCAAGAATGTCTTCAATTCATTTTAAAAGAAGGTAAAGACAAAACCCTACATTTTTATAGGTTGTCCTTTCTTCTATTCCTAACAGTCCACAGTAAATAAAATCAAAATTTAAAATGGTATTTTATTAGACAGAGAGAGGAGTATATAGTCTCTGGTTGAATAATATGTCACAACATTCGTGCTGCAGGCAGCCTTGCAAAAATGAGTATAAATGTTAGACCAGCCATGTCTGTTTGGAGCACAATAACACAGAGTACAGCAAGTGTCAGACCATTCGTCCCTGGTAAATTATGCATGGAGTTATTCTGTTATTATCTGTCAGTGCAAAATGGCCATTATCTCCCTATCATAATATGAGTATTAGGTTGGCAAATTGACGGTGGTCCACAGATTTTTTTTTTTTTCCCTGAGTAGAATTAGTTTGACCAACATTCCCTGGATTCATATACAGATTAAGGAAGTTTAAAAGCTGTATATCCCACTTATGCACACAGAATGGGTGTTTGAATGTGTCTTTGCTTTCTATAGTACTTCTTTTTGCATGTATATGAATGTGATACATTCAAGTGGATATGTATGCATGCTGAAATGAGATGAAACCTTTATGAAGAAAATGACCTTATGCTGGTATTTTCCTTCCATCCATAAAGAGGAAATTGAAGATGGTGTAGCAAAGGTCACTTATGTTGGACATGAACTTTAGCCTTGTGAACTCTTTGTGTTTTTATTTTTTTATCGCAGGTCACTTCAAATGATCTTGTAGGATTATAGATTTAGTCAGACTTGTAGCAGATTGTAAGGTTATTTGTGCAGGTGGAGTTCTTGCATTAAAAAAGAGACTTTGACCTTGCTAAGTTATTACTGTCCATTTGTTTATCTGAATCTTCTGCAGCACAAGTGAGAGTTTCTCATATATATTCATTCAGCTTTTAAAATGACTGTATTACTGATGTATCTAGGCACATTAAAAGTAAATTGCAATGCAAATACTTTAGCCTAAAAATTTGCCCTGCAATATGTGGGGCTTGAAATACTGAATGGGAAAGGAGAAAGTTTTAGAGTTTCATTTTGTTTATTGGAGTTTTCAATACCATGATGCATTGTTATAAGGGTTTTGTTGCAGCTGTCAGACATTAGAAGTTATTTCAGAACACTTTGACTGTAGACAATTATTCTCTATCCCAACTGTTGAACTGTCATTCAGCTGTCATAGTTACAAAAGTATGTTCCCAGCCTTGTTCTGAGGACAATAGACTGGCTTCTGAATAAACCATCAGAAACTGTGAACACACAGATGAACATACACAAACCCACATACTGTGAAGCACCAGCCATAGCCATATAGTCATCCATATAAACAAAACACACTATGCCTTTCACCTTTGGAGATTTGACACATTTTGTTGGCCGAAGTGACTGTGAATTTATTCTTTCATTCCACAATGTCATCTCATCCCCTCTCAACACAAAGGCATTTTAAAAAATCTCTTCCTTACACCCACTTCCTAAGCAGAACATAAAAGCATTCCCCCTCTATGCTGACTGACATGCTAATGTTGTGGTGTCACACAGTCATGCTCATGATGAGGATGAGGGGCAACAATATTTCCCCAATATTATATGGTAACCACAAAAGGGATGATATACATCTTTGCAACAGTGAGATTGACAAAAATGATAGTTGTCCTATTTCTATTTACAAATGCACAGCAGACAGCAAAACACTCATATGATAACATGTGAGATCTCCCCAACATGCACAACATTTTCCTAAGAACATTTTGATATCTCTGTATTGTGATGCCAACATATTAAGAGCAGAGCGGTGAGATGTGGTAGCATGGTGGAAGCAGTGTTGGCTTAATTCCTGTATGTATTTGTGATATAAAAATATAAACAAGCTGAACTTGCCACTCAAAGCAAGATCAATGTGATAGTAACTCCTATACCACTGCACTATGCAGAATTCCATCAGACATATCCAACAGAGATGCAAGTATATGATTAAATGGCAAAAAAAAAAAACAGTCTTGGGCACTACCTTTGTTAGTTGAATGCTGATAAAAGGGAGGGGATATAAGGTTGAGGGAAATAAGATAATGGCAGAAGCACACAAAGCTGGACAAAACCGGGTACATAATAATTATTCAAATATTGCATTGACCCATTTTTCCAGAAACTGAGATACTGTTTCATATTTTTCACAAGTCATTCATGTTTAGAAGTATGTTAGCATAGAGATTGGTCCACCTGTCACACTGAATAACCAAAGACTGTAAATAGTTTTATTTAGATTAATATGTAAAAGTAGATGTAAGTATATTTGTTCACTGTAGAGCGACTCGTTTCCACACTGAAGAGCAATGCTGTCAGTAAGAGTCACGTTGCTCTTCAGTAATGCAGACTGAGTCCTAATGACTCAATAATGGAGTTTTGCTCCTAATTTTAGCAAAGGTTTTAAAACCAGCTCTCACTGGCATAGTGTGTGGAAGGACTTTTATTTACATGTTTTTGTATGTCTCTGTTGTATATTAAGAAGTTGGAAAAACAAATCAAAAAAATATTTGGTTTAGCAACGTGTATTTACATCAAAACAGTCTTGCTACAGTACATGTATATATTTCATAGGATGTGTATATATGCATGCATGTTAAGTTCTCAAGCAACGGTAGAGGACGCTGTCTGTCGATCTTGGTTGGGCTGTGCTTTAAAGCAGTCCTGTGAATTTAAACTGTCTCATGAATACAGTCTTGCTGTTCAATGTGAGGCTCTGCCTCGCGGGGTGTGCTGTTGTGGCATAGCTGCTGAAGATGCGATCTTGTGGAATAATGCTGCAGTTATTAAATCTCTCTTGGGTCTGTTGGTATTGTGAGGTTCTCATGAAAAGATTTTCCTCTCTCGCCTTTCTGTCTCTTTTACCAGCAATACTGTATCACAATGTTACTCTGCTGTCTGTTGTAGTGCTTTTGAAATCCATCAAATTCATTACAGGACATGGAACTACAATTTACCACAGCTTGATAATCATTATCATGACCAGTGTCACCCACTGTAACCTATGTAATAATTGAGATCTTGTCTTTAAGACCTTGTTTTGTTTTTCCATTTGCTTGGGTTTTATGAAAAGTTTTGGATTTAAACTCACTGTTGCAAAGAGACCACTTATGTAAACCCAGAGTAACATAATGTAGACAAGAGCAAGCTTAAATTTAATACTTGACCAACAAATCCAAATCAATGGAGTTAGTCAAAAAGATCACTACAACTCATTTTAGCAAAAATGTACATAGGATGCAGACTAAATCAAAATGACCAATTCACAAATCTGTTGCCTTCTGGTCAAAACCTAGTAATCCATAATAAAGTGGGTCAAAGAAAGGCAAAGGTATTTCTCAAATATTCCTTTGCATATATTCTATTTTAATACACAGATTAAAGTAAACAGAAATAAAAGATAAATGTTAACCTTTTTTTTTCATTTTTGTTCAAGATAAGACTTAAATATATTTTTAAAAAATCAGTAGTAGATTTAATAATATGGTTCTAAAAATAATGTATTTTAAGATCTTTTTGCACATCTCTGCCAGAAGTGTCAATAAATGTGTCTGGAAGTGTAGCTTCTGACCACTTTTAAGTACTGAACAAACAGTCTGACTACAATCAACTCTGACCTTTCTAGTACTCACTGTGGCTGGAAATCAGCTTACCTACAAGATACCAGAGTTCCCGAGGACAGTCGAGATAGCAGAAATCCACATTATATTTAAAACACCAACCCATCCGAAATCCACTGAGCTAAGCTTATCTTATCTTGTTTACAGACATTACATTATTCTTAATTAGGTTTGATGGTAATTGTTCTGTAGCTGCAGGGTCCTAAAGCTGGCATTAAAAGGTATTAAAGCCCAAGGTCCATAACTTATCATATACGCTGTAAACATCTAACTGTACAAGGACTCCAAAGTTGACAACTCGGTAAATCTCAGTTGTAGTTTTACCAGGTGGAATACTAAACAGTTTAATCAGGACACACACACACACAAACCCACAACCAGATGGAATAATGATGTAGATGAAGTCAGATGAAAGAATCTATATGTGTCCGTTAGTCTGTCTGTTTCGACATTGATTAGTCGGCACAGCTCAATAGTTCTCTCTGGCTTTCTCGTTCAACCTGTCTGTTTTCTCCTGTCCTCTTTGTCTCCCCCCCTTTTCAACAAGCATCAATCACTTGTGCATTGACAGTGAAAAAGAGAATGTTTGCACTTGTGCAGTTGTAATCGTCAACATCATCTGTTTTGACTTAAATGAATGTTGTTTTGAGAATAGGACCCTATATAAATAGAGCATTGAGTGGGGGGAAATATGGAAAATTGCCTTTTATCATATCATAATGTTCTCATCAAAAACATACTTGATTAATTCACTTGTCTGAGAAATCTTTGAATCTGCTGGGGCAGCCATTTGGGGTCCATTTGGAAGACTAATCTTTATCCATGTGTGGATTTGCAAACTGAAATCTAGCTTTTCATGTTTCTGTTGAAGTAAAGGTTTCTTCGTATACAAATCATATCTCCAGCTTTTCTGAGCAGACTGAAGCTAAGAAAGTGCTGCTGTTGACTGACATTTTGTTTTCACATTTCTTCTTCACATTTCTTCCTCTTTAATGACAGGGATTGTTGTCCACTGAACTGATGGATCATCATTTGACTTTTTCATGGAGCATATTCTGTGAAATCCGCGTGTTGACACGTTTGGGAGGAATCTTTGCCAGTGTGTTTGTGTTGATTTTTATACCCCAAATCCTTTTCTTAAGGGGGATGAAATTGAGTCAGACAGATATCGGTGTGCAATCTCATTCAATCACAGCTGAGCCCTCAGCCTCTCAAGGGGGGACCTCTTTATTCATAATCGCACTGCTGATCTGGTGCTAATGGTTACATTTTTTCTTTTCTGTTTTTCAATCTGTTTTTCACATCATATACACAAATGCTTTAAAGAAAAATGAATTTGCATATACAGTCTCTACACCTTTTATTACAATTTTCAATACTTTTTGGGGTGTTAAAAACTGTAATATGATTTTTTTTTTAAACTTTAACTGTCATTTGACTTTGTAGAAATCTTATCAGTAATTTGTCTCTTTTTGTCAGCTCCACAGATGAACAGTTTCGCTGGAATGCTCAAGGTAAAAATCTCTATGAAAGTTTGTGGTTTTTTTCTGTCTTTGTTTTCATCTTGTTAACTAGCAAGAGCTTGCATTGTACATTACATAAATTCTGTCACAGCCACATTTTTTTTTCTCATTTGCAAAGAGTTTTGAATGAAAATTTCAGATAATCAACTTAATTTTGATACCAGACAAAGACAACCTGGGTGAACACCAAATGCTTTTTTGACTGACTAATTTATTGTTGGCCACAAAAAACCAGCTGATTGTCTCATCCTTGGAGATATGGTTGATGTTTTGATGTTGTCTTCTAAAAATGCTGTTAGTTTTGAAACCCATGTAACAGGATGCACACCGTCCATAAAATCTATTCAGTTTAGAAAATATTTTTCCCAAAGATATTTTTCTTTTTGTTGAGTCATGAAGGCTGACCTTACCTGAGAAAAGCAAGGACTCTTTCAGATTTTGTTCTGGGTTCTTTTGTGACCTGAATGTGGACAATGCTCTCTTTAACTACGTGTGGTAGGCCAGCCACTCTGGCTTCACAATTTATTTATTTTTTCATCTGAGAAATGATGACTGTGGTTCACTGTAGTGTGTAGTATAAACTTGTTATTAAAGGCTATATGGCTGAAATCTCTTTGTATACTTGATGTGTCAGAAAGGTTTAAGTGACTTTATGATTTAACAAATCAGGCAGTAATCACACATAGATGTGACTTGTGAAATTGAACTAAAATGTATTAAATCACAATTATTTGATTTTTTTTTACTTCGTACATTTGGTGAGGTTGGTTTGGAGAGCCGTTTTTCCCATAATAAACCTCATTGTCCTTTGAAACTACATTTTATGTTAACTCAGATAATTTTGGTTTGATATTAAAATATGTCATTTTAAATGGCAAAAAAAAAAGACGCCCAAGGAACCTAGTAAAAATCAAATTAGGTATACACTTTCACAGAAAAACATAGTGAAATACACTTTTGTTAAATTACAAAAGCACACAGATGATAATGGTTGGTTTGCAAAGACACTTTTCACTATGTGTCTTTGCAAAATACCTTTTGCACAGATTCTTAAGTGTGCATGTAAATAACACCAGCATCATTTTCTATTTTTGTTTCCCTTATTGTCTTATTCGTCTACTGTCTCCTGCATATTTCTGTGTGTATTCCTAACTATGGATAAATAGTTTAGTTGTCTAATATAATAAATACTTCCACATCTCATAATTTCCTGTTGTGGGTAATGCTTTATAGGCTGTTATAGGAAAGTGCCTAGAGTCCTGAGAGATCTGTTAGTCTCATTCTCTTTCCAGCTTTGTCTTTTTTTTTTTTCCATCATCTTCCACTGAATTCCCTTTTTTTTCTTATCCACAGCAGATGGACAAAAGGACATCGAGGATGAGTTAACGACTGGTTTAGAGTTGGTCGATTCTTGCATTCGCTCTCTACAGGAATCAGGAATTCTTGACAGCGGAGAACGTAAGTAAACTTAATCGCCTTGGGTTTTTTACTGTTTGTGTTTGGCTTGTGTAATTTAACTGATTAAGAACTAAAGCAACATGCGTTCATCAGTTCTGCATATTTTAAATACACTTGAGTTTTACATGGTTTTACTCAATATGTGTCATTACTGTTGTAATGTTGAGTCAGGCAGTTAACCCCGTCAACAGCAGAACAATTGGAGAAGAACAGAACATGCAGTTCCAGGAGAAATTACTAGGCCACTTTTTCCACAATTTAGACTTTTTCTTAAAAATTAAACCAACAAATAATTGAAATAACAACATCTAATAATGATCGAAAGGCAGCCATTGTGCTGTGTAAGGTCTTGTATGGTGTAAAGTCTAAGATTAGATACATGCAGTTCCAGGAGTAATCACGAGAAAACTTTTCTTAATGTTAAACTTTGACTTAAAATGATATCAAAGAAATACATGAAATGATAAAATCAAAATCTTATTGAAGGGCAGCTCTTGTGCTTTGTAAGGTCCTGTTAAATTTTCCGGGCATTTTCTTTTCAGGTCATTGCTTTTGGAACAAGGCATTCCCATTTCGCTTATTGTCTGCTGACCTTTTGGATGGCTGATTTTGACAAACTCCATTTTAAAAGCACCACAGTATAAATTCTGCATATAAAAAACATAAAATATGTTCTTTTTCATGCCTCTAGAATAACATGCATATTAAGCAGTAAATATCTCTTTATTTCACATGTTAGAGGTTAGAATCATTATGCATGCATCCAAAAACACTAGTTTGTGTTCTTGGATGCACAAAAACACAAACAAAAAGTCAGATCTTTGAAAAGATCCGACTTTGAAAAGGCAGACCTGATAACTTTCAGACACCTGATTTTGCTAGATTTACCTGATTTGTTTCCATTTTGCTTTAATAAGAAAATGATTGTTCAAATACATCTTTAACGGTGGGGAGACATATTTGATAATTAGATTATTATCTTGTCTGCAGGAAGTGTCAGTCTTTGACACTCACTGTATTCACTTTTGTTGTCAATGTTCCAGACCCCTGACTTTAGTTTCACATCAAAATGGGTGAATTAAGGTATATGGGATTGTGTGCATTTTAATTCCAGTGTAAACGATCTACAAAATTTCCAGCAGTAAATAAATGAAATCCTGACATGTTCATGTTTTCACTCAAAGGCTGCACACAAAGAATCATTTTTAGCTTGCTAGAGAAGGGTTGGTCGAGGGTGATACAGCACATAATTAATTCTGCACAAACGCATAATAAAACCTTCCTGTCAAACCAATTTCTACCTCTACACCAGCCTTTTTATACTTTGGTGTGTTTACTGGCTATGCATGTTTATATTAGCCCCATTTTTAAAAAAAAAAGTTTTATTCTTTCAAATACATCATAAATATACACAAATGAAAGACATTCAAGAAGACATTTAATGTTCACTTCAATAAACCCTTTTGTTTGCAAAATCTTGAAACACCAAGCAGGTTCTGCATTCATATAATTTATATGAATTAATATGATAAAAAAAGTGGTCACATAAGGCAACCAACTTTTTATAGAAATACTTGTTGAACTATGCTGTTGCAAACATGTCATATTTGATGCTAAATTTGATATAAATGAGATAAGCAAATTAGTTCTGTTTAAAAAGGAGTTTTCCAATTTTCAGTACATATCAGGTGTTAAGACTGTTCTTCCTATGCAAGATCTTGAAACTGCCATTCAAGACTTCATTTCCTGCCTTGCAGATTGTTGCAATGCACATTACGTTAGCCAGTCCTCTGAAATATATATTCTTTTCAACCTTGCCTTAGGTTGGCATATTCGCATCCTACCTTGCTTGTATTGTGTTTTCTTTGATGATTCGCCAACAACCGGGTGCAGAGCAACAATAGTTCACACAGCAGTTGCAGATGATCAAAGCAAATGCTGTACAAAAATAGCATTGCTGCTTTTTCGTTAGTGTTGTGTGGATAAGACTGCTAATAAGTCTGCTGGAAAAAATGTTTTTAGGACTTGAGCTTTTTTTTTTTTTTTTTTTTTTGAGAGAAGCACATTTAGAGAAGCATCATATTTAGGCCCTGCACACATGGAGACAAGCACAATATATTTTTGTTAATGATAGAGAAAAAATGTGCATTCACATGACAGGATGCAGCGTCACAACAAACGGATGTAGTAGGTATGCCAGGCCAAATGGTGGCACTGTGACACGGCCAGGAAAAACAACAAACTACAAAAAACGACAGCAAAAACCACCATGGCACCATGAGGCAGACACTTTGCACCTACCAGGATTCTGTTATGAAATCCTAAATCAATTCTTCATGTACATCACACATTTTTGTCTGAAACTCTGTTGAGACGTTGTTATATAAAAGTCACAAAGGGACTAATTTTCCTTGGCTACATTGCAACTTATCATAGTCATTTTGATGATTGCGAGACCTTTGCTGTATGATTATTTCCCTCCATCTTATTAGCATAATCTGAATTAATTTGAGTGTAAATTCAGCCAAAGATGTTGAGTTTCCTTCATTAGTATGTCTTCATTAGTATGCCTTCTATATGAAGGCAACGTATAAGTTTGGTATCTGCCAATCATAATGCCAAACAAACTTCACGTAACAGGTTTGATGGCTAAGAGAAAGCATACACCATTTCTGTCTCATAACACAGAGCATAACAAGCACTGAAGCTCAGTGACGATGAGTTTAGGAGTTCCTACTCTGACTGCGTAACACAAAAGTGCTGTATTAATAATTCATAAAAAGCCAGGGATGAATCATGATGAAAGAAGACAAGTCTTATGAAGGCGAGAGGCAGAGGAGTTGATCCTGGCTCACAGCGCACAGAGGGAAAAGCATCCTGGGGAGAGAGGAAAAGAGCAATACAGAGCAAGCAAATAGATAGGGGAAAGAAATGAGAAATGGTAAAAAATACTTATTTCTCCATTTATTTTGTGATAACAAATACTCAGAGTTTGAAGAACTAAACCCTGGTTTTATGTCGCCTCTTATGAAATTGTTTTAATCCCCAGTTTGGCATATTTACATGCAAAACATGTAAAATTGTTGAAATTGCCTTCCATAGAGTATCTAATTACAACTAAATACAACATTCAAATCTAATGTTATATTTACTCACCTTTCATTGTTGCAAGGCTTTCTTAACCATATCACCCCAGCTGATAATATTTCTAGGATTTTGAAAAAATCCTTTAGATTTTTCTATTTTAATTGATATAAGTAAATATGTATATATTTATAAGGTATAAGGTACAAAAAACAGAGAGATTTCCGACTGTAGCTGTGACTGTGGCAAGAGGAGGAAGCTCACTTTTATGAAAGTCAAGGTGAGATTTCGAAGTATTATTAAAGTCGTAGTTAAGATTGACCAGGGGGATATTTCTAAATCATTTTCTGCATTAACACTTCAGTGGTGTTTAAGTTGTCATACTGCATTCATTTAGCAAAACATGTTTTACTATTTGGAAATCTCATCACCAACAGCTAAGGGAGAAAAAGAAGTTGTTAAAAAGATTCTTCCTTTACTTACCTGTTTCACACATTGGCTGAATGAAGTTTTCAAATGGTATCACTGGGAAGGAAAACAAGAAGCTCTGTCTAAGCTGTTAGACCTTCCCTCCATCATTACTTTTCGACTCAGCCCTCCTTTTCCCTTCCACTACATTTCTCTGCTCCTCCTTCTTTTCCCATTCTCTGTGTTCTCTGTTTCTCCCTTCCTCTGCTAATAAATTATGTATGCCATCTCCAACTCACAGAGTGCTGCACTGCTGCACTATCTGCTCTAAATTGCTGCTCTCTCTCCCCCATTTCACTTTTTGCCTCTCAATCTCTCCTCTTTCACGCCCCCTCTCTTTCTCACTCTTAATCTCTCACTCTCTTTCTCGCACACAAACTCAACTCCAAACCCCCTCTCCGCCTACCCAACCATGCACCACAACGGCCTCAATCGGTAGGACCGGCTCTTCTTTCCCAGAGTTCCTTGCAGCTCAACTCCACCCCGGAGGCTTCGCTCCAGTACTCTGCCAGCTACCATAGCAACCAGACCCTCGCCCTTAGCGACAGCATTTCTGCAGCAACTCCTCAGCGCAGCGGGCAGGTTGGAGGAGCCGTGCACAGCTACAACCAGGTAGGAAACACTGCTGTGAAACGATGGTGATGCAGATGCAAGTGGCGAAAACCTCGGACCGGATCGTGTTTGAACTTTTAAGTGTTTCCGACAACTTTTGGTTTGTGCAACTGCTTGATAGGGCGAAACATGTTTGTAGCTGTCTTCAGAAGCCTGTGAAGCTACATCTTCTGAAGTGTCTGCCGCCTGACCGTGCAGCTGCACAATTTACAAATTTAAACTTGTAAGAGACTTCATGTTGTATAGTTCAGAAGGATGTTTTTTTTTTTTCTCTGTTCCTTGCTGATCCATTTCTGTCTCACTAGTGCAGAGTCTCACAGCATGTTGATCAGTTTGACATCATAGTTATTGAGTCTATTTGATGAGTGTTTAATTATATGTTTGTAAAGGACCCAATTTCATTAGCCTTGCTGAAGTCCAGAAACGCCAATCCTCCTCCTTAATACATGAACTGGATTTTGACACAGTTTTTGATGACAAATTCATTAAAGCGGTTTAATGGGAGACCGGTAATTGGACAGAAATGAGGAAAAAATACATAAATGCATGCTGAGAAATCTCAGCACATGTCTTGTTTAGAACTTGAGAGCGAAAGCGAGAAACGGTCACATATAAATCAGAGCAGAGAGAAACCCACCAAATTACTTTAGAGCCTACAGCAGCCAATTATTTCTCATTTTCAAGTCACAAACATATCAATGGTAATACTGTGACTGGAAACAGTTACAGTACGTACACACGTAAACTTGCAGACACCTACGCATCTGCTTAATCAGTGAGCATCTGCAGTGCTTTGTTATAAATAAATAAAAATATATTTATCTATCTATCTATATATATATATATATATATATATATATATATACACAGTAGAGACCAAAAGTTTGGACACACCTTTTAATTCAATGAGTTTCCTTTATTTTCATGACTAGTGACATTGTAGATTCACACTGAAGGCATCAAAACTATGAATAACACATGTGGAAATATGCACTAAACAAAAAAGTGTAAAACAACTGAAAATACCCCTTATATTCTAGTTTCTTCAAAGTAGCAACCTTTTGCTGTGATTACTGCTTTGCACACACTCTGCATTTTCTTGATGAGCTTCAAGAGGTAGTCACCTGAAATGGTTTTCACTTCATAGGTCAACCTGCCCTGTCAGGTTAATAAGTGGGATTTCTTGCCTTATAAATAGTCATGAAAATAAAGAAAACCCATTGAATTAGAAGGTGTGTCCAAACTTTTGGTCTGTACTGTGTGTGTATATATATATATATATATATATATATTTCCTCTATCAGGGACAAATGTTTCATTTGCCAAAGATGATTGGGAAACAAAAGTAATCAAGATATTTAATATTTGCTGATTTTAAACCAGTGATCAAACTAAGAGGCATCTATTAAACTTTTGGGAATTTGTTTTACTCATTTGACTGTCTGACTTTTGTTACATTCTCGCTGTCTTACAAACACAGAAGGGGACGCCCTTTGCTTCAGATGAAGCTCAGCGTTATCCTCTATTTGAATACGTAACACATGAGAAAAAGATGGAAGGAAAAAGCAATAGAGAGAGGGATGAATGTTAAATATTTTTTGCCCCTTTCTGCAGTGTTCCTGTCCTCCTTTCCCACCTCTCATCCTCCTTCCCCTGTCCTTTCTCCTCTCCATCTCTGTCCATGTGAGCGTGTGTGTGTTTGTGTGCTCTTTCCTCTGATGTTTGGGCTTGTCAGTGTAATGGGGATGCTGCTGTCAGCAGAGTTTTGTTGCTCATGAATAGCTTTATGTATGCCAGAACTGAGAGATGGGAAGGTTCAGCTTGCATACATGTACTGTACAAGAATTAAGTGTACGCAGCTTTGTGTGCAACGGGGGTGTTACTATTACATGCAATTATTAAACCACATGTGTGTACCAAGGATATGTTTGTTTAATGTTTGTTTGAGTGACTGTTTAAAGAATAAGGAAAGAGTAAGACAAAAGGTCTATCATGTTTCTTTTTTGTAGGATATTTTTAACCCAAAGTGGTCTTGCTTTAATAATGCATGGCTGCATGGCACCTAAAACATCCCAGTCGTTTACTGCTGTGAGTAGGAGATAAAGTGAAATCACAAAGTTTCTGGGATCTTTTTTCTGTTAGTTACCTAAACCAACCATTCGACTTTTACTTATTATTCATTTACACATTTGTTTACATATTGATCCATTCACCCATCACTCCAGACTCTATTTTTTACTGAGCTTTCTGACTTCTGAGCAAACATGTAGCTTGAAACTGTTTTGAATACTGCTTTTTCAAAGTAATTTATAAATTATTGATAGAATATTTAAGCAGTTTATGTGCTTTATGTCACCAGCTTTAGATCTTCAACTTGGTTTTATGACCCATTAAACAATTCTGAAGACTCATGGAATTCCTCAAACTTGAAGGCCATAATCTTCTCTTCACTACTGGGACTTGCTTACTCTGACCACTATTAAGTTCTTGAAGCTGTTATAACAACCATCTATCATGAAAGCTGTTAACTCTCAAAAATGTGTCCTCTTGATTCATTTGTGGCTTTGGGTTTGTCAGACCTCTTCCTGTTCCAGTTTCTGAGTTCATCTTGATGGTGAAGGAAACTGTACTCACTGACACCTTGAATTTCCTTGCAATTTCTCTGTAGGAAAGGCCTACATTTATAAAGGCTATGATGTTCTGTCTCTTAATTGCCCTTTTCTTGCAATTTTTGTAGCTACACACTACTGTCTGCTGCACACACTGTTCAATAGATGCTCATGAAGCATCTATTCCAACTTCACTTTTATGCAGACACTTGAATTAGTACCACATCAACTTTCAAGGCTTGATCAACCTCCATTGCTGCAGAACAGTTGTGGATCATTTTGTGTTCCCTGAAAAATACTTTACAATTCTTTAACCAACACTGACCTCCGCACCATTTCATACATATGCACATAAATTTAGTTCAGAGTTGGTACAGAGTTGGTTGAGATGATGGGACAAAAGTTGGAGGAAAAAAAAAGTGAATAGTCTATTAAGAACACAACATTGGCCCGATCATAGTTGTGAACATAGTGACGATCATAAGGCAGTTTTATTTTGACAAAATATAATCATGCAACAAAATCTTCATATTTACCTGAAAAGAAAGATGTTTAGACATACTAAACTTTTAGATTTCAACCTGATTAAAACATTTTCATCGGATTATAAAAGATTATCTTTGAGAAAAATGTAAATATGTTCACAACAATGAATGCGACTTATAAAAGTAAAGCCTGAACAGTAAGGTTTACTACATTTTGTCATTGAGCTTCTGCTCTTACCTATGAATAAAAATGTCTTCCTTAATTATGTCATATTTAAGAATATTTACCTTACATTTTACTTGCTTACATTACTCTGAATCTCAGAGCTTCTAGAATTGAATCGAGTTTAGAATAATACGTTTTTTTGAGCTTCATTTTCATGACGACTTGTGGATTGGAATTGTAAAAAGTATGTGTTTCAAGTGAAAAGAAAACAAAATAAAAACACACTGTATTGTGAACATGTTCAAATGATGAAACATATGAATGTGCAAAAACATTTAATAGGAACACTTGGGGATCATACACTTATGACCCATCGCCTTTTCCATTTCCCCCCTCCTCTCTCTTGCTAAACAGCTGGGGCAACAGTGGCTCAGGGGTTAGAGGTTTGTCCAGTTCAAACCCCTGCTCTGTTTGTCTCAGCTGTTGTGTCCTTGGGAATAACACTTCACACGCCTTACTTGCTGGTGGTCAGAGGGTGATGCCGTTTGATTGGCAGCCTCGCTTCTGTCATTCTGCCCCAGGCCAGCTCTGGCTACAGTGAAGCTCACGACCATCAGTGTTGATGTGTCTACAACTGGTGTGTGTAAGGTGCTCTGGAGTTTTCAGACTTGGCAAAGTGCTATACAAATGCTGGCCACTTAGCATTTAAATAGTCAATTTCTGTTTTTTGTTTCAGTGTATTCTCTCTTCTCTGCCCATCTTTTTCTTCTATGTTTGTCAAAAATTAAGATAGCTATAGAAAAATTTGTTCTCATAATTGCGTCTTGGAAAAAAAACAAATGAACAACAAAACAATTGTGCTGGAGCCACATGTTTGTTTTCTACGAGAAATGCATTGGAATTTATTGTAAGGTGAAAAACATAACCAGAAACAGCCTCTGGAAAAATAATGGAAGCCCTGAGTCTGTTCATCCTGCTGTATTTGTCTCAGGAAGATTTGCTGAGCAGGCAGGTTTTCTTTCCTCCTCGGTGTGGCTACACAACAGAGTAACTGCAGATATTAACACCTGGAAACAATTTTACAAATATAACCTCCAGACACAACCCTAGTGTGTGTGCACGCAAGCATCATTAGCGGCTTCATGTTATCAGGTGCTTATCAAAAAGTTTTAAAAGTGTGTTTTTTTTTGTGTATCTCTTGTAAAATAAAAGTACAATTGAAATATAATGGAGCAGATTCTCACAGGCCATGCAGTGTTATTTAATAGTACGTCAAGAAGGACATTTTCACTACATTTGAAGAACAACATAGACAAAATTCCTTCATTTGTGAAATAGCGTTAATAATAGATTTATATTCTTAATCTTTAATTTTAGAGAACTAATTTTTGAATTTCTATTCTGTTGCTCTGACAACAGTAATAAGTGATCTAATGTGAATTCTTGACTATTCGCTTACATGGATGCTGTGTCATGCCAGCAATAACATAGTTTAAAATCTATTCAGCGAAATTGTTAAGTTAAAACTCCTGAGAGTCCGTGAGGTGATTTGGGTTTGTTGCATTGCCTTTGGAGCGGATTGAGCAGATATTTTGAAAGATAATTTTTGATCCTTGGTAAAACATCTCACTGCTTCCAGGGGAATGCAACTTCTGTTTGTGTGTAGTTCATAGGGGTCAAAGCTGTGAGAAGATTTTTAAAATGTCTTTTGAAAATGGGGTTAGTAACTGACAGATTCTCATTTTTATGTCCAACAATGCCATAAAATAAAAATTTTGTATACAGAAAAATGTAAATTTTGTTTTATCAAATGTTGCGAGACAGGAGGAAGAAATGTAGAGAATATGGCTTCTGTAACCCTTTCTTCTACACTGAGTATGTGGTGCAACCAGGTTTTAAGAGAAATTACTTCATTTATCTAAGCTTGATGGACTTTTTTTTTGAGAATCTCTTTAAATCTTCATTGACTTTTAACAGTATAGTGTCACTATTAGCTACTTTAGGTTATTTTGTTTTATCCCTCAGAGGATTAAATGCTCTTACTGTACATAAAGTTTTTAATGATGACTATAAGCTACCTCCTCCCCTCCACTTCTGCCTCCCTGTTATGGCTGTTCTCTTCTAACTTCCTTTGTGTTTCCTTTTATCTCTTCAGGTGACATCTAGTCGTGCAGCCCAGCAGCAACAATCACAAACTGGAGCAGGATCAGGTAGGCATTTACTTTTCTCTTTTTTTTTTCTTAATTTTTTTTGTTGTTAGTTTCCTTTCTTTGAAATGTATTTTCCTCATGATACATGCATAGCATTCATTTCCTTTGTACTACTGATACTCAGGGATGAGACCGTCCCTGAGTAAATACTTCCTCTTCCATTTTGTGGTTTTAGCTGCTGGGTTATTCTTTTTGTCTTAACTGCTTTTGATGTTTTTGCTGACTTTTATACACTATGCCAGTATTTGGTGGCCCTCTGTTTTAAAGCCAGGCATCTGCCTTATAACAATCTCACCCCTTTCCTCTGTTCCCATAAGGAATTTACTACTCCAGCTCTACTTTACCTGCTCAGCGGGTCAGTTCCCCCCATTCTGGGGGAGGAGGCTCAGGGTCAGGTTCTCCCAGTAAACACCAGCGTTTGGGATCGGCCTCCGACACGCCAGGTTATTCCACTACCCAGCGCCTGCCTTCCTCTTCCCCCTCTTCCTCTCCCAGCAAACAGTCTCCTGCTAACCGACTGGCCAAGTCGTACAGGTAGACCATCAGATTCATTGGGTGTCTAACGTTGGATCCTTTGTGTTATTAATGATACTGAAGCACGTAAACTTAATATATGCACACACTCACATTTATCCAACTAAATTCAGTTTTGTTTTATTACTTTGTTGTTTTTTTTCTTTTTTTTATTCCAGTAGTACGGTTGCTGTGACAACAGCAGGAGGTGGGTCACCACTGAGGGTGGCATCTCCACCAAATTCTACGGCAACAGGAGGAGGGAACAGTTCATCATCGTCCCCTCTTCACCAGGTAACAAACTGTATCTTCTTGAAGGGTGCTTTACATTTTAATGGATCCATATGGGAGCAATTTTTTCAAAGCATGTGCCAGAAATGATAAAATGTATATCTATTAATCAATGAAGGGTTTTTCTATAGACTGTGTGCTCCTTCAATCTGTTGAGATATGTTTGTGGGGTCTGAAGTTAAATATGTATGTGCTATATCTTACTCTGCATTGTCATTATTTGCAGACAAAGTCGATATGGGAGGCTTTGTACTGTGTGATATTAGAAAAATCTTGTTGCAAATGTGTTTGCTATGTTGTAATTTGACACTTTGGCACAGAAACTAATGAAACCGACAAGGTCTTATTTGTATCTTTGCCCATTTTTCCAGTCTTAAAATGTTTATGGTAATTTGGCGCCTAATTCTACTGATGCTCAATAACATTAGGCGCTACTGAGAATTAGAGGTACAATGGTAAAACTTATTTTTACCATTGTACAGGTAACAGTACAATGGTAAAACAATAATTAGTTTAATTTATTTCACATTGTCAATAGTTATAATATTATGTCCAATCTCCAATCGGTGTATTTTATTCTAAATATAATCTTGGTGATTGAATCCCATCTGGATTGATAAAAAGTAGTTTTCATATGTTTTTGCTTAGTTTTATACATTAGGTCCATTCATGAAAATACATGGAATAAATCTGTGCATACAAATTTTACTTTAAGATTTTTAAATGGAGCTTTGTACAATTCTGCTCTTGTATTTTTTTTTCATACAGGACATTAAGCAATTGTGTATTTTATTCAAACTATGTTTTGTTTTTGTGTTACACTCAGTGCATAGTCAGTCACTCAGTGCATAGTCAGTTACTGCAGTAGACTGACTATGCACTGAGTGGATGTGCTATTATTTGTTCCTTTTTTGTAGGAGGCTGTTGCATACAAAGCAACATTATTTGCGTATTTGGTTGTATTTTTCCCATCCATAATAGTCTCTCCTTAAGATATTGACATCAACCTTAAGAAAACTTGACAGAAAAGAAAAGAGAGAAATGCTGCTTATATCACTTAGCTCTTACAGTTTTGGCTGCCAGCACACAACAAGTGCTCAAGCACAACCTAGGTATAAACAATCATACCAGTCTGTTTTTGTGCACAGCAAATCAAAACAAAGCATAGCTAATAAAAATGGCTTGTGTTTGCAGATGAGTTCTGGCATAGGGAGCTATGCCACTTTGTCTCCTAAGCGTCTGGCAGCTCACCACGCTTCTGACCAATACAAGATCTCACACGAGCTCTACGCTACTGCTACCCTACAGAGGCCTGGCAGTCTGGCAGGTGAGAATTTACTTATTTACCCAGTTTAAAATGATATGTCTGTAAATAAACCCAATGTCCTCTTATTTTCTTTTTTTTTTTTAATGTCACCTGTTGCAATGACTTAGCTTAGTCAAAACACAGGGTTTTGTTGTTTTTTTTTTGCTTAATTTTCTGTTTTTTGATGTTTGAGACTTTGTTTTGAATTTTAGAGACCACTTAAAAGCCTTATTTAAAAAAAAATCATCCTTACCTCGGTGGTTCAAATTGATTGATTCACTTTACTAATGTTTTAGTCCTCTTGGATGAAATTGGCATTCTGAAGTAGTGATTATTTTGTTATTGATTAGTAATTTAAACTTGGTAATAAATCAATAAAACCTCTGCTTGCAGGTAATTTTGGGAACACTTTTCTTTTTCATTTACTTGAAGACTTAAAGGCAATAGAAAAAAAAAAAATTTAACTATCTTGAAATCTGTACATAGTACATTAATTATGAAGAATAAAAATTAAACAGAAATTTGTGTTATTGGTGCAATTTATGCAAAATTAATTGAATATTTTAGTAGAATTAACAACACCAATATGAATAGTTGCAATTGTTAAATGATAGGTGGTAATATATTTCCCAGATGTAGTGATAATGATGCATTGTAAGTTTAGTTCTTTTTAGCATACACACAGAATTGTAAGCAATCATGGGACAACATTCGGTTTTTACACATCCTTTTCTAATATTTCAGCAAGTGAAATATTTTAGAAGAGAATATTTACCTTTTTTTTTCTTTTGAAATCCCCTTTCCCTTGAAAGAAAGAGGTCATTACTTAAGCAAGTGGGCTCTTGTGAGACACAAAATAAATGAATAGCGAAATAAAACCAACTCTAAGATGAAAGGCATGGGTGGAAGGAAAAGAGCTGGGATGAGTCATAGTATTAATGGGTGTGTCTACGACTTCAATTCTTGATCCTTCATAAATATTCGAATTTAGTCCAGCTTTTTCTTAGTTTGAAGTTATTAGAGTATCCTTCTAATGCATGTTTCACATTTTTACTCCATTTTTGACTCTTGATATTCAATTTGTTCTCTCAGTAACTATGGCCAGTAAAGTAATGTAGCCTCATGCTTTGTCTCCTGTAGAGGTTAATAGGATACTTAGTTAAACTGTGCGTGTCAGTGAAAGAATAATCTTGATACTAGCATGCCAGATATATATCATAAGGCTCCGTTACAGCTTTTGATGTTGTCCAAGCCTGACAGTGCAGGTATGGCCTGGTATAAGACTTCTTGTTTCACTTTATTACAAAGATTGTTCAAGAAAGTAGATTCAGGGTAATCACTATGTTCTGTCTGAGTGTATATTGCATTCAATCATAACCTCTGCTTTGGAAGTACCTACAAGCTACTGTATCTGCTTGATTCTTCTTACATGACAAAACGCTTCACATGTTTCGATTTCTGATAAGACTTGTCAGCTTGAGTGACTTTATTTACTTGGAGGCCTGGATCTAGAAGCACTGCCCCTTCCTTCTTTGGAAAATGCGCGGCACACGACTTACACTCCTCTGAGAACTAATATGATATGATAAGACATTAGTTCCACTGGATCGTTTCTTTCTCCGTCACTCAGAGCTTTTGTATGCGTGTGGTTGTGTGATCTCATTTTATCTCCTGCCATGTCAGCTTAGCCCTTCTGACTTGTCTTTGGGTTTCCTGAGTGTGCCCCTTTTCAGCCGTTTTCTAATAGTATTTTTTGTTTTGCTTTCAGAGGAAGGCTACTCTCTTGCATTTGTTCTGCTGTGTTATGAACAAATGCTTGTTGTCAGTTATTCTTTTTCCCTTGCCCTCTGTCTGTGGGATTCTTGCCAAACACAGGAAGCGAGGGGACATTGCATCTCATTACATTCCAGCTGACAAAAAGCAATGTGTACTATGCAGATTAAAACAATGTAAAACAGACACATCATTCTCTCGCTTTCTGTCTCTCTCAATCTCTGTGTGTCTCTTCTCCTATTCTTTTTGTCTGGTATATGATAGGTTTTTTCCTTTCGAACCTAAATAAAAGAAAGAACCACAGACAACGTATATGAATTTTATGTAGAGCTTTTGCAAAAGGAGAAGGCTCTGAGAACTCTTGGGAGAAGGCTCTGAGAACCTTTTCTCCGAGGAATCCACAGAGCATTCTGGGCTGCCCTTACAACGGCTCCTGTTTTTATTGTCTAAGAAGGACAGGCAAGGGGGCAGTCAGGAAAAACAACAGAGGTCGTAAAGCTTCTAAACCAAACATCTAACAACCCAGGTCCAGATGTGATATCTGATCAAAGGTCTGAGCCCGGTTCAAATCTCGGTCAATACTGTCAAGAAAACAAAATAAGACTGCTCACAGGTGGTTACTAAATTAGGAGGTGTTCTTGCAAAAGGGTTTAAAGTCTGAGAAACTCAGTGTTATCTATTTCTCGTAAAGTTGAACAGACAGTAGTGACCTCCAGGTCATTTAAAGAAGAGAACACTTTAAACAGAAAATCACAAAGATCTATAGACTTAATGTGAACTAGAGTAAGAAAATAAAATGATAATACCAAAAAATCTCTAACAGTATACATGTTTCTGTTTGCGTGTGTGTGTGGTTCAAGGGAGCTCTAACTCACTAGTTTTCATGTAAATTGTGCCAGTTATTCTCAGACACACACAATCTCAGCTTTTCATACCAGCAAAGCTAAATTACAGGTTACAAATGTGCAGGTCTACAAGCAGCTTCATTTTAGAAATGTTTGGCTGTCAGGGGTCAAAGTTGTTTTTTTTCTTTTTTGGCATTGCCAGTAATTTTTAATCAACTGTTATTCAATATTTATTTCCAACTTTTCTGTCCTCTTTTTCTCACCTCCTCAATACATTTGCTGCTCTATTCATTTGTGATTCTTTTCAGACCAACTCTCTTACTTGCCTCTTCACATCATCTTAGACTTCACTCCTTTATTCTTCCTTGCCCTGCCTCCCTTACTATGTCTGTCAAGAAAAATTTTACAATACGCTTCTCAACTTTCTTTACTTTCATGTCATAAGATTGCTCAACTGACCTCACACAGATATCTTACAGTGTCATAAAACAGCAGGAGATCGGTCCTTCATGCTCGGGACTACTTTCCTGTACCCAGAACTTATCGCAATCAAAGTCGTCTTCTTTAACATCAAACACAGACCCCTTTTCTTCACAAAAGACAAATGGCAAGACCCGCTGAGCTCGCTAAAACATTTGGTGCATAACAATCCACAACTTCACACCTGTAGTTCAATCAACCTTCCCTTCCTTTTGTTGGGAAACACCCACACACTTTGACAGCCTTCTGTAAAATGATCTACTGACCAGAACCTATAAAAGACATCCACGATGAGCAGTTAGCTAAATCAGACTTGACAGACTCCTTTAACCATCCACCAAATGTATTTCACTTTGTGTCATACCTTTCTTTTTGTCAATTTAAATCCTAAAATGTTCCCCCTCTTTCATACAGGCTCTCGTGGCTCCTACAGTAGTCAACACAGTCAAGAAGCTCTTCGGCCCTTAGGGTCCCCCGAGCACCACATAGATCCTATCTATGAGGAACGTGTCTATCACAACAAGGGTCCTATGAGGAGCCTTAGTCAGAGCCAGGGACCAGATACAGGCCCCTACCGCAACAACACTGGTAAAAGACTACTTCATTTGTAAAAACAATTACAGTTATGTTGTCTTCGAGTGTTTATTTATATACCATGTGTTTATTGTTTGGATGTTTTTGTTCAGATTTTATCCTAAACATACACTTTGACGAATAGTAACTGAATAACATATATCAGGCAGAAATAAAATAAATTATATTTTTGTTCACTGAATATAGATCAAGAATTTGGCTAGAAAAAAAGACTGAAGTTAGCTTTGGTAGACATAGTTTCCATTCTTATTTCTTAATTCATTTGATTTGTATCCTTTATTTAAATGCATGCAGTTGTGTTAAGACCCTTTGGGTTTTGTCTAACAGGTTTTGTTTTTCACATATGGTTTGTTATATTTTTAGCTACTTTAATTTTTTGTTTGTTTCTGTTGCTTAGTGTATGTGTGTGGTTGGATCCAACAAGGAATTTTGTTGGATTTAAATTATGTCTCAGATCAGATAAATACTGAAAGTTGACTCCGTACTAATAGTACTACTACAAACAACCTGCAATGTTTGTCACAAAGGAGAGCTACTGCATAGGTGAGACAAGAGGTGCTCATGATTTATAGGTTTGTATGACTGGTCAGCTCTATATCAGATCCTCAAGACTAAATACACCACAAGTTAATTTTTTCCAATCTTGAAGCAATCATTTTTTACAAAAAATATCAGCTACAGACATTTTATATCAAATTCAGATATTTTTATCTGAATTTGTTTCTAAAAGTTTTGTAGCTGAATTTTGGTTCAGATACTGCCAAAGGTGTCTTGAACTTAGTTCAGTGTAACTAGCAGGTATGTTTCTTTTATTTAATTTTTGAGGACATTGGGCAGGCTGGAAGTCGAAACAAAGTTTCCTGAGTTGCCTGAGTAAAAGCTACAAACATATTTGCTTCTGCAATACTATGCGTACTTGCTACAAATGAATAGTTTCTAAATATTGTCACCTTGAAAGAAAGTCTTTTCAGAAATATGGTCTCAGATTAGATATTTGTGAGAGCCAGGCTCAGTTTGCTTGCATTCCTTTAAGATGTTTGTGCCAGGAATGTGGTGGTATATAAAAGAATACCCTGAATCGCTTCCTTCCACAATACAAATCTTTTGTATGTGTTCTAAAGGAAGTATTTGTTGAACAGAAACACCCCAGGGACAAGAAAGTTTAACTTTAAAGGCAGTGAAGTCCTTTTCCAAGAGCAACTTCCTCAGTTCATTCATAAAGTATCTCTAGCGTCCATTTGTTTATCTCAAACAGAGAAGACACATGTCCTAATGAATGACATTTTAATCGTGCTCTTCAATTTAAGGTATTTCTATTATATATATATATATATATATATATATATATATATATATATATATATATATATATAAACAAGCATTAAACATCTAAAGCATCCACCCACCTCTCTCTCACTCCCTTTTCTGCAAACTTGACTCCAATAGTGTGCCACCGTTTTTCTTGTCTAAGCAAGGTTCACCACGTTCTGTGTACTATCATTTAATCTTAGTCTGACCCCTACCCTGAGGAAGATTTGCCATGAGAGACTCTGCTTGGAGCTGAATCGTAAGACAACATAGCTCCTAGGATTATGTGGATACTAAAACCCCTCCACATCCTAAAGGTGGATATTTGCCACTTAAAAACTTTTTCTACATCCAGGTGTCCATCCTAGCCTCACTGTACTTGTTTTCTTTTCTGTCATTCTCACCCATTTCCAGAAACTGCACCCAATGGTGAACTTTAGAAAAGACATAATAGAGAAATTAAGCTATATAAAATACCCTAAGAAAACACTTTTTCTTTTGAGTAATTCTTTTCTTTTTTTTTTTGTAATGAAAAACAGTAGGACACATTTTCTATCAAAGATGCACTGCCATCTTTACAGCTCCCTCTACAATTTCATTGTTGTCTGCAATGTGTTTTTAATAGGCCCTCAATGAGCTTATCTCAATGTGGGTTTAGGTACGCCATGTTAATCCCATTATGGTATAAAAACACCCAAGTCTGTCATGCCACATTCACATGTTCCTCTATATCATTAACCAGCCTTGACAAAATAGCTACCATTATCATTTGGGTCACAATTACAGCAATAGATATGCAGATGCAGAGTTTGCCAATTTTTGTCTCAATAGAAAGGAGCTATCTTTAAACCCTTATAATGCTTTTCTAAAATGTATGTTAGATTTCAGTTCATCTATGCTTTAGCAGAATTCAAACATGTGTCCATTTCTGAAGAAAATTGACTTGTGGTGGTATTGGCACGCAAACAGCAGTGAATTAAATAAATTGAAGAGAGAAATATGCAGGGAGAATGTAGTTTTATGTCATTTAGTTTGGCCTTTAATGATAAGAAAATTTATTGAAATTTGTTTGAATTCAGTTCACTGGAAGACTATGTTGCCATAAACATTATTTACTGCAATTCTTGTAGTGTTTTGCTCATATCAACGCAGTGGAAAACCAATAAACCAAAGATGAACGTCACTTTGTATTCACCATGCCACTAAATTAAGATTCGGTCTTGTTTAAAAGTCATATGCATTTTATGTGCAATGAACAGAGGTTGTCTAATAGGGATTCATAATGCACTGACTGATGGCACATAATGAACTGATAAGGGTTGTGCTGACATAGTGAGCGGTAAGTCATTAATTATGTCACAGTGCCTTTTCTTGGCAATGGCAAGCTCACATTATTGGTTCATTAAGCTGGCATGGATCAATGTAATTAATGCTATAAGTCATTCTCTTGATGAAAAGGAATGGGAAATGTTTCTGTGGGTGTTCGGCATCAAAAATCACCACATTGTAATCGGTGGGTCTATATTTCTCCCTCATATTTTATTTTTTTGCAAACAGTCTTTTGAGGCCCTTTTAAAATGTTAGATTTGTTATATAATTTTAACAAAAAAAAAAGATTCTGAAAGAGAAACAGTAGACAGAATATCTAAGATCATTTTTCTTTCAATGCACAGTATAAATGCTTGAAAATCTACTTTCTTATATAAGTTTTATTTAGCTGTGAGTTCCAGATATTCCAGGGAAATTGCTTCCCTCTGCCTTTCACTGATCTCCTGATTTCTTTACCACCAAGTTTTTTTTTCAATACAGCAGAGTTAGTTTGATCCTTACTGCCTGATTTAAAAAAAAAAAATATGATAACATGTTTTGGCTGAATAAAAATGAAGGAGCTCTTTTACTTGGAATAACAAAAGCATTTTAACATTTCAATAACAAAATTCTGGAGGGGAAACAAAAGATATGAGGCAAAACTTTGAATCTTTTTCTATACAATGCATTCTTTACTCACCTAGTCTTTTCTATGGGCCATACTTAAAATCTACCACTATTACTTTAGTGGTAGTTTTTAATGTTTCAGTTAAAGATTTACACTTCTTCCCCAAGGTTCTGCTGCGGTAGTGTTAGATAAGCAAAACACTGAAGGCATGTCTTTTTTTCTGGGCGTTGGACACAATTTGCAACGCTAACTGTGTATCTTTAATGCCAATGTTTTGCTTCATGAATAAGTGTCTGTGTAGTTTTGTGACATACATGTCATGCATGTGTGTAGGCTGCAGTGCATGCATTTCATTCTTGAATAAAACTAGGGCAGTGCCCAAGAGGACCACAGGTTAATGTGGCCTATTTTAAGCAATTATTCCTTCTCGGCCACAGTGTCTCCAATGTACACATGCATTCAAATGATGCTGATTCACTGGAGGATGACTGATGCATCTTCTGCAAGGCCTCACGTGTTCCAAAAGGCTTTTGTTTTTATTACCACATAAAAACAAAAGCAAATCCACAAATCTTACAGTCTCCATCCAAGTAGTGAGCTCATGATTTCTACTGCTACTTCTATTTTTTCCCCTCTTTCTACATGTTTTTGTTGTTACCCACAGTGTCTTATCTTTGTTTCTTACCTTTTACTGTTTTCTGACATTTCTTTCTTCATTTTTTTATTTTTCAAATTTTCTTCTTCCATTGTCTTTGTGCATCCTATTTTTACGTCATGAATGTCGCCTCAGCTCGTATTAATGACTCTGACCACCTGGAATTACTGCCAAAAGAATGGATGTGGCTCTTTTTCTCCTTAATAGCTTAACATTAGGTCTGTGTGCGGCCCAGGTAGTGGCAATTTGAATTAGCCGTTTCAGTGCACCGGCTATTTATCAGGTCCCTCCTTTAACAAGATTGAACTACTACTATTGACACGATTTTCGTATTTAAGACCACTCCCCACAGCATCTTTAAAGGAGATGGATACAAATTTTTTTAACAATTTGTTACACAGAACACGTGGTGGTATTATGTAATTCCCAGGCACATAGTGCCATTTTAGAGCACAATCAAGTGACTGTTACCCTCAGTTGTTAAAATATCCTGTTTGTGTCAAAAATAATTTAAAAGAAGTTTGACCTTGAAATTTGACTCATTGAAATTGGCCTCTGTCTCTTTAAGAATCTCCTGCTCTTTCCGACACTCCGGCACCTGTGTTGCCATCACAAGTACTTTCTATAATGCCTTTAACCGTTCTTGGGACTGTTGGACTGACAAGTAGTTTGTATAATAAGCTCAGCAGACTTGCATTTCATCCAGGTGTTTGCTAACTGCTGCAGCCGCTAGTCTGATAGAGCCGAGTGGGGACGGTGTGGGGAGGGGAAGCTCGGATGAACGTGGCAGCCCCACAGAGGAACTTTGTAGAAATAGGCACCGATTGGTGATAGCAAGTGTATATCAGGTTGTTGAGCCTTTTTAGGTCCTGGGCTCTGATGCTGCTGGCCCAACAGATAACGGCAGAAGAGATGACACTCACAACAACAGACTTATAGAAGATATATAGTATTTTGCTTCTAACCTTGTAGGATCTTAGCTTCCTCAAGAAGTACAATCCGCTCTGTCCTTCCTTGTAGACGTCTTCAGTGTTGCGTCGCCAGTCCAGTCTCAGTGTCCAGATAAACAGAATATTAATTCCTCAACCACCCCTACTTCTTCTTGCGTGATGGAAAGAGCGTGTGATGTAACACTTTCTCCTGAAATCTACAATCAACTCTTATACATTCAAGATGAAATATGATCCTTTAAACAACTTAAACATATTTAAATCTCATTTATATCAATGTCCATTAGTTATGATAAGAATGCATTTGCAAGAGAAGTGCACATATATTATATAGGATGGAGTCGACTATAAATTGCACTATATATAACCTGAAGACTGAGTGTTCAGATCCCATTTTATGCCTGCGGAAGTTCTCAAGTGTTTGTAAATATTTGATCTTTTTGCCCCTCAAATTTCATACTCTTATTTTCATTACTCTATAATATAATTCTCTAATGTAACTTTTGTAAACAAATTAAACATCATCTTTCCTACACAAGTGCAAGATTGGGTGTGTCATAACCGATTCATTGTGTGTTGTTGGATTTATTTTTTGATTGCATGTGGAGCACACTCACCATTGTGATTGTGCACAAATAAGGAGAGACATAAATTATGTGGAGGATTTTTACATCAGGCCATTAAGCCAAACTCCTTTCCCCTTTAAATTCTGTTTTCCTTCTTTAATGAGATCTAACATCCTAATGAGGGGGACAGAAAAGAGAGGTTGGTAGAGAAGGGAGATGAAAGAGGAAAAACAAGCCCATGAGAGCATCGGCTTAGAACAGCAGAAAAGGTGCACACATTTTACATGCATCTACTGGCCAGGAGGCAGAGAAAGTTCAAAACTTCTCCTAAATATGGGAAGTGACAGATCTCTGCAATGAAAACAAAGATGAAGGAAAGGCTCACTTTCATGTGGCACACATCATTTGGTGCCCAAACGTGATTCATCATACTAATTATGGTCAACGAAGCTTGTGTGTCTTTGAATATATTGTGCCCCTTCTTTTTAGTCAATGGTGGTTTAAAGATTCAAGGAGCTCTCTGTCATTTCATATGCATCCACCAGCCACATGTATGTACATTTGTAAGTTAATATAATCTTAACTTTTCTACAACAATCAACTACATGAAAATCTCATCATTGGGCTTTAACAGTAGAACAAACTGTGTAGAAAGATATTTAGCATATGAATTTTTATGTTTTGGTTATAAAACCAAAAAACAATGACGTGTTATGAAAATTGTTTTAAATCAAATGATTAATTCTGAATTTATAAGACTGCTATGTCTGCTAAGCCAAAATGTGCCACTAAAGATTGGGTTAATACAGCCAAAACAAATTGGAATTGGTCAAAAAGTTGGCCAAAACCTTATCCTTTTGTCACAGTTTTGACTGTAGTCTGCCTCAGGCTTGTTGAATGGCTGTGCTAGCCTCCAGAACTACAGCCAGGTTTTTAATGTTGTGCATGTGATTGCAAAAATATTTCTAATCACTGGATGAGCAATTTGAATTTCTTGTATTAAGGTCAGTAACTGTGACAGTAATTTGATGTCAGGCCAACAAAAAAAGGTTTTCATTATTAATCTGTTCCTTGCTCTGTGTGTGTATGAGGTAAAGTAATCATCAGCATTTGACTACAAAATTGTTTGTTGGAGTTCAGATAAATCATTGGATTCTTGCAAATTTTGTTAATATCAATTGAATACCAGAACAATTGATATGTAAGCGATTCTTTGTTGGTCGATCTGTAAAGCATTTACCTCCTTGCAAAAATAAATAAATATTCAGTTCTAAATATGGCTCTAGGTCAATTCACCCATTCTCAAATTCCTACTACAGTTTTGTAACAACGCTCTATTTCATCCCAGCCTCCTTCTTTTTATACCTCTTAATGAACTGTTGTGATAGAAAGGAATAAAAATGCTAAACATTTGTTTAGAATTTGATTCAGTTTGTATTATTTTGAAGATTTTATTGTATACCCTGCTTCCTTTGACTTTGGATCTGATCATCTTTTGAGTCAGTCCATTGCATGTAAAATATGACAGATTATGTCCATTTATCAAACCATAACAGTGGGATTGAGCATGTGTTGGTGGATCTAAATTATTGAAGTGAGATCATGCCCTTTCTGTAGACTATGAGCAAATTATACAAAATAGCTTCAGATTATATGATGATAAATAAAAGTTTGAAATCTCCCCAGGGTGTGTAATAAATGCAATGCCCCTTTGTACCCAAATAAACAAAACTGCAAAAGCATGGAAAGTCAAAGGCACACAATGACTACTTAAATATCTCTACACTCTCAGGAGCTATACCAAACTGTTTATTTTCTGTGCATAAACCAAAGTTAATTAGATATTAAAAAGTATGAGCTGGCAGTCAGTATGAAACACTACATTTTTATAACATATTCTTATAAATAATGTACGTTTTTTTAAGTTCCGAGTTCTTTTTCATAGGGTGAGATGCACTAAATCATAAAGAACTCTGTTGACAAAATGCCCGTTTTAATGAAACACACTTTTATGTTAATTGTGTGTGTTAGTGTTCTGTTGTCAGTGTGTTTGTAGCAAAGAGACCACCAAACACTCAAAGTGCACTGCGCAACAGTTTTGGCTCCAACACTTCATTAGTCACTTCAGTGTTTCTCTTACTTAGTTCTCTGTCTCAACCAATCAGAATGTACTTGTTTTTTCTGTAAAACTTTTAAAAATAGACAGTTTTGTGAAATGAGCTTCCTGTTAAAAGTTCAGTAGCAAAAAGAGCGTTATATTTGGAAAGCTGTTGAACTTATTGAATGGTCACATTGTAGTAATGAAGTTTTGTTTTCACTGAAACTCACAGTCCAACCTCATTTATTGTGGCAAAAAAAAAAAATGGGTAAGAAGAAAAAAAGATATGAGTCAAACATGGTGAGTTTAATTTCTACAAATTAAGCAAATGAGACATCTTTAGTAGCAGTATGTTTTTAAATTTTAGCCAACACTATTTAGTACTATATGCATACCAGTTCCTAAATTGACTTACTATTCTGTGGTAAATACTTGTACAGTAACATGAGTTTCTGCTGAGGGCTCAAAACCTAATTACAAGCTCAATGCAATTCTGACTTGTATGACAGATCAACGTTTCACCCCTGGGAAGACTTATGACATTTTTCATCACCCTACCCAAGTCTGCCATAATGGAATAGAAATTTTAGGCACATGCATATGGCAGTAACGATAAACATAAGAACAAAGCAGAAACAAAAATGAGCTAGAAGGAATATATGTATGTTTTTGCTCTGAGATTTTTCAGGTCTTTTCTGCTCAATGATTTTTGTACAGTGTGTTATATACACTGTAAACTGTGTCAGTTCTCTCAATATCAGCCCAATGTTATTTGCAACCCTACTTGCCACGCAGCAACATTATGCCAAACTTTTGGTTTTGTTTAGAAAACCTACTTTTATATATTGAATGTAGGGCAAGCAAAAATAAAACAAAACCAAGGTTAAAGTCTTTACGCTCACATTTCACTTTATTTATTACTTTAAGTTTATTTGATAGGGACAGACGTACATCGACATAGACAAACGGAACAAAACAGCAGTCCCATGTTTGCGTCATAGTTCTATAGCAGCAGCTAATTCACAGCACTTGTCCCTAAATAGGCTTTTAAAAAGCAAGTTGATCTAATCAGCTGTGCCCAAGTTCAGTCCTCATGAGCTACCATCCTGCAACATTTAGATGCATACTGCTCAAACACCACTGAATCAAGTATCTGAATTCTCTCATCAGCAGTCAGCCAGCTCTGCAGAAGCATAGTAAAAAGCCATTCAGTTGCTTCAGATGTGTTGGAGAAGAGACGCATCTGAAAGTTGCAGGATGGTAACTTCTGAGGACAGGATTTGGGCATCTCAAGATTCAAACTTTTTTTCTTCATTCATTTTCTCTACCCAGTTTACTCTGTTCAATGTGTCAGTGTGGCAGGGGGTCTGGGTGAATCCCAGCATTCAGTTGTCAAGTGGCAGGGTTCATCTTGCAAAGGCATTTATTCACAAAAACACATCAACCAAACAACCATGAATGATATGACACTAAGGGCTGGTTTAGACTTGTCATTTAATCTGGGGTCGCTGTAATTGCACTGTTCAAGTATGCTGAGAAAACACACAATTCACACATCAAAACATTCCCTCATAATAATAAATATGCCTTCTCTTAAAGTGACTTTGAATATTTGTATTTATGAAGCCATTTATCCTCTTCCACTCGATTCAGATTTTGTTTGCAACTTGGTCTGTGCTTTCTCCAGTCCACTTGGATTCTTCCAGTAGAACTTAATTGTAGTTTGCCTGTAGTTTTAGCAATGGCAGCGGAGGAAGTGAAGGAAGATGTCCGGTCCGTGTTGGCCACGCTTCCAAATATTGGGTTGACATTACCACCAGCCTTGTTCAGCTCAGCACTTCTCTCTTCGCAGTACACGATGATTGCTTACAGCACAGGCAGTTTCCAGCAAGTTTCATAGCGTTATATTGGCGCATTACATATGTCATGGACAAACGTTAGTGATTGGGTAAAATTTAAAACCTCAATAGAGTCCGTGCCTCCAGGAAGCAATTGTTCATCAACAGCTGAGAGCTCAGACCTTCTGTACGAAGCAAACCGTAGTACAGTACAAAGGACTGGTTTTTACCAAGCTATTGTAAGAATAGAATAACCATTGATTTTGGGGGGGAAAAAAACAAAAACATAACTATTGCATACCAAAAGCATGACTATCTGGCAGAAAACCCATGTCCTAACCAGGGGTTTGTACAGGTTTAACTTAGCAAAATATAGTATTCTTTTTGTAGTGTAATTGCAAGAGCGGACATTTCTGTTTGTGCACATGTTTGTGCATGTGGATCTTCCAGTGCCTCCAGCTTAGGAACATCAAGAGCTGTGTGTTGGCTGGAAGGCTCCCCCAGGGATAAAAAGAGGGAGAAACTAATCCCTACTCCTTTACACATCCAAACTGTGTGTGTGTGTACATGTAACTGTCTGCTGGTCTCACTTAGCTTTGGCAAGCACACTCCATGGCTACTTTAGCAAAAGGCTGTTTGTACACATTAAATGACCTATGTGCTACAAGCATGTAGATTCTGTTAACGTCAGTCACTTGCATATTTAGAAACCCCTGTTAGTTCAGTCTAAGATTGATGGGAATTTCTATGAGAATCTAAACTCTACCGAGGGTTTTTGTGTAATCGTGCTGAGCAGTGAAGCATGTCGAGAGGAAGGACATGTCCTCAGCTCTGATCACATAGGCTGCTACAACCAAAACAGAGGGAGAGAGGCAGAAAGATAGATGGACAGGAGGGTGTAAGAGAAGAGAGGGGAATATGAACATGAAATAAACTGATGGCGGACTGAGGACGGCAGACAAAAAGAGTGAGAGCTGAGAGTATGTAAGTCACAGCAGAAAGGAGGGGTGTAACTCAGAGGGGAGAATTCCAAAGAGATCTGTTGGGTGGGAGTGGAAGGAGGTGAGGACAGAAAGCACCAACGAAAAGAGTAATGGTGGAAAAAGGAGTGACGGCGAGTACAGCTGAAAGGAATGGAAGCATAGATGAAAGAACGAGAAGTTAACATACACACAAAAAGCTTTCAGGATTGGCTTGATCCCTTATTATGATTTTTTGTTTGTTTTTTACCCTTCTCTCCTACTTTCCATCGCTTGTACATGGGAGCTCTTGCTCCCTCATCTCAACTGCAGCCCACAGGAAAGTCGACGAGGCGGCCCCTCAGCTGACTGGCTAATTGCAGAGGTATCACTGTGTCAAATGACTAATAGAGTTTCCCTTTCCATCGCAAATCTGCCAGCAGGAGCGCGGCCACAATTTGTTTACTCTATGCCCAAGCCAAGGGAATACAAAGATAGACCAGCCTCTTTATTTATTCTCAAACACAATTCCACGCTGCCAAAGTGCTAGGTGTGAGAGGTGTTAATGAAACATGCATGTGTTTATATGACTGCTGGCGCATGCGTGCACACCCCCACACGCTTGCCACGCTTTGTGATGTACCTAATATTTTGTCAAGCAGTAAAGTAAGTTTTAGTTCTGCAAGCTTTCAGCAAAATTCTCATGCCAATGTACGTATTAAAAAACTGTCAACAGATTTTCGGGTTAGAAAAAAATAACTCTAACATGGCTAAACTCCTAATTTACTTAGAATTTTACTTTAGGAAGTAGAATAGCTTGCTGTGAGATTTTCTAATAAAAGAAAGACTCCCTGCAACTTCTTCAGAAGAATACTGCTGAACCCAGTGACTCTTTGCTCAAGGACAGAAGATTTTTCAAAGTGCAAAGAGGCATACACACATTACACATGTGTGAATTATTTTGTATCTGAAAGATATTTGCACCTTTGTGATACAAAGTTGAAGGTCAGGCATTTAGGTTCTGGCTAAGTCAATCTTCATACTAGTGTATTCACTATTTAATAGGTTTGATATGACATTAATAATGTCATAAGTTAATAAGTTTGGCAAGATAAAGTATTATTGCTTCATACCATCTTTCTTTGAAAAAGGGATTTGTGATTAAATATTTGTCTGTTTTTACATTATTCATATTTTGTTGTGTTAGCACCAAACTTGTTTTATCAGGATGTTATGTCATAGAGCAACACAAAATATGGCATATTTGGATAGTGGAAGGAAAATGTAATTTTTGTATAACCATTTTATCCCTTTCACTGTCTTCTGAAGTCACATAGTCAGTAAATAGACTACACTTGAGTAATTTAATTTAACCTTTTAACTGTCACCCCCAAAAAACACCTGCATGTAAATCAGTGGGTTCACGAGGTCACCAGTGTCATTATGACAGTAGAGGGATTTTAATCTTAGTACAAAATTAGCTGTTTTTCAAAGGCCTCAGGGGGTTTTCTTACAGAACATGCATAAACAAACAAGGAACATAGCAAACGGCTCAGAAGCAAATTGTATTAATGTTTAATGTTGTGGCACAAAATAATAAAGGTTTGAAAATCTTATAAAGAACAGTTTGCTCCATCATCTTAATATGGAAAAAGTCATGGCTCTCCATCTAAGTTGACAAGCTAGGCAAGAAGAGCAGTGATGAGAAATAATGTTTGTAAGGGGGGAAAAATAATAGCTGAAGTCATTATTTGCTACAATTGATGTGGGGGAGACAGCAGATATTCTTTTTTAAGGAGAGGCTCTTGTAAGATAAGACCAAAATTTAACTTCTTTGGCTGATGTAAAATACAACAACTAGGTCACAGTAAAAACACTGTCACTAATCGCATGATAGTGGTAGGTAATTTTCCCAAAAAAGGTGATCAGAGTTGATTGAAAGATAAATGGGACTAAAAAAAAGTGGAATCCTGGAAGGGAACCTATGAGAGGCTGCAAAAGAGTTGATGCCAAGACTCATCTTTCAGCAGGACAGCAACACTTTGGATCAAGCCATATTTATGTGGATGAATGGCACAGAGTTCAGACCTAAATTTAATTGGGAATCTATGGCTAGACTTGAAAAATGATGCTCACATCTAACCCGATTGAGCATGAGCTCCAAAGAAGAATGGGTAGACTGTATAAAACCCATAGAAGCATAAGCTAAAAGACTTGCAGCTGTATCTGGTGGTTCAACTATCTACCTAATATAAAGGCATATGACACTTTACAATTTTTTTTATTTGTTAATGATTTTAATCACACAAAATACACACAAAAACCTTTAAATACAACTTTAAAGATTTTTATTGCAGCATAAAATGTGGCAAGGTTCATGTCATGTGAATCATTTTGCAAGGCATTGTAAGATGTTTCTATCTTGTCTTATTATCAAAGATAAACAGTTACAGAGACACAAATCCTCATGAAGGTTGCATTAGCTTTAAAGGTCTACTCATTTGTCAGAAGACTCTTTGTCAAATCAAATAGTACAGTCAGTTTCATATGGAATATGAATGAGAAACTGTGATACTAGAAATGGAAAAAAAAAAAAAGTAGTAGCTGGAAGTTGCATGCACATTAACCACATCCAAAATCCAAAACAAGTGAGCAAGAAAAATGTCATGGCTGTGTTTTTTCCCATTCCATATCTACATTTTACCCCCTCTTGCCTTCTTAGCTTTTTTTTCACTTTTTAACCAATAATATTCCTTTACACTGGTCACAGCTCAAGCTACTGGATAAAAATATTTGACAAGCCACTTTTTTCTGTGTGAGACATTTTTTTTTTTTTTGCCTACTCCTCCTTTTGCCATTCTTCCATGCCTTCTTTTGCTCTGGGGTTTGTCCTATTTGGCTGTCACGTCTCTCGGTGAGTGCACACTGAAACTGGTAGTGTTGGCCTAAAGCCCTGGCTACTAATGAGACGTTGAGAAGGACAGACTCACCATGGACATTATTTAAAGAGTATAGAGAGAATTTGCCCCTTATGAGAGTGACTCTGCCCCATTACCTTCCTATACCACTGTTCTCTCTCACCACTGTTAGCTTTTTCAAGATGCTCTTCTATTCATCAGTTTCTAGCTGAAATATTTTTTCTCCTGCCAAATTATTTAGATCTTTATCAAGTTTAGGGCAATAATAGAATACCTGAAGCAACAATTATTCTCCTTTCATATTTCATTTAAAGCCAGAAATGTATACGCCAAGATAATTCATACATTCATTGTCTATTCCCGTTTGTCCATTCATGGTGAGCTGTTGCCATGAACATAGAGACAAACTGAACAACACCATCCACAATCACACTCATGGCTAAGGAAAATTAAGAGGCACCAATTAACTTAACAGTCATGTTTTTGGACTGAGGGAAATCTCAAGTGAATCTAGGATCTTCTTACTGCAAGACAGCAGTGCTAACGACTCTGCCATTCAGCCCTCCCAGCATAACTCAATGACTGAAAATATTTGTTAACTTAAACAACAAACAAAAGTCAACAAAAAGCAGCTTGTCATGTGGTGTGTGATAGAGGGTGTCCTCATGTATCTTACAGATGAGCCAGGTCAGAAATGTTTGTGTGAGTGAGAGGGCTGAAATAGAGCTATATCAGGGCTGTGAAGGTCAAACAAATGCCAGCTCTCAAGACAGCACTAAAGAGCAAGTTTGTCGGTCACATAATGATGAGACACTCAGCCTTAGCACACACTCACGGACACGCATGACCCGAAGTTCTTTCTTTTTTTTTTTTTTTTTTGTGAATTCATGGTCTTAGTATGCATGTGTTTAGGTTAAGTGTTTGCACCCCATTCTGTGTGATTACAGTTTGTCAATCAGACATTCCCTCTGATTGTGAGACCAGACCCATTGGCCGATGTTAAAGTGTTAATCACGTGACCACATATTGATTTCCATACTGTGAATTATCACTCAGTTCCCGAGGAACACATTTACTTTGCTTCTACTTGTGTGTGTGTGTGTGTGTGTGGTGGGGGTGTGCGTGTGTATGTATCTGTGTTGTAGTCTGCAGATAGCTTGGTCTGAATGACAGATGAGAGGTTCCTCCTTCACACAGTTTGTCTCCCTGTTTACAGCAGGAGAAACAAAAGCCCCTAGACCCACATTAACATCTTGATATATCACCGATCCATAAACAATGCAGAGGGAAGAGGAAAGTTGCTGTGTCTGCGCTGGCTGTTTACATCTCTAAGCAAACCCAGATTTGATTTGCGGTCTAATGATTTATTATAACAGGTTATTCACATTTTGTGAATACCCTAAAATGCATTCTTTCTAGGTGATAATTGGTCCTTAAAATGATGTCATATAAAAGGATGCTGAGAAAATATTAAATCTAGTCATAACATCAAATTTTAAACTAGCCATTTTTAATGTATTTTTCTCATTAACAATTATTCAGAGCATTAAAATTGACTTGTCTTTCAATTAACCTGTTGAAACCTGCATTTCCTCTCCTTTCCTATACTTGCCTTTTTGCCCTTGCTTCCTGTTCTTCTCCTCCCCTGTCCTATATAGAGCTGATGATGCATGTCCATAGCCACGTCCGTGACCTAAGTTATGTCCTTTGTCCCTACTTTGCCACCATAGCACCCTCTTCCCCTGGTGTCGACTCCACCCCTTTGCAGCGAACAGGAAGTCACGGCACTGGCACAGGTAGCTACAGCCGTGGTGGGACCAACAACTATGCCACAGTGGGGCCAGGATACACTTCAAGCGCCGGTGGAGGAGGCGGAGATGTTTACGGGTCAGACCCTTACGTGGCGGACCCCTACCGCACCCTGCAATACTGCCCCTCGGTGGTGGAATCTCCTTATAGCAAGTCCGGGCCGGCCCTACCGCCTGAAGGAAGCCTGCAGCGTTCACCTTCCATCGACTCTATTCAGAAAGACCCAAGGTAGGAAGAAACCCGTGACGTCCAGTGAGCTCCAGTATATGCGAGTGTGAAGAGAAAGTTTAAACGTCACATATGAAATTGTACTAACGTTTTACAATATTTTTCTAGGCATACAGGTGCATCTCAAAAAATAGGGATGTGTGTTCCAGTGAGGCCTGTTTGTTGGATTAAAAGTACATTTTGCAATTAGTAAACTATGTTTCATCAAGCCCGCCTTTTTGAATTAAAATTACTGTTTATTGGTCTGGTATAATATTCCCGTCTTCTAAGAAATGAAATGTCCCCTTAGCCGTAAGTTGAAAATCACAATAATTGCCAGAATTGGAGGCTTAACAACACCAATGTGTACAAATCAAAATGATGTGTTGTCTAATTTAGTGAATTAATTTCCCAAAATGAATGAATTTTTCAACATTATTCAAATTTTCTGAGATGCACCTGCATATGCTAATCATAACCATGGTTGACATTGGGGGAGAAAATTTACTCTCATGATGAAAACATTATTTTCATATCAACCAGCTTTTGAACAACAGTGACTCACTGCACCAGCATGAAAATGATAGAATAACTAACCTGCAGAATGATTTGTTACTCTCTAAGCTGAAAAGTCTTTGCCAAATGCTTCATTGAACCAATCAAAAATCCTTATTTAATAAAATACAAAAACTTTTCTTACAACACACAGAGGGGGCAGAAAACCACCATACTGCAGTGTTTTTATATAGCAGATATGTTTTTGTTGCAATGTGAGTGCAAATGCATTTAATTTGGAAGGGTAACTCCTAAGTACACACCAATTAATTTTTTAAGGTATACAAAGATGCATTGATATGTTAAACAGAACAGGTTGTGTTAAGAGGTAGCCTGAAAAAGTAAAAGTAAAGTTTACAAGAATGTAAGAAACAAAGCTGAACATTTCAGAGTGTTAGAAAGATGCTTGAAATGTTTTGGTTAGAATAATTCAGTTAAAAAGTACTAAACGAGTTAAAAAGTAAAGAGTTCCCAATCAAGATATTTTGTCCCCAAGACTGAATCATTTAACTGTTTACCAAGTCAGTCCCATTCTGGTATGTGCATTTCTGCAAAGAACCTACTTGCAAAATTGTTATATAACTTTAATAAAGTTACATAACATTGTATATAACTTTATTAAAGTGCAACTGGTATAAAATCTTAAAAACTAGAATGACATGTGAGAAAAGAAGTTTAAATCATTCAACTAATCCAATAATGACCCTAAAGCCAGTGTTTGAGATCAGAGCATGGGGTTGCTGTTAAGAGCGCTCATGTGTTTATTCCATACAATGAACTTTGCCATGAAACAAATCCATGAGTCCTATCAAGCTTCACTGTTAAGTGTACAGTAGTTCATATAGACAAAAAACCCCTAATGCATCACAGTATGTTGCTTCCAGTCACACACCACTTGCTATAGAAGCTCCTTTCATCTTCCTTAATGTCATGCTGGGTGTAAAAGAGCCCTACCGGGCTGTGATCACTTTTATCCTCTTGTCTCCTCAATTAACCAAAGCTCCATCTCCATCTTTATTTATATATATTTCACTGGACTCTTGATGTATAATTCCTTTAATTAAAGAGGGAGAGTGAGTGAGACGTGTGGATCAAATTTCAGCAGCAGCTATCAGTCACAGGAAGAGGCAAAGAATGGGGAGACAGAGAATGAACAGGATCAAAGACAGGAGAGCGTCTGCAAGATGTAAGCTAAGACGACTGAAGAATATCTATGTAACGCAATAAAGATTTAATCACCTACAAAATTTGTAGGTCCTCTAAATAAATGTTTTACTGAAATTTTTATGAATTGTGATAAATGAAGAAACAATAAATTCCACTATTTAAAGGGATATTTCCGGGATTGATCAAAATATAAATTGTATTTATTGAATAAAATGTATAAAAGATATTATGGACACATGTTTCATAAAAATGTGCTAGGTTTTTTTTTTTTTGCTCGAAGTAAAACTGTAGAACTGTAGAAAATTGAAAAAAAAAAAAAAACGACCTTGATACCGTTTAGGACTTGCAGAATGAAATTTCTTTACTAGTCATATTGTAATTTTCATTTCATTACAGATGCATCTCAGTAAATTAGAATATTATTGAAAAGTTAATTTTATCCACCAACTCTGTTCACTTGGTTAAAAAAATATTTATAGATTAATAAAACACATATAGATATTCCCAGTCTTTAGTTCTGTTAGCTGTGATGATTTTACACTTATAGCTAATGACAACATGTCATTTAAAAGATTAGAATATTACACCAGACAAATAAAAAAAAAAAAGCATTTTAATACAGAAATGGGGCCTACAGAATTAACCTACCTAATAAAAATGTAGGTTTAATACTTGCTTTAAGGTTACTGTTTTCAAAAGTTATTTTTAATTTGACAGACGGGCATCATCAAAAGGCATACAATTTGCAGAGATGTTTTTGCATATATTGGAAAAACTGAATCTAAACTATTCTACACCCTTTGAATTTTGCTCAGAAATAGCTCTTTTGTGTGGACACATCCTGCAGAGCTCATTAATTTCACATTGAATTAAAAGTTAAATCATAATAAAGACATCACAAAACAGAACCAGATGACGAGCAGTTGGCTTGGATTTGTTGTGTCGTCTTATTAACTTTGGCCTCCCATGAACTGCAAGGGTAAGACAGAGTGCAGGAAAGTTGAAAACAAAATATGGTAATGAGTGAATTTCATTACAATGCTAATTTACAATGCAAGATACTAAACCCCTGTAAACAAAATTAACCTTTATCTAATGCACTGAAACTGCCAGACAAAATGCAAACACGCAACATCCTGACTGTTCCTAATATGATTAATCAATTTGTTCCGTGTTCTTGTAATTGTTGACCATGTCTAGACACTGAGTGACTTTGGAGTAACTTTCATTTACTATAAACATAGTAGAAATTGCTGTGTGTGCAGTTTTGTGCACTGTGAGTTAGTTAGATGATTCTTAATAGAACTGAAGACATTAAACATAGGGCTGTCCCTAACAACAACTATTGTAATTAAAAAAAAAATTAAAAATTGTTGTTTTTTAGAATAATTTAAATGTTTTTTTCCTTTAAAGACCTTTATTTTATGTAGATTGTTTTAATTTTTTTCATGTCATATCAAAGAAAATGTAAACAAATATTCACACAAATGTATGCATAAAGCTTATGCAGCATGCTACATCACCAAAGTACAGGAATTAATAAAAAAAATAAGCTTTTGTTTATTTATTAACAAATAAGAATTCTAGGGAATTGGGGTTATATCTGGAGATAAACAAAAATGAGCAACTCGACAGGATAAAGAATCTGCTTGTGTTATAAAATGTGATATTTGGAAACAGTAACATTTCAATTTATCTCACAAATAACATAAGTATCTGTGTGCATCGTTTACGAGCTATCTGGTTTAGATTTGATTTGTTTTGATATTTACATTATCTCCATATTTGAAATACAATGAAACATTGAATGGAGCAAGTTAAGATGGTTTGAGTATCCAATCGAGATTCCTTCTGGATGTCTCCCTCCGGCAGGATTTCAATCCTCATCCCATTGAGAGGAGAACCTGGTGCAGACATAGAACTTCCTGGGGAGGACTTCATGTCTCTTTTAGCATTGGAATACCTGGGGGATTCCCTAGAATGAGCAAAAGACGGTGGATGGATAGAGAGCTGAAGGGGATGGACAGCCCTTTACGTAATTTGGTTTTTATCATCTTATTCCTTCTAGAGCAGGGCTTTCTAAATATCACTTTGATCTCCATGTTTTTCATGGAGCTAAAATTGTATTGCTATCCACTTCTATTTTTTCTTCATTTGTTGATATTTCATCCCAAATTCTTTATTTATTCTTTATTCTTTATTTTAGGCTGTCTCTATGAGAACTTTGTGACTCCTCGGTGTTATGAGTAAGATAAAGCCTCGCAAACATTTGACTTCAGACCCATTGAGGATGACTGTCATCTGGAAAAACCTGGGTCTCTGCATAAACTTTTGCATTCCACTGCACAATTCTGTTAGTGTGCTTAATATTATTGAATTAGAGCCAATGTTTTACAGTTCTCTTTGTCATGAGGTTAAATTGCCTCCCACTCAGACTTCACTCTTACTCTTGCTGTAATTGGATCTGGCTGAGCTAACATGAAATGCTAAACGAGTTAGCAGATATTAGAGACAAGGAATACTCTGAGTGAGGGCAGAGGTTATGTGTGCGTTGAGCAATGTGTTTGTGCTGCTAAGACCGTGAGAAAGAGTGGAAAATTTATCTTTAGGACGGAATTGGGTTTAATATGGTTTTTCAGTGTGCTCTGTGTATTTTTGTGTATTGTGTGGAAATGTTTAAGTGTATATTGTAACCAGTTCAAACTGTACATCAGTAGGCATGATAACAGCAGAGCACACACAGTAATAACCACTGATGGGTTGGAGTGCAAAAGGGAGACTATAAAGACGGAGGTGTAACATGGATAAGAATAAGATAGGAGGAGGAGAGAAAGAATTGGGGGAAACGAAACCAGAGGGCGGGAAGAAGAAGGTAGGGAAAAAAAGAAGAAAGTAGATCTTTCGCTGAGGGAAAGTAAGAAACATGGGGGAGGATTTTAAAAGGGATGCAGATAAAATAAAAGATGATAGCTGGATGACAATCACAATTTGAAGAACTTGGATAAACACAAAAAGTGAGGAGATACTTGTGCAGATGACTGTCTTTTTGATGTTTTGTTTATGCGTTCCCCTTGAAACACCCTCGGTGAAAAGAATCTCACCCCTACTGGTTCTTCCTATCGAAACAGATGTTATAAATGACGCGGCGAATGAGATTTATTTTCTCATGTAACCAGTATACAAAACTGTTTTGAAAAATCGCTAAACCAATAAAGAATAATAAAATAATGATGCTTCATTCAGTAGCATTAAGTCAGAATGAGAGGTGGAGATGGAAATATGTGTAGGAAAGAAGATTGACCTTGGCAGATGGAAAGTAAAAATGGCAAAAAAAAAAAAAAACATAAAGCGAGAACGAGGTTAACATCAGCTCAGGGATGATGGGAATTGGGGACCAAAGATATGGATGTTTGGTTTATTGTTTCAAAGCTTGGGAGCTTGTGAGGGATGAATCACCTTCTCCCAAAAACATCATAAGGAAACAAATCAAGATGTCCGGTGGCAGGTGGAGCAACTGTGACATACTGATTAAGAAGAATATTACTGCACTGCTTCAACTGTAGGTATAGGACTGACTCACAAGATGTACTTAAATAGAAACGTGCTGCGTCAAAGTAAGATCAGTCACACTTCCATGATATAAAACAATTTGGCTTATTTACATTAGCTGTCAATGTAAAAATATTTGCAGAACAGCAGTACTCATATAAAATCAAGAAAAAAATAATTCTGTAACAACATTTGTCAATCATTAAAAACAAAAGAAACTCCATATGCTCCATAAAATTGTACTGCTGACAACAAATTGCTATTTATGGTGTTGTGATATGATGTGATCTTCCGTGACATGTCATTGTCACCACTCGCTATTTATTGCCGGTGTCTGTTGGCTCGGAGCCGAAACGCACTTCTCTATTCATGGAAAATCTTCAGTGGTCAGCGGTGACTCTCTGCACAACAGTGTGAGACATACGTGTGGAATCGTTCAAGACTAATCAAATGCAATATCAACAACATAAAAGAATAGACACAAGTACATTTGCTTTGATTAAAAGAATCGGGAAGACTAAAAAATGAGACATTGAGTCTGTCTGACTTTTCTGGCCACTTGGGTTTATGTATCTTGATAAATAACAGAGTGAGCATATGCTTCTCTTACAGTCAGCGCACAAGTAGATTGTTTGGTGCGTTTTATTGACATTTATGTAAAACTCCTCTAATAAGATAATTTTCCCTTTAATTTTTGATTTATAGGCATTAATAAAAATTTCCTTTAGGTTTATATTCTTGTCAGTGATTGGCTTAGTTTTTAAGTTAACAAAATTTCTTATTTGTCATAAAAATAGCAGATGAATGGTATTATTTTGGTGATTCTGTAGATGGTAGAGTTTGAGGCTATTAAGTACAAGCCAGAGTAAAAAGCTGAGTTCTGTCCATTTTTCTAAGTTCTTTTTTTTTGTTAGGGGACAACTAAATGTTGACCTAAGTGTTACCTGCTTGACTTACAGGCCAGACGCCATCAGTACTATCAGACAAAGGAAGACAAGAGAGGAAAACAGAATTGTCATTGAGAGAATGATAAAAGAATGTATTGATAAGTGGGTAGCTCAAGTCCAAGAGAGCAGAGGCAGGGAGGGTGGCAAGTGTGTGACAGTCACAGGGTGAACAAGGGATTTGAAGAAAGCAAAAAGAAGGGAAAGACAGAGGAAGGAGGACACACTCTGCTGGCTCTCAGCACGGCCCAGGGGTAATTTCCTCTCCACATGAGAAATGCATGCTGGGATATGAAATCACCTCCAAGGGAGGGTAATGATGCATTGCCAGAACCTTGGCCCTGAGGCACAGCTGTGTGGATGCGCCAGTGTTCCTGTGTGCGCGCTCACACAAATCTGTGTCCTGGCCGTCATCCCTGCCTGTTCTGGGTAAATTGCCCATTGTAGTTATTTTCCTTTTCCGAGGTGGCCTATCTGCGTGCGTGTGTAGGGGTGTGTTTGTGGGAGTGTGCACCTGACCTTGGGATAATAAGACTCTGTGCCTATCCCGTTGCTTGCTATGGGGAACTTCCATCTTAAATCTGAAGCCAGAGAGGGGAAGGAAGAGCAGAGAAAAAGTGTGATAAATGTGCTTGGGGTGGCCATAATGCAGTAATAGTGAGAGGCACATCCCCTCCCAATAAATCTTAATGTTTGACCTTATTCAAATTAAGCATGAACTTAAAACAAAACAAAACAAAAAAGCTTGAATGTATTTACTAGAGTTCAGTTGATTTCTTTATGGGAACACAAGGTGCATCTCAGTAAATTGGAACTTTTGTTTTGGGCTTGTTTGTCACATTAAAAGTAACATTTGTAAATTACAATCCCTAACCAAAAATTCTATTTCATATTTTCATTAGCTTTAGGTGGAATTCATCATAATTAATTGGAAGAAAGTCTGGAAAACATCAGTATACATGTACATGTAAAAAAGATATAAACATGCTTTGCTTTTATGAATTGAGTTGCTAAAACAAACTTTCAGTGATATTTAAATTTTGCGTGAATTACTTGTATAGATGTCAACAACATAAGGTTTTTCTACTTTCCTGTTAATTTTACATTTGTTGCATTTTGGATCAGCGCTTACAGCAGCATTTCAGATGTTGGTCTCCTCCTGTATTTCCTGTAGCTTAAATAAACCAAGATAAACTCTAAGATTGCCAAAAGGCTGTCAGTGTTTTGTAATCTGGCATGTCCCATGGTAGACTGACCTGGACTCTCCAAAATGTTAAAACAGAGCATGTTTTACCATGTTTGGCTTACTGTTATTTGCTGGAGTCTTACTGTCCAATATGGCAGCCTGAATGAACAACCAAGCATGTTGTTTTCTTTTTTGAAAAGCTTTTGTCCTTTCTCTCTTGTACTGAAAATAGCTGGGGGCCTTTTTACTGAAGTTACAACTTTGACGTTAAAGATTATCAGATTGACTTGTTAATTAATGGCATGGTTTGTTCACTGAACAGAAAATAGATCAGACTGTTAGTGTCCAACAGTCTGATCTATTTTTGATTAACCATGATCAGTGATCATGGTTAATCAAATATAGAATTTGCTTGATTCCAATCACCAGCTGATTTCTTTGTGAATCTTTATTATTTACAGAATTTCTACATGTACAGCAGCTAAAAATGAATTTCTTATTTCTTGTGACGTGTTGGTAAACAACCATAATCGGCTTATAACTCAATTATTCCATAGTTATTTGATGATAGTTAATGACATCAAGGTTCTTTTTATCTACATTCAATCCTCTTTACATACGTTTACAGAAAAGACAGGAAAGCACACATGAAATAAATATTAATACGCGATTATACCACTCCGTCATGCTTAGCAATTTTGTGGGGGAAAATGCTTTCCATTCCTCTTCCTCCTGCCGTCCCCGTTGCTGGCCTGTCTGCTGCCTCTGATGGTATTTGGGAGGGATTATATGAAAATGTCACAGCAGCAGAATTACTGTATATGTTCTCACCACACTGTGCTTCATCTTGCTTCCTCTTAAGCTCTCACTTGAGAGCATCATAGCCTAGTGCTTACATGGTCACAGAAAACATTACACTGTCGAAACCAAGTCGCAGCCATAACAGTAAATGTTAATTTTAGTCAACAGTAGTACCTTACGTATGAATATGGATTGAATTTGATGAAAAAGGTAATAATAGTTTAATGTTTTGAGTTAAGCATAATTTAAACGTATTTGATGAAGTTGTTACAGCTGTATTTTTTTCTTGGTGTGCTTGTGGCTGTAGTAAGGCATTAATATATTTTGCAGATACGTACACCAATTTGTTTCAGTTTTTGCGTCCGTTTACTACAATCTTTTTCTTTAAGCAAGGTTTTCTGGCAAATATGCTGCAGTTGTAAAATAGTCTTTGGACAGGGGTGCAGAATTAAAGGTCAATGAGTTGTGCATCTCTTGTGCTGGAAAGGGATGTTGACCTTTCAGCTAAATTGCTTGCTGAAAATCAAGCACTGCACCTCTTGGCAGGCTGATAAAGTACTGACCAGCAAAATTAAAGCCGGATTTGACAGAAGAGTTCGACAAAAGTTAATAGAATCAGCACATCTGGAGCCATTAGGAGGAAGTCAGGTTTGTTAAATAAATCCTCACAGAAAGAGAGGAGGGGGGGGAAAAGGTTCATTATTGTTACCGTGTTCATTTAAAATTATAGCTCTGGCAGTTCCTTGTTGAAGATAATCACATTTATCTGTGCAGCTGTGTTGGTATTCACCAGCTGCAGTGGCACAAAAGCACCTGCACACTGCAATTATCTCATAATACATCCCTGTGGAAGTGCGCGCACTAAAATAAAACACTTAATGCCCACTCACAGTGATGCACACATGTGCCCACAGAAGCTCAAGTCAATATTTGTTGCAGTCTAAATTTCTCTTTGTCGTGCTCATTAAAGGAGCCTGGCAGGTATGATGGCAAACAGTTTACAAAAATGAAAGCTTGAGATCAGCCACGGGAAAAAGTAAGTCATCCATATTTCAGTTTGCATGTTTCATTCATCAACACATCAAAAAACAACTGGACCTTAAAATAAGATAATTACAACCTCAGAAGAGTGTTCATATGTGGCATATTACACTGTGACTTTTTTTAAAGTGTTGGTGTAGTCCTTGACTTGAACATAGGAGAGCCATAACTTAGCAAGCAGACACCCAGTATCACTATGGTCTACCTGGGGGTGTGAGCAAAGCACCAAAGGCCTCTTAAGTCATGAGGCGTCAAGGTTGAGGCTCTTGAGCAAAGGGTTCTATAAAACATAATGTGAAGCTCTGAAACTGAGGTCTTGCCACTACAATGGTCTGAGTGAAGATACGCTTAGGAGACCAACGATGCATTTACAGTTGAACATAGCTGTTAAGGTACATCTCAGTTATTTAGAACACCATAAAAATGTCAATTTACTTCACTATAAAAGTTAAAATTGTTTGTTTTAAAGGGAAAGAATTAATTTTTGGTTTATCTCAGTTAACACAGAGCGCAACAAAAGATCCTTAAAGGAACTGGCTGGTGAGACTTATGCAAGCAAGCATATTAATAGAAAGTTGAGTGGAAGGAAAAAAGGTACTTTTAGAAGGAGGTGCACAAGAAACTTGCTATAGATTGTGAAGCAAAGGCAATTTGAGAGTTTGGGATAGATTTGCAAAGTGTGGATTTTAAATGGAGTTTGTGCTTCAAAAGGCATATCCAATAAAGTGGGCTTGTCAGCTTTTTTTCTGAAAGATACTGAGAATTTTGATAAGTCATAATTATACATGGGATAATTACACATGCATAAAATAGTAAGTAATGGATTTATGTAATATATGAGTTTCCCTTTTACAGTTTAAATGACAAAATAATGTCAATAATTAGAAGCTAAAATTAATCCATTTGTTTGATATTTAATGTTCTTCATATATGGGAATATGAAGAATAAGTATAAAGAACAAGTACAGAATAATTTCTATACTATTAGAACTTAAAGAATAAGTTCTGAAGTATATGTTGTTGAGAATTTGTTTTGGGTTTAAGCAGGATTTGCTTAAGACTTATTATTTGGGATATTATAATTTAATATAAGTAACTATTTTAGTTGCAGTTGTTTCATAAATCTAGTTACCATTTGATAGTTAGTATCTGGTTCAAAACTGACTATTGTGGACCTTTAACAGAATGGACTCTATATCCCATGATGCTTTAGAACTAGTAGAAGAAGAACTTGAGGTTAGAGGAAGGAGTGAAGTGAGACCGTTGGTTTTCCGAGAAAAGAGCTATGTTAGCTGAATGCCTACACTCTGTCGTATATTATTATGTACGATTCGTTCATCCCTTTTTATTTTCACTAAAGTTCATCTGAATAATCCATCCGACTCCTTTTTGTTTTTGAATTAGTCGAATATATAACATATGTATCCACAAAAATATACTTTAGAACAAGTTAAAATTAAAAATGTATTTTAAGAAAAGCTGAGCCATAACGTGTCATTATTTAAACTTATAAGATCACAGGAACATATAACTAAATACAATTTAAACATCATACATTTGTTATTGCCAAGATGCCAAGTAGAAAACTTGTACATAGAAGTTTCAGTTCCTAAACTGGCTGGCCTAACCTGAACCCCAGTTATTTAGCAGTACATTACCTAACCATCATCTAGAATGTTAAAAATGTTTAGTATATCAAGAAGCTCTGCTTTTGACTATGTAAAAAAAAAAAAAAAAGTGTTAATGTGTGACATTATTTATTTTCATTCCAAGAATAAATTCCTTGTGATGCAGAAATTAAATCACTGAGTCAGTCATGAAAAAAAAAATAACACTGACACTTCCCAAGAGTTCTGACTTGATTTAGAAACACTTCTCCAAATGTACCATCCCTCTGTCTCTCTTCCTCTGCTCTCTCCATCCCACCATAATACCTTTGCAAGCAGAGACGGCCTGACAGTGAAAATGGGTGGAGAGGTGCATTCATCCAGCATCTGAAGTGTTTTCTCCCTTTGCTTTCAGTCTAAACACACGGTTCTCCTACACTCCCTCCTGCTGTCCTTTGTGTCTATTTAGGTGGCAGGTCTCTTCTTTTCTTTAAATCCCCTCACTTCCATTCCTCTCTTTGTCTCCATCAATCCGTTCTCATTCCTTCTCGCTGCACACTGTGAAGAGATTCTAGCATGCAACAATAGTCCAATGTGTTTGTCTGAATCTGAGTGTACATTCCTCTTTGTGCGCATGTTTTTCCACCTCATATAATCAACAAAGCCCACCGTGTCAGCCAGACGCATGCTTTGCTGTGTGTCGAGTCAAACACTGGTCTTGATCGAATGATTACAGGAGTGGAGTGAAAGACAAAAAAAAAAAAGGTGAATTGAGGAAAAAGAAGCAGGGTAGCCCCTCCTCTGAGTCATTAAATAGTGTTTGTATTGCTTCTGCCCCTTTAGTGAAGGTGTGAGTGTGTTGAATGCTGCCTGTGCTTCTATGGTCATTCACTAACCGCTACAAGTAAGTGAATTCATGCGTGATCGCGTTTGCTTTTCCCAAGTGTGCATTTTGTACATTTTTGAGTGCTCCTTGCATCAGTTCGCTGATTTTTGCAGTCTCAAAATGCCATTTATTAATGCCTAGGTCTGAATTTGATACATGCTTCTTATCACATATATTTATAATGAGCACCACAGTGACACAGTCCCGATTTTAATTAGTTATTTGATAATATATGCAATAAACTGCAATCATTCATGCTGCTGTTATTGTTGCCAAGTTCAGCTGTGGGTTTTCACCTTGTTGTTTCATAGATGCTAAACAAGCTGTGAGCTGTCACGCAAGCATTGCTCCAGCTAGGTAGTAATTTCCTTCCTACTCCATTTTGTGTATTACTTTCACTTTGCAAGGATGAGTGAGCTGTAGAAAATAAAAGTTTTATCACCAAATGATACCACTTCAGAGGATGCAGTCATTTGTGTCATTGAAACATTGCTCAGTGAATATCTGGCAAGCACCAAATAAACAGACAACTCTGATCATTTGAATCAAAGAGGTGGAAAATGAAATTTCATAGCTGCCATCAAGATTTTTTTTTTTTTTTTTTTTTTGAAAAAAGTGTTGAATATGTGCTGGCATAAAGTTTGGCATCCTTATATTCTCATACTTGTTTATTTATTAACCCGGGGAGATAATGGAGTGTTTAGTCTGTCATTTTGTGTGATCTCAGTCACCTTGGTATGTTTGTTTCAAATGTCATAACTAACTTTAAAATGCTGTGAAGAATTTTCAAAATCAGTCCTGCTAAGGGTAAAGATGCTGTTTGGCCTTATAATATACAACTATATGCATGTACTATAATGTATCTACTGTATTAATACTTGGGTGAATTTCACAATAATATATAATTTAAATCGTCAATATTTTTCTCTTTGGTAGTTATGCAATACTCTCCCCATCGGTGTATAAATGTGCATTTGAGTGTGAATGGGTAAATGTAGGTCTAGGGCAAAGCACTTTGAATGGTCAATACTACTGGCAAAGCACAACATATGTTCAGTTTGTTTAACGGTTTGCCATTTAATACAATAGATTAGTTTGAATCTGTTGTTTTAAATGCTTTCTTTTCCCCCAAATGTTTACTAATCTGCCTCCATATATTCAGATGATGTCATGAAATTCCATGTAATCAAAAACATACCTGGAGTGTTGCTTTGAATCATTGAATTAGTCGTGGCCACTATTCAAAGGTGCCCAAACTTCTGCTCATAAAGCAGCTGCCTAAATACCCCAAATCTTTACTTGGACCTTCAGGCCTCAGCCACTTGTACGTAAATAAGTTTTTTTTTTGTCCTAACAGCTGAAGGTAACAGACACTTAAAAATGGCACTATGTGCCAGGAGAATACATTATAACCCCATGTTTAAGACTAGGCATGAAACTTTCCCTTTTGAGAAAGTTTGTAGTTTTTTTTTTTTCTTCATTTAACCTTTATTTAACCACTAAAGTCCCATTGTGATTAAAATCACCCTTTCCAAGGGAGTCCTGGATTATAGTGGCCTAGGTTATCACGACAGTTAAGCTGCTATAGGCTATGCTGCTGGAGGTCATACTGACCAGTTTTCTTCTCCTACTCTGCAACTATATGCATTATCTGCAGTTATTACTGACGTTTACATTATCTTCTTCCTCTACTTTCCTATCCATAGTCATTACATATGGGCTGGCATTCTGTTCAAATTTGACACCTTCATAGATGAGGCCATCAGTAGAGCTACTGCTGCCAATTACTTCATATGTTCTTTATATAAATCGCCCTGTCTGTGTTTAGCCCTTTTTCTCCGAGACAAAGCAACTGAAGGAGCTGTTGCTGTCGTCTACAAACACAGAATCCTTTCTGCTCACAGCCATCAGAATCTGCTTCAACTCTTTGAAGAATCTTGAATACTTTTGAGTTTTAACATTTAATTTCCCTATGGGATCGATAAAGTATTTTTGAATTGAATTTGAAATGCTGAAACCAACCGCCATATTCTCTATTGTTCATGACATAGATTTTGCCACAAGCTCTGTACTTATATGGTTAGTGTGATTCTCTCTTAAATGAAGCCACTAGGTTACTGAAGCTCTTACTTTTTATCATGGAAAGTATTCCTACACCAGAGTCCTGGAATTTTGTTGTTTTTATTTTTATTTTTATCATATGAAAGAATTTTATCATGTTAGAAAGAATTGGAATTAAAGGTTTAATGAACCAAGATGATTGGAGATGAGTCACATAGGATGTATTGCTGAGTTATCTGGGGAGACTTGTTGGAGGATCAGGAAGAGGAGACTCTTTATGGATGACTGTTCTCAGAGAAATGACTTTTGCTTAGAAAACGTGGGACCCCCAATGGAACCTAGAATAAGATGCCGGTGAACACAAAATTATTGTGTAGGAAGTATGGGAAGATGGATTAGGGTAATGAGGTAGATGAGGAAGAGATGAAAACTACTGTACATCTCTGCAAAGACCCCCTTTTTTGCATGGTGGCTTGGGATGACATTTGTTGTGAATTGGTGCTATACAAAGAAACTTAATTAAAGAAGCCAACCGTGTATTGGCATTTACAACTGAGGGATTGCTATAAGTGTTCCGCTTCTTCACATATAGTCCTTGCATTTCTTTTGTATTTCCACTAAATGACACTGGTATTGGTAGGGATGCAATTTAATATCCACAAAAGAAGTCACAGTGGATCGTATCAAATCTGACTATTAATCTTTGTAAGTACAGCCTTGGGTATAAAGCAACTGCTGGGCAGGGATTAATGTTGTTCTGTTACTTGTTATTTGAAGGGAGTTGTCAAGACTCATGGTCATGGCTATTTATTTCAGCAAGTGCATACGGAAGAAGAGCTCTTCGAATTGAAGAGAGGATGAGGAGTGTGATGAGTAGCAGTCTAAGGAGAGTGAAATTTACCTCATGAAATTAACCCTACTCAGCCCACAGTCCTCGGCAGGTCTCCCAGCACTTAGAGGAGCATTTTTCTCCAGAAAGATTAGGGTTTGTGTCAGACATCTCCTTTGACTGGCAGTAGGCATCCCAGTCAAAATGATCTGTTAAGTTGAAGTAGAGTTTCCATCCATTTTAAGCATAACTTGCCACAACTTTTATCTTCTGCCAGAAGATAGTCTGTGAAAGCTTTCCAAACATTCTTTATATGGAAAAGAACAAACTAAAAATTACATTGCTTTCTAGGCAATTTCTCTCTCGCCCTTCTGTTTATTTGCAATTTTGTCAGTGAAACTTTAAACTATTGCTCATGTTTGCGCCACAATTCCTTCAACACCTTATCTCTTGTGAGATTTCAGAGCAGTGCTAAAATGACAACACTTTGAGGCTTTAAGTAGTGAATACTCACATTATGTTTTGTTGTAGTGTTAAGAATTAAAACCACTTAGCTGTTGTCGTGTCTGTCAATAATTTACAAATATACAAAAAACTAAGCACGGGATGAAAACCTCCTTTGAAATGAAACTTGTTTTCAGAAGTTGATGATTGTAATTTTACATGTGTATTTCCCAGTCATCAATGTCAGAACAAATGTAAGTTTTTATTTTAGTTCGATTGAAAAATGCAACCTCAAAGCACTTTGAAACTATTTTCTTCCATTTTAGGATGTAATCAAAGTGATTGTGTCTTGGACTCAAGTTTAACACTGATTCCTTTGCCTGAATGGATGTAATGTTCGACCCACAGGAAATGGAACACTTAAGCTGCCGAGCTGCTAATGTGGTGTAAATGTCAGTCTCGGCCAGCTATCTGTTTCCACTTCATCTTTATCCTTCCATTGTTATTATTCTGCCAAGGCAGCAGACAAGCCAGAGGTCTATGTTTATTGTCGTTTGTCTTTGGGCCTGTTTCAAGCAAGATTGTGCAAAACACTGACAAGTCAAATTTCATGAAATATAGGCTAGAGAAGGGTAGAAGCTCTGTGTGTTGTGTAAGATTTACTTGTCTAATGTAAATGTAGGTTCCTCACCTCTGTCATACTTGTCTGCTTCAGTATTGTACGTTTAACATTTAGTGAACGATATTCATACGTGCGAATACACAAACGCACACACAGAGACGGTGCTAATATCGCGTCTGACCTTATCACTGTGATATTTGCTTGACAGAATAATTCTGGATAATTTGTGCGTGCGTGACGTACATGGGCACATGCTGACACTGTAGAACCTTCATTAGTGATGAGGCCTGAGGGAGCATTTGGTGGACAGAGACACACACATCTTTATTGGCTGGAAATGCTCATTAGCATTGTCACAATGAAATAGCTCACCTTTTTTTGTTTGCCACTCAACGGCCAGGTCAGATGATTGTACAAGCTTCCGAATCAACGGACAGTGGGTTAGTAATTTCTTAGCAATCTTCTCTTCATTTGTCGTCTTAAACTAGGTCATGCAGTCTGATTGAGTGAGTGTATAAGATGGGGATTTGATTGGTCATTTTTGTCATAATTGTTCCCTGATATGTGATTAGTTTAAAGACTCATCCTGGTCTAAAGGAAACTTGATTTAGTCACTTTAGAATTTGTGAGAATAGAACAATGAAAATCAGCTTCTCACAGTCGTCTTGTGATACAATTTTCAAGGATAAAATTGGTGCAAATATGCAGAAAGAAAAAGAAGACTCTAACTAGTGTAAATCATTACCACTCCCATCTTTACTGTCGTAACCAGGCTACTTATTCGCAGCAGCCTCCTCTGCATGTGGGTCTTTGCAAGCCAATCAGTGAAGGGACTAGGAGGAATGAGCACGTTGTAATTTAATTCCAAACCACTTTTTGTTACAAAGTTCAACTGTGATTTGTTTAATTTCATGTTGTTGAAGTCACACAACTGTTTTGATGTTCAAAAAGAAACATCTTTCTCCTTTGAAATTGTTCATTTCATACTGGTAACGAATACTATTCACTTAAAAGTCAAAGGATTTATTTTTTCCTTTCTGGTCAACATAACAGGTTTTCATTCTTGATGGTTGTAACTACGTTGTTCCTCCTATTTTTCAGTTTTAATTAGCATATAGTGTGATACAGTGTAATGGTTTAGATAACCTCAGTGTCTTTTTTTTTTTGACCCTTCCAAATAATGACTTGAGAGTATATTTCACCAGCCCATTGTTTGGTTGTGCAAGCATCCAGTAATTACGCTGTGCAATCGGCGAACAGTGCCACTTGGCTGAAAATTAATGATCAGCAAATGCTGGATAATAGCTCTTTGAATGCATGTGTGTTTGTATATAGGAGAGCGTACGTTTGCGTGGTTCCAATACAAACACTATTTGCCAGGGCTTGCAGTTGTGCGCATATGTGTGCACATGATTAGTGCTTTGCTGCAGTGTGTTAATAAATTCCATAGGCTGTGTAAGTGCATGTTTGCACTTATACGGGGTATGTGTATATTAATGAACACCTGTCTGTCAGCTTAATGTCCTTTTCGATTAGTCCTTCAATTCTGTGTGTTCAGCTAATTGCAAAGATTTGGGCTGGTGCTTGTGTTTTCCTTAGGTTGGCAAATCGCTCCATGTTACTGCACACTAATGTTTCCCCCTTGACCAGTCCCAGCACTGGCAGCCTTATATATACACAATTATACACACACACGCCTACATGCATACACACAAATAAAGTGCAGGGTTTACGTGGTTTTTTGTTGTTGTTGTTGTTTCTGTTTTGTGAGAAAAGCAAGAAAACTCTGATATCATTAAAACTGCAAATCTAATATTACAGAAAAATCTGGCTTTATAGACTTTATCACAGTCTTATGATAACTGAGTTATAGTTTTATTTCATACCTTTTGTATTGTATTTCTATTTCTTTTTATTCTTAACTTATTATAACTCCTTTGAAAAAAAAGGACACTTCACAAGAGTTGCAGAAGAAGTATGAAATTTCAGCTTGTTCATGCTCTTTCCACTTTAAGTAAAATAGTTTATCTGTTCTTGTGGGCTTTTTTATTGGCATTAGCTCCGAAAATAATTTAAAATATGTATTGAGTATCCATGGGTTGAAATGGATGCATTCCTTTAACTTATTGGAAATCTTCACGTGTAATGTTGGAGTTTTTCTTTACATGATGAATTTGATTGATCTGGGCCTCATAATACATAAATTGAAGTCTTGTGCCCTAACTATGTAAGTTGCACCTAATTTCTGTCTGATGCAGACGAGGAGGGAGAGTTTGCACCATATCAATTGGCAAACACTTTACTTTGTGATGACCAAGTAATTAGCCAATCATAGTGTTAGTTATAACCAAAATAACATCACAGAGTTGGACTTCAAGCTACTGACAAACAATAAAATTTTTAAAATTGTGTTTTAACAGATTTGGAGGGACAGTAACCTTATAGTGCTTCAACATGTTATTTCTATTGGCAAAGTATTACAATTGCTCTCACTTGCTTTCTGAAAAGTAAAACATGACAATGTGTATGAGAAAAAAGATTGAGTTTGTCTGCATTACAATGAAATTTATGTCAGCAAAAAGAACAGGAAAAAAAATTAATTGGATTTGAATAAGCTGGCAAAGGCCAGACTGCAAATACTAGTCAATGACATAACAAATAATGCATGACGCTATGATCAATATGTTATTAGAGGCTTTTTCTGATTTTAAAAAGACAAACAAGAACTAGTTTGTGTAGGGACTGCAGACTTGCGCTTAACTAGCGAACTTGAAAGCATTCAGTTTTAATGTGATTTGAACATCAGTATTAGTATTGTGACAAATATGAACTATACTGGTAAATGTATCTAAAAGAGGAACCATACTATATTCAGACAGGATCTGTAGTGGCGCCTGCTTGCTTTGAGATGACAGTTATCAACTATAGCACCTTGCTGCCAACCTTATCACTGGGAACAAAGACTTAATAACGCTTGCTTAAATTCTGTTCTTCATCAGCTCTTCCCTTTGCTTCCTCTTTCTGTTCCATTCCACGCAAGTCTCATTCAACACCTCTCATTCTACTCACTAAATCCTTTCTTTGCTTTTATTCAACCTCCTGAGCCTCTTATACCCAGTTGGAAAATGCCACAGAGAACGCATATTGATTTTTTTTCTTCTCTCTCTTCGTCTGTGTGGTTGCTCAGAGCAGTGAGTGGAACAAAAAAATAAAAAAACAAAACAGAAGTCCAGACAGGGAGGGGCGGAGAGAAAGTGACAAACAGTGAGGTGGTATGAGCAGACAAATGGAAGAGCGGAGGGTGTGGAAAGTCACAGGAAGCTTCCAGTGTGTTATAGATGAGCTAAGGGATCCACTTCATTCTTTATTTCTCCTCTCAACTTCTTTGCTTTATATTTACTTCGCCAGCATCTGATTTTGCGCTTTACTTTTTGTGCTTAACCTGTATTGAGCAAACAACTCGCCTTGCTTTGTCCAAATGAAGGAGTTGATGTGTGATCACCTAAATCATTTCCATCTGCCCATCATTTACAGAGCAGCAGTAGGTAAGACGTGTGGGAAGAGGACGGTGACAGAAGATGAAGTGTTTTCATTGTCGCTGACTCAGATTGTTGTCCACTGTTTATTTCGGGATGGATTTCATCCCAGGTTTCCTCCACCCATTTCTGTCTATCCATTTGTCTGCCCAGCTATTACGAGCACCACATTCATCCCTCCACCTTCTCCTCCTTATTTCGTTGATCTTCTATAACTGAGGCTGTGCTACGCTCTTTGTTTGCTGCTTGCAGAGTCTGCAGAGCGCCACTCTGAGATTTATTTTAAACTGAACTTGGGCAAACATCCAATATTGCGAAAAGGTTCTTTGGACACAGCAACTCGGAAAACCCAGCTTGGTTGACATTATAGTCCTTTGTCATATTTATTTGTAACATTTGAGGGCATGTTTAACTTTTTTTAATATGAACTTGAAACTTACTACTTTTAAATAATTTGCAAGGCCTCTGTATTTACTTAATGAGGAGTTGTATGGCCTCTGCTTGCTATGGCAGGGCATGCATAAAAAGCAGCATGATGTATTTTTGAGTCAAATCACAGCAGGGTGAGGAGACACACTGGTTTGTGCAGCTGTAATTAGCAGTGACTTTGTTGGATCTTGTTTTGACCTGGCTGTTTGGCCTGAAGCATAAAATGAAGGCAGATACATAAATTTAGAAAAAATCAAATAAATAAATTTCAAAACAACTTAATTTCAAAAGTTTAAATCAAAGGGGGAAAAAACAGCAAAATACACACACTATGTCCTCAGTAACCTAAAATATGCCTGTTTTATCTCGGCTAATAATGCCTAAGAAACTAATTAGGCAGTTTCGTCCACCTCACCTCTCAAAGGTTATAAGGATGCAGCGGGATAAAACATTATTTTTAAATTCATGACGGGAGGGTTGCTATGCAATTTTGAAAAGTCTGGAATTTTATTTAAGTAAATTCCAGATCTAGATGGAAAAAACAAAAGTATGAACAAAAAATTAAGACATTATTCCCAGTGTCCCTCACCTCTTTTCTTCTATCTATGTGTCCTTCCTTCCTTCCTTATATGCATCTATTCCACCTTTCTTCCTGCAGTCATGCACTTTCTTCCTTACACATTTTTCCTTCCTCCTTTGTACACTTCCTTCTGTATTTCCTTTCCCCTCCATTGTGTCCATCCTTCCTTATGTCCTACTTTAATTTCAAAGTAGTCTTATGTCTTCTTGGTCGCTTTGCTTCTTTTTGTCCTTGTTGTCTTTCCTTATTTTTTCCTTCCTTTTGTTAATTGTGACATTTCTTCCCTTTCTTTCTTGTCTTCCCCTCTATTTATTGTGTACTACTTTCCTTCCTTGTACCCATATATCCTCCCTTCCTAACTTCCTTATGTGTTAACTTCAACCCTTCCCTCTTTGTATACTTTCAACCTTCTTTCCTTCTTGTTTTTTTCACCCACTTATGTCATCCATCTCCATGCGATTGTTAAAGCAAACATATGACAAAAAAGGGTTGTAATGTTGCAAAACACACTAATTACGATAGTTTCCCCCCCCCCCATTTATACAATTGTGACTATCCAGATGACAACCTTGGAGTTATCTGGAAGTCGATCACCTGTGGGATCTACTTGAATAATCATGGAATAACTTAGGATGTAAGTGAATAGAAGTGGCACCCAGAACCTTTAAGGTTTAAAGACAGATTTTGTGGAACAAAATGGGTCAAAATCACACTTTAGCAAAAGGCATCAGATCACTGTTTATTGTCCTCACTTGTATTTCTGCCTTTGGACAATCTGCTTTTTGTACATCTCAAGCTGTGTTTCATTCAGTACAGATCTAACAGTTCAAACTCTTTCCCCAATTAAACTTATTGCTGAGTTGAGTTGCACTTTTACCTAATCCCAAGTAGGTGTTTGGCAACTACGTATATTCTCAAGCATTTGCCAGTAGGGGACATTGACGGGGCTTGTTTCCTTCACTGGATAGCATCTTAATTAATATGCACTTTTAATTACACAGAGCTGAAAAACACTTAGGGCTACTATTTGGGCATCTTCCTCTGCAATTTATTTATACTGTTTATCTGTTGAATTGGTGAAATGTTATTATTGACTTGAACTCCACAATTTACTTTACCTGAGAAAAGGAGCCTTCTAAATGCAAGATGTAAAGAGTGTATATACTGTGTGTGTATATATATATATATCTATATATATATAGAGAGAGATATATATATATCATAAATAGAAATGAATTTTACAAAGAACTATTTTTGTCTTACCTCCCTCTGCTTTCTTATGTTTTCTATCTTCTCAGTTCAACATTTATAAAGATTAATGCTTTGGTGTTAATTAGTTTCTACTTTGGCATGCACACTGCGATGCTGCCCATCCCTGACCCTCCAATCAGTTAACAGACATGACAGGCCTTGTCCAATCAGATTAAGGCCAGCGGGACAGGCTTCCTGTGTGGAGCTGTCAGTCAGATTCATTGTGGTCAGTGTTGATGGATGTGAATGGGCCTCAGAGACCTAAATGATTAATGTTTAAAATGTGATTTACTATCATGCATCATATTAGGTGGGGGAAAAAAGAGGGATAAGAGCAAGTGTTGCTCTACATAGCAACACTCGCTATGTAGAGTGTTGCTATGTAGAACACATAGCATTATTATTTATCCTGTTGAAACATCTACATTCTTGGTCCTCGTTGAATTTTCAAAACCATTCATTAATTTACAAAAGTACTTAAATATTTTAATTAATAGATAAAGCTTAACAGCTGTATCTGTTGGGCAAAATTCTTTACTTTCATATATTGGCTACAACCTTTGGTATTTGTTTTATTCTGAGAAGCAGTGGAGATATTTGTAACGGTCAAATCAGTGTAATACTTTGTGTACGTGTCCTGAAGATGAACCTATTACTTGTGTAGTGATCTAATTTGTCATGCTACTGCAGCTATTTGTTTACTGAGCAACAACAGCATTAGAAAAGTTCCAACGTGGGATTTTTGACTCCAACACGAATCCGAGTACCTTGTCTGGTATTTATTGACGTTAATGAAATATGATGACATTTACATGCCTAAAAATGCTTTGACTTTACAGTGTAATAAAGCATCACATTAGATTTCACCAGTATTACATTTAACTCACTCACCAGTGATGTTCAGGATTCTGCAGGCTCTATAATTCTTCCTTTTCATGATTTGTTTCAAAACACACAGCACTGTCTGCATTGAGACGTATTCTGTCAGTCTTCAGAAAACTTGCATCCTGCTCCAACAGATTTTGTGCTTTAATGCTAGGCTAACATTAGCCAGGGTTGCTAAAAGTTAGCTGTGTTAAACACAGACGTGTGTCTCACAAGGGGCGGTGCAGAGATAATTACAGATAATAGACCAACAGTAGATATCAGGAGTTGAGTCTAGGAACTCATGAATAGCCATGAACTGTTTGCCAAGCAGTTGTTTTCACAGTTTCACACATTTTAATACTTTCAAGGTTTTTCCATTATACTATTACCTAAATTTGAGTTTTGTTTTTTGTCGATATAGGTAGTGTGTTTTATATTTACTATGCTGCTTGATTTATCTGGTGATCTAATTGTGTCAAATGCTGCACTGTCAAATCTATAGGAAGGCGATGTGAGGAGTGTTACATTCTTATGGCATCATGTCTTATAATTTCACTAAAATGAAAAACTAATACACAATCGGGCGATGGGTGTAATGGTTTCTCCTAAAATACATGCTTTATGCTGTTTCATTTTAAAAGCTGTAAAATCTCCAAAACACTTTCTGGTCATATTTATTGACTCAAAACACATTTACTCCACATTGTCGACATAAAACTTTTATTCCGCTGGAAGAAGCTCTTCTTTAATGTTTTGGCTGATAATTTTGTCCGGTGATGTGCCCCCATCAAAGGACACAATGATGTTTCAGAGTTACATTCAACTGTCTGCCAAATAATGAAGTAGTGCAAGAGTTTTGAAGATTGGTTTTGAAAAGAGAGACGTATAAATTCTGTTTCAAAATCCTGGACAGCAATGATTGTTTAAAAACCTTAACTTTCTAATCTCTGTAATACCCTTTTCCATCCTTCGTTCTCTAAGTGTTGTGTATTGACCTGAAAAAGCCTAAGACTCATAGAATCTTATTCACTTTGTGCCAGTTCCATCACTCTGTTTCTAGCTCCACCCTTTCTCCCATACCGTCCTCCCTTGCCACCTGCCTTTTCTACTTGTTCTGTAAGACTGCTCTTCTGCCACACCTAAAGTTTTTCTTTTTTTACTAAAGTATTTTGCTGCATCACGCCTCCGCACGCCTCGAGAAACTGCAAACATACCCATCTCACCGGGAACACGGAGCTCTGTGCGGCATCAGAGGCTGACTTCATTTTCGTTCCCACTAGTCTATTGAGAACTCGAAGCATATACTACAAGATGATAAAGTTATATAAAGAATGTGCCACACAGGAAGCAATGCATTGAGATGCAGATTTCTCAGAAGTAATCTGAAATGTTTGTCCCAAACCTTTTTCACAACTATGTTTTATGCAATTGTTGCTCTTTGCTGGCTTTTTTTTTTTTTTTTGCCTGCTGCTGTTTCATATCAGTGGCATATCACCTGGGTTTGCATAAACCGATGCTACTGTTTTTATTGGCACCTGTGCAAGCATGACAGGCCTCTTGTTTGAGGGTTAGTTTCTTTTTTTTTTATATACCCCTTCCTGTCAGCTTCCTCTTGCCAGATGAACCCCTGAACGCTCTGGTACTTGCATCAACTCTCTCTTTCTAATTCTCCCTCTGTGTTTCACTCTCTTTTCCTTTCCTCTGCTCTTCCCCGCTTGCCATCTCTATCCCTACCAGGGGTTTTTAATTAATGGCGAGCCATGATGCTTATCTTATCAGCAGATCACTCTGCTTTCTATTAACTACACTGACAGAGCTGAAAGGCTGTAGGGGATGGATGACACGCACACACAAACACACCCCAACAGCAGTACACATCAGCACATCTCCCTATGGTTGCATTCTCTTAAGTCAAGACACAAATGAATATAAATAGATCTGCAAATACACAAACACACACAAAGTACAGCAGACACCAATGGGCACTGATACAACTATGCCCACAAAAAAAACCACACATAATGATGCTGTTTTAAACTTGCTACACACCCATCACACACACATAAACAAACAACCTGCCCTGATGTTATCTGGCTCTGTGATTTAAGGAGACCTGTTTGAGGGTCTCTCCTCCTAAATCCCTTAAACGCCTTGGGAATCCCTCCACCTCCTCTCTCACTCTCCTTCAGTCGTGTTTTCATGCTGAAAGAACACTTATCATTTGGCAGATAAAGAGCTGTCCACACTGGAGCTTGCTTTATCTTTGAGAGCCATGTTTACTCCCTGTGAATGTGCCGCTTTTTGCAGACATTTCATAAACCGCACTCGCTTGATCCGCCAGAAATGAGAGCGCCGGGGCTTTATTTTCCCCCTGGATGCAAAGTTTCACATCGTCCTTTACCCCATCAATTTTCACTCTCTAGGCAGGTCAGATCGCCCTTTTTTTTCATGTTTGGGTGAGCTGGGCTTGGGGGTAAAACAAATCATTACAGCTTGATGGGAATTACAGAGCCCACATTTTGTCACAGAACTGTAACCACCAAGGCAGAAACTGCAAAATCAATCCTCAAACACTTCAATCGATGAGGGCTGTGAAGTTTCAACATAAGTTTTTTTTTTATGTTTTATTATTATTTATGTTTTCAAATCACTTTAAAAGTAGTGACCAATGGGCAGAGTAGTTATTGGAGAAAATATTACACTATGTGGAGGTAACACTGCCATGTGTGTGTGTGTGCGCACACTTATAATTTCCTCATTTAGGGGCCTGTAGCAAAACAATTATTAGCACAGGATAACACAATAAAGCAGGCAATTTCCTGAGTACTACCAAGGGACGAAACATTTATTTCACTTTGTCCACTGTGTTCAGAGATGTGTAAACTTCTAATGGCTGAAAGTACAGAACATAACTCAACCTGCCCCCTCAGCAGACAGTCTTCTAGCAGCTGTAATACTGTGCTGTGCATTTTTTGTTGTTGTTTGGTTCTTGCTTATATAACAATACATTTTTAATTACACAGGCGACAATTAGCTTATTCCTTTTGTAGTTCGGAGGTAGTTCACCAATGTTTTTTTTTTTCTTAAAGCAGTGTACATAATTATGTTCTTGACTAGCCCACTTGTTTCTTCTTGCTTAACACATCAAATGAGTTTTACATTCGTGTTCCAGAAGCGAATATGAGTCAGAAAATTATCATGCATGTTTTTAGGGTTCTGAGGCCTTTTTGAATGAAGTCCTCATCTTTGATCTAAGATGGAGCTGAGGAAACGGCATGAGTTTTTTTTTCTTTTAATTCAATTTTTTTCCTTACCATTTATTTCTAACTGTTGAAGTCGCTACTTGTTTAACCTGCTGGGCTCATTGTTTTATCTATCATCTCCTGTGTGTCGGATGGAAATGAGCGTGTTTTGGTAGACTGCTCATTCATCAAGTAATGTCTGTGATTTAAGTCCCACTGCGTTGCTTTCTTTAAAGCACTCTGCATTTGTTTGACTAAAGAGAGGAATAGAGATTTTATTTTTTCTTTTTGATTTCCTGAGTCTCCTTGTGTGTGCTGTGTGAACATGGGAGTGAATAGCTGAGTCTCCAGCTTTTGTGATGTTGGGAGGAAAATCTGTGAATCACTTGGACCTGTCTCAGGTAATCTCTTGTGTTTCAGCTGGATGCCTTGTTAATGTGCTAAAGAAATCAAAGTGCCTCTGTCTGTTGCTCCGCAGAGAGTTTGGGTGGAGAGATCCGGAGCTGCCAGAGGTGATCCAGATGTTACAACACCAGTTCCCATCGGTGCAGTCCAATGCTGCAGCTTACCTGCAGCATCTGTGCTTCGGAGACAACAAGATTAAAGCTGAGGTATGCTAGTTTTGTCGGACGTGTGTGCGCTTGTTGTCTTTTAGTTTTTGGTGAAGTTTTGATAACTGATGCTGCATAGACAGGAAATCTAAAATGAATGATAAAAAAAACAAACATGAAAATCTGTTGACAAGAAAACAAGGGAATGCTGTCTTCTAAAGATTACATAGAAAAAGCATTGGAGGTTTATTATTCACCAGTCAATTCTCTAGTGATGTTCTACATAATAACACTTAACACAATTTCCATGCTGAAAATGTACATTTTACTGAACTGGATATATTGAAACAATAAGGTTCAATTGAATCTAGAGCTGGTGGCTTGTCTCCCAGAAGCAATTTCTTTAATATTCTTTAAAACAGCCTTTAATAAAACTGGAGGTGCTAAAAACTAATCATACTGCCTCATTCAAATTCTCTAAATTTCAGATCTCTAGCTCTCCAACCTCTGTTACTTCTTAATATACACTTAGCACATTATTATCCCTCTTATTCTGCCTCAAACATTTGATTCACCAGTAAATGTAGGGAGGGTTATTGATGCCTTTTTTCTAAGTATATAAAAGATATTTTTGAGAAGAATGCCTATGTCATTAAAAATAAATTGGTGCACCACACTAATCTATTGTGTGCTGCACTGACTTTATAAACTTTTACATATGGTTATTTGAAGCTGTGCATGTACAACTGAAAACAGATATGCAAAAAAAGGAGATGCAAGCTTTTTTCTCAGTGTTAGACTTGAAAATCTGACAAAAGAATTTCCAATTTAAGTCTGTTAGAGGAAGCAAAATTAGTTCTGTTTCCTAAATGACAGCAAAAAAGGGAGATAACTTCTGAGAAGTCTCACAATAATCTGATCTTTGGTTCTGGTAAACCTTTTAGACAAGTCAGGTATTCACATCTCTTTTCCACACTGTTCATAAGTTTTCTGTTCTTGAGATTTGGGTCTCTGCAAAAACATTCCCTTTTCTGTTCTTAAGTCACTGTATAACCAATTTGGTGGTAGATTTAGGGTCGCTATCCTTTTACTTAAAGCTAATTGTCTTGAAATGTTGTCTCTTACAAAGGCTTAACATCTTTGTCTGTGCTTTTGCAAAATGTTTGAAGGCATATTAATTTTAAACTTCAGAGTTTAAAGAAAGTGTTAAAAATGCTCTGTGTGATGTCAGATAGTTTTGTTTGGTACTGTGTATGTGTAAATAACCAGTTTCAGTTGTAAATAAGCATTAAAGAGACTCTAGATTCACATTTGATATAGTGGTTATATTTAAAACCAGTGAAAAATAAGTTTAAACCTTTGATGAATGAAACAAACTTGAACATATAAATTGGAAGGCATAGTTTCAATTCAATTACTAGTTACTACTGCCCACCTACACACATCCACAGACATTTTCAGGTACAAAAATGTAATCACTTTTAATGCATCACATTTCATTGCACTCCCACACACTGTTCCTTGCTACTCTGAAAGAAACACAAGTATTTTTTATTTATTTTTTTAATTGATGTAATTACTGCCGGAATTCAAGTATTTAATGCAAATTGTTTAAATGACTTTTGTGTACCAATATATTAAGAGGAAACAGTGCTATTAACCATATTTGTAAAAGATGAGAAATCTTTTAGTATGAATCACACGCATTGAATCTGTACACTGCAGTATTTGGTGCATGTTGATTAAAAAAACAAAAAAAAACAGATAACTTGTCACAGACCTTCACCATGTTGAGCATTCAGGTTCACTCATCTCGTTAACAGACATTAATTTAAAAAATCACATTGACTAATGAGTGCCAAGCTAGATATGGGATATTAATTTGGTTAAAGATCCATCCAGTGAGTGGCTACAAGAACATATATCTATGCTGTGATGTCAGTGAAAATTATTTGGTTTACAAAAGCAAACTTTACCCTGAAAGTAAACTATTCCAATTACTGTTTTAACTTTAAGCTTTTAATCTCTGAGTTTACATATATATAACAAGATTAAGATGTATGTCTTAAAATACATTTTCAGAAATAACCTACACCTCAACTTGGTGTAGGTTCAGCAGATGCAGTGAAATATAATTTGTAATATTTGATGCTTTGATGCATATTTAGATGTTTCTAAATATGCCCCTTATGACTGAATCTAGACCTATTGTCAAGATTTTAACCAGGATTAAAGATTCAAAATTTATGTCATTTTCTTTGAGCAATTTCGTATAAAAGGTTAGGACATGAGATACTTTCTGAGGTAAAGTCGAACAAAATCCCTGTGTACTGTACAGTAGACACAAATGGCCTGTACACGTTTGTTTGTACAGGTCATTTGTGGGATGGTTAAGACTGAATCGCAAGTTTAACTGAACATGTGACCACACCTATTCTAAATGGCCTGCTTCTTACCTGCAATTTGAACAAAAAAAATCACACCGTGTTCATTTTAGTGATAATTCTCTTCTTTTTTCTCTGTTCAAGAGAAAGACAATGGTTGTGGTCCTTGCTGCTGGCAACAATTTAACATAGAGAACTTCCATTGATTACCTAGATTAGAAAAACTCGAGCGGTTTGTTCAGATAAATTGAGTTTTAACACACCTTGTCTCAGTTGACTTTGAAAGCATTTTCGCAAAAGACTGAACCCAAAACTGAACTCTGAGTATTTTATATGATTCCTGTTAAATATCATTAAACCTACAACCGACTGTATAGTCATACATTTTCAGTGAGAATGCTTTACTGCATTCTCATGCATTAAGATCCTGTTTATGTTTTTTGGTCTTTAACTACTTCTGCTAACTTTAACCAATTTTACAGATTTATATATTAAACGTTCTTCTATATCTTTTACTAAATTTTACTATTGTACTTTTTGAAATATTTGCGCTTTTGTGCAAATTTCAGTCACATTGAAATACATTGAAATTGTACAAAATTCTGCTAAAATCTTCTGCTTTTTCACTGGTTACTACTTAGGTCTAGATTCAGTCAACATAGAAACTCAAACTTTTCAACAAGTCACGAGACTGTAAACTATCTTCAAATGATTTGGCTTTTGAATGTCTCTTACAGTTTTTCCACAATTGCAATTTAAGTTTTACGCAGATTTTTGAACGTTTTCAGGTTTACAATGTAATCCTATTGTGGAATTTTACCATTGTACTTTTTCAAACATTTTACTATTGAACTTTTTCAAATATTTTACTATTGAACTTTTTCAAATATTTGAGGTTGTATACAAAATTCTGCTTCTGCTGAATTATCTAAGTTATACAGCAAAAAGTTATATTTTGCTGTATAACTTGCTATAAAGCATGTTTTACAATTTACAACTGTAAAATTACAATTTACAATTGTAAAAGTTATAAAGTAGGGTTTTTTTTTACCCTAAACAACTTTTTGAAATAAAAGTCTAAAAAGTAGTTGTTAAAGCATTTTTTTCTGGATTCTAAGTTTGTTGTAATCCCTTTTTTTTGGTTGCTAGATCAGTATAAGAAAGTAAGAATCCTCTGGACTTTCTTAGTATGTTCCAATTTTTAATTTTCCTGTTCTGGAAGTAGTTTTAATGTATTCTAAGTTAGTTTAACAGCCAGTTCAATATGTGTTCAATATTTTAAAATCTGTTATTTTCTTCACTAACACCCAGAAATAAGCACAAGAGAGACAATCTCATCAGATAACAGCCATTTATTTTCTAGCCATGTGACAGTGGATATTATTACTTATTACTACAAATAGCCCCTTTGCTTATTGAGAAATAAGATATTATCACAGATTAACATGTACACAATAACTTAAATCCCCAAATAATTCAGCTGTAAGTCAGAAAATGAATCAACTGAAAATTGAAATTTAAAGATTAATGTGAACTTTGTGATTTTATGATGCTGGAGCATTTAATCACTATACAAACACCTAGCTGTCTAGGGTTTTTGGTTATTTAATTGTGTCATCTATCCACTGCTTATAGGCACAGACGTCCATGAAAGCATTTGGTGCATTGAGTGCATACAATGCATCTCCAGTGAAAACACAAACGCCATACAGCCTATTCTTGAACAAAATTCCTCCACCAGAGTCGCCCTGTCACAGAAGGAAAGCTGTTAGTTGTTATGCTGTTGTTATCCAGTAAAACAGAAATAATGTCTAAATTTTGTGCAGAAAATTGTTTAAAGACTGACGTACCCGAGACATGTCCTTCTTGGAGCTTCTCACACTGTACCATTTCTGGAAACGGTACCTAAAGTCCTGGTCTTTTGCCAGTATCCTTTCCAACTTTTCATGTTTAGCAATCTTAAACTCTGCGCACTGAAGATCATCTGGGCGATGTGAGACTGTAGAGGAAAAGCATCATAAACATGTAAGGTCTGTTTAAGAGTTGACACATTTTGCTCAGGATATCACCTTGTTATCTGTGGTTATTAAACTGCAGTATGTTACTTGTGTAAAATGTATTTTTTACATTTGTGTCAAAACTGCCACTATGTCCACATGGTTAAAATGAGACGGATAATCTATGATAAGCTTGATCTCCACCACCTCCTCCCTGTTGTCCTAGTTGTCTGCAGAAATGCACCACTCCAAGTCAAAAACAACCCAACGGATCCAAGAGGAGGGCCTTGGCGCTGTCAATCAGTGCTCATGTACACCCTGGTCACTTTGTGTGCTTGTTCAAATTTTCAGGCTAAGCTCACAGTTTTCTCAGAACTTCCTATATCAGCTTTAAGCTGTTTATGTCAGAGTTTTTGAGGATCAAAACTTTAACTAACTTGCTAAGTTCAGCTTCAGCAGAGAGTCTAAAAACAGATTTGAATAATCTGAATCATCATGAGGTAATAACAAACACAATGAGAAACATGAACATTCATCTCACTTCTTTTGTTAAAAAAGCCAACTTGTGTTGATCCATAACCTGCAAACTGAACCTTGGTGTCGCTGAAACACAAGAAAAACAAAACTAAAAATAAGTCACATTAAGAAAGACAACTAATTCTGGGAGACCAGAGCTTAAACATTTTCCTGAATGAACTTTGCCTCATCTGGCAGATCAAGAACCAAGTTTTTAGTTTTGAGAAGATAAAACTTACAGTAGGAGAGTATCTGGACAGTCAGGCAGTCTGATTGGTTGGATTGTTGTTTTGCTCTGCAACTTCAGAAGCATGATGTCATGTTCACGACCGTTGCTGTCTCTATATATCTCACGTTGAGCGATTGTATAAATCAACTTTGTAGCACTTTTAGGGTGAACTCCTACATGTACCTCATTAAACCTAGGCAAAAAAGACACAATTGTTAAAGAAACAGTCAGTTATTGGTGATTTGTCAGTAAAGCTTTTCCTCACTCACCATCCTGGAGCGTACTCCCAGCAGTGAGCTGCAGTGAGAACCCACTGATCACTGATCAGAGATCCTCCACAAAATTTTTCGTCTATATAATTATGTCTATAGACCATCACATGATAGTGTCGCTCATCATCTCTACAGTTCTGACCTCCAATGACTCTCTTCTGCAGAGACGCTGAGCTCACTGCATCACCTGTAGATGAAAGTTTCTGTTGTTAGCTAAGTAAATCCACACAGTAGAAATAAGGAACCAAAATGACAGCTGCATAATGAAAAAAACATAAATAAAACACAGATCAACATAATTCGTAGTATTTAGAGCCAGTGAAAGTGTGTTCGACTCACCCAGCCCCAGTAGCAGCAGGAGAACCTTCAGCAGAGCCATTGCTGGTCCAGCTTCCTGTGAATGGCTGCAGTCCTGCAGCAGCTTTTGAACTCTGTTCACAACTTCCTGCTGGACAGGAAGCCACCAATCACAGGATGGACACTGATCTCTGCCAGGCTGGCTGAGCCGCCCGTAACATGTTAATCACAGTTCTCTAGGCTCTCTGTACGTCTAACAGTTTTTATTTCTGTCTCTGTCAGTTTCAGTCCAAATGTTTTCATGACAAAGTACAGAGCGATGTGAGCTGAGGATTTGTAGGATTCCTAAAATTTGGTTGATTAAAAGGATAAAACATGGCAGAGTTACCACTGTCTGAAATTCATGTCCTTTGGAATTATGAAAATATTTAATAAGCTCAACTTGACAAAACCTGAGACTGATTCACCTTCACCAAAGCACCTACTGCCAGATTTCCAGTAAACAGCTTTTTGGTGAATGTCTTGCTAAAACTCAACAAGATCCCAATATGCTAGTGGACTTTGTTCTTGGATAAAGTTATGTGCTTGTGGCAGTCTGTTTAGGAATTTATGCTGCTAAAAAGTACAACTACAACAACACAAAAAATATTTTAAATGAACAGTAAAGGTATTTTTGCTTTCCAAAGTCATCGTTGGAGATATGACTGTTCAAATTTGTTTTGTTATGATTTGTTGAATACAAAGCAACATTTCATTCAGTAGAGTGAAACAAAAATTATTTCAATACTTTACTTTTGAAAACTGATTTCTTTTCTCAGTTTTTGCAACAAAAACACAGCATTTCCAAAATGACAGAAAATACACATTAAAATGTACAAATGTTAAATTTAAAAGTCTGTGATTTGACTAATTAGAAACATGATTACATATAAAAGTTAGTTTGGTATAAAGTGGAGCTAATGTGCTAACAAAGATCAAAATAAGGACAAACATACGGCAGATACATATAAAAAAAAAATGGAAAAAAGCCCTGATTTTACATTGTGAAAAATAAAAAGACTAATGGAACTAAAATGTCCTTTTTAAAAGAAACTATGAATCTTGTGACTTTATACCAAAATGTTACAAGAAATTTATAAGGAACACTTTGTTTTGGACAAAACGACTCTTTGTCTTTTCTTTATCCATTTTATCTGCTCCAATAACATTTAATTTTGGCAACAGTCAAGGAGAGGGAGCAGAATGAGGGGAAAATAAATCTGAACTCGCACTACAATTTTTGCTTTACTTGGTGTCACCCCTAAGGTGATCTGAGTGTGGCCCAGTGCTAGACTGTGAATGTAACTCTGTATCTGTTCCATTTGTATGACCTGTAACATTTGATCATTTTCTGCATTAAAGCCTGTTTTATATTTAACCAAATGACTGTAGGGTTTTAGTTGGGGTCCTGAATCATAAATCACTTAAATCAATTTTAGCAATGCATATATCAAAATGTTATGCTTCTTCTTCTGAACTATTCTATATCTTGCTAAATGTTACTATTGTACTTTTTCAAACATTTTACAATTGAACTTTTTCCACATATTTCAGGTTTTATACAAATTTCTGCTTCTGCTGAATTATGCTACATCTTAAATTTTACTATTTAGCAAAAGATTTCTACCATGTATGACTGTAGCTTTGTTCTGCTTTTTTCCCTATTTCTTATGCTTTGTTCTGCTCTTTCTTGCATATTCTGCAGCAATCATTCTGCAGATTTGCCTTCTCATGACTGTTTCACTAGGAACAGCATTTTTTTCTAGTAAATTCTTTCTAGAGCCTTATAGTGCAGAATTTCTTCAAATGACCAATAATTGTTTAAAGATTACAGAAATTTAGCAGAATAATACAAATTATAGATTTTTTTTTACTTTATCAAAGTTTTTTTATATAGTATTTGATAGATATTCACCTTAATCTGCTTTGTGATTGGAATTTCATAGCATTTACTATAATATTTTGTATGTGTATGAAATCAGAAATATTTCACTCAAGTTCAATAATTGTCTGTGTGCAATGATGTTTCTATGTTGTTTTATCTAAATGCTATATTGTCACACATTTTAATATATGACAGAAAATCATAACTAGGAAGTAGATTGCTATGTTCAATGTGCTTGATTTGTAGGACAAAGAGTCTAGGAAACTCAAATGTTTGCAACTCCTACGCTTTTGTCTTTGACCCTGATCAAACAAAACGTCTGCTTTGAAAAGAGAAGCAAAGAGGTTTCTTTTTTACTTTATTTCTTAAAACAAGTAAGTAAAATCTCTGTGCTAGCTTTTCAAAGCTATGAATTTTCTTATTGGTAATCCAAAGACTCTTTTGTTTCCTGTCCTCAGAGCCTTATTGGGCAGCTGTAGATTATTACTCTGGTTGCCCCAGTTTAGAATTGTCAAGAGAGAAATGTTAGCCAAGAGTCAAAAACCCAATTAGCCCATGGTTGAAAAATACTAAAAAGCAGTTGGCCTTGGAAAAATGTCAGGTAAAAAAAAAACAAAAAAATACCGTCTTGTTGTCTGCAAGGATGCCAGACGATGCTATTCAAACTTTTTACAGCCTTTTATTTGATTGTCTTCAGAAAGAAAGCTATCCGACCAGTTCTGTAGGACCTGGATGTTTTAAACATGTCCTAGTTATTGAGACACTGCTTTATGTTAAAATCAATAAAGCCGTTGGTGTAATTAAACAAGATACCAAATTTTATATTTTATTTTGGTATGCTGTGATTTCAAATGTTTTATTTTACAAAATAACTTATTTTATTTATTCTCTCTGCAAATACAGTTTCACATTTAGGTCAGGACTTAAAACTGTGGTCATGTGTGAGTCATAGTTTATATGCTTACTATGCATAGTTCACATGTTACATTACGCTTCCAGAAACACACTGACAGCCATGTTGGTAGGCAGTTGCTATGGCAACGATAAACAAACCACAAGCTTAGAACAACCTCTCGCCTCATTCCTATCTAACTTATAAAAATTTTGTATTACAGCTGTTAAGTCACAACTTTTGAGTACTGTACTCACCTCTGTGTAATACTAAGATAAATATTGGATATTTACTTTAGTGCTTATTGCCAAACTAGCTACAACAGGTTGCATGTGTGCATGTTACCTTGTGTACTTATTCTGCCAGTAACGAGAACATTGTTATTCACATAAAGAGTTCCTTTGCAAATCCATTGAAACATTGATTGCATGTGTTCATGGATTTCAGGCCTCAAAATTCGTTCATGGTGTGCATACACACTTCATGTTCACTACAATGTGAACTATTTCATAGTTTGAGATCCGAGGCAGCTTGTACACATCGTCTTACATGTTCATTCTCCGTCTCATGCAGATCTATCCCAACAGCAGTGATTTACTGTATCTTTTACTTGCACATTGGTCAAGAATATCCATATACTTTCTATCTGTTGGTCTCGAAGCCATAGTTTCGAGACCACTTGCACTTGCACAAAGCTGCAAGTGCAGCACTTGCCTACCAAGATGGCGTGGATCACTTCCGGTTCAGATTTGTGGGAACTTTCTGTAGAGATGTAAGAAATTCAATAGTGTCATTAGTTTTGAGCAGTACTGTGAAATTTACAGAACGTTAAAAGATGTGACATATGCTTAAACTATCTCTATGATGTTCGATAGAATGTAACTGAAGCATCCTTTTTAAAGCATTCTGCTGTCCCAGACTCTGCACCATGTGTTTCCAATTTCCACGCTTTATGCTTGCCACATTCCCAACCGTCACCTCTCCTAACTGTTACCAAGCAATGTTGTCGCTATGGGTTACCGACAGGTGTGACCGCCGCCAAACAGCAGAAGGCAAAGACAAATAAATATGCACCTCTAATCTCTGTTAGATGAAATAGAATAAAAAATGCACGTTTTGGCATTTCTTTTAGCTTTTTGCTAGGTCTTTTCCTAAATAACGTATTAACCCTGCCACAAACATAAAGAGGATAAGTAGGTATGCCTAGATGAGCAAACTCTTATGTATGTTATAGTTCAAAAATGGACATGTTCCTTAATTTAGGTGTTTTATGTCATAAAAGTACATTAAATCTGTCCTGCAGTGTATAGAAAACACCCAACAGGTTCTACACTGTCATTTATGTCTTTAAGAAAAAAAACAACAGGTTAAAATAGAAGCTTTTTAAATCAAATTTAAGGTAGAAAAAAGCATTTAGTGGCAGCTATTACTTGTATCACTTGATTAAATAATCATCAGGAAGTTTGACCAGATATATAAAAGCAAATATATCAGAGTAACTGCATAAAAATAGAGCCATTTCAGATACTGCAAGTGTCATTTTGAATGTCAAATCTTGAAATTCAGAACAGTTAGTTAACAGTTAGCAATTAGTGAATGACTGAAGCAAAGTTACTTCTCTAAAATTAATCTGGCTGTACATCTTGGCATAGAGAGTTACATCTAAAAGAACAGCGTTTGGAAAAAATATCCAGTGCCAAATAAGTGTAAAAATCGCATCCATTGGGAGTTCATCATCTTATTGGTTGTGATTTTAATATTTTTGGTCACAGTAAAAAGAGACACTTAATTTCCACAAATCACACAATTTATTAGTAATACTGCAAACAGATTCCATAATTTCATCATCTTAATAGTCACATTTTTAAAAAGCAGTGTTCATGAAAGCTTCACAAAACAATACCAGCTGATCAGTAATCTGTCCAAGCAGCACTGGCATGCAGGTGTAAAGCAGGAAGCAAGAAGCATTAAAAGTATTTCAGCTATTTGGAATGACCTAAAATGCTCAACTGAGTGGGCAGCAGCATTTATAGATTGAGTTAAAAGTATTATTTGACAGTACCACTATATGCAGAATAATAACCTGTTTAACTTCTGACAGTTGATGTGAAAGTGGCAACAGTGAGAAAATAGCCTCATGCTAATCTGACTTTTTAGTTTGGTGGTAAATTACTGTATTTTAACTGGGAAGATCAAGAGTTAACCATACTCAGCAGTTTCAAGCACAGCATTTTTATTAGTTTCTAATCTGCATGAACATGTCTTCAGTTCCTAATGTAAACAGTTCTTCCTTGTGATCCAGGTCAACATTAGCCATAAGAAAGCAACAGCTTGTGGCAGTGGTTGCACTAAGAACTGGTGATAATCAACGACTATCTTAGATGTGAGGCCATTGGTCAGCAGCCTGTTAGGTGATACAAGGGGACAATGCCCTAGCAATGTACAATAGAAAAGCTTTAAAAGGAAGAAAAAGAAGTCAGAAGTGTTGCAAAAACCCAGTCAAAGCCCACATGAGCTCTATAAATCCTCTTGAAACTTCATCTCCTGCCCAGATTTGATTTAAGATTGGATTCTGGAGACCGGAGACCACTGCTTTACTTTAATGTGCTTTTTCTTAGGACATGTCTTTGTTTACAGTACATCTTAAGTGTTTGTCGGCTGTAGGACTCACCCATGGCTCATCGTCCTCAAGGTTGTCATCCAAAATTATGTCGAACATGGCCCTATCTAATTATTCCTCAATTCACTAAATTTGCCATGTATTCATACCTGAACAAAACAGCCCCAAACCATAATGTTTTCACCTCATTTGAGGAATTTTGACATAGTAGTTTATGTATCAGAATGTCTATATATTCAAAAATATCAAAATCTATCCAACTGGTGTTGTAGAAGGACACACTGTCACACTACACACACAAGTTATTTTCTGCGTGTCATGATCAATATCTGGTGACAGTCACTGGGAGAATAATACAGAAGTGATATAATGATGATCGAAGTAACTTTGAAAAATCTGACATTTTTATTCATTTACTTTTTTGCCACTTGCAGTCCAACTCAAGAGAGTGGGGAAAAAAAACCCTGAAGCCATGAAAATACCAGTTTCTTCTTTACCATTTTGTGATGCCTTGCAATAGTTAATTTATCCATCTTTCAACAAGTCACCTGGTGATAACAGCTGCCTGTCTTGGTGATTAGCCCTACACCCCTGTTGATTGGACCAAACACATGCTGTTTAGACTCTTTGACTCCCTGTGGTTGATAAAAATCCCTGCAGTGGAGAAGTGATGTAGGAGGATTTAAAAATCAACATAGGAAGAAAGCCTATGTTAAGAATCATAGAGTGCAGGCAACATGTGTTCTACTATGGGCAGAAAGCATTATGTGTCGCACCATAGGGGGAAGGCTTTATGCGCAACGCCAGATTGCCCTCATTGTGCTTCCCACTGGGCTAATAGCATCAGCTGTTTTGTCCTCTCAGAGATTCAGGGCATAATCATAAATTTTTACAGATTGGTTTGCTCAATTCTCTAAATTTGGGAACGTTTGCGACTTTGTGTGTATTTAGCAAAATGTATTCTGTTACACGGATAGCAAATATAGTGAGGCTGCATCTGGTGTTAATTGGTCATGCTTTCTCACTTCTTTTTTAAAAGAGGAAATGTTGCATTTTCCATCTGTCACAGATTCAGCATCACATGGAGTGTCATATCAGCAGAAAATAATAACCTGCCACCCGCCAAATCTCCAACTGGATCTTTAAACACCCTTGTCTATTTTAAGTAAACATCCCATACACCACTTTTTGAAGATTTCGATAATAATTTTGGACACTTATTTAATAACAGGAAAATAACAAAACTGTGAACAAATCATTTTTTTTTCACTTCATTTATTTGTATTTAAATTGCTGACTAATAAACGTGCAATGACAGCAATTACAATTTATTTTGAAATCCAGCTGTTCTTTTGGTCTGCAATCATAGAAAATGCACTACATCAAAATTTAGTATTTTTAACTGTAAATTAGCTGATATTTACCAAATTATGAATTTATCTATTCTAGCTTTAAAATTGCAAACTCACAACACAGAGATCAATTTAATGTGGCACTTTGTGACAAACTAATTATACCCTGAAAGCCTTGCATACAAAATATGCCAAATAAATCCCTTGAATTCAAAGGGACTGTAGATTGTATCATTGTTTTGTTGATTTTTTTTTTTCTCCAGTACTTTGTGTGACCCTGACAGTAGCAGATGCAAAAATATCTACTCCCATACGCATACTGAGTTGTACTGCAATGGCACAGCATAACCTGTAACCTAGTTAAATCTTGGACAAATCTGAATATTTTGCACAATGTCATTCAACCAAAACTCTTAGAAGATCATGAGTACTTATTGTTTACCTTCAACATAGGTTCTATATTCTGGACATCTACAATTATGTGAAGAAATATAATAAATTGAGAAGATATTTGTTGTCAAATCAAAAAAGAAAAAAAAGAAAGAAGCATGCCAAATCAGGAAAGTATTTAAAAGCAGGAAGAGATTCTGATTTTTATTTTACTAAATCAAAACTCATTTTCATTCCTTCATCAGTGTAATTAAGTGTTAGTTTTACCAAGGCAAAGCCATTAGCTGTGTCATGTTATGTTTAATTAGCCCACATTGGGTTGTTAATCTGATTGGCGAGAGTGGCAGATACTGAAGGCTAATTACACACATACTATATACATACACTCCTGCACGCCCACCCCCACAAGCAAACACACACACAATTCTATAGATAGCTCTGTGGACTCTGTTTACTAAAAGGGATATGCACACTTTTTACCATTGCCTTCATCTCAAATCTGACACTACTCCATGTTTGTTTACATTTCAGAAAGAAGGAAGTTGTGCTCATGGTCTTATTCAGAGGTTTTTGTGTTTTCTGCAGTGGTTCTTGGGGCAGTGCCATCACAAGCGAGGCTTTAAACAAGTTGCTCAAAGGGTTTGGTTTGTTTATCACAGTGAAGTGTGGAAGCAAATGTCACACTACCTAAAAATGTAACAAATGTTGCAGTTTTGGTCCCCAGTCGTACAGAGTACTGATCTATATCAAAAACAACTTTACATAAATCTGACTTTGCATTATAGCTGTATCTAATGCCTTGAAATTGGCCTCCGTCTTTTTAAGAACCTCCTATCCTTTCTAATACTTTGTAGACAGCAGCAACTTTGATGGTGCCAGTGTAAGTTTGTGTGTTAAAGCCAATGATTATAGAAAATTTTGGTGCCATTGTAGATAATAAACTTTCTTAGAATTCCATGCAGATTACACAGATGAAAAGTTTAGATAACAACTCTCTTTTGAGGGATTTGAGAAGCTTTAATAACTGTAAACATAGTAAGAATTTATTATAGGTATGTTATTCAGTGTTCTTTCCTTTAAAATAACATCTTGGTAGAGCAATATTTATGTTAAACATCAAAAGGCACTGAATCAGGTGATCAGTCAGGGCAGTAAAATTACTGGCTAAATAAGACTCACTTCAGAGATTATATAATTAATGCATAAGAAAGACACTCATGTTTATAAATACTTTTTTTCATATTCTTTACTCATTGTTTTAATTGAGGTCATTTGTTGGAATACTGTACCTTTGTGTGGAAATATTGCTTTTATTCCTTCAGTTGTATTTTTTAAACAAGAAAATAATATTTCACTTCCACCAATGCTGTTAAATATTCTTTTTGAATTCTTTATTTTTCAGATATAAATGTGTTTGTTTATACAATTTGAGCTTTTGTGATTAACCTTTTATTTTTTTTTGGCTGTGTTCTTTGTACATTTAAGGATGTATTTACATGGAATTTTCTTGCTAGATTTCTAATTTATGTACATTTGTTGGACATAAATTATATTATCTACTATCTTCTGTTTTCACATTTGAAGACTTCCACTTATTGGTGGTTATTTTTAATCGTTCATGACAAAATAATCTTAATGAATTTTAACTGAATCTATGTCTTTAAATCTCAGATCCGTAGGCAGGGAGGCATCCAGCTGTTGGTTGATCTGCTGGATCACAGGATGAGTGAAGTTCACCGGAGCGCCTGTGGAGCATTAAGGAATCTGGTATATGGCAAAGCCAATGATGAGAACAAAGTGACCCTGAAGAACTGTGGGGGGATTCCTGCTTTGGTCCGTCTGCTTAGGAAGACTGGGGATGTGGAAATCAGAGAGCTTGTAACAGGTACAGTGTTTGCAATTAACTTGTTTTTCACCTCCTGGCACTGGTGGTAGGTATGCTCCAGAATGACAGCAGCCTTAGGAGAGGATATAATTGCATGTGTTTGTGTGTGTGTGTGTGTGTGCAAGACTTTTCAGCTTTATATTAACACATTAGTATTTTCATGTGAGTGTATGAAAATAAACTGCATGCAAATGTATGGTAAATACTCTATATTAACTTGATCCTTACTGTACCTGTTAATTTTGACTGCAGTCACAACCTCCCAGTCAGGCAATTGTTGGCACCACAAAATGTTAAACGAATGGGTAATAGTCTGGTGTTCACCTGAACTCCAAACTCTCAAAATCTATATCTTAGATGAAGCAAAACTCAGAAAGACCCCACCTTATGGCACCAAGTGCATTACTGAAATCATGACTTGAAAACCCTCACAGCACCTTTACATGTTCTTTGACTATGCTTCTAAATGTTTGATTCTGTTTTAGTAGAGAAAAAAAGAGATTAGTTTTGTGTAGCATAACTTAAGACAGACATATATGTATCTAGTAAAATCCATGCATCTTTACATAAATGTAATCCCACTACTTGTATATATTTTTTACTTGATAACTCCTTGTCAGTGATTGCTAACTTTTGAAGCTGAATTATTTTTTTGAGGAATTAATTCTATTCATCTTTAACAGAATTAAAATAGTTCAGAAAAGTTTTCCAACAAAAGGTGTTTAGACTCCCATACAGACATTGCATGACCTCAGACAGTTCACTGAGTGTTATTTTCAGATTTCTTTGAGATTTTCTATTTTTATTTTTTTCCTTTCCCTCTTTTTTTTGTTGTAATGTTTATAGTTTCGGAAAGTACTATTAAAGCAGTAGCTACGTTCTTTTTCATGCATAAACAAATGTTCACAATAACCTAAAACCCTGTTTTGCATGTCTAAGTTTTGTACAGTATGTGTCACAGGAGGTATTCTTCTAAAACCTAATAGTTTGTAATCCCATGACAATACATATTGAGGTGATATTTGAGTGAGTGAGTTGCTGTTGCTTGTATCATCACTTCAAAATTTCTTATCACATCCTGCTGGTGAGGCCATAACAAAAGAATAAAGCTAACCTATTATTATTCAACTCCCTGTTATTTACAACATCTTCTCTCTAATTTCTCATTGTCTGTACTTATGTTTTGTATTCTTCTTTTATCACATTTTCCGCTTTTGTCTCCGTTTGTGTGTACTCCATTGTGCTGGTGCTGTGTTTTTGCACTTGTATAACCATTGTTTCCCTCTTTGCATTTTGTGTCACCTGACACCAGGCTAGGCCAAAGATAAGAAAAACATGTGTAGCTCATAGACTAAGACATTTCCGAAGATAAAGAATTAGTGCAGCCATTCAGTAAAAGACAATGTTTCGGATGCCATAAATCCACCCAAGCCGTTCACACACTCATACATAAATTAAGCTAAAAGAAGCCCTTCATCTTCAATTTGACCTTCAACCCCTTTGTATCTGCGATGGGACAAAGCTCATCAAGCACACACATGCATCCTTAGAGGAATCCCTCTGGTCACTTGTTGCGAGAGGAGGATGGACTTTAGAGAGAGCCAGAGTAAATGAAAAATTTACTGTTTTGGCGTAATGCAGCAGGAAACTACAAAATAGAGGAAGTGACTTGTGTTTTAAAAGCTTTTGTGAAAGAAGCGTAAATGCCATTACTTCATTATAGGTGGATGGAAATACAATGATATGGCTTTTAGTTTGGAGGTCATCATTGCTGTCTTAATGTCATCTCTACGCTTTCATGCCTTTGCAAATGTGGTTAACAGCTTTCAAGAAATGAGGTCTGAGCACTTAGATATGTCAGCTAAGAGTAAAGAAAAAATAAACTGACATGGAATGCAGAATCTTTAACAAGGCATAAATTTCGAAATATTTATTTTTCTGATATTGGCCACAGAGCTGTGTACTTAGTGTGTACTTATACAAATCAGGCTGATTCTTATTCTGCGAGGAGAAGTATCACAAGACATCTGGCTGAACTTAAAAACAACAAAGACTTTTTTTGTTTGTTTTCCAATACTCCACTCTCTAAGGGATGCATCAGTCAGGACCAGCTTTGTATAAACCAAAACTGTAAGATTTTGTAAGTCATTCTATGTTTGGGAGTTTGGAGGAGTCAGCAGAGCTAATTTACCCTGAGAAATAAGGGGAGTTTGCAAATGTCTCTCTCTCCCTCTCTGTATAGGCATTGTAACGACATCAAGAACGTTGCAAGGAAGTTGGTGCTTCAGCTGCAATAGAAAACAGACAATTTTGAAATGTTTTTTTTCTTGGTTTTGGATGAGAGTTGCGATGTCTGCGATACTGCCCACGTACTTATTTTTGTCAGTAGATTAATGAAAGGCTATGAGATGACGGAGGAGCTTGCAGATATCCAGCCAATGCACGACACTACAACAGGGAGTGATTTGTTCACAGACACGAATGCATCCATGGAGACACTTGGACTAAAACGGGACAAGCTGGTAGATGCACAAATGGACTGTCCAAATCCGATGGGGAAAAATGTTGGCCTTTTGCAGTGGACTCAAGTAAATGAATGCAGAACAGAAACTAGTATCATTGATCATGAGATGTTGTGCAAGTCATTGATATAATTTAGCCATTTTGTTGATATAAGTAATGTTAGAAAAATTATCCTCCTGTTCATTTACTCATGAGTTTATTTTACAAGTTATGTTTTCATATTATTCTTTTCATATTATTCTTTTTATATTATTACTCTCATATTATTCTTCTTTTTATATTTACTTAACTTCTCTTTCTTTTGTAGTATATTATTAACTTTGTTTAGGATGTTTGCCTGGAAGCTGATAACGTTAAACATTCATGTGTTATTAGTTCCATATGTAACTGATTAGTTGTGGTCAGTCACATGCCCTTGTAAGGGCATGTCCATAGGAGGTACAAGAATGTGAAGACGGTTGGTCAATTCTCTGTGTGAAGAAGCCCAACCTCCTTTTTCTATACAATAAAGAGAAATGCAAAGAAAGATCTAGCAGAATTGATTTCAGACAGTGTTTGACAGCGATTCGTCGCGTCTGTTCTCAATTCTCCTGTTCTGCAGAAAAGAAAATAAAACTAATCTCTGTCTCTGGCTGATTCTTTGCAGGTTATGACAAAATAAACCTATCAAGTAAAACAGTTAATTTCATCAGAGCGACTGTACTGAATCACATACAGTTTGTTTCGATGTTGGAAGAACAAGACAGTGAACATAGTGACAAAAGTTCAAGGAAATCCCTGAGCTCTGTAATGAATAGTGGATGGCAGATCTGGCCTTTACTGCTGATGTGAATGGATTCACTGAACGAGTGTCCTATCACTAGTGATGCAGATAAAAAAATACTGGATGCACATTTAGATAATGATGTTGGTCTTTGAAAAACTGTTAAGCAATTACATAATATATTACAGCATTTCTGGTATGCCCATAAATCTGACTCACAAGCGACATTTGCAAAGAACAGCGTTGAATGACGAAGCTGCTTTTTTGGCCTACTGGGGACTAATTGTTGCTTAAAAAAACGATGTGAGAGCCTACTAAAAAAGACAGTAGTTTTCTATTATTATTCAGATTTCATGTGGCCGCTTTGGAAACATAAGAGCCTTCCCTGCTCTATGTATTAGTGATATGTTAGGGATAGCATCCAGTAGATTTTGCCTCTTGAGGGAAATTCATTGAAATTATGGAGAGACGAATGTCCAAAAATAGCTTGGAGTTGAAGTGCTTCAGCGTGTGTATTTGCATTTTGGTCTAAAACCAGGTTAAATTTAATACAGGGCACATTAGATGATGTTTTTATAAATAGAAATTATCATCTCACTCAACCAGACACACACTATGAAATTCGATCTTCCCTTCTTTTTGGCTCGTCCTGTCTCTGCCCTTATCTGTCCAGTTTGCCCCTGCTGCAGGCAGTGTGATTCTTTGTCACGCATGTTCTGCTGTCTTTTTATTCTGGTACTTAGCATAGAACCTCACATTTTGCATGCTTCTGTGCCAGCACTGCCGTATTTCAAAGACTGTCTTCATTTAACACCATGCCAGTGCTACGATTCACCTCTCAAAACTGCTGCTGTAATTTCATTTCAATTGTGTTTTAATTTCTTACAGATCATTATGGAAAGGATGTGTGCAACGATTTAATTCTATCATTTCTGCGTAATGCCGCTTTGACTATTGAGAAATTTCTTCCCATTCATTGGTGTTTTTATTAAAATATGCTCAATTTCCTTCATAGATGCTCCACAGTTCTCGCATTATGTTGACTATTTCAGTTTTAGGCACATACTTTAGAGGCATTAGACGTTAGATTTAAAGCTGAGGCTGAAATAGTCTTAATAGGTCGAGTCAGAAAAAATACATTTTATAAATTAATATTAAGAAAAGGTCCTTAAGTGGCCAACAGAAAATCATTTGAACTAGTGGAATGTTTGGCTGAAGTACTTAATTGTCTATGTTTAAGTGTGCAATTTGTGTTATTAGGCTAAATTTATGTAGCAGTGTGACTTTTCATGCCAATGTAAATCTATACACAGTCCTTTAAAGTGCTACAGAAATCATCAAAGTGTGTGGATAAAGAGTAAATGAGAACTATAAAGATCAGCTCATGCTTGCTTTTCTGTGTTTTTATTGCAAGAAGGCATTAAAGACATTACATTCTGCTCAATGTCTGACCTTCAGTACTAGTGGTCAGTTAAATGACTTAATGGTAAGCCATTGAGGGGACTCTCAAAGGTTCATTGAGACCATAGCGTTTACTAAAATGACACCAACAGGCATGGTCCTTGTGTAATGGTCTCTTATATAAGCAATTGTTTTTGAGACAAAAGCTTCTCCTTATTACTTGAGTGATGCTGTTGCTTCAGTATTCTTTCTCATTTCTGTATGATTTAAGAACCTTTTTAAGTCTGAGAAAATGGAAAAGGGCATAGCTTTTTTTTTTTCTTTCTTTTTTTACGTCAACCAGAAAAACCTTTCTGTAACAGTTTACCCTTTATTGGCTCCCTGGGTCTCGGTGTGAGATAGATAGCATGGGGCCAAGGCTTCCGGGCCTGTCAGTCAAAGTCTGGTCGATGCAAAGGCTTTCTGTGTCAATAGGAGATGCTATCCCAACTCCTCGTCTCACCTTGATGCGGTGGACCATGGCTGCATTTGCTACTGCTATATATGCTCCTAAATGCTTGCATTGAGTAGCAATCCCCGCTTCCTCAACACACAACTACCACTTTAGAGTAAATTGTATTTCTTTTCAACAGTTGATAGCTCAAATCCCATCACTTCCTTTTACGTCAAACTAAAAATACATTTGTGCTTCCGTAAAACCAAATGTATCCTATGACTTTGCTGCTGTGAATTGTGTTATTTTATTATTGATTTGACCTTTATAAAATTTCAAATAAAATAGCACTTCTTCAGGAATCTGTTAAATGGGAATAAATACTTCATTTTCAAAACACAAGTACACAATGCACGACAGAGCATTTTTTAAGATAGAAGATTAATGAAAAGTTAGGTTATTTATAAGTATAACTTGAATACAATGGAGAACATAAGTATTTGATAAACCACTGATTGTCCTAGTTTCCCCACTGGCCAAGAAGAGAGGTTGTAATTTTTCTCATTGGTATATCAGCAAGAGACAGAATCATCCCAGAAACTCAGTAAATAACATTTTGTTTTTTAAAAACATACTTGTAATTGATTGCATGGAATAAATATTTGACACAATATAAAAAAATAGAACTTAATATTTGGTACAGAAACCTTTGATTGCCATTAAAGAGGTCAGATGTATCTTGACCAGTTTTACACACACTGTGGACAAATTTAGCTTTTCAAGGATATTCAAATTTATTTGAACACACTCGTATTTCTGTCAGTGTAAGCTAAAGATTAAGTCTTCAATTTACTGATTTTAAAAGCTAACACAAAATTTTGCCATAGTCATTTTAAGCTGTTGCAAAAAACCTTCTGTTTTGTAAGAGGAATGAGGTGCCTGGACGCGGGGTTGAGCCATAACCACTACTGTCACATCTCAAAATACAGATGAGGTGATGATAGCCTTGCAAAGGCCAACTTAGACAAGACAGGACTCCCTGGAAGAACATATGTTGTATCTTAATGGGGACACACTGGCTAAACAAATTCTTTAATATTTATTATCAAAACAAGTTGCATGGGACAATGAAGAGGCCAAAGACAGAACAGCTTAAGCAGTTGTGGCACTTAGGTTACACACTGATGCGATTCATCCTTTAGAGTGATATAATATCCTATGTTGACCATGCTTGTGCTACTCAAGAACTCCTTTGGTTTTTGTGATGCCTGCATAGCCAGCTTTATTGGTAATTTGTTATCTTAAAACAAGGTTTGCTCTGTGGCTTTATGACGGAAATGTTTGGTGAAAGAGATTATAATGACAGTAGTGGGAAAAAAACCCCAAACTTAATCCTCCAGGTCTATTATATTATTCAGGAATGACCTGGTAGCAAACATTATGTACTGTTAAAACCTGTTTCCAAAACAATAAACCAACCTACCTGGAAAATTGGATTAAATTTAGGTAAAGTTGTCGGTTTCTGACCACGACAAAATTGTTGACCATTGGTTTCCTTTTTTTCTCCATATTCATAGTTTTTTGTTACATTGATTGCCTAATATGTCATCTGTGGCTTTACTCATCACCAGGTCCTGACCCGATGGCTAAGTAATTCTTACTGAGCTGAAAAGATGAAAGCTGTTTAATAAAACATAGCCACTAGAGGACTAACAGGTCTCACTCTCCCCCTTACAAGTCACACTCTCATTTATTCATGAATTCATGCAATCATCTCCCCTTTTCCCCAAACCACCCAATTCCTAGGAAACTGTCTGTCAAGTATATGAAGACAACTATTCACAGGAGGGGCATTAAGCTGTAAAGACAGAGAGACAGGACAAATGCGCTGGCACAAAGGCTAGAGTATGATGTCATTGAGTTTACCGGTAATTCACAAGATTTTATATCCTGAAGGACACACAGTTTAGCGGAGCATTACAGATTTATGATTCTGGAAAAGGAAAGTGTGTGAGAGAGTTGGTGGGCATATGTCAGCCTCACAATTGTCGAATATCATCTCATGGCAGACACATTGATCTTGAAGGAGAAAGAAACCAAGCTTTCTTCAACAAATTGTATTCGTTTGTTTTGGGTGGAGGGGAGAGATTTCCAAAATAATTCAAACCAGAACTCCTTCTTCTTGCATTTGTGAATCATGTCTTGTACAAGTACATACAAATTTGTTCAGGTCTGTGCAGGTAAAGAAACCCAACCCAAGTCAGGATTCTTTCTCTTGATAATCAAAGCAAAGGCAACACAGTTTTAATGTGATTGCAATCATACCCTAATCAGCACTTGATAAATTGCCCTACACATAAACCATCAGAGAAACAGATGGACAGAAAGAGACACAATATAACTGGGGTTGTTAAGTGTCCTGCTGAATCTGTGTTTATGTTTGCATATTTTTTTGCATTAGATTGAAAAGATTAAGTTTTTGGCAAGCAAAGCGACAAGCAGCAAAGCAACAAGCTTAATAGAAACAGAAAAGACAAATGTTACAGCCGTCATCTCACAGATAAACTCTCTGCACAAGCACTTGATTGCTGTCTAACAACTGACAAGGTCACAGCTTTATCACCCAGTTTCTCTTGTCCTCCCAATGGCTCACACAAAGATATGTTTTTGCCATTTGCTTTCAGTAATCTCCTTTCCTTTCTTCTCATTTTTTTTATCAGAGAATTTCTGTTTTTGTTTTTGCTCATATTTGCCTTATCTTCTCCACTTTTGAATTTTGTCTCCTTTCAAACAACGATGTTACGATGCTTGAAATTCTCCACCTAATTATGAAATAGAAACCAAAACCTAGTTCAGTAATGCAATGTAATTATTTTTATGTTATTCGTTTACAGTCATCAAGTATAAAGATACTGATGACCACAACTACTATTGTTTTTGATTGTCCAAGTTTGGGACATCCGTTTTTGTAAAGTTTATCTAGTTTCTTACCCAGAAAAACTATTGGTTGTTTACTGATTGACAATAAAAAGCAATTCTTAGGTAAACTGTAGATAAACTTTACTCAGCTGGGGTCTGAGTCCTGACTAATTCAAAGCAAGACTTTTGCCACTGAACTCTTGTGTCTTTTTGTTAAAATGTAAACCTTGAGCCAAGTATGAGTGGACTGGAAACTATGTTCACTTACACGGCATCCATCACTCTACTGTCCAGTCCCTGTCAGAGCAAACAGGAAATCACTCACTCTCTTCGGTTAGACAGCCTGATGGCCATAGTAGAATGTAGAGGGTGCTGTGCATGAGAAAGAAAAAAATATATATTTTGTCAGATTCTCAACAGATCTCTCCCTCTTGTTATATAGTGTAATTTGTACATATATTAAAATACTTTAAGCCTTTAAATTTAGTTTGGAAATCTGTTGTTCAGATTTTGCATCTTGAGATATAAAGTGTCATTTTGGTTTTTAGTAATACTTTGAGAAATGGCTGGATTATTTTGGACCTGGTGGTCAAGTTTTGAATCCTGGAGCTTGATCTGGGCCAGCCTTAAAAAGCTACAGGACGTTCCCTCCACACGGGTCTAACACCTGTGAGAAGGGACATTGATGTCAGGTGAAATGGAAGGAAGGTGGCAAGCAAAGCAAAAGAAAAGACTTCTGTGTGCCGATTTCCAATGTCCTAATCTAGACCTTGTATGTGGGATATCATCTCACTGTTGGTTAAAAAAACAATAAAAGGGGTGTGTGAAACTAGCTAGATTTAATTAGACAAATCTCCACACAGAATTTGGACTAATGATTCTAGCTCCCGGATAAAGTTATACTCCTCAGTGGTTGCCCAGGGAGAGAGAAATGCAGTGGGTGTGGGCATACTTACCAGTCCCAGGCTGAACAGTTTGGTGTTAAAGGTTTCTTTGGTGAGTAACAGTGTTTTATCTTTGGGGTTCTGAAATTGCAAGAGGTAAGGTTCTGGTTGTTATCTGTGCTTATGCACTGTAAAACAAATTAGATCTTGGAGGCTTCAGGTGGTGGCCTAGATCTGGGATTTTCATTGAGCTCATAGAGAACTTCAGTGCCCGTGTAGCCAAAACTGGAGCTACGTGGAAGGGTGTATTTAGTAGTAGCAGCCTTCTTGTTTCTTCTACCGGAGGTTTTTAAATATTAGATTTCTATTCAAGGCATGCTATGTCTCAAAAGAAAGGAAAAAAAAAAAGATATTTCCAATAGGTGTACTTAGTAACGAGTCACCTTGGGTCAAATGTCAACAAAGAATTTGCTTATATAGTCAGACCTGCATCAGAGCTGTCAGGTGATCACTACCTGATGGTAAATATCATCGGGTAGTGGGGGAGACCCCACAATAGACTTGGTAAACTCTTGTAGGATCCAGATGTTTGTATCCAGAATCCAGATTGTTGTAGAATGTAGAATCCAGATTGTTCAGAACCTCCAATGCAGATACATGTTTTAGAAACAGTGGCTTGAAGATCTCTGGTTTCTAATGTGATGGCAAGCAGAAGACTTGTTGGTGCACAGTAGTGGGGAGTAAACTGTCATCTGAAGAAATAATCTCTATGGGCCATTTAACAATAACAACAGCTTCAATAAGAACCTTTCAACATTGTGTACATTTTAGACAACCAGGCTTAAAGTGGTATGCTTTGTTTACATTTTAATTGCCCTAGCTTTAAGCAATTTAGTGAGAATATCGCTTTCCCTATATCTCTGACAGCATTAAAAAAAGATTAATAAATACCATTCTGTAGTATGTTTCAAATGGAAAATAGCACTGCGTGAGGTCATCCGCTGTTTAAATGTTAACTGACACTAAATGACATATGTCACATTGACCCTGTAACATCTGGTGTCTGACACCAAACCAGCCTTTAGTCCCAACAGCTCTTTTAGTGTGCCATGGTAAATAGAGAGGTGTAAGCTTTTTTTCTGTTCTGGTTGACATTTTCTCATAGCCATCACTCATCGCCTCCAGCTCTCTTTTACTTTTGTCATACTTTTCATTTTTTTCTACTTTTTGCCCTTTTTTCTATATATGTGTACCAATTCCACAGTTTTTGATTCATGGCTATATGTGCCTGTTCTCTGCTGCTTTCATCCTGGTCAAAAATAATTGGTTCAATCATCAAGTGCTAACCACTATATTTAAAATGATGATGTTTGTAGTTTTCCTGCATATGATGGTGACCGAAGAAACTGTGGGGCTATCACTTGCCTTCAAAGAGCATCTGGCACACCATCTGACAAGTAGATGAGAAAATGTGCACACGTGTGTATATAATGTTTGTGATTAGATGATATAACATAATTCAGGTGGCTGGATAACTTTTTTTATGCAGTTATATTCATATGATGGGTACTGCTGCACTGCTTTCTAGGGGGTATGTGTGGGTTTTAGTCCTCTTTAGGAAAAAGTGCAGTAAGTAATGCTTAATGCAGACAACTCTCATTTTAATCTTACACTAAGATTCCACAGTAAAAGTCAAATTGACAAACTAAAATGCAATCAGGCTAAGTCCCAACAACTAATCTACTTTAAAATATTTAATGGATAACATAAAATCTTAACTGTTAATTAAACTGGTTCTTTTCTTCATTATTATCCGACACCAGAATAAACATTATTTATTGTAGCTCCTTTAAAGTTAGCTTTTTTGATCCAGTCAGTCAATATCATTGAATAGATCAGAACAGAGCAGTTTCCAGATAAAGCATTTACTGTTGTTGTGCAACTTTACGTACAAATGAAGAGTTTCTATTCTTCGAAATATCTTGTTTCTCTGAAATACGCCTTTTCTTTAAAAACGAAGCAAGAAATTGATATTTTGAAATCAATAGTTCTCAAAATCTTGCACAGATTTTAACATTAATTTTTATGCAGAATAGTGAACACACTTCCTGATGCCTATTTTATTTTCAACGACATTACATGCAGGTGTGCTGTGGAACCTGTCGTCATGTGACGCCCTGAAGATGCCGATTATCCAAGATGCACTTGCAGTTCTGACCAACAGCGTCATCATACCGCACTCCAACTGGGACTCATCTCCTGGTCACCTTGATGACCGCAAACTCCACCTTCATACTTCCCAGGTGCTACGCAATGCTACAGGCTGTCTCAGGTAAGAGATGCAATTTACATCACTACCGCTGCTAAAGCATCTTAAGGCATCCATTATTGTTTAGAATTTGTTTACGTGCAATGAAAACATGTGTGTTTTAATGCATTAGAGACATAACCATGGGAGAGTGCATTTATTTACAAGCAAAGGTACATATTATTAATAAATGTACATGAGTTAATGTAGTGGAAAGTCTATAAAACTGCAAGATACAGAGGTCTATGAACCACAGAAAATGAGTTTTGTACCTAAATGAGTTTCATAAGCTACAGTTGGTAAACATCTAAACTGAACTCATTAACTCAAATTACCTTAGATATTTTTAATGGAATAAGATGTTTTTCATTGCAAATATTGCATAGTGATCATGCTGATGTGTGTGTTATTTTTAATTATGGCACCACTAAGAGATTAGCTGCCTAATTCACAGCAAAAAAAAATAACTTTCTCTTGGTGTCAGACTCTAAAATTGCCTGTTCAGGCAGATTTAGTTAAATTAATTATTTATACATACCTAACACAGATAAAGTGTTGGGTTCTAATCTCTGCCCTGCCTGTTTTTATTTTGTGTGTGTGTGTGTTTAGTGTTTGAATGTTGGCGTGTTCATATACAGTTTTCTCTGGATACTATATTGCTTTTAGGTGTGTGTGTGTGTGTGGATGGTTGTCTGGGATTGACTGGCAACATGTTTGATGTGCATCTCACCTTTCCTCAATGACTAAAAAAAATAATATTGGATTTTTTCCTACTTTTACCATGGAGTGTTCCACCTTAAGTCACAAAATTGCTTATAGGAGCTTTGTGCCCGTGTGTTGGTACGTAAAGATGCGGGGGAAGATAGATGATGCTGTCACTGCACTGTTCACCACTCTGATGCTACAGATGAAATGTTAGAGGAGATGATGAACTGGAAGCAGAGGAGAAGGTAAAAACTGAAGGAAGAATTTAGCTGCGGTAAACACTGAGGGGGGGTAAAGGAGGTCTGTATGCTGCTCACCAGCGTTTTATCCCATCTCACTATCTTTTCAAAGGGTTAATGTGACATTAGACTACTGTGTTCAGGTCTTTGTGTTTCCAGCTCAATTTCAGACCTCTCACCTATCTCATTATCGCTTTGTTGTGCGAGCTTGTGCTGTTGTGTATTGCATGAGTATGCCTCAATATGTTTCTGTATAACTCTGTCTATTTTCCTGAGTGTTTGTGTTTGAGCTCGTATGTACTGGAACCCTAAGTGGCACACACACGCACGCCCACCGCGCACGCCCACCTCCACACACTCTCACGCACGTCAAAACACGCATGCAAAATTCAAGTGTTAGAAACACTAACTACAGAAAGCACACCTGGAAGGAAGTCACAGTGAGTCAACTGTTTCTATTATTGGTTTGCGCCTGTGTGTGCTCTCTTTCTACACACCTTCAGAAGTGTGTTCATGCTGTTGTGGTAATACTGCTCATTAAACCGAGTCACTCCTCAGGGGGGGTGACTTATTCACAATGACTTCTATATGCAAATGTAGTCAACTAAAAAGTCATAGAGCTCTTTTGTTCACCATTTCTCTTGCAACCCTTTTCCTTGTTTTAAACTAAAAAGCTTTACCGACCACTTACACTACGAGCACCAGAATTGTAATCTCTTAGTTCATCCTCAGCCAGATACTGATTGTAGGTTTTTGAACACGGTATAAAAGAAAGCATTATTCTGTGTGGTTTCCATATTTTTCAGTAAAAAAAGCCCTTTAAGTCCCCACAGATTGCTGATTTTCTTTTTGTTTTTTGTTTTTTTTGCCAAGCAAGAGACGATTCCCAGTCTGCTCTTTATGAATTACACACACTGTATGCTATTTATTTTATTTTTTCTGTACATACAGTATTATACACCAAGCAATGGTTGATTCCTTTCAAAAAAATCACATTTAAGCCAGTTGTGGTTTTTCTTATTGAAGAACGATCAGGACGCATGGTCAGAAACAGCTGCGTTTCCGTATTGCTTTCCTTCATATTCATATATTTCATGCATTTGCATGTTATCCGGTGATAGCCTTCTGTTGCCATTGTGCTCTCATTCACATAGAGACATACACGCCGTCAGACACTTGAACAGCACCACCACACACCAGTTGTTTGAGACAGCCGTCATTTATTCCCAGACTGACATTGTCTGCTCGCCATCTGTCTCAGATTCTCTCGTAATCTCATTGTCTTTAGTTTCATTTTGCTAAATTGCTACGAGTAAATTTGATTGATTTTCTTTTACATTATTTGTCAATGCATCCATGAAAAGAAAATGTTTGATTTAAAATGTGTAATAGAAAAACATACGTAACTGATGGCAATCCAGTTTTTGCAAAAACAGAATTCTTTCTTTCCTCAGTGTTATATTCTGAAAAATAAATGTTTTCCACACTTGAAGATCATTTGTCAGAAGTCCTTGGAGGGTGGTTAACTGTGACCATAGTCTGTTTGAGTAGTTCTAAGCCGCACCAATGAGAAGTGGGGTTGTGGTGTTTGTATTTTAGACATAGTTGGTAATCCCACACGTCTTATGTCACTGTGATGTAGGAAGTTTGGGACACAGACTTGCTTTTGCTGTCAACCTCACTTCTCACAGAAAGACTTAACCAAAAATGCATGTCTGTTAGCGTGCTATACTCTGTCAAGTAATGGGGGAAAAGACGGACAGTTTTTGGGTAACAATTGACTTGCTATGCTCCGACTCATTGTTCATATTGTAGTTGTCACTTGTCCACACCAGCTTATCTAAACTAATTAAGCTATGCCCTACAAGCGCTGAAAATAATAACTCTATAAGAAGGTTAAAGCAAGCCACAAATAGTTACTCATCAAATATTTTCTGACACTCATACGTGCACTTGGATTTTTTAATTTTTTTAATCTAGTCGCCCATAGCAAAATTCATCAGAGTAAAACAAAGTCACCCTTATCTTGAAATTTGAGAAATTAATTTCATAAATTCATTGCCAGTTTTGAAGAGGTTAGCTGTTTAGACCACCAGAGCAGCATACTAATCCCTCCTGTTTAATAAATTTCTTATTACCTTATTCTGCTTATTGTAATCACTGCTAATAAGTCACACAGCAAAAATGCATTCAGTCGAAGTAAGCAGCTGGATCTAATCAACTGCTGAGCAGTTGTGTTCAGTCTGACGCCTTTGTTTGTAAAAGAAGTAGTCATACTGTTTTTCAATTTGAAAAGTATGTGATCTAAAATTTGGAACTTTGTTATTTGAATGCTTAGCAGGAATGTTGCAATAATTTCCAAAAGAATGACAATGTTTTTTATGCAAAATCCCAGACCTGTTTCAGTGCTATCGTATTTAAGATTATGTTTAAATATATTTGTTTTACTTCAGTCTTGTCAATATGTTTCAGTCATTTATATTTTTGTTTTATAATAAATGCTAGTTCTTCTGGGACTGATTACTGGTATTCTAAAGCTGTTTTGTTATGATTCAACATTTTAGTTTCCAGTCTAATTGGTTACAAAATGCTTTATAGCCTTTTAGAGAGGATGTATAAAGAAAAGAAAGATGCACGCTGTTGTGATCATCACAGGCCAAGAGACTGAAATCAGCCATCCAAATATATTTATATCCATATGGTAAAAAAACAAAAATAATAATAATAGTCTGCCTAAAAATTGGTTTACCCTTTTCCTGGTCTTATTAGCAGAGCTTTTTGCTTTGTTGGTGAAGTCATGTGAGGCAAACTGTTTTACCAAGAAAAGGTTTTTGCTTCCTGCACTGTGTGTTTGTTGCAGTATTGATTTTGTCTTAGATGTTGGTTGAACGTGGACAATGTGCTTACTCAACTACGAAAAAAACATTTTGTTCCTACCATATATAATTTTTAGGTAATGTTTGAACTACAATCATCAGTTTTCTTCATTTTCAATGAGAAGAAACTGTGCAACTATGTGGAAGCAGTAGCATTTTTTGAAACGGATTACATTTCTAAAAAAAAAAAAAACAGTTTCTGTCTGGCTTTAAAAATTATCCCTGCACTGAAACCACTGTCTTAAGGAATGTTATTGGCCTTATTATAACTGTTGATTCAGGTCTAGAATCCATTTTGATGGGAGTATAATATCTCTTTCCACTGCTATGCTGATGACATTAAGGTCTGTGTGTCCATTCAAGACAGTCATCATTGGACTGTCTTGCTAATATAAAGGCATGGAAGAACTCAAGCTTCCTTCACCTAAAAAATAATAAAATTGTGTTTTTGGTACTAGGGGGATGAGATCTTTCCAGTATCTCTCTCTGTCATACAATATCTCTTGTGTGAGAAATCTTGGCATATTCGTTGACAGCTTATTTAAAATCACAAAGCAAATCAGTTCAGTTGTCAAGAGGAGCTTTGTCCAGCAACAACTTCTTGCTAGAGTGAAGCTTCATCTTTTTCCTTAGGCTATTGAAAGATTTATGCCACTTGCAGCTTGTGGAAAATACTACTACTCACCTCTTAACAGGAACTTGAAAATAGGAACAACTGCAATTGTAGCTTTACTCCACTGGTTTCTTAATTGTAACAGGATTGATTTAAGAAAATACCTGCTGGTTTTTAGGGTCACAATTGCTCTGTTGCATCATGTTTAAATAATCTTCTAAAGCACCGTATACCCATAAGAACAATTAGGTCTAACAACCAGTTACTCTTAGATGTCCAATCAAAAAAAGTAGAGGTGATCGTGCCTTCTCTGTTACAGCAGAGAAACGGTGGAATAAATTACCAATCAATATAAGAGCTGCTCATAATATCTTGACTATTTCTATTTTTTTTTACAATATTATTTTTTAAACGATGAATTACTTTAATCTTGTCTCCTGCGTGTGCGTGTTTTTGCCAACTCCCTTTGGTTATTTTGTCATGCTGTGCAGCACTATACTTATTTGTGCTTTATAAATAAAGTTAACCCACTGACAGTTCAAATCAAAGTAAATAATACATTTTGTTGCTCCATAGCTTAAAGTGTCTGACTTTTAAAATGTTTCATTAATTAGCCATGCAAGATCTTCCAGTGCTTCTTTATTTTAAATGAAGAATTTGACAAAATACGAATCATAAATATGAGAAGAAATCTGTACTGCGTATATGTATTTGGATGACATTGCATGCCTTTTTTTTCCTGTTTCATTTAGCTTTAATGTTGTCTGCTATGGTATCAGTCCAACCGTTTCATCTTAACAGCCCTGATTTATTTGGACCCCAAACAAACAACTGCAGGGTTTCCTGTGCTCCCAGCTTTTTGTTGCATGAGGCGCATTTGGATTTGTTATATATGGATGAATGATGTGCTCTCAGATTGCAATCATGTGAGTTTTGATTCATGATCAACAAGCCTTCCTCTGGTGTTAGCTGGCTCTAGGCGCTCCCAGGCACTGTGGTGGCTAGGCACAACGCTCTACCTTCAGTAAGTGCCATGTCCTTTGGCCAAATGTCTTTCAAAATTTAAGGTTTTTGCCAAAAAATGTGTTGTAATGAGGCAATTAGTAAAATTTGGGGAAACGAGTACAATTTTTCCATTTGATATGCTGGTCATAGATCTGAAAATTTGTGCTGCTTTGTTCAGAACACAATAGCATTAAAACTTATCTGAAGTGTTTCTTATAATTGCATCAGTTCTGTTTGAAATACCCCTATTTATTTTAACTTCTTCGCACCGAGCCCTGCCTATTCCATTTTGGACGACTTTCTGAGTTGACTATCTATGTGTCATCACCAGTGCATTTCTGTGCATCTATTCTAATTCAACAGATATGTAACCTACCATGTACATCTCTGCAGAAGCCAGCATGACAAAACTGCACATTCAAACAGTACTTCCATTTTCTTGCTCTTCTACCCACCTCCTGTCTTTGTTGCTTAAACATTTATTAAGGTGAAGTGTTTGCACTGTTGTTTAATATCGACTCGACGGACACTTGTTACTGCTAAGCACCATTTCATAGTATACTTCGTTGTCCATTAGCATTCAAAGCAAGGGGAAGTAATTTGACCTTCTCTTGGAAGTGGGAAGCCAACAACGTGACGTTTTAATTGAGTTCTTTCTCTCTTCTCTGTGTTTTTTAATCGGCACAGTTTCTGAATAGCCTAATTTCATAGACTGGCAAAAACAGCTGTGATCTTTATTGTGCCAGCATGACATATTTGCCTTTTTGTTCACATCACATTGTCTCATCTGTTCTGTTAAATTTTATCTTAAGAGAATATTTGAACTCCTCTGACTAAATGTTAATGATTCCTCTGTTTATTCCCTTCCGTTGCTTGCATGTTGCTTTAGCAGTGGTCTGCAGCGTAAAAGGAAATTAATTACTGTTTTCGTTCATTTGAAGCTAAGCTCTAAAATATCTATGAAGTCTTTTATCTACATCCAGGTCTTCAACCTAAGAAATAGCTGACTAGTTAGTATAAATCCACATTCAGCTGCTCTGCATTACCCTGATTTACTGTATAATTAACCAACATGTACATCTGAAGATGTGATTTGTGACCCTTAAAGTAGAAATGCGATTACTTGGCACCTTATCATTTATCTTAATTTTACAAGACTGAATTGCGCTCTTTGATTTTGCTGTGCTGCAGAGTTGACAATAATTGATTCTGCTACATAAAAACATGAAGAGGAGGTATATTGAGTGGCTCTGGCATTTAGGTTTTCAGATTGCTTGGAGTCATTCATCTCTAAAGTAGTCTTTCAAGACAGTCACTTACATTTTGATCTCCTCAACGGGTGCCAAAGGCATGATTTGCAAACTGACATTATTAGACGGTTCTAGTACATGTTTTGCTCAAGTTGTGTGATAGGAACTTGTCTTTTTTTTCTTGCTCTGTGCAATGGGTGTTTTCACCTTAGATAAAATCAAATATGTGTTCCTCATTGTTATTGTCAGCTTTGCTTTGTTATTGTCAGAACAATATTTGCGATGTGAGAAGTTTGACCTGAAAGTGCATCAGTTATATGTAATACTTTTTTAGTCATGTATAACATGGTTTATGGAAGCGCTGGGTTTTGTAAGACAACAAAAATATTCATTGTAATGAATGTTAGTTTCATGTGTCTAAAACTAAATAATTCTATCCATTATTTCTAGAGATTTTTGTTGCCGTTTAATTTTTTTTTGTGGAAAGTATTGACCTGCCAATTATAGGACCAATCAGAATTATCTTCAACAATTATAACAAATTATATCAATTACATTAAAAATATTATTTCAGGTAGGAATTTGTTGTGTAGCCAATGGGTTGACAGTTCGAACCCCACTTCCTTTGCCTACTAGCGGTGTTAGTCTTCCCAGAGCAGTTGTGCTACATTGTGTCATACACATATTTCAGTGACTGAAATGTGTGTGTGAATGACTGATTGTAGTATAAGGTGCTTTGGAGTCCTCTGGCTTGATAAAGTGCTGTACAAAAGCAGGCTATTTAGTAGGGAATGTCATGCTATTTGTGTAACACCAGAGTTGACGTAAAGCAATGTCACTTAAAGAAACAATTAATGGTTAAGGAGTTTACATTGTAACTCTTTAACTTCTAATGTTGGAAAATAGCATGGTTAGAATGTGCAACATTAAACAGCAGCAATTGTATGCATTCCCTAGAAAATATAGATCCTTACCCTAAATCCTGAAGGCTGCCATCCTTTTTAAATCATTCATGCCTGATAAGCTCAGCAGGACAAACAGAACAACCTTACTGCAGTATATTCTGCCTTCTTGTTATCTGCCTAAGCCTGGATCTTTGCTGTGGCACCATTAATGGCCTGCAGACACATTTCCTTAGAAAATACAATTTCATTTTAAATAACATCTGGCAATTTTGTGCTTCATCTGACTTCAATTTTAGACACCTTAAAATAGCTACCTTTAAATTATCCTACTTTAGAAAAAAATTCTTTACCAATGTGTTTCAGTCCGGCATGATGTGTTCACTGACCATCAAAAAGTAAAACAAATTGTGCCGTTACCAGTTTCTCTGTGTATCTCTTTTTTTTCTGTAGATCATAAAAGCAAGGCTTCCACCAATAATAGGATACGTAAAACTATCAAGTTACTCTAACATTATATGGCGTGTCTTTTTGAATTAAGTGACTTTTTCCCTCTTTTTTTTCTCTTCAAGTGTTTTAAACTTGGATATAGGCCTCTATGGATAGTCTGAGATGTTTGTTTTTCTGTCATTTAACAAGTTTTAATAACAGAATAGAAATATACTTTTGTGTCCCACATTGGGGACATTCAGGTGAAATAGCAGCAAGTGACAGGATTCAAAACATGTAGGTTCACACAATGGTAAATGTATTAAAATATATATATTTTTTTAATTAAGAATAATATGGGAAAGATTATAACATAAAATACTCTGCAGTTATCAAAAATAGCATACTCGGATCCAAAGACTAAATTGTAAATTCTTGAGTTTACTGGGAGCAGTGATGGTTGCAGAGTCTAACAGCTGCTGGCAGGAAGGATCTGTGATCATATTTAAAATTTTATTAATCTTATGGTTTCATCTATTTGTTTTTACATGGCTTGTGTTTGGTGTGTTTCAGAAATGTAAGCTCAGCAGGTGAGGAAGCACGACGGAGAATGAGAGAGTGTGACGGCCTTACAGATGCTCTGCTCTACGTTATTCAGATCTCCTTGGGGAGCAGTGAGATTGACAGCAAGGTATTTATTAGTTTTACTCTGAAAACTTTTGCTTTTTTATGCACAAACTCTGTATTTCATTCTGAAACATTAATCATTAATCTTAACACTACTTTGTCATACCAGAAACATTTGTAAAATCTTCAGCGTGAAACGCTATCTGAAAGCACAGCTGAATCTCCCCACATTGCCTATTACCACTAGGATGACATTTTTTGTACGTCTTAAAGGAGTTCATAGTTCACTAAGCCAAGTTACAGCTTTTATATCTAAAGTATTAGAGCATTTGCTGTAGCCTATTAAGCTAGCAGTGAATTTATGTTCATTCTGCATTTTTCTGTCTCAGACCACATTCATGTTGGCGTGCAGTATGTATAAGTGTGTAGAGGCCAGTCAATATTACATAAATAGTGCTTTGGATGACTGACTTTTCAAGGTCTCCCTGTCTTCCAGCCTTTTCTAAATGGCCTTCCTTAATCACTGTTTAACCATCCTTCCCTCACCACTGTTTGACTGCAGTCGCCAGAGGGCTGTCGTTGCCTCAGTAACAAAGACTGATTGGCAGATCAGTCATCTAATGGTTTTTGCTACAACAAACATGGAAAACCTCTGTTTTCCCTCTAGTTCCATTTTCTCATTTTTAGTCTTATTCTGGATCATACATTTTGCTACTGTTGTAGAGGTTGGTGTGTTCTGTAAATTTCTTACTAGGAAAAAACATCACAATGATTAAAAATCTCAATTCCCTCAATTGCAGAAAATTCATGTAAATTCAAAGTGTAGTAATTTCAAATTAAACATATTTTATGTACATGAAATGCTATGTTCTTTAGAGCCTTTAGTTGAGTTTTTTATGGGAGCTAGATCAATACACAGTGGCACAGTTGGTAGCACTGTTGCCTTGCAGCAAGAAGGTCCTGGGTTCAATTCCCGACCCGGGGTCTTTCTGCATGGAGTTTGCATGTTCTCCCTGTGCATACGTGGGTTCTCTTCGGGCACTCCGGCTTCCTGCCACAGTCCAAAAACATGACTGTTGGGTAAATTGGTTTCTCTTTAGGTTCTGTCTATGTGTTGCCCTGCGACAAACTGGCGACCTGTCCAGGGTGACCCCGCCTCTCGGCCGGAACGTTAGCTGGAGATAGACACCAGCACCCCTCCAACTCCACTAGGGACAAGGGTGTTAAAAAATGGATGGATGGATAGATCAATAAATCAGAACAAACATTCAGGGCTCCTTAATGGCACACTATGCAAATATTTTCAGGCATTTTCAGTACATCAGGGTTGATAAAAGGTATTGAATTGACAACTATAAACTGCCAGGAAAGAAATTAGACGGATTTTTTTCTTTAAACATGTGGCATAAAAATAAAAGCTGTTTTACGCTAGTATATTTGTACAAAGTAAGATAAAGTGCCCTAACAATATCCCAACAATGTATTAATCGTTTCCTTCAGTGCTTTTTCCAACTACTTACTCTGAATTTTGATGATCAAGATATTTATCATTAACTTCAGTTTTGATAATGATGATTTCAAGATGAATTCAGAAACTAGTAATATACGTTTCTCAGGTTTGACCCATTCATCGTTAATATATTTGAATTCATATGACCAGACTGTATTCTCTTGTCTTTGTATATAATCGCAGGAGTAATTAAAATTGAAGGTTCTAGATGCTGAGTACAACATTGTCTGTCCATCGTATTATTGCTTTCTTTATTGTTTGTGTACACATGTATTTTGTGTATGGTTTTGTGACTCATGGGAGTGTAGATTCATAAACAAGGACATGCAATAAAAAAGACCAACATCTAAACAAGTAGCAAACTTATTTTCCTGAGAATCCGATGAATGTTACACATGGTAGGGATGCTGGTCCACACGTGACCCTGGTTTCACAGCTTCCTGTGCTGCTGTCTGAACACTTCGAGTAACATAGAACCGTCTGCACATGTCTTTGCACTCTATAAACCTTGTATGCTATAATAAAGGAGTTCAGAATAAATGTGAAACAACAGATCGAAATATGAAATGTCACAGTAAATTGTAAATTAAACATAACTTCTCCAACATCATTCTGTAATAGACTGTGAATAGAATTTCAGACATGACTGCAGCTCACTGGAGTGAGACATTGTTTTTCTTTGTTGCATCTCTTGAGGCTGTTCAATTACACTCCTTAGTTGTCTTTGTGTAAACCAACGGTCAGACTGAGAGAAGATTGATTATTCGTCTTTGATCATTTCCACTCCGCTGATTTGATGACTCCCCTTTCTCAGCGATAAACAAACGTGCGTGGCTACACAAAGTCTCGGAAGCACACTTTTAAGAATAGACAACAAATGTTGTAAGACATGGTTTGTCCATGTACAGGGACACACTTCCTCACAGGCTCGGTGACTTTAGGGTTTGCCTCTGCACCGAGTGTTAAATGAGCTGTGTGATAATATATTGGGTTTGTCATTTTTCCTCATTTACTTGAGTTTTCCTAATCTTATTTCAAAGTCAGAGCTAACAAAATGCAGAAACATATTACCTGAGAGATTATGGACGTTGTTTGGTTTCCCATCTGTCTTTCTCATGGGTGTTGCCTGAGGATTTATATTATATATGAGTGGATTTTTTATTTCTTTCTTCCTTTCAAGTGATGCCTTGTTTTTTGAACTTCCTTTTTGTTTTCAAACAGATCTTTCATTTCAACTTTTGGACTTTAACCATTTATCTTTTCTTCGTCTCATCTTCCTTCTCCCCACACCATTTCTCTTCCTCCTGCGTTTGCTTTATCTCTAGACTGTAGAGAACTGTGTTTGTATTCTGAGGAATCTGTCATACAGACTGGCTGCTGAGACATCCCACGGCCAGCAAGGTGGTCTTGAAGAGCTGGATGGGCTGCTTTGTGATGCAAATGGATGTGAAGGGGAGAGCTCCGGTTGCTGGGGGAAGAAGAAGAAGAAAAAGAAGGGAGCTGAGCAGGTAAGGGCAGTAATAACAAAGTGATTTGGGTTAAAAAGGAACATAAAACGCGTTTTTGTTATGTCAATGTAAAGAAACACATCTTTGGGTGACTCACTGAAGTTCGTCATGCCTCTGTGTTTTACGCAAGCAGATGGATCTGGCGACTGGCTTTAAAGCAGTTTTGACATTTTGCTCCTTTTCTTTCATAATGTGATCGTTGGGTTTATATATCAAAAAAAATATTTTCTTCTCCTCAAAACTGTTGCTGTCACCTTTTTGGGGATTTTTTAATTTAAGCATGTTTATATGCTACAGGTTTAGTTTAAAACCAACTATTCTGTTTCAGTTCCACTTTGGTTCTTGTTTTGTTTTCCTCAGATATCCGGGCAACACAGTGGTCTTCAAATACAATCCCAGGTTTCCCTGCGGAACACAGCAGTACATGGGCTACCACCACATTGATTTTGTAATTTACCTGCAATTAGACTGCAAGAACGTTTTCCTCAGGGACAAAAGAATTTTGCGGGGCCTTTTACCTCACCATCTGGGTTTCAGAATGAGGAGCGAAATAAAATACTTTGATCCATCTCAGGAAGATTTTTTGAGGAAATAAGCCTTGATACTCTGCTTCCCAGTAGGACAAAGATTTTTAAATGAGTTTGCTTTTAAGGATCTATACTAAGATTATTCCAGAAATAGATTATTTTCCTACCAGCTGTTTAACTCTTGTAATCATAGAAGAAGTAGAAGAAGACAAAGTTCCTGACATATGATTGAATTCACAGCATGTAATGTTGATACATAGAAAAATAAATAGATATGTCTTACATACGTTGTTCCCTCATACATTCAGTTATTCTTAAGAGCTTCTTACCTCTTTCTTCAAATTTTCTCAAATTGACATGTGGCTGAATAAAGTAAGAGCAGCTTTATATGATGGAACAGAAAGATGCTGTGATTGACTGTCCTTCTCTTAACAGGAACATGAAGTAAATAACACAGAAAAAGGAATGAAAAGGCCGGATCACTGTGTACCCTTCAAGCTGAGTTTGAAAGACTCGGCTTATTAAATGATTAAAAACTGTTTTCTGCAGTTAGTTACACTTTACACCCTGTGCATGTAAGGATTCTCTCCAAAACCCAAAACATGACAGTTTCATCTGATTCGTCTCTCTAAATTGCTATGAGTGCGTGGTTGTTGTTTTTTTTGTTTGTTTGTTCACATGTTGCCTTGCGATGGACTGGCAACCTGTCCAGGAGACTGCTGGAGATCGGCCGCATCCCCCCTGTTACCCTGCAAGGTTAAATGGGTATAGACAATGGACGGATGAACTTCCCTTAACATAGCACTGAGGCTCTGACTAGATAAAGGCATTGAGGACATCACCGGTTTACTTCTGCTCCACTCCACCTGGGTTCAGTTTGATTGACAGCTCAGCCATACCCCGTGAAAACCTATCAGATGTCTGGCAGGGGAAATTGCTGTGCAGCTTAATCATGTGACCTGCTCTGTCTGTCAGCAGGAAACAGGGTGCACCTACTCAACACAGCAGGGCACCAACCCCTGACTGTCTGCAAATGCACAAAGTGCAAAACAAAAATCCTTCAGGGCACAAATGAGAGGTACAAAGGCACTTTGGTTTTTGGATGGGTTTTTTTTATTACCACTCATCCCGCACCCCAGTTTGATGATTCCAAGGGCAACTGCCCACATTGCCTCCATCAAAAACATTCTTGTATACTATACCATCTAGGACACAGAACAATGTGAATTACTTAACATTTTCTGCACACATTAGACTTTCACACGCCTTTGATTTTTCATGATCAGAGAATCTATGTATAGATAAAAAAAATGCATTCCCCGTCTTGCGCACTTGATAGAAACTCTCTGAAGTCACACGCTTGCCCATTTTACCTGGAGACAAAGAGAAGGGAATCAGTAGAGCAAAGCTGAAACTGTTGACAGAAAGATGAAAAACAAAGCAGTGTGAGGGGTAAGGGTTAGAATAAAAACAAGGAAGCAAGGACATAGAGATGAAAGTAGAGAATTGAGAAAGACAGAGAAAAAGGGACAACATAATAAAAAAATATGTATAAAGTGGAGGCAGTGAGGTTTTTTCTTATCTGAGAGAGGTGTGGAAAGAAAACCAAGGTAAAAAGAAACAGAATTACAATGGGTCGGAGTAATGTTTTCAAGAGATCTAGTTGTTTGGAGTATCACAATAAATGTTTGGTAATGTTTTTTTTTTTTCTGGCATTTGTTCAACTCCAGGAAAACTATATATTTACAAACTTAAAAAAGAAAAGTCTTCCTGGAACTGAAAAAATCCCAAGATTTAGACATAGTAAAACTAGCCTGTTTGTATAAAAGAGTACCTCCATTTCCAGCAGTGCAATTCAGCCAATAAGAAACAGTTCTGAGTGTTAGTTCTTTACTATATTTGCCATCAGCTTTTGTTTTCCTATATCCTAATACATCGTGTTGCAGCACTATGTGCAGCTGCCTCTGTACCAGAGACAGTTACAAATGCCTTTTAGGTGACTGTAAGGAACAATGTCTTTCACGTTGCTAAAGATGACTGATGACATTCTCCTGTTTTGTTTTTGTTTTTTTCTTAAATCAAAAACCTCTTCACCTTTCCAGCAACAAAAGCAGGGCAAATTTATTCCTTCCCAACACACAACTATCACTATTTCTCAATACAGTGACTAAGAGCTGTTATTTGTTCAAAAATAACAGCAATGCAGTGGCAATTTTGTATTATTAAAGAATGTTATGTCTAATGACAACCTTCTTCCATAATACAACATTGTTGTTATTGAAGAATGTTATTAAACAATAGCATGGCCAATGCATTTCATATCAGCACACTAAACACACAGTAATTATGTTAAACATAGAAACAGCAGAAAGAAGCTGCTGAAAACATCAATGTGTAACATGTATGTTGAAAATGAAATGTTTTCCATGTGAAACATGCAAAACAAACGGCAACCATCACTGTTGCTTGTTTGTTGCAATTAAAATTTCACTACACACACACATGTCATTTACATAAAAGCTGGAGCTGCTTTGACAATGTCTGATGACCGATGCACCAGTCAGAGATCCATCCATCCATCCATTTTCTGTTCACCCTTGTCCCTAATGGGGTCGGGAGGGTTGCTGGTGCCCATCTCCAGCTACGTTCCGGGCGAGAGGCGGGGTACACCCTGGACAGGTCGCCAGTCTGTCGCAGCCAGTCAGAGATTTTCCAGCTATTTTTTGATCACAGATTTCTCTGAAGCCCTGACCTGCAAATACTGATTGCTGATCCTCATTTCTCTGTAATCACTATAGGCAACAAGAGGACACTTTATTTACGTCTTAACAACAACAACATGGTTACCATAAAATAAAACTGTATTTCAAAAACAGCCCCAAATTACAGAACTCTCTGTCGGTGTCACTCAAAATGTACAAACACAGCAAAATCTTTTAAGTTATGGGAGCAGTCAGTCTTGCAACAAAACTAAAGAGGCCTCTGACTGAAGGCTGCTGCTGTATGGATTAAGAAACATGCTTAACTTCCTGTTTTCTGCTTACTTATAACATCATATATTGTGACAACCTTTGGATGCTTTCACACAGCATCAAGCTGACCAGTATGAGCGGCGAGCACCAATTCTTGCTAAATATGAACTTAAATTACAACTTTGTATCATCTGCTCTAAACTTTCACAGTGGGATGGTGTGAGTCCCTTTCCCGACACAGCTGAGCCTCCCAAAGGGGTTCAGATGTTGTGGCACCCCACCATTGTCAAGCCATACCTCACTCTGCTTTCTGAATGCTCAAATCCCGACACGCTCGAAGGCGCCGCTGGAGCCCTACAGAACCTTGCTGCAGGCAGCTGGAAGGTATCCACAGACCCAAAATACGAGTTCAGATATATTTTTTTGTATTCGAAATCAATATCTACTTCCCATTTGATTTATTAAAATAATTTTCATTAGCTTAATCTCCTCTTCAACCCTATTTTCCATTGCTTAAAAATGTCACGTGTGTAGAAGGGATTATCGGTGAGTGGTGTGATGGAAATTAGAATGAGAATGGTCATGCTGAGCAAGATAAATGACTTTTTTGGGGGGGATTTCAAAAGTTCTATTGTTCAATAAGGGGTCAAGTAAACAAGCACACTTAGACAGGGGTGGGGATTTGTTCTTGAATGAAACAGTGTTTCCTTTTACTCCCACAGAGCATAAAGAACTTCCACTTATGACAAAGTCTGTCAAAACAATATTGCATTCGCTGACAGTAGCACCCGGCTGTTTTATTAGATCTTAATCTTGGGGATTTTGCGTTATGAACCTTGTAATATTATTCCAAGGCAATGCACACGTTTGTTATTGTTACTTGCTATTTAAAATCTCCAAAACCTAATGCATTAGGGACTGGAGAAAGACTCCACAAGGAGAGAACTGAGGGAGACTACATGACTATAATGGATGACTCAAGTGGCCATGGTACTGTCAGGGCAACTTGTGCCTCCAGGAAGAGATATGAGGGTTAAAGACAGAGTATAAGTGTACCACTGTAGGGTGGCCTTGGATATTTATGTAACTGCTTCGTAAGGCCGTTTATAAGCAGCCTGGTTGTCCTATAAGGAAGAGAACGCATTAAAATATGGTTAGTGAACGAAATAAAATTAACACAAAAGGGAAAAGCAGGAAGGGTTGTAACTGAGAGTATTCTTCATCAGTTTTGTCGAGATGTGAGGTGTTTGGAACTGATTTTGATTTGAGAAGTATTTCCACCGACAGCAGAGTGGACAAAGAGAGCATAAGAGACTGAATAGGAGGACTCTTGAAAAATCAGCAGAAGAAAGGAAAATTGCAGGAGCAGGTGGTCCTCGTGTGTGTATACTTTTTCATTAAAAAAGATCTGTCTCTGTGTTTTGAGAACAGATTTGCTGACAATGTTGGCACACTCTCTTAGCTCTGCACATTTAGGTCTAAGCCAAGACATACGATTGTCGATATCTTATGATGAATCAGTTCCTCAAATTCCTCGTTGGGAAGTTGGGGGGGGGGGACTGATTTCCTATTTCTGCTATAATAATGAAGAATACTGTGAGTTTATTTTATTGCAACAGTCAGGAGAATCTAAACAAATCTGTATTTTACATTACAGATCAGCATTATTTAATCTAAAAAATTCTTACTTAGATTGTTGGTAGAAGTCTTTAACCATCATCTTGTCTTCTTTTTCCCGGAAGTGGTCAGTGTACATTCGGGCCGCTGTCCGTAAGGAGAAAGGCCTTCCCATTCTGGTGGAGCTACTGAGGATAGACAACGACAAAGTAGTATGTGCTGTCGCCACTGCTCTCCGAAATATGGCCCTGGACATCCGGAACAAGGAGCTTATAGGTGAGTTATGATAACTGGATTACTCCAACAAGGATTATTCCATTACCTCTCATTATTGCATAGATTACTGACATTTCTATTCTCTTTTTATTAAGGGATTTAGTAGAAGTTGAGTTAGAATTTGGTGGCTGATCTCTGCTTTTTGTAAAGCTTTGACTCACTGATACCAGTTTTATGAGATTCCTGATATATGCGTTAAAATGCAAGAAGATTTAAGATTAAAACTCAAAATATTTTTCTAGCTTCCCTGTCGGGCAGTTATTGCATTTGGAGCAGAGGTGACATCACACCACCATGTGAGAGAGTAAAGCAGAGTTGATGGGGGTTTTGAACAAAGACTGATATTTTGGCTGGGTTTAGCATTTTGTGTTTACACAACAATTACAAAAACATTTGTCTCTTTGCATATATTCTACATAGAGAACGCAGATTCGTACTTCAATCATGAGATTCCCAGCAATGCTTTGGGAATGTCCTAACATAGAGCGGGTCTGAACAATTTTCCCTTAAAGTAGCTCCTGTTTCTGCACTTTTTGTGACTTCATTTTTAAACAACTTACTGAGTCTAAAAAAGTTACATTTGAGTCTTATTTCCTCAATAACACCATCCACACCAAAGTTTGTGGCCAGTAGGAACTGGTAATGGTTATTAGGGTGTGTTCATTGATCAGAAAAAAGGTTGGATTTTTGGCTAATTCGAGTCACCAGATGATTTTTATATAAGTTTCTACTTTTAGGTCAGAAAGATAGTTGCACATTTGTTTGTGTGTGTATGTTTGAAAAACACATGTATGAAACTACAATTGCCTTTTTGCAGACTGAATGTGGTCAGAGGTTAGAGGATATCATTAAGATTAATATCAGATTTGTATGGCCTACGAATATGTTTTGGTTTTGCCTTTTAGTTTTGTGATTTTGTAAAGTTATCATTTCCATATTTTTCCATCCAGCATAATGATTTTTATCTGCCCATCAGTTTAACTGAGACTATTACATGTTGGTCTCTGAGAGACTGAGATTAATAAAGATTGTACTGTGCCAGCTGTGGGTTCAGAAAATAACATGAATAATGTGTAATTGAGAAGGAAACGCTGAAGAGAGTGGGCGAGAGTGGTAGCAGATCAAAGGCTTACATTAGTCTTTGAAAAGTACACTGGGTAATGAGTGAGCCCCAGTCAGTCTGGTAGAATCAACACATCTAGAGATCATTAGCTAACCTGACTCATATACACCGAGTGTGTGTGCATTTCTTTTGTGTCTTCAAGTGTTTTCATGTATTAGATACATCCTTTTTCTTTGAGGCTGTCCTCTCTTTGCTGCTGCCGGGCTAGTGCAGGAATAACAGGTCAATCATGTCGACTGAAAACCAAAAACATCTTTATCTCTCTAAACAGACACCTTACACACACATGAACAGTTTTATGTATGTGCGTGTGCATGGACGTTTTTCTCTCTATCTCTAATATCTCTGACAATCTTGGCTTATTGGTGGGCTCTACGGTTTCTATAGCAACTCTGGCACCCACTGTTTCACGCTGGAGGCTTTTGAAACATATCTTGGTTTTGCAGCAAGTTGTTGTTGTTCCTTGTTGCGGAACAACAAGGAATACCGCCGCCAAGGCTCAACACGCCCCCCTACTACGCTCTGGCTGACGCACAGCAGCAGATTAAAGGATAATTAGAGCTCTCGCGCAGGCGCTTTACTGGCTGTGAGTGATCTCCCTTTTGTGATTTTGTTTGTCTTCTCCAATCTATCTGCAGACAAATTAGCAAGGCAGATTAAAATAAACAAACAATAATTATATATACTGTATATATACAGTATATATAAAAATTGTGAATGCATATCAGCTTAACAAAACTTGGACACACTACTGCAAGTAGAATGATTTGGAGTAACAAAAGTTGAATAGTTTGACCCTGCAAAAAACTGACCAAGTATGACTACAGACATTGTTGCGATCTATTTTATTCTGCATGTAAAGGAACGAACATACAGTAGTTGGGGGACTGCTAAAACGTTTACTCAATTGATTATCACCTGAATGCACGAGTATCTGTAGGTTTGCCTGTGTACTTATGGCTTGTACAATATTTGTAATTATATAAATATCCAGGTGTCATTTTGAAATATTTTGGGGGTGATGATCTACAGGCCTGAGCAAAATCCCTAAAGGTTCAGTCCAATAAGTGAAAAATCCTGTGAAGTAATTTAAGCCTGTCTGTTTTCCTTGTAGGATGGTGATGTGGATGGTGTTTTTGATAATGGTGTTGTGGAAAAGAAAATTTGGAGTCACTTCTGAAAGGTCATCTTGTCTTGCTCGTTATTATGTTGTCTGCCTCCATGACAGCTCAACTTGCCTAACAACGGCCTTTGCAGTCTTCCAGATGTGGATTAAATCTCTGTATATGTATGGTCAGCTTGGTTTTTTTACTAGGTTGTCTAACCAGGACGTTTCCATAACTTTAAACTTCTATCAGGTTGAAGAGTTCAAATTCAGAGTTCTCCTTCACAACTAGATACTGTCAAAAATACTCGATATTTTTAGTTTTAAAGCTAATGTTAATAATTAGGATTAGCTGTTTTCATTTGTCTTGCCGGGGCAAAGTAAATGAAGGTAAATTAGTTTTATTATTGTTGGGTTTTTTTTTTAAATCAGCTTTTTTTTATTATTGACCTTTTCACTAATTAAAGCAGTGTTTTGACTAAGACCACTAAAATGTAGTTTGTTTATAAATATTGCATGTAAAAAAATTAGAATTGTAATTTTTAACAGCCATTAGCTTTCCTGAGCAAAAGCAGCATGAGGTAAACATTTTAATGGACTGACATTCAGATGAAGTGAGAGGAGGAGTCAATTAAATAAATATTGTACAAATTCATTAAGAAATAATTCCCCATTTTTTTAGGATTTTCGATTAAACTGCAACATGACTCATTTATAGTTGAGATGTGCCATTTTCCACATGTTTCTGATTTGAGTGTGTTTCTCCATCTTAAAAAGTCATTAGAGTTGGACAGGAAAATACTTCAGAAAATGTGCAGATCATCTTATAATTACGCATACAGATTAATAAGTAGCATGTTGAGCATAGTAATGTGCAAAGGTGATCTTAAAAATGTCTTAATTTTTGCCGCATTACAACAATGTTTAATATTTTTTATTGTGATTTTATATTAAGGAGCATAACAAAGTAACATGCTTGTGACGTTTAAGGGGAATGATGTGCTTCTGAAAAGGTTCTACAAACTTAAATTATAATTTTTATGTTTGCATTGAACCACACCTATGAGAAGCAAAGACGAATCTGAGATGTGCATGGTAACTATGAATGAGTCGCAATTATTAAACCCAATCAATCAGCCTCTCCGCAAAATTGACCTTTATGGAAGAGTGGCCAAAAAACAAAAAAAGCGTTGTTGAAGAGACCACAAAAACATGATTTAATTCTTCCTGCAAGGACACACACCCATTATGTGGAAATGGATGATCATAAAATCCTCATAATTAACAGAAATAAAGGCTATTTGATCTATTTAATGTTTTGCTTTAAGTTACTGAAATAAATGAACATTCCAGTTATATCCTAATTCAATAAATATGTCTGTAGCATAGAATGCAGAGTTGAATTTAACTGAAATGTTGCTAAGACTTAAAGATTGACACTCTTAAATGTTAACGGTTCAATTTGACTGTGATTAGGTTATTTTGCAAAGAAACCTTGGCAAACAATTTAGTCTCAAGATGTGAAAAGCTGGTAGAGATAAAATACTTGGAACTGTATTTGCACAGAAAAGAGGTACTGCAAGGTATTGAGTAAGAGGGACTAAATGTAGCACACTGCACTTCCCAGATTGTCATATGTATATAAAAAAAGAAAATCTGAAAACCTTGTCTCATTCTTCTTCCGTTTCAGAGTTATGATTTATTTTATGATCGTCTGCCTCATAAAAATCCCAATAAAATACACCAAAGTCTGTGGTTGTGGGTAAGTAAGATCATGTATCTTTTTTATGGAATGAATTTAATTTAAATAATAGTTTAGGAGAAGATAACGGGTGTTCATTAGAAGCAAGCTGCCTTCCTTCTGTTGGAAGAGTGTAGTCGCTCGTGTTTAACCACAGAATCTTACATGGAGCCGCTCTGATTTTCATTTTTAGAGATCAGTGAGGTAGCTGTAGCCTTTCGGTATGACTCCTTGTGTTAACATGCGCAGCATCATTCTGGGTCTTTGTGCAAACAGGAGGCTCGGGAGCCACTAAAGTGCAATCAATGTGTCAGAGCTTCTTAATCACACAGTCTGACTAACTCAACTGTAAACACAATGGCACAAATAATAAACATAGTTCTAACAGATAATGCATAAAAATATGAGTTTTTTATTTGCTATGACAAACCTAAACTTCCAAAGCATGCACAGTCGGTGCTGAACTGTATACGTGAATAGCAATTTTTTTGCGTCCAATTTCTGACCAAGACTAGGTCAGTTTTGTGATCGGTTTTAAATTGTAAACATTGCCAAATTTTAAACAATGTGGTTTTATTTTTGCTTAATGCTTCTAGCATTTTCATCTGACTTAAAAAAACTCAGATTTTATTTGTGCTCTAGTTTGGGATAATATAGTGGAAAATACACTAATGACTATGTTTTCTTACATTCTGTTGTCAGGCAGGTTGTCAAAAGGTCGTTCTTATGCTTTTTCTTCTTTACATACTCTTTCCTCTATATATCTTATGTAACCTCTTACGTAATCTCATATGGAATCCTCTGAGGCACAAATATACCTTTAGCAGAAAAGGATCAAAGGAGACGATCCCTCTGTAAAGCTCAAGAAAGACGAACTGCAGGTGAATCCTGGCATAATCTTTTCTGACCTGCACAAGCAGCATGAAGAAAGAGACGATAGTAAGAGAAGAGTCACTACATCAGCACAACTCCATGAAGAGTACAAGTAGCTATCTGGAGCTCCACAATGTCGGCTTGACTTTAAGACGTCAAGCTAATATTATGCAGTCTTTTGAATGGAAGAAATAAGTTTACTAATTTTCAGTAAGCTGCTGCTAGTTTACATGTAAAAAAAAAAAAAACTACTTTGCTAAAAACAAATTACCACCAATGGGATAGAAAACAACTGCTAGTGTCTTTCTTTACTGAGTGATACATGAACAAACATGAAGTTTCCAAAGTGTGGAGATAAAAACAAAACAAAGGACAAGAAAAGAGAGGTCGACCAGTATGGTTTCAGCTTTTTTTTGTTTTTTGCAAACTCTCAGCCGATTAAGATGGATAAGAAAGAAGCAGAGACCAAGCTTTTAGGAAAGACAAGTCCAAATATTCTCCGTCCTCCAATGTTTGGTCGGTACGATTTCACAGATTTAGTTGATTTGTTTTTGTAAGATCAAAGTTGCACCTAATTACAATACAATCCCGCATGACAAATCTCCTCAAACATCACCTCATTCTGAAAAACAGAAACTGAATCTTCTTGTGTCAAATCCTCTGGAAAGCTCTCTATGATTGGATACCGGGGAGACAAGCAGGAGGAAAAGAGCAAGAAGTGGCACAAGACTAGAGAGGGATAAAAGGGAAAAAGTAACGTGAAGCCAAGTCAGCCTAAGAATATATAGCAATGGAAGAGGAAAGAGATGAGAGAGCAGTGACAGCTAAGTCTTAACTGCATATGTATGCTTACTCTGAAATCCCTCAGTAATGTGATTTTGTGCTATATTGATGTCTCTGCGACTCCTTCTTTTCATCTCTGTGTTTTGGGTCTCTCCTGATTTCACCTCCTTTATGGCTTTGATTTGCATATTATAGTCTATAGTCGTGTAGCGATACATGCACTTCATTCATCGATGTACTATGTGTCAGGGCAATTCTTACCGTTTACTTAAAAACGGTAATTTGACACACATGAATTTGGAACAGCACTTTAATGCCTGAAAGGCTGTTTCTTGTTCTCGTAGGAGAGAGAGAGGCAGCTCCCATTTACGCAGAATAAATTTGTTTCATGAAAATTAAGGAACCTTGTTTTACTTTGGTAGATGGTGCAGACCAAAATTTGCTCAGAATTAGAAAACAGGATGTGTGTTGATTCAGGACGTCTAATAGGTTGAAGGGACCTGTTAATCTGACCAAACAGGATTCTTCTCACTGGAAATAACAGTTACATTTATACATTCCCCAGAGTCCTGACTCGAATCCAACAATAGAATCTGTGAAGGCAGCGGCAGATTAGGGTAATTGCAAGGATGATTTCCAACCTCAAAGACTTGGAGCTCATCACGAAAGGTGAATTATAATTTCCGGGATATTTATTTGGAAAGACGCTCATGAATGTTTGGGGTTGAATTCTGGGCTGTGGAACCTTGGAATTAGAAAACACCACTGCTGCTCTGTGCAACCACTACACAGCATAGTATGCATTTGGAAACACAGTGAGCAAAACTTGGTTTGTCATTTCTTGGCAAGTTTATTTTGCACATCTGACTCTTCCACTGCTATAACCTGTGTGCATCCATTTCTTAGCCACATGTAGCTGTGGCATGCATTATGAGATATGCACAAGGTACAAGTGCTAGAAAACCTTCTGGCAGGCCATTAATAATGGATATGAAATTATCTCATGGGGAAAAAGTGGCCATATCTTTTACCTTGAGCTTGAATATGATTTCCATCTTTGATGTTGAAGTGCGATTGGTTGTACGTTCTGCAACTTCTGAAAATTAACATTTGGTGATTTTTTTATTTTTTTTTTCCTTTTCAAACTTAAAATTATTGGCAGAATATTTATTGGGTTATTTAAAACTTCTCAAACCATTTTGCAATGTTTGGAACCTGAGCTTAAAACACCAGGTTCCAAACCTTGGATCTATGTACGCAATGCTACAGTGACAAAGTATTGGCTGTACATGTTATTGGGTAGCCCACTATGTTTATTACGCTTTGCTTTGCTTGACTAGTTCCATGAACTTTTATTGTCTTTCACGCCCACAATTGATCTAGCTCTCAGTAACCCTGACAGAGCTCAGAAAAAGTCCTGGCAACATCTTAACCTTAGAAAAGACAGAGTGATCAGATCAATGTGATTAACTGCAACAGATGTCATATTGTGATTGTCAACAATAATGTTTTAATGGGATATTTGTATGTGGGCACACTCATAATAGTCATGTTTGCACATAAAATGCTGTGGATTGAAATCATCCTCCGTTTGTAGGGTCACAGCGGACTGATGCCTATCTGCATCAGTCATTGGGCGAAAGGACGGGTGCACCATGGAGAGCTGTTTCATTCAAAATTAAATGCATAAATAAATACTGTTATTAATGTTATTATTATTATTATTATTATTATTAATGCTATTAATAACTAATTTATAAATTCTCCATGAAATAAAAATATGCACCCATGAAATAAAAACAAAATAAATAATACGAAAATATATTTTTCAATGGAGATGTTTTTTTTTTATTCATTTAGTTCATTTATTTATTCATCTGTTTATTTCAATTTTTATTTTGTAATGGTCTTTTGTTTTGTGACACTTTCATTTTGCGAACCCACTTCAGAAATTTTTATTATTTTTTAACTCTGTTTTTATTTCAGCCTATTTTTTTTTTCATGTTCTTATATTCAAATCGTGGGACGAGGATTTTTCTGCTGAGCCCTTCGTGAAGTCAGTTCACTTCTGTATCGAACAAACTGGCCCTCCGATCTTAATGAATCTAAGTTTTTCTGCTCCTGAAAAAAAATCTGAATATTTACTTCGTTTTTTATTTCATGGGGACATTTATTTGATAGAGTATTTATTATTTATTTATTTATTGCTATTTGTTTATTTGAAAGTACATCACAGCATTTATATTTTTTCTGCATCAAATCACTGAATACCAGTTTCTATTGGACTATATCAAAGTAGCTCTGCAGTAACTCTGCTTAGCATTGTCTCTTTCAAACTGAGAGCAGTGCACAATCACTTTTTGTGGACATGTTTTTCTTAATGTTTGAACAGAGAAAATTGAGATTGTCCTTACCTTGCATTGCTAAAATGATAAAATAAAATTTACTTTATTGATCACTGGATTGGGAAATTATTCTCTGGTCCGTTTATATCATCCTGTTTTTCTACTACCCCCCACTTGCCTTCTCTGTGCAGTTTGACAGTTTCTCTGTCTTCCACTTCCTTACCTCATCTCCTCCTCTTTTTTTTTTGTTCCTCCTTCTCCGACACACCCCTCTCCGTCTTTTTCCCCAGACATGAGCTCATAACGCCTTAGTCTCTCATTCTTTGTGTGTCGCGTTGATGACATCAGTCTCGAGGAGTGTTACTGTGGAAACCAAAGTAGTGCAACACAGGGATGTCACTAATTGCATGACTGTGTGTGTGTGCACTCACCGTGTACATCGGAGTGTTTTTATGATGGATGTCAGGCACTGTGTTGCAAATAATTAAAAACGTGAAGAAAACTGCAATATGTACATTTTTTTATTATTATTTTACTCTCACACATGTTCTCAGAAAATGTGGCAAAATCAGTGTTATGAGCAACTAAGTTGCCAGCCAAGGCAACATTTTTTGCTGTTCTCACACACGCCAGATTCTACATATTTTGTCTTCTCGGCTGTCAACAGACTGCACAGTCCTAGACATAAACAACTTTGCAAGGCGAGCAGGCTGAGAGACGGTGCGTCCCGGTCTATTGACTCACACAGTGTTGACGCACACTTCTCCGTCTCTGCTGCGGCACTACTTTATGAAATTTCTCTGTCGCCTGTGGGATGATTTCCTCATGTGTGAGGGTATGGCATGTCTTTTATCAGCATACTTTGTTCTCTCTGGCATTCCTCGTTCTGTGTGCCTCTGAACCCAACAGGGAGCACGACAGCAAGAGAAAAATAGAGAACAATAAAGAGAGACAGACATGGGGACAGAAAGTGCTGCCATGTGTTTATTAGATGGATTTTTTTTTTCCTCACAGCTTTTATGTCATCAGTCTAACTCAAGCTGAGGAACTCTTATGAATTCCACAATAACATCAAGCTAAAGGTTTCAAATGATCTGTTCATAGCCAAGAGCTTGTGATTTTCTTCACAAAGTAGTTCATTAAGAAGGGTATTGTGACTCTGTAACTTTACTAAATGTTCTGTAACTATAATGGAACAATTATTTATTCTTTATTCTTCTAATGAAGGTGCAGGTTTCATACATTTGGAAATGATTCCTGCCTTTTTATCCCCTCTCCTCTTCCCCAGCAATTCCTGCTGTAGACTTGTCATCTGCAGACATCAGAGGCAGACACGGAGTGTGAGGTATAACTGTGCTGTGAAAAGCACCAAACTCAGGAAGTCTGACTATTTTCTAATTGGGAAAGAAATTTTCCTCAATTTCAAACCTTTTCGAGAGTTGCTGCACTCCAGATGGGTATTCTTCATTTAACTTCTGGAAAAATAAAGGGATAGATTTTGCAATCAGACTGAGGATGGTAATCAATATTGACTTCAGGATGCTCTACTGTGTGCTGCTGTGTTTATTAAATAAAACATAAATGCTGCATCTTTTAATGCTTTGCAGTATTATAGATAAAGTGATTGTCTCTGGCTCCCTTTTCCTCCCCAAATGCTATTGGATTGTTTTCAGTGTCAATGAAACTACAAATATTTTAATATTTGTTTGTGTTTTTCAGAATGACTGCCTTCAGAGGATATCACTCAAATATGTTTCATGTTTTCAGTAAATGAGCAGTATCCTGTTGCTTTGAATATGGCACCACCTGTCAGGGCAATGATGAATTGCAGTCACATATGGAGAAACTGATCCTTATAATACAGAGGAGCTGAAACAGTAATTCCACAGAATAGATGACAGCAAAAATTGTTTTGGATTGTTGTACTGTCACATGAACAGTTGACAACATAAACAAATAAAAGCCTGCATTGCCTAATTCAATCACTTGTTCAGTTTAATGGTCGACATAAAACGAGTACGGCATCCTAAAATCATCTTTGCGTTTTAGGTGAAAGTATCTGCACTTAGACAAAATGCTTCACTGCTCGATGTTGAGTTTCGTCTCTTTCTTAGCAGTTTGGCTTTTACAGTTAAAGCTCCGACCGTCTTATGAGCTTTAACTGAAGTCAGAAAATGCTCCAGAAATCCTGAAAGCCACTGGCTTCTGATGCCATTAAGCATATAGGCAATCAGACACCACAAACAATCAAGCTGTTTCATCTTTCCCCATCTCTCCCTGAGACAATTACCTCCAATTTCACTTCAATAACATTCTCCCTTCTCCGTCAGTAAACAATCAAATCACTCCATTGTTGAGGGTAATTGGATCCTTTTAAATCAAATCAGCCGTTATGGTCATGATGAAGCATGGCCTGCGCTGCAGCGGCTGGTGACACATAAGGGAATGCAACGCAGGAATACATTACTGTCTCTGCCCCTCAGGTAAAGATAGCTATATTGGAAGAGCTGTGTAATACAGGTTTATTAGGCTGTGCAGTGATCAGCACAAGGCTCGCCTCTGTCCTTGAGGACGTGTTCCACTTGTAGCTGCTCGCATTCCAGAAACAAAGACAACGGATGTAGTAGGAAGGCTGATGTGCACGTTACGCTTTGTGTGAAACAGCTTTAAGACATGTTAATTTGTCAAATCTCATAAAAACGTTGATGTACGGTAAACACTTCCCTTGCTTTTTATCCACCGTATAGTCTCTCATAAAGTGGCTGATCTTCTGCTTGCTACAACCGCAAGCTTCAACATACTGAATATTTGCCCCAGCCTCAAGACTTTTGCAGTACTCAACAGGTTTTCCTTGAAAATTTCTTATTAACTTATTAATGCCACTCAGCTTCCCTTACCTTGCATTCCCACAGCATGCACCTGCTACCACCATGTTTCACCTCTGAGTTTGTGTGCAGGCTTTGGTACAGCATTTGCAAATTAACTTGTCACTTTTGAAGACAGCAGACTAATAGGACTGAACAGTGTGCAATCCTGCTGATCTTTCTGGTGCGTTCCCTTGCCTTGATGATAGCATTTGACTGCAAATGTTCTCCATCCCATCGGTTCTTATCTGTGGTTCTCAGAGCCGACTGCACTACGTGTTTCAAGTACTTCCCTTTAGATGCACACCTGACTAAAGCTGTGTATTTAAAGGGCTGGGCGATTAACCGGCTTAGGGAACACTTGATGGCATGCTGAGGAGGTAATGCAATCATTTGAATCAGGTGTGCTGGGACAGAGAAGACAAGACGGTGGGCCCTGAGGACCAGCATTAAGAAACCCTGCTTTTGCAAACTTCTGAACAATTCACAGAACAGCTGTAATTGCACTGAGTATAAATACATTACATAGATTATTGGGAGAAATCTGAAGCCCGATGGTGGCCATGCTTTGAAGATTTCCCTTCCTCTTTGCAATCATGTGTCGCTTTGTCAGTCTATCACATATAATCCTGATAGAGTACACTGACTTTTTTGGGGGGAGGGGTTGTAATGTGAAATAATGCGGAAAAAGTTTATAAATACCTTCACAAGGGACTATCATGTTTTAAGTGTAGCAGCCTTTAAGGAGACTGAGGGGAACATCAAAAGCTTGAGCTTAGAATTTGCTGAATCTTAAAATAATTTGGGGAAAGTGCATCGACTACTTCTCATTTAGCTTAATCTATTATTCATCAATAAACATCTTACAGTCTCTGAAATTGTTCTGTGTACATGTACGAAAATGTCAGATTGTAATGGCTAATAGGATCTTTGCTTCTTTTTTTTTGCCTTTTATGTTTATTTACATACTCTAATTGGATATCTGTTCTGGGGAGTTGTCAGCTAAAAACGGAGGCAGCTAAAACTATAGAGTTGGGTGTATGTAAGGTTTTTGGATCATTCAGGTGACATGTGCTTGGGAATCAAACTTCCTCTAATGTTTTTATGAAAACATTTGGAAATTTTAAAAGAACTTTCCATCTGATTCTGCAAGTACCGAGGCAATTCATCTTCCATTCGTCTAAGCTTATGCTAATGTCAGCACTGGTTAAATCCTGCCCTTTATTCCAAAGCTTCCTATTCATCTTCTGTCCTCTCTCATGGGTGACCAATACTCTGCTGCATCCTCTTTGCTCCCCTTCCTTATTATTTTCTCCTTTCTAATCTTGGGCCCCAAGGAAAAAATGTGGTGATGTTGTGACGACTGAAAGGCATCCACACAGAGGTGGCTGTGTACCCACACGCCACACGCTGAATATGCTGGTGGCAGCTTATCAGCACGTTTTGTTGATAAGCAAAAAAATATTTATGGCACTTATAATTTCTCAAGCCTCCGCTGCGTATCAGGTGTTGCTGTTATTACCTGCAGTCAGTCGGTTGATAAATTAGTCACTTCATCAGTAATTAAGACATCCTCGGAGAAAATGATCTGTCAGTCCGTCAGTGAATTAGCAAGTCACTAAATCATTCACACCCTTAATCAGTAAATAATTCAGACCTTCACTGAGGAATTTGTCAGATCTTCAAATAAGTTAAGTAAATTAACCGTTCTTCAGTTGGTAAATCAGCCAGGAAATTATTCACTTGACTCAAGTCACTCACATAATGAGTCATCCTCCAAGGATTCAACTTAACTTTGTATTCAAAGCCAAAAGACAATGGCTGCTTAACCTCTGCTGAGCCTGCCAACCTCTGATAACACTCGGCCAATTAACTCGCAACTTTTATCCTTACAGATGGACTTTTTCGGAGTGTGTACGTGAGCGTGCATTAGATTCCCGTGCATCAATGCATGTCCATGTTTAAAGCATCAGCATATGCTCCTGTGTTTGACTTCCAAGCTTGAAATGATGCACTCATGTCATAGTGATGTGTGACTTAGGTTTTCAGTGGGGAGAAAGAAGCATATGTTTCAGACACCACCAGATAAAGAAAAGAGGAATGTTTTGAAAGAAAAAAAAATACATTTCTTGCTTCAGAAGAACAAATTGTAATGCTGCAAGGATATTTTATTCCTGCTTATACTCTCTATAATTCTTTTATGAACTCAAAGTTAGCAGCAGAATATTGGTCAGCAGATACAAAGTGGCCATTAAGAAGGCAAGTCGTACTTTTGTTCTGCACTGTGAAAATGAGTAACTTAAAAGGTGTTATTTTACAACCAGTAAAAGAAATAAGTGTGGCGCCATACAGGGAAAACCAAAAAGCCTTTCATTATAAAATAATTTTGGGTTCTGTCTTCTCTGTCTCCAAAGAGGATGTAACAGGTTGTTTGAGAAGAGAAAGCAATAGAATCCCCACTTCTTTTTCCGATGTTTTAAATGTATTATGATGTAATTTAGAGATGGACTTATTAGTTATGAGGGTTTTATTTTTCTTTAAACAGTAGATCTGACACATAATTATATTTTCTTTTCTTCTTTCTCAAAATGATCTCGTGTCACTTATAACTGACATTTTACAAAAAAGGAAACTGGGCTGAATTAATTTTGGCTTCCTATTTTCATATGGAAGTTGATATCAACAACATTTGGTTGCTGTCTGTGGTGAGGCAATGGTTGTCGGGTTGTCAATAATCTAATTTGGAATAGATATACATGCTTATTTCACTGCAATTAGTACATTTTTGTGAGCATAAAAAAACAAAACATCTAAATGTTGTGACATCCTTAATAACTAAACAATTTTCTCAGATATACCCCAGTTTTCAGAGTGGATTTGTGGGAAGTTGTTGTTTTGGTTATTATTTCAGCCCAGAGATTAAACTATTTCCAGTTTAAAAGAAGCAAATGCCAGAAAGAGCACAGAGGGCAAAGATGCTCTTCTGATAACAAATGTATCCAATAAAGTTTTTCGTTGAAGCATGTCTGCGCTATAGATAAAAAGCAGATACTCACAGTAGCTGCTGCCTCAGAGAAACCATGGGAGGCCTTGAGGTTTGAAGTAAACATCTTGGCAACCACCATTTACACTTAGCATTTTATTTTATTTATTTTTTTATTAAAATAGATGTTGGATTCTTAAATTTGTAAGTCCAATAAAAAAAATATAAACTTATTGAGCACTGCACTCGGCAATGTTTCTTGCTGCTTGTTATTTCTGCACAGGAGACGAGCATCAACTGCACGGCAGCCCATGGGCTAACCCACGCCGTTTACAAAGAGGCAGAAGTTACTGCCTGCCACATCTTGTGCTTTTTCAACTCACAGTGCCTTTTTATTGTCTCTGCTTAGCAAAGTCGGGTAAAGCTGTTTATGCACTTAGCACAAATGGATAAAATGTTGAGCTTTCCTAGAAAAAGTGATGGCTTATTTGGAGTGTTTTTTTATACTGCTGAACTAGCATGAAGTGAGAAAAGAAAGTGAACATAATTTCTTGGAAAGCGCATCCTCTGAGCTGGAGTTCAGCTTGTATCTGCCTCACTTCTCATATCTGATTTGGATTGTAAAATGGTGACAAAGTGACATTTAAACCATCATATAAATATAAGTCCAGCAACAAAAAATTGCATATTTTATTAGTATATTTGTTTAATTTTTACGTTTGATTCAGGCCAGTGGACCTCAGCTGGCTCATGTTCTGCATCCATGGGAAATACGCAGAACATTTTCATTTGCGGCTATACTTCAGCTATAGCTGTTCAACATTCACAGCTAAGTCCAAAATGATTGTTCTTTACCTGAAACTTGACCTGTGGGCTTTGCTCCTGAAAACACAAGACGATTCAAGTGTAATTGACAGGTTTTATGATGGTTGAGACATTTCTTCCCCGTAGGCTGCCTCTCATGTTTGATTCATTTCTACATTGCTCCTTAGTCAGCACAATCACACATTTCATCAGTTCAGTTTCCCCACTGTCTTCTGTTCTCCCTGCCGATTTGGTGTGATCTCTCTGGCCCTTCGCCTCAGTCCTCTTTGTCTCCTAAGCCCATGAGAAACTCCTCAGCATGACTGAGACAACTTAGGAAATCACTCACTTGCTACCTGACTCCTAATGAGCCATATTAGTTTCATAGCGACAGTGATGGATCCTTTGCACCCTAATTAAACCAGATTTATTTTCTTTTCATAAAAAAACATCTATTTTGAATTGAATGTGTGACAGTAATTTGCTTATTTGTAAGCCAGGTTGAACAGTATTTCAGGGATGCTAGTAGTGGCATGAGGTTAATAATTGTTCTTGCTCTTCATTTTTTTTTCTCCATAAAAATTAGGAAAATATGCCATGAGAGATTTGATCCATCGGCTACCGGGCAGTAGTTGCAGCAGCAACAATAACACCACCAGCATTGGAACGTCGGGCAATACAGGCACTCCCAGCAAGGCCATGTCAGACGATACGGTAACTGCCATATGCTGCGCACTACATGAAGTGATAACCAAGAATATGGAGAATGCAAAAGCTCTACGTGATTCTGGCGGGATTGAAAAGCTCATCGGCATTGCCCGCAGCAAAGGAGACAAGTAAGTAGGTCGTGGTCAAGAATTGTTTTGTCTGCAACTGTGAAATAACTCAAGTGTTTGAAATCACACTTGAAATGTCTCGCAGATCTCCATTGTCATTTCAAATCAGGAAATGCTTAATTTTTAATGCAACTTCTACATTAGATGTCTTCAAAGAAGGATTTTCTATTCCTGCCTTTTTCTGAGAAGAAATCTAATGTTAGCTGTTAAATAAATGATGGGATATTTGATTAACATCATTTGCATCCCAGAAAGCCTTTATTATTTGGTTAAGTTCTGAAGTGAAATGTTTAATCTACACAGGGTTAAGATATTAAAGAGTCCATTTTGCTATTTGATCTAGACGCACTGCATGCAGGAAGGTCTGGGTCCAATTCCTGGAGTCTTTTTGATGTCCAGAAATATTCAGCACAACTTTCAGCACCAGCTGAAGCTGGTGCTGAAGCTGAATCTGGTGCTGAGTTGTGCAGCGGTAAACGAAACCTTCTGTTTTGCAGTCTTGGCTGCTCAGTTTTGTATGAGTACTATGAACTCAACAATGCTGTTTTTATACAGTGGGCAATTATGTGGCAACCAAAAGTTTTACACTGTATTCCTTTGGCAAACTTCGGATATTTCATGCAGAAAAGGGACACACGATTTTCCCTCAAGGCAAACTTGATGGCTTTTCTGTGGTTGTGTGTGTATGCAGGCAGCAGATAAGAGGCAGTCTTTGTTGGGTTGTTGGGACCCAGTCTTGATAGTGTTTGCCTCTCCCCTTTGCATTAAAAGTAATTATGACTCAGTTGAATTTTCTTTATACTTTAGGATATAAGTTAAAGGCTCCTGTTGTAACCATTGTAACTTATAGATTACACTAAGTGTTTGTGCCTGATTTTATTTTTTACACTTCAATTTTTTTCACAGAGACCATCGTTTAAGTAAGAATAGCTGAAATGTAATCGCAGATTATATTCCTTTACAGAATTAAATATTGTCTAATTTGTTCAAACAAAATTAAATAAAAGCCTTTTTAAAAGTGATTAAGATCTCATTTTGATAAAAATATTTATATTTGAGTGTGGGCAGCTGTTTTTGAAGTGTACATTGTTTGTGTGAGAAAATAAAATGGAATGAAGCAGATGTAAAGTTGGTTACTGATGTGTGACTGACTGATTTACTAATTGGTGGTCTGAACTCAGTTCAGAATGCTTAGGTGCTGAACTTTTACTATTCAATTAATTTTAACCTGGCTAAATTGAATTAACTACATCCTGCTGAACATGAACTAGTTCAACACAGTTTAAAAAAATTACAATTAGGTCAGTCAACTTACCTGAATGGGAATTGACTTGGAAAATGTGTTTGTAGTAAATCAATGAGAGAACATGTGTGATATTCTAGTTAGGAAAAAAATGGATGGAAAGTAACAATGGGTGATGTTATGTCAAAGCAAAGAAAAACAAATATCAGGGAGAAGTGATAAAGTAAATGGAAGAATAGAGTCCTGACTTCAGTTATCTCACTCACTTGTGGGACAGAGCTCTGCCTCATTTTACCCAGCGGGCGCAAAACGATTTTTATCATAGAAACAGATTAAACAAAAGCTCTACACCGACTCTGTCAATGAAGTTGCTGTTTATTTATTTCACATTTCTTTGACTCTCATGTTCTCATTATTTTCTAGAAACACTAACGAAGAACTGCAGATAATGTTCCCATCATAATCCTTTGTTTGAATAAATGTTGCCCAGACAGGAGAAATAATTCTGCCACTAAAATATACAAAAAGAATACAAATTTGAAAGCTCCCTAGTGGTTGTCCTCCTTGTTAACGTTATATCTTCTGAAAATTTAAAATGTAGTGTAAATCCTTGTAAGAGGAGCTCAGCGTATAAAGCTACTGCATTGCACACTTCATCACGCACCATGTCTCTCTGTGACCAGCGGGGAACCTGGCCTTTATGCAGCCTTTATCTCTCATTCATAGCTGCACCTGTGTTCCCTGTGATCATTCATCTAAGAAAAACAAAACAGAACAACAAGGAAGACCAAGCTAAAATAGACCTTCTTACCATGGGAGACCAAGCAGGGCGTTCTGCCTTGCTGCTATAGCAACCAGCAGGTCAGGGGTTGCCATGACACCGAAGTGTTATCAGACTGAGGTCAAATGTTGATTTATTGTGGAGTGAGCGAGGCTAAGTCTATTTAGGGAACTGTGCTCCAGGGTGCCATTACACAGAGAGATGAGGTGCTGACAGAAGCCTCCATAAATGCAAATTTCACAGTGAGAGTAGTTATCTGCTAATAATTCACACCTCTTCATTTCTTATAGGCTCATAATTAAGCAGTACTATAGCAGATTTACGCGATTACACTCGGCAGAGTTTCAGGAAATGCCACCTACATTTAAATCAAGTATGACTGTTGATCAGTTGCACAACAAGGGCTGAAAAAGGACTGGAGTAATATTGTGAATGATTCAGAGGGTTGGGACAAATAACTACTGAAATAAATCCCTGCCATCTACAAAACATACAAAATATTTGTTCAGCCTACAACATAAGCTTTCATTCCAAAAACATAATTTTGCACATTGCAGGTCATTGCAGCTTTCAAAGATCATTTATCCACTAGAAATCCCTGAGGAAATGATAACATTAATGTTTCCATTAAATTAAATGACAGTGTTCATTATGATTTGGAAGACTTAAAACCATCAAGAAACGTATCAATTTACAATAAAAACAATTACTCCGATCTTCCAGTTTTGCAAATAAGTTATGGTCTCTTTATTTTAAAATGATCTAAATCAATGTTTCTTCAGGACAAATAGAAAATGGGAATTCCTTTCACTTGCGTGTTGTCAATAGGCGGAGACTCGTAAAGTCACTTTCACATTAGTAATTTTTCATCTAGGTGGCAAGTAGGAAACCATTAGCATGGCAGACTGAGTCATTTTAAGCTCACACAAGAACTCTGCTTTTCCCCTGGAAAAAAAAAAAAATCATTCTCCTTTGAAACGAGTAATAGTCTGCTTGAAGCCCTTACAAATTTCACCGGTCTACACATATCTTGTGCAGCTGGTAAGAATGGGAGACAAAGTAACTACACAGAGTCACAATAAATGGGGTCCTGTGAAAATAACTCCCTATGTTTTTCTCAATCTCTTTCCAGACACTCGGCAAAAGTGGTGAAAGCAGCCTCTCAAGTCCTCAGCAGTTTGTGGCAGTACAGAGACCTGCGCTCCCTCTACAAAAAGGTAGGTGTGTGTGTGTGGTGAACTGTGTTCTGCTGCATTTGTGGGTTCTGAATCATGCTGTACCACTTTTGTTCTGTTAAATATCTTTAGTTTCAATTTGAGTTGAGTGTGGAATATTGTTTTCTTGCCAGATTTAAATCTCAAATGACTTGTATCTTTTCCTGTTGTTCTACATACATTTGTCTCATGAAAAATAAATATAAAAAGCTAAGTCAGAGCCATACAACAGACCTAGTTTGGCGGTGATAGCACTTCTGTGTAATAGATTTCTTGACAACATAGTAATTAGAAAAATTGTTCTATTTAGAAATCTGGCCTTGGAGCCTGATGGCTTTTTGTTTTCACTAAAGCAGATGGTGAGGCCGATTCTCTAATAGAAACATGTCAATGAAGCTAATGAAATACACATATCCATCCTGCATTTTGTCGGATGGACAGCTAATTATTTACTTTTCCAGGCTTTTCTATTCTTTGATGAATTTCTTCTTGATTTTGTTGTCTTTTCAGGAACAATTTATTTGTAGTTTAATTGTGAAACTGTGTAATTATGAGTGACCAATGAGCTTTATATATAAAAACTCAGCAACACATCATCAAAGGGTTTTATATAATCTGTTTGGGACTTCAGAATTCTGCCAGAAATGCCTAATAGGGAAACATTGCAATAAATAGGAAATGGAGGCATGTCAAGAAAAATACAACTTCATTGTTATTATTATTATTGTTGTTATTATCAACTAATAATGTAAAAACCAGTATGATCAATTGCTGAGTTTGAGCGTGATAGGAAATGTATTGCATACTTAGTTGAGGAAATAGTTTTGTATTTAAGCAAATGTTGTGCTTAATGCTCTGATTGCCCGCCATGCTGTCTTAAAGTAAACGGTGATGGGACACAGATGTTTACCTCTGATATGGTTCCTTGTAAGAATGCAAAATTAGTTACAATTCCAACGAAATGTGTGCTGTCTGAAAGCTGTGTGAAAGAGAAGGAGCTTTCGATTTGCAAAGACAAGGGCTACTTAGGCTGAAGAGTAATATTCAAGGATAAAGATGAGATCAAGAGAGATTTCTCTCATTAAAGTTTCTTAATAATATTAAAGTATAAACTTTTAACTATGTGGTTTAAAAAAATATTCCCAAAATTCTGCCTGCGGTGAAACAAAATAAACTTGTAATTTAGTCCAGAGTACATCAATGAAGTTCTCTCATTTTTTCTCAAATTGTGGTAACTTCACTTTGGAATAGATCATCATTTATGTTATCTCTTGTCATTCAAGTAGCAAATAGGCATATTGAAGAAAGTCCTGTTTCATGGATACTCTACCTGAGTTGAGTATATTGCCTGCGATCCCTGCAGTTGGCAATGCAGCTTCCCCTGAATAACTGAGCATATCGTTACTTCCATACATCGTCAAGACTTATTTTCATCATGATCAAAAAACAGCACAAAGCCCAACATAATTGCCAAAAATAGACCTATTTTTCCTGGAGCAAGGCAGGCCACAGTAAATATAGAGGATCGTGATAAGTCTGTTTTCAAAAGTTATTCAGCAACTGGACATTTGCGTTTTGATGGTAATGTGTACCATCAATTCATCATTTTGAATTGACTTTGATCTCCAAACATAAGACCTTGTAAAGTGCTTCTGATTTACAGTAGTTAGAATATAGTAAAAGTGGTAAAGGAAGGGAACTTGATGATTGTTAGAACCGTGTGCCAGAAGACAAAACATAGCAAACCTTCCCAAGTAAAATTTGCCATGCTTAGCATGTTCACCTACTTGCTGACACTAAAAGCAGCGGGGTTATTAAAATGGCTTGTCTTTGGTATCATGTAGACAACTGGGAAAGATGAAGCCACACAGATATTGATGTAAGGTGCAAAAGGCTGCAGGTAAACTTCCTGCCTCAGCAGTTTGTACCTGCATGTCCTGCCGCCACATTGTCATTTTGTCTATTTCCATTTTGTACCTGTAGACAAACAATGTGTACTTTGCATTAGATACTCTTGCGTTTCAAGAATTTTTAGTGTATTGAGAAATGTAAATTTAAAAAAAGATCAAATTTGACATATAATTTATTTCTGCTTGTTGTATTTGGGGAGATTTTATACTCTACACGTTTTCCAAAGTTTGATGCTTTTATGACAGATAATGGCCTTAAATCAAACCAAAAAAAATCTGCATTTTCAAAATTCAACCTTTGGATAATATTGATGAACTCACAGAACCATATGATGGATACTTTATCGTCAGTGTAAATACATGAGATGAATGCTCTCATTCAGACCATTGCACTTAACCGATAATCCTACTGCGCGAGAACACCAACACGTGTAACATTAGAGATGCTTTCAGGAGATGAAAGAAATTCACTGTAAAGCACCAGCTGTCAAAGTACAAAATATCCCTCAGACAGGAAAGAATCGATACATTGTCAGTATGAAATGTGGAAGACGGCTCCCTTTTGGATCTTAAGTCCCAAGCAGCAAAAATAAGTAAGAATTGACAAACAATTTAAAATGAGAAAAACTGTTTCTTTGGTTGTCATCCAACCATTTCGGCCCATGAAAAGTGTTCATCTGTCAAAGTACTTGCTTCTTGAGGTCAACCATGAACACATTTAAACAAAGGAGTAATAGAGCTGTGCTGGACACCAGCACAGCTGAGTGCCAGCATTTACAGAGGCGCCATAATCAATCACTTCATGTTAATCTTTCGAGTCCATTGTATGCCATTTTGCTCTTTTGTATTTTTTTAATTATGCACACATATACACTTACTCACAATAATGCACTTACAGGCTCATTGTTATTTAGCTAATTACGCAGACTGAATGGTGCAAAAACTGCAAGCCAATGGATACTGCTTTGAAGAGTAGTTCATAAAGAATGTCTCAGACTGTCAAAATGCAAGATAGCCATATACAGCCATGCATTTCTTTAAAGCTGGTGCATGATTTAAATAGTTGCATGCTTAATTTTTTAGGAGAACCACATTCTCTAGAGTCCATGTATCATATTAGACACTTTTCTCTTCAGACCACAAGAGACGTTTTTCTGCCTTTCAGCTTCACTAAAACTTCAAAGCTGTAATCACAGAATTTTGAAGTACTATTTGAAATACTAAGTGGGAAATGCATGTTCTTTGTACATGCATATTTGAGCTGCATGTTTCCTCGCTCAATTAATTTTAATAACACCTCCCAGCTTATTGTAAGTTTCATTGTTTAATTTCCAGGCATTTTGTTCTGGGATTGCTTGGCTAAATATTGAAACACTTCTTTTTTTTTTTTCAAACTTTTTATAATGCTGTTGCCTCTTCACTGGTTTTTTGAAGTATCTCCTATGCTGCATTGTGACATAGACAACCTGATAAGTTTGAACCAAATCAGCAGCAGCTTAAAGGTGCATTCATACCAGCCATATTGGTCCGCTTTAATCAAACTCTAATCTGTTTGCCTCGAAAGTCCGGTTGGTTTGTGCATGTGTGAATGTTCAATCAAACTCTGATGCGGAGGAAAAATAAAACACTGCTCTGCCCAAAAAAAACCCTAGGTCTCTGTTCCATTTTTGTTTACATTTTGTGAAGAAGGAAGTTGCTCTCAGCATAATTTTCAGAGATTTGTGTGTCATTTCCTTCAGTGATTCTTGGTGCAGCGCCTCCACAGATGAGCAGGTAAACAGGTTTATCAAAGGGTTTGGTTCGTTTGACAGTGCAGTGTGATAGGGAAATGCACCAGGTGAAAATGTAACAAATGTTGCAATAATGGTCCCCAGTCGAACAGAGTCTACCAGAGTAGGAGGTGTGAAAACACCCTAAAAGTTGAACATATTTCTGGCCCATTTCTTTCTTTTTTTTTATTTGACAATGAAGTAGAGGCTCATGCAATGTGTCTGAGAGTCAAAAATACCTGAATTTTGAAACCAGTGTGCTTCCCCACACCAGAAATTTGGTTAAAAAAAGCAAAACACTGAATTCTCAAACTTATGCTGTGCAAAGTCTACTATGGGTTTATATATATATGTGTGGGTGTGTAGGTGTGTGTGTGTATTCAAACTGATGTAATATGCAGTTAAAGATTTTTAGACAAAATACCTGAGAATATACTTTATGCAGTCCAATTTTGTAACTGTGGAAATTGTTGCCTTAGAGGACTTTATCACGAGAGTCCAGAGCTCAAAATAAGTGACTTCACTGCTAGTATCCTTGCATGACATATTAGGTCATGGGTGTTAGCTGCTAGAAAAATCCTATTAGTCTCCAATCCAAACATGGATTAACATGGAGTTTAGACAGGAGTGGAGTGGAATGTCACTGGAAAGTGTTTGGAAGCAAAACCAAAGGAGCTAAAAGGTGCAGGTTATGACATTGTGAAGTGGATTTCATGATTTATATATATTTTTGTATATAGTTCAAAGACAAGATTGCTAGAGATGGCATATTTGTAGTTGTTTTGATAAGGAGAAATCTTTTAATCTGTAATGATTCGGTTAGTTTGAGACATGTCTCTAAAAGTTGTGTGCTTTGAGGTCTTGGGGTAATGAAAAAGTTTTGAAAAACACTGTCAAACAGCATGGAAGTAGATGTTTGTTTCTATATGAGTGGGTGTCTTTGAAAATGTGGGCTTTAAAAGAAAATTGCAGTAAGAAGAGTTAATCACATCCTGCAGCAGTGCCAGGCTGAAAGAGAGGGTGAAAGAAAAGAGAATCGCCTCATATTGGATGGCAGGCCTGCATAACAGCGTTTGAACTTGAAGGAGAAGTTGGAAACCTATGAATAAACACTAACTCTGTATGAAAATACCATCTGAGATCACTTGAAAGACCTCTGATGCAAGAGTCATTAATAAACCAAAGCCTAAATGTGTTTGTATCAACACAAACACTGACTTTAGGATAAAGCATGTATAATAGTCTCCAGCGTGCAGTAAAGGACTACTTTTACCAGTTAATTTGGTCTCTGACAGAATGTGTCCTCACTTAGAATGCGTGTGTGTGTATGCGGGTGTGTGCGTGGGTGTGTGTTGGGTGTAGCTGTGCATGTCGCATCTCATCTCCAGCTTCTAGGAGGGTAGCTGCGGGTCATCTTTTAAGTAAACGGCAAATGTGCAGCCCTGTTCAACAGGGGATTTCCACTGAAAACAGGGAACCGAAGCATGGTCACTTTGTAAATAAACCTACTGTGCTAATAGGACCAGAAGGAACAAATTCTTTGAATCATCCCAAACAAACATATGCACCCTTCCTCCCTGTCCTAACACTGAATTTCATATTCACAGAGTTTCACTTTGTCATGTCCCTGTTCAGCCTCATTTCTTGATAAATGATCCGTCTTGGAGGCTTAATCAGACACATTCGCTCTCACGCACGTAGAAATGCCCATACATCATGCATACATCACAATCTCACACAACTCGGACCCCACACATGTAACAGATGGAGTTCAGGGTCAGGGAGTTGCTGTGTTTGTCATACATGTGACAGATTTACAATACGTTTCAGGGATTCATAATTTATTATGTGCTTGTGCCATTTGAGTTGAGTGAGAAATTTGTGTTTGATGTCTGTGTGTGAGGTCACTGATTGCAGTCCAGAATGCTCAAGATGTTCCTGTAAATTGAACAAATGCATCTGTAAGGAGTAGTGTTATATAGTTTAGTTGCATATAAAAATCCTTGTTGAATACAGAGCTGTTCAAATATGCTTGTGTGGTGACATGCTATTGTCACCACACAAGCACAGAGTTACTTAATTTTGTGCAGCTTTTATTACAGATGCACCAATCAGATTTAGCTGCTAGCCTCCAATTTCCTTTTCAGTTTTGTAGACTGTAATCTGACATACTGTGAATAAAACCCACAATAGATATTAAAGCAACCATAGATCCAATAAGTACCATTTTCTGGTTTCTCTCTGATGTTCAGCCTCTCTGTGTTAGGTAAACAGAGACAGAAGACTGCTAAGTTAACCCCCTGTTAGTGTGGAGACTATGAGACTGCTTAGAAAGTCAGAAAGGCAATATTGTGGTCCACATCTGTGGTAAGGATTTCTGCAAATAAAGTACAACTGTGTTATCTAGGTCAATCTCTTAAAGAGCAAAAAACAGGCAACAACACAGAAAGATGTAAAGGTCAGAGGCACATAAATCCTGCGAGAGCAGGTGGAACATGTGTGAGTAAATCACTCACAACTGTAAATCTCACAATCTTAGTGTGAAATGAGTAGGAGGGCATGCAAGAATTGGAGGAATGAACAATAAAAAAAATCTTCAATGGTCATTGAGATACAGAGGGAATCCACCTCTTACTGTGCGTAACCTGTTTTAAAATTTGTGCCATAATGGCTTTCTGGCATTAGTGGTGCTAGACCCAACACCTCCCAGACACCTCACCCCGCACACACGTACACGCCAACTCACCTCATTTGTTAAGGCACTAATCGCTTTTTACCTCACAGTTCTGTGACCTTCAGCTGACTATCCAGTGATGGTGAGAGCAACAGGCAGACTGGTTGCCTAGAAACCCACTTTCTTTGTGTTTTCCAGTTCTTACAGTGGGAGCTGAAGGTAAGTGGGTGGGAGGAGAAGGAAAAAAAAAACTGATGAAAAGTGTAAAATAGATGAGAATTAGTGAGACCTACACTCAGAGAATTAATTGGCTACTTTTGCAAGGCATTGCAGGTACTGTATGTGGATATTGTTGTTGTTTCCATCTCTCTTTATTTTATTTCATTTTTTTTAACTGGTAGATTTGCGTCTTAGGATTGAGTTTTACCTTGCTTATTTCTAGTTCTTTCACCCATCACCAGGCCCTTGTTTTGGAAAGAAATGTATACATTTTCGGTGGGCACTGCTGCTTTTCTGGTTGGCATTTTGTTTATCCATAAACATTGATATTTTCTACCAATCATTCAGAGTGAATCTACAATGACTTGCCAACTGTGGGTGAAAAAAGAAAATGTTAAATTAACTTTGTCATTATCTGCTGAATAAAAACTATTTTATTGGAGATTTTTATGTTTTGTCATCTATTTGCCCTACATGGGACATAAACATCCTAAAGAAAGACACAATTATTATACAGTTTAGGTATTGCTTGTTTTGCTCTTAGAGGACCTGAAGGAGCCCTGTGGCTCATTCCTTGGCCCCATTTGTGAGCTACATCCGTCATCTGCACACTACATATATCGCTCTGCAAAATACATTCATCATTCAATATTCAGTGACCGTGTTCACTTGAGTGGCCTGACAGTCTGACAGTATCCAGTCACACAGCAGTCCAGAGTGCTGCAAGAAGGTTACATTGTGTTTAATGAGATTTGTTGTTGGGGCGAAGGAGAACCAAAATGTGAAATGAGGCGAGTGAGAAGACTGAAGGACTGCTGAAAAAAGGAGAGGTAAAGAAAAAAAAGAGTGGTAGAAACTACCTTTGTACTACTATGCGTCAAAAGATCCAGTTTTCTATTAGTTGTTAGAGCGCTGTCAGAAAATAGGGCTACATGAACTTCAGCCCACTTTTCACTCTCACGTCTGTACCTCTATGCATATTGTTACACTTTTTCTCATCACCTCTTTCCATCCTTATTTCACTACTTCCACCTACCCCAAAACCTTCTCTCTCTCTCTCTTTTTACTTTGTGCCATATTTTCTATCTTCCTCAGCTCTTACCCTGTTTGTTCTACATTCCGCACTGTCTGTCTCATCTTCTCCACCTCTGAGTTGTCTTGTTCTCCTTCCATTCATGTCCTTGCACAAAGCTGCCTTGTACTGAAGGGATTCACCTCTCCAATGTCCTTACAGTCACCACTTTCCCACATCTGAGAGCTGTAGACGTTAAAGCCGATGAAGGGGCATGTCCACATTATCTATCATCTGCTTGTGCTTTAGGTTTTTTGGGTAGCCAATTATCTTGATGCTAAATTAAATTTGGTTCCAGCTCTGTGATTGTTGTTGACTCTTATAATCCATTTTCATGAGAACTGTTCTGCTCCGATCACTGTTAAACTAATACAAAGTCACCGGCTTAGCTATAACAATGCTTGAGTGAGTATTATTTGTTCCATTTTTTCCACTGTTGTGTTTTGATGCTTTCTGACCTAAGAGTTTATAGAGATGTCTGAATGTGTACACGTTTATGGGAACTTGTGATATGCTTATATCATGTCATGTAGAATAACTTTAAATGTGATATTTCAGTTTCATTATAAATCGCTTTGAGTCAGCTCTTCTGAATTATTGTTGAAGCCATTGTGGAAGTGCCACCACCTGCTGCACACTAATCAAATGTTCTGCTTGAAATACCCCATGGTAGTTTGTACTCTTTTCTTTTGACGGAAGATAAAAATCAACTTGGTTTCAATTTGTTAAGTTTTAATGATTCCTTTGTGTAGTTGTACCAAAAACATGAAAAATATACAGACCTCTAACAACATGTAACATGCTCAATAATGTTGGTTGGTGCAAATCAGTAATTTTTTTCTCTGTTGTGTGTTTATTTTCTAGGACGGTTACTCCCAGCATCATTTTGTGGGTTCTGCATCAACAATAGAGAGAGACAGACAGAGGCCCTACTCTTCTTCACGAACTCCCTCCGTTTCTCCCGTCAGGACATCCCCAAATAATCGCTCCGGTGAGGAAAACATCCTGCATACATGCATCCATACAGTATCACATTCCAGCTTGTTTAAATTAAGAGTTTGTTTTGGTCCACAATCCATTTCAGATGAACTTTCAAGCCAGCCCAAAAGAAGCGTAGAATCCACAGAAACAAGCTCTTGTCCATTCAGAGGGAACCATACATGCTTGGTGTCATTGTCCATTTGGAAGACTCATTTGTGTCTCAGGTGTAGCTTCCTGGCTGATGTCCTGACATTGTTGCTTCAACAATTCCACCTAATGTTCTTTACCTATTATGCTATTGATATTATGAAGTGTACCAGTCTATTCTGTAACTACGAATCCCCACAATATGATGCTGCCCCCAGGCTCCATAGTTGGGATGGTCTTCTCAGACTTCATTTTTTTCTCCAAATAGGGAGAAAAATGACGGTCATCACTGCCAAACACTTCAATTTCAGTTGCATGAAATCCCAGAGCTTATCACCAAAATTAAAGAACTTAGTCGCTGAATGAAATTGCAGTTGTATTGTTGCTTTTTTATGTTTCTGGAAGATTGCTTTCTTACTTCATTCTATAAGATGACTCTCTTACAAGCTTCAGCCAGCATCTTCACAAGGTTTCTAGCTTCTCCATGATGTCATTTGAAAAAAATAAATTGGTTCTTCTTAATTTAACTCAAATCTAAATCTTATACAGTGCTGACATCATTGTCTGGGCTTTTCCAAATTGTTGCAATACTTAGAAAATGTATTTTATCTAAACTTCTGAAAAAAATAATAGGATGCAATAGAGTAGAATTAAAACATTCTTTTATGTTTCACAATGGGAATAACTTATGTGCAATCAGAACAGAAAACTCACACAAAGGTAGGAAAATCCACAATATAAAAGCAGAATAAAAAAAAAACACGCTGTGCATTAGGGACAAAATTTCAACATAAAAACTAAAAGATAATGTACTCCACTCCAAAAGAATGTTCGACTGAGTAGGTTAATCTAAAAATGTACAAAATATAATGCGTATCTGAACATTAAAAAGACAAAATTAAATAATATTTCATTACTTTTCATTTATAAGATGGTAATAATTGTGCACATTCTAAACCAGAACAGCTTAAACTTTCAATCAAGGGAGCTAAGAAGGTGAAACCTATTTTCATATCGTGGATGTAAATATCACGTTCAAACCGTATCTGTGTCACATCTAAATTTATTTACATTTGTGATTTTTTTTTTTTTTTTTTTACACAATAAAATTGAAAAAAAAATGCAAATATGTAAAACCTGACATGCAGACACATCGATTAGCCAGTAGCATCAACATTCACCAGTCCATCAGTTTTATACTAAGACCAAATAGCTCCTGGCATCAGTGCTTGCTGTCTATTGGCTGTCATGCTATGAACTATGATTATCATTAGCCTTTAGCCTGAGCCCACTGGCCTTCATGCTTTGCACGAGTGCATTAGCATTAGCTGTTAGCATTGGTAGTAGAAGAGCCTTTAGGTGTTCTTTCTCCACACTGGGCTTAGCAAGCTGATGAGGCAGAAAAGTATTTTTCCTTCCTCCCGGCTTAGAGAGGTCTTCAAGGACCCTGCTGAGAGAGAGAGAGAGAAACAGAATAAGTGAGGGACAGAATAAGTGTGTGTGTGTGTGTTGTGTGCAAGCATTAGGAAACAGAGACGGAGGAAGGGATGCGATAAACAGAGAGGGAGATAAAAAGAAGAAAAATACAACATAGAGACAAGAAGGATTGAGGGATGGTGCAGGGAGGAGGCTGTGAAGGCTCTGGATTTGACTTTGGCAAGTGACATTGGGAGTGGTTTTGTGTTTATGATACCATGGAGTTGAGGGGCTAAAACGCTAAATTATTGGATGTGACTCTTCATCCTCCTTCCTCTGCTTTGTACACACCCTGTCTCCCACTCCCCTCTCGTGCTTTTAACTCGTCGTCTCACTTTCTCCTCTTGTCCTTCTTCAACTGCACCTGTTCGCAGCAATCCTCACCTCTTGCTTCTAATCTCTTACTCCTTCTCGACCACACACTCGCCAAGGCACGCACGCACGCACACACCCACGCACCCCGCACCGCCCCCCACGCACACACACCCCCACACGCATTAGTATCTCCTCACTGCATATGCTCCAGACTGCAATCCGAGTCCTCAGAGATGGATCAAAGCAAAAGGGTGTAATGAAGGCATGCAAGCGCATTGGGAAAGGAGGAATGAAAGAGTTGATGTGAGAAGAGAATGATAAAACCGTGAAAGAGGAGCTGAGTTAAGGGGCTGAAAGACAGAGAGGGCAGCAAGGAATGCAGAGGGAGAGACCTATGCCTCCCTCATGGCCACCACAGGGTACCAGAATGTTTTACCCTTATACAGTCAGACTGAAGGCCATGACAACCAGACACTACTGGCCAACCTCCCTTGGTTACTGTAACCAGTGATAACCTTTTCCTTGTGGGAAACTGGCAGGTTTAATATTTCAACTTTTGGAATCCGACAGTGTGTAATGATTGAATTAGTGCAAATGTCTTGCAGCATAAAAAGCATTGCGCTTACACAAAGTTTTGTGTATGTGGAACACACATACATGTTTTAATGTGTGCATGTAATTTTCAATATCTAAAACAAGAATACAAAAAAATACATCTAAAACAAGACTACAAAAAAATACATCAAGTAATATGCACCGTTAAAAATGAACTCTAGACACCTGATTCCAAACAAATTTACCAACGCTAGTGATGATTATCTGCTTCAACGGCAGTCAAATTCAGGCATGTTCATCAGATTAAATGTAGCTTCTGAAAATAACTACAAAAACTTTTCTAATATTTCTAATACCCACATCGTAGTGATGATGGCTAAAAAAAAAGAGAGAAAAGAAATATATGGATTTACTTTTACAATTATAATGCGTGAAAAATGACACAGCACAAATTACTCTTTATATTGATGTTAGGTTGAAATTCAGTAAAACTAAGGTTAAACACCATTATTGGAACTGACTAACATATAATGTATTAAAGAATGTATCGATTGATGTCTTCAAGTTAAGATTCAGTAAAAATCTCAATAGGATTCCTTGTGTGTTTTATTGCTTTAAGTGTGTTTTATCTATGGCAGGGTTTGGGCCCTGTTTGTGGCCTGTCAAGATAATGTTCAAGGGCTCTTTATGTGATAATTTGGTATTGCATAATTCAGGACTTGACCCGGCTGTTGGCAAGCATGTTTTCTTGATCAATATCTCGACAGTTTCAGATTTGTATAATTTACAAGCGCTTTACACACACAAAGAACACAAGGAAATTGAATATATTGTGCGGACTGAGGTATTGTACACCAGATGCAAAATTTGATATTCCAATAACATGCCCATAAGTGTGCGCTTGAATTCCCAGACGTTCCTTAACGCGCTGGAGGTGACCCTTTCTGCTGACAAGCTAAATGATGAATAATGAGTGTGCACCTTGACGACACACACACACACCCCTGCAAACACAAGCAGGCGGAATGTGAAGGCTTCTGCTGTTCTGGGTTTATTGCTCTCATTAATGCCTGCATCCGTTTGTGTGTGTGTGCGCGCACGCGTGCAGCAAGCGCTCCTGCCTCCCCCAGAGAGATGACGAGTCTGAAGGAACGCAAGATAGACTATGATTCCACGGCAACCAACGCTGGTTTCCATAGCAACAAAGGAGAGCATACATCCCGGAAAGACGGCATGGCAGGTGTGTGTGCACGTAGAGAGAGAGAGACAAAGTAGAATTAAATTATTTTATTTTAATCGCCTGATTCATCTTTTTATTCCATTTCCCCTTTCACCTATCAGTTATATTTCCTTTTTAACCTCCCTTTTTTTACGTTTATATTTATACTTATTGCTTTCTTCAATCTTGAACACACTTTGCTTCATCCCTACACCTATAAATTAGTTCTGCCCTTGCCTTCCAACCAGCTGCTACTATCACTAATACTCCCCTCTTCTCCATTTACTTTTTTCTTTTCTGTGATTACCATTCTCTGTAAGCCTCTTATGTTTCACCTTTAATTTGTACTTCCAATGTTTCTGTTATTCTGTAGGGTTTTTTTTTTTTTTATATATATAATGCCAGACTTTTAAATAAGCTGCCTGAAGTATTTGTGCCTTACTTGTTTGTAATTAGTTTATGCAACAACAGAGTTCTTTGCTTAAAAACAACAAAAAAAGAAAGCAAAAAGATACGAATGGTTACCAGTGATGATGGTAGATGTAATTTAACAAATGTGTGTGCGTTGTTTTTTTTTTTGTTGTTTTTTTTCATCCATAAAGTTCAAGTCTCCTGCGGGTCATCTACGTTGTTCCGAAACTCTTACCTGACTGCCAGCGATGAAATCAAGCAAAACCAGGTGAGTTTATAGATATAAGTGCACAGTTTTATTTACATCCACAGTTTTTCAGTCTCTCAGAAATGCACATATTTCATCACAGCTCTCCTAAACTGGCAAATGCTGTCATAATAAGGTGCTTATTAGGAAAGATTACAGCAGAATGGAGGAGGCACAGCAGATCAAAATAACAAGGTGTCTCGCTGTGATAAGAGATACCCTGGCAGAGTTTGCAGCGGATGTTCACCCTCAGCTCAGGCATTCTTAAACCACCGCAACCAGGAACAATACCCGACTGGCAATTAAAGCTGTTATCCCGTTTGATTGCACTAATTATTTGCCTCTGTTTAATGTCTCTGCCGGTGAGAAGGGAGGGATAACAGAAGGCATCTCGGTCTTTGAATTGGGAGAATTAAAAGTAAAAAATAAATAAATAAAATTGGGTGGATCTCTTAAAATTCTAATTAAAGTTTGAGTTCGTTCAACTTTCACCGCTACTGGTTGAACTGAAGTGAATAAGTGTAATGAGTTTTTGAAGCGATAGGTTTTTTTACGCAACACTGATGCACACAAACATAGTTTACCCGTGTGAGAGCGAGGTGTTGGATCTAAATTGCCCTACCACTGCCTGCCTGTAATAGAGAATTCACAGCATGAGTTCTTGTCCCTCTTCTGCCTGCTTTTTAAACCTTCTTTCTTTTGTTTTTTTCCTTTCCACCCGACCCCCTGCTTTCCATTTTGCTTTACTTCTCTCCTATTTTTCACTTTGCTCCCAACTACTCCAACTCCTGCGACTCTGTCCGTGCCTTCTGCACTTACCCCACTTGCCACATCCAAACCCCTTCACCCCACCAGAGTCCAGCCCCGCCCTGCATTGTGCCCCCTCTGCCCCAGCAGGACAGCCCGTCAGCAACCATGCTAAAAGACTACGACCTCTACCCCCCTCCTCCCTCATTCCCCCAGCCGCAGCCACCACAGCCTCCACCTCACAGCCAGAGTCGGAGCTTCGACGAGACCTACTACGACGATCCAGGACCGCCGCCTGCACCGCCGCAGCTGCAGGCCCAGCCTCAGGCCCAACCCCAGCCGCCTCCAAACGCCACCGGACCACCGCGAGACCCCCGGGAGGACCTTCGAATGCACCTGGGCCTCAAGTCGACTGGCAACTACGTAGACTTCTACTCAGCCTCACGGCCGTACAGCGAACTGAACTACGAGACAAGCCACTATCCGGCTTCGCCTGATTCCTGGGTGTAGTTTGACGATGGGAGGGAGGGAGCAAGAGAAGGTCTGTGTGTGCTTTTGTGACAGGGATTATTTTTTGCAGGAGATTATTAGCAGACTAAAACAAGGTTAATCTAAGTGGCAGTTTGGAAAAAAAAAAAAAAGACCTTAAAATGTGATAGGAAATTTGTGTTTTTAAAAAATAGCTGTGAATGAGTTCGATGGAGCAAGAAGGGAAATCAAGCAGAGTGACAAAGAGAAACTGTGCATGTGCATGGCAACATTTTTTTATTATTATTATTATTTTTTCTAGACCACCTTACCTTTTTTAAAGTTAGCTCCATTTCATCTCAAATTGGAGTAAGTGGGAGTTGATATGAAGAAGTGCAGCTTGTATAAGAAGTGGGGAAAAATGTGGGAGTGTATGTAAATGCCTTGAGTGGAGGGATCAAGAAATAATAGGGTGCTGATGAGGAAAGGCTCTCACTCTGTGGAAGCAGGAAGTGTTCTGACCTTCTATTGCCGTCAGAGATGGAGAGAGATGAGAGACCGAGATGGCATGAGCGTTTTCAAGGAGGTGAGGAAAAATAAAAGCACAGAGAAAGATGGAAGCACACCAGCCTCAAGGGAAGAAGTGGATGTTTACCATTTCACCAAAGTGACAAACGTAGCACTGCTTTTATTCAATACTTTTTTTTTTGTTGCCAAGACCTTGCTGCGTGTAGAGTCTTTGAAATTTGTTTTCAAAGAATGTCATTTCGAAGAGACTGTAGGTCTTTTGCTTTTTTATTTTATTTTACATTTGTTGTTTTTCTTTCTACTTTTTTATATTTACACATTCTTATTTCCTGCATATGCCTAAAAATGGGATTTAATGTGTATATTACACGTTTTGGATGGACTGCTCATAAAAATCCAGATTTTTATTTTCCGACTGAAACAACAAGCGAATTTTAAAAAAAGCGAAACATGAACACGGCAATCAGGAAAGACGGGCTAGCTGTGAGTGGACAAATGTTGTTTTTTTTTTATTATTATTATTCCCTCATTTTATCCCGGGCCTGAGAGGAATCCCTGCCATGTTTGTGATTTGCTCACTCCATCAATTGCAATTTCTCAAGGGGACATAATCAAACATCAAGAGCATCTTAAAGGCTGCGAGAGCATGGAACTGGCAGAGCAGCGGCACTCGGAGTCCTAATCAAGAAAAGTGCTTTTTTTGTTCACTGCCAAAAGAGTATATAGATGTATGTTTAAAGCACACTCTTATGTCTTTGGAAAGGACTGCTGTTTGACTTTGGGTGGGGGGGTAATACTTTCGACAGTGTTAACATTCAGTAATTCCTTTTGCATCAAAACTCGTCCGTTTGGCCAAATCCACCTGTTCATGTCGGTGTACAGTAGAAGTAAAGAAAAGGAGACACATCACATTGTGCCAAACTTTGACAGATCAAGGTCCTAGAAGACTTCACGGGGAGTTTTGTCAAGGTTTACAGACATTAACTCGATGGCTGTCTCTTTTGTTTGTAACTTTGATTTTCTTGTGCTTTATTCAGGTGAAGCCGTACTTATTGCTGGGGGATTGTGGGCACCTTCTCCCTCCCGTAGTTGTACAGATCTGCCTCTCCGTTCCGGCCGAGCATGTGTGGGCGTGCGTTTGGGACACGTGTGTGTTTCCGTATACGTGCATGTGTGTGACAAGAATGCGTGGCCCCCCGTGTGTGTGCTCATGTAAACATGAGCGAGTGTATCTATGCATGCATGTGTGTAGTAGTGTGCGTATGCCTCCGTTTGGGGGGGTGTATGTGTGTGAGCGTTCCTGTGAAAAAAGATCAATGTCCAAACAAGGCATTCCTACTGACAGTTTGTCCAGTTTTACAGCATAAAAATAAAGGTAAAAAAAATTTTAAAAATCACTAGAAAGATTGTTGAGACAGAAGACAAATCTATAAATACATGAACATAAATATAAATATATAATTATATAGATATATAATTTTTATGTGCTGGTGTCGATGTCACTAATTGCAACAAATGTTCGCCGAAAACAAAAAAAAATATGTTGTGTAAAACAGGACTCTTGTTCACTTGATCCAAACCGTAAAAATGCTGATACGCCCCCCCACACCCACACCCTCCACTGTACACACACACACACACACCCCCACACGCACAACCCCCCTACAGTCTAATCAAGACAAAACAGAAGTTCCACCTGAAGATGCTCTGGCTCGAGTTGTGTGTTATCGTGTGTCCATGCTTCTTAGATGATCCTGCTGAGTGAGGACTGTATTTGAAACAGAAGGGGAAAAAATAAATAAAAGACTCTTTTCAAAAACTATTGTCTCTGCATCTCTCAATCTCTACAACAAATTTCCTTTTCACTGAGTTGTCTACTTTTTTTCTCTACATTATTCACGGTAGGAACCGTTTTCCCACACACTTGTTTTTCTCAGAACTCACAAGTCAGTGAACGGGATGGATGGTGTGTTGACTGATCTAAAATGCTTTGATGTGCTTTATAACCCACACCTTTTGCGTCTTTCTTGGGATTCAAGTGTGTTAAAAGATCTAACAGACGTAAAAAAAATTTAATATTGAAACTTTTTCCCACACTAGCTTCATTTATAGGCAATCCTTTTATTTTTTTTAAAAAACCTTGTCAGTTTCTCTAAATGCTGAGAAGTTATTTACTGTGCCAAAGAGCAAGACTGTTTAAAGAGGTAGATCTGTGATAAAAATTATTAGGCTCTTCTGGGAAAATGTTACAACTCTGAATGCTGGAACAAAAAATCAGATGAATTCCTTGTTATTTCAACATAGTTTGAGTCACTTTAAGGACTTGTGCTGCTCTATTTCCCAAAGGCCTCAGAAAGTTATTTTGATCCTAGCATAGTGTTGACTCTCACTTCAAGTCAGACGAATACAAACTAAATTTCCGATGTTAAAAAATATTTATATCCAATCAAGTTCGAAAACGCCAATGCTTTCATTGAGTATCTTTTTCACCTTTGTAAATGATTTGTTGTTGTGTGCATCTTTCTTTCAAGTGTTTTATTGACAGATCAGACGGGACATGGATTCCCCCTTTGCCATTATTTTATGGCAGATTTTGTGAATAACCAAACGGTGACATTATACTTAGTGTTGCTTCTGCATTGCATACGTTTACAAATCTTTTCCTTTTTTTTCCCGTCACTGATGAAATTCATATCAATCCTAGTTTCAGAAACGTCAGGACTGATAAAGGATCAGAACTTACTTTTTGGATGCTACATAAAGAATTAGATATGCATTAGCATTTTTCCAAATCACATTTTGGCTTCAAGAGAATGAATGAACTTTAAAACTATTCAAGCATGGAGTCCAACATAATAGCTTTTACACAAGCAGACAATTTGTTAGCATTGTCTGTGTAAAACAACGGTGTTGACAAATTAATTTCCTACAACAAAAAAAAATCCTAGGGGCTTAAATGACATGTTGTATTAGAAGGCTTTGTATAATAGGCATGTTAACACTCCTGCTCATAATGATGCCATTCAGATACCCTATAGTTAATGTACTTACACAGCGCAGACATGATGGGCATGACATGCAATTTTATATTTTCTTTGAAGCAACCCCAAGTGACAGCAGTGGGATGCATTTAGAGCAGTCTCCATAACAGATGCATGGAGATGCAAAGGCTTTTACACACACCAGTCATTTTCACAGTACTGTCTGGAATAAGTTTAAAGATCCAGTAATGGAAATTCCCATTTTCCCAATCATGTTCATTTTTTTGCTTTGCCCGTATAGGATGGGTTCCATTTATCTAGATATCCATTTGGACTGAGTTAAATTCCAAGCAAATAAAATAAATGGATTTGTACTGAAGACAGTCACATTTGCTACAATTCATTGGTATTCATGTCTGCCCCTCCTCCTCCTTTTCTCGCCTTTCTTTCTTTGAGGCTGTCTAGCTTGGCCTGTGAATTGCGGTGTTGGGTAATAAGTCCATTGCGTTGATTATTAGCCTTTGCAATAGAGGCACGGCTTCTCTGCCTGAATGTAGTCCCACAGTGAAAGGCTGGCATAACTTAATGTGGCGTGAAAATAGCTCTTCAATTTTCCTGTGCGCAGCCTTTCTAGAAACTGCTCTGTTTCACCCTGCGGATGCCTCCGGCCTTCTCTGTTTCATTCTGTCTTTGCCAGTGTTCCCTCTCGACTCTCATTGCACCCGTGCCCATTAAGTCATGGCAAAGCTCCAGCTATGTGGCTGATGGTGTGTGGGGGTGTGTGTGTGCTTGCGTGTGTCTACCCATGCACATTCATGCAGCTGGGTGTCAGCAAAGAGTCGGAGAGGATTGGATTGAAGGGAGAGGTCAGACAAAGTGAGATGTAAGGGGAAAAGGAGAAGACAGAGTGGTAGGGTGTGGGGGGCTGTAATTTATACGATGAACGTTTTTGTGAGAAATTGTACTTATGGAGATGTGAAGCAACCAGGTCTACTGCGTGTTATAAATAGAACTTCACAAATCTTTTAGTCTGAGCTCAAGAAATGTTTAAATGTCAAGAAGATCTAGTATTTAAAATACTTTTGAAAATAAAGTACCAAGCAAAAGTATCCTGGAAATTTTTATAGATGTTCCAAACAAAGCGTTTCAGAGGAATTTTATTGGAAAGTGACACAGAAGTGCTACATAACTGTGAAGTTGACTAAAAATGTTATATGGTGTGTATATATGCATTTTCTATACCTTCTTGTCCTGGCAGGATGACAAGGGTGGCTGGTGCCCATCTCCTGTGGTTTTTGGCCAAGAAAATTGGTAAAATGGGTACACACTGCACAGGTCACCTGTCCATTATACTTTTCCTCCCATTTTTCCTCATCCCTAAGGAAAAATTGGAGCGATCTATTAAACTAAATATCATGTGTTTGGACTGTGGGAGGAAGGAGGAGTACATGGAGAAAATCCTGTCCATCACCAAAACAAACCAGGAGTGGCTCCTTAATGCAGTAACACCTCCAGCTTGAATTCCTCTGCAGCTCCTGCAGCTCACCTCACTGCTACCTCACAGGTCCTGCATCTCTGACATTCTTTTCTTCCACTTCATGCAATACCATGGCTGCTCTCTTGTAACCCTATCATGCACTTTCTCTAAATCTACAAAAAACACAATGCAGTTCTCTTTTCTGTACTTCTCCATCAGCATCCTATAAGTAAAATTAGCATCTGCCTTAGTCTTTCTTGGCATGAAGCCATACTGCTGCTCACAAACTTCTGATCTAACCCTATAGCTTCCACCATTCTTTTCCACAGTTTCATTCACTTATTAGCTGTATTCCTCTGTACCTGCTACAGTTCTGTATATCGCCCCCGTTGTTAAAAATCAGCACCTGAACTCCTTTCCACCCTCTACTACTCTACTACAACCTACCCTAGACACTTCCATACCTCCATTAGGACCATCTGCCTTTCCCATTTCCATCCTCTCCCAAAGCTTGCCTCACATCTCCCTTACTAATCTTAGCTGCTTCCTGACCCACGGCAGTCACCTCTTATACTCTTTTCACCTGTTAGTACATTTCCATCCCTATCCTCAATCCCCCTAACCTGCTGCACATCCTTTTCATCTCTGTCTCTCTGCCTCACTAACTAGTACAAGTCATTCTCTGCCTCTGTACTACCTAGCATACAGGTCATCACACGCCCTTTGGTTAACCTTTGCCACCTCTACCTTCACCACATCCTGTGTCTTCCTTTCCTCCTCTCTAGTCTTCTCAGTCCTCTCAGTGCCCCACTTGTTCTCAGCTAATATTTTTCTCTGTGTGTGATCCTGGATGTTTTTGTTCCACCACCACCAAGTCTCATTATCCACTTTACTCCTTCCAGATGACGCACCAAGTACCCTCCTACCTGTCTTCCTAATCGCATTAGGAAGCTGCCCAGTCGTCTGGAAGCACCTCCTGACCACCCAGTCTCAAGTCCTTCCTGAAAACCCCAAACTTTTTTAATTGCTAGATGGATGGGTGAACAGATGGATGGAAGAATTTATTGATTTTTTTTCCAGTGTTTTAGTTAAATTTAAGGTTTCAAAAATGTAAGAAATTTTTAGCACTAAGTTACCTGTTTAGAAAGATTGATTTTTTTCTACTGCAGCTACTTTGGTCTATTAGCTGCAGTGTTTTGTCATCTTTTAATCTTGATAGATTTTTAAAAAATAATATTCTATAAAAAACGCTTTCTTGATTGCTTTGGCTTTTCATTTTAGTGTCAGGTTGTTGATAGAAATATCTAGTTGAAAGGTCAGGTATTTTTCATCCTCCTTGAAAATCTGAATGCAATCCAAGTTTTGAGATTGTCAGAATTTATCTACCCTGATTAATTTGAGCAATTTGGCTGCCAATATTTTTTTCTGATATTAACAGATAATAACTAACATTAAGTTAGTTATTTACTTAACTAATAATCAAAATAGTCTGGAAAGAGTTAAAAGAGAACATTAGTGTTTGTGGATAAGGCTTATTTAATAAGAAATTATAGTCTTGTTCCTCATGTTAAAATTGCTCTGTTAAATATAGACCAACAAAACTGTATTATGGTGAATGAGACATCAATTCTTATAATATCTACATAAAAATGTATTTTTTAAAAATGTAATACATTAAAAATACAGAATTGTTTCACATGCAGACACAAAAAATGACATTTCTTATTTATTTTTCAGTGTTATTTAGTTTCCATAAGAACAAACTGTAATACAACCAAGGATTTTGTTTTTTTTTTTGTTTTTTTCAATAATCAAGATTTATGAGGAGAAATAGACATTTACAACTAAACAGTATCCAATTTTTTTCCTTGTTTTCACTTTCTAGATATTTTTAGTTTACAATTTTACTACAATTATATAAGCTAGACCCAAAGTTTAGATGTTTTCTAATATCATTTTTATGTGGAGGTTTTCAGTTATTCAATGAATTCAATTACATAACCTCATAATGCTACATCCAGTCTTAAGAGTTTAAGTAACTTTCTAGAAATCCTCTCTAAAGAGCTTTTACACTATACACTATTGATGAAATGAGTGGCTAAGTGCAGGGTTTGTATTTGAATAATAATGGTTTCCTTAGCGTTTGAAATTACCAAAAAGATCCATGGTATCAAAGGAAAGCATGAAGGGTTATGATGCGATACAAAGCAAGAAAAAAATAAACCAAATCTGTGATGACGGCAGAGCAACAAAGAGGGCAGAAAAACAAGCATAAATGAAAATTTTCCCAAATCCGCTTTTATTCAGATCGTGTTTTCATTGCTTTGACTTTTCATTTGCCCTACTGTCATAAAATGTGCTGTAACTGCTGGCTCAACCACAAAAGGAAAACACACATTTGTCAGCCTTTCCACAGCAAGATGAGTACAGCAGTTTGACACGGTACACCTGTGGAAAACATCAAGATGTAAAAGTTTTTTTTGTAGTTTTTTTTTTTTTTTTCCTTATTTCATTAAACTACCTGTACATAGCTGTCATGAAAAACTTTTGGATCACAGCTTTTGAATAAACAGCTAAGAAAAATACTCAAAATATTTCACGTGTAGCTGAGTTAAAAAGTGTAGACATATCTGACAGATCTTTTTATGGTGTTTGAAAATCATCCTTTTTAATGACATTGAACAAAATTGCCCCTGACTGGCTAATATTGGTGGATTAGGCAACTCCTGTCAGACTGCTAATTGATGTTGGATGCTATCATGCAGGAATATGCAGGAACACAGCCTGTCTGTAAGACTATGATGTGATGAACACTGATCATCGGGTAATGTGATCTACATGATTAATGTTCCGAAATGAAATGGTGTCAAATTCCAGTCCTCGAGTGCTGGTGTCATACAACTTTATCATGTGTCCAAAATGCAAAAAAATAAATAAATAAAAAATCTGAATCAAATGACTAAGTTACGTTCTCGTTGAAGTCAAGTTTGACTGAGTCGTTCTAATGCCCTAATTATGTGATTCAGGTGTGTTGATAGAGAGACACATCCAAACGTTGCAGGATGTCGACCCTGAAGGACTGGAGTTTGACTCCTGTGGAGATCAAAGCTTAACCATGTGTTAAAATGGCCTAGTTAAAAAAGAATAGGCAAGAAATTCAATCTGTTCAAAGCTGGTAGAGATATGCCTCATGCAGCTATGCTGGCTGGGTCTTAAAAATGTCGACTCTACGTAGCTGAATAGAAAAAAAATGCCACACTTTCTCTTTTTTTTAAAGTTTGGTTGTCCATTTTGCTATTTTTCTCTAATTTGTGTTGCTGCAGTGGAATATTTAATAACTGAGTGACTTGCAAACCAAATTTCTTGACCTGCATTTTTTATTTCTTTTTTTATTATTATTATTTTTGCAGAAGAGTCACAGTAAATGCAACCGAAACACCAATGCACGTCACATCTTTCGGGGATTCATTTGGAAAACATTTTCAAAACCATGTATCGTTTTCCCAAACCATGTCCAGATTTGTGTTCATGAATCAGGTAGCACCCCCCCCGTCCCCAACAAAATTTTTTATTGTGACTGGATAAACTGGGCTATGAAAACTGTTGCATGTTTCTGTGAGTAAGTATGGCAGGGCTCCAGTAATAACGCCAACAAAACACACATACATAGGTGAAAATGATAACAAAACGTGATGTTTCCTTGACGTTTTCTTCTAACTTTCTTCACTTTTACACTTTTTAATATGACAGTGATTGATATGGACACATGCAACTAAGTGCAAGCACATGCACACACCCGGGAATACACCCCCCCACACACATATAGAGACTACACACCATAAGGAGCCCTGTCAGGTATTGAATAGCCAATGCTGCAGAGGAAAAGCCTCAGTTATTCATGTGTGATGGTGCTGCTGCAGAAGCCCCAGCTGGCCCCCATAGAGCTACGGGGGTGTACGCGTGTGTGTGTGAAGCAAAACGAGAGCACACGCCATGCGTGTCAGAGATATAACCGTGCATGTCCGTCGGGGTGAGAGAGAGAGAGAGAGAGAGAGAGAGAGAGAGAGAGAGAATACGTGCATGCACATCTGTCAGTTCGAACAAATTCACTCACCTGTGACGTCCTCATTCTGTCTCTGTAAGCCGTCACTGAGAGTGCTCCTCTCGTAGGGCAAGGCCACGCACGTACACACACACACACACACACACAAACAGGGAAAGAGGGAGTCATATCAGCCACGGGCAGGTGTTGAGATCACTGACTTCTGAAGAGGATTTCACCTATGGCTGTTTGAACCTGTGCCATCTATTTTCACGCAATGGTAATGAACACTCTTACCTTGCTCTCCTAATGTGTGTATGTGTGTGTAAGTTAGAAAGAAGGGGAAAAAAGGCTTGGAAGAGAAAATAGGGTGGATGGAAAATCACAAAAGTCAGAGGGAGGAAAAGTGAGCTGGATCCGAGGCTCTGATATTTGTCCTTTTCCCTTCGAGTTGTTCAGATTGTGTCAGTGACTCGCTGGGTTTTTGCTGGAACATCGCAAACTAAGCTTCATTTGAGTGACGGTGATGATGAATCTGCAGGACCAAAAACTCCTACACATGCTACCCTGACAAAGTGAAGTTGCGTTCGTCCATCTAGTGACCATACTGACGCATTTGTGAGTTGTGCACAAAGTAGCAGCCGGATAGTAACATACTTGAGAACACATGAGTGAAAGACAAGTACTTAAGATTTTCAGTTGTACTTACAAATCCACGGATGTGCCGCAAATCGACCCTATGAGGCTTTTCTTCAGACTTTATAGTACTCAAATACAGAAGTGTGTTATGTATTTTATCTTGGATAATATATATTATTTATTAACAGCTTATAAATCCAGAGTTAGATGTTTCCTTTTGCAAAAATATTGACACAGACCAACTATCTCCAACTTTTACAATCAAAAGAGCCTCCTTTTTCCACAAATGTTATGTGTCATCTCTTTATAATATGTAGGCATTGTATATTAGGAACTGTTGTGGAAAATCCGAAGAGTCACTTGCGGCTCTGGGGCAACAGACTGCAGACCTCTGGTAAAGGCAAGCTAACTCTTGTAGGCATTTCTAGAATATGTTTAATGTTTTCTCAGGACATATTTTTAAAAATTACAAAACCCTGGCAAACTTGATCTCTTCGTACGTATTCACTGTGGCGCAAACAAGATCTAATCTTTATCACTGTGTCTTACTGAATTACAGGATTCCAGTAGAATTCATCCTGACCTCAGACTGAACTCTTGGTCCATTTGATTGACCGTCAACACCTTCCTCAGAGACTCGTGCCCCGGCAACAGATTCTACTCCACCTCAGATGCAAATCAGTGCGGACCACTTCTCCACTGCCAAGTTCCCTCATCATGTGTGTTTGTGGTTACTTACAACTAGTGCAAAATAAAGTATTGTCCAATTTTTGCTATTTTTCCCTCTTTGTATTTCAGTGGATAATTGATATTTGTGTGTGTGTGGTGAATGTCATGCACTGATGGCCTGGGTGGAGCATGCAGCTGCCTCTTAATGCAACAATTATGTCATTATAGAGCTGCTAAATGGCCTGCCTGCAGCACTGTGAAAACACACACATACACACCCCCACCATGACCAAACATGTAAGTATGTAAATGTATGCACGTATGGCACCCAGCGTTCTTCAGACTTATTGCGCTAATTTAAATATTTTAATTGTGCTAAATCTCCTCTTGCACAGGTATCCATGTATGGAATCGGGCACAAATACATAACTTGAAACTTTTATCCTTAGGCTCATTAAAACCTTTTTCAGTCTCATCCTAATTAACTGCTAAGCTATCTTCGCCTGCAGATCTTAGTTCACACTCTTGTGACAGCCCGTTAATGAACAACTGTGGTGTAGTGGTGTGAAAACAGAAAGTATGCGGTCATGAGGTCACCCCCAGTCTCTCCGTCACACACAGAGAACTTTTTTTTCTTTTCCATTTCGGATTTTACTGCTCATCCCGCTGTTGCTTTGGCATATCGGTGGTGCGTCGGGTGGGAGATGGAAATAGGCTGCTTCATTAGGGGAGATCACTCCATAAGAAATGCTTCTTTCTTGTGTAGGCAGAGAGATAGTGTTAAATTCATGTCTGCTTCTAGTGACATCTGAGCCTGTGGCTTAAGAATAAAATTTTTCTTGGTGCTAAATATCGAGACATTACTGTTGAACAATTTTCTTACTTTTTGTCACGAAGCCATCAGTTTTCTCATTATCGTTTGGTTGCTCTAGAGGGAACTCGTTCGGTTCCATTTCTAAAATTATTATTGGGAATTTTAGCATGCTCATAGATTCTATAAACCTTTTCACAAGGTTTTATGAAAAGGAAGATATCTGCTTTAGATACTATGCATTAATAATAAGAAATAAATAAATCCAAAAAAAAAATTTACTTGTTGTGAAAATGATTACAATTCAAAACAAGGAAAATCAATTGATATTTAACTCTATTTTTTTCTAAATTGCAGTACAGGCTTGAACCTTGAGTCGAGCCTTTCCACTGAACCTTTTCAATGCAAAGGTTCAATGCATATTAATTCGATGTAATTTATTGAGAATGTGTGCGAGTAACCAACACAAAGGTTGGAATTATACTGAATTGGAAGAAAATGGTAAATGTTTTTTTTCTTCAATGTAAAAAAAAAAAAAAAAAAAAATCTGAAACGTGTGGCATGCATATGGCTACTACTCCTTTACTCCTTTACTATTCAATCCTGAAATAAAATCCAGTAGGAGTGGCCCGTATGTTTATATAGTATCTTGTCTAGTCCACAGATTAATCATTCACACACACACAGACCCCCCCCCCCCCCGCCCCCCTCACACACACACACACACACACACACACACACACACACACACACACACATTCACGCACTACTAATGGTAAGCTATTATATTGTAGTCACAGGTGCCCAGATTGACAGAGGTGAGACTGCCAAGACTCTGACCCCCACCAGCAGAAGAGGCGGATGAAGTGTCTTGCCAAAAGACACATTGACAGAGACGGAGTGGGGGATCAAACCGGCCACCCACCATTTACAGGAGGAACTACTCGCTATCACTCCAATATAGTAAGTGCAGGGATAGTTGTAAATGAGTTTAAAACAGGGCCAAGTTATCAAACAGTATTCTAAGCTACTACTCAGTACAACTGGCAATCTAACATACGCTCATCCACATAAGCTGAGAAAGATCTTTAAACACAGAAACAATCATGAGGCCCATGTTATCGCTAGAGGTCATGCAGAAATTGGTTAATGTTTGGGATTATGGGATTATGGAGAAAAACTACACTCTAAATCTGAGAAGATAGTTTTGATATGTTCTAAAAGGACTGGTAGAGTGGTACTATGTAAGTATTGGCTTATAAATTTTATACTTAATTTACTTTTATATAAATTTGAAAAATAAACCATTTTCTCCTCTCACTTCGTAATCATACATAATAATTTGTGTTAGTCCCAGTAAGAATGTAACAAAAGAAAAAGGCACTGGTATGAATACGTTTTCAAAGCTGTAGGGTAGTAATGAAGTAGAAAATTATAATAAAGCTAAATAGGATTATTATTACTTAAAATGACTATTTTGCAGAGGCTGTACAGTATAAAGTCAATCTGAAGCGAAGTAGGTTTTGGTTTTCTGTTGTGCCATTTCATGTAGCCTATATGGAACTTGCCAAAACTAATCAAATATTGCAAAAGATAATCAAATATCTGATATAATACTTTGTTTTGTTGTTTAGTTTTTAACATTTTAATTTGAAACTAGTTACGCTTTTGTGTTGAGGCACAACTGCCAAATGCGTTGTTAATACCAAGTTTACTTTGCCCGGAAAATGATTTTCAGGATGTTCCGCTTGGGATTCTTTAAATGGCACCTAATTTTCTGTAAACAATTAAATAAATGCTTTTTTTTTTTTTTTTTAAGAGAGGGTGCAATTGAAAACATCTATCTTTATTAGGTTTTTTATTATTATTATTATTATTATTTTATAATTTTTTTGCAAGTTGTTTTTTTTATCAAGTGCAAAAAAAAAGTCTTTCTTTCAGACGGGCGCCTCAGTTTTTCTTTTTTTTTTTTTTTGTTTGTTTTTTATAAAGGCGCGTACGTACGGCTATACGTCACCGCGCTTTTGCACGGTTCCCCGTGACGTCATCACGCATCGTTTCTAAACAATGCTCAGGAAAAAGCCACGTTGACGATACAGACTGAAGAGTAGTGGACAGTTTTGAGGCAGAATAAAGCAGAGATTTGCTTTGTTTGGACGGTTCGGTTCCTGCCGGCAGCAGACTGCACATCAGAGCAGGCATGTCGTCGCCCCCCAAGGAGAAGGTGGAAACCAAAGGCGGACATCTCCCTGCAGGTAAACTTCCCTGTCTGGTTGGGCTGCTTTTTTTTTTTCCCCCATTTTTAAATGCTTCCTATAGACCCGAGGGCCCGCGTTTCTGCAGAGCCTTCAACCAAGAATCACATGATTCCGGATATTACTCATGCAATCCGTTGTGCTGGCAGATCCCCGCTCTTCACACATCCAGATTGCGTGCTGTAATGATCTGCCATATTCCTCTGTTTTGCTAATTTCCCTACTTCCTGATTGGCCTCAGATCTTGCAGGATAACCCAGAGAATGAGCAATCACTGCGAGACGTTGCAAATCTTTAAATTGCGGGGCTGAGATGATATGGATAGCTGCGAAGCAGGCTCAAGGGGAGAAAAAAACAACAAACCCAAAACGATAAAGCATACGTGGACAAGAGCAGTGTGGCAGTGGGCCACAGCAGCTGCTGCAGCGCTGGCTGATATCACAGTATGATAAAGAATGGCCCTTGGACCCGACCTGTGATCAGTACGTGCCCCATAAAGAAAATCCGGGTCACAGTGTCTCTGTTATTCGCAAACATGCAGGTTTTAATGTGTCTGTGTTTACAAAAGGAAACCTAGTAAAGTTAAAGGGCGAGGTCAAGTTGTTGTTTATTTGCCAGAAATATAGTGTCTTCTGTCGTTTTAATTTTGCCATCATATGGTTTTTAGATTATCCCAAATTCTTAGGTTGCAAATTTCAATGCAGATACGTTAGTAAACTTTTCTAAAGTTGTATTTCATGATAAATTATTTCATGTAAAAGATGGCTCCCAAAGAATGTTTACATGATACCAGGATCATAAAGTTAAGACACTTACAGCGTTTTAAAAGAATAAAATTCTAGTGAAATGTATGTTGTTTTTTTAATATTAGGTCTTGAAATCATAAACCATATCTTTGACCTTGGAAATTTTACTTTTTGGGGGTTTTTGAATTAAAGCTTCAACATGATGTTAAAGAAAATACACAGTGAAAAAGTTTCCAGTGTTGATGTTATTGGAAACTCTCGAAACTAAAAGGTACAGAAGTTCATTTTGCTTTCATTTACCAGTCACAGTTACACCAGTGACTGCTAATCAGTAGGTAAGCAACAGGGACACAACTGGCAGTCAAAGAATTACCAACAGCAACACAACTTACTGTCTAGTTAAAGTAAAAACTTTGACAATTTTGCTAATTCTCAAGACGCAGTTCAAGTGATAGACTAAAAATGTAGGTTTTCAGCCCAGTAAAGTACATAAAAATACACAGTTGTGCTTTTAAAGTGGTGTAAGTGTGTGGTTCATGGACATTGGATTGCACTCAGAATCTTCGACAAATGTCAGACTTCAGTTTTGATAAACCTGTGACGCATTTAGTGTTATTCTGTATTAGAGTCCTGCTTGTCGTGGTGAAGTGTCGGGGTAATTTTTGCATGTGTGTGTTGCAGTAAAAGCAGGGGGAATGAGGATAGTGCAGAAACATCAGCCAACTCCTGCACCAGAGCCGCTTCCGAAAGAAGAGGAGGAGGAGTACGTCAGCAGCAGGCAAGGCAGCTTTGCTTCTTACAGATACATTTTGACAGAACGTGAACATTATAAACCCACAGAACAAATTTCTTAGTGATTGTGCAGCAAAAACCAAAGAAATAGGTGGCTGGTTTGGTCTCATTCAAAGGTGCTTGAAACATTAATCATTGTTAAAAAAGTGTTAGTACAGCAAAGTTGCAGTATCTATTTAGCAACAGTTATGTATGCTTAAGAAAAATGTAGTCTGTGTTTAATGTTAAAATTAAATAGTGACACTCATAACAGCACAAAAAAAAAAAGATTAACATAAACAATTTAGTTTGCTCTCTATGCCCAGGACCTTTGGAGATGAAGTGAATGTTCAAGTAAAAAATATGAGTGTAATCAGCGTCGGTGAGGACAGGAACTGGAAAGGACTGAGATCATTTTTTTTCCTCTGATTACTGTAAGAGCTAAATATTCACAACACTAGAAGCAATTCATTTTAAATTCTTAGAAAAGAACCACTAACTAAAATAACCTTTTTTAGTCAGAGGTTCTTTTCTAACTAAAAAAAAAAAAGAAACACCTTAAATTATGCTTTTTTTCTTTCATCATAGAGGAAGGTTTTCAGCTTTGTCTGGTAGAAGTCCTTAAAGTGACTCCTATCTTGCCAAATGGAAAATACGCACAGGAATGATAGAAAGTCCAGAGAAATGTGAAGGAAAACAATAAAACAAGGACATACAGAGTGCTCTATGTAGTGCAACTATGAAGTAATGTATATACGTTCACAATTTCCTTCTTATGAGATGCTAGTGAATGTATAACAGATTGAGTAGATGTTCAAGCAAGGCGTAAATGTGGTGATTTGTAGGTTGGTAATCAAACACAGGACCTATAATTGCTACTAAGCAATTAGCAGCTTTCTCTTTTCTATAAGCCGGGCTGTACGCATTTTGCTCTGGAACTTTTTTTTTTTTTTGCCCTCTTGCTTGCTAATTTAGTAAACAACATGATTACGGCATAATTACTGCATTAACACGAGCAGCCTATTCAGCAGTGACTTTTGTTTGCCGTAACCGGCCTTGTTTTGCATGTTTTACATCACGCAGAGTCCTTTACGGAGCAACAATCATCGCTCCGCTTCCGTGCCTGCAAAGTTCGGCTTTTGTTGCCTTAAAACATTTTTTGTTCCTTCTGTTGGCTGGTCACAGCTTTCTGTTTGGTAGGTGTTGCTGCGTGCTGCTTCTGATCTTCTCCAACAAAAACTCCTCCTCTCTGAGCTTATTCAATATTCATGGGGTCCCGTTAGCTACGTGCATATTGGTACAGGTGCTGCGTTCACACAACGTGTTTGTGTGTGTGTGCGCGTTAATGAGTGGTGATAAATGGCAAGTGACAAGCACTACACAGCAGAGAGCAGGGTTCAAGAACATTGCCAACTGTTGTGAAATTTTCTGAGGCTGATCTTCACAGAAGCAGCGTTGCCGACCACTAACCTGCCTGTTCTTAATCCACTCTGGTTGTTCTTTGAGTGTTTTTCTGTAAATTACAGCAAGCATGTCAGCCAGTGTTGTCATTGCCAGTCATTAACTACCTATTGTCCCAGTTTTATTTGTAGCAGGACGAGTGGCAAAAAATAGACATCAGTCTAAAATGTGTGTCTGCATGGAAGAGGAAAAAAAAAAATTAAGGATACTTTAGTCTCAGAATTTTGATTATAATGCAGATGGGCACCTGGTTCCAGGCGAATTAACTTTCTCGAGGAAACGTTGTCGAATTGAATTGATTTTCTTATGCGACCAATTAAATTTGGAATTCTTTGTTAAAAAAAGAGTGGCTCTATCTAGCCACTGTTCAGTAGTGGCTAGATAGAGAAAGAAAGGAAAAGCAAACTTGAACACTTGGTTTCTTTTTTTAACAGCGTGGTAGAGAAGAGGTTGCATTGTAAAAATGTCAGAAGGACCTTAGTCAGATCGGGGTGTGGCAGCTTTTCCATTCCTGTAAATACATACTTCCTTATTTTGAGATGCTTGTTCAGAGGGCAAGGACTTATGCCAAGTGTATGAAAAATGTGAGGCTGCCATATGTTGTTGTTTTTCAGTTTTAAATTTGCCCTGAATTTGTGATCTTTGGCTAAAAATAGTTTGACTATGATTTTTATGTTAGCAACTGTTGGTGTTCTTACTGTAATGTGGTTAGTGAACTTAATCATTTTGCTTAGGGGGGAAAAATAAAACTTTCTGTGTTCATTCTCACTTTATGATTGAATCAGGCTTAAAAACAATATCAGGTAGGAAATACACTCCAGAATCCCATAGATAGGTACTTTATTCGCACTTAAAAACCACCAATATCATGGCCACATTTATTGCCACACGTTGTAAAGATCTGGAAAATGCCTTCAGTTCAATTCATCTTAGATTGAATATTGAGTTTTTGGGTTCATAATATATATAACTGCTGTTGTCATCACAGAATCAGAAGAGAAAATCGTTCCTGCAGCCGTGTAAACAAATTAAACATGTAGTAGATCATAATCACAGAGGAAGCCCCTCTCGACTCATCTTTTTGCCTGATAAACTCTTCTTGATTTTTCAGCCTTAAAAAAAAAAAAAAAGAAAACACAGCATTTGCTTCACCGTGATATGTTTATCGTTTTTTACCTGAAAATTACCTGCCAGCATGTTCCCAGAACATAGGTTGAGTAACACCACGCAGCCAGTGAAACTCGTGTGCGGTGTGCCTTTGTCACACTATCTAGCCACAGAATCGGAGAGGAGGTGAGGCGGGGGGTTGGTGGGGGGTCTTCTAGCAGGTGTCTGCCCTGTAAATTCTGCGTCAGAAGCAGGCAGCGAAGCGTCATAGTCAGGGGAACCCCCGCTGTAACCAATCTAAGCGACATGGACAGACAGGCCACAGAGGGAGGGAGGGAGAGATGGATGGATGGAAAGATGGATGAGGGATTATGGTGGGGAGGAGGATTATTATTATGGCACTGGGAGTGTCGTGAAAATATTGTAGATATAAATGTGGCAGGTAAGTAATGGGGGGGGCGGTTGGGCTGAAGAGTGGGAGAAACGCACACAGGAGACCCAGGAGAGAGATCCTGCTCAGAGGCTGTCGGATGAATTTGCCACTCAAACACACCAGCAGTAAATCTGCTGCTCAGTCGAGCAAAGTGTCTTCATTTTCCTGTAGAATATTGCCAGTCGATTGGTGAGGAAAAGCAAGAACTAATCAGTTTTTTTTTTCTCTCCACCGTTTGTGGAAACGCCTATTCAGGTGCTTCTGAATAGGCCTGAAAAGATTAATCGTGATTAATCGATTGTCAATGTAATTGTCAACTAATTTAGCAATCAATTAATCGTTAACTGGACTACACGTACTCAAAAAATTGCCATTTGGTGGGGAAACAAAATTGCATTTAAGATAAAAACACCATTGTCTGTAAATATATTTTAGCCAAAATGTTTTAAGTGACATAGGTTTAGATTCACCCTGTTCACATTTACTAAAGGAATTCTGATATTACATTTTAGGGAATAAAATGTTTATTATAAAAAGAAATCATTATTTATTTACATCTTTTAATGTATTTCTGATATTGTATAAAAAAGACTTAAGTGGTTAAATTAAGTCTGTAGCGTGTGCAATTATTTTCATCTGATTAATTGATTAATCACCAGAATAACAGATTAATCGATTACTAAAACAGTCGTTAGTTGCAGCCCTACTTGTGAACTTGCATGCAGCCGCTATGATAAAATGTTCAGTTAGCTGACAGCTCGTGGTGGAAAAAAAAAAAGTTGCACAGAGAAAAAGAAGAAAAGATGGGAGGAGGACAAGCAACAGGCATCTGTTTCCAGGGCAACCACCACCTCGCCCACGGCAACAAACTTCCTGCTCTGCTGAAGAAGAGAAAGATGAGGGGGCAGGGTGGGGTGGTTGAAGCTGGGGCTTTAATTCTAACAGCAGAGAAGGAGAGAAATACCGAACAATAAACTCATGCTCATTTTACCCTTTGTCTTGTTGGTTTAGATTTGCTTTGTGTAGCTCTGTCTTCTTCTTCCCGCCTCGCCCCCCCCCCTCTCTTTTGTTGTAAACTCTTCCTCATCGACTGTGACAGTGCAACTCCCTTAATGGCTGCAGCATGGCTCTCTGCTGCCCCCTGCAGCCTCGTGCTTCTTCGGAAAAGCTGCCACGTCTTCCTGGGATCATAAAACCAAAACCGCAGAAGATTGTGGTCGGTCTCTAACTTTCAATGCCTGTCTTCTCTTTCACTCAACTCTTGTTTTATTGCATCGGCTCAGAGAGTAAATGAAAAAATGATGATGATCATCTGAAGATTTTGGGAAGGTATTGAATGTGTTTTTATGTTCTAAAACACCCACTACCACTCAAGTTTGCATGCAGTATTTCTGGGATATATACTGCAATTAAAATAGTCTTCTTACGGCTTGATTAGTGAGTTAACATACTGTGTGTGTGTATTATTCTTTCAGTCAGCTGTCACATTCGTACTGCGAGCATATTCCTTTTGCCCGCCTGCAGTTTAGCTCACACGTTCATTCGCATAAACAAATAGAGTAAATTGCCAAATATGCACTTATTTTTCTGACAGCACCCGACGTTTTCCCCTTAGCTTGAAATGTTTCAGACTCTGAATTTTTTTTTTTTTTTCCACACCGACGCCTCGTGGAGTCTTTTGCATGGACAAGGGGACATTTGTGCTGTTTAAATGCCATGTCTTAGCTAATTGAATTGCTAATAAAGAGACACTCAACTTCACATTTTTGACAAGTGCCAAGCCAGTGCAAGATTTGTGAAATTCCAACATATGCAGCCATTGAGTTTTTGCCAGGAGGTAAATATTCTCATTAATACGCGTAGCAGGAGGCTTTTTTTTTTTTTTCTTATGCCAGGACATTAATTGCAGAGATCTATGTTAGACCAATGTGAGAGAAACACTTAGTCGTGGAGGAAATTCAGAGTGATTAAAAACAAGTTCAGTCCATTTCTCCATGTAAACAGCAGATGCTTTCAAAGGTCCAGAAGTTGCAACTTTTCATCTTTTAGGTTGTTGAAAGGCGAAAGAGAAAACATTTTAGTTGAACTTGTTTGCTGCTGTACTTTGTGTCTTTGAGGGGAGTTTGAAGGTGGCTAACTGTACCCCCGCCGCCGTAAAATTAGACTGCACTCGTTTGTCACACCAAGGTCGATACTCACTTCAGGTTCCGCCTTCCTCCTCCTCATCTTTTTCTCGGCCTCCATCCTTTTTCCCCTCAGTGTGTGAGCGAGTACTCGCTCCCCTCTCTCCTTCAGCCTGTTCCATCTTCTCTAACAGTCGGTTATTATAAAAGCATTTGGCTCCCTGTTCTCACTGCCAGCTTCCTTTTCCCCCTTTTCTGCCTCCCGTTTCTGCTCCGACCTGCATTTGCACCTCGTGTGCCTTCTTTCCTCCCCTGAATGTTCGCCTTTTATCCCCCACCTTCCACCTCTTTCAGTTTTTCATCGCCCTCCTCCTCGTAGCTCTCCGTTTCTCTGGTAGCGTTGGTTTTCCCGCTGCTTCTCCTCTCCTGTTCTCCATCTGCAGCCTGTGAAAACCAGCGTTTGGCCAGAATGAATGGGGGCTATTTAAGCTGCTGGCAGGTCCATCCGCTGTGTGACGGCGTGTGTGTGCGTGTGTGTGTGCGTGTTTTTGCTGCCAAAGTGTGTAAAACTGCAGGTGTTTTGACAGCTTGGAATGTCCGTATTTTGGCACAGCGTCACAATGGGGTTTTCTACATCTAGCCGGTGGGTGCGCTTGTGTTTGGATTAGTTTTACTTGTAACTGTCAGACTTTCTCATATTTACTCATTCCAAAACCATTTTTCTTAATGAAACTCTTATTTGTTTTTTTTTTCTTTTTAGCCCTCCGAAGGTCCCGGTGATTGTTTCTGGAGTGGTCACAAAGGTAAGACTTTTTAGTTAAAAACAGAAGGCTGTCCTTCTATCCATCCATCCTCATCTCAGTTTAAATCGGTTCTATTGATGGAACCCAACTATTCAAGCAGTTTGTAGACTTTAGCTGTTTGTATTATTATTTTGTATTTTTTTTAAGATGGTGCTTTGAATCAGTCCAGTACTGCCCTCCTCCTACGTGCATTTTGCATTCATGGTAATTCTTTCTGTTTTTAATGAATGCATTCAGAATCTTGTCATGAATCTTATTTTTAATCAATGTTATCAAATATGAATCTCATATTCTCATTATAGCTGTCTCACCAGGAGCAGTGTCTTGTTCTTATTGGTGTTTGTGCAATATAAGATGCAATATTGTCAAGAGGAAAAACCAAAGAAAAATAAAATGAATGAAATCTACTCTGACCACCAGTAGATTTTAAAATAGGCATCATTCACCTGGTGATTTTATTCTGGGAGAGGAGCGGTACAGGTTAACCAGAAAAGCTCAAAGGTTTTGAGAATCAGTATCGAGAAAAAGTCTAGGATTTAAAGGGAAGCACAGATATTATCAGTCATATTGGGGAAAGAGTGTGATCACATGAAGATGTGATAGAATCTTCTTGCTGGGCAACCAAAACGTGAATTTACTTTTCTGCAACAAAGTTTTTCTTCTGTAAATGTTGAACGTTACTGTGTTCCTCGTACCACATATATCTCTGTGTCTGCCGCCTTTGTTTTTTTTTTATTGTTTTGTTTTTCTGCAAAGGTTGCTCTGCTTTTTTTATTTCCTTTTGTGTTGGAGTGTCCTTGACAGCCAGGATGGCTCCATTCCCCACCTTTCCACGTGCCTTCTGTCAGACCAGGCGGATTGTTTGCGGAAGATTGCGGCGATATCAGAATGTGGCAGGCATCCCATTTATCCCTCAATCCTCCTCGAGCCTTCCCATTCGCCCCTATCGCTGCCATCAAACCTGCTGGCTAGCCGTGCACAAAGCCCCAGGAAAGCCTTTTAAGGGCTAAGTGAAACACTTCTGTGTGTGTGTGTTTGGAAAAGTCCACCGCTAGGTGTGCACGCGTGTGCGTGTGTATGGAGTTTTTCCGATATGTTTATAAAATGTTGTTCTGCCACTTTCTTTCACAGTTTCTTATAATAGCCTTGATTTTATGTTGAAGGATTTGTACTTAGCTAATTCATGCATTTAATTGGTTTCATCTCCACCTACATCTGTGCATCAGCTGGAAAAAGAGTTAAAAGAAAGCTTTGAGAATCAGATGAAAGAAGGAGGACCGTTGGAGGTCAATTCAATCTCCTTCTTTCGCTGTTAGCGGTGGGCTTACCTCTAAATGAAGAATACACACACATACACGCGCTGTTAAACTACTGCGCTGCCACATTAGTAGTACAAACTCAACACTTGCATATGAAAGGCCAAACATATCTCCAGCAAAGGCTCTGAGAGAAGTTGCAGAAATTTGATTAAAATAATAAGTAAATTTCAGTAGTGATAAAATAAGTTTTAAAGAACAACTTTGGAAGGAGAATTAAAAATCTCTAAGAGATTTAAAAAAAAAAAAACTTGAAAAAAATAAATGAAATGAGGATTTTTGTCATGATTGTATTAAAACGCTGATTAAAATTCTGTGAACAAGCACATCCCTACTTTGATTTAACAATCATGGCCGCCGGCGTTCGCCGAAGTAATACATAAGATGTAGTTGCTGTGCAGATGGGTTATTCTCCTCATACTCTTTGCTCACTTTAGGGAGTTCCTCAGTGTTATGTGTGTTTTAGGGGAGAGCTTTAAAAGTGGGTCAAACAGTACACCCACTGTCTGCTGGCAAACACACCTCTAAATAAGTGCTTATGTTGACACACAGAGGATGTTTAACAAAGCACTCTCTCAAGAGCACTCAGCATTCCTGTAGAGGATGTTTTGTCTATAATAGTACAGTTTCACACACATGCACAGTCTTGCAGAGCGCTGTTTTTTTTGTTTTTTTTTTGTGGTTATTGCCAGTGATAGCCAGTAAGCGTTCTCCACTGCCAAACATAGAAATAAAGTGCAAATGAGTGTCTTATGGGTTCAGTTTGAGCCCTTTGGAGCCATTAAAACAGAGTCCAAATTTCTGAACCCAGCTCTCATGCAAGTTTTATATGCAAGTCCTGCAGAGAGTTTACCCATTCTGTCTGTAGCTGCAGACGGGGAGAAAGTGAAGTGAGTCAGGAAGTGGCTGGAAGCAAGTTTGACCCTTTCCTGTGGTTGACTTTAGATTTGGAAGGGGTGAGTGGTAGAGGTGGGCAGAAAGTTAAAAAACATATATCAATACCAGGTTGGTATCGGTAGTGGCGTAAGACCCATGCTTCACCAGTCAGACTCCATCCTACCACCAATCAAGCACTGGAAATTGTAAATGTTTATATATATTTATTTTATGTGATAAAACTGATAAACTCTAAATCAGTGTGGGGAATGTTCTGTCGTTTTTGCTCTGCTCTTGCCATGAAAGTCATTGATGGAGTCACAGACAAAGGCATTACACATTTTCTCGTAGAGAGATATATCCGCTACTCCTGAAGAGAATAAGAGCGTTAAATCTTGAGCTGGAATAAAATGTTGTTTGTACCCATTTTGAAATGTTATATATATTTTTTCCATTCAGATTCTATGCACCACAAATCTGGAACAAACTTCCAGAAAGCTGCTAAGGCGCTCAAAAGGCTAAAAATCCACCTGCTTAGAGCTGCCTTTGGTTACCTGTAATTGGAACATTGATCGATATACCTGATGTGTATTTGCTTGATAATTTTGATGATGGCATTTAATTAAATGTAATGTCTACTGCTTGTTTCATAATCGGTTCCTGGATGGCGTTTTCATGGTGTGGAGCACTTTGAGCTGCCTTGTTCCTGAATTGTGCTGTACAAATAAACTTGACTTTAGTGTTGAGTGCATCCCTGACTGACCCTGTTGTTTCCAGGGCGATAAAGACTTCACGCCCGCAGCCGCTCAGGTGGCCCACCAGAAGCCCCAGCCTGGTGTCCCCAAGCTGCCGCCCGCGCAGCACATCAACCAGCACATCCACCAGCCCCGCAAGTGAGTGGGACCAGCAGGCTCCAGCAGCTCTGCTTTTACTCCACCAGCCAGCCTTCCCAATGGAACACGTAGGATGAAGATGGTTCCCAACCAGGGCACAGACCTCTGCTAAATGATCCCAGTAATTTTTTCTTTTTTTAAAATTTGCTTCTTGCTTTACATGTTCGAGAAATGTTTCAGCAGCTGATGCCACATGTCAGTGCAAGTATCGTAGAAGTCCTGCTCGTGCCCTGCACTCGGTGCCGCACTACTGTTTCTGCACTTTCATGACCTGACCTCTCCTTCGCAGGGATTGTTCAATAGCTCATCAGTCTTAACTTGAAATATACTGAGCTTTTCTAGCAGCAGCGGATGGGGGAAACAAAAATGATTGTGGGTTTAGCTCTCTTCGAGCTAAAACAGCCAATCACAACCGAGCAAACCCAACAACCTCAGCGGAGCCTCGGCTCCAGGATTTCCTCCAGTAAACCATATACACCAAACAAATTAATGCAACACATCATGTTGTCACATTTTAACTGCAGAACCAAACAGTGTATCAAAAATAAACAGAGAACGTCAAACTAATTACTGCATAATAGACAGTATTAACCTATCAGAGCATGTGCAAGCAATTTAAGCGCATTATGTTTGTTCCTGTGTGCCATTTTAATGCAAGAAATCATAGAAAATGGTTTAGTAGATCACAAAATTGAGCAAGAACTTAAAATCAACATTGATGCTATATACTGCTTCTTTGTTGAAAACAAAAAAGACAAGAAAAAAAGCACAATATCTATGATGTCTTAGCATTTGTAGCTTTTGGACCATTACAAAGCCCATTAGATTTATTCCCATTTAATTATTTCTTACTATTCGTATATAGGCGAGTTTCAACGCCTCATTCCAGTCTGTGTTAAATAACGTCTATTTAATCCACGGTACAGCGGAAATGATGCCAAAAAAAAGTCAAAAAACCTGAAGAAAACTTCAGCTTTTGGGAAACAACTGAAGGATGCTTTGTGTTTGGTTTAAACATCAAACAAGCCGTTTATTGAGTACAGAGATGAGCTATCAGGTAAAGGTAATAATGCGCTAACATTAGGATAATTACACAACATTCCACGCATCAGTTTGCTAAGAGAATAGCACATTTGTTTGGGCTGCAGCATAAAGATTTATTTGAATATCAGCAGCAGAAACCCCATAATTCATATTTAAAGAAATAAAACCAGATCACTGCTATTTTTTTTTAATTACTCATTTTCTTACAATTAGTCAGTTGATGCAACACTAAGGTTTGGGTTTTCAGAAAAAAAAAAAGTATCTTATCATGAAGAAATCATTATCTGTGTTCATGTAATTAAGTTGAAAAGGTTTCAGCTTTGTTCTGTGCTTCTTTTTTTTTTTCTTTTTTTTTTAAGTGAATCACTTTAAATGTCAAAATCTTGAGTCATTGAAGTGGACTTGGGTGTTAGGTGTGGTTGTCGTAGTAAATAAAGGTTTGGAAGATCTTGAATGAAACCTTCAGCTGGTTTTTATTCATCTGCAACATGGGGAAAACTTTTCACAATTCAGGCCACAGATGTTTAGCACATTACAAAATTTCCAGTTGGATAAAGTTGGGGCATTTGGTCTTGAGGAAAAACTCCACCTCATCCGACTTGATGCATCATCTCAGGTTTCTCACCTGGAGCATCAGGGCGTCCTGTGGTGAATTAGCGCTCTGCACTGGGGGATAAGGGCTCAGGTGGCGCTGTGAAATGAAACAGAATCATCTCTCCTGGAGCTGTTTTCCCCTCCATACACACACACACGCACACACATAAAGTGTGCACCAGGTGTTGGTGCATGTAATCCATCTTTACACAAGCATCTGCAACCAGGTGTTCTGTCAGCTTATGTTAGGCCAATAAAGCAGTCAGTGCAGGCTGGGGGGGGGAGGGGCGAGCCTCGATCTGCACACTGAAGCTCCCCAATAAAGCAGACCCAATCTCCTTGACTGTCTCGTCCTCTGCCAGACCTTATTACGCTGACTGGAAGAAAAGAGTCGGACGACGACAGGCATGCAAAGATGTATGCTCCGCATTACAGAAATCGCCCTGTGCACAAAACAACGAGCCTCACTTCAGTGCTCCGTCTGGGCTTTCTGTCGTTCACCTGGATTTCTCAGGTAGAATGTCAACCGGACCGATCAGTGAACAGAAGAAGCTGTGAATGATGACATTTATTTTCTGTGCTGTTTAAGAATCGTAGTAGTTTTCACAATGGCAGCGGAGAAAGTGAGCTAAGCGTTCTTGGTCACTCTTCCAAATAATGAATTAATATTAACAGCCGTCTCGTTCAGCTGGGCACTTCTCTCTTCACAGTGAGAGATGGTTGTTTATGTCGCAGACAATTTTGGGTAAGCTTCATAGTCTTGAACTGGTGCATTAAATACGGCACGGCTAAACATTAGCGACTGGGTAAAATGTAAAATTTAAATAGAATTCACACCTCCAGGAAGGAATCATTTCTCTATAACTGAGGTTCCAGACTCTCTGTACAAAGTGAAGTGTATAACAAGGGGCTTTTTTGTTGTTTTTTTTACCAGGCTTAACATTTACATTCATACTATAGAAAGGTCCTGAAGTCCTCCCAGAATATTTGAATTTAATTGTGCAAATAAATATAAGGTCTTTGTCCGCTGAAATTGTTTACAAATTTGTCAGCAAAGAAAGCAGGTTATGTCAGTTTTTCCTTCTGACTCTTTAAAAAATATTAAGAAAAAGCTACAAACTCAAAATGTAATTCAAGTTAGCCTCAGCACCGAGTCATTTTCATTTAGAGCCACTTTTTCACATTAGTCCAGAGTCTACATCACCAACTGTTGGCCATGTGTTCCTGAGGAACATTAAAACTGGCTTCAGCCAGGCCAGGCTGCTCTTCTCTGGACAGGAATCTGTCCACCAGCGCTTGGGTTTACTCAATCAGCTGGCAGAGGTGGAAGCAAAGATATTCACTCGGATCCACATATTTTATTTTTACTTTTTCTTGCTTGTGGATACTTTGATAACGCACCTGGGATAAAATGTCAGAGTTATCATGACATTTTGCCTCCAGTTTAACCAGAACCATCTGACACGGTGTTATCCCCAGCTTCGGGCCAGTGCTGCAGCACTAGCTCATGAAGGTGCAAGGTTGGATTTTTTTATTTATTTTTAAAAAACTCAAAGGGAAAGATTTTCTTTTCAGAGCTGCACTCATCCAAGTGTCCTTCACATTTTTTTTTTTATCAGCACAGCCTACATTTCCCTCAATGCACACAATTTAAATCTGCTATTTTTCATGCTGATTGCAATGTTAAGACAATCATTTATTCATACTGTTCATTAGGAAAGATCTACTTCATTTTTGATTGCATCGCAGCAATTATTCAACCCTCGCAACCTCGGCAGATTGATGTAACGAATACGGTTTGTGCTAAAAGAAAAAAAATTGGTTAAATAATAATGAATACAAGTATAAGCAGAATTTACTTTTTTTTTTTTTTTTTTTACAAGAAAGCTATCTTATTGGGTAGTCTACATTTAATCAACACTCTTCCATCACTGTTTTTTAATTAAACTCAGTGGATTTATATTATCATCTCTCTGTTTTCTGTAGTCATCAAATGTTTATCAAAATTAGACAAGAATGTTTACATTATTCTTTATAATTTGATTGAAACTGACAGCAATCGTTGTATATAAGCAAAGAAAATGCTTGGTTCAAAAATAGTTATTTGAAATCAGCCTTTCTGATAGACGCACAACAGCTCCTTGTGAAATTATTCATACCACATGACTTCTTTCATTTTATCAGTTTATTACCACAAACTTCATTTGGGATTTTTTATCCGAGAAAGCAACACAAAATGGTGTGCTTACAAAGTAAAAAGCAAAGGATACACAATGTATTTTACAAATGTAAATCTCAGAAATGTGGCTTAGATTGTGTGTTGCTTTCTGTCCCCATGAAACAATATTTTGTAGAGCTATGTTTCCCTGTTATTACAGCTTTAAGTCATGTCCTGGTTCTCTCTCTCTCTCTCTCTCTCTACCAGTTCTGCACATCTAGAAACTAAAATGTATGTCTGAATTTTTAAAAATGCACAAGTTGAGTCACTTTGGATCAGAAATACTTGAAAAAAACTCTATTCTCTAGTCTTCCAAGTGGATTTGTGTCTGGACAATTATGCACAATGTTGTGTTGGTTTATCACACAACATGGCAAGACATGGGACAATTGAAATAGTATGAATACATTTAAAAGGCATTTGTGATTCTCCTTTAAGAATAATAAAATTATATATATATATATACATATATATATATATATACAACCCAGCAGAGGGCGCTAGCAAAGGATTCCCCCTCTGAGTTTTGAAGCCTGGACAAAAGCGATCAGTTTGTGTCCAACCACAGTAAAATCAGGTCACAGCCTGAATCACCACAGTGTGACATAACAGCTGTCACACACTGACAGGAAGGTTATTTTGCTGCATCTAAATTTCACTGAGAGATTTGGGTTAAAGTGGGAGAGTGGGAATAAGAGGAGGGGCTGCACGGAGGGCTAGAGATGGATTGCTGACCAAGCCAGTGACGCTTTATAATCCCAGGCTGGAATCTAAGCCAACAGCTGTTTGAGACACGATGACCTAAATATTATCCAATGCATTCAGCGGCTAATAGGTTTTGTCTCGCTCACTAACGTGTGAATCAGTTTATTTCTCTGCATTATACTAAATAAAAAGTGGAAGTCACGGTAAAGCCAGATGAAATAACAATAAGCGTATCAGAGTTCATCTGCAAATGAATGTCGCTTTAGTTCACCGTCAGTTGAAGTTCTGCATGTCAAAATAACTTGTGATTACCGTCCACAGTAGCACAGAGTGTATATTTCAGCACACAGCATTACTTTTATGGATTTCGTTAATCCTGAAATGTGCTGTCTGCTCATCTTTTGTCTTGTTCAGCTGATTTCCTTTGGGCAGTGTCTAAGCACATTGCCACTCTGAATTCAATGAATTTTGTTTGATGAAAACGTTTGGCCGTGCAGAACCCTTGTAACCCCTTAGCAACTCATCACCATGTATATTAGACACACACTCTTGGATGGCACTTAAACCGCAATCGCCGTGAGGAGTAAGGACCGTGAAATTGTGCTCTCAGAATTCCAGCCGATGTTATATTGCAGCTCTGTGTGCTTAAATCAAGCTTATTTTTGCCCCATTATTCTAACTGTTTTAAAGTTCAAGCAGCAAAGTGACCTCATGCGGTTCAATGGCTTGTCTGGTTTAAATCAGAAGCTCAATTTGTCAGAAACGGCTCAGGTTGATACTAACAAAGACTCGGCTGCTAATTTTAGATAATTTCAACATTTCCAGAATTTTACATGTTGGCTCTAACAGATACGTACTTGGTTTAAATGCCATTTAGCACAGTGAGTAGAAAGCTGGCTTTTACTGAAGGTCCTGGCATGAGTCTAGCTGGATATTTGACCACTCTTCTTGTAACAAATGATAGAGCTTATTAAAATTGCTTAGTTTTCTGGTCCGGATGCCATCTTTAGCATAGTTCATAAGTATGCAGAATGGTGTTCAGGTTTTACAACAACACTGAAAGGCTGCAGAACAAAACATTTTTTATGTTGCTACTCACATGGACTAGCCAAATCTGGAGAAAAATGGTCAGGTTATGGTCAGGATGGACAGTTCAGCTGATTGGACACAATAACAGAAAGATGGTTCAACAGAGGTTAAACTTTAAAAAAAGAACTATGTAATAACTGTGTACCAACAGTTAAGCATAGTGGTGGTATCATCATGCTAAAGGTGGACTTATGAAAAAGCTGGACTAATTCTTCAACTTTACATCAACTGAGTCAGAGAGGTGCAATCAGATTGAAATTGGAATACATCTGGTTGTTTCAACAGTTCAATGATCCAAAACAGTGAACTGATCTGAAATAGATAAAGCAGGCTAAAATGAGCTTTTTAAACTCTTGTATTAAGCCAAATGGAAAAATGATGGAACAAGCCTGAAGGTCAAGTGTATCTGAACTAATTTAGATAACTTCACAGTCATGTCCATAATGACTGTATGTTACTTTTTTGACACTCTCTGTATTGTGATTAAGTTCTGTTTAACTATCTATAAGTAGGCAAAACAGCACTGCTGTTGACATAAAAGGTTTCTTACTTTCAATTGCAACACATTTGATTCAATCATGGTGAGCAAAAAATGTTTATTTCACATCATCCATACCCTGCATACCCCAACGTCACATATCTCTCATTGCATAATAGTTTATCTGAAACATAAATTTGGTTTTGTCTTGTAAACATGTGGTGAATATTTGAATGTTTTATCTGATTTTATTGCTTTAAAGTTTTTTTTCCAATAATTCTGCCTTGGACTCTAGAAAACACGTATGCAAAACAATGTCCGCATTGAATAAAAATACCTTCAAAAGCAATCATATCTCTAGTACAAAATATATATGTATGTATTCAAAATACATTCAGACTAAGGCTTTAAAGCAATAAGCATTCTAAAAATATATATATATATCCTGCAAATGCATTTAGGTCCTTGTATTTGTGTTTAAATTTCTCAGCCGACACAAGACGCTTATCCGTAAATGTTTCAAAGACATGCTTCCAGAATATTGCCATCCAGGTGATTCCTCTTTCGAGGCAGGAAGAGATGAACGTGTTTCTGCGGTAGGATTGAATGTCTCTTCATGTAATTTGTTCTAGAGGCTAAAAACTAAAAGTGCATTGCTGATGCGACAACTCAACAACTCATCAAAACAAAGTGTTGGCCGTCCATTTGAAAGCAATAAATATTACAAAATAAATTATCTAAGCACAAGTTAATGTACCAGGTCTGCTGGGTGAGTCTCTGGCCACAATAAAGCTCTCAAAGTAGTGTTTAAGTAAAGTGTCTCTATGTATAATGTGTTTGTTCAAAATATTCCATCCAAATCTTTCTAGCTTCATGACCTGTCCAGGTGTTGTTGTTGTGAGGATTGAAAAGAAGCTTCCCTGAGGTAATTGTATTATTTCCTTTTCCCAGCTGCGATGTGTCTCCTAGTAACAGCCTCCAGCCTTTTTCTCTCCGCTTCCTCAGCCTTCCTTCTCTCTTCTTTCAGCTCCTTGTAGCGCCACTTGGGGATCTGCAGCAGGTTCCCCCCTCCGTCTTTGGCGCTGCTTTTCCTCCTAACCGGTTCCGGTTCATAGGTGGTAGAGGGGGCCTTTGAAATCCTCACCTTGGGGATGCTTAACCCTGGCCTGACGCTGCTCCTCCTCAGCACCATGTGCAGTGGCAGCAGGCTGGTTCTCCGCAACTCCAGGGCCTGCGTGTGAGAGACCATGCCCAGGCTGGAGCTCCTGTGTCGAGGCACCACTCTATGGACTTGAAGGCTCGACCGGCGGTCCTCTGAGTTCTTTGCCACCAGGGTGACCCGTGAGTTTTGGAAAAGTTTGCGGTGGCTGTCCACCCTGTCGGGGTTGGCGCACAGGAGCTCTTTGGCACGCTGCTTGCGGACAATCTCTGGGACTGCGTAGCGACGTTTGCCCACACTTGGAGGACTGTCGGGACACACCTGAAAAAAAAAAAACTGAGTGTTTTATGATTAGTAGAAATAGCTGTACAGTATGTAGAATAACACAGCACCAGTGCAGAAGCATCAGTCATAATTCTGGGTATTATTTTTTTAACAAGGCTCAATTACTCTTTTGTATTTTGCTGTACCGGTAATCCTGCATGGATAAACTGCTTATGGGATAATGACGGAATTAATTATTTTCTGTCATTAATAAGAACAGAGAAATTATTGATAAAACTAAAAGATAAATCAGACCAAGACTTATCCTTTGAAGTCTAATTACCTCAATTCTTTAAGCAGGCAGCAGGAAAACATAAATTTTGAAGGCATGCTGTATATATATCCTTCCTCCTTATGAGCTAATTGAGCCACTTATCACTGTTTTTAAAGTGCCTGGCAAACATATTGAAAGCCCTTGAACATTTTCTTCTTTTGTGACATTACAACGAGACATTTCAGGGACTTTTTATTGCAACGCAGAAAATTAATGTCTTGTGGAGGCAAAATGATTCATGTTTTTCAAAATTGTTTCCAAATAACAATGTGAAAAGTGTGGCAAGAACTTTCATTAATCCTGCTTGGTCGATATTTCACAGAGCCACGCTTCACATATGGCTTCAAGTATGGCTTCAAGTATGGCCTCTACCAGCTACAAGCATCTAGAGACCAACATTTTTAGTCATTCATATTTGCAGAAAAGCTGAAGGTCGATTAGGATTGATGTTATCTGACCAGTGCAATTTCTACGTGGTTTGGGGAAATCTTTAAATAGGACTTTTTATGGCTGCCTGTCAACAATAGCCTTCCTCTGTTTGCTAGTCTTTTTAAAGGGCAGATTGGTAGACTGCATAAATAATATTTATTCTATCAACACATCATCTTATCTGAGCTGTGATTTTCTGCAGCTCTTCCAGAGTGACCATGGACCTCTTGGTTGCTCCTCCCATTCATCCTCTCCTTTCAGTTTGTCTGGGTAGGTTTAGAGTGTGTTACTCCTTCTATTTCTTGAATAAATATTGAATACTGTAAGATGTTCAAAGCTTGGGTTATTGTAATATGACCTAATCCTGTTTTAAACATCTTTCAAAAATATTTTCCTGACCTCTCTCCAGTCTTACACTGATAGTGTTTGTTCTCTAATGTTATCTAAGAAAACTTTTGAGGCCTTTAAAGAACAGCTGTATATGTATACAGAGTTAACTTGTTTTCTTTATTTGACTATTTACTAATTAGGTGACTTCTGAATGCAATTGGTTCCTCTGACATTATTTTGTGGCATCAGAGTAAAGGCAAATTAAATGTACAGCACACCTTTTGATTAATTTTCATTAGTAAAAAAAAACAAAACAAAAGCGAACCATATTTACATTCCACTTTACAGTTATTCCCTGCTTTGTGTTGGTCTGTCACATACAATCTAACAAAGCATATTGGAGTTTACTGCAGTAATGTGAAAAAATATGAAAACCTAAGGGGGCAGGCGAACACTTTTGCAAGGCATTGTCTGACTTTAATTTGAAAGCTTTTGCCATTTTTGTGAGGGAAGAATGTAATAAGGACAAGACTAAAATACTATACACGTCGATGAGATATTCTCATAATATAAACACTCACGGTGCGACACGCCACAGCAATAAAAGGGCTTCTCATGGCAGTAGTAACAGACACCAGGTGGTCGATAACACCTTCATCCTCGGGGTTGGTGACATTTGCGATGTTGAAGACGTTGCGCACAGTGTCTGAGAGGCGCTTCAGACAGCCACGGGGTTCCTGGGCTCTGGCTACCAGGGACGCCAGTGGTGGCCACTCTAGACTAAAGGGAGTATATTTTTATTACAATCCACAGCACATCCACACCAAGCGATTTATATTTAATATAAATGCATTATATAGAGGTTTTCTATATTGCATGGTTTCCTTATAGTTGAGGATTTTGTTCTATGTTTTGTGTCTTTCGGGCCAAGCCCAATGCGTATGCGCAGCACCAAATAGTCAGAGATTCGTCTGGTGTCGTTTCTTCTAAAACTGCAGTCGCAATCACTTCTACAAAATCACAAAGCTAAAGAGCTGTCAGCACAGTTCAGTTTATATATAACCATCTGGTGCAGATTGATGTTCTCCAAAATAAAGATGCTGATTTGTAAAGCTTTTGAAATACATCAAGTCAGCTCCTCGGGGGAATAAGAACTGATTTGCATTAAGTTCCCCTCAGGTTTTGATGATACAACCCTGTTGAGTTTGAAAGAAAATGTACACCAAGCAGTCAGACTTTTTTTTCTTCTTTCTTTGCTTTGAGTCTTGCATACATCCATAATATTTTGTTTATACAAGTGTGCTCCTCACTTTGCATTCACTGCAGGGAGGAATTTTTGCAATATGACACAAGTTTAAGTGTGAGTTTTACCTGTATGTATCACGGTACTGGAAGGGATAGGGCCGCTCCATAAGACGTGTCATCAACCAGGCGGTTTCATAACGACCCGTAAACAAGGCCCATTCCCTGGCAGTCAGGTTCCGACCAAAGTCCCTTGCATTCAGGGAAGCTCCTAGGGGAAGAAGAGGGAGAAGGATGAAGTTTAGTGGACAATGCTTAAACTACAGTGCCTTGAAAAATTAATCATAACCCTTAAACATGTCACAGTGTTATGTTGCAACAGCAAACCTCTGTGGATTTTATTTGTGAGATGGAAACCTAGCACTGCATGTCACAATGAACAAACCTTCTCCGCAGTGAAACATGGCAGTGGCAGCATAATCCTGTGGTGTTGCTTCTCTGTACAATGTAAATGAAAGCCAGTAAAAACTGCTAGGATGGTAAATGGAGCTAAATGCAGACAATGCAAAAGACTTGGAGGGTGTGGAGGTTCTCCTTCCATTACAAAACTAAACATAGAGCCAAAGCTATAAAAAGGTACGTTTTGAGTCGAGGTTTTCAGAATGTAGTACAAATAGCGCTGCTGGAACATGGATTCCCTTAAATCATTTTCAGAAAAAGCGTAAGTGATTAAATGCTCAAGCATATTGATCCCTTTTCTAACAGAATTCTTCTCAAAAAAGAACATATTTCAAGATCTCCAAGTTCTAATGGTTAAGAATGACGTGCTCCACTTTCCCCTAGAGTCAAAATGAGAGAATGAGAATGAGAGAATGAGAATTACATCCATCCCCAGCTTTACCATTTTCCTCTTGCAGGCCCAAAAGTCAGTGGGATATGCAAACTGTTGTTCTCAGTACAACCTCACTAATACTAGAACACAAAAAGCCTAATGGAAAACTACAGGCATAGACTTCACAAGACTGTAATACGACAACGTCTTCATTTAGAGGCTTCTTTGGTTCCATCCACCATCGATAATGACTCTTTGAAAAGCTTAAGATTGTGAAAGCTACTGCAGAATTCAAATTAAGATTCATTATAAATGTTTGAGTAAAGTTTAAGCAGCTACATAAGCTGAAGAAACTCTATGATTTTGCATCCACCCAAGGCTGAAAGATATGAAGGGGAGTTTTGTAAGGCTTGTGACTCATGTTCACAGCCAAATTCATAAACCTCTCACAGCACTGATTATTAGACCTGTACAAACTAAAGTTCAAAATGGAATCTAGACAGTAAAACATTCCCAAGCACTGTTATTCTGGCAAATTCCATCAGCACTCGTTTTAAAATGATTTGAAAATGTCATTTACATGTCTTTTAAACTTATTAACAATATTGTTCCAACTGAAATAAGACGGATCATAATTTAAGGAAGACAATATGAAGAAGACAAAAGGCCATCTGCAACAGTTTCGGATAGAGTGTGCATACATGTAAATGCATATGTGGTATGTCATAAATATATGTCAGTGCTCACCTGCCATCATGAGCGAGCGCACACACTCCACCCTGCCCTGCATGGAAGCTTTCATCAGGGCAGTAAAGCCATGACAATTTCTTCTCTCTATGTCCAGCCCAGAGTAGTAGTTCAGCAAATAGTTGGTGATTGTTATGTGGCCTTTAAGAACAGAGGAAACAAAATAGCAGGTTCCACTTACAGATATTAACTGACAATATATTAATATTTCCATGTCTTCTTAAGAGGCTAGGGAAGTACTTGCCCAGCCAAAAATCACATTTGTTTGCAGTGTTTTGTATACGAAGGACCTGGGCCAATACGGATACCAAGGCAACACACTTATCACTTCTGTTCTAGCCCGAGTGGCGCTAAAGCAAACTAGTCTGCGCATTTGTCTGTGTCAGCGTCAGTGCCAAAGTGCCCATTTGTTGCATTTGTGCGAGCATGTGTCAGACAGTACTGTGACGCAGCCTGGAATTATGTGTGTGTTAAGGGCTTGTTAATGTGAGACCAACCATTTGTGTGTGTTTGTGTCTGCGTGTTACCTGCTTGCGCTGCGGTGATGAGAGCCGTGTTTCCCTCGCTGTCCTGCCAGTTTACGTCCAGGTACGGACACTGAGACAGCGCTATGACGACGTCCACGAATCCTTGGTAACATGCCACCAGCAGCCCTATCTGAGGTGACAAAGTTACAGGAGTAGAGGAGGACACGGGGGTGTAGGGTGGGAGTAGGAGGGAGGAAGGACTAAAGGTTACAATCAGCAAAAAAATATTTCTGGAGGTGAAGCAAAGCACAAGTGCTGACTTCCAGGGTGTTGAGAAAATATAATCAAGGCTGTATGAGAGGTAGTCATAAAAGACAAGAGGACCTTTGTGCAGCTTCAGAGAAGTAATGTCTCTGGTTAAATCTGGCATCCAATGTGCTTTCACTGAGAGACCCTGAGGTCAAAGGAAAAACAAGTTGTGTAACCTCATGTTGACATGCACTTTTATGATGTGTATTCATGCCAGTGCCAGCAGAGGTGTCCTCTTACACCTTTGTGTGGACAAATGTGTAAATGTTTGTTTTTGAGTGAGAATGTCTGAGCATGGTAACCTGGTCAACTCCTGTAAAAGTTGTCCACTCTCTGGTGGGTAGGTGATCACTGCAGGAAATCAAAGTGGGCTCTTAGCAGACACCCTATAGTTTTACCGTATACATTTGTAGACGTGCCTGCAGAAATATTTTCAGTTTAATCTTAAGAGTCAGTAGGATTTCTGTCATGACTCATAGCTGGCTCTACGAAACGATGCATGATTTGAAGGTCAAAGGTAATGATGAGTGAATTGATTTGCTAAAATTAATGACACGTTGGCAGCCTGTAACGTCATATCTTAAAGACTGTGGCTGCAGATAATCACAGTACTGCAGGTGCCTCTTTGAAGCAAAGTGAATCATGCAGAGTCGATGTGTAGATACATGCAAAGCACTTTGCAAATCATGTTAAACACTGGGGGATATTTGATCTAATGTATAGACAGAAAAATAAGCTAAAGGGGGACTTCATGTTGGTGAAGCTTAAAAGACTGAAGGAAAACTGCAGTGGATATGTTTTCTGTAAATATATCAAGTTGGAGAAAAATTAAAAAATGTACTAAATTCAGACAAGTGATTTGATCACCTTACAACCCCAAGGCTCAATGTATCTTCATTGGATTTTATGTGACAAACTAGTAAAAAGTAAGGCACGATTGTGAGGTGGAACAAAAATGATTTCAGATTTGTTCTGACTGTCAGGATTTTTTTTCCTTCATTTTTTTAAACAAGCTTCTTTGAGTTCATGCTTCGCAGAACTTCATACACCACAAATGCAGGTGTTTGGAGGCAAGTCTCAACCAGCTTTGCCCATCTAGAGCCAGAATTCTTCACACGAGTTCAGCAGAATGGATGAAGGACATCTGTAAACAGCAAGACTGAAGTCTTACAATAGATCCTCAGTTGAATTTATCACTTTTATTTCACAGGGCCAGTCAAACAATATAGATAGATAGATAGATAGATAGATAGATAGATAGCATTTATTGTCATTGAACAGAATTCAACGAAATTTCCATTGCAGCTCCCGTGCAAAAGGTCAAATATATACAGTATAAATAAGCAAACACACAATAATAATAATAACAATATATACAACTAAATTAACTAAAGGCACTCAACCACACCAAAGAAGTAGCAGCAGGTCCAATTATGGCAAAGTATAGATAATGTGACAGTGCAAAGTGCAGAACAATATGGCTGTGTGGGGGTGGGGGATATGTATGTGTGACTGCGAGGTTATGATATGTGTGGGAGGGGGGGACGGCAGGGAGTAATGGCTCTGACGGCTGTGGGGAAGAAACTGTTTCTCAGTCTATTTGTTGTAGTCCGTATATTCCTGTACCGCTTGCCTGATGGCAGCGGCACAAACAGTCTGTGGCCCGGGTGGCTGGAATCCATCGCTATGGATTCAGCTCTCTTCTTGACCCGGTCTGTGTAAATGGAGTCCAGGTCTGGGAGGGGGCATCCCACAATGCCTTGTGCTGTTCTCACCACCCGTGTCAGTTGTTTCCTCTCCAATGCTGTGCAGCTACCATACCACACAGTCATGTTGAGGCAGAGGATGCTCTCGATCATCGCCCTGTAAAAGTTCACGAGCAGCCGTGAGGAAAGTCCAGCCCGTCTCAGTTTCCTGAGGAAGAAGAGCCTTTGTTGTGCTTTCTTCACCAGGTGGGAGGTGTTTGTGTTCCAGGAGAGGTCAGAAGTGATGTGGAGGCCCAGGAACTTGATGTTGTCCACACGTTCCACCACTTCTCCATCTATGAGAAGGGGAGTGTGATCCGTCTTCCTGGACCTTCTGTAGTCCACAATGATCTCCTTGGTCTTCCCTGTGTTCAGCACCAAGTTGTTGGCTGAACACCACTGAGTGAGCTGCAGAATCTCCTCTCTGTAGTGGGTCTGATATGATTTGATCTTAACCAGTAGCTAGTAACACTAGCTAGTTCAGGGTTGCCGTCCCAGTTTGTTAAATGGAAATGTACACCGCACCTTTTTAGAACTTCATTTGTAAAAAAAAAAAAAACACACAAAACGAAAGTCTGGGATTATTTTTGCTCCACTTTACAACTATGTGATGAGTTTTTGTTGGTCTATCACATAAAATTCCAAAAGGTGAAAAAAGGTTAAAGCATGTGCAAACGTAAGGGATCTGATCATTCATAAGAGAATTTTGTCAAAAATGTTTGCAAGACTACCTTTTTGGTTATGTTCATCTAAAATGTCCAAATGAAATACATAAATTAAGCCCTACACATGATTTTTTTTAAGACAAACACATTATATATGGTTCACCTATAACACAACCCGAAATGTAAACAAGCAATGATGTCAGCCAGCAGATGATGTAGTAACAGTAATGTCAGCCTGAGGGCAAGGACTCACTGAGACTTCTGGACAGCTTGGAAGACACTTACCTACACTGGCACAGTTTCAAATAATTCTGTTTAGACACTCTCTTGTCTTACTCTCTTTCACACTTTCACACCAACACACACAAACACACATCCTTGGCAGTCCTCCAGCCTTGCTGTGATGTACTTAAACAGCATGCCCTGCAGCACGTCTAGAGCAATCTCCGTCGTCTGCCTTCGCTCTGTTTGCCTGCGAATCTCTCTCACAAACACACATAGAAGTATGTCACCTTTTTTTTTTTTATCGTTTCCACTCTGATGAGTTCAACTCAAAGAATTTCTCTTGTCACGAGTTTTTGCACTGTATAGTAGTAGTTGTGTACTGACACAACTCGAGACAACACTCCCATCCCTAACCCCCAAAGCCTCCAGCAACCCCTCCACAAAAAACACAGCAGATAAATCAGGGAGGAATCCAAAAATATAGTTTGTATACCAGCACTTTGTAAAAAGAAACTTAACTTTATTTTCTCACAATCTGATATTAGACTAGATCAAAAGAAATCATGCAAGATAACAGAAAGAAAACTGTAGATGCCCACAAGTAAAGTTCATTCTGGGGTTCCCATTCCAGAGACTTAAAGTTCTATCTGTAATAATGCTCAGAGGAGACAAATGTTGTGATGCAAAATGTGAGCCCAGATTCTTAGGGGAAAAAAAAAAGAAAAGGGTGAAAAATGCTGGCTTAGGCTGGTAGGAAATGTCCATATTTACAGCGAAACAAGCTCCTTAACATCATGGGGTGATAGGCCACTCAGGAAGCAAGAAACAGTTATTCCAAAAGCAACGTAAAAAGACAGATCACAGTTTGCAAATTCACTATTAAACGAAGATTTTAGGTTTGATTTCAAGAAACCTAAACCAATATCTTTGAGCATAATGGCCATTGCTACATCATGCATCATGAGGTCAGACCTCTAGGAAGCAACATTTTAGCATTAACATCAGCCAAGAAGATAAAACTTTGCAACAAATAGGCATTCTAAATGGCCAGTGATGCTAAACATACCTCCACTGTGGTTACAAATTGGCTAACATAAAACTGAAAGGACCAGTCTACATCTGGAACAAATATTATATCCAGTAGGCACAAATACATGGATCAATACAACCCTGATGTAAATAATGAGAGGAGTGACGATAAACAGGAAACAATTTTACGGCAAGAGCAAAAAAGTGAAAGCACTAAAAAAGTGCTTTGTTCTGTACTTCAACATTTCTTGTATCACTGAAGACAGAGGATATAAAATACCTAATAACTACAAATGTTGCTTCCAAACAAGCTAGCTAATAGATAAAAGTATTTCTACCACACATATGTGTGTGTTGATCCACCAGAGTTTATTTAGAGTTTACCTCGTATCACATCTCTGCTGAACTTAAATAGGCAAATATTAGCTGGTTCAGATACGAGAGTGCCATTTTTTTTTTTCCAAATAGTTTCTGATTATGTCACTGAATCAATTCCTTCTATGTTTAACTCTGGTCTAATTCCAAGTTCATGGGCATGGTCCTTCCTCCCCTCCTGTCATTTACTTATCTCAGCTTTCCTGATTATGCTTTTACTGCTTAGATGTAGTTTACCATTTTGGCCAGGCTTTGTTATTATTATTATTATTATTATTATTATTACCTTCAGTTTTCAATGGAATTAGAACTCTTAGATACTCAGACTAAAGAAGTTGTAAAGCAGCATCCCGTGGGTATCACTGATCCTGAACATAGTCTATCACAGCTGCCAGAGGGCAACACACAGGGTACATCATGTACAGGTCAGCAATCTATCACAAGGTTAGAACAAAGGGACTGAAAATAAGCAATTTTACCTATGGTCAATTTAGTATCACAGAAGCAACTAACTTGATCCTAAATTGAGTGTACGACTGAGTGCTTCTGTAATAGTCCCAGTCAACATAATTTTTTATGACATTACAGTGCTTTGGAAAGCAGCGAAAAACTGCCCATAATTTGACCCATTTCATCAAAACCATCAGCTGATACCAGATGTTCAGAGATCGCTGAGGCACCAGGCACTGTCACACTATGGAAAACAAATAAAACCCCACCATCTGTTTCAATGCAGAGCTATGCAAATGTGTGAACGGGTCATTGCAAAAAATAATATATATATATATATATATATATATATATATATATATATATATATATTATCTCGTTTAAAGATTTGTTATAACAACATACATGCATTAAAATGTGTGAAACTATGGGTTGAACAAATTATCGTCCCATACACACACAAAGTCGTACACAAGCGCTGGATAATCTGGGGGAATAACCAGCGCTTAGAATAGAAAGGCTTAGTTCTATCAGTCAGAATGACACGAAGAGAAGGCGGGGGAGGGACTGGAACGTTGTATCCGCATTTCATGTTGGGATTGTTAAACTACTTGCAAAAAGAGTGATCCAACACTGGAGTTGCCAAAAACTATTTTAGCCCAATATATTTCTTAAAAGTCCATACATACAGGTGTTGTAAGCGTAAGCACTGGTTGATTTCAACTGGTACTGAAAGTAGTGTGAATTGGAATTTTGGGTACTATTTGTAAATTCAGACCAGAGTTAAATTTGCAGTTGTTGGATTGTAAAGGTTGACTAATGCATGACACCAATCAGGTTTTATTTGCTCATATTAGTAATTTGCCCACCTGTCTTGCAATGACACTCATAGGGAATTTTCATGGGGAAACTTAGCAAATTGTAAGTAACGTGTCAGTTTAACAGCACTGTCTGATGCATAAAAATAAAGGCAAAGGCTAAATGTACTTGAAAATCCTGCTGATTGCACTGAACCTCCACTCCGGTGGAACCAACTGCTTGCCTTGTAGGCTGCTTCTTCTTCTGCCACAAAACATTCTAACTTCCTCCATATTTTCTAAATCAATACTTCCCCACATTTGTTTTGTACGTGTTCAAATTAAACGTTGGTGAGAGCTGCAGACAACTAGCATCTCTGCAGACTGCATATCTAGTGACTAAAATGTGACATTTGTTTTAGGAACTGCTGTGGAGACATGCAGGGAAACAAACACTCCATGTTGTCCTCAATCACATACATCTGTAGCACCACTGACACAAATGCACCAGGCCACATTTCTGTCAATACCACCCCGTTAAATGTCTTGCTTTCCGCAGCTGAGCTTTTACATGGCCATATCAAATCTGATGTGTATGACTGTCGCTTTGATTTTTCCACTTGTCTGTATTTGCTCGGAGCATTGTGCTTGCTACCATCTGCAGTGCCAGATTTCTGTTTCTATTTGCCTATGCCTCATTTGTCTCTCTTCCACTTTGCCAGTTGGTTGATTTCTGTGTTGGTCAGCTGATTTTCAGGTTTGTAGCACAAGCTGTGGTTTGGTTTGTCGCCTGTAGTCTCACAGCTCAAGCCTGCTGTGTCAGTTTTAGTATCAGTCAGCATGAGTCATCTGATATTAAAGTATTTTTTAAAAAATGGTTGTGTTCTGATGGATGTTTCTGTGGGTGGGTAGTGGGGTAGGGAAAACAACATAGAAGCTGCTAAAAGACTTGTGGCCTAATTTAAGCTGATAGCTTTCTGTGTTTGTGTGTCTCCTGTGTTTTGATTAGAGCATGACAACCTAACAAACCGAAGGAGACAGTGTCTTAAACAGAACCACATGTGCCTGTGGGTGTTTACCATTCCGTTTCTCACAGATTATCTGTATTCATTTATTCAATTTTAATATATGCAAATATTGGTGGGAAGCAAAATGTCACACAACACACTGAGTTGAAACACAATGCCGGTTTGCAAGTTAGGGTGAAGAATCAAAATCTGCTCTGAACTTTGATCAAACAGATGCCAAAATATAGTCCTCGGTGCCTCCACTGCCTGTCAAGTTTCCATCACATTTGTAAAAGTCTAAGTTAATATCATTTGTTTTATTTATCGCATTGTCACTATTTATTCTTCTGTCCCAGAAAGCATTAACTTGTGTAACTAATACTACATACCAATCTGGACCTGGGCATAAACTCAGTAACAAATCTTAACAAATAACTACTTTATAAACGAATCCGCTGACACTCTGGCAACATCACAAAGTGAGCATCGCTTTGTGGAGTGAGAAGTTTTGGTTGGAGCACACCAATTAGAACTTTATCTTTGCATTGTTGTTCCTCCTCCTAAGTGTTTATTTATTTATTTATTTATTTATTCGCCCACTGGGTCCAGTTAAAGCAATGCAGGATTTGCTTTTTTTCACACAAATATTTTACTGGCTTGTCAACATGTACAGTATAGAGAAAATGCATGAAAAGCCACAGCAGCAATATCTGGTTACTTGTGCTTTTAAAAATACTTAAAACTTAGTTCAGATATAAGATCCACAGAATGGCACCATATGGGAAAATCTATAAAAGCAAAAAATAAATAAATAAAATGAATAAAATAAAATAGGAGTAACAGCAATCAAACGAAGCATCTTTCTGGTCCTGTTATTGAGCAACTTCTACCACTAACACCATTAAACAGATACAATTGAATCCAGAAAGAATAGAAGCACATATTTTGTTGTTCTAAACCTAAAGGAATCACACAACCATAGAAAAAGAATGCTGCAAATGTATGCATTTGTATTACAAGCAGATAGCTTTGAGCCACAGAATACAGTGGCTAAAATAGAGCTATGAAAAATAATTAATCATAGAAACTAAACATTAGTTACATCAGTTGGTACATGAGTCATTATTATCATACAGCAAATGCATTGAATTGCGATTCAAATTGTTTTTCTTTAGATACCATGCTGTTTAAATTATGTGCATGTAGGCATATATAATGTTTGATATAAAAAAAATCTGCTACCTAATACAGTGTGCTACAACAGAGACATTCATCTATCACTGCTGTTGGATTTATTGCATTATAATGCATGACTGGCTAAATTGCTCTTGAGCAATCTAATAATACCATACTGTGGATATGTAATGTGCTTACCCAAAAGCTATTACATATTATCTGAATCAAAAAAATTCAAAAATATCATGTTATGTCCAATGTGTACTTTATGTGCGCTTGACAACCCAAAGCTCATAAAGGATGTGAAGTTAGACTGAAAATGGGAAGCGATGCGAGTTTGTCTACTTTCCCTAAAATGAGCTGTCATGCATGAATTCATGCACTGTCACTGCAAACAATTTGTGAAATGTTTCAGACTGTGAAGGGGGAAATTGTTCAGATTTGAATTATCCAAAAATACAACATAAAAACTAGGACTTTTTTTCAAAGCTTGAAAGAGGAAGTGCTTGCTGAGTCATCACCCTTTTTGAGCATTAAAGTGAGTCACAGCTTGGCATAGTGTCTTTAGGAGATCCTAATGGTTCGGTGACCTCGAGTAAAAATATTGTTAAAACACAAATCCAAAACATTATGTTTTATAATGGCATAGCATGTATCTGTTGGTCGGATGTTTTAGATGGTCTTAGCAAAAGTTCAGAAGAATACGCACCAAGTAAATTGATCAGTAATTTGCAAGTGCGTATACCAAGTCCGAACAGGTCGGATGGTGAAGCAAAGGTGGGAACTCTGAAAATATTTGGCAGGAGATGGCTTCCCATGTAAACTAGGCAAGCTTGGGCCTCTTTGGGTATCGCTGAAAGATTTGTTGCAGGTGAAAGGGGAGGTGGAGGGTGTGATGATTCAACATGTATTTGTGCTGGAATGAGGTATCGTGACTTCGTGAAGTACTGGCAGCTTAGGGATGATTTTTCTCTCAAAATCTTAAATAGTTTACAATTTTACGTAGAGTGTTTATTGCACAAAATATTAAACAGTCTTTTCATATTGAGTGTCATGAGTCTCAACACTTCCTGATTCAGCAGGGGCTGATTTTGGCCACTTTACAAATATGTTCTTGATTTATCAACTGTGGTTGTAAAAGTCTGCGACAGACTGGCGACCTGTCCGGGGTGTACCCCGCCTCTCGCCCGGAACGTAGCTGGAGATAGGCACCAGCAACCCTCCCGACCCCATTAGGGACAAGGGTGGACAGAAAATGGATGGATGGATGGATGGGTTGTAAAAGTGTTACCTTAATAAGACTGAGTGGCATTTCTTGTTGTGACTATTAATATTTTTATAGCTCAAAATATTTTAGTATTCAATATATTTCTGTCTGGCATGAAAGCAGAACGTGAAAAATATGTGATCATTTCTTTTAGCCATCTAGCCAGCAACAAGTGGGGGGAGGGAGCACAGGGGAAAAATCCCTGATGCATACAGACCTAGTTATAAGTCAGTGGTTACCCAGAGATTTAAAATGCCTTTAAACCGCAGCATCAGTATGATGGAAAATTTTCAGGGTTTTGAAACCGTGTTTTTATAACTTTGGTATATATTTCGATAACCAGCCCATGCCGTGTCCTTCTCACATCCTCAGATAACGAATATCAAGGTTGCACAAGACATTCGTTGGATGTAATAAAAAATCTGACCGGATACTTAGCAAAAGTCTGGAAACAAGTAAGTAACCCAGAGCAGAAAACTTTGGCTTAATTATCTCAACACCTTCTGAACCTGATGCTCCTTATAACCACACATGCTGCATTGGACGGCCAAGTTGGAACTAAGTAAAAAAACTATAAACCTTTGTAAGATAAACTCTCCCACTGAATGCAAAACTTCAACAAGGATATCAATTTGTTTTTTCTAATAATTAAAAAAAAAAAAACCTACACAGCAACCAAAGGTACTTGTGTGCACGGGTTCTGATGAGTGCAAGAGACCCGCATGTGCTTCATACCCGGTTATTCCTGTCAGTCTCCTTGATCTCCTCTTCCTTCACACCATGTCGTATCATTATCCGGACAATCGCCGCGTTGTTAGTGCAGCACGCCTTGAAAAAGGACAGCGGCTCCGGGCTCTCCGGAGACGGGGAGCGCTCCGAGTCCGCGAACACATCATCCGGAGGATAGAAAGAGTCGTCCGAGGCGATGCTCCGACAGTCCTCCAAGTCCTCAAAGTCAACCTCCTCGAACTCATCGCTGTCTTCCTCGCTCCCGTCTTCGTCGTCACCGTCCTCTTCGCAGGACCCCAGGTAGTCCTCCTCGGAGTTGGACAGGGGTTCCTCGGTTATCGTCGGGTGGACATGGCCGAAGTTCCCCCCAACTTTTTTCTGCTGCTGCAGCTGTTTGACGCGCAGCGACGAGGCACTTCCTCCATCCCTGTCGTCCGTGATCAGCACCATCTAACCCCCGAGCCCAGGGCACTGTCCGCGGGGTGGAGTGCAGGCTGGCACACGGTACGCCGGCATAACAAACAAACAAAAAAGTCACTTATATCGCCCACGACAGCCTACATGCACACAGTTTTTAAATCTTTGCTTTTAAATAGACTGCACTGCTTGGAAAAAAAAAAAAAAAGAAGAAGAAGTTACGCCTTGATTCAATCAAACCGTTAATCATTTTCGCAGATGAAATGATGTTGCAATGTTGCACAGATGACCAGTAAAAATGTCCCTCGAAGTTCAATTTCCCGTTTCTCCTTCCGAAAGCGAAAGCACGCTTTTTCAAACTTATATATTTCGAGAGCACACAGAAGACTAGTTGGGGTCTGGGTATTTTTCTTTAAAAATCAACAACAACGTAAAACAGCGTTTTCAGCAGAAAGTAAAAGTACTGCGCCGAAGACTTGTCCCATGCAGGGCGGAGAGATCCGTTAACCCATAGTCACCTAATCCGATTAGACGCAACTGGGACCTCTCTGCGTGTGCGTGTGTGTGTGTGTGTGGGTGTGTGTGTGTAGGTGTGTGTGTGTGTGTGTGTATGTGGGGTTTGTCTTCTAGTAAGAGATAATTCGGTTGGACCCAACCGACACTGTTGTCAGGCATGGGTATTTTTAGTGCATTCCAGTCTGAAGATTTACATCTTTGTTTGTTTGTTTGTTTGTTTTTATTTCACAGTTCCTTTATTTATTTTTGGTATAACTTTATACATTTATATATAGCCTACTAGGTTTTCTCAGAGAGGATGCTGAATGATAAATGGTCTAGAATTTTTAGGTGATTTTCTTGCCCCCCAATATTTCAATTTAAATCTAACTTTGAAAAAAAAAAAAGCTATTAAAATTGTTGTGCAGTTTTGTTTTGTTTTTTTGTTTTGTTTTGTTTTGTTTTCTTCATCGAACAGAATCAAATCTGCACTGATTTCACACAACGGGATCTGGCTTTGGGTTTGACCCAGCATTCTGAGTGGGTTAAGCATTCAGGTGAAAAAATGGGTCAGCAAGTGTGTTAAAGTTTTGTTGAAAAGAAAACCTCTTAACTTATCGAACATGTAGGCTTCACATTTAATTTTAGATATATAGAGATTCTATTTTTTATTTAATTCTTTAGTAAATTGTATCAGATTAAAGATAGAGGAAATATAAATTGGGAAACCTAATTCATACACAATGTATAAACTCAATATACTGTAAGTCTCCTTTTATTAATTGACTTTATGACCAATTTGTTAGTCAAACTGGGGATTGTAGTTGAGCTGCAGTCATTAACACAACCCACTGACACCAATAATATTACACACCATGATTTTGCCACCCTACCATTTCGTATTTGATGCCATGAAAACTATTCATTGAAGCCTGATTAGGTTGTTGTGTAGCATAGAATTGGGGTTTGTGAAGAAACTAACGAAGCGACGTCTTGTCTTCTCTAAATGAACCAAAATAGCCACAATTTCTGCACAATGTTTGGTGAAAACTACCAAACTTCTTTTCCAGCGGCGTTGTAGTTAAAGACATAACTCAATTTCAATACTGACAAGATAATACAAAAAAAACATAAAACGTCTATATAAATGTCTGGCCTGCATGTGGGTTATTAAAGATGCAGTTGGAAAAACATCTACCCTGTGAGGAAATTGTATGCCATGGAAAAAAAAAACAGGCCCCTAGTGGCCGGTAAGCTTAAAAGGCAAATTGGGTTTGGGTGAGGTGATAAACATAAACGGCATACAAGTTACATTTAGTACCAAGAGTACATGCTGAGTACAATTTTGAGATAACTTAAAAAAAAGGAAAAAAAACTTTGTAGAAGCATATTTTTTCTTATCTCGCTCATATTTTCAACCGCCAAGAATTTTCACATGGCATGACTTTACAGAGATCATTGTAAAAGTATGTTGTATTTATTTATTTATTTTATTTTCATTTGGTAGGGAAAACCATCCACCTGGAGTCACTCAAAGTTATATAAAGGTTATCAAAACAAGATATGAATTTGGTCCCATGATACCACACAATGGGGAACTATTGGGTGTTTACTGTCATACAGTTGATGTTCCTGGTTTCATTGTTATTATTTTTAGCACACCAAGCAGCGGTTTGTACTGGATGAACCAGGGTGATCTCTTTATTTGCATGTGAGATAGACAAACTGTTGACACCCAATGAGGGTTTTACATGATACACATTAGATTTTCAACCAGTGTTACAAAAATGTCTTTTTCAGAATCTTATCTCAGTTGTGGGCAAATTTCAGTTACTTATATAGGGTGACATTTTAGGCATATAACTGCATAATATGTAGGTACTTGGACTGTAAACCCTCTTAAAAATTACTTTGTGGTAGGTAATAAACTTATTCAAAAGATTGAATAAGTTTCAGTATTTGTATAATCTTGACAGTACCATTCTATTCTGCTTAGAATAAAATTCTTGTCTGAAGTGCCTGTAAAATTGCAGCAGTCATTCAGGATTCCTTATGCATTAGTATTACAATTTGTGCAAAACACAAATGTTTATTCTTACAATGCACAGTTAAAAGTTGTGCTTTTTTCCCCATTATGTGCCATTTAGACAAATGAATTATGCTAAGTTAAACTGGCAGTCCTCTAAATTGACTTATTGAACACTTGGTGAGGCCAGCGGGGGCCATTTTGCTTGTCTCAAAATGAATGATTATGATGAATGCTGATTAAGACCAGAAGCTGATTAGAGATAAGAGCTCTTTAGCGCTTAAATTTTCACTTTAGTACTGAGACAGTGCTCAATTGTTGTTGCAGTCAAGAATACTTTGTGTGCAGCAGATGTTGGCTTGAAATTGAAATGTGGTCTCTGATCCTCTTAGGTATATATTTTCCCACAGGGCGCATGCCGCTAGTTGTATTGCATCACTGTTATGTGTTATGTGATTAATTGTCATGTACAAGCAACAGTCGAACATTGCTATGTGATGATCCAGCCTCTCGGTATGATGTAGTGAATGTAATATATATATATATATATATATATACAGTATATATGAGAAATAGACAATTGGCTAAAGAAACAACTAAAACAAGAATTTGAAGAATGCATTGCTTCAGAATTAGACAATATCTGAATACTACTACTATTAATGATAATGTACTAGAGTAACTGCAGTGCATAGGTGTTAGATGTTTACATTTAAAAGTCACTCAGAGTGAATGTAAAAATAATACCGAGTGATTGTGCAGCGGTTTGGTTTTTCAGCAGATGGCCAGAGCAGGAACCGCGTGCAGCTGAGAGGTTAGAGATGATCTTCTGCACCTTCCTTCCACAGCACTTTAAAAGGTACAGACAGTTATGGTCTGGTAATGCACTGTGCTGATCTAATCATCCTCTGTAAAGCTTTGTAATCCAGGGTGTTACAGCTGTCAAACAAGGTTATGATACAACCTGCCAGAGTACTCTCGTTGGGGCACCTGTGGAAAATAATCCATATCCTGGAGTACATTCTGAACCTTTTCCTTTGCCAATGAAAAACAGTCTGGGTCTTGCAAATTTGGTTATTACACTGATGTGAGGTGTCAAGCTCAGATGTAGATACCTAAAAACTCAAATTAGCTAACTTTCTCCACCACTCACTTCTCAATGCAAACTGGGCCTAGTGCCCTACAGGTTGTTGTTCTGGTATAATGATGACATGGGACAATAGTGTTGATGGTGGTAAGAGTTTGTCCTGCCTTGCCTGCTGGTGGTGGTGGTGTGAAGTGTTACTGAACGTAGTGTGAAGTGCTTTGCTTGATAAAGCACTAAGCAGGTACAGACCATTTACCATGATTTCTATATCTTCTCTGTAGATAGACTCATCGCCCTTTTCATCTTTCGCTGTAAAATCCCCCGTGAGGTGTCACACAGGTGGCTAAGCACACATCCCTGAGGAGTCTCAGTGCTGACTATCAGTGTGTTATGATGCTTCATTATGAGTGTCAATGGACATTCAAAACACAGCTGCAATTAATTATATATATATATATATATATATATATATATATATATAGTATATGTGTGTGTGTGGGGGGGTGCGTGTGTAGGGGTGTATGTGTGTATGTCAATCAAAGGGTTTGGTTGATCGGAGAGCAATTTCCTCCATTTCACACTTCTTAGTAGAGAGCCTGCACACATCTCATGAGCACAGCATAATATTTCCACAAGGTTTAGACAAGCTCTTGTATGCATCCTCTCTTTCAGTCATGCATTTATACCCCCTAAAACCACAAACTACCAAAAGACTCACACACACACACACGCACCATGCTCTCCTCTATGGCATGTAGCAGCTATGTAGCACAAAGATCTCCTGTGAGTCTCCTCTGGACACAAGCATGCAACTGTTAGGTTTGTGTTTGCATGTGTGATGAAGCAAAAATGTGACCAAAATCATTTGTTTATCTAAGCGTTTCTAACACAAGCATCTCTGTCTAAAATTTGACAGGAAATGTAGCTTTTTCCTTTAAACCAAAGGCAGAATGACTGATTATGTAAGCGATATTAGACACTCTTGGCGTTATTGTTTAATCAGTGAGTTAGGCCCACACAGAGAAGCCATCTACTCCAAAGCTAAGAGTAACACTCACATTCAAGGCCAAACAAAACATCTATTGGCAGCTCTAATTCAGAAAAAATGCAATTGTCCACAAGTTGTAATTAACTAACCTCAATCAGCTGGAAAGGGTCTTTAATTAAGTCTTCTTTTGATGAATGGAAAGAAACAACTGTGCTAAATACAACCTGGTTGAAACAACTTCATTTATTGGTATCACATTCCACAAATTATCCGGAAGCTAACACAAAATATGTTTTAATAATAAATAGAACATTTAATAGAAACACAATTAGGGACTCTACCCCAAAGTGAAACTGAGAAAAGAATTCAAGTCTTCTAGAAAAGGCACTCATGCTTGCACACTCTTAGATTTGGTCCAGTACATAAAATCATTGTAAATGAGAGACTGAGACAAAAAAGGAACTGCAGACGGATCGTAAATGCTAATGACTGCTGGAATGTGGCTTAAAGACATTGCAAAAAGTGATGAAAGCTGTGAAAACAGTCCCAGTTTTGTCCTGGAATAATAATAATAAAAAAAATACATGCATTTTTTTTTTCTTATTTAAAGTCTAGAACACAATTTTTCACTAGCTAATGTGTATCATGTTTAGAAATGTTAAATAACCACTCTACAACAAAAATAATTAGCCTAAAAGATAAAGAAATGGATGCTTTCTCAATTGACAAAGTGGTAGTTTTTACTTTCTCTTACCACCATCTGCGTTTAAGGAAGTGTTGGTTTGTTTAAAGTGGATTCGGATGAGGTGCTTCCACACACTATCAGCCACTTTGAATGGATGGCTGCTTGGGAAGGGCCTAATTTAGAGGAGCAGGCAGAAGAATCATTCACTGTAAATAGTCAGCAGTAAAATTAGCATTTTTTTTGTAATTTCTTTTTTAACCAGAAATGCATCAACAAAAAAGAGAGAATTGCCTCATCAGCAAATTGCACCCTTTGTCATATTTAATTGCTTTTGTAGGTAGGTAGGTAGGTAGGTAGATAGATAGATAGATAGATAGATAGATAGATCACATAAAAGAACAATCAGTAATAAAATTTATAGCATTTATAAACCAGTGGTTAAACTTTTCACTCTTACTGTATATGTGGTGATATCAGTGTTATTACCTAATATTGTAGTTTTATTAATCTGGGACTATTCATACATCTTGAACTTAAGCATATTTGTCTTACTGTTAAGCTGTTAAATGCTAAACTATTACAAGAGGTACTTGTAATAGAAGCAATAAAAGATGTATAACACCAACATAATCAAACATAACCATAACTTTTCTCCAGACTTTTTGTATGTCACAGTAGGCAAGCTGAGTCTCTCTCTGTCAGCTGTTTTGCCTGAAAACAAAAGCTAGATGTGCTGACTATACTCCTACTTAGCTCCTGACATTGTTCTGGGGAAAATCTAGATGCTACGAAGTTGAATCCGTGTCATGCATGTGGATGAAGTTCACAGGTTTTATCATCCCATCCTGGATTGCCCTGCAAAAGACACATTTGAAGTATGTTAACTATTTTTTTAGGCAAAGTCTCCCACATTCACCAGACACAAATATACACAATAAATAAATAAATAAATAAATGAGTTATCTCTCACCACAGAGCAGCTAGATATGCTCAACACCATCAGAAAACAACATGAATCATGTTTTCCCTTTTCCTTACCCTTAGAACTGTTACACAACAGCTACACACAAGAACACTAACAGGGGGTCTTTGTGTCCGTTTTCTCTCCTCTTGCCTGTTACACACTGTTCTGCAACTTTCCCTGATTCCCCAGAGATGTGATCTTATAGGCAAAGCTTCGAAAAACAAAAAAGAAACAATAAAAATGGTGCAATAAGGTCCGCCCTGCAGCAGAGATTCCTACAGGGCTGACATATTTGCAATGACATCATATTCTTTCCATGTTTCAACACCTTTAAAACAATGGGACTTACAGGACCGAAGCTGTAAATGTGACCATTGTTTCCCGAAGATGAATCCTGGAAATAGAAGCGAGTTGCCCAGACTAAAAATTAGGTATATATATCAGGAAACTTAAGGATATGAAAACAGATGTTCAGTTGATAGCATCCTGGGGGGGGAAGGTATCAGAACACCAAAAGGTCAGTAAATACAGGAATGCATCTTCATGTTAAAACAACAAGTTCATGGGGTATTGCTTTGAGTGAATTATTCATGAAGAAGAGCATAATCTACTTTACCAGGGCAATCAACAAGGACAGGTTTTACCTGACAAGGTGGGTCTCTATAATTGTAAGAAGGGTAAATGATCACGTCCTTGATTATTGAAACACCAATTTCCTCTGTTAGTGATATACCTCAGAATCACAGTGCAACAATATCCACTCTCTACTTCCTAAGCAACAAAATGAACCTATAGGTCCCAATAGAAGTGAATCATACTCTTTCTAGGAACAGAGTTATAGCTTCATTGAATTGACAGTGTATAGCTTCTCTGCATTGTTGTATATAGAAAACAGCAATTTGCAAGTTCAAGTCTCTATTTTTTATTTATTTAGTTATTTTACAAATTAGTACTAATATACAGTATATTGTTATATATTCTGGAGTATAACCTTAGTTATCTACAGTCATACCTCTTGAATTTTTCACATTTTTGTTTTTTGTAAATTATGGGACATTTTAATGTGATATACCATCACCACATAGCACGTAATTGCAAAGTCTAAGAATGTTCTTTGTGTTGTCTCTGTTTTGCCCTGTGATGAACTGGTGACCTTTCCAGGTTGTACCTCACCTCTCGCCCAATTAGCTTTCTTTATAGACAGTGGATCGATGGCTTTTTCTTCCATATCATAATTATGCATTACTTTCAGTTAATGCTAGTTAAAAACAATGTTGTTGTACCTGTAATGTGAGACAATCTGAACAATGTTTGAGGGGTATGAATATATTTACTTGACATTATATCCATTTTTTATGTAATGCAGCTCAATTTGCTGAATTACATTAACTCATTCAAGAAGTTTCTTTAATAACATTTTTGTATTTGTATGTTTTATACGATAAAAGCATTTTGCAAACAGAGTGGCTTTCTGGGCAGATTCCAAAGAATTGAATTTGTTATTGTCAAGACACTGCCAGACTATTTCTCTGGGGGTCATCTTGAACATGTCTGTTTTAAGACCTGACAACATTCCTTCTGTGTTGTGTCACATGGGTGGAGAGACCGCTGTTATTAAGTTATCGGTCGTTCTATCTGCCCTTCAGTCGCCTCGAATTGATCACAGCTGCAGCCCTGCAAGAGGCACTGTTCGGTGCATGTGTGTAAGAACGGAGGATGCTTTCAGAAGAAAACAGAGTCTCGGTTTGCCACATGAGAACACGTCTTCAGAATATGCTTTTGCTTTGAGCGTCTTGCATGACAACCCAAAGGTGAACAAAACACAAGCCTCTGAACTGAGCTGGAAATTGTGCTCTGATGCTAATCTCTTCCTCTTCTTCGTTTGCTCAGGAAGAATGAATACCCAAGATAAAAGGCCAGTAATGGTGAGACTGTAAGCTGATAGTTTCCATGGATGATAAATGAACTTAGGCTAATCCAGGCAAATGAAAATGAGGAATAAAACACAGGCTGTGAGGCAGTTGTGTACCTCTGTTCATGCTCAGAAAAAGCAATCTCATTAGCCCTGACATTAGCTGCTTCACCTTTACATCAACATTTAGACAGAATGAGTATTTCTAACAATTAATGGGACGAGTTGGAGTACTCATGGGTTCTTTTAATAATTCACCACAATGACTCCCTTCCTTTCTTCTGTTGCTTCTTTTAGTCTTCCATAGCCATTTTTTTGACCACAAACTTCCTCCTGGGGTAGAAGTTGGAAACTTGAATCATGCCGTTCTGCTTGTTGCTGTCGGGCAGAGACACCAGCACATTAAGGCAACACCAAGGATTTTTGCAACAGTGAATATCACAATCTCACAACATCATTTGAGGCAGAGAGGAACTGGCTGAGCTCATAAACTGTCTGTGCTTCTTAGCCAACTGACACTGACTGTCACAAATGGTGGACCAAGCTGAACCGAAAGCAGTGTGTGTTTTCTGCACTGTCAACACTGCACAGAAAAAAACATACTGGCATCACTCTCTCAGCATTTTTAAGTCAATGTGATGCATAAATTCTTTTGTCATCCTGCGTTTATTTCAGCATAAATGTCATCAATCCACACACAATTCCACGTAAAAGCAAAGCAAATTCACATTTTATATGTATTTGGATATGGTGTGGTAAAGTTTAAACGATCTGATGCATTATGTGAAATCATTTGTGATAAGAACCTTGGCATTACAGCCTTGATCTGTAGTGCCATCCAAGAGCACTACAGACCAGGGCTTCTCATTTCATCTTATTGCTGAAATTAAGAGATTCAATGTGAGAAGTTTAAATGTACTCATCAGGATCATGCATGTCATATTAACTTGGTATTTTCTTGCCAGAATAAACTTCAGTGATTTTTAGCTGGAAATGTAAGTTTGTGTCTTAACCTAATGCTAATGCAGACAATTAAGCTTTGAGCAAGCTTCTGGAATAATTCTACCTGGATATTTGTTGTTCTCATCAGAGATTTTAGGATTCATTAAAATTATCATTGTTATTTTTTCTTTGGCATTAACTCAACTTTTAACAACAATCTCTGTCATTCAACCGTGTTTGATTTGGTGGAAGTTGAAGAAATTCGAGAAAGTCCTCCTTCAGTATCTCATCTACTTTGCATCCAATTCAATTCTGGACTAGAGACAATTTCCAAAGAATTAAAACTTATACTCTTAAGTTTTAAAATCCATTTAAGTTGTTTGCTGCTTTAAATGCCATAAATTATGATGCTACATTTTAATTAAGCCATAATGGAGAATTGTGTATAAATCAATGTAATAAAAGTGGTTTCAAATTATTTAAGGTTTAAGTATGTAACATAAACATGCAAGGGTAAAAGAAGAACCTACATTAGTGGCATCAGGCTGTGGAGGAAGGTCTCAGTGTGGTCCTCTGCTTTGTCCTCCCCCTCTAGTTGAGCCAAGTAGGTGTAGAGATGGGAGAAGGTATCGAATGGGATCCTCGAAGGGCCACCCTCCTCATCAGTTGTCAGGATCTCACAGGCGTACTTCATAGAGCTTATAAGAGTCTGGAAAACGCCAACGACGGAAGCACAGACAAAGGAGTTCCATGCAAAATAAGAAAAAAAAAAAAATTGGCAAGAAAATTAATATGCATTCAGCTTTGAAAAGCAATTACATGCCACATGTTATGTGTATGAAGAAATAAATAAGAGGCCAATGATATTAAATAAATAAATAAACGAGTGTAGGTCGAGACTGCCCTCATGTGGTTTAAGTGTTCAATCGACTTGATCGCATCTTTTCCAAAACTGCACAGTACTTTCCTAATTCCTGGTTGTTGTTGTTTTTTCTTCTTTTGCAGACACAAAGGCATCTATATGCTGAAATAAATTCTCTTTCATCTGCCTCCAGTGCTGTTTCTCCTTGGTCCAAAAACGATTGGCTTCACTGGAGAAAATTGATTCATGTTAAAGAAAAAGGCTTATGGAATCCTTCTGTCTGCAGCCTGCGAAGCCAAAAAAAGAGAGCCTGGACCAAAGATCTCCGAGTCTGGTTTGTTCCACTAGATGCTCAGACGAGGAGATGAAGAAACACAACTCCTAAGGTTCTCCTCTTGTGCTTAACCTTCAGATTAAGTAGTAAGAAGCAGTATCAGAAATTAGATTTTGCCTTGTGTTAGACCTCACCCCTCCAAGAGCACTACAGCCCAGGGCAAAAAACTCCATCCAGTTGATTTTCGAATCAAAGCTGCCCAACGACAGCAGAGCCTCCAGTTGTTCCATGGGAAGACATAGAGCCTTCCATTTCAGCTGCACATCCTCTTTGCTGCAAGTTTCCTTTGGAGACAACTGTGACAGGGTGGGAAAAGAAGAGAGATGCAAATACATAGGTGAAAACTGTGAGTTTACGTGCATCCTTATTGTAATATCCCAAACAATAATACAACACTGCTTTTAGTAGACATGTCTAGTTGAAAAGTTAGCATAAGTAAAATCTCAACATAGACGGAAAGAGGGATTTTCATTAAAGTTAACTACAAATAAGGTAAAAAATAATTTAACAATGATATATAACAACAACAGTTTTGAGCAAACTCTTCCTACCTGCTTGTGGAGGATCTTCAGTAGACCTGGAGTCAGTCCAGTGTCAGTCTTCTGAGTGGCAACATTCATCTCCAGCCTCTCCTTTACTGGAAGACACTCCCCTTTGGCCAGTGCATTGAAGTATCTGGGATGTAGTTTTGGCATGTAATAACCACACATTATATTGATATAGAGTGTATCAGTGTAAAAATGAGCATGTGCACCTCAACCAGCTTAATAATATTTTATATTATTGAGCTGGATGAATAGAGGAGTTGTACTCATGTATTGTTCATGGCACCTGTTTGATCTTGATCTTATTTCAACAATATTTTGATATGAATTTACAGGCAGGGTGACTTTCAGTATCTCTCAGAGAAAGCAGAGCTTTGTTTTACCTCCGTTATTTTTTTGCACAAAGGAAATTTGTAACATGTTGCTCGATTTTAGGTTTTTATAAAAGCTCTGTAGGTTAACACAATAGTAGACAGGACAATCCTAGGGGAAGAGAAACAAACATCCTGTATGCTTCGAATTCAGCCGGCATGTTAAACATTTTATTTTTTTACTTTGTTAAGAGAAGGCATTTAGTTTAACCACAGAAACTGCATGGAAGCCCCTGGGAGCTAATTACAGCCTGTCAGTAGTAAGGGAGAGAGGTGCACAGGTGAAAGGTAGCTTGGAGACACTTTTTGTGAATTATTTTGACGGAATAAATAAACCACAGCAAAATCGCACACGTCTATCCACCCCCCTAAACGATGTTGATGACATTTAACACATACGCTGAACACCACTGCAGCAAATCTTTGGGCTGTGTTCGGATAGCTGCCTTGGTGAAGCTTTTGAGGATGTCCGGTAGCTCGGGAGGGATGTTGATTTGTTGGGCGCAATAGAATGTGTCTGGAAGAGGCATGCCTACAGTGTGTACACATTGCAATACAGTCAGGTTAGCAGATAAACACAAACCAATAGAAAGCCAATTTTCTTGACTTTGTGCCCATACTCGTGGAAACATGACTAATTTTGGTAGGCACAGTAATGTCCACAATTATGCATAATAGTATCAAGTAAAAAGTTTAACTATAAGATAATGCTACCCGAATCTATCCAATTAAAAGAAAAATAGTAATAGGAAAAATATTACATTTAAATGAGAAATAATATAGATTTTTGATCAGTTATTTGCTCAATTCATTTCGGCTTATCTTTTAACACTTACACGTTTTTATTATTTTCAGTTCTTTCCAGCTGATTAAAACGTTGACTAAAAATGTTAAGATACCTACCTGGAGAATAACGGCTGTGGACAAAGACTAAAAAAAAAACAACAAAAAAAAAAAAGAAGAAATTTTTTAATTAAAGGCGAGCCGAGAGGTTAAAATGCAGCTGTTTGGAACACACAGTATTGTAATATTTTTGTCGCCTAGCAACGGAGTTCTTCTTCTTGAGAGGTAAAGAGTAAGGAATGTTGTCATATCGCCCTCTGTCGTCCTTCTGCCTGTGTAAAAATCGTGTCTGATTAATACGTCGCACTTCTACGGTAATGAGTGAGTGTCATACTTAAAGACAAAATATGGTTCATTATTTCCACGATTAAACACACACACGTATATAGTTTACATTATTTTTATATTTAAAAGGTTTTGGGGCGTATTCACAATTAGGACAGCTTGTAAATTTGTGTTTGACTTGGGGGGGGGTGATGGCTAAATGTAAAGCACATATTCATCGTTAAAACAGCTTTTCCCACAAAATGTACGCCAAAGTTCCTCTGCTGTTGTATGCAAATGCCATGATGTGAAAAAAAAATAGCACTCTGGAAACCAGTTAAAACATTTTCTGGTACAGCTGCCAAGGTCTCTCACATTCCTTTATTAATAAATAGTAAATCTAAACTAAAAAGATCACCAAGAAATATTAAATGCAATTTTGAAAAATCTATGTCAGTTATTACAATTCAGGGTAATCATGTAATTTATTGACCAATAGTGTAATTTGAGCTCAAAATCCATATTTGAGATCTACAATTTTAATCTTTTCGGGTGTGTTGGAAACTGCATTAAATCCAAACTATTATTCCCTATGCAATTAATGTATCCCTCGTAATGAAAAGGAAAGCCATCTGCAAATTATCTTAGAAAAAAATCTGGAGAAACTCATCTGTGGCAGCCGGAAATTCAACAGGCAAAAGATTTTATTATTAAACAGCATCTCAAAAATACAGATCTTAACAGACCGAATAGAAAACAAGAATACAACTACAATTATTTGGTAATAACCAAAGAGACACGGACAAAAATAGACACAGTTCTTAACCCAACGCTCAACGGAAGCATGATAGCTGAGTGACAGGCATATTTACACATTCACACGATCACTATCAGATCACATACACCAGATAGTGCAAACTTTACCTAGCACATGTATAAACCGAGCAAGCTGAATATGCTTGAGAAACTCAAAATAAACGTAACATTTTATAGGCCTATTGAGGACAAGGAGCACAGTACTTTTCCCCACAGTCTTACAATACCTTGGTGAAGACGCAAAGAGAAATTCTGTCTATGAGAAATGATCAAACAATTAGAATGCATCTCAGCAAAAACAGATTTTGTGGACAAAACATCGGAAAACCCACAAGATGTTTGTGTTCTTAATTTTTTTTTTTTCTGAATGTCGTAGTTTCCTTCACTTGATACAAAAATAAAATGGCATCTTCCTAAAGACACATTGTACAGTCTGGGACCTAAACTCTACGATCAAATGTTCACTGACACTGGTAGATTCCGGCTATACTGTTCCCTTTTCCCATTACCTCTTTAAAAAAAACAAAAACTCCTCTTTGGACGCAACTTGAGGGAAGTTAATTGCACAGAAGCACTGTTCTGAAAGAGTTTTTGATGCAATGGAGAGAAAACTACAGTTCATTAGAAAGCACAAAACATGTTTATCTTATACAATTAGACAAAACAAAAAATCTCAAAATAACTGAGCAATTTGTTGTTGAACCAACTGTTTTTGCCTTAGCCTTTCCCAAAGCATTGTTACACCAAAGACAAGAGTGAGAAACAAACTGTTAGAGGAAATTCTAATGGGCATAATCAAGCTTCATAGTTTCATCTCGCCATCTGACACTGTGCTGATGGGATTCGTTGCCTCTTTGCTCACATCAGCTATGGCATAATAACAGAATAATGACAAACAAAACAGGACAAATTATGCCAGATTGTCCACAGGATTCATTCTTTCCAGGTTGAAATAACATTACTAAAAATAGTCTGTTACATGATAGAATCTTCTCCCTCAAACCAATGTTCCTTGTTTTTTTAAGGTAACAATTTATCTTAGCACTGTTTCTATGCTTTTAAGGAGGCCAAGCTGTTCTTTGCTACAAGCCACTAGATGGTCTGTATTCTTTTCTTAATCTGTTTCTATCTTTTCCCCCTTTTATTCCCAGCGGGGGGCTTCTTCAGCTGGAGAGCTGGGGTTGTGCCAAAGGCACTGCCTGGCTGGTTCGAAACACCAAATGTCAGCCCAGCAGACTGGTTGATGCCGGGGTTGCTGAAGTTGAAGCCGGAGCTGCTGGTGCTACCAAAACCTAGGGATGCAAGAGGGTCAGACAAAAAGATGATGTAGGAGGTTTCACATAAATATTTTAGGACACTTAAAAGGTAAGACGGTCTTTGATGATTGTTTTTTACATATGGAGTTCAGCCTCTGAATTTAAAACTGACAATATTAGAGATTTGGGTCTGCCCGGGGTGTGTAGACATGCATAAGAAAACATTGTCGAGAAAAAAGTTGTGAAGCTTGCTGAAACATGTTTAACTTCGAAAATACACTTCATTCTGCATCAATTACTTAAATTACTAAAGAACAGAAAATATAATTAAAAATAAATAAAAAGAAGACAGGCTGTACTTTTATTAGATACTGTCTTTATTAAAGCTTGTTTACTGGGGCATGTGTGATCCAGATTTCCATATACCTGCACTCAGACTGCCCCCTGCAGGCTTATTGGTGGAGGAGAATCCAAAAGAAGACCCTCCAGTTCCAACTCCACCAAACCCTGGCCCACCTCCAAAACCTGTGGGAGAGAACAACAAGGAAGTCAGACCGAGGTAGGTGTGCAGCCTGCACTGAGAACAAACAATGAGCAGTGTCTCAGGAGTGCACACAGACAGGCATAAGCAAGCGTAAGCAAAAAGGGAAAAAAAAGAAACCTCAGCTGAATCATTAAGCATTATGTACATCTCAGCGTTTAATTACAGATTACAAAGCAATGTACTGCAAACTGAAGACAAAGGAGAGATGATGTGGTCAAGTTTCATAAAATACACTCCTAACAAGGCAAAACACCAACACTGTGCGCTCAAACCACCTGCTCCCAAACTCTCAAAGGGATTTGTCTTTAATTTGCAAAACATCGTTTAGTGACAGATTCCTTTCGCAGAATGACAAATTAGCGACACATTTATGCCAAGCCCCTCAGTTTTTTTTAAACCGATACGCATAAACAATGCAGTTTGTCAAGTGTTCCTGTGGTGTGAACGCACATTACAGCTGAGAAGGAAGAATAAAGAGCGGAAGGGGGGAATAAGATTCTGAGCCTGCACAAGTCAGGCCTGCCTCTCTCTCTCTCTTTCTCTCTCTCTCAAGCACACACAAGAAATTTTATAGTAAAAAAACAGACAAAAGACATTTGGCATTTGGGAAATTGTAGACTACGGAACATAATGGGGATAATAGAGGGGAGTATATACAACTCATAACAGGCAGAGGTAGTACCTCCAAGTGTAGAAGAGCCCAAACTAGTGCCTACTGCTGAGGCAAAGGGGTTTCCAAAACCTGCCCCCAAAGGTGCCTGGGTGCCTAAGGTACAAAAAGACAGGATTTGTTTTACTTCTATAAACGTGCCTTTAGAGTGCAAGTTAAAAACCAAACAGCAAAATTTGCAGCCGTTATACTCAATTTTATTTTCTAAAACTCCCCCATTAAGAAAATGCCGTTAACTTTTAAAATATAGCAGAAAAACAGCAATCTGGATCTTTTTTTTTTTTTTTTTTAGGTCCAACCTGTTTCGACTGACTTTCACAGATTAGGCTTTTTTAACTGATAGAGGTAGCAGATTTGAAACCAACAGAGAATGAATTACAATTATTCCTTACTCTTATCTGATTTTTTTTCCCATTAAACTCGAGGTGCATCAAAGCACATGGTGTTGGTTGACATTTTTATCGGTGGAAAAATAATAATCCTTAGTTTAGCTGCATTCACTAAACTGGGGAAAGAAACTGATCAAAGATGATGAAGGGAACAATATATCAATTTCATTGTTTGGCCTATTGATTGGTGTATAAATTAGTTCTGCAATGCCTGAACTAATTCATTGAATATACATATATTTAATACGTATATTGAATATGTATATTGTAATATGACAGATTTAGCTTTATTTCCCTTTAAAACAAAAGCTATAGTAGCCATTTTTTACAGTTCATAAGTAGAAGTATGATCGATAAGAAAATTCAAGGTCTTCTACTACTCTACTCTAGATATGATTATAAACATCAATTCCACTTTTTCAAAATGCTACAGCTCCTTATAAATGAGGAAAAAAACATAACCAGACAGATTGCTAGTTCTTTCACTCAGAAACTTGTCCTTTTTCCCTTTTTATGCAGTTGTTTCTTTCTGTACTGCCCGGTTAGCCTCCACTGCTAAAACAACCTCAGTCAAAAAGAAACAAGGACAAACGTTTCTTTGTTTAAAAACTGATTTATTGTCAATTTAAATGCAATTCCACTTACATAAACACAAACATTTAGGAACAGAATTGGCTATTATTTGCTAACTGCTACTGCATTTGACAAGTTTCCAAATCTTCAAGATTTCTGAGAGTGAATGAACTAGCATACGCCCCTCCTAACAAAATGCACCACACAATTATTGTATATAGTTTATAAAGGCACACCATATTATATATTAATGTATTGTTATTAACAGGCATTGGATATATAGGTTTAAACATACCATTACAAGAACTAGAGATTACGATAAAACAAAATCTGAAATTGGCATTTGTGATTTAGCTTCAGTGTAAACTGGTCAAAAAGAACTGTGGAAATGAATGTACAACGTTCTGTAAATTCCTGGAGATATTGACAAGTATAATTTTGATGCTTGAAGCTCTAATAAATAAAAAAAAACCTACATGTGATTGTTTCAGGCCAAAATGTTGGCAATAAAGTATAGAAACACAAAGATAAAATAGAGTAAATTTAAACATAAAAAAAAAAGAGGCTTAATTTTCTGCACTCTCGTGCCAAATCTGAAGAAAAAGGAAAACTGAGAGGAGTTTGTCATTAATTAAGCAGGTCAAGAACAGAAAAAAATTCTGATAATCAAAAAAATACAGAACTTCACATTTTTCCCCTTTATCATAAAAAAAATAAAATAAAGGGGGGTAGATGGGATGACACCTGCCTTACCAATAACATTCAAAACAATAACAGCATTCAAATAGAGAGAACTGTCAGACACTCAATATAAGAAATAAGGCCAGCAAATATCCAGTTAAAACACTTCAAAGCCCAAACACCTTATGAAACGTCGGTTTTTGTTCTTTATTTTCAGTGTTATTGCGCCAACTAATGACTATGGAAGACGCCGTGTTAAATGTTAATGGAAGAATACACAAAAATGAATAGAAGATAATATTTTAGCAATCTGGCTTCACAAATGGTTAGGTTTAATAAATAAGGAATGAAATATTCAAAGTTGTGGGGTTTTTTTTGATGCAAAGTGACCATTGAGAAACAGAGTGGCTCACTCACTGCTATGACTATCAGCAACATTAATACTATTGTGTTCATTGGCTTAAAAAGAGTACCGGTAGTTATTTTTCTTACTATTATGCTCACCAGGTCAAAAAAACATAACCTTACATGGCACAATGAAACACGGCAATCTGTAAATGTGAATAAACAATGAGACCTCCCTGATCTCTCCATTTCATTTTGGCACCAATCGTAGATCACTGATAGCTGTGGACCAGCGTGAGCAGCAAATACTTTCTTCAAACAATTAAAGAAACATAAATACGATCTCACCTGACTCGGAACCAGCTGAGACCAACAAAGTGTTCAGTCTAGAAAAGTGAGAATTGTTCATAGGAGATAATCCAAAGGGAGTACTACTATGCTTTAAAAAAATACACCTGACTGCTTTCAGTGAAGTGAAAGTAATTTTAAAATGGACCAGCCCTGTTAAGCCGACAGTAGCCCTTAGGTGAAGCAGCTTTTATCAAGTATCAGTGGTATGGCCTCCTTGCGAGCAACCCTACCAAATGGATTAAACTGAGACAAAGAGCATCTTTATGACTATTGAGCAGGATTTCCAGTTTAGGCAATTAATTGGTTCGTATTCTAGTCCTGAGTCTTTTTGGCATGTTCCCCCTTCCGTCCCGAAAGATACAAGTCTAAACAATACCAGGTCAACACAATCATTGGGACACTGTCAAGTATTTAGGTAAAACAATATTTTAGAGGTAAGTGCCAGCCAGCAGCACATTTAGTGTTGCGTCTGCTGTGAAACTAAACATCTTTCAATGTTATTCGTAGCTCGCACTAAATTAAGCACATGAAAAACAGATTAAATAAATAGTTTAATAAATATGATGTGTGATTAGGATTAAAGATTTTTGTTCAGAGAAAAAAAAAATAAGAATTGAGAAAAGATGACGATATTGCTAAAATCTGTCACTGAAAAAAGGTAACCTCTCACAAATATGCAACAACTTTAAGTGTAAAAACAATGAGGAGTGCATTTAAAACTGCAAGCATCCCCTATTGGGCAGCAAGAACATACAAGGTTGCAATTATCTAGTTAATCTGTATCAATTTAGCTTTACATCAAAAGAGCAAAAAATGACTGGAAGCAGGCAACAAGGTGGCTTTTTACTCCTACCACACACAGCTTCTATTGTTGCAGATGTCTGAACTGCTTTGTGTAAATAGTGAAAAAGCAATGGATTCCTCCTTGGCATGTATGATCAAATGTGGTTGGATTGTTTATACGATTTATACTAAAATTTAAAGAGAGGCTTATTGTGATTCATAAACAGTTCAAGAGCAGCTGAAGATCTTTTTGAAAAAGAAAACAGCAAAAGTTTACACAGTCTGCATTTCTGCCATTTGTGACCTTAGTTCAACTTTTAAAACTCAACCAACATTAGCCTTACAAATCTACAGACTACGTTAAATTATCATACATCAGAAGCCCTGATATGCCTGTTTATGCTCATCAGATGTCACTTTTAACATCCCAGATATGACTGCACATATAAAAGATTATTGTTATTTGACTTGTAAACTATTTTTTTTCTTAAAAGAACTAAAGTAAATACTTGGGGATATCTCTGAAGACAGACAAAGAGCTGATTTGTTGGGATACTGCAAAGGATTATTAAATCAGCATTCTTAATTAGTCTGCTCATGTACCAAAACAACTGCTATATTTGTTTGAAATATTTGATTAAAAAAACATGTAATTTAGGAACCTTTATAGAACATTTGGGGATTATCTGTTTCCATTAAAAAGTGAGCTAAGGATTCACACTAATCTTAAGGAACCAGGATTCTCTGAACCAGGCATTTTAATATATATATTTTTAAGATTTTCCTTTTCAAAACAACATCAGAGCCAAGTTGTCCACTCTGCTTAAAATTTCTACTTTGAGTGTAAGAAAGCTTGTACCTCGATCAACCAGAGACCCCCCACCGCCCTCGTAAGAAAAAGCTGGACTGAAAAAAGTAACATTTTAATATATAAACAAAACATCAACAGCCCACCTAATTAAACGTAGATCTACAGCTCTGCGCAGTATTTCGATAGCTCGGTCGACATTTGTCATCTAAATATAAATCAATATAAATCACAGCAAATTTTTGATCCCAACCCCACCTCATAACATTCACACGTCAGGCTCCTTTGGATTGTTTGAATAAAAGAAGATCCCTAATGATTTAGAAACTGGAATATTTCGTTGTAGGCCTAAAAATACCAAAAAAAACCTACAGGGTCTGGTGTTCGTTGTGCACATGTATTACACTTCCTTACTTTACTTTTTGTAAGGTGCATAAAATAAGTGTCTATAAACCACAAAGTGTTTTTAAATTAGCGACAGGCTAATAAGGCAGCACAAAGGTTTCCTGTCAAAACTGTGCAGCAGATTTTTTTCCCTTTTCATTCTCCCTTTTCTTTAATGGTCACTCATATTTTAGAACCAGCTACATATGTTTTAGTCCAGTTATTTTCAAATAATTCTGCCAGCCATATTTTGAATGTTTTCCTCCCAAAATGTAGTAAATATAAAAAACACACAATCATCCCGTCTACAACGCTCTAAGACTTAACAGTCTCCTTTGCCTCATTGAACATCTTAAACAAGGTGAAGATGAGGAGAACTTTCTAAAACTTGAAGGCAGTCAGACCTGGAGTTGGCTGCTGTTGCTGGGTCAACGTGGCTGCCATAGCAACAGCTGCGGCATTGGGTACACTGGAGAATGGGGCAGGTCCGGTTGTGACTTGTGGCGCGCTCTGCCATTTCCTGTTGGAGGCTCGTTTGGACTCAAAGATGTCAGTGGAGTCTTCCAGGAAGGCTCTCCGGTAAGAAAGGTACTGATGTTTCAAGATCTATTGTGGAGAATAATAATAATAGAAAAAAATTACTTGCAGATGACAAATCCAAATGATCACATTTTCTTAAAATACACAAACATTTTTGAAAAAAATACATTATACACAAAAATATGTTGTTTTTTTTTTTACTGCTGGATCTTTTTGGAAGAAATTCACACATTACAAAAGAAGAAAAAACTGACCTTAACATTTTCATGGACAGACTGAAGCTGAGCAGCTTGTGCAACAAATGTTTGGTATAACTTCTGCATGGCCAGAGTCAGATCTGTAAATGGAAAACAGACAAAAAAATAACATTATAATCACATTTTATGTCAATTAATCAATAGGCACAGAAAGCAAAACCATTTAAAATAACAATGCTGTCCAGATTCCATTCTTGCCTTGCGGGGTGATGTTTGAGCCATTGCTCTGAGTAGTCAGGTGGTTCTCCAGTTCCTCTATCTGCTGCCGGAACTGTTGCAACTGCACCTCAAATTGGTCCACCAGGCTACGAAAATAACTGAAACGGGAATAACAACAGAACCGCTACAACAGAGGAACGAGGTTCTGCTTGTCATTTGGTAGTCAAACGCTCTAGCATTTGACAACTTCACACAATGTACTTACAATGTACAATTCATAAAGGTTGGTGATACAGAGATTAATTTGCTTACAGCCCTGCATTCTTGCACTGGATTTACTTAATAACTCACTCTGATGGAGCCGTGTTTTCATGCTGAAGTCCAGGGGGCGTCTTTTGCGTCCGCAGTGCTATGTCAGCATTTTTAAGCTCCTAACAAACAAAATAAGAACAGTCAACAGAGTGCAGACCAGTTGCATCATCACTCTGCCCTCGCCATCCACAGAGGAATATGCAACATTAACTACTGACACCCTAGAAAATTAGAATTGGGATTAGAGCATAGATGAACCTTCATTTCCATCAGATCCATTCTACAGTGAATTCTTTAAAAACAGTTAGTGAAACTTTTCATTCGTTTTTTTTTCCTCCTTTTACCTGTGCTGTCTCCAACTTCAGTTTATCAATAGCCAGACCTTGGCGCTGCAGACCGCTGGCGCAGACAGAGAGAAGTTGTTTGAGGCTTTTGATGTCATCTTGGACTTTAGAAATAGTCTTTGATGACATTCTGCTTATGTCTTCCTGAACCTGCTTCTGCTCTTTCACAAATTTTCTGTTAAAAGTAGGTAAAGAGCTGACATTTAGAAATCACTTGCAAATGACAAATCAACATTTAAACATTTTATTGATATTCCCACATATATCAAGTACTTACTGAAAATGTTCAACATCTTGGCAAATGACCGGTGGCAAGTTCTCATCTTTTAAAGCCTTGCTGTCCCTAAGAGAAGAATTCAACTATTTTTAATAGATGTTAATAAGGTAAACATTATCATGACAAATGGCTGTTGAGTGCCTTTTTCATATTTAAAAATGCTTTACGATCAAGTAAAAATATATTTATTTAACACAATTAGTTAAGTAGGACATACTGTGCATTGGTTCCAGATGAGGCGTCACTCTTACTCTCAGAGGAAGTGCTGAAGTCAACTCCACCCAGACCAATACTCGGGGCAGGAGCAGCTGATGCTGCTGTAGAGGTAGCCAATAGTGACCCCAAGGTAAGCCCGGTTCCTCCTCCAAGAGTCTGACCCAAACCTGGAAAACCAAATTTAGAACAGCTTTGAAGATTTTGAAACACATTTAAGTGTGTTCTCAGTCATTATGTCGTCCAAACCAACAAAAACGTTTACAGGCTTAGGTACTCTCGGCCCACCTGAGGTTCCAGTGCTGGAGAAGAGACCAGCGCCTAGGGACGGCACCGTTGAGGCTGCCGTGGAGGCTGTCATACCACCAAGACCGAGCGTGAACCCCGTGGCTCCAGGCTGCTGTGGAGCTGTCGATGTCAGGATGGAGCCGAAACTTAAACCCGCCCCAGTAGTGGAGGAGGTGGTGGTGGTGAGCGAAAAAGGAGTTGCAGACGCAGTGGGCTTGTTGAAGGCCAAACTAAAGCCGGTGGCTGCAGATGTAGTGGCAGGGGCGCCTAAAAGACAGTTTACATAAAGAGAGGACAGAAAAAAATATCAAACTTAAAAAGTCTCTCTGCTTAATGATAAGTCAAACCTTTGTTAGTTTTATTTTTGCATACATACCTAATGTAAGACCTGTGGCAGCTGCAGAGGATGCTAAAACAATATAATTCCAATGACGGTTATTACATGATGGATAACATTCAAAACAACTTCTTGTAATTTTCTGCAATATGAAAGGAATGCTTACTTGAGGCAGGTGTGTTGAAAGAAAAACCTCCCGCAGGTTTCTGGGCAAAAAGAACACCTCCAAGACCAAGAGATGGGGTGCTACTCGTGGTAGAAGCAGGGGTGGCAGCTGCTGTTCCCAGAGGAGTCCCAAAGGAAAGGCCACCGGCATTGGCCGCAGGTGCACTTTAAAAGAAAATCAGAATATTGGTCAACCATTTCCCTTGAATAATACTAAAAAAAATGATTAAAACAAAGTCTGTCATCTGCAGAGTAATTAACAATTATGTGCTGCGAATTAAACATTCTTAGAGTAAACTTTGAAAATAGTTGTAACAAATTTCAGTTGGGTAAAAAATAAAAATAAGGAACAGTCTAATGACGAGCTTTCGTTTTGTCCTCTCGTTCTTACATAGATGCATCAATTTATTTTTGCACATAAGTGGTAGCACAACCAAGAAACCTAAAACTAACACAAAAAAGAGGAGGTAACCTTTTATACCATGCGTTTAGCTAAGCTTGTGCTAATCCAGAGTCCTGGAGTATAACATACTTTGGACTTACAATAAAAAGCAACGCACGCTTTCTACAAAGTAAAAATTAAACAATGCTAACGTTAGCCACGTCGGCTATTTAAATATATGCATTACCTTGGGACGCCACCAAATGTGAATCCTCCACCCGTGTTGGTGGAGCCCAGATTCCCACCGCCAAAGTTAAAACCAGACATTTTGCTATAAAAGGTAAACAACTTGCATTAATAAGCCGTAGGATAGAGAGAGATCAAGCGTTAACTGTTAGCAAGCGTCAGTTAGCTCGCATGCCCGCGTGAGAGCAAAATAAACGGTTTTATCTTTGCTCAAAACATTATAAAATGAGAATGTCTTATCTTCCCAATGACTCCGGAGCTATTTCACTACTGACTACTGATGTTTTACTCCATACGGTATTATTCTTACACTCAAAAAAGCTATAAATATAGTACTTTCCGCATGGTATTACTTTTTCTATTGCCCGCCTGGTATTCCCCGAATGCAAGTGCATTTTGGGTAATTATTTTGTTTCGGAAACTACATTGCCCATCGTTCCCACTTTACTTCCGGTTAAAGATTGTACATGCGCAGAATGCCACCGTTGGTCAAGTCATGACAAAATCTTATTCCGACGTAGCTTTCCAAATAAAAGTTGTAGTTTTTAATTTGACTTTTCATGACGTTAAAATTATTTATCAAGAAAGCACATTGAAGCAATTCACTAATAGATAGGTTTGGTGGAATTAAACGAAATTATATACATAGTTTGCGGGCATTGTTTCAGCTGTCATACAGCTGTTTAATGTTGCCCATTGAGTTGTGAAAATCTTAGTAATTAGTTGTTTATTATTATTATTATTATTATTATTATTATTATTGCTATGCATCTAAAGTAATATGAGGTAGCTAGCAGGACAAAAAGTATTGATAAGAAGACAACTATTGAAGAAACAAGTAAACAAATAAATACCTAAAATCGTTTTTATAATTTTACACAAAAATGTAAAATTGTAATCTAGTAGACTGTTTTTGCCACTGAGATACTATCAACATAATGATAATATCTCAATGTAATATGATCTCATTATATTGAGTCGGTATCTCGTCATCATGATGACACAACTATTATATTGAGATAACTTTTTCATTTTTTTATTTTTTATTTAATGTTTTTTTTTTTTTTTGTAAATGAAAAACCTTGCAGGGATTACAATAGTGTTCACTTTAATAGCAGTGTTACTTCTCGAAGCAACTAAACAACGCACCATTTCTTTTGACAACCGCCGTTAAAATAAAAAAATAAAAAATAAAAAATCAAGAAGAAGAAATCTTCCCTTGGAGCCCACCTCTCCAGCCCCTAAGCACGTTTTCTGCAGAAATGCTCCGTGCCCTTATTTTGAAATCTTCATATCTTATGTCTTGGCGTTGCGGTGAGGGACTTTACGCGGATGGAGGACCGAAATATTTGACAATAAACTCATATCGGGTACCACCGAAAAAGTAAAGGGACTAATTCCACCGTTAAGGCTATCAACAATCAATGATAGAGTTATCTCAAGAGGGCATCGTGTGAACCCTTGCAGCCGCTGACAGTCTTCTGCACTCGGAGAAATGGAACATATCCGAACGCCTAAGGTAGCTAACATTTTTTGTTATTTGCAGTTGGATGGGGTACAGTCAGCAATCGGGCCCTGTCCTTCTGGTTTGTTTGCAGAGCTTGAATGTCGCCACATTCAGCCTTATGCAGATGTTGAGTTGAATGTGTTTGTATTGAGCTTCTTGGTGTGACGCCGAGCAGGTGTCGCTCAGCAGCTCCAGGTGGGAGACGTGACGAGCATCAATTAGCTGTTTTTTTTTTTCTTTCTTTCTTTCCGTAGAACAGATAGCATGACACCCAGATTGTAAAATAAGGAGCTACCACCTTTATTATTGATTTGGGTAATGATCCACGGTGCATCTATTGAGATAGAAACCCCAAAGATGGATGAAGTTCCATAGAGACAGACTGGCAGGCTGATGGGCCTTTTTGCAAAGCAGCTGGTTGTATGTCGGAGCTGTAGATCTTTAGCTTTTCTATAACCTTAACAGATTTATGTTTATTATAATAATGTCCTGGCAAATAATACTTTTTTCTGGAAATTACAACAAATAAATAGCCCACAGAAGCTATAGTCCAGAGATAAACAGGGAGTTTAGTTTAGCTTTGCCAGGCATTTGGAGCTGAAAAGATGTTGACAATATGGCAGGTTTTGTTATATTTCAGTTTTAAGTCATTTCTGGCCAGACAAAAAACACAATAACTGTTTTTTCTGGTAAGTGACCCAGATTTCTTTGTAACAGCGGAAAAGGTAAGTGAAACCCATGCAGATTAAATCCGATATTGAATACTTTCAAGTGAGAAAAGGTGGCTTTTACTAGAGATGCACCTATCAGGTTTTTACTGGCTTATACCAATTTCTGATCATCTTTGAGGTACAACCTGCTGCTACAGATTACGACCAATTCCCTTTTTTTTTTTTGTAAAAGTTTAATAGCTGTAACATGTACAAGAGAGGGAAAAAATGATCAGTGTTTTTTGTTAAAGGTAATAGCTTTGGATGATGCAGAAAATGAAGGAATTACAATATTCCTCAGCCTACGGATTAAAATATTTCCCTAACACATATTACGCATCTTTTTAGTTAATAATTAGGTTGCCTAATTGCCCCTGGTTTTGATTAAACGTTTGGTACACAAAGTGCATCAGAACTCATGCAATTAATTAGAATATTTCTAGAAAGAAAAAAGGTGCAAACTCTTAGTATTAATTCGCTTAAAATCTAATAAATAGATAAACTGGATCGCCGTTCAGAGTCAGTCGAGGGAAATTTGAAAAAAATTTCCAATTTCTGTCTGATAATTTAGTATCTATTATTACCCAGCTTTATGATGTGAGCTAAAGAAGATTGCTTTTGAGTTTAGTTAGGGTGTGGATTTTGGATATTTCATCATACAAGTCATGGTTTTACTTTTTTCCCTCTTAACTTGAAGACAGTTGAATACACAAAACATTGGGGAAAAAAAAGAACACTGGGATTAAGAGGGTGTGATTACCTGCAGACAAGGTGTGTCCTAACTCTTTGTTAATCTAGAAAACCTGGTATCTAAATTCAATACTGAGAAATTGTTGAGAATCTTTTGTGTAAAGTCAGTATCACATATTTCCAGTTGAAGTATTAACAAAGGATTGTGTTCGTGAGTGATTATTTTCCAAAAGAAAGGCATTACATTCTCTCCACCTCTCTTTTTTTTTATTACTAACTTCTACCTTCAGCTAAACACAACCCTGACTTCCTGTATCTAACGAGAGTCTTATTTATGACAAAACTCTGACCCTCAGGTTGCTTGGAGACGGACAGGCTCTGTTACAACATCGTATCAGAGTGCAGCAGCATAACAGCAGGAAGGAAGAGGAAGTCTGAATCAACACTGGCAGAGTTAATGTGGTGTATCGCAGTTTTGGATATTTAGCAGCAATGGCAAGAAAGGAAGACTCACATTCAGTGCCTGGCAAAAAATCTCAATGCCCCTTCAGCATTTTTGCTTTTTGTCATCTAACGACAGCAAACCTTAGTTCACCCGAGCAAGATAACGTTGTATTCTCTTCAAAAAAACAAACAAACCGATTTTAGGTATTTTTATACTTTACATTTACGTATTAAGAGATAAGGTACATGCTTTTTTTAAACTTTTGATTGGATAGGAGAGTTTCCTATCAGAAAAAAAATAAACCTGTGATATTCCTACAAAATTAGTTGGTTAATGGTTAAAATTTTGTCCTTTACTTTTAAGTCACTGTTGACTGTATTATAAAAGATCTGGCATCCAAAAGCAACGCCAGGTGGTCACTATTATATAATAGACTTGCTTCAATCAGCACCAAGGGCTACCCACCTTATTTTCAGTTTTCTCAGGTGTTCATAATTCATCTCTTTGTCTTAATGTGGCTGATGTACAGCCAAAGAAGCAGACTTTCCTGCCAAGGGCTCACAGATTAGTTCCTCACACACTTGTGTGTTTGCAGGTGGAGCAGGTGCGGCTGGTGGATCGCTTCAGCAACAAATCCACAAATGGCACACTGTACCTCACCGCTACGCATCTCATTTTTGTGGAAAGCGGCTCTAACAACGCAGCCTCTGCTGGCCAGGAGATCTGGGTGAGTAGGTTGAGCGGCGAGGCGTCTGCTTGTCTTTTATATGTTCACAAGTTTGGATCTGACTGGTTAGGATTCAATAGAGAAAATTGTGTGAAACACGGCAAATGAAGCAATTCGATTCAGAACGAACTTAAATGTTGTCGTTACTCAAATTACTCAAGTATTCTCAAAGAGTCTTTGTGGATGGTGATGCAGTGGGTATGAATGATTTCTTGTGACTGAAGATTGTTGCTTTCATAGCTGTCGTGCATCACGGTCATAACATGTTCAGATCTCAAAATCCGCGCAGCAGACAGTATTTCATAGTATGTCCTGGATGACACCATCTACTAATCCACCTCATTTGCTTTTGCCAGCACTCTTTAAATCTCCGTCTGGCTGTATGGTTAAAAAGCTGAGCAGAGACGTTGAAGTTGTTGATATGATCTTTGCTCATGATGCCTCATTCAAAAGCTGAACGTGAAACTCGCACAGCTTTTGTGTCTATTATTAAAGTTGGTGCATAACTGTGGAGACAAAAGGAAGGAATATGTGACAGAACCTCAACACTTCTCGTCTACCTCCATACAACCTCCCTGTCATCAAACATGGTGGTGGAGGCATCATGCTGTGTGAATCACGATACTGCCACCGGTGTTCAGGAGGTCTGCTGTTTTTAAACTAAGATAACGGGATTTGACTGAGCCAATAAGGATCCAAATGGTGCAGAGACAGTTTTAATGAGAAACTGCACAAATCATTTCTCATAATGTAAAGGTAAAAGTAATAACCTGGTCCCAATTGTTCTATATTCTTAGAAATATTTCAATCACTTTGACACAAATACCTTATTTTAAGATTTCACTGCAGCTGCACCTTTGCAGACAAGAAGGCCTTGCAGACGACTGCAACGGTCGTTAAAGTTTCTCTACCATCTGAGTTTTTATACTCTGCCAGTTTTTCCATATGTTGTTGTTCTATACCCTGTATGCGCTCTCTGTCTGTGCTCTGTTTACACAAGGCAAAAAAAAAAAAACAAATCAAATTTTTACATTAGTTGCATCCTAATCGTTCTACTGTTTGTGGTGACGCTCCTTGCATGTGAAATAAAGGTGATTTAGAGCTGCATCAGTGTGTTCTGACACACAACGTGCCAGCTTCATAAAGTTGGATTTGCTGGTTAGCGTTTGTGTGCCAATTCAAAGCTGCATAAATCCGAAAAGTATCAGCTGTGGCTCAGCTTTAATCCTCAGTTTTTCCTCTGCCTATTGAATGTAACACAGATACACAGCATATTCGCAGCTTGAGAGGCGTGGTGTAGGACGAGCCAAGATTTAAAAAAAAACTAATAATAATGAAGTCATTAATGAGATAAGGCCTGTTTCTTATTATAAACCTGCACTTAGCCGACTAATTAACTACCCTTATTTCGTTGTGGCAGTGGAAAATTGGCAGGTGGGAAAACTGCACTGTAGCTTTGTAATTGTAACTCCTTTTAGCTAAATTGCACATCAAACAATAGAACAATCGAGTTCTCAGCAAACGCTTCAGTTGCAATCCAAGTCCATAAATGACTATTTTACTGAAACAGTAAAATGAAGGAGCCTCAGTGTCCTACTGCTTTTATTTCTCATTAACAGAGACTTTACAAAGCAAGTCTGCAGACTAAGGAAGTACAGTTTGCGTGTCAGCTGTAGAGTTGTTTAAGAAAGAGTGAAAAAGGAGGCACAGCTATTTCATAATAACACTCAATAAACAGTAGCAGGTTTTCCATTCAGGCTTTTCTGCGTACTGGTGGAGTTGTGTGTGTTTTCATTCGTGATCTGAAAGACGATCGCAGATGACTGATAGGATTTTTTCTTTTCTTTCTTTTAAAATAATTTACTGTTTTTGTGTTGCCGTGGCAGAGCACAAGCAGTGTGAGGGGATAAAGAAGGACGTGAAACACTTTAGGAAGGAAATCATCAGATCTCTAATGAGGCCAGAGCTAAAACAGGATCCATTTCAGCAGTTCATCCTTTTGCAATTACATTTTAATGCACAATTTACTCAGTGTGCAGTGATGATTTTTCAATCTTTAACAATTTTATAAATATATCACTAGGTTTATGTAAATGCTCTCCACTAATATAGCCTCTAGTTTGCAGTATGATGTAAGAGCTTGGCCTTGAACTGCATTGTGGGAAGGGTTTTGTGGTTTAAAATGCTCTGTGCAGCAAAATCCAAAATCTCTCCTCATTCTGGCCCCATTTCCTGCTCATTGTGCTGAGAGATGGAAGCAGTTGTTTTTTTTGTTGTTATTTTACAAATTTAACCATATCCGTGTCCTTACGTGTCTGCTGCTTCCTGTGTGTGTGTCTTTAGACATGACATGTGCATGACACTGCATGTGTGAGTGGTGTGGGAAATCATTTTGTGATCAGTCTGCAGGGTCCAGGGAGAGATTTTATCAGAGTTTAACAGGAACCTCATAAAATATTAAACAGCATGTGAGAGAATGTCTTAACAGCTGGTGCTGTCAACATTAAGGCTGCACAAGTGTGTGTGTGTCTGTGTTTCTGTTCATCTCAGTGTCCTCTATTTATCATTACCCAATGCAGATGAGTCTATGTTTTAATTATTTCATACGAGGGTGGGGAACAAACTACACCGAGGAATATAATCTGCTGAGTATTCAGAGTTTATGAATGCCTGCTTGTGTTGAGCCCATTTCAGAACAATTTCAGACGTGTTCTTGAGGGTATACCCAACATCCTGCATAGGGAGGATCCTTTGGGTTTTTCTGACATCTGCTGTAAATAATCAAATGTTGTCCCCTCCCTTTTTCTCCACAGATTTTGCACCACCATATAGCCTCAGTGGAGAAGCAAAGCCTGACCACCTCGGGCTGCCCGCTGGTCATCCAGTGCCGGAACTTCAGGGTGGTTCATTTTGTGGTACAGAGGGAAAGAGACTGCCATGACATCTATAGTTCACTGCTGCGTCTACTGCGGCCAGGTGATTTTCACCGTCCAGTCTCCTGATTTTTACATTTTTTATTTATTTATTTTGTGCTTGTAAAGGTCTCGCTGATTTTTACTGTGGAAATGTATTTTAATATCAAAGATAACCTGAATACATTCGAAAAGCAGTTTCACAATTACGATTTTCTGTATTCAAAGGGGAAAGGGCAACCTAAGCCTGCCTGGGTCTATGTGACCCAGGCAGGCTTGTATAATTGTATAATGTATAATTGCGCCAACTGTTAAATCCTTAATTATCTCTGATTAGCCACTTGTTTTGGTCTAGTTTCACTTGCTCTCTAGCGAAAGATCCTGAAGGAGCATAGTCTCCTTCAGGATTGCATATTCATTTATGCAATCTTGCTTGCATAAATAAAGCAAGATTAAACTTGTTTCATTTATGCAACAAGACAATGATCCAAAGGACACCAGCAAATTTGTCTCTCAGTGGTTAAATAAAAACAAAATAAAGTTTTGAGTGAGTTAGAAAGTTTCTGGAATTACTTCTGGTTACGATGTTGTGGCTTGACCTTAAAAAGCATGACATTATGCTTGACAATCTTCCAATTAAGAACTCTGCAAAAGAGGAGCTGGCTAAGATTCCTCAACAAGGATGGAAAAGACTCTTTGCCTGTGAAAACAATTGCAGCTGTTGCTGTCAAAGATATCACAAGCAGTTATTTGGTTTCGGTGGCAATCGGGTTGAATTTTAGAGAAAAAAAAAACTTTCTAAAAAGAGCAGAAAAACATAAGAAATCCTGTTTTGCATGCTAGCACTTTTTCGCAGTAATGGAAGTCATAGGATTGTAATTTTCAAAATGTTTTAAGCATTAAAGGTTTTGTTTTTTTTTATTTGGGAGAAGAGTAAATATCTACCCTGGTAAGCTGATGTTCCTGAATCTTGCAGTGGAAATGATCGGTGTGAGAAAATAATCCCTGAAAACCTCCTTGAAAAGGTTTCTGTGGACAAAGTACGCTCAAACTGTGCATACTGACTGGAATTTTGAGATCTATTTTCTATATTTCTCAGTACATTACGAGGAACTCTACGCATTCTCCTACAACCCCAAGCAAAACGATCAGCAGAGAGAGGAGGGCTGGCAGCTCATCGACCTGGGGGCGGAGTTTGAGAGGATGGGCGTGCCAAATGACCAATGGCAGCACACTGACGTCAACAGAGACTACAAGGTAGACCATTAACTAAAGTAATAAAAATCTTTGATAAAGTGTCTCACAGAAGTTGTTTAGATAGCTTGACACATTTACCCATCATTGTTGCATCTTGTATTTGCTGATGCCTTGGGTGCCTTCTACCGTGGTAAAACGATTATCTATGGAAGGTCAGCTTAGGATTGGATAGCCTTGAAGCCTGAAAGACGCAGCTGGCAAACATGCTGCGTGATTGTGTTTGATTGGATGTGTGAAAAAGTTCAGGGCGCAGTATTATGGAGGACTATAGCAAATTAAAAGTTAAAAATTCAACCACATGGAGTTCAACACTGTTTGAACCTTTGTACCATCATAAACTCAACCTTCCTCAAGGAAACAGAAGCATCAGCACTCGGACCGCGTTTACTCTAATGTAATTTCCAACTTCCCGAATACCAACTCTGCATTATAGTTGCAGTTGACGTTGTTGTTTCATGTTAGACATAATGTGTTAGTGAAGTATTCTTTTATTATTATAGGAACATATTTTTTCAAAGGTTGTCGACTATATTTGTGGTGCAGCCTTTTGAATTTGTAACGCAGCAGAAAAATGAACAATTGTTGCACATTTGGAAAGATTGTACCTTCATTGTCCACTAGAGGGGGATACAACTTCACTCTTAGTTTTGCTTTTGATCTCCAGCAGTAATGTGGCAAACGTCTGTTCAGGATGCAGAACAGAACATCGATCACCCTACGTTTTCTCGTATTTAAACAAAACAACTTGTTAAACTGGAAAAGTTTGAAATTTCTCTCCGTTTTGTTAATATCCATGCATTTTTCTGTTGGTTTTCTAGGTGTGTGAGACATATCCACGCGACCTGTACGTTCCCATCACAGCCAGTAAGCCTATCATCGTTGGCAGCTCCAAGTTCCGAAGCAAAGGACGCTTTCCTGTGCTCACATACTTTTACCAAGAGAAAAAGGTACTTTCTGTTGGAGCATAGTTCTGCTTTTCGGAGCTTTTTAGTTGATTATGTTGTTTTATATTTGACATAGTTTGTCAAATATAATATGTACCATATGTGTCAATGTTATAAAGTCTAGTTTGACCTTTTTGGATGTTTTAAATATGCAATGCCTGTACAGTGGGGAAAAAAAGAGAAGAACAAGAAAACCAAAAGCCTAGATCACAGTCAGATTGCAGTACTTGCATCAATGTGCAAGCCACGTTTCATGCAAATCCACTCAGAATTTAGTTGAGGATTCTTTGTCTGTGTTTAATGAAGGTGCATTAAAGAAATTGTCCTTTTTAAGTGCATTTTCTGTCGATTAAAAAATGTCCTTTCAAATTAGCTCAATATTACAAAAATATATCTAGTAACCTTTCATGACCTCTAAGTGGAAATTCAGACAGAAACCTTCTGTGGCATACTGATTGACAAGCTTGCCTCTGAGTTAGCTGAATTTTCTTGCGAGGTAACAGTGGAAGGCAAGAAGCTCTGCCTGTTTCTGCCCATTTACGGGCAGAAACAGGCTTGAAGATATGCTTGGTCTTTCATCACATCAGCTTTACAGCATGAAAAAAAATAGATTGGAATTTAAATGAAGGCTTTAAAATGTTAATCTATGATTATAAATAACAGGTAACTCATGGAGCGTAGTTGAAATGTTGTCATATTTGGCTATTTCTGTCATTTATTTGCCCCTCTGAACTGTGTGACAGGCGGCAGTGTGTCGCTGCAGCCAGCCACTCTCTGGGTTCAGCGCGCGTTGCCTCGAAGATGAGAGCATGCTGCAGGCCATCAGTAAGGCCAATCACAACAGTCGCTTTGTTTACGTCATGGACACAAGGCCAAAGGTAAAGTCGTAACACTTTAGTTATTTATGTTTTTTAATGCAGAAATGGTTTATGTGAGTTTAAAGACTAGAATTTTCTTGCAGCTGAATGCGCTGGCCAACCGCGCTGCAGGCAAAGGCTACGAGAACGAGGACAACTACTCCAACATCCGCTTTCAGTTTGTTGGGATCGAAAACATCCACGTAATGAGGGCAAGCCTGCAGAAATTACTGGAAGGTAAGAGAGCTGCTATGGACATCAAGACACCTCTTTGCTTTAATATGCTGATTGACTGTCTCTCTCTCCCTCTCCCTCTTTCTCTCTTGTAGTTATTGGCACTCGGTCTCTTACCATGAGCGACTACCTAGTGGGACTGGAAAGCAGCGGCTGGCTGCGACATATCAAGGCTGTAGTAGATGCAGCTGTGTTTCTTACAAAGGTAACCATTTGTCTTTTCAGGAATACTGTTTCTCACAGTAAAAGCCTAATTCCTTTAATCACACTCACTCCTTAGGCAGTGACATTAGAAGGGGCCAGTGTATTAGTTCACTGCTCAGACGGATGGGACAGAACTGCCCAAGTTTGCGCCCTGGGGTCACTGCTCATGGACCCCTATTATCGCACCATCAAGGGCTTTATGGTATGAATATTGGTATCAATCTCCTCTATATGGGGGAGTTGCTGTTGTTTCAAATTTATGTTTTATAACATAAGTTATAATTTATCTTGTCAGGTGCTGATAGAGAAAGACTGGATTTCCTTTGGTCACAAGTTTGCAGACAGGTAAAGGCTAACTTAACTTCCATTATCCAATATATGAGGAAAATGGCTTTTATTCCATTATCCTTATATCATCATATGTGTTTACTTGAGTACATTGTCAGTCAGTCAAAGTCAGTCAAAGTTTCAATCAGTCCAGTTTATTTGTACAGCTCATTTTAGTAACAAGGCAGTTCAAATTGCTTTACATCATGAAAACATAAAAACATGATGGACACGTCACACGATCGACAATTGTGAAAACCAGTAGCAGACATCGCATTTTGTCAAGTGCCATCGTTGTTGGTCATTACCAAACTCATCAATGTCTTCTATAACTTTTTGGATATTTTACAGTTATTACACTGAACCGCAGGTGCTATGTTTTTGCTCCCTTATTTTTATTTTATTTATTTTTTACCAAAATATATTTGATCACGGCTTTCAGTTAAACAAATAATATAATATAACATAATATAATATAATACTTTTTAAAAAATTACTTTTACTTTTTTTACAGATGATTTTGAAAAGTCTTCTGTGCAATCTGTTTAGTAACACAGAACAGATCACACAGCCAATTGAGTGTGCAGTAATGGTTGCTAAGTTGACTTTTCAACTGTAACCCTTTTTCATTTAACTCACTGTAATACGGATTATATATTGTACAAATCTTTGCTCTCTGTCAGCCTTTTATGCATGTCAGAAACTGCTTGTCTGCAGCAAAAACATTCAAATTGTCTGTTGAAATGAAGCATTCTAAGATTTGTAGAAACGGATTCCAAGTGACTAAAATTAGTCACTTAGATAGGCTTATTAAATGAGAATAAAGGAGATGTGGCAAAAAACTGGTGCAAT